>NC_135531.1:255429890-256909265 GCF_045843805.1 Urocitellus parryii | reverse complement strand
TTTGACTGTATCCCCCACAAAGTACTTAGATTGCACACTTAATCTTCAAGAGAACAGTTTTTCTGAGGTGGGGACTAATAGAGACATTTAGGTCCTGAGGGCTCCACCCTCATGAGTAGATGAATGCCAGTTAGGAAAGAGCTTGAGGTTTTAAGTTTGATCCTTCTCAGTGCAATCTCTCTTGTCTCACTGCCTTCCACTGTGCAATGACGCAGCAAGAACACCTCTGCCAGAGGGGGGCCCCAACTTGGACTGTCTAGCTTTTAGAACTGTAAGAAATTTCTGTTCTTTTTAAGCATACTATAGGGATACTGCCACATCAATGATCATAGCAGCACAATTCACAATAGCTAGACTCTGGAATCAACCTAGATGCCCTTCAATAGTGGATAAAAAAAATGTGGCATTTATACACAATGGAGTATTATGCAGCACTAAAAAAGACAAAATCATGGATTTTGCAGGGAAATGGATGGCATTTTTAGAGCAGATTATGCTAAGTGAAGCTAGCCAATCCTTAAAAAACAAATGCCAAATGTCTTCTTTGATATAAAGAGAGCAACTAAGAACAGAACAGGGAGGAAGAGCATGAGGAAAAGATTAACATTAAACAAAGACGAGTGGGGGGAGAGAAAGGGAGAGAGAAGGGAAAGCATATGGAAATGGTAGGAGACCCTCAATGTTACACAAAATTACATAGAAGAGGATGTGAGGGGAAAGGGGGGGAACAAGGGAGAAAATTGAACAACAGCAGAGGAGGTAGAGAGGGAAGATGGGAGGGGAGGGGAGGGGGGATAGTAGGGGATAGGAAAGGTAGCAGAATACAACAGTCACTAATATGCCATTATGTAAAAATGTGGATGTGTAACCGATGTGATTCTGCAACTTGTATTTGGGGTAAAAATGGGAGTTCACAACCCACTGGAATCAAATGTATGAACCATGATATGTCATGAGCTTTGTAATGTTTTGAACAACCAATAAAAAAAATAAAATACATGAAACTTTGCATCTCCAAAAAAAAAAAAAGAAATTTCTGTTCTTTTTAAATGATGCACTCTCAGGTATTCTGTTATAGCAACATACAATGGACTGAAGTACAAGCTTATCTGGGGCTAGTTCTATTGACATTCGGGGATTCCTTCAGACCTACCTCTCCATTGCAATAGCAGTAGATGATGGACACAAAGAAACCCTGCAAAACAAAGACACTGTTAGCCCACTGACAACTCAATTACTTTTTCTTAATGTTTCCAAACCCTTATATTTACACTAAATTTGTTACAATTCTCTCCTTGGTGTTCACTAACTGAATGGAATAATTAACTAGATATAATGCTCCAAGACAGCAAAAATCTGATTTCTTTTCTTTTTTTTGGGGGGGGGAGGGGTACTGGGCTTTAACCCAGAGGTACTTAACCACTGAACTACATCTCCCCAGCCCATTTTTTATTCTTATTCTTTTTATTTTGAGATAGGGTCTTGCTAAGTTGCTTATGGCCTCGCTAAGTTGTTGAGGTTGGCTTTGAACTTGCAATCCTCCTGCCTCAGTCTCCTAAGCCACTGGGATTACACGCATGTACCACCACACCCAGCTACAACTGATTACTATTAACTAGTTTCATCTATGTTGCCACTCAAGGATTACATCTTCCCATCCCCAGACTGGTAAAAGATATGTATAGATTATGAATGCTAGAAACCAGAGACATAAAATAAAATATGATGAGAGTAAAAAGAATCTGTTCATTTACTCAAAAATCTCTATTGAGCTTATACAGTGTGTTGGGATTGGCTCAGCAAGACAATGCAAATATAAACAAAACAGTTCCGGAAAAGAGGAAACATGGACAAAACACAAACAAATAACCATATGAGGAAAACAAGATGATAAGCATTTGCAGGTAATATAAATAGTGTTGGAGAGACCAACAGGTATAGCAGATGAGGAACCAATATATAACTGAAGACGTGACATCTAAGTTGGTTTGAATGATAAGAACAAGAAACCAGCTGTCTGAAGCATTCCAGGCCCAAAGAACAGCAAGTGTGAGCCTCTTGAGGAACAGAAGTGTGGCAATGATAGCACACTGGGGTGCCTACAACATCCTGGGCTACCTCACACCATCTCTATCCAGGCAGGATTATGGATGCCAGAAAATTGCATTTCAACTTTAAATATGTGGATATTTCTGGCAAGTTAAGTACCATGGTCAAATTTCTATATTTCAAGATTCTTCAGACTATTACGTATAGACTAGAATCAAGGAGGTAGGAGGTGGCAAGGTGAAAAGTGATCAGCGCAAGGCATCATGGCCATCCTATTTCAAAGGAGATCAAACATGTAGTGGCAAACTTTTCCTCTTTTTTTACCTTTTAAACCTCCCCACCCGCTTTTTTCACTCTTCCCTGCCAGAGCCTTCTTTGGCTTCCCTTTATTTTCCACACACAAAAGCTCTGCAGGAGTTACATATTTTATAACAATATGCTTGCTGATCTTGCTGCCTAGGCTTGTTCCTGTGAGAAACAGCTCCAGGGCTGCTTCTGCTGGGGTCAGGGAATTAACCAGACCTCTAGGATGGAAAACCACAAGTGACTAGACGGCCCCCTTTACCTGGAAGGAGTTGAAGAAGAGCTCACAGTGCATGCGGATCTCCCACCAGAGCCCTGTGAAGGAGTGGGGCTGGCAGATGAACACGATGTAGTGCACTCCAAAGACCAGCACCAGGACCAGCGTGGACTTGGCAAGTTTCCTGAAAGACAGCAGCAAGCCTTTTTATTCATCAGCCTAGCGTTCTTTCAGCAGAGGCAGCTTGCTGGAAAAAATTAAGTTAAGCATTGTTAACAGAAGCCACCTGTCTTTGCATTCCACCACTCCTGCTAGGCCCCCCACCACCACCTTCCTTCTCTTCCTGTCAATTTTATACTAAATCAGGTAGTTGTTTCTCACTTCCCATGATTAATATCCCCTAAATATCTCCACTCATTTCACTCTTCTTGATTACAGGAGGCTATTTTTACAAAGTTGTTAAGTGCTTGGCTTCTGTCCTCAGTCCTCTTGTGTTTGAGATTTAAAGATGCAGATCTCCTCCATCCACTTTAACTGCCTTCATCTTCCTGGACAGGATTTGGATGTTTTGTTCATCTTAAAATCAACTACTCTTGAAGATATTTTGTATTTCTTTCTGAGCGACATGCACTTATTTCCACCTGCCTCCTCAGAATATTCTCTGTCATACACTACTCTATCTTAAACTTTATTACCTATATAGTTCTATTTGTCTACTTTTTTTTCTATCTTCAGACTAGGTGATTTCATGATATTATTTCCCTTAATGGGCTTGTCATACACATTTTCTTCTGTATTTAGAGGAATCCTTCCTGGGTTTTTCCAAGAGGATGGTGTGGTGGTTGATTGTAGGTTTTGACATGCTTGGATGAAGGGAAACCCTGAGAAGTGGCAGAGGATTCTCCAGGGTGTGTTTATGAAGGGGCTTGCAGGGGAGGCTGCAGGGGGCCATCTAGTCACTGGGGTCTTATCCTTGCTTTCCTGCTCCCATGCAACCTCCTCTTCCACCCCTCTCTGTGGCTTTGAAGTGCTGTGTGTCAGTGAACTGAGAGGGGAAGACCTGCCCTGAATGTGAGCAGGCCCCATCCTATCAGCTGGGGACGCAGATAGAACAAACAGGCAGAGGAAAGGTGACTTGGTCCTTTCTCTTCTGGACAGCTCTCTTTTTCTCCAGTAGTTGGACGTGAAACTCCAGTTTCTCCAGCTGTTGTTCTCTGGCACTTGAAGCAGCAGCCCCTTAGGTTTTCCAGACTTTTCCCTGGACTGAGGGTTCTATCATTTGCTCCCCTTGTTCTAAAGCTTTTGGACTTGAACTGAACCATGCTACTGGTGTCCCGGGTATTACAGCTTTCAGCAGCCTTGTCATTGGATCCCTCAACCTCCATTATCATGTGTGCCAACTCCCCCCCAAAACCCCCTCTAGTATATCTCTATCTATCTACCTACCTACCTACCTACCTACCACCTACCTATCTATCTATATCTATCCTATTGGTTCTGTCTCCCTGGAGAATCCTCAACAAATACAGATGGTCTTACTCTAAATGTCTCTTGATGACCCTACCTCTTGTTATTTATGTCCTTGTAAGCCCCTTCTTCCTGATGTGGGCAGGTCCAGCAACTTGCTTCTAACCAACAGACTTTAACAAAGATAAGAGGATGCCACATGTGTGATTATGTTGCATAAGACCTAACTTTCCTCTTCCTAGCAGACTCTCTCTCTCTCCCTTGCTTCTTCAGTGAAGGATGCTGCCGCATTGTGAATTGCTGTCGGGAGGCCCAAGTGGTGAGAAAAGGTGGCATCTAACAATATCCAGCAAGTAACTGAATCCTACTAACAGTCATGTGAACTTCCCCAGTCCAGCCCTGACACAGCCCCAACTGGCCTCTCAATTGCAGCCTTGAAAAAGACTGAAGTGGAGGCCCTAGCCCTGGATTCCTGAGCTACAGAAACAGAAATGGCAAGTATATTTTTTTAAGCCACTTTGTGTGGTCATTAATTTTGCAGCCATAGCTAGTTAGCACATCCAAGTGCACCACTTTCTGGTTGTTGGATGGTTTTGTTTTGTTTGCACTTTTTACCCAAGAAATTGCCAAATGTGTCTTCATTCTTACTTGTTTTTCATATTGCCCTCTTTCTCTATGAATCATTTATACCTAATAATCTCAACCTTCCTCTGTTCTCACTAGTCTTGTGTCCAGCTGCTTTATCTATTGATTTAATTTTCTTCTTGGAAAAAGAAATTATTTAGGTAAGTTGAGGCCACACTGGACTAAGACTAAAGAGAACTGAATTCAGATTCTAGACTTTCTAAATACCCATGCTGACAGTGGTTCAGTTTCCTCATCTCTGCAATGACAGAATAGGGTACAGAAGTCCACAGAGCTCTAATATTATGATGCTTTACCAGGGATCATCCTTCACACACATGTATACTTTTCTATCACATCCTTCTTACCACTCTTATAGAAGATGAAGAGTCTCACAAAATCATATAGTAATACCTATTGAGATGTTTAGAGTTGCACATTTGCTCCACCTCATTCTCTGTCGTCTGTCTTCTCTCTCAGGAGTGCATGGACCACATGTTCCTCTAGGCTCAGTGCCATCCACCTGTCCCTAAGGCCCCTGGTTTCCTCTGCTGCTCCTAGTGCAAATACCTCATACCTTGCATTACCTACAGTCCATTCAATTTGAAAATTCTACATTAAGTCCATTTAATTCAAGACTTTCCTGAGGAGCAATGGGTTTCTCTGACCTTTAGCTTTCAGAGATCTTTGCATGTGCTTGTCTTCCTGAACCTGAACCATAAACCCTGTCTTCCCATTGTGACAAGACTACAGGACACTTTGAATACCTGCAAGCCATTTTAACTCCAGCTAATCATATACAAAGTGACAATATCAAATTTACTTGCAGAAGCTTAAATGTTTTGTCTAACATCACTCAGAAAAGAAAATAATATTTCCCTCTTCAAGAGGTAGAGTAAATCCCCCTAGGAATTGTTCTCAAAATCAAGCTAACTCTGTTCTTACTATGTGTGGCTAAGAGCCCAAAACTAGATTAAAACAAAAAATAGAGAAAAGCAATAGATCGTGAAATGGTCTCAAACATAAAAGTTTAGGAAAGTTGCATTAGGCAACAGAATAAAGGAAATACCCTTTTACCTGAATCCTCTTTTCCATCTTTGTCTGACTTTTTTTTTATTCTCTGTGTAGAGCTAAAAGTTGATATGCAGAAAATTGATAGTAATTATATTTGTTTTCTATTGCTATATAATAAATTACCACAAAACTACTGTCTTAAAGCATTACCCATTTATTATTGCTCTGTTTTTATGTAGTACCGGGAGTTCAGGCATGGTATACTTGAGTCTTATGCTCAGGGTCTCTCGAGGTTGAAATCACAGTGTCAGCCAGAGCTGCAGTCTCCTCTGGACCTCAGGGTTCTCTTGTACACTCATTCAGATTTCTAGAAGACCTTCTTTTCTTACAATGGTAGAGAGGTCTGCTGGCTGCAAACAGGGTCACTCGATTCCTACAGGCTGCCCTCAGGTCCTGGTCACAGGCTCTCACAGCATGTCAGATTACTTCTTTAAAGCCAGCAGGAGAATCTCTCCAGGCTGCCAGGGTGGAATCTATATAACACATTGTAGGAGAGACTAACTCATCTCCTTTGTCATACAATGTAACCTAATTAAGGGGAGAGCAACTGTCTCATCACGAGTCTTGCCCAAACTCCAGGTGAGTGGGGGGACAGTAATTATACACGGCATGTACACCTGGGGCTAGGAATCTTAGGAGCCACCTTAGAAACCAGCCTACCACAGAAATGCAAAGGATGCCCGAGAAGGTCACTAACTGTGCAGCTCTGTAGTTACTGACAAGTTTTTCTGGTGTGCATCCATTTGTAAATTCATTTCAGCATCCATTATCTGACTCTATCTTCTCTGTTGAACCATTTGCAATATTATACCACTTCCCTCATTGATGAATGAGTTAAATATTTAAAGTGTGTTCATTTATCTCTGTGTAAACTGTGATCACATCCTCTTTTGGAATGTATTCTGCAAGGGAAATGAATGAATTAAAGCAGGGGTATGTGCCAAGCAAATGTACACACATCATCATCTGTCTGTTCACATTAAGATCGGGCATCCAGCAATTCTGGACACTAATATTTTTTTCAGTGTCCATCTGGTCACCCGTGCACACTGTACATCTTCATGGCTTGGCTATCAGCAAAGGCACAGCTGTCTAATGAGATGATTTAGGGATGATTCACTAATGGTGGTCTTCCGGCTTGCTAGAAATGGGTTATGGTCTGTGTCCACAGGGAAAGCCACAAGAAGAAAACAAAGGAGTCAAATGGTTTTTGAGAACTCAGTGTACTGCCTAGAAAATAGATGCCCATTTTTTGTGCTATCAATCCCTAAGTGATGTCTCCCCAATGAAGGGCTCTGGAAAAATCTTTACATGTCTTTAGACAATCATATTTTCCTTAAAAAAAAAAAGAAAGAAAGAAGGAAGGAAAGGAAAGAAAGAAAGGAAGGAAGGAAAGAAGGAAGGAAGGAGGGAACAATACTAATTTTCTTGATCCTTCCTGGTTTTTAATTAATTTTTGTTCTCTTTCTGTGCACATAGCATCTCACAGATACATGCCTACTGGTACCTTCCTCCTTTAAGAGGGAGATTAAATTAATTTCTCCCTTTCTCTCTCCCTTCTTACCCTCCTTTTCTCCCTCCCACTAGATTGTGGTTTCAAGGAGGTCACACCATGTCCCTGTTGCATCTGGCACTGGTTGCATCATGTTATTCTGACAGTATCCATGTGAGAGAGCTATCATTACCCCTTTCCAGGTCAGGTTAGAGGTTCAGAGAGAAGTACTCACCCAGATTATACAGTAAGTGATAATTCTGTCTTAAAATCTGTCCTCTTTACTATCATTGTGCATGTAAGTATTGGTTGAATTTATTCTAAAAACAATAAACATGAAATATGATTTTTGTTTGTCATTGAGGGGAAAAATCAAATTAACCAAAATATTGAAATATTCTTTCTCATTGAGTCTTGCATATGTAATCTTTCATAGTTCAAAAGTTTTTCCAATCCCGGCAACTTTTCTTACTTTGCAAAGGAATCAAATTGTGATTTAAAAGGGGAAAAAATGTAAGAATTTGCCATTAAATCTAAGAGATTAATTTTCTTCACGTCAATCTTGTTTTAAAATAACTATAAACTATACACAGTATGTCATCACTGGGGAAAACTCGGAGAAAGATATATGAGTCCTCTCTCAATTATTTCTGCAACTACATGTGAATCTATGATTATCTTAAAATGAAGTTATTTTAAAAACTGATTGTATTCATCCATTTCCATTTTAATCCACTTTATCAACAAAGGAGTCTTAGGTACTTTTCAAAAGTCTTTTTAAAAAGACTGTGTGTAAAGGATGTGTGTAACCACATCCTCACCTGGAGAGGACCTTAGCTCTAAGGTGTTTTTTAGTCTTTCACAGTATTATGCATTGAAATGTGCTGTTTTAGATGTCATCACTGGACACTTTATATTTTGTATTGTTTTATTTTATCAAGAATAGTTGAACATTTGTTAGAGAAAGCTAATAACAAAATGAAATATGTTTTAAAGTACAAAAATGAATTAATATAAATTTAAATACTCAACAACTGTGGATACAAATTTAAATACCAAAAAACCTCATTGAGACAGGGACACAAATTTCATTTTTTTTAGTCTATTTAAAAGGTGAAACTTGACAATCTAAGGCCTCAGAAACTGAATACTGAATTGATTTTCCAAATTGCTGCCAAGTAGTTTTCCATATTTTTTCCTCATAAAGAAAATTTTCTTTTTCTACTACATTTTATATGTGGTTTAACTCTGGACATTATTAAGATTATTAAATATGTTTCAGCTATGAAAAAAAGATCTATATAGCTGAAAATAAACTTTCCCTGACTTCTATTAGTCATTAACAACTTCAAACTTTAAAAACTTCTGAACACCAGATTATTAAAAACTTATTCTGAATTCTGAATAGTAGTTAAATTATTCTTCTCAATTATTCTGAGAAATAATTTTCCCATGAATTAACTCTAAATATTTTCTTTTCAATTAATATTAAAGATAAGCCAATCTTTGTTCCCTTCAGTTTCTCAAATATCTTGGGTAATTTTTTTTCCTAAGAACACAAGCTCACATCATTCAGAACTGTAGAATTATCAGCTTATATTCAGAACTAAAGAAATAAGTAGTTTCCAAATACCATTGCACTTTTTTAGTTTATGAAGATTGAAAGGCTATTTATACCTTCCATTGTTCTAGCATCCTTTAGCCCCTGCCTTCACCAATGGGACCTAACACATGACAAAATAGTATAGCCCAGGTTCTTTGCTATAAACTCTTATACACAACTTATATTACAATACCACCATTTGCAGCACTGTAAATATCTGGAGCTGGGAGCTGGTGGTTAGTCCAAACCATGCATCCTGTCTAGACTCCAAGTCATACCTGCAGTCATTGCTGTTCAGCAACAAATGTTGTCTAAATATAATCAGCAAAGGGCTTAAAGAACATAAGTGAAAGAGAATCAAAATGTTGACCATGGTTTATTCCTTTCTGTAACTGAGATAACAATTCATAACAACCTGAGGCAGAAAGAAATAGTCACCTTTTTAGGAATCGAAAAGACTAATCCACATCCACCTGGTTATGTGCATGTTTAGTTGGATAGAGGTCACTATTACTCAGAATATCCAAAATGATCATTGGGAGAAATGGACATACTCCTAAGATAGTTTGACTTGATTCTTATTAATACTCAATTTTCCCCTTTTTTTTTTCATGAAAGGCTAAATAACGGACCTCCTTCAATCAGGACATTCGAAAGTTCTTGAAAGTTTATATTGGTAGGTGCCCATTCAATAAAAGGATCGGACACAAAACAAGAAGTCTTCTTTCTTGATTATTGCCAGTTATGACACATTTTTAAATGCAGACAAAATTCTCTAAATCATCAATAAGAGATTGTCCAAGAGTTCATATGATTTATAGAAAAATACCAAACTACTAAAAACTGATTAAAAATATACTTAAAATTTAAGCATGAAGGAAGGTTTGGGATTATTTACATGTTGAAAATATGCATATATCTAAAATTACATAAATGAGACACAAACACACATTGATAAATTTAATCCCTTAAATACATTTCAAATCAATTGATATTTGTTTTTTTTAAATAGTAACTAAAATATTTCCTCTGATAGAGACCTGTTCTGGAGTTACCTGTATTGTTTTCTCATGTCATGCCCGACTGCATTGGTCTCCCAAATTTTAGTAGCCAGAACTCTAACAGTGTTCAGAAACAGAATAAAATTAAGCTGAAAGAGAAAGTAACATTATGAAGAATTATTAAATTAGTCATCAACATTTTTATAGAAATGTACATAAAATTGAACCTCTTTGTATGCAAAGACTAAAATTTACCCATTCCATAAACATAAATGAGCCTGCGACAAGACATTGGAAGGTTAGTGATTCTTGATTTGCCTTCATAAAACCACAAAGAAAAATACAAAGAAAAATAAAAAGTTTCAACAGTACTAGAAACCACAAATTCCAGAAAGGAATCTGCCAGGATCCAATTTCTAATTCCCAAACCAAAGTTCAAACTATGTTCTGTGGCAAATTGGTAGAAAAACAACAACAACAACAACAACAAATTATTTTATTATAAATGTGATTGCCCCTTTTAATGAATTAATACTTAGCTTCTGTCTCTAGGGTTATTTTGAGGATACTGTCTCTCCTATAATGCATGCAAAGCATTGGGGAATGTGTATTAAAGTTTAAAACAAGAAGAAGGAGGAAAGGTCACAGGTCTAGAAAAACAAATTAGATTTGAAATGTTATGGGTGCTGAGCACCAATAGAAACAAGCAAGTTCTGTCTTCCAAAAAGAGAAACAGGGCTTTGAGATTGGTGAAGAGATCCAACAGGAAGAAGAAAAGGTCTCCACATCAAGGGTCCTAAAGAGATGGAAGCCTGAACCCCTTGGGTCCCTTCATTCAGGGAGGTGGCTAATGTCCAGAAAGTGCTAGTCTTAGGAATAATGAGAATGTAGCTTGCCCAGAGCAGTCATTGCATCAACACCAGAGCAGGGGACAGGAAAGAGGACCATCAAGTTCTGCATACATGAGATAGGCCGTGTTGCAGAGACATTTCTCAATTGTTTCTGGAATTTGGAGAATTGGGCTATTGGGTGATTCATATGCCTCAGTCTCCAAGTCAGCTGACTGCATCAGCCCTGAGCCCCCTGCCACCCTGTTTGCTATCACCCTACCATTGACAGCCCTGTAGGCACCTGTCCATCATTTCAGCTTTCTATACAAATGGTGATGGGGGTTGGGGGGTGAGTTAATGGAAGGATGTTTCCAAATTAATCATAACTGCCATTTCTTGAATTCTCTAAAACTTCACATGAACCTGGAGCACTTTCATTATGTCCATTTATTACTGATGAAAAAACTCCAGTTCAAAGAGATGAGCTGATTTGACCTGGGCTACCCAGCTACCAGCTGGAATTTGAACCGGGTCTGTGTGAGTTCAAACAGTGATTTCTCAACCACAATCTCCTACTTCCTTTTCAGGTGGATAAAAAGATGCAAACCATGAGACTTGAGGATTTCCATCTTCACCCACTACCACAACCTGTTCACAGATACAACCTTTATCAAAAAGAAGGTAAGAAGTTGTGCTACTTTATGAATACTAAATTTATGAATACTAAATTTATTACATGCACCATTAATTTCTCTCTCCCCAAGACAATCAGTTCCCTGTTGGTGCAGGATGGCTGGAGTGAAGACATTGGGAAGGGCTAAGGAGGAAGTGTGTACAGGACTAAGTGTTAGGAACTGAAGCTGGAAGAACTGTGAAAACAATGCCAGCTATCGACTGTAATTCCCTCTTCCTTGAAAAGAAAGAATAATAAATGCCTCTTCAATAGGCCAACCTTCAGCGCCACCATATTTTTTATATTGGTGCTTTATAATTATACATAATGGTGGGATTCGTTGTTAAATACTTGTATGTGCACATGACATAACGATATAATTTGATTATTTTTTCCCAGTATTTCCTCTTTCTTTTCCCTCCTCCCTTCCCTAGTCCCCTTTCTCTGTTCTACTGGTCTTTGGTCTGTTTCATGAGATCCCTTCCCACTTTTTTTTTTCTTTTTACTTTTTTTTTTCTCTCCAGTTAGCTCCACCATATTTAAAATGCCCAGAACAGAGGGCTCTGTCCTCAGATGAGTCAACCACACATAAATACTGCAACCCACAAGAAAGCTGACTGGAAGAAATACACACCAACTCATCCATCCGTTTAATAACTGAGAAGATACATTTAAGAACACCCAAATGAATTATGGAAAGAATTAAGGATTAGGGGGAACTAAGATTGAATAGAACTTGCTGCCTCAAAAGATTGGGAAACAAGGCTGTAATCCCAGTGGCTCAGGAGGCTGAGACAGGAGGATCCAAAGTTCAAAGCCAGGCTCAGCAAAAGTGAGGCACTAAGCAACTCAGTGAGACCCTGTCTCTAAATAAAATACAAAATAGGGCTGGGGGATGTGGCTTAGTGGTTGAGTGCTCCTGAGTTCAATCCCGAGTACCACCCCCAGCAAAAAAAAAAAAAAAAAGATTGGGAAACAAAACGCAGATATATTGATGCATGTAACAATTATTTAGATGAAATTATTCTGAATAATTTAGTAAAACACAGAATGTAGAGTAATTATAAATTAAGTTATTAACTACTTAATATTCTAAATGCTTTATATGAATTGACTATTCTTCACACAGCTCTATAAGACATGCATATTATTGTCCTTGTTTGACAGATGAGGTATCTGAGGCACAGGTTGGTTACACAAATAACACAGAACAACAAAGGTAGAGTCCTAGTGCAGTCCCTGCAGCCTGGATCCACAGACTGTATTTTTAGCCACTATACATTTTTCTGCCCATCAAATGAGTGGACTTAATAGAGTATTAAAACAGAGACACATTTTTTTTTAAAAGAGAGAGTGAGAGAGGAGAGAGAGAGATAGAGATAATTTTTAATATTTATTAATTTTTTTTAGTTCTCGGCGGACACAACATCTTTGTTGGTATGTGGTGCTGAGGATCGAACCCGGGCCGCACACATGCCAGGCGAGCGCGCTACCGCTTGAGCCACATCCCCAGCCCAGAGACACATTTTTTTTAAGAGCAGAATAGATTAACAAAAGATTGTAAAGAAATATAGCCAAGGTTTGAAATCCATATTTAGAACAACAGTAGACCCAACAGAGCAGGACATAGATCCCACGATTTAGAAGATTCCCAGAGAGTCCTCTCAGACTTGTGTGATAAGAGAGGACATGGAACTGAGAGCCAACAGGCAGAGTATTCTCTTTCTTAAGAAAATATCATGAAAAATAGAATCAATCAATAAAGACACAAGAGAAATTCTAAAGAAAGACAAGAGTCTGCATATGGAAAAGTAACATATGGAGTAGGAGAACTTATAGGGAACAAGACCAAGAGGAGGAGACTACTCGTTGTATTATTATTATTATTATTACTATTATTATCTACAATAATAAATAAATTTATTATTATCATTATTATAAGAGAAAATCATTTGGAATGCCCTTGCCTATCTCATGTAAACCTTCTTAGAGGTCAAATTTTGCTTGACAAACTATGTCAAGCAAAGTACAGATAAAGAAAACAAAACCAAAAAAGAATAAAATGACTGCTAATAAGCATTAAAGCCAGTAACACAAAGAATGAGTGTTTTGTAAATCGGGCTTTTAAATAATGCAAATATAGAAATGGGATTCTTTCTCAGAGATTTATATAAATTTAAAGATTTGTTCCAAGTGAACCACAAATGAATTAAAATAGAGAATGCAAAATTTCAGCCACGAAATCTCTGGCTCCTCCAACTATCCTTCTGCTGACACTTTGCCCCAAGTTCCCCCCCTAGGCTCCTCCACACTCCTCCCCTCACTCATATTCATCAGATCAGCTTATTCCAGGCCTCTTGCTGAATGTCACTCTGTGTCAGCAGCTATTCCTGAGACTCCAGCCCCAGCAAAGCATGCCACCCATTTAAATGTCTACTTTACTAAGTTTAAGTTATGTGAAGATAAATGGGCATCCAACTCCCCACCCTCTCATCTCCACTGCCTCAGAGTGCCTGCAGTGTTCTTGGTGTTTAATTAAGATTTGTTAGATGAGCAAGTGAATAAATGAGTAAACAAGATATGCATACTCTAATATTGGGGAAAATCAGCATGTCCCCTTCCGTGTAGATTTTAACCTGTAGGTATCTCTAAGAGAAAGAAATAAAAATTTAGGTATAAAAGAGCCGACTGTTACAAAAGGCCTACAAAATCATTGCTCTACATTTGAAAGTTTCATCTGGGTCTTTGGATACATGCTGGGGAGGGCTAAGTCTCCCCAGTTCAGATTCTTCCCTTCAGGGAAGGAGATTCAACTGATATGCATTTCCTTTCTCTCCCCCTTGCTTTCTGCAGAAAAGATGGACTGAATCATTTGGTGAGTGAATGTGGGAAGGGGTACCAAGTTTGTTTGAGGCAGCTCATCCTTCTGTCTTGGGAGCTTGCAGTGAGCCCACTCCAGCATCTCCCAGGATCAGAGCCCCTCTCACTCCCAGCATCCTGTACCTGGTAGGTGATCCTCATGAATTAGGGGGAGCCCAGCCGCCAACTGCAAGAGGGTTTTGTGTTGGTTCTCCTTTCCCCCTTTGCTGTATAACTAGACTCGTTTAAAATCAGGGCAGCAAAGACAGATGCAATGTATTAGTGCCGCTCAGAGACACTGAATACATCTCATCTATTCACCTCCAAGTTTTTCAATATCATGAACATAAGAAATGTTTTTGCTTTGTTTATATGCATATTAGTACTAAATATTGAACTGAACTTTTAAATGTAGGTGAGAAATTCTCTGGTCTTTATTAAGCACTATAATTAATTATCTATGAGACAGGTATAAAAACAAAATACGTAACTCATTTCTTATCAGTTGGAATTCATATGACAACTTAGGACGACATCTATGGTAAGTCTTAAGAACTTTCATTTGAAGTTCTATTTCTGCCTCATTTAGGGTTCTGGAAGGGAGATTTTTCTCTTGGTAAAAATAAAAATCATTTGGTATTTGCAATTCTGTCAAAGATTACAGGTTAATTTCTATCCATTTTTCTTAAAAGTTCTTCTCTACCTATCATCCCTGTCCTCCCTATCCCTTGTTTTTGGAATGTGAGCCTCCTTTAATCACAACTGGGGAAAAATGAATCATGAACAACAGAGAGGAGCTGGAACCTTTTGTGTCTGCTTCTTTTCATATCTTAAAAAAAAAAGGACTGGATGTGATATTTTTAAAACTTATCACTTCAAATTTTTCCAAAGGCTTTTATGAGAGGTACCATCTTATTCCTTCTGCCAGAATTCTCCGAGATATCCTTTGACAGGTGTGTGGAACAAAACATATTTTGAGAGGGAAAAGAAAAGAAAATCTGGCGCTGTCTATTTAATGTGCTCTAAGTATTATGCAGCCTCCTCAAGAGTCACTGCTCGGTTAGTCACTCCAACTAGATCATTGCTCACACACTGAGCAAGGCCTGTGACAAATACCACGGACTATTTGTTGAACACAGAGATTAGTTCTTAGCCTGGATTCACAATGGTGCTGTGAAGCACACATCTAAAATCATGCAAATACATGCCATTAAAAAGTGGCTCGAAAGAGAGATTGTCAAAAAAGCCATCTGTAATTTCGCGACTCTCACTGCTATAATGTCAACTATCAGTTTCCATGGTTGCATCAATTCTCTGTGGGGTTAAAGGTCAAAAATATCGGCAATGATGTTGTCAGATTAACATCAGGCAAAATATCCCCAAGTGTTCTCCAGCTAGAGTTTTCTTTGATTCTATGACTTGTTTTTGAGCAGTTACCAGAAAACAAACTACTGCCTGCAGAAAAACAAGCATCTAAATTCAAATGTCTCAATGAATAACTGACCCTGAGTTCCACTTTCAGCTTTTGGTTCCTTTTTTTAATGCCAGATGGGGGTTGCTCAAAGACTTGAATTTTAGATTTTCTATTTTGTTACTACCATTCCGTAAATACTGCTTAACTGTATCAACTATAAGAAAAGTGATCCTGGAAGACTTTTCTGTCCTTCTGGTATAAAAGACATGTTATTAAATTAAGTATACATATACATTTTATTGATGGTAATGTTTACGTTTTCTTGATTCCTTAAAAAATCTTTTTCCTTATTGCATATTCACATTTCTATTCAGTTAAGATGAAGCAACACATGGCACAAGGAAATTGAGGCTTCATGTCTTCTCCAAAGGAACAGTTTTAATGAACTGATTGAACTCCATGAAAACAGTAAAATCCATGGACTGTGGTCACAAGCTGCTGCAGTATTTGTGCCTCTGAGTTACTCCCATTAGCAGATTACAGTGGTTTGTGGTTGTCTCCATTTTAATGAGACTCTGTAAGCCCTGTCTCTTTCTCCAGAAGGCTGCATCAAGAGTACAATCTCTCACATAGAAATATCAAAATATCATAATTGATGTCAGAGTCAACCAGATAGGACCATGCACTTAAAGGTGAGTAATCACTTTCTCTCTTAACAGATACCACTTCTCCAAACAAGTTCATCTGATCTGTCCACCAGAATTTTCTTTTCAAAACTCAAATCCAGTCAAATCTGCTTTAAATATCTTCATGCCTCACCATAATTTTAAGGAAAACTCCAATGTACTTAACCTGGAATAGGAATCCCATCACGATTCCACTTCCATCCAACTTACAGTCAGATCTCCCACATTTTCTGCAGACGCACCTCGTTCCACAGGAAACAGGGCCCTTCCATTTACACCTGGGCAGATATTAATCTCTAGGCTGGGAAACCCTTCTCTACTCTGTCCCTTGGGTGATTTCTACTTTTCTTTTGTACTTTTCATTCAGATCTCACCTACTTGATGTTTCCTTTTCGAAGTCCTCCCCTTATTCGTAACTTGATGATTGACATAGACAGACTTCAACAAGACTGTATACACCCCCATTTCTGTCATTACCAAACCTGCTATCCTCATGCTACTTCTACTGGTATTAGTTGTTGCTGCTACAGGCTTCTATTAATTGAATGCTTCTCATAGGCCACACTAAGCACTTTCATTATCTTATTTGGTCCCCATAATAAGCCTCTGAAGTCAACATTAGAATATCTCATTTCCTTTTTAGAAAGCAAAAGCTATGAAGGGCTAAATCATAGCAAAGTCAGCTTCTAAGAGTTAGAACTAGAATGCATACAGTTGCTCACACTTTGAAACAGTCTACACAAACTATTATGAGCTGTACCTCTTTCAATAATAAACTGTATGACCTTGGACATAAATTTTATTGCTGTAGACTAATAAGTTTAGTGAAACTCAACAAAATCTAACATTCCTAAAGTTCCAAAGCCCTGTGATTCTAAGTCAAATACTTCTCTGTGTAAGAGTATTCCAGTCATAGTGACAGCTGTAACATTATTGATATACACTCATTTTAGTTAAGGAAATTCATTTTGTGAAGGAAACTACATGTTAAATGATAGTAGGTAAGTACCTACTATAATGGCAGATGTTTCAGACTTTTGGCATATTATAAAATATAACTTCATAGGATCAAACTGTAACTTCATAGGATCCACGAGAAGTAACCTTGTTAAATATATTTGTGCGTTTTTCATTCATTCAATGTTTCTGGGCACCAACAAGTAGCAGGCACTCTAGGAAAATTAAAAAAAAAAAACAGGAGATGTCCCTGTCCTAGAAGATGTCCCTGTCCTGAGGAGACAGAGGCAATAACTAAAATGTGATGTAGTTCAATTTCATGGAGCCTGATCCCACAAAACACAACCTACATCCTACCACCATGGACACTTCCTGATTACGACGGTCAGATCTTTTAGAGAAATTTCAGGTTTTGTTGTTGAATAAATTTATCTAGTTCAGTGTTCTCCAAACGGATCACTTAGGATACCACCACCATGATTTTGTCATATCAATATTATTCACCCACTGATATTTACTAAATACCTTTCACTTGCATTACATTATTAAAATTTAAATCCCATACCATTTTTAACTACATAGGGGAGAAGCAAGAAGAGACAACTGTAAAATCAATACAGTGAAAACAAAATGTCTTGTGGAATTTTATCTAGATTATGTTACCGGTCTTGCTGCCCCCATGCCCCTGAAAAAGATATAGGAACATATCTCAACATCATAAAAGCCATATATGCTAAGCCCCAGGCCAACATCATTCTAAATATAGAAAAATTGAAAGCATTCCCTCTAAAATCTGGAATGAGACAGGGATGCCCTCTTTCACCATTTCTATTTAACATAGTTCTTAAAACACTGGCCAGAGCAATCAGACAGATGAAAGAAATTAAAAGGATATAGATAGGTAAAGAAGAACTGAAATTAGCACTATTTGCTGATGATGATTCTATACCTAGAAGATCCAAAAAAACTCCACCAGAAAACTTCTAGAACTAGTAAATGAATTCAGCAGAGTAGCAGTGTACAAAATCAAACCCATAAATCAAAGGCATTTCTGTATATCAGGGACAAATCCTCTGAAAGGGAAACAAGGAAAACTACCCCATTTATAACAGCCTCAAAAAATAAAATAAAATATTTGTCAATCAACCTAATGAAAGAGTTGAAAGACCTATACAACAAAAACTACAGAACGCTAAAGAAAGAAATTAAAGAAGACCTTAGAAGATGGAAAGATCTCCCTTGTTCTTGGATAGGCAGAATTAATATTGTCAAAATGACCATCCTACCAAAAACACTATACAGATTTAATCCAATTCTAATCAAAATCCCAGTGACATTCCTCATAGAAATAAAAAAGCAGTCATGAAATTCATCTAGAAAAATAAGAGACCCAGAATAGCTAAAGCAATCCTTAGCAAGGAGAGTGAAGTGGGTGGCATCGCTATACCAGACCTCAAACTATACTACAGAGCAATAGTAACAAAAACAGCATAATATTGGCACCAAAACAGACTGGTAGACCAATAGTACAGAATAGAGGACACAGAGACTAACCCACAAAATTATAGTTATCTTATATTTGACAAAGGTGCCAAGAACATGCATTGGAGAAAAGATAGCCTCTTCAACAAATGGTGCTGGGAAAATTGGAAATTCATATGCAACAAAATGAAATTAAACCCCCCCTCTCACCATGCACAAAACTCAAAATTCAAAGTGGATCAAGGACCTAGGAATTAAAACAGAGACAATGCATCTATTAGAAGAAAAAGTAGACCCAAATATCCATCATGTCATGTTAGGTCCCAACTTCCTAAATAAGACTCCTATAGCACAAGAATTAATATCAAGAATCAATAAATGGGATGGATTCAAACTAAAAAGCTGCTTCTCAGCAAAAGAAACAATCAATGAGGTGAATAGAAAACCTACTAATTGGGAACAAATTCTTAACCACACACACGTCAGCTAGAACACTAATCTCTAGGATACATAAAGAAATAAAAAAAGTCACACCAAAAAAAACAAATAACCCAATCAATAAATGGGCCAAGGAACTGAACAGACCCTTCTCAGAAGACGATATACAATTAATCAGAAAATACATTAAAAATGTTCAACATCTCTAGCAACTACAGAAATGCAAATCAAAACTACTCTATGATTTCATCTCACTCCAATCAGAATGACAGCTATTAAGAATACAAACAACAACAAGTGTTGGCGAGGATGTGGGGGAAAAGGCACATTCATACATTGCTGGTGGGACTGCAAATTGGTGCAGCCAATATAGAAAGCAGTATGGAGAATCATTGGAAAACTTGTAATGGAACCACCATTTGCCCCAGCTATCCCACTCCTCAGTCTATACCCCAAGGACTTAAAAACAGCGTACTACAGGGACACAGCCATATCAATGTTTATAGCAGCATAATTCACAATAGCTAAACTGTGGAACCAACCTAGATGCCCTTCAGCAGATGAATGGATAAAAAAAATGTGGTACATATACACAATGGAATATTATTCAGCATTATAGAATAAAATCATGGTATTCACAGGTAAATGGATAGAGCTGGAGAATATAATGCTAAGTGAAATTAGCCAATCACAAAAAAACCAAATGGTGAAAAATTTCTCTGATTTAAGGATGCTGATTCATAATATGCTGGGGGGTGGTGAGGATTAAATAAATTCTAGATAGGGCAAAGGGGAGGGAGGGGAAGAGAGGGGGCACAGGGGTAGAAAAGACAGTGGAATGCGATGGTCTTCATTACCCTTAGTATGTGTATGAAGACACAAAGGATGTGACTCTACTTGTATACAACCAGAAATATGAAAAATGTGCTCTATATGTGTAATATGAATTGTAATGCATCCTATTGTCATATATAACAAATTTTTTTAAGTAAAAATAAATAAATAAAAATATCACTATAGTCATTAAAAAAAAAAGAGGAATAGTGCTTGCCCTATAGAACTGCTGTGAGAATTAAAAGAACTATTAGGTGAAGTGCTTGGCCCAGTGCCCACAGCAAGCTTCCAATAAGGTGTGTTCTTATTATCATCATACATTACCCAACCTGTCAGAGGTTCCATGAGCTCGAGGTAACTGCAGAACTCAAGATTTCTGATAAACTTATAATTATGTTGGCTGTTTTAAATGTATTTTAATTAAATGATAATATCTTAGCATTAGATTTTTGTGTTAAATTTTCAGTATTAGGCATATGTAATTAACTTAATAAAAAAAAAAACTTATCCTCTTGATATGACTTCTGATGGCTCAGACTTCCTTTTCTCTCCTAAATTTAGTTTGCCTCACATCATTTAGAAATTCTGTCTACAATTTATCAGATTTTACTTTCAGATATACAAACATCCAATGAATAGATCTACATTATTATAATAACCAAAGCCAGAATTAAGTAAGGGACACAATTTAAATTTAAAATTCTAGGCAAAAAAAAATAAAAATAAAAATTGGGATACAGAACCTATCTATCTGTATAAGACCATGTTATATGCAAATGTAACACTAAAAACCAAACAAATTTTCTATCTTATAGTTAATATATTATTTTAAAGTGTAAATATAGGCATATAAGTGGATAGATTTTTTTCCCATAAATTCAAGAAACAGTCTGACATGTTTTTAAATACAAGTGAAAAGAACATAGTTAAAAACTGCAGATAGTCGTCTGTATTTTGTCACACTAGCTGTGTGACCTTGATCTGCTTGGGTTATAGTTTACTTCTCTAGAAAATGAGAAGGTTGCCTAGAACAGACTCAGAAGTTCTGTGATTTTACTTGCATTGTGCTCTTGTTTCATCTCTTCTCTGTTCCAGTTCCCTAGGATGTCTTCTTTGTACACATATTTTACTTTTTCAACAAGGGTTGATTGAGTGGCCACTATGTGCCTCGAAAATCTTGCTAGACACTAGGAATGCAGAGGTTTAGACGTTTAGGGGGAAACATGGTTTCTATTCTGTCAGGCTTTTGTTTTATTTTGTTTGTTTTTTTGTTTTTGTTTTGTTTTTTGTTTGTTTTCTGTGACTAAAATACTCAACAAGAACAACCTAGAGAAAGAAGTTTTCTTAGGGACCACAGTTTTGTGGGCCTCTGTCCATTGATGGCCAACTCCATTATTCTGGGGCCAAAGTGAGGCAGCACATTATGGCAGAAGGGCATGGTGGAGGAGTGCTGCTCCTTCAAGGCACCAGGAAGGAGAGGGGGGTGGGAGGGGTAAGGGAAAATGGAAGATGAAACCTTCCAGCGCTCTTCTCCTCCAGTTACCACCCTGTTAGTCGAGTCAAATGAGGATGGATTGATCAAGTTACAGCTCTCAAAATCCAATAATCTCATTTCCAAACATTCCTGCATGAACACAGGAGCTCTGGGGGGGACACCTCATCCAAACCATAACCTATTCATATAAACCTTGCAGTTTAGTGGATATGATGGATATCGACAGGCAATCAGAAATGCTGTACACAGTGATAACGTCAAGAAGGACAAACACCACACTGTGCTCTGAAAATCCAAAAAGGTGATCTCTTTTAGACTGAGGAGCATCAAAGAGGCCACAAGGAAGAGATGGCATTCAAAGCAAGAAAGAGAAGGAAGCACACCCCAGCCTTCCAGAGTGACTACAAGACAAGTGGAACAGCCCTGAGTTGGCAGAGGTGGATGAGTTCAAGGAACTGGCAGGAGAACAATGCACTGGGTCAGTGTATATAGGGATGTGAGCAGGAGTGATGGGCAGGGGTTTGCTGCATTATCAGGACGCTTTTAGGAGTGCATGGAGCTCAGTAGTGGGGACACCGATCCTGAAGTTAGGATCCCAGCCTCGCCATTATTAGCTACATGGCCTTCATCAGTTTCCTTATTTAGAGTTGTTTGGGAATTAGGTAAATCAATATAAATAAAAGATGCTTAAAACAGTACCTAGCACAGGGTGAGCATTATCTTGCATTGGCTGTAATTTATGATCTCTATCCTTTCTGGCTTCACAACACAGAGGAACCAAGAGCAAGGAGGACCATACTATAGAAATTGAGCTCTTTTTCACACACTGGCTGTACAGTAAACTATGGGTTATGGGCTTCACAATTCTAAACTCCCTTAAAGGTCTGAAATCCCAAGAGAAAATAGATATGAAAATTTCCCTGGAAATCACTGCAAAACAATTTCACATTCAAATTAGCCCAGAGACTTCAGCTTCTGATTGGGAGATAGTGTACGGACAAATATAAATCAAAAATCAGAAGTTTCACTCTCCCTGTTGAAAACAGATATTTCCCTCCTTTTCTTTTTCTCAGAATATCTCTCTGATTTTTAGATTAGATAGGCTTTTTGTCAGCCTTACGACTCAGGAATGTCTTTCTCAAAAACCTGGAACCACCTCCTTAAAATATAAACTTTAAGGGAGATATCACCAGCTCCTGGCTTTGGGGGGAATGGCAGGAGCCAACTTCTACAGTGACCTATCTTCAAATTGCAAAATTACCTCTTGCCACAAAGAGGTGACAAATTTATTTTTCTTCCACATAAAGACAATTAGCTCACAGGTAATTATCACAATTACCGGGTAGTTAGTATGAATCATGTGTAACAAATGGTGTTGTCATGTCCTCTTACTTGAGAACTAGTTACCCATTCCTCTTGAAAGCAAGTATACAAAGGGTTGTTTTTGCTTGACTTAAGAAAGGAATACGATTTCTTTGTCTTTGCACTCTTAACAGATTGCCTGTGATGCACGTTTCATTCTGGTTTAATCATTTTTAATATTAAAAGCATTTTCTTTCTCTACTACCTTTGTAGAAAGGATTTCAGGGATTGGGGAAGATTTTGTTTTTAATTACATTTCCCCATAGTAGAAAACTAGAACAAGCCTTGCTCCCATCCTTATACACAGAAATGTTAGATAATCTGTAATACAAACAACAACAAAAAAATTAAACTTTTTAAAAATTCATCAGAAAGCAAAGTTGCAGGACAACCAATTGACCTGAAATCCAAGACTGGCACCATAGAGAAGATATGGAGGATGAATGATTGCTTCCCTGGGGAAGATATTAAAAGCTGCCAAAAGACTAAAAAAATTTCACAAAAAATAAACTATCCAAAAGGAAATTAAGAAAACAATCCAATTTAAAGCAACAGCAAAGAAAATATGATCCTTAGGAATCAAATTAACAAAAGAGGTAAAAGACTTATGAACTAAAAATTACAAATATTGATGAAGGGAATTAAAGAAGACATAGATAAATGAGACTACGCCCTACATTTATGGGTTGGATGAATTAATTTGTCCATACGATCCCCAAAAGATTTATAGATGTGGTGCAATCCCTATCAAAATCCTAATTACATTCTTAAGAGTAGGAAAAAAACAATTCAAAAATTCACTTGAAACCACAAAAGGCCCTGAATAGCCAAAGCAATTTTAAGCAACACCAAAGCTGGCAGCACCACATTAACTGACTCCAAATATATTACAAAGCTATAGAGACCAAAACAGTATGGTATTGACATAAATATAGACATATAGACCAATGGAACAGAATAGAGAGCCCAGAAGTCAACTAACACATCCATGGTCAACTAAAAGGAGCCGAGAAGAGTAAAATTGAACCTTTAACTTACACCAAATACAACACTGACTCAAAATGGACTTCAATGTAAGACCTGACACTATAAAACAACTAGAAGAAAACATAGTGGAAATGCTTCCTGATATTATGACATTGGTCTGGGAAATGATTTTTTTTTTTTTACTTGAGATCAAAACATACACACACACATACACCCCCCCCACACACACACACACAGGCAACAAAATAAAAAATGAATAAGAAGAATCCTAATAAGGGGTGTCTGGCCAAGAGACTAGGCTCAAAACTTCTGGCATATTTGGCTTCACTCCCAAGAAAGACCAGACTGCAGTGTGGAGCACTAAGGAGCGATTTCTGAGCATATACAAAAATTGGTGTCTAGACCAGTCCTGCACCAGAGTTACACAGCTTTCCATCTCCACGCAGACCCAGAGTGCCAGGCAGGCTCAGCACAGCGGTGTCTGCCTGGTTTGCCAGCAAGTCACTGGGAAGACCATGGGATGGTTTCTTTTTAATCAAATATTGATTGAATTCAATAACAAGACCTCACCTAGGAAGCAAGAAAGTGAAAGTGAAAATAAGATTATGGCTATACTTTTCTCACCTCATGTTTTTTTGAACAGGAGAATCTTGGAATGATTTACCTGAAAAGTTACAAAATTAAGAGTTTAATGACTTTATCAAAATCTAAATATCTATTTGGTTTCAAAAGAAAACCTTCCAGTTGCAAAAAACAGATAATACTAAAAATCTTAATAACAACGGTAAAAAAATAACCTTTAATCCTATAAGAGATAAATACATTATTTTTAACAAATGTCTTGATGGTCTTATTAATAATAGTCAAAGAAATGTCATGCTAGCCCTCACGGATAAGGAAGAGAGGACATTCCCAATCAGAAGGACAGATGGCCAGAAGAGTGCTCATGGTGTCACCATGACTGTGGAGTCAGGAAGCCAGATGGTTCCTGGGAGACCTGTCATGTCTAAGACACACTTACAGATATATACAAGGCACAAGTAGGAGCATTATTGTTGTCCAGAAAGTGACATTATTTCTATTACTTCATTTTTATGATAACGGGGTGAAGAGAGTCTGCCTGGGCTGTGAGCAAGTGATTAACACATAACCAATAAAAACAATGGTACCTAAAATGCTCATCGTGCTCCATATGCCAGTCACTGTTCTAAGGCTGTCCAATTATTCACTCCCCTCACCTGTACTGTTCTCCCTATTTTACAAATTGCAAAGCAGACCCTGAGTTTGAAGAACTTGGCCAAGACCAGCCTGCACAACCATTTCCACCTTGTACACCAAAGGGCAGCCCTGGGACTCTTAACAAAGGCAGCCGGGCCCAGAGACTGTGCTCCTAACTACTGTGACACTCATCAGTCAGATGGAGAGAAGGCCTGTCTGGGGAGGTTACCTTGAAGCTGGGACCTGAAGGGAGGAAGGACAGCAGGCAGGTGACAAGTAGGAGGAACAGCGTACCAGGCAGAAAGCATAGCCCAGACAAAGGCCCCGAGGTGAGAAACAGTGCAGCAGGTTCACAGAAGTTACAGGGGAGCATTGTATGGAGCTGAGGCAGCACAAACAGATGGTGACATGACACGGGGTGAGGGGAGGTACAAGGGACTGGGTCCTGGAAATGAGGAAAATAAAGTCCAAGTGTAAAAGCAAAGCACTCAGAACTCCAAACCCCAGTTCTTGGTCTTCTTTGCCCACCAGCTCTCAGATCCCTATCCCTATCCTGGTCACTAGATAGGTAGTTATGCAGGCACCCTTTATTGCCTGACTACCCACCACTGGTCTCCACCAAGTTCTGGTACTTTCTGAATGAGAAATCTAATCCCTTTTTCTTTCATTTATTTTATTTTTTTATTTTAATATTTATCCATTCATTCATTCATTTGCAGAAGTAGGGGTGGAACCCAGGGCCTCCATAGGTCTCAGTTCTTTAGTGAGGTGTATGAGCCCCTTCAGAGTCTGGCCCCTGCTCTCAATGCAGCCTCATCTCTTGACACTTCCTTCCACACAGCCTTAGGTCAGACCCATCAAAAATCTCTTATGACTTCTCCTGATCAAAAAATAATAATAATTAACAAATCTTCCCTATGAATCACTAGTTTCTTTGCTCATGATTTTGTGTTCATTACTAATGTCCACTTTCTTCCCAAGTAGATGCTAAGTGAACTTATTCTTTCTCAATGCCATTCTTGCTGATAAAGCCCTTTGGAATTCCTAGTAAACACACCAGTGTCCTTGGAATCCAGGTTTAAAAACAGTCCCACTTGGGGTCCTTGCATGTCCTCTAATTACTGGCTCTCTGGGACTTCTGTGCATGCTCTGAGCCATTGCCCTGACAGTCTCACTACCTGGCATATTGTCACCCGCAGGAGTCTTCCACGTCCTTCTTCCCAAAGGCCAAATCTGCCTCAGGAGCTCTCTGTTCATCAGGTTTGTCTTCTTGTCTCTCGAGATGTTTCCCTGACTTTATTGCTAACTCCACCTTAGTGCTTCTCTTTGTAATTCTATTGTTTATTTCCCTCAGGATTCCACTTGCCTTTTTGATTTTTCTTTCATAACTCAACCTCTTCTAACTTGTTGGTAAAACCAAGTGAGATATTGATTTCAAGCCCAATTTTTGACATTTTAGGAGACATTTCAGATACATGAGCAGACTGTGTGTAAATTAAAAGTCTTCAAGGGAATTCTTACATCCCTGAATTATAATAAAGAGAAGAAAAGGTAACTCTAGGTAAACAGAAAGGTGCCCCTGTGATTGTTGATTAAATGGACTTTGTAATACTGGAATGTATTTTGGAATTCCTGCTTTAGAGCTGTTATAACTTTAGTTCAAGGTGAAAATGGACGTCCACTTAAGTTTTCTTCAAACATACCGAGTATACCACCACATCTGGTTCCCTTCACCAATGGTGAAGCTTTTAGCACTCTTGGATCACCTAACTTCACGACAATTTAGAAACCTCAGCAAATAAACTTTTCATTCATATTGATGATGTGAGTCACTTATATCTATAAACACAGCTTTGGATAAACATCGATGGTTACAGTGGAAAACGTCCTGTGATTGGCTTTTCTTCACTGCCTTTGCTTTATTTCCTAATAATGTTGTAAGGATACCTTGGATTTTAATAGGTATTTCCTTTTCATCAAATGAAAAAAAAAAGCAAAATTAATCATTACATTAGAATGTAGGTAAATTTAAGAGCATTAAATGAGCATCTCTCATTTAGTAGTAGCAGTACTGGGCAGTGAAGATATAAAAATAAATAAATAAATAATAAGATGTAAGTTTTCTCCCTAAAAAGGAGAAACTAGAAAGTAAGAAAATGAAAGTCATGGAAATATGGATAAGGAAGAGTTCCAGGGGATGAAAGGGAAATCGAAGTGGTAAACACCAGACGCTACTTTATAAAGTTAAATTTTCAAATTTATTGATGTTCTCTCTGGAACACAGTTGTAGTTCTGGGATGGCTTTTCACTAGATTAGCATAGTAGCATGTCATTACATTAAAAATTAAAATGAAGAGAGTTGATAATTTTAAGTCATTCTTTTGTCCCTAATCCATTTTTTAACTTCTCCTTAAACAGAATTGGGTCTAATTTGGTAACAGGATATTTAGCAAAGATAAAAACTGGTTTCTCCAAAAATGTTCCATATTTTATTTCCACTTCTAAATATTATATCAATGGGTCTATAAAATACAGATTCTTTTGTTTTCTTTTATTTTTCTTTTAGCATCTTTCCTGTGAAGCAAATAAGCTTTTAACTAATTCCCTGGATGATCCTACAAAACCTCAGCTGTATTAATCACTACCCATCTTGGTTCCACCTGCAATGTGCTGACAAACTGGGTGACACTTTGTCCAAAAGAAAAGAAAATAAGAAAAATAAGAAAGTGAAGAATGAGGACCCCCTCACACACACACATACCCCCCAAAAAATCAGTTAATAACCAGATTGTGGAATTATTTTTTAATGACTAAAGTTTTAGGACTGGAACAAAAGTCCTGTTTTTAAGAGGCTCATAATCCTGCATTACATCCATGAACATCAGGAAACCACATGACATTGTAACTTCCTCATCAAAACCACAGCAAAACTAATGCTATAAAGTCTCAAGGAAGGTCAAGAGTAAACGTTTTGGTGAGTTTGTTGGATGCAAAAATTGTGCAGTTTTGTTTTCCTTAGTAACATAGATGCAATAGACAGCAGAAATCTTACAAGTATATAAGCTCCTGTGTAAGATGCATTGGCAACTCTAATCTTTTTCCCTATTACCTACAAGCAGGATTCTTCAGGATATTTCTTAGTATAAAATTCACTTAACTCAATGGGCATGATAAGGCAGTCTATAATCTCAGCAGCTCAAGAGGCTAAGGCAAGAGAATCGCAAGTTCAAAGTCAGCCTCAGCAACTTAGCAAGGCCCTAAGCAACTCTGCAAGACCCTGTCTCAAAATAAAAAGTAGAAAAGGGCTGGGGATGTAGCTCAATGGTTAAGCACCCCTGGTTTTATTCCTGATGCCAAATAAATAAATAAATAAATAAATAAATAAATCCCCCCAAATCCACTGAACTCCTTGGGAAAAATACATCAAATAAAAGTTTTAGGTTCCTAGCATGTGTGAAGGCCAGAGTGTGATCCTCAGCAGAAAAAAATAAAATACAAGCTTTAGGTAATGCTTTATAATGGATCATATTATCGTCCTCTCCCAGAAATTTCTCTGGTCTCCTTCTATTCCAACTTTCTTTCTCCATCATCCCAAATCATTACTAGGTCATCAGAAAACTTGAAGTGGAGATATAATAGCCAAAAAGGGGACCCGCCCGGTTCCTAACCACGAGGTCGCAGCTACGCAGCTCCACAGGTGGCCCCGCGGCGGGTGCAGAAGTCAAGTCCTGAGGAGGGAAGATGGCGGCGAAGGGAGTGCATCACCCCAGTGCGCCACGTCACATTGGCAGCGCTGAGTGCTGAGTTCCGGCTTTGAGGCAGAGGAGAGAAGCGGGCCAGATTGGTTCCAGACACCGGTCGGACCACAGAGGAGGACAGCAGCGGCCATTTCGGAGAGATGATGTAATCATCCCCATGTTCTACTGATCTCAGCTCATTCAGCTATGGAACAGGTGATTTCAGGCTGGTACTTGCCGGCGTCTAGCAGACAGAATTCTTGCTCAGGCTCGGGACTGGGGATCTTGTGGAGAATACTCCTAGAGGCTCGTGCCGGGAAAGGCGTGCACCGGGCACTGAGCAGCTGGATTCTGGTTCCCGGGGCTAACCTGGCCCAGGTCTGAGGAAACTGCCGAGACTGCCGGTGGAGGCCAGCTCCAAGTGGAGCGTGCGCTGAGCTTGGGGCGACTGGGTTCTGACTCCCGGAACAGTTTTGGCCTGGGGCTGGGGAATCCGTGGGGGTCGCTCGCTGGAGCCAGCTCCCAGCGGAGAGTGTATCAGGATCCGAGAGGCGGGGTTCTGGCCACCGAAACTGCTTCGGCCCAAGGCTAGGGAACCATCGGTGACTGCTTCTCAGTCAGGCTCCTGCTGGGTGCTGTGGGGTAGAGTGGAGCTTTCCACCTGCACCCAGAGCAGGCCAAGTGACCCGCCGGCGTGGTATCAGGACACACCAAACGCAGCTGGGGCTGAAGAGAGCAGCTGCCCACGCCTAGAATAGGACCAGCGACCCCGCGGCGCGGTAGCCAAGTAACCTCATCTGGAGTAGGGGCTGTGCAGAGCTGACATCTGAGCAAGCAGGGCAGGCAGACCTGCAGCCCACTGGAAAGTCAGGCCAGGTAGCTTGCCAGCGTGGTGGACACGTAACACCGAGGCAGTCGCGTCACACTGGTTGGAGTGGGGGTGGAGCAGGGTCGCCGCCCGGGTCCGGAGGGGGCTCAGCGACCCGTTGGAGAGGTAGTCAGGTACCCCCATTGGGAGTGGGGGCTGTGCAGAACTGCGACCCACCGGCCTAGAGGCCTGCCAGCGTGGTAGACACGTCACACCAATTGGAGTGGGGACTCAGCAGAGCCGCCACCCACATCCAGATCAGGACCAATGACCCCAGGGCGTGGTAGTTACGTTACCACAATTGGAGTGGGGGCAGAGCAGAGCCGCCACCCCTGCCCGCAGGGGGGGCAGACCTGCGACCGATCAGCGTGGTAGACAGACCACCATAATTAGAGGAGGAGCACAGCCACTACCCGCCCTGCAAGGGAGACTTCCCAACTATACAAGAGCAACATAAATAAATAGGGGGTAAATTTCAAAAACACAACGGTTGCACCAAGCAGAAAGAAACACGAGCAGTATGAAAAGACAAGGAAAGAAAGGACCACAAGCAATGCAGGTCAACTCAACTTTAGAAGAGGTAATAGCTGCAACAGATGGAATGTCAGATAAAGAGATCAGGATTTATATGCTTCAGATGATCTGGAGTCTCAAGGAAGACATGAGACAGCAAAATCAGACAATGAAAGATCACATTGACAAACAAATCCAGGAAGTAAAAGATCAATTTCACAGGGAGATAGAGGTAATAAAAAACAAACAAATAGAAATCCTAGAAATACAGGAAACAATAAACCAACTTAAAAACTCAATTGAGAATACTACCAGCAGAGTAGATCACTTAGAAGAGAGAACATCAGACAATGAAGACAAAGTATTTCAACTGGGAAAGAACATAGACAGCTCAGCAAATCTGCTAAGAAACCATGAGCAGAACATCCAAGAATTATGGGACAATATCAAAAGACCAAATTTAAGAGTCATTAGGATACAGGAAGGCACAGAGCTCCATACCAAAGGAATAAACAGTCTATTCAGTGAAATAATACGAGAAAACTTCCCAGACTTGAAGAATGAGACAGAATCCCAAATCCTAGAAGCCTACAGGATGCCAAATGTGCAAAATCATAAGAGGTCCACACCTAGACACATTAGAATAAGGAGAGAATTTTAAAAGCTGCAAGAGAAAGAAAGCAGATTACATTTAGGGGTAAACCAATCAGGATAACAGCTGATCTCTCAACACAGACTCTGAAAGCTAGAAGATCCTGGAATAACATATTTCAAACACTGAAAGAAAATGGGTTCCAACCAAGAATCGTGTATCCGGCGAAATTAAGCTTCAGGATAGAAGATGAAATTAAAACCTTCCATGATAAACAAAAGTTAAAAGAATTCGCAGCTAGAAAACCATCTCTTCAAAAAATCCTTGGCAAAACATTACAGGAAGAGGAAATGGAAAATAACATTGAAAACCAACAATGGGAGGTAGGACCGTAAAGGGGGGAAAGTAGTCAAAGAGGATAACAAATCAGGTTTAGTAACATCAATAAACAAATATGGATAGAAGAACAAACCATATCTCAATAATAACCCTAAATGTTAATGGCTTAAACTCACCAATCAAGAGACACAGGCTAGTAGAATGGATCACAAAACAAGACCCAACAATATGCTGCCTACAGGAGACGCATCTGATAGGAAAAGATATTCATAGACTGAAGGTGAAAGGTTGGGAAAAATCATACCACTCATATGGACTGCGGAAACAAGCAGGAGTGTCCATACTCATATCTAATAAAATAGATTTCAAGCCAAAGTTAATCAAAAAGGATAAAGAAGGACACGTCATACTGCTCAAGGGAACCATACACCAACAAGACATAACAATTATAAATATATATGCCCCAAATAATGGTGCAGCTGTGTTCATCAAGCAAACTCTTCTCAAGTTCAAGAGTCTAATAGACCACCATACAATAATCATGGGAGACTTCAACACACCTCTCTCACCACTGGACAGATCTTCCAAACAAAAGTTAAATAAGGAAACTATAGAACTCAATAACACAATTAACAACCTAGACTTAATTGACATATATAGACTATACCACCCAACATCAAGTAGCTACACTTTATTCTCAGCAGCACATGGAACCTTCTCAAAAATAGACCATATATTATGTCACAGGGCAACTCTTAGACAATATAAAGGGGTAGAGATAATACCATGCATCTCATCTGATCACAATGGAATGAAACTGGAAATCAACGATAAAAGAAGGAAGGAAAAATCAAGCATCACTTGGAGAATGAACAATAGGTTGCTGAATGATCAATGGGTTTTAGAAGACATCAAGGAGGAAATTAAAAACTTCCTAGAGTTAAATGAAAACACAGACACAACATATCGGAATCTATGGGACACATTGAAAGCAGTTCTAAGAGGAAAATTCATTGCTTGGAGTTCATTCCTCAAAAAAAGAAAAAACCAACAAATAAATGATCTCATACTTCATCTCAAAATCCTATAAAAAGAAGAGCAAAACAACAGCAAAAGAAGTAGAAGGCAAGAAATAATTAAAATCAGAGCTGAAATTAATGAAATTGAAACAAAAGAAACAATTGAAAAAATTGACAAAACTAAAAGTTGGTTCTTTGAAAAAATAAATAAAATTGACAGACCCTTAGCCATGCTAACGAAGAGAAGAAGAGAGAGAACCCAAATTACTAGCATACGGGATGAAAAAGGCAATATCACAACAGACACTTCAGAAATACAGAAGATAATCAGAAATTATTTTGAATCCTTATACTCCAATAAAATAGAAGATAGTGAAGGCATCGATAAATTTCTTAAGTCATACAATCTGCCCAGATTGAGGCAGGAGGATATAGACAACCTAAACAGACCAATAACAATAGAGAAAATAGAAGAAACCATCAAAAGATTACCAACTAAGAAAAGCCCAGGACCGGATGGGTATACAGCAGAGTTTTACAAAACCTTTAAAGAGGAACTAACACCAATACTTTTCAACCTATTTCAGGAAATAGAAAAAGATGGAGAACTTCCAAATTCATTCTACGAGGCCAACATCACCGATTCCGAAACCAGACAAAGACACTTCAAAGAAAGAAAACTACAGACCAATATCTCTAATGAACCTTGACGCAAAAATCCTTAATAAAATTCTGGCGAATCGGATTCAAATACATATCAAAAAAATTATACACCATGATCAAGTAGGATTCATCCCTGGGATGCAAGGCTGGTTCAATATACGGAAATCAATAAATGTTATTCACCACATTAATAGACTTAAAAATAAGAACCATATGATCATCTCGATAGATGCAGAAAAAGCATTCGACAAAGTACAGCATCCCTTTATGTTCAAAACTCTAGAAAAATTAGGGATAACTGGATCATACCTCAACATTGTAAAAGCAATCTATGATAAGCCACAGGCCAGCATCATTCTGAATGGAGAAAAATTGAAGGCATTCCCTCTAAGATCGGGTACAAGACAGGGATGCCCTCTCTCACCACTTCTGTTCAACATAGTCCTCGAAACACTGGCCAGAGCAATTAGGCAGACGAAAGAAATTAAAGGCATAAAAATAGGAAAAGAAGAATTTAAATTATCACTATTTGCAGATGATATGATTCTATACCTAGCAGACCCAAAAGGGTCTACAAAGAAGCTATTAGAGCTAATAAATGAATTCAGCAAAGTGGCAGGATATAAGATCAACACGCATAAATCAAAGGCATTCCTGTATATCAGCGACAAATCCTCTGAAACGGAAATGAGGACAACTACTCCATTCACAATATCCCCCCAAAAAATAAAATACTTGGGAATCAACCTAACAAAAGAGGTGAAAGATTTATACAATGAAAATTACAGAACTAAAGGAAGATATAGAAGAAGACCTTAGAAGATGGAAAAATATACCCTGCTCATGGATAGGCAGAATTAACATCATCAAAATGGCGATATTACCAAAAGTTCTCTATAAGTTCAATGCAATGCCAATCAAAATCCCAACAGCATATCTTGTAGAAATAGATAAAAGAATCATGAAATTCATATGGAATAATAAAAGACCCAGAATAGCAAAAACAATGCTAAGCAGGAAGTGTGAATCAGGCGGTATAGCGATACCAGACTTCAAACTATACTACAGAGCAATAGTAACAAAAACAGCATGGTACTGGTACCAAAACAGGCGGGTGGACCAATGGTACAGAATAGAGTACACAGTAACCAATCCACAAAACTACAACTATCTTATATTTGATAAAGGGGCTAAAAGCATGCAATGGAGGAAGGATAGCATCTTCAACAAATGGTGCTGGGAAAACTGGAAATCCATTTGCATCAAAAAGAAGCTGAATCCCTATCTCTCGCCATGCACAAAAGTTAACTCAAAATGGATCAAGGAGCTTGATATTAAATCAGAGACACGGCATCTGATAGAAGAAAAAGTTGGTTATGATCTACATGCTGTGGGATCGGGCTCCAAATTCCTCAATAGGACACCCATAGCGCAAGAGTTAACAACTAGAATCAACAAATGGGACTTACTCAAACTAAAAAGTTTTTTCTCAGCAAAAGAAACAATAAGAGAGATAAACAGGGAGCCTACATCCTGGGAACAAATCTTTACTCCACACACTTCAGATAGAGCCCTAATAAACAGAATATACAAAGAACTCAAAAAATTAGACAATAAGATTACAAATAACCCAATCAATAAATGGGCCAAGGACCTGAACAGACACTTCTCAGAGGAGGACATGCAATCAATCAATAAGTACATGAAAAAATGCTCACCATCGCTAGCAGTCAGAGAAATGCAAATCAAAACTACCCTAAGATACCATCTCTCTCCAGTAAGATTGGCAGCCATTAGGAAGTCAAACAACAATAAGTGCTGGAGAGGATGCGGGGAAAAGGGCACTCTTGTTCATTGCTGGTGGGACTGCAAATTGGTGCAGCCAATTTGGAAAGCAGTATGGAGATTTCTTGGAAAGCTGGGAATGGAACCACCATTTGACCCAGCTATTCCCCTTCTCGGTCTATTCCCTAAAGACCTAATAAGAGCATGCTACAGGGACACTGCTACATCGATGTTCATAGCAGCACAATTCACGATAGCAAGACTGTGGAATCAGCCTAGATGCCCTTCAATAGATGAATGGATAAAAAAAATGTGGCATTTATACACAATGGAGTATTACTCTGCATTAAAAAATGACAAAATCATAGAATTTGGAGGGAAATGGATGGCATTAGAGCAGATTATGCTAAGTGAAGCTAGTCAATCTTTAAAAAACAAATACCAAATGACTCCTTTGATATAAGGGGAGTAAACAAGGACAGGGTAGGGACGAAGAGCTTGAGAAGAAGATTTACATTAAACAGGGATGAGAGTTGGGAGGGTAAGGGAGTGAGAAGGGAAATCGCATGGAAATGGAAGGCAATCCTCAGAGTTATACAAAATGACATATAAGAGGAAAGGAAGGGTAAGACAAGATAATACAAATGGAAGAAATGATTTACAGTAGAAGGGGTAGAGAGAGAAAGGGGAGGGGAGGGGGGATAGTAGAGAATTGGACAGACAGCAGAATACATCAGACACTAGAAAGGCAATATGTCAATCAATGGAAGGGTAACTGATGTGATACAGCAATCTGTGTTCATAACCCACTTGAATCAAACCATGTAATATGATGTATTAAGAACTATGTAATGTTTTGAACGACCAATAATAAAATAAAAAAAGGAAAAAAATAGCTAAAGAGGGGAAAGAAAATTACAATCTTCTGAAAAAAAATATATTCTTATATATGAATATATATATATATATATATATATATATTCATAAATATATTGAAATCTTGGAACTGTTCCCAAATGCTTAAAAGGACCCATGATTTCTGTATGGGTCTCAATGTTTACCACAAATCAGGGTCTGATCCCCAACCCAACTCTTCCAAAAGCTATTGTTATACATGAGAGAGTTTCCCAAACCTATTACAGACTATCAGGACAGACAAATTTTCTCTGGGTTTTAGCAGCAGTTTAATTATTCACCTTTAAAAAAAATTATACAAGCTTTTCAACTTACCCCAATAGCTGCTAAGATTGGAGCTTGATAAATCCACCTGTCTCCCGCACTAAGTTCCCAGCACCTGAAATATGAAAAGGGATTTTCATGAATAAATTTGGCAAAGCAAAAGGTAATAAAAATTAAGTAACATTTCAGTTTTACCAAAATCTCTAGCCCTAAGCTTCTGATTAAGGAGACAAAGAGATGAAAAAAATCTTGAAACATCCAAACTAGTGAAAGAACGTGTCACAGTCCTGATTTCATGCTTTAAATGGCCCTTACATAAGCAGGGTATTCTAAATGTTAACATATTACTTTCATAGTGACCAGAGTCAAAACCTTGTTTGTAGAGCCACATCAAGTACAGTCTTCTAAATGTGGTACAATTTATACTTTGCTTCTACTACTATTGAAATATAATATTACATCTTGTTGAGAAATTTTTCATTCTATCAGACGTTATTTATTTTGTGAGTTCATAAATTGTAGGACACTGACAAGAAAGCAAATCACTCTTATCCAGGAAAATGCAACAAAAAGCTGAAAGCTGACTATTCTTGCCATAGAAATAAAAATTAGCTTGTTCAGTGAAATGGAATTGATGAGTTTTTGTATTTATTTTGTAAATTTGTAAATTTTCAGCATTTGTTTTCCTGAATATGAACATGTTGTTCTTTGATTTCTGTTTTGAACCAATTATGACATTTTATGAGCTCCTTCATTTAATAAGGATTTTAAAAAGCTTTGACAATGTTTATTTTGTATATCATCCATAATTTTTATATTGAATTTTTTAAAAATTGTCTTAGCAGCACTTAATAAAAATACCACATAATTTATCTATTTCTTATACTTACTTTATGATTACTAACTAAAATTCAAGTTCTATACGGGTAGGCATCGCTACTGCTTTTGTGTAGTGAGGTATTACAAGTGCCTAGAAAAGTACATAATAGGTAGATAATCAACAAATATTCATTGGCTTGCATTGACATAAATGAAATCTGAGGTAAGTTTGTCTCAGTCTCACCCCATCTAAATTGAACTGAAGAAAGGTCTTACACACTGGAATGAAGAGCACAGAGTAGTTTTAATTTTAAAAAAGAAATCTAGCTCCACTTAAAACTCCAATGTATCAATTTAAACAGTTTTTTTAAATTAAAAACACATTAATAACACCTTTCTATTTATTTCTCCTTGGAGAAAACACAGCAGTGTCTGTACGAACAGTAAATAATATCAAGAAATTCTGAGGATATAATGATAATTTTTTAATTAATAAATAAGTTACATTTTGTTTGTGAACAAGTTATGAATAATAAAACTTTTTCAACAATGTCTTACAGGAATATTCTTCCATACACACCTAACAATTTCTTAAAGTTTAATCTAATATGTTCTCATTTCAAAAATCAAAATATGCAAAAAGGCAGACATTGAGATGTCTGGTCTCTCCTGTGGCTGTCTTCCTTTGTCCTTTCCTCTTATAGATAACATCTTTTACTGCCTTATTGAATGTGCTTCTAGTGTTTCTGACAAGAAGGCAAATCATTCTTATCCAGGAAAACGCAACAAAAAGCTAAATGCTGACTATTCTTGCCATAGAAATAAAAATTAGCTTGTTTAGTGAAATGAAATTGATGAGTTTTTGTATTTATGAATATATTAATATAAAACAAATACAGAAACTATATGAATATAAAACAAATACAGAAGTTACATGCTTATTTTCCTCTATTGCTGTAGTTTGGATCTTGACTATCTCTTAAAAGGTTGTCCCAGGAGGCAGGGCCAAATGGAAGGAAGTTAGGCTATTAGGGGCATGTCCTTTATGAGCTATTAGGACCCCAATCCCTCCTCCCTCCCTCCTTCCCTCCCTCCCTCTCTCTCTCTCTCTCTCTCTCTCTCTCTCTCTCTCTCTTTTTACTTCCCAGGCTCCAAGATGAGCAGCCTCCTCTCCACATGCTCTCACCATGGTGTACTGTGCCACCACAGGCCCAAACCAACAGGGCTGAGCAACCACAACTGAACCCATGAGTCAAAATAACCTCCTCCCCTTTTAAAGTTGATTATTTCAGGTATTTTGCTATAGTAACCCCAAGCTAGCACACCTATATATAAATTTCTATATCAGTGCCAAGAGAGATCAGTCATACAGCACACTTGTCAGATAAGTCATATATTCCATTGCAATAATGTATCATAGAAATCAAGCAGACCCCACCCCAAAGTGTAATTCTGGTCCACTCCAGTGGAAATATGCAAAGTGGATGAAGTTAATGTTTGAATGACATAGAAACCCGAGGCACAGAAATTTCACGTTATTGAACATTTCCTTCCATTTGTACAGACATCTATTTTTCACATTACTCAACCAGATCAAAAAGACAAAAGATATTGTTAGACTTGTGCAAAATATGTAACATACTACCCTAAAAAGCTTTTTTTCTATAAGGAAAGTGGCAAATGTACTGTCTGAATAATAAACTAAACACTGATTTACTAGCTACAAGGCTTTTGGATGCCATACATTTCTTGACATTTGATAATAACTTCACAGTCCTTGCTTCACTTGGATGACACTTCAGAATGATGCCTCCGAACACAATGAGATTCAATTATGCAATTCTAGTTCTTAAAAAAAACTTGTATTTAGAAAGTCAAAATCAGCTACCTTGAAAACCTTGATTTTGGTGGTTTTCAGTGTCAACGTTTCAAATTTACCCTTTGATATAACATAGGCAACTGAGATTTTATACCTTTTAAAGAAACTGCTACAAATCCTTGTTTTTAATTAGTTTTTCGATGCCCTACCTCACACTATGTTCGTTTACATAAATCTCTGTTCAGAGTTTTTAAAATACACTTTAGCTGGAAAATGCCATTCTGAAGGATGGGGTATGAAGCACAAATGTACGACTAGAAAAAAAAAAAGAATTTTCTACATCAGGGTTGGAAATAGATGCACTGATTCTGCCAGAGGAACCCAGTGAATTGACTTAATTGAATACTGCATTCTCTCCACAACTGACAATCAGTAAGAGTAGAGAAGGCAAGAGGAGTCCAGCACCCCAAACTGGATATCCATTGTAGAAGAATGAAACTAGCTCCCCATCTCTTACCTTGAATGAAAACCCACTTACAGTGTATCAAACACCTAGGAAGTAGACCAGACACAGTGAAACTGCTAGAAGAAAACACAGGGGCAACACTCCAATATATTGGCACACATACTGACTTCCTTAATTAATAAGACTTCAAAAGCTCAAGAAATAAATCCAAGAATCAACAAGTGGGATGGCATCAAATTGAAAAGCTTTGGTACATCAAAGAAAACAAGAGCATGAAGAGAGAACCTACAGAATGGAAGAAATTCTTTGCCACTAGAGGATTAATATCCGGAATGTATGAAGAATTCAAAAAAAACTGAACATCAAAACACACACACACTCACACACACACACACACACACACACACACACACGTTGGATGCAATGGCACATACCTGTAATCCCAGCAGCTCCAGAGGCTGAGGGAGGAGGATTGTAAATTCAAAGCCAGCCTTAGCAACTTAGCAAAGCGCTAAGCAACTCAGTGAGATCCTGTCTCTAAATTAAAAAATACCAAAAAATGTGGGGCTGGGGATGTGGCTCAGAGGTTAAGTGCCCCTGGGCTAAATCCCTGGTTGAAAAGAAAAGAGAAGAGAAGAGAAAAGAAGAGAGGAGAGGAGAGGAGAGGAGAGGAGAGGAGAGGAGAGGAGAGGAGAGGATAAGAAAAGAAAAGAAAAGAAAAGAAAAGAAAAGAAAAGAAAAGAAAAGAAAAGAAAAGAAAAGAAAGGAAGGAAAGAAGAAAAAGGAATGAAGAAAGGGAGGGAGGGAGGGAGGGAGGAACAGCCTTACAACTCACTCACTCAATAAATGACAAAAGGTCTAAATTGGCATTTCTCAAAAGAAGAAATACAAATTGCCAACAAATATATGTTAAAAAATGTTCAACATCCTAAGTGATCAGGAAGATGCAAATCAAAACTACACTCAGATTTCATCTCACCCCAGTTGTAATGACAATCACCCCAAGAATACAAATGATTCCTGACGAGGATGTGTGGAAAGTACACTTAACATTGTTGGTGGGACTACAAATTAATACAACCACTTTGAAAGTAGTATGGAGACTCCTCAAAAGACTAGAAGTGGGACCATCTTACAGTCCAGCTATCCTACTCCTTGAAATCTATCCAAAAGAACTAAAATCAGCATACTATAATGATACATGCATACCAATGTTTATAGCAGCACAATTCACAATAGGCAATTAAGGAACCAGTCTAGGTGTCCATCAACAGACAATGGATAAAGAAAATGTAGTATAGAAACACAATGAAATTTTACTCAGTCACGAATAAGAATGAAATGATGTTATCTGCTGGTAAATGGATGTAACTGGAGAACATCAAGGACACTAAGTGAAATAAACCAGACTCAGACAGTCAAGGGTCAAATGTTTTCTCTCATGTAAAGCTAGAGAGAAAGAAACGAAAGATGGAATCTTGAAAATAGAAAACATAGCATTAGAATAGAGGTAGGGATCAAGGGGGAGGAAAGAAGGGAAGAACAAGAGAAGTACTAGAGACAGAATTGGAGAAAACTAGATTATATGCATTTATAAATGACAAAATGAATCCCACTATTATGAATAACTATAATGCACTAATAAAAACATTTAAAAGAAATAAAAGTTTTTTAAAGAGAAGCCCAACCCCAGAGCCTATGCAGACGTTAGAGTATCTTCTCATCAGAAGCCCCACCATGAAGCCAGAATTAAAAGAGGCAGTCAGTATAAATAGGGAAATCAGTTCAAATAGATCAAGGAGGCCAATTTGTGTCCAGAAAATTGGAGGCCATCCCTGAGGGATTGACATATTAATGCCTTCAGAGCCCTTCCTCCACCCTAAGATAACCTGCCTCTGCACCAATCCATTGCTAAGGTAACAGGTCTCAGGAATTGTCCCTTCCCAGAGAGAGTTGTAAAAGTTGTTAGCTAATGTGTCCTGGGCTGTTCCCCCTGTCCATCTGCTTCTCATCTTTTGGCCATCCTACCCCTGAGCATCTCCTGGGAATCTATGCAGGATGGAGAGAGATAAGGGGAAGAGAGCAGGTAACAAAGGAAGCCTAGGACATATAAAAAAGGCAGAACACCCTCACTTCTTGGAATACCAGGATAACAGCTATGACCCCCTTCTCCCTCCTGGGAGAAGTCTATGTTACCCCTTTTTAAATAAACCCTACTTTACACGCTTGCCTTGGCATGCTGCTCTAACGCTATACTTCAACATGTGAGGGAGCAGAACTCGTCACCAGTAACCTCTCCTCCTGAATGGTAAAACAAAAACATGGCAAAGAAGCTCCAGGTTCCGCATTCATTAGTGTTATGGTCTCCTTTGAAGGAGGCAAGGAGAAGGGAATAAGGGCATCTGTATGGTGTTGCTGCTTTCATAAGAAGAAAGAAAGAAAGAAAGAAAGAGTGTCAAATTATTCACTCTAAGTTTATTATCCTGCCTAAGCTATTGAATTATCTCAGCCTCCCTCAGCTAAGTCCCACTCTCAATGGCATTTTAGAATGGGAAGGAACTTCTACATATATTCAATAGCATTTATAATATCTTTTAGAACTGGGTTCAATCTGCTTATCTCTGAATGGCCACAATGTGGACAAAACCAAAGTTCTAGCTTTGAAAAGCTAAGCCAGAAGAAGTTGAGTCTCAGATGCACAAGTCACGAGGGTGAACCCATCCATTCTTCGGAGAGCTGTGAAGTCTGTTCTCTTCAGCTGAGCTTTGTGACGTACTCTTTATGTAAGTCAGGTTTCACCCAAAGAAAACTAAAAAGCTTTCTTTTCTTTTTGAAATCATGAAATAAGTAGTAATATAGTTTATGTGCAAAATAAAATATAAAATGATCCCTTCACTCATATTTCTCAAATGAGAGTACTGTAGAATTCAAGATTTATTCTGAGTAAGGAAGAAGAAAAGTGAAATATTCTGCACAGCAGAGCCACATGATCTAACTTATATTTAACATTCACATTAATTCACTTGTTTTAAAGAAATATTTAGCATCAGTTATATTTTGTAACATTTTATGTGCTTAATGAATTGTGACCTCAAAAAAATAAATTTATATTGCTTCTTTTTCAGTAAAGACTTGTGATTTTAATGTTTCAAAATTAATTTGTAACCTTTAAGGAAGAAAATGAGAAAAAAGAAAGCTAAATATCTAAATCAATATAAAATGAATTGTGAGTATACATGCTTTCCTGTGGTAAAGGCCTAGAATACATGTTAAATGAGTGAATAAGTCAAAAATTCTGCTTAAAAGCTGGTGGTGTGCTCTGAGAAGGTGTCATGATGTCTCTGGGTCTCATTTTATTTATGTCTAAAATTAGTGTTGGACCAGAAAATACCTTAGATCCTACCATCTCTAAAACACAATTACACAGTTACACATCTCAGAATGTGATTACTGTAGCCTCAATAGTACCTACTTACTGACTCAACCTCCCTCCCCTAAGAATCAAATAACAGATGCTGCGAGTTGTCTTTGAGATCCCTCACATCCCTGTGTAAACATAGCAATAATAATAATAACATAGAAAATATGAATCCAATTTGCCCATGGTAGACAAATCCAAATAGTATAACGAGGCCAGGTATCCTGTAATCCCAGCAGCTTGGATAGCTGGACACAGGAGGATCGTGGGTTCAAAGCCAGCCTCAGCAACTTAGTGAGGGCCTAAGCAATTCAGTGAGACCCTGTCTCTAAATAAAATACAAAACAAGGCTGAGGATGTGGCTCAGTGTTTAAGCACCCCTGAGTTCAATCCCGAGTACCAAAAAGAAAAATGAAGCCAATAAGTCTTGGAATTGAGAGAAGCGACACCTAAGACAGTGGCCAGGAGTGTTCAGATCTTCAGGAGCAGATCATGGCACGTTCTTTAAAAAGCTCAGGTGCTCCCATAATGTGGCTTTTTTTTTCCCAGTGCTCAGCAGATAAACTAATTTCTGAAGGAAATAGCTGGCAATCCAAAACAAACACATTGGTTCAAATTAAAGAAAAGCTCCCAAAGAGCTGAAGCTGGAACTGCTATCATGAAAGGTATACCACACGTACAATCCCTGGATGTTAAACTGTATTCTGTGACCAAGGCTTCTACTATTAGAAGAGAACAAATGAGATGGATGAAACCTATAATTTTCATTAAATATAGATAAGTGATTAGTACACAGAGCATTTATGTGTCACCGTCAGGTACTAAGGACGTATGAGACAACAGGGCACTCAACCTTCATGATATTAAACAGACAAGAGACACCGACCATTCCTGGTAGACAGGAAGGACTCAATATTCTTGAGGTCTTAATTTAGCCACTGATGGGTGAAAAACATTCTCATATGTCCTTTGCCCCCCAAAATAAAAATAAATCCCAGAGCTGCTCAGAGGTCAATTGGGAAGGGATAGCTATGGCCAGTGTCCTTGGCCCGTGTCTCTGACACCGTAAGTAGGTGTCACTGGCCCAGAGCACTTTCTCTCTGGGTGCCCTGGCCACACTCTCATGGCCTTATTTCTGGTCCTCATAACAACCAGTGAGGAAGGCCGAGGACGCATGAGCCTTGCCTCTCCCACAACTCAGGTAGTGGGATCCCTCCACCTGCTCACCCCATATGCTAAGTGTGTCCCCCTTAACCTCCTTTCCCTTTGCTCCTCACAGTATGTTTTAACTGACTTCATAAACCATGGAGTTTTGGCATCTAATCTGATCTGTGACCTGTGGGATGGACAGTTTGTGAGTACCGTATTGGGGACTACCATGGGGTCAAGGCAACTTCCCACAGGACATCCCTAAAGGACAATGGCATGAAGAAGAGCAGCCAGTATGGATTCTAAGCAGAACATCTGAGTCTGGAGGAAACCTGAAGTGGTCCTCCTCCTCCTCCTCCAAACCTGAGGTGGTGGTCCTCCTCCTCCTAACCTGAGGTCCTCCTCCTCCTAACCTGAGGTCCTCCTCCCCGTCCTCCTCCTCCTCCTCTTCCTCCTCCTCCTCCTCCTCTTCTTCTTTTTTTTTTTTTTGGTTGTTGTTCTTTTTAGTTATACATGACAGTATGACAGTAGAATGTATTTTGACGTATTATACATACAAGGAGTCTAACTTCCCATTCTTGTGGAACTTTTTTTTTTTTTTCACTCACCTGGCATCAGCCAGAGTTGCTCGCACCACAGCCCAGGCCACAACAAATGCCACTGGAAACCCTGTAACCAGAAAAGGATTCAGAGACCACATTTCTCTTAAGATTAAGGATATATTTTTTCACATTCATCACACATAGGAATATACCATGAGCAGTTGAAAAAGCAAAAAAAAAACCACACAAAAAAATGTTGACATGTGAATAAGAAAAGTCCACCTAATTTTCATCTTGTCAATTTGAGAAATGAGTGAGAACAATGACGTTATTTATCCCTGGGAGTCTGAAGATGATGGTTGGTCATGTTTTCAATTAAGGGACTTAGGGCCAAGACACATTTGGAGGGGACTGAAGTTCTTGGGATCAGAAGGAGGCAGGGTTGAACACTTTGATTTCAGGCACATTGAGAGCCACCTGCTTTTAAGAAGAGATGCAACCAAAGAGACTCATGAGAAGCTGAGATAAATTGCTGTTTTAAAAGCAGTGGAGGGGCTGGGGTCATGGCTCAGTGGTAGAGAGCTCACCTAGCATGTGTGAGGCACTGGGTTTGATCCTCAGCACCACATAAAAATAAATAAATAAAAATAATAGCAGATGGAGTAAAAACAACAACAACAACAAAAGCAGTGGAATTGGAGAATATGATGCTAAGTGAAATAAGCCAAACTCAGAACCTCAAAGGCCAAATGTTTTCTCTTACGTGTAGAAGCTAGAGTAAAATAAAGGAAAGGGGGAGGGAATGATAGGATAACACAAAGAATCAATCCAATGCAAATTAATAGACAAGAGAAAGGAAGTCTAATAGAGTGGAGAGAGGAGAGGGAAGAGAGGAGGGGGGACAGGAAGTAAAATGGGGAGAGAGAAGAGGAGACTCATAACCTGAAATCAATTTCCGTGTGTATGTTTGTCAGGATGAACCCAACTGCCATGTATAACTATAAAGCTCTAATTCTTTTTTTTAAGTATTAGAACATTCTTTTTATTCTTAAAGTACAGTGCATGAACACGGCAAGTTATAAAATCAGGAAATCATAACCACTGTGGCCTTTTCCTTTCTTTGACTCCCAAATTGTCTCAAGACAAAGCATTTGCATGCGTTAATGGCTCAACAAAGGTGACCCTTATGATATTTTGATACTCTGAGCATGTGACATTTGTTCTTCATAAGTGATAACCATCTATGAGCTTGCAATATCAAATCCATTATAATGACTTTGCATGAGTCCTTTGCTCCCCGGTAGAGAATGACCCTTCAGTTCATGCTGTGGCTAATTAAATTCCAACATCACAAAAAAAAAAAAAAAAACTTAAGCCAAAACTTTAAACATGTCAGTAGGGAAATAAGAATTTTAATGTGGGAGTATTAATTTTATGGCCTTTGAAAGAGGTTTAAGTAAAGGAAATAAAGAGAACATAATTAAAGGACTGCAGATGCTAGGAAGTACCATACAAGGCAAGAAAAAAATTTTTAATCTAGCTATGAACTTTTTAAATCAAGCATACTACTAAATTCTTTATCTTGTAAGAACATATTTGTAATTTTTCAAGATTTCTTTATAAGCAACTGAGTGAAAACAGAAATAGCCTCAGACAAAGAAATATTTCACAAATTGAAAATAAGCTCATACCCATTATAGAGAATTTCTTTGGTCTCCTTAGTGACCAACTAACCAATTAAATTTAACTTCAGCCTGTCTATATGACTATTGAATTTTATGATTCTACACTTAAATTTTACTTATTGTTTGCATATAATTCTTTTTTAATCTGCTCAAATGCTGTGGTTTAAGATATTTTTGTTATTTCTTTGGTTTAGCTTGCATATTCTTTCTTCCTATCCAACCATCTGTGTATCCATCCATCCAACTATTCATCCATGAAACACTTACTAAGTACCCATTTATATGTTAAAGACTATTCTAGTCTCTGAAGAAGAAACATTGATCAAATGTTTTCTTCAAAGATGTATATTGATGAGAGAAAAATTTAATAAAAACAAACTTGGTTCTCAATTAATGCTTATTTTAGAAAAACAACAATGATTCCATGCAATGGAAAAGGCATGGATGTTTCTAATGGGATGGTTAGAAACCCTGACAGATTCCTTTGGTGTTCTACTGTTTGCTGCCTTTAAAGTGTCTATCTTTGGTCCAAATGTTTGCATCTTCTCATTCTCAGATATGCATCAACATTCTCCTGGTCAAGCAATTTCCTGAATGATGCCCTACACAATATTGGTTAATGATGTTTGGGTGGCCATTGTGTTTTAGATGATAACTATAACAAATATATCAGACCCTATGTCTTAATGAAGTTTCTTTTCTCACACTCTCGGCACACCCATATTTATAAGACTAGTACAGAGATAACCACAGATGATTAAAGAACAGAAAACTGCTTTGGTATTCTTTGAGGATTTTTGATCACCAATTTCAATATCACATTATTACATATTTTAGAACACATAAATATAGGAAAATAAATTTGAAATTTAAGTGTTATTTTAAATTTAACTTTATTTAAAGTTAATTTAAATAAACATTTATTTTAATGTTAAATTTAAATATCAATATATGCATTTACTTAAAATTGATTAATTTTCATAATAAGTAAAAATAACTTTTGAAATAACGGAAGTTACTAATTAAATTTTTGAATATAATACATACTATCAGAATAGTCCAATGGATAAACAATATAACCTAAAATGTCAAACTGCATGTTTCTCATATGGGATATGAATTGGCTCCAAAGGTGCTGAAAGTTTATGATTCACAACTTGGCAGTGTTAAGAGATGATAGAATCTTTAGGAGGTGGAGACTAATAAATGGTGATTTTGTCACTGGGGGAACTACCTTAAAAGAGATTAACATCCATCTCATGGGAATTGGTTGGATCCACAGGAATAAATGAGTTACTGAAAGAATGGGCTGCTATCAAATGAGTCTGACATTACTGGCTCAGTCTCTTGCTCCATCTTTACCATATAAACTCTCTTACATGTACTAACTGCCATCTGATCCTATCCACCACAAGGCCCTCACCAGAAGCCCATGCTCTTGAACCTCAGGAACTAATGAGCTAACTAAGTTTCTTTTTTAAACAAATTATCCAGCTTCTGGTATTTTGTTATAGTAACACAAGATAGACTAAGGGACTGTATTTAAATTATATTTACTAACAAATGATGATGAAAAAGTGTTTGCTAGGTTAAGAATATTTACACAGAGATAATAAAACTGGAAGTGCCTTCTTGACTATTTTCAGAGAACATGGAATGTGAAAACATTGGACATGAAAGCTTGGCAACAGGGACATGATTTAGGAACAGAGAGTGTTGAAGGAAATTACTATTCTTTTTATTATGTAAGCCCTAGACTAAATTATTTTTAAAATAATGAAGTTGTAAAAGGAAAGTCAGAATGGAATTACCAGGAGAGATACTTTTATATGATAATATTCACATACTGGTGTCTCATCTGACAGTTGAAAATTAAGGATGGCTGCTGATATAAAACTTAATCACTGTATTCAGTAAAGATGAAACATTACTCCTAAAACTTTAAGATACCGAATTAAAATAAAGAAAAAATATGTAGATAAAAGAAGATATGGAACCAAGAGTAAAGTGTCTTATTTGTGAGAGAACTGAGAAAGGGAGAGAGAAAAGTAAGTATATGTTTGGTTGGAGAAAAAAATCAATATTTGCCTTTATTCCTCTGTACATTTTCTTTGTGATAAAAAAAATGTGTAAAAAAGTCACTTTAAATATCTGTCTTCATTTTAGTAAAGGTCAGCTATGGGTCCTCTTCTTCAGATTGTAATTTTCCTTTTCTTCCAGTTTATTACTAAGAATCATCAAAATCAATATAAATAATGTAACCATTCTCACTACAATGTGAATAATAGGTTTCTAAGTATTTAAGTATGAAGAGAATGTGAAGCTATAATAATTGGGTCCAAATGAGAAATAAAAAAAGCAAAGCAAGTTCTCTTTTTTAGTGAAACCAATAAAAAGAAAATATCTTTGGGAGAAAAAGTGTGAAATTTGGTTTACTCTGAATTATTCCAACAAAGAATCCTGCAAAGCAGCTATAGTTTTGATCATGTGGAAAACAAATGTGGAAAAATGAGTCAGATGTAAAGTTAAAAAAAATTGGAGTGGGAGGGGATGGCAGGGATTGAACTCATGGGCACTCAACCACTGAGCCACATCCCCAGCCCAATTTTGTATTTTATTTAGAGACAGGGTTTACCGACTTGCTTAGCACCTAGCTTTTGCTGAGACTGGCTTTGAACTCATGATCCTCCTGCCTCAGCCACCCAACCTGCTGGGATTAAGGTGTGCGTCACCGAACCCAGCAAACAAAATATTTTTAAATCAGGCGCTCATATTAAGGTAGGAGAAAAATAATCTATTAATCAAAAAGATTTGGATATGTCCTTCATTAAATGGTAGCTATGATTTGGAGAGAAATAGTACTATTACTATTCTTTTGATTGTAAATGACCTAGACTGTTAATTTTTAAAAGGATGAAGTTGCAAAGACAGAAACTGAATATAGATAAACTAGCCATGGAACTATAATTCTATGAAGAGTGGATATCATAGTCTTTTGAGACTATGACTAATTAAATGAGCATAATAGAACATGGAAAATGCTCTCACAGTGAGCTGTCATGAAAATCTTACTTGCTTTTGTGTGCATTCTTAAGCTAGTCCACAAAATGAAGATTTCAGATAACAATGCTTATCTATTTTAGTTGTCATTTCTATGCCAAAATTTTTGTGGAAAAATTGATAAAAGTTGTAAAGAAGGGTTAGAAGACCATACTTACGTAGAAATTCACCAGCACCATGGCGATTTTTTAGTCTTTTTTTTTTAATAGAAAGATTGGAAAACTAGTTTCCTAAGTTTCATTATGACAAAATCCTCACTTTAATTAAGAAGGGAGAGACTAAGGGATATTACACAAATAGAGTTGGTAAAAGGTCTGCACCAGTTATCTGTCAGGTCAGTAACAGAGGAAAAAACAATTCATTACACATGTGACCACTGATGTAGACATTCAAGAAACAAAATATAACTCAGATAAACTTCCACATTCATTACTGAATTTTCTACCAAAGCCTTTATCAACGTCTAGTAATTATGTGGGTACACAGATAATTTTGATTCAAAGACAAACTATCAAAAACTGTCAAGAAATTATTCCTAAGTGTTCTAAAAAAGGAGACTCTTTTTTTTTTTTTTTCTCTTTTAGGAACTTCTATCTAAAAGAGCCTTAATCAGATGAGCTGGCTAGCTTCAGAAATAAAAACTTTTTATTTTATTATTTTGTAATAAATGAAGTGTTGCTGTGAATTGATCTTTGTCTTTTTAAAGCTTAGCAGGAAATTTCATATATGTCACATTTTCAAATAATATTAAGGCAAAGGAATGTTCCTATTTTGAAGGGAGGGGAAAGAAACACCTTCAAATTAATCTTGAGCCACTTAGTGACTTTTTGTCCTTATGCTGAGCACCTCATAATATGAACATTAAAATAGCAATTGAGATCTGCAGTTGTTAACCTCCAGACCCTTCTCTATTTTCACCACATATGAACTTTCATTTCCCTCAAATTTTAACAAACAACATCTTTTTCTCTGTGTCATGCTGAATCAGTGCCTAACCCACTAATTGCTCCAGTACTAAGTCATTTGGGGGATGGTAGCTGAATATCATTTTTTTTTAAATTTACTCTGCCAAAAGTAATTTGAATCATCTCCTAAAGACATGGTAAGTCCTCATAATTAGTTTGTAATTTGTGTATGTTAAATGCAGTCCTGATGGTCCTATGGTCATTTCTGGCAATCTTATTATATGACTTAGAAATACAAATCAAAAACATATTATTATCACTTAGAAATTCACAAATAAAAAAATTTAGGGAGAAATTATTGATAACGCAGAACACCGACACAGGGCATGAGCCAAGCATTCCTAAGTGCACGTGGCTAACAATGCATTCTCTTAAATGTCCTCCAAAGAACTTTCATGAGATTCTTGGCCTAAGAACACTAAACATAAATTAATCTTGAAAAGTTGGTTAATGCTGGGAGGATTATAGAATTGATCTTAATAATTTTCATTTTAGAATAGGACCATGAAAGAAAAAGCAGAGGGGATAATGACAAGATGAGGAGGGAATATTTCAGGAAAAGGGCTAATAAATCCATAACCTGTTTAAAGGAAAGGAGATAGAAATGCTTACCCCAGCCAATCAAGATGAAGCCCCACAGGTATTTGGTGTCCGAAAAGAAAGACACAAAGATTAAATTATGCAGGTAGAGACCTTCCACGAGGATCCAATAGTAGTTTGTTGCCAAGAAGTAAATAAACATCACAACAGCAATCTTGCACCCGATCTGTTATAAATAAGCCAGAATGGCATCATATTAGAACTCTCAATTGTATATGAGACTACTAAAAAATACTTCTTCAGTTGCTTTCTCAAAGTCTACTATTTTTCTGTGCATAGAAAAATCAAGAACATTGAAACAAACCAGAACAAAGTTATTTCAACACAGTATTTTTAAGACTATGAGGCTAGATTCTATTATTAAAATTAAAATTTTATTAAAAGTTAGGAAAAAATCACTTTTTCATTATTTTTCCCCTTAAGAAAAATAATATATGATCATCATAAAAAAATGAGAAGTATAAAAAAGTATATAGAAAAAAATATGATCCATCTTTCTACTAGGAATTTTATTCTGGTCTTTCTGATGCCACTATTTCAACAAAACAAACTGCCCCAAAAGTGGATGACCTAAAACAATAACCATTTAATATGTCTAAATTCTGTGGTTTGGTGAGTAGGTCTGCTGATCTGGGATGATCTCTGCCCATCTCATCCAGACTCGGCTCACAGAAGTCTACCTCCATCTGCCTCACTAACACCGCCACTTCCTGCTAGTTGGTAAAGCAAGTCACAAGGCCAGTCAAGAACCAGATTATCAGGGACTATAAACTTACCAAGTAAAGGCAGAGATGCAGATTGGGCTTTAATCTGTACCGTCAAGATGATCCATCTACTATAAATTATTTCCAGATACACTGCTTCAGTGATCAAATTTGCTGGATTATTGGGTGACTACTTACTAATTTAAGAGGAGACTCAAGTACCATGGAATTTTATATGGGAATGAGACTCCAAGTATATAATAAAGGAACTAAATGTCGTGGGCTTTTACATCCCAAGGTTCTGGTTTTGCTGACGAGTCTTTACTGTTAAAAGCAGTACCCATGGCCGTTGCTATGCTCCATACATCATATGCCATTTGAATCGCATGCTTTTGCAGTTTCCATTCCAGAATGTCTTGGAGAAAAACCACTTTTGATAATTCAAAATAAGTGATTAGACTTGAGGGGACAGAATTGAGGAAATAGATATTAGAAGTCTAATTTAATTACTTTAGAGATCATATAAAATAAGACCAAACAAGTTGACATTTAGTGGGCTGTGAAATTTGACGCACTCACATATTGTGATTTGTCCACAGAAGGTGCTCCAATGGAATTGTGTAGGTCATCCTGCATTATCAGGGACTGCAGCTCTTCTACTCCCAGGTGAGCCTGGGCCACTCTGTCCTTGACAAAAATACTTATAGCTCTCAGCATGAAAGACACAAATAAGTGCAGGTGGATATAGTTCCTAGTGCAATGCAATCGTCTGTGCAGAGAAACAGCCAGTATTTAGAATTGAAAAAAATGAGAACTAGGGAAATAAAATACCCAAAGGATCCCAACCTTCCCCCCCCCAAAAAAAAAGCATGGTGAACTCAAAAACAGAAACAATATTGAATAGCTCTGGGTTATATTTCATAATATAAGAGATAAAGTTCAAATGAAAATGAGCTAAATTTAGATGCTTAGGAAGTGATTACATTGTTAATATTATATTATTAACATATTGTGGACATGGATTTATTCATGTCCTGGCTCCTCATCAGGAGTGTCTTCACTGGACATCAGTATTTGGCCAGAGAGCATTATCAGGTGTGTACGGCCATTATTTTTTTGTACATATTGCTATTACAATGTATAAACAGGTTTTGACTTTCAAGAGATTCAACACTATCTACCAATAAAGGAGTATTTTATAGAACCAAAACAAATTTTACATAACCTTTTATTTTAGAATATATCAATTCTATTGAAAATAATTGTGTACCAATTATAGAGAATCTACAACTAAATACTGTAATGAGTTATTATGTAAATCAAAGGACTATTGCTGAGTTCTGAGAAATTCTTCTTGAATTTCTAGTCATCTGTTTTCCTCACAAAAGTTTGTCCATTGTTCTGAACAACCAGAGCCAAGCTTCGAGCAGGGGGAACAAACCCTGGATGAAGAGACAAGAGACAAAGTTTCCATTTCCAGGTCAACCTATGACTCTTGGTCTTTAAAATTTAACAAGAACTGCCAGGCCAGATTCTCAAGACCATTTTCAGGAAGCCTTTATAATCCCACAGGTCTGATCATATGATCCTTCCATTTAAAAAAAATCATATTTTTTCTCCTTCCTTCTGTTGAATCTGTTCCTTGATTTGCATATGTTGAAACAATCTTGCCTCCCTGGGACCAATCCCACTTTGTCATGGTAAGTCAACTTTTTAACGTGCTATTAGATTAATTTGCTATTATTTTGTTTTTGCTTTTTTTGTTGTTGTTGTTCTTCCTCCTCTTCTTCTTCTTCTTCTAATTAGTTATATATGATAGTCAAAAGCATTTTGACACATCAACACATCATACTAAATTGAGTATAACTTCTCACTCTTCTAGTTGTACATGATGTAGAATTACACTGGTCCAGTAGTCGTATATGCACATATGGTAATAATATCCTATTCATTCTACTATCTTTCCTACACTCAAACCTCCTCCCCTCCCTTTACTCCCCTCTGTCTAATCCAAAGTTCCTCTATTCTTCCCTAGCTCACACCCCCTTATTGTGAATTAGTATCCACATATCAGAGAAAACACTTGGTCTTTGATTTTTTTGAGATTGGCTTATTTCGCTTAGCATGATATTCTCCAGCTCCATCCATTTATAGGCAAATGCCATAATTTCAATCTTCTTTGAGGCTGAGTAGTATTCCATTGTGTACATATGACACATTTTCCTTAGCCAGTCATCTGCTAATGGGCACCTAAGTTGGTTCCATAGTTTATCTATTGTAAATTGAGCTGCTATAAACGCTGATATGGCGGTATCACTATAGTATGCTGATTTTAAGTCCTTTGAGTATAAACTGAGGTGTGGGATAGCTGGGTCAAATGATGGTTCCATGCCAAGTTTTCTGAGGAATCTCCACACTGTTTTCCATAATGGTTGCACCAATTTGCAGACCCACCAGCAATGTATCTGTGTACTTTTTTCCCCTACATCCTTGCCAACTTTTAATGTTGCTTGTATCCTTAATAATTGCCATTCTGACTAGAAGGAGATGAAATCTTAGTTTTGATTTGCACTTCTCTAATTGCTAGAGATGTTGAACATTTTTTCCTATGTTTGTCTCAAAAAATGAATCAAATAATATAATGAACATCAGGTTTAATTTAAAAAAAAACTTCTGGTAAAATATGTGGTGGCACAGATTATGAGACCCACGTTTTCTGTGGACAGGAACCAGAGCAGGTCACTTCATGGAGAAGGTGGCTGAGAATGACTCACCTGAAGTAACTGATGATGAGGATGGCCACAGCCAAGGAACCCAAGGAAATGGAGTAGCCCACCGTGTACAAGATGTGGAGGCTTTTGAAGAACTCCTGCTGCAGGGGAGGAGATAGTCACATGTGTAATAGGGCCATTTTACCAACACACTGGTAAGAACAAGATGTCATTTGGGGGATGTTCTTTCTAATTCTCTTTAGCTTTTCTGAGCTGTAATTCACACACAATAAAATATACAGATCTTCAATGAGCAGTTTGATGGGTTTTGATAAACCCAGTTCATTTATGCCTCTTGCGAGTAGAAACCTGCCCCCTAACACCCCCCCACACCCCGTCACCACGACTCCAATTCTGTCACCATGAATGAGCTTTCTCTGTTCACATGCTTCATAGACTTCTGGACTGTTCTTAAACTTCTTAGAATTATATAGTATATATTCTTTGGGTTGATGTGCTGCTTTTGATAACCACCAATAATGTTATGTGTGTTAGTACTTCATTCCTTTTTAATTTTCTTTCATTTTAAAGGAATGATAGATGCACAAGAAGTGAAAATTTTACTAAGGAAGGTCCTGCAATGGTTTGGATCATTCATAATTATAGTAAATATCAGAACAAGGAATTTGACAGTGGTCCAACATGCTTATTTGTAGTTCCGTGTCATTTGATCACATATATATTTGTATGCAATCATCACTGGAATTAGATTGTAGAAATACTCCATCAGCTCAAAGTTATACCTTGTGATAGTCCTACACATCATATCTACCATTCTTCTCCCACCGTTCCAAACACCTGACAATGATTGATTTGTTTTCCATCTCCATAGTTTTGTCATTTTGTAGTGTTATATAAAAGTAGAATCATATGAGACCTTTTGAAATAGAATTCCACCGTATGTATATAATCATTACATTTTATTTTTTTATTGGTTGTTCAAAACATTACAAAGCTCTTGACATATCATATTTCATACATTAGATTCAAGTGGGTTATGAACTCCCAATTTTTACCCCAAATACAGATTGCAGAATCACATCGGTTACACATCCACATTTTTACACAATGCCCTATTAGTAACTGCTGTATTCTGCTACCTTTCCTGTCCTCTACTATCACCCCTACCCTCCCCTCCCATCTTCTCTCTCTACCCCATCTACTGTAATTCATTTCTCTCCTTGTTTATTTTCCCATTCCCCTCACAACCTCTTATATGTAATTTTGTATAACAATGAGGGTCTCCCTCCATTTCCATGCAATTTCCCTTTTCTCTCCCTTTCCCTCCCACCTCATGTCTCTGTTTAATGTTAATCTTTTCCTCCTGCTCTTCCTCCCTGCTCTGTTCTTAGTTGCTCTCATTATATCAAAGAAGACATTTGGCATTTGATTTTAGGGATTGGCTAGCTTCACTTAGCCTAATCTGCTCTAGTGCCACCCATTTCCCTGCAAATTCCATGATTTTGTCATTTTTTAGTGCTGCATAGTACTCCATTGTGTATAGATGCCACTTTTTTATCCATTCATCTATTGAAGGGCATCTGGGTTGGTTCCACAGTCTAGCTATTGTGAATTGTGCTGCTATGAACATCAATGTGGCAGGATCCCTGTAGTACGCTCTTTTAAGGTCTTCAGGGAATAGTCCGAGAAGGGCAATAGCTGGGTCAAATGGTGGTTCCATTCCCAGCTTTCCCAGGAATCTCCATACTGCTTTCCAAATTGGCTGAACCAATTTGCAGTCCCACCAGCAATGTACAAGAGTACCCTTTTCCCCACATCCTCGCCAGCACTTGTTGTTGTTTGACTTCAGAATGGCTGCCAATCTTACTGGAGTGAGATGGTATCTTAGGGTGGTTTTGATTTGCATTTCTCTGACTGCTAGCGATGGTGAGCATTTTTTCATGTACTTGTTGATTGATTGTATGTCCTCCTCTGAGAAGTGTCTGTTCAGGTCCTTGGCCCATTTGTTGATTGGGTTATTTGTTATCTTATTGTCTAATTTTTTGAGTTCTTTGTATACTCTGGATATTAGGGCTCTATCTGAAGTGTGAGGAGTAAAAATTTGTTCTCATGATGTAGGCTCCCTATTTACCTCTCTTATTGTTTCTCTTGCTGAGAAAAAAATTTTTAGTTTAAGTAAGTCCCATTTGTTGATTCTTGTTATTAACTCTTGTGCTATTAAGGAATTTGGAGCCCGACCCCACAATATGTAGATCGGAGCCAACTTTTTCTTCTATCAGACGCAGAGTCTCTGATTTGATACCAAGCTCCTTGATCCATTTTGAGTTAACTTTTGTGCATGGCGAGAGGAAGGGATTCAGTTTCATTTTGTTGCATATGGATTTCCAGCTTTCCCAACACCATTTGTTGAAGATGCTATCCTTCCTCCATTGCATGCTTTTAGCCCCTTTATCAAATATAAGATAGTTGTAACTTTGTGGATTAGTCTCTGTGTCCTCTATTCTATACCATTGGTCCACCCGCCTGTTTTGGTACCAGTACCATGCTGTTTTTGTTACTATTACTCTGTAATATAGTTTGAAATCTGGTATCGCTATACCGCCTGATTCACACTTCCTGCTTAGAATTGCTTTTGCTATTCTGGGTCTTTTATTTTTCCATATGAATTTCATGATTGCTTTATCTATTTCTACAAGAAATGCCGTTGGGATTTTGATTGGCATTGCATTAAACCTATAGAGAACTTTTGGTAATATCGCCATTTTGATGATGTTAGTTCTGCCTATCCATGAACAGGGTATATTTTTCCATCTTCTAAGATCTTCTTCTACTTCTCTCTTTAGGGTTCTGTAGTTTTCATTGTATAAATCTTTCACCTCTTTTGCTAGGTTGATTCCCAAGTATTTTATTTTTTTTGAGGATATTGTGAATGGAGTGTTTTTCCTCATTTCCGTTTCAGAAGTTTTGTCGCTGATATACAGAAATGCCTTTGATTTATGCGTGTTGATTTTATATCCTGCTACTTTGCTGAATTCATTTATTAGTTCTAGTAGTTTTTTTGTAGACCCTTTTGGGTCTTCTAGGTATAGAATCATGTTGTCCGCAAATAGTGATAATTTAATTTCTTCTTTTCCTATTTTTATGCCTTTAATTTCTTTTGTCTGTCTAATTGCTCTGGCTAGTACTTCGAGAACTAAATTGAATAGAAGTGGTGATAGAGGGCATCCCTGTCTTGTTCCAGATTTTAGAGGGAATGCCTTCAATTTTTCTCCATTCAGAATGATGCTAGCCTGAGGCTTAGCATCGATAGCTTTTACAATGTTGAGGTAAGTTCCTGTTATCCCTAGTTTTTCTAATGTTTTGAACATAAAGAGATGCTGTACTTTGTAGAATGCTTTTTCTGCGTCTATTGAGATGATCATGTGGTTCTTACCTTTAAGTCTACTGATGTGGTGAATAACATTTATTGATTTCCGTATATTGAACCATCCTTGCATCCAGGGATGAATCCTACTTGATCATGGTGCACAATTTTTTTGATGTGTTTTTGTATCCGATTAATCACTACATTTTAATGAGTTTCTTGTAGATAGTATGTAGTTTAGTCGTGTTTTAATTAGTGTATTTATACCATTTATTTTTAATATAATCCTGATATGTTAAGGCTAAATCCATCCTTTTATTTTTTTTTATTTTATGTTGTACTATTTCTCATTTCTGTTTTATTTTTCTTGCAATCCTGTGTGTTGCTTGAATAGTTTTTAGAATTCCATTTGGTGTATATTTTGGTAGAGTTTTAAGCGGTCACTCCAGGAATTACTTTTTTAAAATATGTTTTTAGTTGTAGATGGGCACAATGTCTTTATTTGTATTTATTTACTTTTATATGGTGTGAGGATTGAACCCAGGGCCTCATGTGTGCAAAGCAAGCATTCTACCACTGAGCTACAACTCCAGCCCTCTAGGAATTATTTTATATAGTTTAATGTGAAATATTTGATCATTAAATTCTGACCTTTCTTCTTTCCTAATTAAGTTCCCAAAATTATACATTTACTTCTAAGCTCTGCTTATGGTATTTTCCACAGTTTTTCATATTTTCTGCTTTGGTTTGGTTTATTCAGTTTGAACTTGTACCATGAGTCATATAATTTCCAACTACTTATAAAATTATATAAATACTATAACTGATTTTTAATTAACACTTTTATAGTCAGAAATTATGCTCTGATTTCAATGTTGAAATTCTCTGAAACTTACTCTGTAAATCAACAAATATTGGTGAAACTTTGGTGTGTACTTTAAAAGAATGTGAATTTTGTAGTTATTGGGTATAGTGTTCTATAAATGTCCACTTAATCATTGTTTGAAAGATATGGAAATTTTTGTCTAATGGATCTATGAGAATAATGTTTAAAAACTCCTACATGCTGAGATTTCACTATTTCTCCTCTTAGTTCAGACTAGTTTTCCTTTCTGACAACACTGAGGCTGTTTCCATATCTTGGCAACCGTAACTACACTGCAATGATCACGGGAGTGCAAATGTCTTCAACATGAGATTTCTTTTCTTTTGACAAATTTCCAGCAGTGGGATTGCTGGATAATATGGTAATTATTAATGTTCTGAGGAATCTCCACCCTGTTTTCCGTAACGGTTATACTCATTTACCTTCCCTTTCTCTAAAGCCTCTCCATCACTTGATATCTTTTGTCTTTTTGATAAAGCCATTCTGGCAAGTGTAAGGTGATATCTCTCTTTGTGGCTTTAATCTACATTTTTCTGATGATTGGTGATGCTGAGCATTTTTTTCATATCCACTGACCATATGTATGTCCTCTTTTGAGAAATGTCTGTTCATATCCTTTGTCAGTTTTATAAATGGGTTGTTTTATTGCTCTTGAGTTTTCTGGATTCCTTAAATATTTTGGAGATTAGCCCTTATCAGCTTATGCTTTGTGAGTATTTTCTCCCAGTCTATAGGTTTTCTCTTCATTCTATTGATTGCTTTTCTGGTTTTCTTGAAGCTCTTTAATTTAAGGCAATTCCATTTGTCTATTTGTTTTTATTTTCTGAGCTTGGGGGACCATATCCAAAAAACTCATTGCCCAGACTAATTTCATCAAGAGTTCCTCCTATACTTTCCTCTTGTTGTTTTACAATGTCAAGTCTTAAATTTATCCACTCCAAGTTGAGCTTTGTACGTAAGGGCCTAATTTCATTCTTCTATCTGTACATATCCAGTTTTCCTAGTACTCTTTACAGAAAACACTACCCTTTCTTCACTGTGTGCTCTTGGCGTCTTTGTTGAAAATCAGTTGGCCATTAATGTATGGATTTATTTCTGGGTTCTCTATACTGTTTATTGGTTTATGTGTCTGTTTTTATGCTAGTACCATGCTGTTTTGAATATTACAGCTTTGTAGCACATTCTGAAACCAGATAATATGAACACTCCAGCTTTGTTGCTTTTTGCTCAAGATAGCTTTGGCTATTCAGGGTCTTTCATGATTCAATACCTATTTCAAAATTATTTTTCTATTTTGGTAAAAAAAAATCAGAATTTTGATAAGGGCTTCATTGAATCTGTAGATCATTTTAGGTAGTATAGACATTTTAACAATATTAATTCTCCCAATCTGTGAACACAGAAAAGATATTTCCACTTATTTGTTTCTTCAGTTTCTTTCATCATTGTTTTATAGTTTTCAGTATCCAGGTCTTTCACTTGCTTTGTTAAATAATAAATTTTTTATTTATTTAAGAATTTTATTTAACTATTATAAACAGTATTTTTTCTTGATTTATTTTTTTTCTTGATAGTTTATTGTCAGTTTATGAAAACACAACTGATTTTTTATAGATATTTTGTTCCTGCAATTTTAATGAATTCATTGATTAGTTCTAATAAATTTTTGTTGGCATCTTTAGGGTTTTCTATATATAAGATCATCTCATCTGCAAACAGGCAACTTTGCTTCTTCCTTTCCAATTTGGAGACCTAACTTTTTGGTTAGGACCATGTTGAACAGAAGTGGCTTCAGTGAACATGCCAGCTGATTTTCTGAGTCCAGGAGATTTTGTTCCAGCTGCCGCCCTACCAGTCTTCAGCCAACACTGTCTTGCCTGAGATGAAGTCCCTATGTGCCTATCAGGTCTTCCTCAGCTTCCTTTGTCAGATTACTGCCTTGTAGACCTGCACATTTTGGGGGATAAAATGGGTTTCTCTTCTTCTGGCCCCTGGGCTATAGCAGTCCTGAACTCAGTGAGGGTTCCATGCACCTCAAGGGATGTCTCCCAGCTCCTCTGTTCTGTGCCATACCCTCAGCTTAGACTCTCTTTCACTCGGTGAAGGTCCTGTGCACATCTTGAGAGATTTATCTTACTCTGCTCTGTTGTCCCAGCCTTAGGCACAGTGCCATTCTGTGAAGGCTTCATGGGACTTCACTGTGACTAGAGCTTGCTGCTTTGAATTCTATGCCCTTATGCTAGCCCTTGTCTGTTAAATGTGGTTAAAAAGCTTTCCTCCTTTCTTTTCTTCTCAATCTATGGTCTGGTTACTCTTCTTTTGCTATGGACCCAGCCTTTAGATTTTTTGAAATCCTCATTTTACTGGTGAATTTTTACAGATTATTAATTTTGCATCTCATACAACTTAATCTTATCATTATACCTGCCTATATTCTGGCTGGAAGCAAAGGACTTTACCTCTTATTCCTTTTTTTAAAAAAATATTATTCATTGCATATTATTTTTATTAATAAAACATTAACATGTTTATAGAAAATACTAGATAATATGTAAAATATATAATGAAGACAAAAAAGCCTTCCAAGTTCTCACCAAACAAATGAAACACTGCTAGCACCTTAGGTATTTTTGTTATTCTTTTTCTATATACCCTATCCTATCCTTTTAAGGATCTAAATCCTAAACTTATACTTAAGTTTTTTCCAGATAATTACATGACAAAAGAATTTTCCAATGCCACAAACTCTTTATAAAAATACATATTTGGGCATACTTAGCCAGTTCCTCTTTTGAAATTTAAGTTCTTCAAAATATTCACTGTAATGACTTATTATTCAATGAACATTTTTTTCATTCAGTTTCTCCACCCCAAATCATTATACTTAACCGTAGAAGTGAAATTATAAAATCAAAGGTTATGACCCCTTTGAGGTTTTTAAATATGTATTGCTAAATTGCATTCAAAAGTACATACAGCCTTTAGACATGAGATATATTATATGATAATTTATACAGTATGCCATTGTTTCAAATATCATATCAGTGAGGGTTCCATGCACTAAAGAATTTAGTAACCTGTGGCCTATCATTAGAGTTCCTTCTCTTCTTTTATTAAAAATAATTACCTCATTTGGCCAACAAGTGATATGGAAATTATTTAGAATTAAAAAAAAATCATGCTAAAAATAGTTTAGTATTTTCCCAATAGTGATGTGGCACTTATTCTTCTATCAAATTATGGGTCATTTATTCTCAATACATACTTTTTCAGTTTTATACATTTCCTTCCTTACAAAAATTTTTATATTAACCATTAATAATTTATATCTCATAAATAAGGAACATCATTTTGCCTGACCGAGCATTAAACTTTGGGAGCCATCTAGTTTTCTTATTAGAGAATATTTGGTGTGGCTTTTTTCTTTTTTTTGAGTCTTCTTAAATTATACCTTAAGGTTGATAAACAATTGAAAATATGGTTTTCACTAAGGAGATAAAATTAATTTATGTTAACAAAATTCTTAAAGTTTTAGTTAGCCTTTAAGTCATTTTTATAGAAACAGAATACATCTTAGGTTTATTAACCATTTTTTATTATTTTGATACTTAGAATATGCATTAATCACAAGAAATGGTTGTAAGATTCGAGTTCTGGTGGGGCAGTTGGTGCACACCTGTTATCCTAGCAACTCAAGAGGCTGAGGCAGGAGGATCACAAGTTGAGGCCAGTATCAGCCACTTAGCAAGATCCTGTTTCAAAATTTAAAAAAAAAAAAAATTTAAAAAAAGGACTTGGGATGTAGCTCAGTGGTAAAGTGCCCCTGGGTTCAATCTCAGTTCTAAACAAATAAATAAATAAGATTAGAATTCTGTGTGAATAAAACAATGATTTAACAGCCAACTGAAAGCTGTCGAAGAACTATCTTTGTCATCATTTAACACACAGCTAAAGATCATCACGGAGTACACTAAATACCGGGGAGTGCTTGTTTTTGTCAGTGAAACTCCAATCATTCTGAAGTATTTATATTAACTCAAAGTTAGCCTGAGTTGCATCGTGGAATCTATAAGAATCTCCTCATATTGACTATTTTTATATAAAAAATTTCAAACCTTGAAGTACAAAACTGAAGGTCTTTAAACAAGCTATCAAAGAGCTCATTAAGATATTAGTACTTGATGACAGAAAAGAAAGTTAAGAAAATTCAACCTATTTGTAAAACTGAACAAAGAAACCTTCAACTCATCACTTCTCTCTACTGTTCTCTCTCCACTCCCACCCAAAATCAATAGGCACTAAAAAAAAAAAAAAAGTAAAATGTGAGGGAGTTTATGTACAATGGACTGTTCTTAGGGCCCTCTTAAAAATTACTTAGCCATCAATTTATCATATCCATTCCTAGCATCACAAGCATTTTCATCCCATATCTCTACTCACAGGTCAAAGGGATAGGAATTTGAGGATGACTTTTAAACTCTCTAACATAACTTAAAAGTAACTCTAGAAGTTTTTGAAGTTCACATATGATTGCTATACTGCACACAATGCTGATGTGAAGTTAGGACCCCGGGGCTCTGCTCTAGACCCTTCCATCCGCATGCTTTAACCAACACTGCATCTCTGGTTCTCAGTAGACTCACATCGGTGAAATAAAGGTATTGTGCTGCAAAACTCAGACGATGCTCTTGTTCCTCTTGAATGCTACTGCTCTAACCTTTCATCTACTAATGAAATCACCTTCAGGCAAATTTTATGAGACAGAAAATACCTCTCTAAAATGCAAAGGTCCTTCAGGATATAGAGAGTGGAATGAGATGTAGTCATCCATAAGTAACTAAGAATAAATCATGAATCATGCTGCTGGCTACCTATGTAGATTTTTATATACAACATAATATTGTATATATGATATTATATATAAAATAATGTGACAAAATAAATACACATAGTTATTTATAAGTATATATGTATGTATCTCAGCTAGAAACCTCTAACTTAAGGAAAATACCACAAAGGTTCAGATGCATCTAAAAGGATTCCAATATTGCTTTTACCTTTGATGGTATGTGTGTCATAGAATAAAATGGTTTTTATATGTAATGGCTGACAATCAAGAATTACATAAAAGCATTATTCTGCTTTTCCTTAGGGATTCACAAATTCAAAAACATGATTACCTTTCCTATGCTGATATCTGGTTGCAGAAAGCAATCTGAATAATTAGCCCATGTTTTATTTGAGCTGTGAATAAAATCCCATGTTCCGTTGGGAGTGCAGTGTCGGAAGGCGGTTCCTGTAAAGACATGGAGGGTACTGAGATGCTCAGTTTCAGTTCCCATAGAGTCTGTTACCAAAAAGGAGGCAGAGGAGGAGAAAGACAATTTCTTTTTCAAATTAATAGTTTCAGAAAAACTCAATACCTTTATGATTGAAGTCATAAATATAAGGAGGGCATGGGACAGCTGATATTTTCCCCACTGTTCCTCTGGGCCAACAAATGAGTCCATCCCATTCTGGGAAACAATTACCTTCTGATGAGAAAAAAAAATAGAAAGCAAATAAATAAAAATTAGAGAACAAATGCATTCAAAATGCAAAATTTCAGATCACTGCCTGTGGCAAAAAGTAAAACAAACTGGTAACTAACATGTAAATGTCCCAAAATTCACTTACCTGGTCTCTTCATAGACCCATTAATAGGAAACTTTGATTAGCAAAATTAAAATATTCAGACTATTCCAGTATATCCACTATAGTAGTTCTAGCAATTGGTATATAGAAAACACTGGAAACCACTGTGAACAACTATGGTATAGTTCTTCTACCTGTCATATATACCAGCTACATTTTTACTCTAGATTTTTTTTAAATGCTGTTAAAGAACATGACACACAAAACAAATTTAAGATTCAGGTTTATCTTTTTTACCTATAATTTCTTTGAGTCTAATATTCATCTCAAACAAAATTCTCATTAGTTCTGTGGTTCTCAAGATGAACCCAGAGCCTTGTCTTTCTTATAACCTCCACTGCCACCATGACAGTCCACAGCCACCATATGTCCAGCCAGAATTACAGAGATAGTCTTCGGCAGGTCTCCCTGATATTCATATTCATTCATATTTATTCATTCCCTCTCTCTCTCTCTCTCTCTCTCTCTCTCTCTCTCTCTCTCTCTCTCTCCAGGAGTCTTTTAGGTAGACTGGAGCCATCCAGTCCTCCCCCACCCCCGTTTTGCTTGCAGTTCTCAAGATTAACTATATAGAATGTGCTAGGGAGACTGGCTAGAACAGACCAGTCTCCCACCCAAAAAAAAAAAGATGTCTTCCAACACGTGAGCCTAATAGCATCAGATGTTCGCTGGGGTATACAACCCACTGTGGGTGGTTTTCCTAAGCAACTCAGCTGCAGTGCAAGTGGGATAAGAGCAATGGAGATTCCATCCACCCAGGACAGCTTTCAGAGTCTGGAGAACTGGCTCAGAATAAATCCTAGGCTGCTGTTAATCTTTGCAGCCTGTCTATAAGCAATGAATCCACTTCCTGTAACTTGTTGTACATACATATGAGTGCTCCATCTTACTCAACTCAAAAAAGTTGGTAACCAATGACACACACTCTTTAACACAATAGCCCCAAGTCTTCCAAAAACTCCCCATCTCACTCAGAGGCAAAACCTAGGTCTAAGCAATGTGTGAAGGGCCTGCAGACCTACTCTCTGCCCTTGCCTCTCACTGACTTTAGCTCCTGCCTCAGCTCTCACCTCCACAATGCCACTTGTTCTTCCTGGATTCCAGGGCCATTTCCCCACATGGCCCCCAGACTCATTTCCTTACCTCCTCCAGATTTTTGCTCAAAGGTCAACTTCTTAGTAAATTCTCCAACTTAAAACTGCATTCCAAAATACTCCCTATCCCCTTTTCTCCTTTCCCTAACACCTGAGTTCTCACTGCCTTTAGTATCATTCTCTTAATTATTGCTTTCGAAAGTCATAGGATTTAAAAAATGTGAGGGTGGAGATTTTTTGACCGTGGTGTCTCCTATGCTAACTACCTTCCTGGAATAGCCTCTGGCACTTGGTGGGGCCTAAGGAACATTCAGAGTCAATACTCTGTGCTCTGCTGGGCTTCTTTCTACTAGTTATATATTGAACATCCAAGAATAGAGCCTGTCAGTCATGTCAGATCCCAACAAGGCAAAAAGACATACTTTCAATAAGTGCCAGATTAATTTACTACCACAAATTTAGCAGCTTAAAATCAAATTTACTTTCTCACTATAGTTTTGTAGGTCAAAAGTCTGGCAGGCTCAGAGGGACCTCTGCTGATAGATTCGCAAGACCAAAATCGAGGGCTGAGCAGGGCTGCATTACTCTCCAGAGGCTCTTGAGGGAAATCCATCTCCTTGTTCATGTCAGCTGTTGGTAGATTTCAATTCCTTGAAGTTGCAGAACTGAGGTTAATTGTTCGCTGTCATCGAAGATTCATGCCAAGTTCTAGAAGCTGTCAGTCTCCTTTATCTCATGGACTCCTTCCTCCATCTTCAGAATCGGCAAGACAGACTAAGTTCTTCTCACATTTTGGATCTCTCCTCTGCTCGCCTTTTCTGCCACAATTCAAACTCATTCTTTTGCCTTATCTTCCTCTTTTAAGGGCACAGGTGATTGATTGCATTGGGCCCATCCAGATAATCCAGAATCATCTCCCCACTTTAAGATCCATAACCTTCCAGTTGGTCATGTGTGTAGCACGCACGCTTAACAGCAGGTACTAGGTGGTGGATGTCTTCAGGGTTCATTATTCTGCTACCATAAATGCTATACATTCTAATTCTCCCAGATGTGTTGTAACCACTGTGTTGTTATACTAACTGCCGTTGCAGATTTCTGTTCTAGCCAGTGTCATGGTATCACACTATTTGTTGGGTTTTGAATCATCAGCCTAACACAATCTCACACAAACACCCATTTCTGTGACAAAAAAAAGAAAAAGAAAAACCTGAAATTAACTTCTTAGCATCCACCTATCACACAGAAACAAATATCTATTTGCTCTGTGCACTGCTGAAGAGAAAAGAAAAACGTCTTCCTCACCCACAATGTTGTTAGAAAAGAACATTTTCTTGGAAACAGCCTCACTTTGTTCACACAATGAAAACCTGGGCTTCACATATCACAGGCAACCCAGGAGCTCATCCCACGGGCTCCTGCTTCAGGAGCACAGCACCACCTGCCTCTCTTTGCAGCACTATCAGGTCTTTTTTGTTGGTTGATTTTCCTTCTTGCTAATACAGGGTAGAATGAATCAATCTTATCCATCAACTTTGCCCAAGATTGTCTTCTATATCTGGATAGAATTCCATGCACCTTGCCATCCATTTACTTTGTCATTTATGTATCTGTTCTATCAACTGCTTATTAACTATTATTAGTTTGGAAATTAATGCCCCCCGCCCAAGGCTCATGGATTAAAGCTTTAGTCACCAACTTGGCATTACTGGAAAATGGGAGAAATGTTAAGAGGCAGGGCCTAGTGGGAGGTCTTCAGGTCACTGGGGATGTGCCTTTGAAGGAGAGTGGGATCTCCATCCTGTCCTCTTTCTTCCTTTCATGTCCAGCCATGAGTTGAATAGCTTTGCTCCACCACATACTTCTGTCATGATGAGCTGCCATGAACCCAAAGCAAGAGGCCCAATCAGTCATAAATTAAAATCTCCAAAACTGTGAGCCAAAATAAATCTTTTCTCTTTCTAAGATAATATATCTCAGGTATTTGTTACAGAAATGGAAAATTCACAACTGTGCAATAGATTGTACCCAATATCTACTATACAAACTGCATAAACTGGAGCTGAACCTGTGTTCTTACCTTTCTCTAACTAACTGTCCCTCTAAAATGCATACTGTGATGTCATGTATTGTTTTCTGCCAAGAGTTAGTCCCATGATAGAATACAGTCTTCATATAAAAGTAAAATCTAATGACCAGTTTATTCTATAAATACTTGCTTTTAAAACAGCTATGGAAAAATATTTTTCCTCATGCTCGTTAAGGGAGATTTTTCTAGTGCCCTGTGAGACACCAGCCCACCCACACATGTACTCAAATACACCCTCCAAAATTCAGAAAACCAACCTCCCCCAGAATAATGGATGTTCAGATCAGGTTAATTTTTTGTGGTTCTTTGACAACAAGAATGATAAATAGTCACAAAAAGATGAAAAGATTGAGAAAGCCATGCCCTAGCATAGAAAATACAGAGATGGTAATTAGCATCTTCTCCTTGATCATCACGTGAGTAAATAACTTTCATTATTTGGCAAGAGACTAATTAATTGCCTAATGAGTCACCAATCTTTCTTTATAAATTAACACCATTAATTACAGCTCTATAATCCTTTGTGTGTGCCAGGAAAAACTAATTATTAGTGAAGCTTGTTCAACCGTGATATTTACACAGAACAGCCTAAAATTTGGAGACACTAGCTTTTTCTCTTTTTAGTTCTTCAGTTACTCATAACAAAATACAACCACCCTTGGAAGAAGAGCCAGGATGAATAATATTTCACTTTTTATTTTTAAATATGTGAATAGTTTTATAATGAGGTATTCATGTTTACATTGCCATTTCTGTCTTTCATAAACTTTAGGAAAATTTTATGATCAGTTTATTACAAAAAAATTTCAGAAATATAACAGAAAATACATACCCATAATTTAGAATTGACAGTTTTAATAGTTTCTGATATTTATTTCATCTAATTTATTTTTGGTATAATTTTAAAATAAATTATAGGCAGAACAAGAGCTTATTCTTAAACATTTTGATATGCAATGCTCAATTTTAAGAGCATTTTAAAATGAAAATTTCTTAAATTAATCAGTGAACTCAAAATGCCACTCTAAGTTTTAAGACTTCAAGTAAAGAGATGATTATTCTTCCAATAAGTCTTTGCTAATCCCTCCCATATTACATGTTTTGCAGTGACTACATAGTTGTGAATACCCTTGTTGTTAAAATTACACACCAGCCTAAAACATGTCTACCCTCCCTGTGCAGCCATCAAGCCCACGGGGCAAGGACAGAATCTTATTCAGGCTTTTCAGTGCTTACTACAGAAGCAACACACTGTGGGTACATGTGTGTTTACTATTTAAGGAACATCAAAGATACTGTTGGCCCAGGTAATTGCCAAGTATATTCCAGCTCAAAAGTTCATGAGGCGTCATGGGAAATAGTTTTTTCAGCCCTTATAGATAATTATCAAATTCCTTCATGATGAAGCTGATCCTTGTCAGTAGATTTACATGTCTAGGATGAGTGTCAGTGTTATTTAAAGGTAAAATGAGTGATTTCCTGTTTAGACAGGTCATTCAGAAAACTCTCTCCTGGCACAAGATACCTACAAAGGCTGGATGAATAGAAAAGTCTTCTGTGAAAACATGATTTAGCAGGTTGCAAAGTAAAGGAATAAACCTAAAGCCAGAAATTATTCTATGGGGGCAACAAGTACTACAGTTAGGGGTTACCTTACAGATCGCTACGAATCTTTTGGCTTCGGGCTTGTGCTTTGATAAAGTCAGGTGATGAAATTTGAGCCTGAGCCCTAATAACTTGGGAAAATTAGATGGGAGACCCCTCTATAAAATCAGTATCCCCCAAAGATGACACCCCCCTCCTTAGTGGGTGAACAAGAGACAAAAACATCCTTCAGAAACAGATTGACTCATTTCATTTTTGGCTATATTTAGAGGTAAAATAGAAAATAGTGACCCCCCCAAAAAAAATTGTTCTCTAGAAGCTTCTAATCAAATCCCACACTCCTACATTATCTAAACTCAGTTAAGATAGACTTACATCAATAGATCCTCTAGGCACCTTCCATAAGCAAACACAAATGTTCCCTGGAGGAAGATGCTTTAAACCAAAAGTTCCTCATCATAAATCATTAGACACATAAGGAAATAAGCTATCAGGTGTGATAATCATCATGAACCGGCAAAATCTGTGGATATAAGAATTATCAAGTGCAGAATATAAAATATATGTCTAAGAAAATAAAAAGAAATTGAAAGATTGCTGAAGGTACAAAAGACCATCAAAATTAAATATGAAATCCAGACACTGTGGCTCACACCTGTAATCCTAGTAACTCAGGAGGCTGAGGCAGAAGAATCACAACACTCACAACTCAGCCTCAGCAATTTAGCAAAGCCTTAAACAATTTAGTGAGACTGTTTCAAAATAAAAATAAAAAGGGTGGGTATGTTGCTCAGTAGTAAAGCACCTCTGGGTTCAAGTTCCAGTTCAAAAACATAAAAAACAAAAATGAAGATATCAGAAAGTAAAAAACAAAATTAACTAATGAATAGATTAAAGAGCTGTAAGACAAACCTGAACAAAGAGTTAAAAAACTAGAACACATATTTGAAGAATTTACCAAAACAGCCGTAGAAAAACAACAACAACAACAACAAAAAACGAAAATATATAAGACATGGACACCCTGAGGGTAGTATGAGAAGGTTTCACATTTGTCTACTTAAAAGTTCCTGAGGGAGATAACAGAGAGAATGGAGGACAGCAAATTTCAAGGACAAAATAACTAAATAAAGACAGATCCTTAGACTCAGGAAATCCAGTGAATTCAGAGTAAAACTATAGAACATCAAAGTCAAAGAGAAGCTCTTAAGAAGAGCCAGAGAGAAAAGGCCAATCACCAACAAAGACTGAGAACTGATCTGTCAATAGTAGTAATGGAAGTTAGGGTGGAAAATGAAATAATATCCTCACGGACTAAAAATAAATAATTTTCAATAACAAAGGTTACATATTCAGAAAAAAATATTGCTCAGGATTGCAACTCAAGATATTTTCAGACAAAGACTGAAGGCACAATGAGCACATTCTCATGTAAAAAAATTCAAAAAAGAAATAAATAAAAGATATTTCCTGGAAGAAGAAAAAATAAAATAACATAAAACAACAATCCTATATGACAACAGCATATACTTTGGAAATAAATGAAGTATCCTAAACTGCTTATATTATTTATTAAAAAGAAGTTCACAATAGCTAAACTGTGGAGACAACCTTGATGTCCTTCAGTGTATGTATGGATAAAAAAAAATGTGGCATATATACACAATGGAATTCTACTCAGCATTAAAAAAAAAATCATGGTATTTGCAGGTAAATGGATGACATTGGAGAAGATAATGCTAAGTGAAGTCAGCCAATCCCGAAAAAACAAGTGCCGAATGTTTTCTCTGATATAAGGAAGTTGACTCATAGTGGGGTAGGGAGGGAGAGCATGGGATGAATAGATGAACTCTAGATAGGGCAGAGGGGTGGAAGGGAAAGGAAGGGGGCAGGGGATTAGCAAGGATGGTGGAATGTGATGGACATCATTATACAAAGTACATGTATGAAGACATGAATTAGGTGTCAACATACTTTAAAACAGAGATACAAAAATTGTGGTATATATGTGTATTAAGAATTGTAATGCAAAAAAAAAGTACATGCATAAAGGCAAAAAAAATAAATATATTTAAGTGATTTGAGAGAAAAGAAAGAAAATAGACCAGTAGTGTAGGGGAAGGAGATCGGGGGAGGGAGGAAGGAAGGCAAAGGGAAGTACTGGGAAAGAAATTGATCAGATTATGTTATGCGCCTGTATAAATATGTCTCAATGAAATCCACTATTCTGTATAATAAATATGCAACAATAAAAAATTTTTCTTCAATTAAAACTGTATGAAAAAGCCTCCAGGGTGATCACTAAGAGAATTAAATACAATAAACGTCTTCCAAACTAGTTATGGCAAAAGTAGAATAAAATAAGCAAAAAAATCCTCAGTTAGTCCAAAAGCAGATTGAAAATGGGGGAATGGGAGGGATACATAGGAAGAGCTGATGAAATAAAGAATCCAAATTAGACAGCAGAGTTAAATTCAATTACTGTACATCAGTTCTCACAATTAATATAAGTGGAGTGAACTCTTCACTTAATAGACAAAGGTTATCAGAACAACAAGAAAATGTATCCTGTTTATAAAAGATACTCCAATCAAAGTTAACGGGGCAAAGGGGAGGAAGGGTTGGGTGTCGATCAGGGGGCAGGAAAGATAGTGGAATGAGATGGACATCATTACCCTAGGTATGTGTGTAACTGCACTTATGGTGCACTGCTACATCGTGTACAACCAGAGAAATGAAAAGTTGTGCTGCAATTGTGTACAATGAATCAAAATGCATTCTGCTGTCCTATATACCAAACTGAAATAAATAAATAAATTTTTAAAAAGATACTCTCAAAACATAAGTATATGGAAAATTTAATAAAAGAATGAAGAAATATAAGGAGATGCTGTTTAGTGGACTTAGAGTGTCAATTTTGTAAGATGAAAAGCTTGTGGAGATTAGCTGCCCAATAATGTGAATATACTTAACATAGCTGAACATTAAAAATGGTTAAGATGGTTAATTTAAAGTTACGTGTATTTTATCACAGCACATTTCTTTTTTGGTAAAGTTATACTAGGCAAATGCTAACCAAGAGACAAAGAAACTATGTCATTTGTTTAATATTGTTATTTTAATAAAATAATTTAAATTATATTTTAATAACTTAAAGCAAAAATATCCTAGTGACAAAGAAGACTACTTTTAAATTGATAAAAAATTTAATTCACCAGGAAATACATTTTTAAACTTGTATATACCAATAACACACTTTCAAAATATATGAAAGAAAAAAGTCAATGACTTTTTCATTGAAAATTCACCATAATAGTATAATTTAAGATACATATCTCAATAAACAATAGATCAAGCATATAAAAATAATTATGGACACAAAATTCATAAACCACATTAACTAAAAAGCTTAACCTAGTGGACACTCTAAAACAAAACTTGAGAACATATATTCTTTTGAAGATCACGTGGAACATTCATCAAAATCGGCTACAATGTAAGCCATTAAGCCTCAACATATTATTCAAAATAGATATCTTGAAAGCTGCATTCTTTGATCATAACCAATTAATACATCAGTCACAATGTTTTAAAAAACATTTAAAGACCAATATGAAGCAGATATTGAACTGTACATTTTATTAGAGAGGCATAACTTTAAGGACACTCCAATTTAGGGAGCTTGGTACATGTCATCCCACTTCTCACTTGAATTTAGAACTAAATAAAGAGTCAGGCAGATGGAAATAAAAGTGGCATTTTATTAGCAAAAATAGGCTTTTTGGAGAACATGGCTTTGGTGTGTATAAATGAGCTGGTTTATTGAATTGAGTTTATCTGAATTGAGTTTGCCCTTTAAAACTTCAGGTAATATCCCCAGGGACAGAGCCTCCCCCTCCAAGCGTGCCTGTTCCCTACCGGCAGACAGATCCCAGGGAGGTGATGTGCGCATGCCCAGTTGCTTTCCCCAAACCTGCTCATCAGACAAGCCACTCCTTCCACAGGGAATGAAGAGCAAGTGGGGTGGAAAGGAGAAAAGAGTTAGTCTGCTACCAATTCTGCCACATGGAAACAGGCAATGACACTGAGGATCTTGCCAACACCAAATACCAAGGCAAACCTGCAATCTTTGTGAGGACTGGGGTGGGGGCACAAGAGGAATGCAGTTCTGTCAGGGTCTTTACCTCCTTCCTGGAGCTGGGCTGTGATGTTGAGCTCACATTGCACTTTTGCTTTCATAACAAGGATGATCTGCTCCTCAATGGTAACGGTGCCATCAGAATCCAGCTGTGGAAATGAACAAAACGCAAACATTCCCATCACCTCTTTTTAAAAAGCCATGATACAAGCTTTCATTATTCCATCTTCTAATATAATTGGAAATTAATTTTAATATCAAGCTGTCTGGAGCAGTTCTTTATCAGAGACAAAATTCAAAATCCATCAGTGTATAATATTTAAGGATAATTTTACCTGATTGGCCTAAAGAAAAAAAAATGTCATAACAAAAAATATGGATTAAATATGATTAGATAATTATATAACAGAAAATATAACTAGAAAAAATAATAAATGAAAATTTCTTGGAAAGTCATGAAGACTTGATATTTTATTGTTTTTTTCACAATATGTCAGAAATTGAAATGGACTAAGGACCAAATTTAGCTCTACCAAAAAATTATAAGTGAAATATAAACAAAACATTCAACATCTTTAGGCTTTGGATTATTTATCTACTAAATGGGTTAATCCAAAAGGCCTCCAGTCATCCTTTTGCCTTAATGTTGAGTCTCTTCCCATGAATTTAGTTCTAGAGAGAAGACAAGGAAGAAGCCACAATGTTTTGATGACCTACTCTCAGATGTTACTTGTGGTTAGTTGCACCACATTTTTTATGTTAAAAGTGAGTCATCATCTTAGGCCACAAAGCAACTCTTACCAAATTAAAAAAAAAAAAAGGAAGAAAGAGAGAGAGAGAATACCTTATATTCTCTCAGACTTTAATGGAATGAAATTAGAAATCAATGTTAAAAAAAAAAAACAGAAGCTACTCTAATATCTGGAGAATAAATAATACACAATTTGAATGACCAATGGACCAACGGATACCAGAAGAAATCAGAAATGAAATTTTAAAAAAATACTTAGAGGTAAAGGAGAATAGCAACACAACATATCAAAATCATGAAGGCAGTGCTAAGAGAAAAAAAAGTTCATTGCATTGAGCTCATTCATTAAAAGAATAAATAGTTAACAAATGAATAACATAACATCTCAAATCCCCAGAAAAAGAAGAACAAATCAATGCCAAATGCAAGTGAAGACAGGAAATATTTAAAATTAGAGCTGAAATCAATGAAATTGAAAAATTGAAACAAAGGAAATAATCCAAAAAAATCAACAAAACAAAAAATTGGTTCTTTGAAAAAATAAATAAAAGTAATAAATCCTTAGCCATGCTAAAAAAATAGAGTAAGAATGTGCAAATTAATAAAATTCACTATGAAAAAAGGAAATATCACAAAAGACACTACTGAAATATAAGCAATAATCAGAAACTATTTTGAAAATTTATATTCTAATAAAATAGAAAATCTTGAAGATTTTGACAAATTTCTACAGACATATGACCCACCCACATTGAATCAGAAGGACATGGAAAATTTAACCAGATCAAATTCAAGCAATGAAATTGAAGACACAATTAAAAGCCCATCAAGAAAGAAAAGCCCAGGACCAGACAGATTCTCAGCTGAGTTCTACCAGACCTTCAAAGAAGAAGACCTATCCTCCTCTATTCCATGAAATAGAAAAGGGAACCCTTCCAAACTCATTCTATGAAGTTAGTATCACCCTAATACCAAAACCAGACAAAGGCACATCAAGGAAAGAAAATTTCAGACCAATGTCCCTGATGAACATAAACACAAAAATTCCTAATAAAATACTGGCAAATTGCATACAAAAACATATTAAAAAGATAGTGCACCATGATCAAGTGGATTTCATCCCATGGATACAAAGTTGATTCAACAAATAGAAGTCAATAAATGTAATTCACCACATCAATAGACTTAAAGACAAGAATCACATGATTATCTCAATAGATGCAGATAGTTTGCAGAAAAATAGATGCAGAAAAAAAACATTTGACAAATTCAGCATCCATTCATGTTCAAAACACTAGAAAAATTTAGGGATAGTAGGTACATATCTCAACACCGTAAAAGCTATGCATGCTAAAGCCAAGGCCAACATTCATTCTAAATGAGAAAAAAATGGAAGCATTCCCTCAAAACAGGAACAAGACAGGGATGCCTTCTTTCACCATTTCTATTCAACATAGTCCTGGAAACTCTAGCCAGAAATTAGACAGAGAAAGAAATTAAAGGGATAGGAATAGAAAAAGAAGAGCTCAAACTATCCCTATTTGCTGATAACATGATTCTATATTTAGAAGACTCCCCAAAAAATCCACTAGAAAACTTATAAGACTCAGCAAAGTAGGAGGATATAAAATTAACACCAATAAATCAATTGCATTGCTATACATCAGTGATGGGATCAGCTGAAAGAGAAATTAGAAAAACTATTCCATTCACAATAGCCTCAAAAAATGAAATATTTGGTAATCAGTCTAACAAAGTGAAAGACCTCTACAATGAAAACTACAGGACCCTAAAGAAAGAAACTGAAAAAGACCTTAGAGGATGGAAAGTTATCTCAAGTTTTTAGATAAGCATAATTAATATTGTCAAAATGGCCATATTACTAAAAGTGCTATACAGATTTAATGCAATTTCTATTAAGTTTCCAATGACACTCTTTATAGAAACAGAAAAAGCAATCATTAAATTCATTTAGAAAAATAAGAAGCCCGGAATAACCAAAACAATCCTTATCGAGAAAAGTGAAGCACCAGGCCTCACAATACCAGACCTTAAATTACACTACAGAGCTATAGTAACAAAAACAGCATAGTATTGGCTCAAAAACAGACACAAAGACCAATAAAACAGATCAGAAGACACAGAGACAAGTTATCTCATACTAGACAAAGGTGCCCTAAACATACATTGGAGAAAGGATAGCCTCTTCAACAAATGGTGCTGGGAAAAGTAGAGATCCTTATGTAAGAAAATGAAATTAAACCTTTATCTCTCACCCTGCACAAAACTCAACTCAGAGTGGATCAAGGACCTAGGCATTAGACCAGAGATCTTGCACATAAAAGAAGACAATGTAGGCCAACTCTCCATCATGTCATCTTAGGAACCAAATTCCTCAACAAGACTCCTAAAGCACAAGAGGTAAAATCAAGAATCAATAAATGGGATGAATCAAATTAAAAAGCTTCACAGCAAAGAAAACCATAAAGATGGTGAAGAGAGAGCCTACCTGATGGTAGAAAATCTTTACCACATGTACCTCAGATAGAGCATTAATCTCCAGGATTAAAAAGAACTCCAAAGACTTAACACCAAAGAAATAAATAGCCCAATCAATAAATGGGCCAAAAAACTAAACAGATACTCCACAGAAGAAGATATACAATCAATCAACAAATACATGCAAAAATGTTTGACATCTCTAGCAATTAGAGAAATGCAATCAAAACTACTCTAAGATTTCACCTTACTCCAGTCAGAATGGCAATTATGAAGAATACAAGGAACAATAAATGTTGGTGAGGATGTGAGGAAAAAGGTAAAGTCATACATTGCCAGTGGGACTGCAAATTGGTGCAGCCACTCTGGAAAACAGTACCGAGAGTCCACAGAAAACATGGAATGGAACTACCATTTGACCCAGCTATTCCACTCCTAGGTTTATACTCAAAGGGCTCAAAATCAGCATACTACAGTGATGTAGCCACATCAATGTTTTCAGTAGTGCAGTTTACATTAGCTAAACTATAGAACCAACCTAGGTGCCCTTCAACAGACAAATGGGTAAAGAAAATGTGTTATATATACACATGGAATATTACTCAGCCATAAAGAAGAATGAAATTATGGCATTTGCCAGTAAATGGATGCAAGTGGAGACTATCATGCTAAGTGTTCTCTCTGATATGTGGATGCCAACTCACAATAGGCTGGGAGGTTGGGGGCCAGGTAAAGGGGAGGGAGTTTCACCAAATTGGACAGAGTGGAATTGGGAGAAGAGAGAGAGAGGATGAGAATGGGGAAGATAGTAGAATGAATCAGACATAAAATTCCTATGTTCATATATAAATACATGACCAGTGTAACTCCACATCATGTACACCACAAAAATGGGAAATTATACTCCATGTATGTGTGATATGTCAAAATATGTTCTATTGTCATGTATAACTAAAAAGAACAAGTTGGTTTTTTTTAAAGTGACTCATCAATGCTCATTTGAGAGGAGAGAATTTATCTCTACCTTTTAATGGGACGTATCCAAAATTTCATAAATATATTTTTAAACAACCACAATTTTATGCTGGTAGTCTTTGCTCTAAATTTATTAATAATAATAGGATCCAAAGCTTTACATCTCTGTCTACTGGGGAATTCAAGATTCTTGAATCAAAGGAGATTATAAAGCCAATAGATTTACCTAAATAACAACTCCCAATAATATAATAATTTACAAATCCCAAATCTTTCATTTCAGCTGCAAATATACTCATTCTCTAGAACTATTCTTTAAGTGAGGAAACAAGCCTTTTGACATTGTGCAATAAGACATTATAAGCTGAACAGCAGAAATACATGCTCATGTCGTTGGCCATACAAAGTATACATAGAGATTATTGATAATCATGATTTTAAATGATACATAAAATGATATACTGGTAAAATGAAGAATACAGAAAGAAAATCTAAGGTAAAAATTATTTTGAGCATGAACAAATTATCATTATTTCTGAACATTATTATTTTTGTTATTTTCTATTATAGGACAACGTGAAGCTCAGTCAACAGATATCTAGTGTGAGGATTATCTAGTTCTGAATTATATTCATAGCTCAATATCTACATTTATCTTAATTGTTTTCAGAAAGATGAGAATAAGCAAAAATTAATTTGGAGAGTTAAAATACACACCAGAGTCTTTGGCTGTCAGGGTAATACAACATCTTCTAAGTCACTACACTAAAGTCAATCAGAAAATCTCAGGTTTCGAAAAGAGAGAATGAAATGACAACAGATGAGTCATCTGAATGGGCATGACAGGAAAAAAAAAAAAAAAAGACTCCTTACCATTTGTTCTTGAGGAATAGTCAGGCACCATTCAAGCATTCAAGTTGGGTTTTTGTTTTGTTTTTCTGCCTTTTATCCAGTTGAATAATTATGTCTTTTCCTTCAATCCTAGAAATATTGGGTAAGCCCTAACCAAGTTTCAGAACTATAAATTTGATTCAGAGAAATGTGACTTTATTTATCAAACATGAACCTTTCATATCACCCCTTGCACCATTTTTACTTGAACGTATTCATTTTTGTTTCTCTTTGGGCAGATGCAGCCTTTTCTGGTGGGGGTAAGCATTTCAGTAATATAAACATTTTGTAGTATACAGCTTCTAATGATACTTTGTTCTGAAAAACGTCATAGCTTAGTCAGTAGTAAGTTTGATTAGAATTGTCTAATTCATAGTCTATTACATTCATCTTTAGTCATTTCTACTGAGAGCACAAATATACTTCATGTCCTCGGTATTGTATTCTCTTCTTCCTTTGTTACCAGTGTTCCTTACTATGGAGTGACATGAAAATGATAATGTACTTAAAACACAAAAGAAGTTTTCCAAGTCAATGTCTATTAATACAAAAGCAACAACTGCATCCAAAACAAAACACAACATTTAGAAAAGCAGATGTTAGTCATTTGTCCTGGACAATGATCATTTATGATTTGACATAAAAAACACTGAGTTCCAACATCACACATTTAATGGCTAAAAGAAGCCCTAATTTGATAATGTGTATGTCATTGGAAATCTCTAAAGTTGTCATTAGAGATACCAATTGTTAATGTCAGAATATGAAAATCATCATGAAATTATAATGTTTATTCCATTTTCAAGCAAACATGAATCCATAAATTAGATGAATTTAAAAGGAAGCATTCTGAACTTCCACTTCTGGCACCATGGAGTAGACATATTTCCCCTATTCTTCCCAGAAAGTATAACGAAAAATGCCCTTGGTATTCAATACAAAATGAACATCAAGATAATTCTGAAAGGGGAGAGGAGAAAGCAGACCAGGTGGGGAACTCGGATCCTGAAGAAGGACCCAGGAGTAGGCTCCCTGGGTTGGTTTTGATTTTTGTTTTTTAACTCATATATCACTAAGTTAGAGTTGAAGTAGTTGGAAACTCTGAACAGTAACAGGTACAGAAAAATCAGCCTCAAGGGAAGCCTGTTCTCTACAGAAAGGAAGGAAAGGGCAGCCTGAGTGCACAGAAAATCATGCACATTAATAGTTGACCCAAGTCAAATACCACACACACACACACAAAAAAAAAAAAAAAAACCAAAACTATAGTCCTATACACAACGCACACTGGCAAAGGCCAAGCAGGAAGCCTAGATTTCCACCCCAGCAAGGCTGCAAGGAGGCACCCCTGCCACCTCCCAGAAAGGTTTGAGAGAAAGTAGAAAACCAGGACACTTACCCACACTGTCCTACCCCCCACCCCACCCCACCCCACCCCCTCTGCCTTTCCACACCATAGCCTGCATGTCGGTAGAGACCATGTGGGGAGCCAGGACTTCCACCTCCACCTGCCAGAAACAAGAGTGGGGCTAGAAAAAGCCCAGTGGGGAATCAGCCTGGCAGGAACAAGGCTACCCTGATTGTGTGTCAGGAGAGACCACCTTAGGTGCAGAACTCATTCTCCCACCCATCTGGTACCAGTGAGTGCTGCCTGGGGACCTAAACTTCCATGTATACTGAGCAGTAACAATGTGGCACCCCTATTTCAACAGCTATTTTAATACCAGATAAGCCAGATTTCAGAGCAAACAAAATTACCAGAGACCAAGAGGAACATTATGTAATAATAAAGGGGTCGCTCCACCAGGAAGACGTAGCTATACTAAATCTGTATGTATCACAAAGCTACAAAATAGGTGAAGCAAAAACTGATGGAACTGAAAAAGAGCTAAATCCACTATTACAGCTTCAACAGCCCTCTCTCAACTGTTAATATAACAACTTAGATAACCAGCAAGGATACAGAACTCAGCAAGGCTGTCAACCAATAGGATCTAACAACCAACAGGATTTAACAAACACTTACAGAACACACAGCAATGGAGAATGCACTTTCATTCCAAGTACACTTACACCAAGGTAGACCATATCCTGAGTTTACAGATAGCAGATCCTGGTACTACTTAGCCTCCATAATGTGTCAGTCACCCCCTCATAATATATGTAATATGTTCTGTAATATATATTATATATTATACCATGTATATTATACATAATATATATTATGTAATATATTACATATATTATGAGGAAGTGACTGATACATATAATACATATTATATATTAGATAGTGATTATATATATACATACATATATATACATATATATACATATATATATATATATATATATATACACACACACACACACACACATATTTAATCTCCTACTGGTTCTGTTACTCTGAAGAGTTCTAAGTAATATTGTTAGACATACTATTTTCCATAGTCCATGAGAAAGGTAAACTGGTCTATAATAAGAAATTTGGCATGGAATTCAGGGGTTTTCATACATAATAGGATTGATGGGCCAAATCATAAATCAGTTTTATTAACTCTCTACTCCACACTTTCATATAGACCTCAGGAATTCATATAGACTTAGGATTATTTTGATTTTACTTTCCTAAATGCTAATGTCACTGTCAAGAATGTTTCCTTTCGGGATAGCCAAACAAAAGGAATTTAAAAATGAAAATAAGTTTTTAATTATTCTGAATTGTTGTCTGTAATATTGGATTAAAATAGAGTAAAAGAATATGTTCTAATAAACTGAGAGCTTTGGGGACGTTATTGAATCATCCATCTTTAACTAAAGCACTATGAAAGTATTTCCATTTTTCCTTCTTTTTAATTCAACATAAAACAAGCAAACAGATGAAATACACAGCATAAATTTGTTCACAAATGCACAAACAAACATGCACACATACAGATATTATAAATATCAGGGCTCCCAATTTTTTAATCCTTTCACAAAATGACATTGTTTTATACACTTGGATTTTTAAAAAAAAAATTCCAATGCTTTGTTCATGCAAGAAATAAATTGAAAACTAGTTACAATAGATATCTATAGTGTGTCTCAGAAAGACTTAAATGACAACATTAGATATGAGATCACATTGAGCTGTCACCCTTTCAACCTATTACTCATTCCTTTCTCTTTCATTTTGACTACATGTGAATTTATTGTAGATATTTGTAGAGCTCCAATTACCAGTTAGAGAGGAAGCATGGTTATTTTCTAAGAGTCATATAATGGTTATAGAGATGGAGAATAAATCAGCAGTTGCCATGTGTTGGAAGGGAGAGGGAAAGGAAGTGGTCATGGCTATAAAAAGATAGTAGAAGACATTCCTGTGCTGGAATGTCTCTGTATTGGAACCAAGATGGGCCACCACATGCAACTACACGTGTGATAAAACTACATAGAGTTAAACACACACATGCACACACATACATGTGTAGTCTTTGGAATCTGAATTAGGTAGGTAAGTCCTATCAATATCAATTTCCTGAATAAGATATTGTACTACACTTATGAAAGATGTGACCACGGAGAGAAACTAGGTGAAATGAATTCGGTACCTCTATATATATGCTTTCTTATGTTGCATGTGAATCTATAATTCTCTATAGATAAATATAAATATAAATAATCTATAATTATTTTTCAAACTCATGAAGTTTTTAATGAATTGTTTAGTTTAACTATAAATAAGAGAAACATCGACCACATTTTAAATTAAACACAAGGTAGTCTCCTAGTGTGATGGTTAGGATCTGAGGTGTCCCCCCAAAGCTCTTGTGTTACTTCAGGAATGTTCAAAGGTGAGATGATTAGATTGTGAGAACTGTAGCCTATTTAGTCCATCCTAGTTTGAATGGACTGACTGGGTGGTAGCTGTGGACAGGTGGGACATGACTGGAGGAGGTGAGTCAGCTCCCCGGGAACCTTCCCTGGAAGGATTCATCATGAGCCCTTTCCCCTCATGCTTTCTTTTCCTCTGCTTCCTGATGCCATGAATGGAGCAGTGCTCATCCCCCAGAACTTTCCACCATGATGTTCTGCCTCACTCTGGGCCCAGAACAATGGGCTTGGCCAACCATGGACTAAACCTCTGGAACTACAAGCCAAACTATACTCTTATATCATTCCTGGTCCTATTGGTGTACTTCTAGATTCAATGGTTTTTAATAAATTCTCATGGTTTTTTCATAATAGAATTACCAAATGCTGTAAATGCTTTTGTCTAAAAATGAGGGAACCCACAGAAAGTCCAAAGTGTTCATTAGGAATGTGTATTCATATAGAGCTGGGATTGATTTTTCATGTTTGCCAAGTCGGTAAGACTGATCTATCTTTGTGATATTTGACTTCTCTACCTTCAAGAATGGCTGACCTACATAGTTACTCCTGGATTGACTATTCAGCTCCTCTTACTTTATCCAGCTCATTCTAATAACCTTCCATTCCTATTAGACCATAGATTTCTACCATGAATAGTACTTCTTTCTCAACAAGTACTTGTGTTTAATGAGCAAATTTATTGAGAGAAATGGATCTGGAATTTGGTTAAATACATAAATCTGTGTCTTGTCAACATCACTTAAGACAGAAAACAAATAACTACCCTCCAATTTCAAACTTGTACTTCAGATTGATATGGCATATCACGCTCCTTTTTCTGCCTTCCTTATGCACATCCCTAGTTCTCAACTTCCAAGATAGAGCAAAAAAGGACTAATTTTACAATTAAGTAAAAAGATCTAGGAAAGACTTTAACAATGTCCACGATTTTCTTGAAACTTATATGGGAGTCACTTGTCATTACTAAAAAGCCTTTTCTTAAAAAAAAAAAAAAGTACCAAAACTCAAGAATCTCTTGTTAGATAGTTAAAATTGAACTTTTTTTGCATTATCCTTTTTTTATTTCTTTCTCAACCTTTGTTCTGAGGGGTACATGTGTCAGATACCTTGAAAAAGCAATTCACCTACTTTCAACATTTTAACCCTGAGCTCAGATAAATCAATGTAAGATGTTACCAGGACTAAGACATGGCAGGGAAGTCAAAGTATTCAACTTCTATCTCAGACAAAAATTTAACCATAGTTAAGTCCACAAGAGTGAACAAAATTGTCTATTAACATTATTGGTTCAATGACATGATAGATTCAAATACTTTCCACAAAGTCTTTGCCAATAAATCGTACAACAAATAACACTTTACATTTTCCCAAGCTTTGAATTTGTCCAGCTAATTTGTTTTAGAAAAGGGGTTAAGCAAGTAGAACTTTCTTTCTACTCCACAGAAGTTATTAACACCATCACTTATAACACATATTAGGAGCTTCTACTTCAGATTGAAGTAAATTAGTGTTTTTTCTCAACTTATTTGGAAAAGTTCACACAGAGAGACAATTCATAAAGGCAAATCCTTCAGTAACACCAAACTCAGCATTGACTCCTCAAATAAACCTCTAACCAATATCAGTAACATTTGTTAACTCATCAAAAGCCCAGGAAAATCCCTTAACATCATTTGCTTTGCTTTCTAATTGACTATTAATATTGTTACAACATATTCAACTCTAAGCAACTATTCTCTCCAAAAGATAAGCAGTCTTAAACTAGCTCCTTTCTCAGGATACTTTTCTTTAGCTGCTACAATCAAACATGATTTAAATAGTTCGTCTTTGGTAAATGTCCTTCCTTGATTGGCTTACTTCAATTGGAGCCTCATTTATTAAAGAAATTTTGCAATTCAATATCCCATCTTAAATCATCAAATTTTTCTGACTCAGTGCTACACTATGAGTTGGGAACACTGTAAATACTACTTAGTCTAGTGTAACATATATTACATTCTATTAGCACAACTATAGTATCATTGAATAACAAGACTTTTTATTTGATTTGATAACAAAAGCATCTGTATTACACTGTGTCTTAGAAGCAAAATATTAATTCTGTTTTCCTCCTCTGGTTGACCTAATGGGTTTGCACTGGTAATGTTTTAAAAAGTAAAAGTAAAGCAAAAATGTACAGCGATGCATGCAGCAGCACTGAAAAAATATTGGCTTAAAACCACATCACTGCAAAACATAATGGACCAACCAGCCGTGAAAACAATGTTCTGTCATGACTTCTCAACTCTGCCAGGCCACATTAAAGCAGTTATAGACAATAAGTAAGCAAATTAATGTGTATTCATATAAAACATTTTAGGAACACTGAAATTTTGATTTCATACAATTTTCACATCTATAAAATATACTTTTAACTTAAAATTTTTTAAATTTTAGAACAGTTTTTGCTTTACAGAAAAATTGCAAATTATGGGAGATGGTACAGGGAATTCTCATATATCCCCATACTTATTCCCCTCTTAATATCATATGTAGCTGGACGTAGTGCACATACCTTTATCCCCACAACACAGGAAGCTGAGGCAGAAGGATCGTAAGTTCCAATCCAGCCTCAGCAATTTAGCAAAACCCTCAGTAATTAAGCAAGACCTGTCTGAAAATAAAAAGGGTTAGGGATTTAGCTCAGTGGGTTCAATCCTCAGCATCCCCCCCAAAAAAAACATGTTAATGTGGCACATTTGTTATAAATGATAAGCCAATGTTGATACATTATTGTTAACTAAAGCTTATACTTTGTTGGGATTTCCTTATCTTTAACCAAAATATTTTTTGTTCCGAGACCCCACCAGGATACCCCACTGTGTTAAGACACCATGTGTCCCCAAGTTCTTGATTGAGACAGTTTCTCCAAATGTCCTTGTTTTTAATTATCTTGAGAGTTCTAAGGAGCACTGATCAGATTATTTTTTTATAATGTCCCTCTTCTGGACATTATACTGGTTTTATTATAATTGAAATGGGGTAATGCTTTAGGAAAGAAAACCATAGAGGTAAAGCAGCATTCATAAAAAAGTCATATCAAAAGTTCATATAACTAGTATTACCTCAATGTTGATATTAACCTAGGTTCTTCTTTTGATTCTGATTAATTTGTTTATTTTTATTTACTTTTTTTTTTTTTTTTGGTAGTGCTGGGGATGAAACCCAGGGGCTCATGTTGTTGGGCAAGTGCTCTACCACTGAGCTACGTCTTCAGCCCTGCTTCTTCTGATTTTGATTCAAACATTTAAAAATGTGAAAACCATTCTTAGTTCACAAGGCACATAAAAATAGGTGATGGGCCAGATTCAAATAACAGACTATAGTTTGCCAATTCTTGTTTGAGTGGGTAAAAATTCTGGAATAAAATCTGCACAAACTCAAAATTACCTATTCTAATGAGAAAAATTGAAAGAAATGAGGCTCCACCCCATTAGCTGACAAAAGATTTATAAGATAATCAGAAAAAGAAGCTGTCTACTGGCTGTTGCTTCAGAGGACTTAAAGGAATCTGATGCGTGGTGTATCTATACAGGATATTTATCTATATAGAGACAAGATTCAATTTAAAAAATCAGTAACTATGACTATCACCACCTACATCAAGCTTGTAGGTTATGAAGTGAACATTACTTTGGTTTTAATTGTGAAATTACTCGAGGTAGCTAATTAGGTAATATGGATCAATAAAAGATTTTATTGATCAATAAAAGATTTTATTCAATAATAGAACCTGTTAGAAATGTGAAAATAATACAGGACTAATTTCATCAATATCTTACACTCCCCATGTCAAATATGCTGAATGCAGGAATATTTAAGTATACTTCTTTCACCACTGAAATCATAACAAAACTCAAATCCATTCTGAAATGACTCACTTTAATATTCCCAAGCTCAGAATCTTTCAGATGCCCTCATTCCTTTAAGCCTAATTTTTCTTTCTGCACATCAGCAACACTGGATAGTGCCCATTGACTCTGTGGCTGGGTCTGAAATTGTTATGTTGGTGTCACAAGGAGAGCATGTGAGAAGATACAACCAAGATCCCAAATGGCAGCTCTCTGCTCTTTTGTAACATAACTTAAAATTCTAATTACCAGTCTTACATTTTTGTAAACATTGTGCATGTGTGCGTGTGCACATATGCACACATATGCGCACACATGTTTGCTTGGTGGTAACTTTTTAAACAAGCAAGACTAGAATAAGGCTTATACTTTATATATTGTTTTCAAATGAGCTAGAGAGAAAGGGACATAAGGTCATACCTTACAATCTAAGTGGAACTGGGAGGTGATAGAACAGCAAGAGAGGGAAAGAAAATGAATCTATAAAACAGGACAGTAGTTGCAGGAACATGAAAAAATGGATTGCATCATGGGAAAATGTAATATATAAAATTTCACTTATGATACAATGAAAAGTATGCATGTTGAATATGCATAGAGCCAAGAACTAAAGGTAGATGTGGGTGTTTTTTTCTTGAACTCCCATTATATTTATATTTATAATTATATTATATTCTAATGACAAAAAATATCTCATATGCAAAAAATTATATTATGTTATAATGTATTATAATTACATTATAATGTGAAAAGTTCTCTTTAAAGCTAATGCTGTGTTGATAACCTAAAGAAATCTGAATCCTCTGTATATTAGACTTCAAAATGTTTTTTTCTTCATTAAAAAAATAAAAAATAAATTTAAAAAGGGAAGAGATTGGCCCCTTATCTGTGGCTGTCCAGTTAATTTTTACTAAAACATGGACAACAAGCCAGGTTCCCTATCTCCCAGTAGAACTTTCATTCACTCCTTTTGTCATTCAAGACAATTCTACAGAAGCACAGTTCTCTAATGGAGAATGAAAGCAGACAGTGATTATCACTATCCACACAGTGTGGACCTGCTTTTGGACATGACAGACGATCAAGAAGATCATTTCCTTCAGGCAGTTGGCTATCAGAATTCAAAATTATACAAAATCAGGCTTTAAGCCAATTACAGGTCAATACATAATAGTAGCAGTGGCCAAAGTTATACCTATTTGTAATTAGCATCACACCCGAGGCAACATATCTGTCATACAGCACAGCTTTGCCAACCTGGGGAAGAGTAGGGACTGGGGAAAGTAATATGGTTCATATCCATCAGCAATGAGAAGGCCATATTTGAGCAAAATCAATGAGGTAAAATCACCATTCACAATAAGTCAACAAACTATAACATAAATTTATACACAGTAGAAACTCTGTGCATCCATATTTTAACAACTATGCATACAGCTTAGGAGCATAAAGGAAATTTACTATGAGGCCTTATCAATTAAACAATTTTCTGTGGTCTTTCAAATAAAAAGGCTTATACTGGAACTCAGCCTCAGTTTCCCTAAATTTTGATGTAAAGTTATAGTTATTCATCAGACAACAGTCATATTTACAGGTGAAAGGGAGGAAGCCAAGGAGAAACTATCTCTTTATTTTTTTAAAAGTACCTTTATTTAATCACATACATACAGACAAGCCCATTTTTTTTTTTTTTTTGCATTCCTGGAGAAGCACTAGTGCTCTGCAAGTACTTGACTCAACCACTGAGCCACATCTACAGCCAGAGAAATTATTCTCAGTTGAGTGAATATATTGGGAAAAAAAATAAGAAGATGTCCTGAGGCAATTTAAATAACAGATCTGGGAACAGTGGCACATGCCTGTAATTCCAGCAACTCAGGAGACTGAGGCAGGAGGAATGCAAATTGGAGACCAGCCCTAGTAACTTAGCAAGGCCCTAAGCACTTAGGCAGACCTTTTTCAAAATAAAAAAATTAAAAGGGCTAGAGATGTGGCTCAGTGGTGAACATCCTTGGGTTCAATCCTTGGTACCAAACATGGATGCACACATACATAACAGATCTGGGAACAATCAAGGGTTTCTAAAAGAGTTAAGAGTTTGTGTGTTGTTACTGGAAGCAAAGTAAAACCCAATGAGAGCCAAAAAAAAAAGTTCTATATATGAGAAGATCATGAGATCTAAGTGTAATCTGGGGACAAACTTTTAGACAGACAAGGAGGAGAAACACAAGAAGTAGCTGATTAGATTGACTTCCTCTCCTACAGAAACCATTATCACTCAAAGCTTATTTCAAACATCAATTCCAATTTAGAAGCATTTCTAAAACGACTGCATGATGCTTTTGAAAATGTGGGCATGTGTTTCATTGTATTGTCGTTTCCAGTGACTCTCAAGAGCGTCTGGCCCAGGAGAGGCCCTGGGCTGAGTTGAAGGGCCAAGAGTTGTTGTTTGCATGTTTGTTGGGGAAAGCGATCTTTGTTTTCCAGAACTCATACAAAGAGCAAAACTTACTTGCTTTTGATGTAAAATTGTCCCTATTATACATTTATCTATTAAGAAATTTCTTGGTAGATGTATTTGAATTTACAGGTAGGACAGGCTTCTAGAAAAGGAGAGAATGCAAACTTAATGAGGGACAGGGATTTTCAGTTTTGCAGTTTTTTCAAAAAATCCTTACTTTATCACCTATCTTTTGTTGTTGTTATTTATTTATTTATTTATTTTAGTTGTAGTTGAACACATTACCTTTATTTTATTTATGTTCATGTGGTACTGAGGATTGAACCCAGGGCCTTGCACATGCTAGGCAAGCGCTCTACCGCTGAGCCACAACACCAGACCTTTTTTTTTTTTTAAACTGAACAATTAATTGGTGAGGAATGGAAGGATGTAGTGGGATGTGGTGATCAAAAGATCAAAAGGTGCATTTACCTTCCTCATAGGTTGTTTTTGAGGGTCACAGAAAATAAGGCATACAGAACACCTATGTAAGTACTTTTTCATATAGCAAACACTGCATAAATGTGGCCTATTATTATTGCTATTATCATCAGATTTGTACTTTTATCACTGCCTAACTATAATTGACCAAAATAAATATGATGGAGGAGAAAAATGGAAAAAAAATTGCTGAACATGAGGAAGCTGTGGCAGAGATCAGGCAGTTTTTCTTTGCTCTAGTTGAGGAGGTACCACGCACACTGCACAGATATGAAAGTAACGGACAAACACATACATCAGGAAAATAAAATTCCCTCCTACTGAGGAAGGGAGATGGAAGTCCAGAGCAGATGCAAAGAGCTCATCTTTACAGTATTGGAAGTCTGTCTCTTTCTCTGGAGTGGAAATTCTTTGAGGATTGATACGTGTCTTCCCCACTCCAAGAACCTGCACGGTAAATATAATACTTAGCAGTCCAGTGCAATTTTATTTTAAAGACCTAGAAAAGAAGAATTTTAACTGAAGGGCACCTCCTTATTTACACATACACACACACACACACACATACACACACACATACACAAGATTTTAGCTGATCATCTCCTATTCTACATTGATTGGCTGGTTTAGTAGTGAGGCATCGTAAGCATATTTATTCTGCAAGTATTTGTTGAGACCTAACATGGGCAAAACACTATCTATTGACCATATGTTAGGAGATAGATATAAAGAAATCCAAGCTATGGATTTGGCCCTCAGTAGGACAGGAAGTGTTATATGGACACTGGACTTTTATAACACAATTATCATGAATGATAAAAATTCAGTATACTCACATACAAAAAGTCATTACTGATATATTCCTAATATAATGGGAAATAGAAGGATGCTATCTCTAAGATTGATTTTTAAAAGATATTTTTGAGGGCTGCAAAAAAGCCCCATGAGTCTACTCAAAGTTTCTTTCAGCCTTTACAGAACTCCAAGCTCAATTAATCAACATGAAAACTGTGCTTACGTTTTGTTTACATAACTACTGAAAACTCTGGATATGATGTTACACATGCTAATCCATCCAGAAAATAAGACACTAGAATACACGTTGAGTGGAGTTCACTTTGATATTCATTATGTGCACGGTGCCTTCCTGAAAGCATTTTCTCCAGCAGTCTAGGCAGGGGGCGATGCAAACGTAGACCTAGCTCATGCCCACAAAATTGTTTAAAATGCATTATGAAATCATTGCTCTCAGAGGAAAAGAACTATTTAAAGACATAAATTAAAAAACAGCCATCTCAGAAAACAGAGGTAGTCTCATTACACAAGCAAAGAAAGTAACAAGTAGTATAAATTATTCTCATTCAGGAAATGTCAGCCAATTTGCAATCAGATACAAGCAGTTTCATAAAGGAGGGGCAGAAATTTACCTTCAGGGACATTACACATATAATCTTATCACCTCTGTATTTGGCTAGAAAGTTTTAGGCAATTTGGGGGTTACTGAATATTTTCATTTGTTATCAAGCTGTATCTTATTATATCAACAAAAGTATTTTACATATTTGCTAATTCAAGTAGTAATACACAATTGGCCACCTTCCTATGCTCATGCAAATATTTAACAATATTTAATGAGCATTTTCTGGGTACTACGCACTGTGGAAAAATGATTATGAATCTGGTTTTCTCTCAAGTAGTTCTATATCCATGGCAGACACTCAGTATAACTAATATGACCTGTGCTTTGCTTTTTGGTACCTGGGATTGAACCCAGGGGCATTTAACCCCTGAACCACATTCCCAGTCCTTTTTCATGTTTTATTTTGACACAGTGTCTTGCTAAATCCTTAGGGCCTCACTAAGTTGCTAAGTGTGGTCTCAAACTTGTAATCCTTCTGCCTCAGCCTCCCAAGTCGCTGGGATTATAGACGTGCACCACCATGCCTGGCTAATGTGACCTGTTTTTTAAAAAAATAACATGCTTAATGTCATTTTGATTAACACAGCAAATATCATGCTTAATGATAAATCTCTAGAAGCAATCCCATTGAAGGAGGAAGCATAAGGTGCCCACAGTAATTAATACCATTCAATGTTGTACTGAGAGTTCTAGTTAATGCAATATGATAAGGTAAATGACAAAAAGAAATAACAGGTGCAGATATGGGAGAAAAGTGTTGCTGTTCAGGAATAAACTTGGCATATATAATAAATCAATCAATAAAAGTAACAAGAGATTTTATTTACCAGCAATAATTGACTAGAAAATATAATAGAATTTATGACAACAATGATTATGGCAACAATGACAACCCTGATAGCCAGCACTTACAGAGAACCAACTCAGTTATAGGCCGTGCGTTAAACGCTGCTCCTGAGAAGCAATGAATTTGGTATTAGGCCATCTCCACTTTTAAATGAAGAAGCTAAGTCTTTTTGAGATGTTAAGTACTAGCTAGAGAGGAGAAAACATAGACTACAGATTCAGTTCTGATATCACAGTCCCTAACTTTTTCTATTTTGTATAGTCCCCTTCCGCCCCAGAGAGCTACAACTTTTCTTTCTTCGAAAGTCTATAAAACTCCATCAATCCATAGAATACCAATCTCGCTAGAGACAGCCTGCTCCTTTATCAGTTACGAAGGCAAAAGATTCCAGAAACATCAAACTCTACAAGAGACATGCATTACCAGGCCAGCAGCACTCACCTCTCTGTATGTCATTGTGACCAGACGCATGTTCAGCTGCATCATTAGTACCCCACTTCTGCCCCAGAAGAGAGGGACCCTTTCTAAAATTAAACTGGAGCAAATGGTTAGAGATTTGAGTTCCAAGATGAGATCAAAGAAGATGAATTTTCTTGGAATTAAAGAAATACAAATGAGCATATTCAAACACTTATGGGGGAACCTGTAATCCAAAGGCACTATGGTAATTGTCACAAGGAGTTCCAAATGGTTTATTATATAGTCCTTTGCCCTTGTGAGTTTACAAATCAATTAAGAATTTTATTTTTAAAAAAAGAAAAAAAAACAATTACATGTCCCTTTTAAGCAACTTGGCCAGCCCTTTTAATTCCAGTATATTGTCATTGTGCATGTGGACTCAGGGATTTTCTACAGGCTAATGATGCTGAATACCTTTTCTGCATTCTTTCTTAAGCTCTATAATCCAACATCTAGACATCTACTAACAATCTTCTTCCTTGCATCTCAGCTTCTACAAGGTTACACCAGGGATTATTAGGACTAAGGCAAAGAGCTTCTGATAGTTACTCTACCTTCAGAACGAAAGAGGGAGAGAGCTATCAACCAAGTATTCATATTAATGGATCTATTCTAAGTCATCTGCTTTATGAATAAAACGTACAATTGCTATCAAAAAGAAGTTAGGAAGGAGAAACCATAAGGAATAAAAGAAAGTTCACAGCTGGGCAGAGGAAATAGCCTCGCAAAACTCTCACACACACACACCTCCATTGAAAACTTTCAGCAGCTCCCAATCAGATTTAGAAATACTCTCTAAAGAATCACCTAATTAAAATGAAATCTTGACTAATCTGCTAGGGAAAAAAAAGAGGAAAGGACTGGCATATTAATTCTCAAAAAGCTTAAGGCTTCTGCTTGTTCGTATATATTTTTAAATTCAAGACTCTTAGATTTTATAGGCAGATGCTATTATTGCCTCTGTTTCACAGTGGAGGAAATAAGAGTAAAGAGATGAAATGCACTTTCTAAAATCACACAGGCATTACAAATTTTAAAGAATAAGCCAGGTGCAGTGGTGCAGGCCTGTAATCCCAGCAGTCTGGAGGCAAGAGGATCACAAGTTCAAAGCCAGCTTCAGCAATTTAGCAAAGACCTTAGCAACTTAGCACAACCCTGTCTCTAAATAAAAAATAAAAAGGACTGGAGATGTGGCTCAGTGGTTAGGCACCCCTGGATTTGATCCCCAGTATATATAAAAAAAAATAAAGAATAGCTCAGAGAAAGACAAAAAAAAAAAAAAACAGAGAGGGAAGAAAGAAGGACATGGATGTGTTCTGGCAGATGACAACTGAGGCCAGATGGAAAATAAACAGAATGCATGGATGTTGGTTGGAAAGTCATATTTTTACTCACAAAGAATTGAGGACATTCTGGATAAATGAAGTCTACTTTGTGTGCACTGCCAAGAAAAAAAACCACATCTGGCTCCCTTTGATCCCACTGCCTGTGGGCTACTGGAACTGAAGAGACTACCGGCAATTAGTGCAGCTACTGAGAAGTCCACCCCTTCAGGAAGAGAATGCTGCCGTGTAACTAGAGGACAAATGGAAACAGTCTGGCTGTCAACAGGAAAGAAAAAGAACAATCCAAGTATGGGATGTGCAGCTATAACCGTGCTGGTAGTAATAAGCACAATAAAGTGACAGCAGTCACATTTCCATTTAACTGTGCTAAGGATCGTCTCCCAGCTTAGCTAACCATGGAGGACATGCCCATGTCCTGTGACTGTCCTCATGCTTAATTCTACAGTCATGACCTGTTGGTAATTCCATCTATAACCACATTTTCCAATTAACACAAGAAACTTAGAGAGGTGCAGAGTGTAAGCTTATTTGGTTGATTGATTTGCCCCCTTTTATCTCTATCCCCCTCCTTCTCTACAGACATTTAGGTGAGACACACACATCTTTGATATGGGTATACACAACATGTATTCCTGTTTTGTGTGCATATATTTTAAGGTATAGAAATGGTGTTATACATGTCATTGTTTCTCTGTCACATCTTGTTCTTACAATCTCAACATGCTGGTTTGCATACATTTAATGCATTGCTTTTTATTGCTGCATAATAAACCGTTAAAACACTCAGACTGTGCCCAATTTTCTAACATCATAGAATTGCCACAATGATCATTGCCTGTGTGAGAAATTCCAAAGGCTAGATTCCCAGGGGTGGGTATTGCTGTGATAGAATGTGTGTATACAGTGCCAAACTGACCTCACGGCAAGGGCACACATGGGGGGGTGGGGGTTAGGCTCTGAAGACAGAACCAAGAGCATAAATCATGGCTACACTACTGTTAGGCATGTGAGTTGAGTATACTAACGTCTCTTAGCACAGTAATCTCATTTTTAAAAGTATAAGTAATTATAGTACATGCCTCACAGAGCTACTACAAGAATCCAGTAAGAGAATAAAGTACTTGGTATAGCATTTGGTACTTGATAAGTAAATAAATGGCATGAAGAATTGCCCTTTTTTTCTACCCAGTAAGAGATTTTTTTTTTTTTTTTTTTTTTTACTTTCTAGTAGACGCTGAATCTTCTTTCTAGAGGTCATTAGAGCTCACCCTCCTTGCTGCACATAAGAGGAGGCTGGGTATCACCTGGGCAGGAATCTAAATGCAGCTTTCAGGGTTTCCAGTCCAATGCCCCTTCTCCTGCACCAGAATGCTCATGGCAACACTGGGACTCCATGCAGGAAAAATTAGTAAGAACTAGGAACCAAAATCTGCCCATTGGGATCTGCCCACATCAAGTACCATGAGAAAATCACATACTTCGACTCTACATCATGAGCTTCTGGTGCTTTTTTCCAGTCGTAGTGATGATTTGCATTCATTTCCCAACACTCACGATGTCTCAGAGCCACAGTAGGCAACCAAGTCATGCAGCAACCATCCCACTCTCAAACCCAGCAAAACCAAGGTTATTTCTTGATAATTTTGTAATGGAGGCAGTCAAGAAGGGATGGTCCTTCCAGAAAGAACAACTCATTCATCTGTAAAGAGAGCAGTTCCCTGACAGCCTCCAGCTGAGGTGCTTTAAAGCATGTGTCTCAGCTTTTGAGCTAAGTCTCTGATCTTTTAAACAAACTCCAGCTGATGACTGAGCACAAGAACTAGAACCTGGCCATTTTTCATAACCTGGGACTCCCCATGGGCAACCTTTGCCCCTAGGACTCTCCATTGGTGGCTGAAACTGTCCCAGTTTGCTAGCTGTACCTGCTTCATCCCGCTTCCTCACTCCTTTATCTTTCACGGGCATTATCCCCTCCCCCAACAAACTTCTTGCACCCCTAACTCCATCTCAATGTCTGTTACCAGAGGGACCCACTCGCACAACAATGAAAGTACCAAGCACATTTATATAATGGTCCTCATTCCCATGCGATAACTTGACTTCAGGAAATGCATTGCTAGGCTCTGCACTGACACACAACGAATGAAGGCTTGGGTTTTGAACTGGGCATTGAGGCAAAGGCAGCATCTTTACCACCCAAAACCCACAGAGGTCTTGCAAACAATTGATGAGCACTAGTCTATCATCTATTTTGTCATATGATCTGATGTTTCTTATACTAAGTATTTATTCTACACAGATTCATTCTGCTTTGGTGAGTTCCCTTTGGTGTTCTATCATTATAATTTAAGCTAGGAGAATATTCATCCATAACTAGGTGCTTTTAAAAAGCAAATTGAAACATTTTCATAAATGCCTGTCTCTCATACTTGGGCTAATAAAATCAGCAACTAAATCTTGGAGTAAATAATACACAGAATGTGTTTGGTCTCTATTGAATTTCAAAGCAGATAATGACTGTAACTTCATGTAATAAACCAAAAATAATAGAATTAAAAGAATCTTAGTCCAATGTGACTCTTTTGAAGAATTATAAACATGAAGGTCAGAGAATTATAAACATGTCTGCAAGTTTTCTTTAAAGCCCCCAAAATTGATGAATGAAACATTATCACAAATTGCCATTTTATATAATTCTTTACCTATAAACATAATTAAATACCAATCAGTGTAAGGTAATGATTTTCAACCAGGAGTGATCTTGCTACCCAAGAACATTTGGCAACATCTACAAACACTTCTGGTTGTCACTGGGTGGTGGGGGAGAGATGCCACTAGCATCTAGTAGATAGAGGACAAGGATAGTACTAAATATCTTACAATATACAAGACAAACCCCAAAACAAGGAATTGCATGGCCCAAAATGTCAATAGTATCAAAGTTGAGAAACGGATCTAAAGTTATTATAAGATGTTCAGTGTCTGTTTTATTGAAAGCAAAAAGAAAAGGGAATATTCTATGTGGTTCCCTAGTGTTTTAAATTGTACTATGTAATATCTCCCCATTTCCTTAGAAATGATCTAGAACTCCGAAATAAATAAATGGTTAGAATTAATTTGCCCCTTATACTAAGAGGTGGTGGTTTCAAGCATATTTTCCAAATATGAGAGGAAATGTAGTACATTAGAGATGTAGTACATTAGAGATCACCAGAGTTTAAATAGCTGTAATGAAAATGTATCGCCAAATCCTTGGGGACTTTTTCCAAATTCATATTCCTTCTGTTAACTTGATGACTTTTGAATGTACCCTTCTTTTAAGCAGCCTTTGCTAATATTATTAATCAATGTATGAGACACAAATTGTTTTATTTTTAACAAAATAAATTTACATGAAATATCCTGCTCATGATAGGTAAATCTCAGTAAATCCCAAGACATTTATTTCCTAGAAACTCCTGAGTTTTACTTTATGTGATTTTTGACTATGATAGGTCGATTTTTAACTACCATTTAGAATGATTAAAATTTAAACCAGTTATTTGAAATTCAAGAACATAGTTTTAAGTTTAGAAAATGCCAGAACATACATTGATCCCTCAACGCCTTCATTTTGTAAAACGAAAGATTTTTTAAAATAAAATTTGGGACTTCATTTGACGGTCAAATGCGCCCTCTACCGAATCGGACAGAAATAACCTTGAGTCCGTTTAAATTCACAGGTCTCACACTGCGTAACACCCACAACCACGTGCATTTCTTTCTAGCTCATCTGAAAAGCTGTAAACCTTACATTGGATTTGACTCAAAAAGGGAAAAAAGTGCCGATGAATCGTGCTTTGTGCATTAAAGAGGCTCCGTTGTGAAAGATCACTCAGCAAATCCCTAAACAATAATACAGTAGGAAAATGACAACCAGCACTTACTCCTAACAGGAACAAACCGAGCTGCTTGTTAACATTTAACACTATAGTTTTATTCTATCTAGTCTCTTTGCTTTAATGGTACGTGATCCTGTATCAGGGCTAGTGATCCTTTCAGACAGTGGCACCATCGGATCTAGAAGTTTTTAGTTCTCAAAAGCGATGGTTAATTTCCAGCAGCCAAAACTCATTTGGATTATTTAAACGAGTACCATGGTCTAGGAGAAAGAAAAGTTCCTTCACCTTCCAGCTGCGCATTCTGATGCAGAACTCCGCTGTTCAAAGATACCCCGTTAGTTTGCAGATGCCAAGATGCTGATCCCAACAGTGCGTGCCCCTGGACAGCACTCGCCTTGCAGCTCCACTAACCTGCCTGTCAAACCTCCCGGGTGCGGGTGTGTGGATGTGTAAGCGGGAGAGCCCGCGTGCGCCTTCTGGGTCTTGGTAACGCGGGAGGCTCCGGAAGCAGGTGCCCCGGGTACCGCGCTTACCTGGGCTTGGGCGAGGAGACAGCTGCCGAGAATCAGCCACCAGCACACGTAGGGTGAAGCCCCCAGCCCGGCCATGCCCGGAACCGCAGGAGCCAGAAGAGGGGAGCTTCTTCCTGGAGCTTCCAGACTCTCCAACTTGGCCGGCGCGTGGCAAACTTCTGGCCGGGAGAGAGACGCAGCTGGGGCGGCGGAGCCTGGGGCCACCAACCAGGATGCTCGGGATCGCACCGCCAGCGCCCTGAGCGTTTCAGAGATCCGTTTCCCAGGTCCTGCCGCCCCGCGGCTCCGGGAGGTCGCGTCCTCCAGACCGAACCGCTCGCGTTTCGGCCTCCACTCGAAGTCCTGCGCCGCCCCCTGCGGGAAAGGGGCGGCCCCAGCGCCCCACCGCTACCCGCGCTCCTCCGAATCACTCGGTCCCGCAGCCCAGGAGCCTCGAGAGCAACAGATCCAGAGATGCTCCTGCCGCCACCGTCCACTGCCACCGTCTCCGTTTCCCTCCACTAGGTCCTGTGTCCTAGAGCCGTCTCTAGGGGCGCCCTGGGTCCCCGAGGAGTGATGGAAAAGTTCCCTCCTGCACAAACGCGCGCTAACCAGCTATCAGCCAAGGGACCTCCAACCGTGTAGTTAAAGGCTTCTGAGGCCAGGCGGGTCAGGATCTGGCTCTGAACAATGTACAGCCCTCTAAAGTTCTCTGATTTCCTCCTAACCCCTATACTACAGTGTGTGTATGGCACATGATATAATCATCCCCAAGTACCTACGAAAAACAGAATTTTGATAATAAAGGAACTCAATCCTGAGACCATCACAGTGCCAAGGACATGATCCGGTATGCCTGGCAAAGTTTTGTTTTGTTTTGTTGCTGTTATTTGTAGGTTTGTTTTGTTTTTGTTTTGTTTGGAGGTTTTTTGTTTGTTTTTGGTTTTTGCAGGTCCACTATGTCACAGTCTGACCTCCAACACCAGAGTTAGCTGCCAAGTTTATCAAAATGCATATTCCCGAGCTTTTCCTCAGGCTCACTGCATGCTGTAATGATTATCCTTGAACATGTAGTTTTACGTAAATCACTGAATATTGTCTGCAGTAAATTTTTTAAATTAAAACTGTAAAAAAAGGTATGCTTAAACTGAAGGCTTATTGTGAACTTTTAAAAACATGAACCCATTCTATTTCTGGTGAAGCATTTCTCTGCACTCTTGCCTTGTTTGCTAGTTTGTGTGTTTGCTTTTTTTCAGAAACTTGATAATTTAGCAAATATGACATCTCATTATTGCTTTAATTTTTAGTTTATCAGTATGGTTGACCATACATCTATACATTTATCAGCCCATTGATTATTTTTTTAAGGCTTCTGTTCTTGCCTCTTAAGGGAAGAAATGAAGTGGCCCACCCTCTGAAGCTGGAGACTCTGAGTCTGAATCCTAACTCTTGCCATTTCCTGGCCACATAATGCTGGGCAAATTAGATGGTGACCTCTTTTTGTTTTAATCTCCAATTTATAATTACAAAATGGGGAAAATAAGAGAGCCCTTGCCTGATGAGGGTCCACTGAACTGCCACCATCCTCTCACAGTACCTCAGGTGGCAGAAGAGGTAGGGGATCTCCCTAGGGTCTTATATGAGATCATGTCTTGACCAAAGCACCTGCCAAAGGCTCTACCTCCTAATAATATCACCTGAGAGGTTAGGACTTTAACATACACATTTGGGGGGAGCATAAACATTCAGTCCGTTGTACTCTCTCAAGAGTTTCTTGGAAAAATTAAATGAGTTCACAGAGTACTTAGAACAATGCCAGGTCAATGCCAGGTCCAGTGTCAGCTGTGATGGATTAGTGTTGCTGCTGCCAATGATGATGATGATGACGACTTTGGTCTTGTGACCATAGGCTACGATGGTCAAAGGACTATGGTGAATTTAAATGTTTCCTGTTTGTGTATAAAAGTACTGAGTATATTTAGAATATTAAAATTTTTTCTGACATAAAAGAAGAGATGTTTTTCCAACTTTATTTTTGCACTAATTTTTTTTTTGGCAGGGGGAGGCAGCACTATGGATTTAACCCAGGGATGATTTACCAGTGAGTCACATCTCCAGTCATATTTTTTAAATTTTGAGATAGGGCCTCACTAAGTTTCTTAGGGCCTCACTAAATTGCTGAGGCTGACCTTGAACTTGCAATCCTCCTGCCTTAGTCTCCCAAGTCACTGGGATTGCAGGTGTGCACAACTGCTCCCAGCTGTACTAATTTTTAATACCTTGTTCAGTGTTGAAGTTTTTAAAGAATTTATAAATCTAAATCAGTCGATCCCTTTTATAGTTTCTTCCTTAGCTTTTATGCCAAGAAATCACTAAAACACTAAATAATTACTAAACTTTAAAAATACTAAATACTAAAAATTAGAATATCTTTTCATCAGATTGTTTTTCTAATTTTTTCCTAGTTTCATAATTTGATATTTAATATTTTAGAGTGTCAACTTTTAATGGTTCTCTAACAATTTCTCCAAATACCAGTTAACATGGCATAGAAAGAATCCATCTTTTTAATAGGAAAGATATTTTGGAGGGAGGTGGAGGAAGAAAGTTTGCTCATGTCTCTAAAATTGCAACTTCAGCTCCACGTTAGGTTGCTCTGCTAGAGTGGTTTGGGAATTAAATTCGTGTTTGAAGATGATTTGACTGATCCTCTCTCCATTTCACCCAGGGTGGAATCCCATTCATCAAGCCCAGATGTCAAAGGCCCCTGTCAAATTGGTGATAATGTTCCCTCTAAGTTTCCAACTATCAGATTGGGAAAGCTATAAAAAATTAGGCCTCTGAGACAGTTCTGAGCATTTCCTGGCTGAAACACAGGAATAAGAGCAATAAAAGCAGGGGAAAAATCCTGGCCATTTAAATCTCTTCTTTTATGTCAGAAAAAATTTTAATATTCTAAATATACTCAGTACTTTTATACACAAACAGGAAACATCCCTTCATCAGGTATATCAGAAGGGAAAATGCACATCACCAGGTGAGGACCTCTGTCTTACTCCAAACTAATGTGCATGGCTCACGTGCAAGTGGTTTTCTCTCCATTTAATCTGGAAAGACTGTTATTAATGAAAACAGCTCACCTCACAATGACTGTATGAGAATTAAGTGAGATAATTACAATATCAAAGAAATTTTCATCTGTATAGAATTATACAAATGGACTGTAAGCTTGGTATTTGCAGAATACTTTCATATAGCAATCACATTCAATTTATAATTATTAATATGCAAAATCTATTGTAAAACACTCAGTGATTAATTTGTAGGGTAAGAAAAATAATGAAAAGGAAGCAACAGAAAATCTTAAAATTTCCCTAGGATTAAAGAACATAATTAATAAACCCAGGACCCACTTGGTCAAGATAAAACCAAATAAAATTCAAAAGTTGTACAATTATGTGTTTGGCGCCATCCCATTTCCTCTCTCCTAAATCTACATTGGCCCTAAGTTGTTCAATTGTTAATGTTTTGAATTTGTTTCTTGGAAAATTAGATGAAAACCTCTCCTCAGCTAATGGCACCAACTTAGGTTTGTCCTCCAAAACTTAATGCTCTTCTACCCTCTGTTCCCTCTTGCATTATCTGCAGAAATTTTAAAAATATGTTCCCAAGGGGCTGGGGTGTAGCTCAGTGGTAGAGTGCTTGCCTAGCATGTGAGGCACTGGGCTTGATTCTAAGCACCACATATAAATAAATAAATATCCATGAACAACTTTAAAAAGTCCCCAAATTCTTTGGCATACACTTCATATTGAGAGGGGAGGAGGGTTATGTCTCTTTCCCATGATTCTGAGCTCCATGGCTGCTTGATACAATAGAAGTGAACAGTGGCCTTAGAGACTGCCACCTTCTACTTCTAAGCTCTAGGACTCACTTTGATTCTGGCAATTCCACCATAACGCTGTGAGGGAAGTCTTCTTATAGCTTATAGGAAATTCCCATGGAGACCACTGAGGATCTCAGAACTCCCCTCTAACTGATATTGCGAGCAACAGCTCGATAGCCATAAGAGAGAAAGAGTTGGAAATGGGGGGTAACCCAAGTTGAGTTGCATCAGCTGACACCAAGTAAAGCATCAGCCCTGTCCAAGTCACAAATATAAATAGCTATATTTACTTCTAATACTGTTAAGTTGGGGGGTAGCATGAACCCCCTCCATATCAAACTCCTATTCTTATGCTGTGAAGATTTTATCTAGCTGCAAATATAGAATATGAGAACAGTTTGTTTTTATTAACTGTTAGACCACTTGTGACTGGGATCAATCCTGTCCCAATGCTGACTGAATAAGAAAACCCTTCTGCCCTCATGACTTCGTTTGGCTTTTTCAGAGCTGACACATTCTTCTGTCAGAATTTCTGAGGGATGTGTATTCTTCTCCAGAAATGCCATAGGATCATAGAATATTTGGAAAATCTTTAAACTTCTTTCCAATATGTAAATCATCCCTGTATATCTATGACCATAACCTCCTCAATAAAAGCAGCTCTAGTGATGAGAATCTTACCTCTTCTTGGGTAGTGGGGTTCACATGGAAAACATCTGTTTGAATGAGCCAGTGTTATGGATTAAACGGTTGCAAATGGTTGACTACATCTCATATTTTATACTATACCATTTTACAAATTCCTTTAATTAATAAATATTTATCCTGCAAAATATTTGAATCAATAAAGTATCCCAATCTCCCAAACAGCCTTAACAAACAAGTAAATTACAATTCCCATTTTAGTGGTGGTACCCACTTTGAAAGAAGCTGAGGGACTTGCAGGGGGACACACAGCAGCAAGTGGACTTCAGCGTGGGTTTCCTGTCTCCACACATGTCACTCCTTATGTGTCACTCCACACGTGTCACTCTCCTCTCCTGTCCTTATACAGTGTCCATCAACATTCACAGAGGCCTGATGGGATACAAAGTGCCTCCTCATTCATTTTCTCCTTTCCCCAAAGAGATAACTTTCTAGTCGATTCACACTTTAAAAAGAGATTATTGTTAAAGGATTAGTCACATTTCAAGCAGTATGACATATCTATGGGTGATTTATTTTGAGTATTTGGGCAGCAGGGAGACATTTACTGCTAAGAATATACCAAATCATATAAGAAGAGAAATTTAGCCCATATAAGAAAAGTAATGATTCTTTAATTTGGAGGTGGATGAAGAAAGAACATTGAACATCTTCATCTACTTGTTTATCTCTTTAAAAAAAAAAAAAGAGAGAGAGAGAGAGAGAGAGAGAGAGAACAAGAAGCCTTGATAATTTAAGACATAAAGAACCATGATGTTTTGGGAACAATTTATACTAGGTACTTTCTACACATAAAAACTACTATAGAAAGTAAATATTGATAAAAACAAAGAAATAGGGCTGAGGTGTGGCTCAGTGGTAGAGCATTTGCCTAGCATGTGTGAGGCACTGGGTCTGATTCTCAGTACCACATATAAATAAATGAATAAAATAAAGGTCCATCAACAACTAATATATATATACATATATATTAGTTAATTAGTTTATATATATATTAGTTGTTGATGGACTTTTATTTTTTTAATATGTATATTTTTAAAAATTTTTTTAAAGAAATAGAGCACATTGGTCTTGACCTAAAGAATGTATATGACAAAGAAGAATACCAACATAGACAAACTACTGTATTATAAAAATAGCTACAGGGTACAGAGTGACTGATGAGTTTGGGCCTTCTAGGATGATGGAAAGATTTGCAAAGCTTCTTAGATGATGTGACAAATGGAGAAAATACTTTTTATGTGTTTTGAATGGCATAAGCTCACCCAGTGGCTGGGTATGTTATATAAGGTGCAAACATGGGAAGAAAACTGTCTTATGGGTAAGAATGTGAAGGTGAGGAGAAGTGGAAAGAGCTGGGGGTCCCTTGTTGCCTAAGAGATGGAATTTGAAATGCCACTGTAATCAGTCATGCACCACTGGAAAGTTTGAGATACAAAAATATTTGTGAAGAAAAAGGTGTTTCTTTGCTCTTGTAGAACAGAAGCAGTGAAGAGGTACCAGATGTGAGAGAACAGCTTGCACTAACTGCAACACACCAGGCTCTCTGCTGGGCCACAGCAAAGAGAACAAACTAAGAGGGATCCCTGGAAATAACAGAAGTCCTCTTCCCTGGGGTGGGTGAGAGAGGATTTCCACAGGAAACACCAGGACTGAGTGTGAAAAATGGGCTACTTGTGAACCAATAGACACTGACGAGAGCATTCAAGGCAGAGGGAAGAATATTCACAAAGGGAAGGAGACACGGCGGAACATGATGGGTTCTGGAATATCACCTGTGCAGAAAAGGAAGAAGGGCAGCTGTAAACCAGAGGGTGAAAATGATAAGTAGGAAAACATTCAGGAAGGGATAGAGCTAAGGGACACTGGGAAAGAAAATAGTTACAGGACTGGTCTGAATGGCATGAGGAAATAAACAGGATCATGGAATAGAAAAAAATAATTTTTTGCAAGTCTTGGAGACCAAAAATGTTAGTAGTAATGGGAAAGATAGTGTTGCAGGAAAAGGTACTGTTTTCACAAGGGACAGATGTCAACCTTAACTCTCCTCGCATTGGAACATACAAGAGGCATGTGGGGGAAGATTTAGAGACTGAAAAGGATGAGAAATGGAAGAGTGGGGCTAAAAATAAGTGCTATACAACACACCTAAATCATATTCCTAATGAAATATAAATAGGCTTTAGAAATTAAAGAAATTATCCTTGGCAATTTATATATTAAACTCTTGCTGACCCAATCTATGAAACATTTAGATAAAATTCGATTGTCTGCTTTTTCCATGTCTAAAATAATTTTCCCTGAACTTAAATAAATGGAATCTGCTTAAAAAGTTAATAGATAATATACCAGACCTAAAACCAAAATAATCATTAATATAATTTATTCCAAAACATCCCTTGGTGTGCTGGGTAATGTTGCTATTTTTACTAGGTTACCAGGTTAAGGTAGACATCTAAAAAAGATATCCTGGTGAGAAATACAAATAGCTCTTGCATGGAAATTTAAGAATACTCCCATTGAAGAAGATATAGACATATGCTTTCATTATAGATAGCCCCAAAGAAAGTTACTGATGACTAATTTAATAACTGAGGAGATATTTTTGGTGAGTATTTCTCTGGATATTATAACAACATATTATAAAAGAAAAAAGTCTACTAAAGTCAATTCTATCACTTACATTTAGAAGAATGGAAACATTACTATTTAAAATTCATATTTTATTTTGTTTTTAATAAACAAGCACTCTACTAGCCTCTCGACATATAACTACAGTATAATATTTTATTAAGCTATAAATAGCAGCATTATCTGCAAAAACAAAACAGATCAAATAGCTAAAGGAAGTAGCTTGGGTTTTAGGAAGAATTTCATTTTCCAGGTGATATAAATAGAAACCTATTGAAAAGTTTTATTTGCTATAGGGCTATTCTGGAGATTTAAAGCCTCAGAGATGGTGAATATGAATACAAAAGGCTGAAAGGATTCTAGTTGTTCCACTCCACAGAGTAGGAGGGGAAAGATGAGCAATAGGCCTGCAAACTTTTCTGCATTGAGGGTCCCCCAGGGCCACCACCTTCAGACTGGGTAACTTGCTAGGAAGATTCACAGAATTCAGAAGCTATTATAGTCACAGTTATGGCTCATTTCAGTGAAAGCATCCAGATTAAACTTAACAGGGAAGTGCACACGGAATGAAATACAGGAGAAACCAGGCACAGCTTCTGGGTGTCCTCTCCCAGCAGATTCACACGGAGGTGCTTAATTCTCCCAGCAATGATGCGTGTCAATTGGTGCAAAGTGTTACCAACTGGGGAAGCTCACCTGAGCCTTGGTTTCCAGCTGTTTTTAACTACTCAGATTCCAATCCCACCCCCTCCCACCCCACCCCAAACAAACATACACACTCACTGTGCATCACATTGTTCAATTAAACCACAAGGAACAAACAGCATGGCCCAAGGCTTCAGGCCTACAAAAACACTCTTATCCAGCAAAGCATGCCATAGAAACCTGAGTTCCACTCTTAGGAGTAGCCAAGGGCCTATCCTGAAGAAAGGCCTTTCTTAGGAATGTGCAGGGTTTGAGCAACACAGTCCTGCTTGGGTTAACCCTTTCCTGCATACATGCAAATGACCAGATGTCATGCATGCTAAAGGCTTTTATTAGGAACAGAAAGAATAGACAGTCAATATATATTCAATGTGTTTAGGAGGGAAAACAAATATATGAGTTATTTAAAATAATCTGGATTTACAGATTTATGGGTGGTATGATTTGCTAGAAAATGGCAGGGAGGGGCAAGTGGTAATTATGCAAACAGTTAATTATGGGGTATGAAGAAGAGATTTTCTATAACCAAAGTTACTCCTTTTGTTTGAATAATTTCTCTGCATGTATTACTTAGAAAGAAACTTGTCTGATATATTTAATACCCAAACTCATCTGGGATGAGGGGTGTGGGGGAAGATATGCCAAATGTTCTCAGTCTTCTCCAAGAAAAGGTGGTTTTATTTATGCCTGGTATTTGCCTAATCCCTTGAATCTTTATTCAAGTTTGGTGACGGTAAGGAATAGAATTCAAAAGCATTTAATTTGATAATTCAAGCCTTGTGTTATCTCAGGGACACAAGTAAATAAAACAACTTTTCTCAGCCTAAGGCTCAAATTATTTACATATATATCAAATGGCACACTATCAATATAATAAATAATTGGTAATACAGTAACTGTTAGAAGAGAGAAGTCCCTTTAAGTAGTTTTAATAGAATAATCTAAAACTTACATTTCAAACAACATCCATACATGCCATACACAGGCTCTAAATTGACCAAGGAATGACATAATGTCCCTAAAGCTTTTCATTTTTAGCACAAGTCTGTGATTGTCTCTTTTCTCCCCCTTGGAAGCTTCTGTAAAATCCGAAAACCCATCTCACTTGTTCACACAATCACCATGGTCATTGGAAATGGCTGGAGCATTGACAATGGCTGCTAAGAAGGTAAACACTTCCAACAAAAACACGTCCTACCAAACATTACCATAAACCCACAGGAAATGTACAGGTGCTTTTCTTACACGAGATGTATGTTGGACTTCCACAGCCAACATGAAATCAGACTCTTGAAGAAAATGACCAAGAGTGTCAAGTGTGACATAGACCTTATTCATACATTGAAAATTAAGTTTAAAAAATCACCATTTCATTAAGCATAATGAACATATAACTTGTCTGGGATCTTTTCATTCAGGGAGGAAAAAGTAATTTTTTTAATGAAATAGCAAGGACAGCAATTTAGTCTTTTCAGTGATTTTTGTGGCTTCAGGAATGTTAAGAATCTAAGATCTAATAATTTCCTATTTATTTTATTTTTAGGGTATATGAATAAATTTCTTTACTTTCAATAAGTATCTTCTGGTATATGATATTTGGAGACCCAGAAAATATGAGCTCATAGGCATCTTTTCAACAAATATTTATTGAACACCTACTATGTGGCAGATACTTTTCTAGGCTGTGGCAGAACCATGGTTAAAACTTTTAAGAAACAACAAAACAGAAAAAGAAAAAAAAAAAAACCTTCCTTCAAGGACCTTAAAATTTTGCTCATTAGTGGTTTGTCATAAAACATCACATGCATGTCACAGTATGTGGAAGTCAGCTTGGCCATGATTCGTTACTTCCCCTGTGGGTCACATGCAGCCTAGACATTGGGGAAGAACTATCCCAGAATCTACACATTAATATAAACCTTTAAACTAACATGAGCTAAATTGAATTTATAGGCTAGAAATGTAAAAGATGCATTTAATTATCAGGCCTCCAGTGCTTCTGTTATATTTTGGCATTTATGAGAGTTAATAAAGTGCCATGGTTTCTGCAAATATAACTGGCAGTAATCCATAATTGATTGAGTTAATTAAGCATAACAATTGTAGAGAGCTAAAAATAATGAAAAGGAAGAATTTTAATGAAATGTGCGTAACACCGCAGAGCTGTACCAAGAAGTGCAGACAATCTGCTTGGAGATTTTCTCTAAGAGATTTTATGTGTGTTTGCTTTTAATGTGTCATTTTATAAAGTATTGTATGTTCAGAATAATGGACAATAAACTATTAGAATCTTGGTCCTTTCCAATATCTTCAATGAATACCCTCTAATGCTGACATTGAGATACAATGAAAGCATCTTCACAATATGAACACACAAATTTTTGTTAGAGCATTACAGTTACACATCATAATTGAGTTCATTGTGACAAAATCATAAACAAAAATGGAATTTGATTTACTCCATTTCAGTCCCTGTTTTCCACCCATCCTCCCCGCTCTCCTTCTACTCTATGGATCTTCCTTCCACTCATTTTTCTTTTTTGTTGTACCGGGGATTGAACTCAGCTGCACTCAACAACTGAGCCACGTCCCCAGCCCTATTTTGTATTTTATTTAGAGACAGGGTCTCACTGAGTTGCTTAGCACCTTGCTGTTGCTGAGGCTGGCTTTGAACTCATGATCTTCCTGTCTCAGCCTCGGGAGCCGCTGGGATTACAGGTGTGTGACACCGCGCGCGCCCCGCCTTCCACTCATTTTTGATTGATGCTTTCTACATATACATAAAAGTGAAATTTATGTACATAATGTGATTTTGTTAAATTCATTCTGAATTTCCTTCCCTTTCCTGTTCCACCTCCCTCCCTCTCGATCTTCTACTCTTCTACTCCACTTCCCTACAGGTGTGTGATATCCGACTGACTCCCCACCCCTTCTTTCCCTTATTTTGCTCTAGCATCCACATAGAAAACATTTCAACCCTTGCTTTTCTGAGTCTGGCTTATTTCACTTATCATGAGGTTCTCCATTTCTAGCCATTATCAGCAAATAAAACAATTTCATCTTTATGGCTGAGTAAAACTCCATTATGTATAAAACCATTTTCTTAATCCATTCATCCATTGACTGGCATTGGACTGATTCCATAATTTGACTATTGTAAATTGTGCTGCTATAAACATTGAAGCGTCTGTATTTCTATGGTATGCTAATTTTAGTTCTTTAAGATAAATATGGAGGAGTGGGATATCTGGGTCATGTGGTGGATGAACACACCATTAATCAACTCTTTTAATTCTAAGAAAGGAACCAGATAATGGTGCTAAAGTTACTTTTTTAAATTCAATATATTCATGAAAGGTTTAAAAAATCTTGCATTGCTTTCTTATGTCTGTGCTATGGCCCAAGGAGTCTGGACTGCAGGATATTTGATGCTTACATACATAAGTTCTTACTGAGCACCATACCCTGGGGTAGTACTCTGTCCCCTGGTATAGGTACCAGCTAACTATTGCTCTTGTAGCTCCTGAGGGCAATTATAATCAAATACCAGGAGAATCAGGAGTTAGAGGACATGGACAGTGAACTAGTAGGCCTCACATCCTAATAGTTTAGCTATGATCTTTGACAGTTTTCTTTCTAAAGTTATATTTATTTCTCTACTTCTACTGTGCCTTTTAATGACTGCTATCTCAACATAACTATTCCAGAGTGATTACTTTTACTTGGTATTTCAAGACATACAGTTCATAAGGTATATTTTATACAAAGATGGAGGGTTTGGGGACTAACAATACCTCTGTTGGAGTAGGCAGATAGGGAAATAAATATGGTCTAACAGGCTATTTCCAAGTCTTCATGGAACAGAGTTCAAGAGTGGACCCAGTAGAAGAAAGAGATCTCATTGTAATGTGGAAGTGTGACAGGGTATGTTGCAGGAGAAATTGTGTGTGGAATTAAATTCCTGAAATAGGTATAGTCCAGATGTACATGAAACACAGATGCAATTGTGCAACTGTACTATATCTACAGCCATCTGCATGGTAGATGTACATCTAAACCCATCTAGCATAAAACAGACAAGATGTGATATATGTATCCACGGACTGATGTGAGTTATGCAAGCACATCTCCTCAGGGCTTAAAGTGATATAAAGAACCTGAGAGTAATGATGAGCATAAGTCTAAATCTGACTAGCTCCTGAACTAAAAACATGGGACAATTTTTTAAGTGGAAATGTGGAATTAAAGGTTTGATGATTCAGATGTTTTCTGGAACTATCTATATCTTAAAAGACAGAAAATGGAGAGTGAGGAACAATTATCTAGCTCCTTACAATAACTCCCAGAGAACATGGTGAAGATGAATGCCCAGATGCTGGGATTCTGTGTCAGGAGGGGGACGGGCAGTTCCTTCTGTGTTTCAGTTGGGCAGGGTTGCCTCATTTGATAACACTTCCTTGAGGTTTTTCTTCCATCGACCTAGTAGTTAGTAATTTGGGAAATAGGTTCTCTCTTGGGCTTTTGTTTTTGTTTTCTTCTGTGTTTTATTATGGGGCTGGGTCTTCACAAGTTTTCTACTATGAATTTGAGAGAAGCCACATCAAGACTGAAAGCCTGATCCCATTTCAAACTCAGAGTCCTACACATATATTTGACTTAGAGATTGACATAATATTTGATTTAAAATTAGAGAATGAACTACTGGGCGGGGACGGGGGGAACCCAGGACAGACTTGCAGCACCTCCCTGACTTAACTGGTTGCTCTGAAACCTCAAGATAGGTCTGCCTTCTCCAGGGTGACCACACATCTTCAGGCAGCGAAGTCTGTAAGACCCTTTGTGCTGTCAAAGCACAAGGACACCTCTGGACTTAATAGTATGCACATCAATTGCCAAGAAAGGTGTGTTGATTTGCAGTCTTATCTGTAAGATTTACATAACAATTTGTAAAGTATTAATTTGAGAGGCAAGAAGGGTATCTCATTATTTTAATTTGCATTTCTTTGAATATCATTGAGGGAATCTTTTCAAAATGTGTTTATTAGCCACTTATTGCTTGCTTCTTAAATGACCTGTTCATATTCTTTATTCAAAAGGCCATTTTGGAAATAATCATAGCAAACCTACAATTAAGTTAAAGGACACCATTTCTTGGAACAGACAGTTTCCCGGTATATTTTAAAGAAGCAAAGGCAGTATACAAGTACACAAGGTATTAATACTATCAGGTGGCGAATGCTTGGAAATAACAAGTACAAATAAAACTCCTCCACTTTTAAAAAAGCACAAGGCTTTCACTTTGTTTCCAGGAAAGGACTGGTGGAACGGAGATGAATGTTTTTCAAATGTTTGTGCTATTTTGGTCTCCGCTTTTTTATTCCAATTCTAACATGAAAACAGCATTGGTCAGTTATAGATGCATAACAACCATTTCTCCCTTCGGAGTTATCACCCAAATGTTTGTTTTATGGGGCCATAAAAATTTTCATCATTTATCTGATAGAAAAATTCTCAAAAGAAAAATGTGTGCACACATGTGTGTCTAAAGACACTAGCAGTTAGCTATAGCACTAACTTGACAACATTTTTCACATCTAGCTGTTACCAAGGGCATCATTCCTTGCAGGAGAGGGCATAGACTGGTTAGTGGTTGAGGTTTACCTAGCCTGCATACCAAAATCAGACTAAAAAGAGCTCTCATTTTGTCTCTCCCCAAATCTCCAGAGCCACTAGGTAACACTCTTCCCACCAGATAATCATCTTCTGTAAGCTCCCTCATTTCTCCATACAACCATGCCCCACTCCTATTGACCCTGCTGACACAAATTCTCACATCTCCTCCAATCTACTAGAACAGCCTCTTTTGACATGAAATATTTGTCCATCCTCTCTCCAGCCAATCCAAATTCTTAAGGGCCTGGTCAGTCCCCACTTTCACTAAGGAACCTGTCCTAACCAGTCCAGTCTCCCCTGAACTCCCACTTGGCTAAATGCTATTGCACTGGACACATACCTTTGCCTGGACACGTTTTCTCCTTTGAGTTTTGAACTATTTTGCAAGTGCATATCCTCTCTTCCAAATTAAATATTAGGTGGAAACACTCATCCCTTACCCCTGCTTCTACATGGAAAGTTGTATCCAAAGGGAAAAGCCTGACCTTCCCTCACCTCCCAGTCCCTCACTTGCAACTCCCATGTTGTCTTCATCAGGGCAAACAGACACTTAGCATAGAGATCTGTCTTAACCAGAGCATGCAGATTCCCACTGACACCTGCTGTGCATCAGGATTATACTCTGAGTCTTGACGGAGAAGTGATGTTACACTGTGTTCACTGTGGATCATCAATGCCAGCCCTCACACTAGGACATTAAGTTCAACTACCAGTAATTGGTGTACACCTTATGCATTACTTCAATGAAATATTGTTTCTTGGCTATTTCCTGGGGTCATTTCCAGGCCAAAAGAAATTTAGATAAAGAGACTGAAAGTAGCCAAGTCTTTCTTTGCAGCACAAAACAACCAGAATTAGCCAAACTTTAGAGAATTTTTGGAGTTGTCAATGACTGTTACAAGAGTTTCATGAGAAACTCAGTTATGCATTTGTATCTTTTACAACAATTCTTCCAGAAAATTGAACAAATTCCTTACATATGCTCATGTACCTCCAGGTCCCTCACAATGTTTGTCCTGTTTGGCTGTGTTACACCACCCCCCTACACTTATGCCTTGTAGCTTCATGTAAGCCACTGAGAAGAGAAGTCAGATACACTCTGATCTTACATCCATGCTCTTTAACAAATTTCTCCCCAAGGTTTGAGAATTAGTTGGTATATGTTATATCAATAATAAAAAGAAAATCACCTTACTTTAGATCCAAATTAGACTTAAAAAAATATTTAGCACCTTACAACCTCTGACTAATTACCTTAGTTTTTTCATTGATGAATTCATAGATGACATTATGTTTTTACTATAAAAAGAACTGGTAAAGAAATTGAGGAGTTGGGTCAGGCCTAGATCACCCATGAGGGTAAGATATAAAGACTGAACTGGTTAGTGCACAGGTACAGTACTTAGAGCAGATGAATGATAATGAAAATGTTAAGTCAGATCTCCATCAGAGCAGCAATAGGAAGGCAGAGCTCAGAACTAAGAGGTGGATCAATGCAGCATGTCGAGTTTTATGAACCAGGGCACACTAGCAGCATGAAGTGAACCTTGGAGAATAATGCAGTGTGCTAGTCAATGTGGGGCTAATAAACCCCAATCGAGCTGGCATCTGGAGTGATGGGTATTATCATCCAAATATCCATAAGTATGGAGTGATAGCAGAGCTTCCCTGGAATAGCTCCATCACTATATAAGAAAAGGGCCCAGCAGAAGAAGAATTCACAGCCTACTTTCAAGAGGTAGGAGAGCTGAGACTGAAATGAGGTGGGATGGGGAAGTTGAGGCAAAACTCTCCAAGCCACATCAATATGTACCTGCTCCAACCATACCTTCCATGTATTATGTAGGCAATTCCTACACTGACAGACTGGGAAGCTATTATGAGATTCTCTTATTTTGTAGCCATAGAGTATTACAGTACTATTTAAAGACAGAGTATGATAGAACCATTTTGGAAAGCAATTCCACTCCTGTATATTTACCCAAGAGAAAGGAAAATCTATTTCTACACAAAGATGTTAAGTGAATGTTTAAAAAAAAAAAATTATCCAGAACAGCTAAACTGGTAATGCCCAAATGTCCACAACTGTATGGATAAACACAAAAATGTCCATACAGTAATACAAGAATATCCCTTCAATGTAATACTACTCAGCAATAAAAACAAACTACTGACACATATAACAATGTGGATGAACCTCAAAAGCACTATGATCAGTTGGGCGCCATGGTGCACGCCTATAATCCTAGCAACTTGGGAGGCTGAGGCAGGAAGATGATAAATTCAAAGAGACCCCAAGCAACTCAGCAAGACCCTGTCTCAAAATAATCATAATGCTGTGTGTGCCCTGGTTCATAAAGCTCAACCTGCAGCATTGATTCGCCCCACAAAAAGGTCTGGGGATGTGGTTCAATGGTTAAGCACCCCTGGGTCCAATCCCTGGTACCAACAACAACAAACCCACTATGATCACTGGAAGAAATTAGACTCAAAAGGTTACATACTCTTCCTCCTTGGCTGTGTGTGCCACTCCCCTAAATCTCTGCCTTGTTGTGCATTAGCAGCTGAACAGATGCTGGGTACACCTTCATTTCACATCCACTCACACTCAAGCTCCTGCCCTAGATCTGACAATCAACTGACACACTGTGCAGGGAAGATTCCATGCATGTGACATTCTGGTTGTAGGACTGAAGTCCCTGTGTTCTTGTCCAGATTCAATTAGTTCCACCCAGGATAATCTCCCTTCTTAGTACCTCAAAGTCAACTGATTAGGGCAAGTGACTCAATGGGGAGGCCACTGGGATGTACAAGGCCATGTGCAAGGCTTAGGCCACTGGGAGTCACTGCAGAATTCTACCTCCAACAATGATGAAGCCCTCCATTCCCACACTGCTCTTCCACGTGTTAATTCATGAGTGTGATTTATTCAAAATTTAAGAATATTTAGAATATGTAGAATATTTATTTTGTATTATAAAAATTAATGAATATGTATTATAAAAATTAATGAATATGTATTTTATTACTATCAATTATGCCAAATTCAAGAAAATGTTAAAAATAGGAAATAAAAAAATGCTGTGGAGTTACTGGATTTAATATATTTGGGCGATAAACGGAAATAATTCAGACACTGAAATAGGCACTTCATATATTTTTTATTAATTCTCACAATAACCCAGTGAGATGAACAGTATTAACAGATTAGGTTCTGAGGGGCTAAACAACTCTCCCCATATCACAGAGCAGATAAGTGGTAGCCCAACATATAACAGTTTTAAAATAAATAACATGCGAAAAGGAAATAAGATAGATCATGTGCTATATTGCAAAGTGTACAGGACTTTGTCCAAAGATTCTGGTTTACTAAGTGAACCCAAATCATTTTCTCAATGTTTTTTATACTTTAGTTTTATTTATTTTTATATGGTGCTGAGGATCGAACCCAGGGCCTCACACATTCTGGGCAAGGGCTCTACCGCTGAGCCACAACCTCAGCCCCTCAATTTTTTTTTTAACCTTGATTTTCTTGAGATGTGCTGGGGTTCAAGAAGAAAAGGAGCAGCTTTCTATTCCTCACAATCAAAACATGTACACATGGGTTTAGCAGATGGAGACCATTGTCACCTTCACTACTGATAAAGAGTTGATAGGTGACTTAAGACCACCATATAACAATCCCTGCCTGATGAATAGAGGGTTTGGGTCCTTCTGTACAAGGGAAAGAGGATTCTCTGGAACAGGCACACTTCACAAGCCCTGGGTGAAGAAAGCAGAGAGACCTACCTGCATGTGGAGCTTTTTTTTTATTAGACCAGTTCCACACTTGTGAAATTTGACCAGTGGCTGCACCTACCAGCACAGTTACTCACTTTTATCTCCAAAGACATTAAGAGAATCAGGGGAAAAGGCCAGGGGCATTTAGGAAAAGTCTTTAAGTTGCAAGGACAGTAACAATGCAATAGCAACTCAAAACACTGAATCATATACATAAAAATCTATTTATTTCCAATAAAATACAAAGTATTTTTCAATCATGAAGATGAAAGTCCTGATGTGTATAACTTGTAGACAGGATTTTTATAAAGCTCAAGATGAGAAGAAAAAGTGATGACTAATTTATAAATATCATCATTTATGTCAGGCACTATCATAATTCACATATAAGCATCTTGTGAATTTAAAGTTTGTCTTATTATCTTCAGTTGTTTCCTCTGCTGTGTATCTCCCTGAGGCTTCTTCATACATTTAACATCAATTCTCATGATGTACAGGAACTTGCTAAGGAAAATAACATTGACTGGAAAGTTATTCTGTGCCAGGGAAACTTGATGCACACGGTTCATTGAACCCTCACTACTGTCCTATAAGACATTACAGAATTCTACAGTCAAATAACTTGTACATGTTCATACAAATCACATGGATGGTATCAGGAAATGACAATGGGAAACTGGTTTGGGATGAATTTTTTCAATGCTAGAAACTGGGTCTAGAATATTTTGTGTAGAATACTCCTTACCAAAGGTCTCTTTATGTAGAACTTAAGGTCCGTTTTCCATTATTAAACTCCTAATGTGTTAAATATCATTGCTTTGCTGCTTTGACAACTTTCAGCATAGCAAATATCTTTTCAATGAGCAGAAGGCAACTATTACTAAAGTTTACCTATGAAGAACAATGGCTGAATTAGTTACTAACTGATTCACTTACTCCAGAAGTCTTCCTTTATGAATTATTAGCTAAATAACTATAAGATTCTGGCCACCAATTGTATAAGTGTACATTTAACCCGACTTTTCCTTTTTGTACCAAAATAAAGACATTTCAACAAAGAACATTATCTCTGTACTTTATTAATATACATTTTTCTTGCCATGTGAATAGAAAGCTTAGCACCCAGACTGGGCTCAAACATGGTGAAGTCAACGACTTGGTAATAAGGGTGGTAAAACTGTAGAATGGGAATTTGGATGTTGCCCAAGAAACCGTATGATATGTATAGAACGTGTTTCCCTGGTTAACTCTGGCCTCCAACTACCTCCCCAGATACACCACGTACTGACACCAGGCACTGTCCTGGCCAGTGCATGCACACATTCTCTAATCCTCTCAACCACCTTGAAAGGCAGCTCCACACCTCAAGCAAACTAAGGCTCCTTGGGAGAACTGTCCCCCTTCCCACTACTGTCCATTCAGGCAGCCATGGACTACATGACTTAACAAAAATGTTATTCCTCACAGTTCTGGAGGCTGGGAAGCCCATGATCAAGTTGCTAGCAGATTTGGTGTCCGTTGAGGGCCTTGCTCCCTACTTCACAGATAGCTGTCTTCTCATAGTATCTTTGCATGGCCAACGAAGATAAGAGAGCTCTCTGGGGTCACATCTCTGGGGTCCCTTTTATGATGGCATTAATCCCATTCACAAGAGCTTGACCTTCATGACCTAATTACCTTCCAAAGGCCCTGTTTCCCAACACCATCACATTTGGGGTTAAGATTTCAACATATGGATTGAGTGGGGTGGGTACTTCTGAGGGCAAACATCAGTCTTATCTGAGCTATTTGAATGTGTAAAACACATTAATATAAAACAGTAGGCACTTTAATTTATATTAGAACTATTCTAAACTAATGTGTATAATAAAATTCCTTCTCAAGCTTACCTGTTTGGTTTTCTTTGTAATATTTTTTAAAGTACTGGTTTACATATTTAAGAAGCCTAGGCTCTCAGCCAATACTATTTAACACTATATTATCTTGGCAAACTCGGCCATTAGCTACTAAAAAACAGTGAACTAACATAAGGCTAATTGCTAATGGCCTGGCAAACTGACCTGCTGTTCACTGATGTGTGGAATGGCAGGGAAGCAGCCATTCACTCCTTTTAGAATTATTGGTGCCTAAATATAGTGCAGATTCTTACAGGCAGTAAGGAGCAGCTGTGCCTCATTATATGACAGGCATTTATTATTTGTATGTAGGAAGACAGGAAACCCTGGACCTATCGGGCTGTTTCAAGAACTAGAAAGTTCAGTGCCATTCATAAGAGAAGAGTACCTGGGCAACACACAGAAGTGCCTGGGCCAGGGCAGCGAGTCATCCTTTAAAAGCTGTCTTATTCTCTACTGAGCCCACTATACTTTCAACCCTCTCGGATTCTGTCTCCACCATCTCAGCTACTACACTCTGGAAATTAAAAAGTCCATGAAAGTGAATTTTATTGGATTCATAGGCACCATCCAATTTAAAGTCTTTTCACTGGACAGAGAACTCGAACTGGATGGCCTCACAGGCTGCCGGTCTCCAGCATATCGGTGTGCAGAGTTGCTTTGGGCTTAGGAAAGGGTTGGATCAACCAGTAATGGTCATTGTAATCAGGAAACATGACAAAAAAATGTCTAAGTTATACAAAGAAATTGCTTATGGCCTCTTTATTCTAACAGGAAAACTGCCATGGATAGTCCTAAAGGTCTGTGGCCTAGTCAACTGGCCTACAGTTCAACTACAACTGTGAAAAATAAAAAATAAGTATTTGTTGATCCTGGCCTTCATAAAATAGTTTTGAGCTGCTCACAGCAGGTTTTCAGCAAGATTAAGGTAGGTTGTCTTCACAAGGGTTTTGCATTATCCTTCTACCTTAGTTTACATCAGGTTCTGTGAGAGAGGCTTGAAATTAGGTATTCAAGTTAAATATATTTTCTTCTAAAAGATTAACATTAAACAGAGACATGAGATGGGAGGGAAAGGGAGAGAAAAGGGAAATTGCATGGAAATGAAGGGAGACCCTCATTGCTATACAAAATTACATATAAGAGGTTGTGAGGGGAATGGGAAAATAAACAAGGAGAGAAATGAATTACAGTAGATGGGGTAGAGAGAGAAGATGGGAGGGAAGGGGAGGGGGGATAGTAGGGGATAGGAAAGGTAGCAGAATACAACAATTACTAATTGGACATTATGTAAAATTGTGGATGTGTAACCGACGTGATTCTGCAATCTGCATTTGGGGTAAAATTGGGAGTTCATAACCCACTTCAATCTAATGTATGAAATATGATATGTCAAGAGCTTTGTAATGTTGTGAACAACCATTAAAAAAATAAAATTTAAAAAAAAATATATTTTCTTCTTCTACTTGAAGTTTGGGGCGGGAGGAGGAATAGGGGGTATATCACTTTGAAAGTAGCTGTGTAAAGTTTATATCTATTTAAAAAAAATCAAAGATTTGAATAACATTATCGTCTGAAATTTAAAGTGTGAAAACAAATCTCTAAATTCATTTACAGATAACTTTCTTCAAGTCAACAAATTTGTCATGTTGAAAACTGAACCAACACTCTCTGAAAATGTTTACTGCCATCCAAAACAAAACAAAAACAAAAAACAGACTTTTATCAGTCTTTATCTCACTCATGATTATTTTACAGCTATTGCCACAACTGTTCTGCAAGATCCTTAAGGCAAGTAGTGGCATCTTTCATTTCTGCAGCACTAGTACCTAGCCAAGAGTTTGTAGCCAAGTTTGTTGACTGAATGAGTGCAAGCACTGCCTGGATTTAGTTGCTTAAAAAAAAAAAAAAAAAAAAAAAGTCTTTTCAATTAGATTTCACAAGTGTGTTAAATAAAAAATAATCTTCAAAGGAGAAATCAGTAATAGGTAGAAGGCAATGAGTAGGGGGTTAGGGGGGTTGGTACAAGGTAGCAGTAAATGTGGCATGAGCCTTCTCAAAGTTCTATAATGAAAAGTGACATAGAAATGAAAAAGCATGGGAAGAATAAGGGCCACTTTTGGGAAAAGAGGCAATAAGACAGGAGAGTAAGGAATCAAAAGCTGAAGAGGGGAGTTGTGAACCCTGGACAGAAGGAACTCTTCCTCCTTCAAGATGCAATTACCAATAATACAAATGAAGTGAAAATAAACACATCCAGTTCACACAGTGATTTAAAATATATGCAAACATGAATAAGCTATTTGTATTACTTGGTATTCTGAGTAATCTGAGGAGACATTAAAAATTTCACCTATTTTATTGCTGCCCTGAAAACAAAAACATTCTTCACTCATACATTTGTATATATTTTTATGGAACAATGGTAGGAACTGTCAATTCTTGTTTACAATATTTAAAATCAGTGAATGCTGTAGCAAATATAATTACCAAAATTAAAGCTTGTAAATCTCATCTATGAGATAATTTAAGCATGAATATCTCAAAATCATCAACTTATTTATATTACTACATGAATCAACATAAAAATAGCTTCCATTATACACAATGTAGGTTTTCCTAGTTAAGTAAATTTGGTTAGAAGCAGAACAAAGACAAAGTATTTTAGAATTATCCAGCTATGCTGATAATTTTTCCAGTGAATCACATATCCCTGTACACACACACACACACACACACACAGCAATTAGGAAAAAAATTGCAAAATCTGAAAGCAGGGGCGGGGGAGAGAACTTAGTATTAAAATGATATGAAGCAAAACAGCCATGGATGGATTTATTCTAAAGGAATTTCTATCCACCAGGGGGTCTTCACTGACAGTATAGAACAAAAGTGTTGCTGAAATAGCATTATGAAGAGCACACACATTAATGACAAGTAGAAGGTAAAATTCCTACTCCTATGGCAGGCAGAATGTGTCACCAGAAGCTCCCATGCCTGAATTAACCATTAAGACAACGAGTATCAACTCCCATCATAGCCAAAGAACTAGGATTTCCCAAAGATGTCTCATCCAGTTTGTTCAGTGTCACACTTGCATTCACTTCCAAAAGACAGAAGAAAAGAGCAATCTTCTGAAATTAGGCTAATGCTTGGCATTTTCACCTATGAGCATTTAGAAATGAGCACAGTAAAAATAAACCAGGGCCCCTAAAGAGCAGTGGTGTGGCCAGGCAAACAAACATTGCTTAGAAGAATCACTTAGAACACCAGGCAGACTCTGCCTATGCACACCTTCTCAGGAGTGCTGTGTGTAAGTGATGTTCCTGAAGGTGTGATGACAGCCAGATCCTGTGAGGCTAAAACTGCCAGAAAGTTTTTCCCAGATAAAGTAGCATGTTTGCAGCAGAAATGTTCATCAAATTCTATGTGGAAAAATCTAGATGTACTGATAAAGCTCTGCTGCCAATAAGCTAAACTCCAACCTAATTATACCTGGACATTCTTGAAAACTCTGAAGTTCAGCAGCACTTCCCAGACAAGAAGCTGAAATGCAAGGCTGGCAGCAATTCCAGCTTCTCCACTCCCAGGAGCTTGCTCCGTTGAGGCAATGACATGCATTCATGTCCACAGTACTATCTGATGGTACCTCAGACATATTTTTGTATATTGACTAAATTATCCCTCTCTTGTTATTGTCAATTCTGATTTGTTGCATAAGATAAGGACTTCAATTAGAGGAGACTGGATTTTTAAATGATTTTTTTAAATAGTTACAAATAAAGAATTATCTCTCCAACAGATAAAATGTATCAAATACATCAAATATTCAATACAACATTTACCCAATCTTTCTAAAATTCTATTACCAAGAAGGCCTCTCTTCTGAGCAAGACAAAGCAACCTCCCTCCAAAAACAGCCAAGAAAACCAAACAAAATTAATAAAAGCAGTTATATATCATCCTAGAAAGGACAATAATCCTTTAGAAATGGGAAATAAGGTGAGCCCTGTTTGTCCCAGATTACACCTGGGAAGGTTCTAGGTGAAGCACAGAGGGGAGCAAATAAGAAAAACTTGTTCCACTTCCTGAGCTAAGACAGGACTGAGATTTGGGGAAATCAAGGCAGCTCAAATTCATATGAGAGAGTACCAGCCTGGTAAGAATCGAAGAGAAAGAGAACCCCAAAGATTTGCCAAGGGCTCAACTCAGGTGTCTAGCAGAATACTGATCACATAAGTGAGAAAATTACCCAAAACCAGGGAAAGAACCATCAGAAACAGCAGCACAATAGGCCCTCTGTACCTGCAGGTTCATACTTAACAGACTCAACCAACCACAGATCAAAAATACATTTTAGAAAATTGGGTTGAATATGTACAGATTTTTTTCTTGTCATTATTCCCTAAACAACTATTTATGCAGCATTTCCATTGTATTATAAGTAAGCTAGAGGTGATGCAGGATGATGTACATAGATGATATGCAAATGCACTGCCATTTTACATAGGGGAGATTTATATCTCCAGATTTTAGTATCTGTGGGGTGAGGGGAGTGTTTCTGGAAATAATCCCCCACAGATTCCACAGATTGTATGTCCTCTTTTCACTGCCTGTTTTTTAGAACAGTTGATTCTCTGAATTGGGTAGGGGGAGAGTATTTCAATAGCATAGTAAAAATGAAGGGCAAAAAAGCCACTCCCACTGAATTTCATTAAAATCAACATCATTAAGTTAGGGCTATTCCTATATAAAAAGTACAGTCATTCTGTTTTACAAACAGCCTTAGATCTACTATTTCAATGACACATGGACATCAAGTACACATAAAACCTGTGGTACTTTTAAATATAAAGCTTTCAGTGTTGTTTTCATTTGAAAAAAATATACTTCTGAATACAATATTATTTATTAAAGTCTCTAAATTAAAACTAAAATTTCTGAGATGTAACAAAACATAGTTAAAAGAATAATCTGGATGACTTTTAGGGCTCAGGTAAAGATTTTGGGGACTGGGCTTCCCAGTGGTCCCTAGAGCTTTGCTTGCTCTAAGGATTAAATCAGCAAATCACAGAATCCAGAGTTTTTGGGGCCCTCTACTGGCCAGTGTTCACTACTGCAGTCTCATTTGAGTCCATGTTAATCCCAGTCATCTTCCTGCTATAATTGTGGAAAAAACAGTGTGGATTAGTTGAAGCAAAACCCATTTTGAAAGGGATATTATCATGGAAGGAGGAGAATAAAATATGTTAAGGGAAAGAATAAAATATATTAAGACAAGTAATCTCTAGCCAATCTTTCTATAAATGAGAAGGGACAAGTTTTGTTTTAAAATGATAGGAAAAATATAAAAATAAATTGTCAAGGAAGAGAGAAGAGCTCTGAGAAAAGATAGATGGAGACTATACTCTACATCTGAGACCTTGAGTAAAGCTTTCTACTTCATGGTATCATCTGTTTCTGAAGCCTTTAAGTTGGTGCTGTACCTTCTGTTATATAGTGATGATCTGGGTCTAGATATAGCTTGTGTGAATTCAGGTAGGCTTTAATTTGATGACTGCATACGTAAGTGGTTGGAAGTGCTTTCCTAGGACATCTCCCAGTAAGGTGACAGTATGTGTTTTCTTCTAAAAACATTGATGCATGCTCACTGCTTGGTAAAAGGTATGGCAGAGCTTGTCTGCTCATGATGGCTATGCCTTTTTCACCTGTAACAAATATGTCCAAGTACGTTAGTTCTTAGATATACCTATTCACAGTATTGAACTGTTCCTTCAAGTCCCCATGATGCTGGCGCAATACAGGAATAAAGACTTAGAGATGCCAATAGGTATAAAACAGCCAATAATTATTTCAAAAGTGGTCAATCCATGTTCTCTTATTTGAGTATTCAGATCTTTAAAAGAGGGCCAGCAGTAATGCTTCTGGAAATTTGAATCCAGTTCCTTGACTGATTTTTCTACAGTTCTCTTTATATTGAGATTTTTACATTCCATTTGCTGTAAGGATTGGGGATAAAGGGTGTGTGAAACTTTAATGAAAGCCCCAGACACTCTACAAAGCAAATAACTTATTTCTGCTGTAAAATTAGTTTCTTGGTCCAAATAATCTACAAAGGAAAGTAAAAATGAGGAATAATCTCAGTTGCTAGTTTATTTACCATTTTTTGTAGCATTAGTATGCCTAGTTTGATGGTATTTAGATATAGAAAGTCCATTTGATTCCAAATACAATCCATTTGATAATTTTTTTTTCAGATTGCGGAAATTTGTCTGAGTTAATAATGTCATTCAGAAATAAGACTTGGGTTGCAAGTTGAGTGTAGCAGGCATGGGACATCTATTTTTAGCTACCCACTGAGTGCTTGGTCAGCCCTACAATTTCCTGGAGCTACGGTAGCTTCCTTGTTATATATACCTTGGTATATACCAGGCAGTGAACAACCTCAACTTCAGTTGGAAGATGAATAGCCTGCAATAGAAATTATATCTGTATAGGTCAAGAATCCATGGAACTTCCAAGCTGAATCACAGCATGGCAGGCTCCACGGCATATCAGGAGTCTGTGTAAATAGTAGTGGTTTTTCCTTCTGCCAACGTATAAAGCTCTAGTAAGAGGTTTGAGTTTGGTGATGGGCTGATTTTTTGGTGGACAAATAGTACATTTCAAATATTTTGTGGGGAAATAAGATAGCCGGTTATTACCTTTCCCTAAGAATTTCATTGACAAGAGCTATCAACAAATTAAGAGTAAATTTGGACTGCTCAAGGGAGTGTCCAAGAGGGTTTCTTGTGGTTTACAAACCACCTCCTTGTTTGTAAAGCAATCAAGGGAACACAATTCTCCATAACCATCAAGCAGGGAAAAAACAGTAGCCAAGTTTAGAATATTACATCAGTACAAATTGATGGAGGGCTTAGTTAATAGAGCCCCTTCATAGACGATGGTCTGTTATCAAGTAGAGATTGTGTTTTATCACTTATAAGAGAACTGACTTAGCATGGGGAACACGGGTGAAGAGGAGGATAATGTAAGGGCACTAAACATGTCAATTAGGAGGTAGCTGAGGCTACTATGCATAGGCATTTGTTATGCCTGATGATACAGAGCCCAACTGGTGTGGAAAATATGACGTGGGACCTATCTGGACATGAGAAATATGCTATGTGACAAAAAGACTCCTAGAATATGCACAGCAATTCCAGTTTTTATGATCATAAAAATAAAAATGGTTGTCAATATTGGTTAGTTTAAAGATGGGGGATGAGGACAATACTTCCAAGGAAGTCAATGCTTCAAAGAGCAAAGTGTTCCATGGTTGTATCTGAGAGAAGGGCATATAAAGTTAGGCAAGGGCAGCAAAACTGGGAATCCATTGGTGGAAACAGTCAGCTGCCCTTAAACACTCACATACTGTGTCTTTGTCTTTGAGAAAACAATGGATAAAATTGACTCAAGGCTTTTTGGTGTGGTTTATTTGAGACACTGAGATATTTCATGGCCTAAATAGGAAACAACTATCTGTACCTACTGGTGTTTGGACCTCAGTCAACCAGTGCCTGCAGGAGTCTAGAGACCCACAAGAGCACTCGGGTTAGTTTACAAAGTAGGAGGTCATCAACACACAGGCAAGAATGGAATCTGGAGAAAATGCTATACAACATAAATTGGCCTTGAGAACTTGGAAAAACAGAGGGGCCGGTGCAGTGTCACACGCCTGTAATCCCAGTGGCTTGGGAAGTTGAAACAGGAGAATTTCGAGTTCAAAGCCACCCTCAGAAACTGCAAGGCGCTAAGCAATTCAGTGAGACCCTATCTCTAAATAAAATACAAAATAGGGCTGGGGACAGGGCTCAGTGGTAGAGTGGCCCTGAGTTCAATGCCCAATACCCCCACACACACACACAAAAAAAAAAAATAGAGGGGACTCACAATATCTTTGATATATTCAAGGTTGTGTCAGTTGTTTCTCCTTAAATATGAATGTGAAGAGTAATTGTGGAACAGGTTGTTATGGTATCAAGAAAAGAGTTGAGCAGAAATGAACTATTATAAACTAGCCTGTGCCAGCAGGGATTGACGTAAGGATGGTGACTTGGTGAAGAAATACAGGCTGATGAGGAGTCACAAGGGAGTTCATGGAAACTAAATCTTGCATAAATCAAATCTGATTCCCTCTTGAATCAAATGGTCCTTTTTTCTTTACTAGTGAGACAGGGGAGCTACAAGGTGAAGAGGAGAAGATAAGGACACTCTGTTGCAAAAGAGAACTTGTTACAGGTTCACTTCTTTGTTCTGCGTATCCAGTGAGGAAGTACTGGCCTACAAATGGAAAAGGATTATAAGAAAATACTATGAACAGCTAGCTGTATACAAACACACTGGATAACCTAGAAGAAATGGACAAATTCCCAGAAACACATACCCTCCAAGACTGAATCATAAAAAAAGAGAAACTATCTCAACAAAGAAAAGCCTAGGACTAGAAAACTTCACTACAGCATTCTACCAAACACTTGAAAAATTAATAACAATCCTCAAAACACCCTTCCAAGAAATTGAAAAGGAAGGGAATCCCTTCAAATTCATTCTTTGAGGGTACTATTATCCTTATACCAAACCTACACGAAGACACTATAAGAAAATAACAGACTAATATTCTTTGATGAATACTGATAAAAATCATTGGCAAAATACTAGCTACAAAATTAAACAGCATATTAATAGAACACTATATTACTTTATTACTATATTACTTTCGACAAAGTACAGCATCCCTTTATGTTCAAAACTCTAGAAAAATTAGGGATAACTGGATCATACCTCAACATTGTAAAAGCAATCTATGATAAGCCACAGGCCAGCATCATTTTGAATGGAGAAAAATTGAAGGCATTCCCTCTAAGATCTGGTACAAGACAGGGATGCCCTCTCTCACCACTTCTGTTCAACATAGTCCTCGAAATACTGGCCAGAGCAATTAGACAGTCAAAAGAAATTAAAGGCATAAAAATAGGAAAAGAAGAACTTAAATTATCACTATTTGCAGATGATATGATTCTATACCTAGCAGACCCAAAAGGGTCTACAAAGAAGCTATTAGAGCTAATAAATGAATTCAGCAAAGTGGCAGGATATAAGATCAACACGCATAAATCAAAGGCATTCCTGTATATCAGCGACAGAGCCTCTGAAACGGAAATGAGGACAACTACTCCATTCACAATATCCCCCAAAAAAATAAAATACTTGGGAATCAACCTAACAAGAGAGGTGAAAGATTTATACAATGAAAATTACAGAACCCTAAAGAAAGACATAGAAGAAGACCTTAGAAGATGGAAAAATATACCCTGCTCATGGATAGGCAGAACTAACATCATCAAAATGGCGATATTACCAAAAGTCCTATATAAGTTCAATGCAATGCCAATCAAAATCCCAACAGCATATCTTGTAGAAATCGATAAAAGAATCATGAAATTCATATGGAACAATAAAAGACCCAGAATAGCAAAAACAATACTAAGCAGGAAGTGTGAATCAGGCGGTATAGCGATACCAGACTTCAAACTATACTACAGAGCAATAGTAACAAAAACAGCATGGTACTGGTACCAAAACAGGCGGGTGGACCAATGGTACAGAATAGAGGACACAGTAACCAATCCACAAAACTACAACTATCTTATTTTTGATAAAGGGGCTAAAAGCATGCAATGGAGGAAGGATAGCATCTTCAACAAATGGTGCTGGGAAAACTGGAAATCCATTTGCACCAAAATGAATCTGAATCCCTATCTCTCGCCGTGCACAAAAGTTAACTCAAAATGGATCAAGGAGCTTGATATTAAATCAGAGACATGGCATCTGATAGAAGAAAAAGTTGGTTATGATCTACATGCTGTGGGATCGGGCTCCAAATTCCTCAATAGGACACCCATAGCGCTAGAGTTAACTAATAGAATCAACAAATGGGACTTACTCAAACTAAAAAGTTTTTTCTCAGCAAAAGAAACAATAAGAGAGATAAACAGGGAGCCTACATCCTGGGAACAAATCTTTACTCCACACACTTCAGATAGAGCCCTAATAACCAGAATATACAAAGAACTCAAAAAATTAGACAATAAGATAACAAATAACCCAATCAATAAATGGGCCAAGGACCTGAACAGACACTTCTCAGAGGAGGACTTACAATCAATCAACAAGTACATGAAAAAATGCTCACCATCGCTAGCAGTCAGAGAAATGCAAATCAAAACTACCCTAAGATACCATCTCACTCCAGTAAGACTGGCAGCCATTAGGAAGTCAAACAACAATAAGTGCTGGAGAGGATGCGGGGAAAAGGGCACTCTTGTTCACTGCTGGTGGGACTGCAAATTGGTGCAGCCAATTTGGAAAGCAGTATGGAGATTTCTTGGAAAGCTGGGAATGGAACCACCATTCGACCCAGCTATTCCCCTTCTGGGTCTATTCCCTAAAGCCCTAACAAGAGCATGCTACAGGGACACTGCTACATCGATGTTCATAGCAGCTCAATTCACGATAACAAGACTGTGGAACCAGCCTAGATGCCCTTCAATAGATGAATGGATAAAAAAAATGTGGCATTTATATACTATGGAGTATTACTCTGCATTAAAAAATGACAAAATCATAGAATTTGGAGGGAAATGGATGGCATTAGAGCAGATTATGCTAAGTGAAGCTAGTCAATCTTTAAAAAACAAATTCCAAATGACTCCTTTGATATAAGGAGAGTAAACAAGGACAGGGTAGGGACGAAGAGCTTGAGAAGAAGATTTACATTAAACAGGGATGAGAGGTGGGAGGGAAAGGGAGTGAGAAGGGAAAGTGCATGGAAATGGAAGGCGATCCTCAGGGTTATAAAAAATGTCATATAAGAGGAAAGGAGGGGTAAGACAAGATAATACAAATGGAAGAAATGATTTACAGTAGAAGGGGTAGAGAGAGAAAAGGGGAGGGGAGGGGAGGGGAGGGGAGGGGGGATAGTAGAGAATAGGACAATCAGCAGAATACATCAGACACTAGAAAGGCAATATGTCAATCAATGGAAGGGAAACTGATGTGATACAGCAATTTGTATACGGGGTAAAAGCGGGAGTTCATAATCCATGTGAATCAACCATGTAATATGATGTATTAAGAACTATGTAATGTTATGAACGACCAATAAAAAAAAAAAAAGAAAAAAAAAATGTGGTATATATGCACAATGGAGTATTACTCAGCCATAAACAAGAATTACTTTATGACATTTGCCAGCAAATGAATGGATCTGGAGACTTATTATACTAAGTATTATGAAATAAGTCAATCCCAAAAAACTAAAGGCCAAATGTTCTGATATGTGGATGTTAACACACAATAAAGTTGGGGAGGAGAACAGAAGTTCAATGGATTAGACAAAGGGGGATGAAGAGAAGGAAAGATAGAAATAGGAAAGACAGTAGAATGAATTGGACATAACTTTCCTATGTTCATATATGAATACATGACCAGTATAACTCCACATCACGTACAACCACAAGAATGGGATCCTAATTAGAATAAGTTATATTCCATATATGAATAATATATCAAAATATGCTCTACTGTCCTGTATACCTAAAAAGAACAAATAAAAGATTTTAAAAAGAAAATTTGAAATTGAAAAATAGATGCTAACCTCTTCCAGAAAAACCCTTCCTAATACACCAAGAAATAATGTCTGACCAGGTATCTGGCCATCCCTTAGTTCAGTCAAGTTGACACATAAAATTAAGCATTTGTGGAAGGATTCATGGATACACAAAATATGGTATATAAATACAGTGGAATATCATTCAATCTTTAAAAAGAAATTCTGTCACATGCCACAACAAAGGTGAACTTCAAAGAATTATGCTAAGTGAAAAAGACAGTCACAAAATTACAACACCCTAGGATACGATGAACTATCTTAAATAGTGAAATTAATAAAGACAAACAGAATGGCGGTTACCTGGGACTTGAAGGGATAGCAGGTGTTCTGTGAGATAAAAATATTCTGAATATCTTATATAAGACAATGTAAGTATAATTAATACAACTGAATTATACACTTAAAAATTGTTAAGGTAATAAAACTTGTTATACATTTTTAAAATCACAATAAAATCTCATTTAAAAACCTTACTTTTATTAATTCAGGAATTTTATAAAATAATTAATTTCCAACACAAGATATTTATAGGCTAATAGGGACTAGAGAATTCACTCTGCCTCTTCCCTACCATCCACTTCTTCCACCCTACAAGAGAAAAGCAAAGAGGTAAATGAGCCAGAGATACCACCCTTGCCACTCTGTGCCAGGCACTTATTTTCCTGCACAGCCCAGCAACTTCTGGGCATACTCAGAAGCAACCACTCTCACCGTTGCCCCAATGAATCCAGGTAAGAGGTGGGCCTTGTAGCTTTAGGCTCAAAAGACTGATGCAGTTCAGGTAGCATGGGATTTGCCTCCAAGCCATGGAAGAAATTGTGGTTGAGAAAGCCCTACCCACCTGCAAATTAGGCCAATCCCACATAGTAAAGAGCTTGACTTCCTTGAGTGCCCTGTCAGGAAAACTAAAACTCAAGAAGAATGTGAAAGCCAATACAGCCCTGTCCCTTACTGGCCAGAATGAACCGCAGGTTTCAACAAAAGAATTAAATTCTTCCATTGGAAAAGTAAGAGGAAAGGAGTGAACAGAAGGCAACACCAGCAGGCCAGGAACAAGGCTTGCACATCCAACACCCTTTACTTTTGTAATTTCCTCAAGTGGATTCAAGACTAAGTAAGCAGATTCAAAACTGAGTAAGCAGATTGCAGTTTATTATAAGTCTTCTTTATTTACAGTACAAGTCTCTAAAAGGTAAAGGCAGTTATCTTTTAAATAACATGTCAATCATATAAAACAGCTGGAACCAAAGTAGAGAAATATATACATTATAATACATTAAGTACTTTCAATATTGTTAAATGAGTTTTTCATATTAAATTAAAAGTAGCTATTATGATTTACAACATTATTTCTCTAGTTTAAAATTCAACCTGTCAAAAGACATAATATACAACTTGTATTTTACAAAACAGACACAGTAGTATTAATAAAACTGTTCATGATTTGTAATTTCTATTTTTTCTATAATACATTGCACCTGTGTTACCAAAGAAAAGAAAAGAAAGGCATTGCACTAGATGGTATGAATACTGCATAAGTCAGTGTTAACACTTGCAGGATAATGAATGGCCTGATCTGATTTTCCACCAGGCTCATTGATCACACTGATTTTTACTCTTTAAACTGAGCCAACTTTCTTTAGGAAGATATATTCTCCTTGGAAGTTTCATTCAAGTCCACTGGTAATAGGCAAAATGTCAAGATCTGATGACCACAAAGCCATCACAAAAGATGCCAATATGACCCTACTATTTACAATACTCAATAAAAGCCAAAGCTAGAAAACCACTCACTACTAAATCAAGAAAAAAATTATAAGACATTCTGTAGGAAATTTTGATTATCTATAAATTTAAGGTATTCAACAGACTATAAAAGGACTTAGCTTATTCCCCTTATTTTTCTTAGGCTGAGATAAGAAAAAAAGTAAATCCTTTCTATTTTTCAAATATATTTTGATGGAATCAAAAAGCTTCACATTTATAAATGAGATTTTTATAAAAAGCAACATGTTGACATAGTTTTCTCATGCTACTATCAATTATTTTTAGGATTCATACTGTATTCTCAGGAAAGAAATACTAAGATTTCTTCCTAATTTCTAACTTTTCAGCATTAATATAGAAAGGGAATTCAAGAAAGGAAAATAGTCACTCAATGATGAAATTGACCGGCATAGTAATTTGAAACACCTTATATATCTAATAGTGGCATAAAGAGGAACAGGAAGGAACCGGGCACATAGTTGTACCACTCAAACCAAACAGTTAAATTGTGCATTTTCCCTTCATGAATACAGCTCAGACATTAATTTTATAAGGACAAAGTGTCCTTACAAAGCAGCAACTCTTGCTTCAGAATGTTTAACCACCGAATTACCCATTAGGCAGGAGTACTTTAAAAAATGTTTTTTAAAGTCATGGGCAAGGTAAAGAAAAATCAGTATGCCACATTATTGTCAGGAGCTATTCTCATGGAGAGTTCCAGTTGTGTACATAGTATTGAAACTAAAAGAATGGTTAGTAGGGGACATCTTTCACTTCTACAGGAAATTGACAGGATAAATAACCCTATGTGTCCTGATAGGAAAAATAAACAGAGACAAAACCGTACTGGTATTTCAAATCAGACACAAAATCTCTTTTCCCTAGACACATAAAAATTTAATCATCTTCCACACATCTTCCATGTCTACACAACTCCTTTACTAATCTTCTGTATCAAAACTAAAATCATCAGTGTTTTGTGTAACTTCAAAAGGCACATATACATATTTAAGTGGGAGAGGAAACTTAGCATCAGATAAGTCTCAAGTCCTTGGCCAACTTGCTTCTAGTTCAAAATTAACTATATTTTTAATGAGCACCAAATACAAACCAATGCTTTCATTCTTTAAAGCAAGCTTTCCAAAATGTTCCCATTCATGTACTTACCAATGCATCTTGCTTTTTTTTTATGTGAAAATTAATGTACTATTATTATAGGAAGTCTGAAAAAGAATGAAATTCTAAAAATTTTACAAATCCCTATGTTGTTCTCATGACAGAAAGAAGCCAAAAAAAGAAACATTCTGGGATCAGAATTTCCTCAAAGTTGAATACTCCGAATCACTTTTTAAAACAAACAAAATTACTGGCCATTAAAAAAGAAGCTCCTTAGTATGATAACTTTATCTCTTAGTATGTCTCAGGAGCAGAACTAGTCAGTGTGTAGAAAACTGGAAAATGGGAATGTCCTGGAAATAAATGCCATTGAACTTGCTGGTTATACTGAAAGATACTTCACCCCTATATAAAGCAACCAAGTGTTTCCTTCTCACCCAATTTCTTGGATTGGATCTAATTTATTTTTTATACTCATAAAATTCCTGTGTTAATAATTCTTCCTTTAGAAATTCAATTATTCCAGACCAATTTACTAATGATGACTATTTCCCTAAAATAAGGGGGGGTGGCAAGACCTAAAATATGAACATACAAAGATGAGTGGAGTTTAACATAATGATTAGTCGAAAGTTTTAAACAAGCTTAAGAAGTACTCTAAAAAGGACTTTAAGTTAATGGCTGCATCCTCTTGTCACCAATAGAGAAGGCAGAATTATAAAACTGAACACTTGAAAACAAGGTAAATTGAGAAGACACAGAAAATTCAGACAGGATTTGTGATTTAAGTTAAATTCTTCAATAAATGCAAACCTGCTTACCTGGCCACTAGAGGAATAAATCAAAATTTTTCTTAAAGTTTTCAGAAATCCTGACAATAGGTAACATTAAATTCAGCAGTACTACAAATGCCTTTTAAGGAAAGAATGTGTCAACTGTAAGGCCAAGATAGTCACAATCTATAAGATAGGGTTTTTCTTCTCCAATTAAGTTAACAAATACAACTCAGTTTCTCACACCTTTGACTCATCTCTAATCTTAGCTCTTTGAAATGATCTGTATTTCAGCTTAAACGAGGAAATGTTCATGCAACTTCCAGACTACTAATTCACAGGTATCAAAATCCAAAGTGCAAATCCAAAGAAATTTTTACCCTTCAGACATGGACGATCTAAAGAGCCAAAGAACTAAAAGGACTTCTGGACACAGGTGAATGGGATGAAGAAATAAAACATGTCACTTATTTTTGGTCTCTTGTTCCTGACTGTTTTCTTTCACAGTCTACTTCAAGAAATGTGCTTGATTTCAACAGTTCAGGTCCAATCCTGTCCAGTGGTCTGGCACCATCAGGAAATATTTGTCCATTGCTTCACAAAATCTAGTCCTATACAACTCTGGAGAGACCACAGTTGGCATTTTACCTAAAATTATGAAAGAGAAAAGGGGGGGGAAAAAGCTGATATATATATATTTGATTGGGTATCAGATTTCAACCAATTATGTTGTTTCGTATAAACTTCCATAAAGACACATAAAGCAGAGCAGTCTAAGTGAGGAGGTAGGGTTAGCCACTGTGCCACCTGCCATGTGACAGGGTTCTTCCTGGTGGAAGCTTTCATTCTAAAAGATAAATTCTTTCTTAGAGATGAGAGATGGCTAGAGGCACAAATGAGGCTAGCAGTGCTCAAAGAACTTAGAAAATATCAAATGTTTAGTAGAGACAATCTCTTATTCAGAACTCTAGCTTTTTCTTCCTTTTTAACTCTTATTTTAACACAAATTTAACACAAATTTAAACCCAACATTTCCTACCTACACAATTCCCCTTAATATCTGGCCATTCTGGAAATGAAATCAGAGATAACTCTACATTTTTTACAATTTTAATAGCTCTTAAATTTTAAATAATAAGAAATATATGAGAATTTAAAGAACAAACAGAACAAAAATTTTACTTACCTTGTCCTCCTAAAATTCCCGTTGATTTCACCACCATCTCAAGCTTTTTGTCCCACGTAAATGTTCGAATATAATCTGAGGGTTGAAAAAGGCAGGTGCAATTGGCAATCAAGTTATGTTAATAAATATAAGCAAATGACAATAACTATTACTACTATTTCTATAATACTTAGCATTTATTGAGTGCTTCAATATGCTAGGACTTTTCTAAAAGTTTTCTCCATATTAATTTGCTTAATCCTTAAAATAATGACACAGGCCTAATCTGCAAATCACTTTAAAGGTTTTCTCCAAATTAATTTGCTTAATCCTTAAAACAATGACACAAGGCCTAATCTGCAAATGATTTTTGAATACATAGTTTGTGTGTGTGTGTGTGTGTGTGTGTGTGTGTACGTGTGTATATATGTGTAGATACACTTCTATCTCCAGAGCACTCTACCATTGAGCTACATCCCCAGCCCTTTTTATATTTTTTATCTTCAGACAAGATCTTGCTAAGTTGCTGGGGCTAGCCTCAAAATTGCAATCTTCCTGCCTCAACCACTAAAATCACTGTGATTACAAGCAGGTACCACCAAACTCAGCCTAAAATTATGTATTTTTGACAAAAATAATGATAATGGAGATGAAAAAATTGAATAGAAGGAACTAGGATGAAAAACTATTATTTTTAAAATTTCAAATGAAAGTTTGTTAAAGTACTCAATAAACCTAACAAGACTCAAAAGAATTTTACAATTTTTTCTCTTTCAATCATGAGCTATAAGTAGCATATATCTATTAACTTACCTATAATTCCAACTACCAGCTCATTGCTAGTATCATCTCGCCCAACCAGCAAAGAATAATCTATAATGAGGTGGCTAGAAAGGAAGTGGGAGTCACTATGGATGGAAGTTCTCAGAACAGCTTTGGAATGAGAACGAATATACAAAGGGTTGTCTCGAACCATCTTCAAGAGGTTTTCATCCAGCAGGACCACGTCACAACTCTCTTTTCCAGTGTCAGTTTTTACATTTCGATTCCTAAGTGAACCCTTCAAATCAAACACCTAGCAGAAAAAAAATTCTTTGTTATTTATGTATGAGTTGCCACAATGGTTAATTAATGAAATTAAATTAAAAAGGCAGACAGACTTTTTGTAGTGGTTACAATTATATACTTTTAAATTTAGTTTAAAAACTCAATCATAAATTTTAAAATAGTCATTAAATTTATAGCGAAATAATTGTACAATGCATAAAATACATGGTGATATAAGTATATCATATGAAACTAATACCTAGGTACTCAATTACTAAAACATTTCAGAAATTCGCTGATCAATTTAATAAATTTATGGTACATTAAAGAGTAACTCCAAAAATACATGATTGGATTATAAAGCAGTATAAAAAAAGATTCAAATTAACTTTCTTAAGAAACTTAGTCTTGATATCAAAATTGTACAATTACTATGGCAATGGAGAAAAAACTGTATAATTTTAGGAATAATTGGGTAGCAGGAAAAGCGGTACACTCAAAGGTCAGAGAACCTGAATGCGAGAACCAGTATGATTTGAGTGTAGTTTATAGACCATTGCTGGTCAATTGCTCCTGGCTTTTGATGATGTTAAGGAGCCAGTGACAGAATATAAATAAATCATTAGACTATTAAGCACACAGTTTAGTTCAGCTAATATTATTTCTCAGATGAAGATTTTCTCCATGAAGAAGCAGTGCACTAGATCACAGTTTGGCATAAGCTCCTTAACTCATTGAAGACTGGAAATAATTTAAGAACCAGAACTTTGAAGAGCACTTTTCTAGAATCTAGACCAACTTGAGATCTAAAAATAACTAAGTTACTCAATTTCTATGGGCTTCAATAAATTTATTTTTAAAATTCAGGTGGTGGAAGTCTGCTTTCTTATTCTACCAATTCTATGATTCTAGAATATTGATATGTTACATTTTAGGATCAGTCCATAACAATAATTTTTCTTTATTCTTTTTTCCAAGTCAAAAGTCCAATTTCATCTAGTAACCAAAGTTAAATATTTACTATAAAATAAGAAGTTATTTGAATTCATTATATTCAAGTACCAAAAGTACAAAGAGTTCCAATAGCTAAATGCTTCACAAAGTCCAGTGCCCTTACCTGTGCCATCTTTCTCCCATAGAAAAGATTTTCCATGACAAGAAGATCTAACTTCTTTTCTGTGTTGTTCTGAGAGTTCTTATAACCAATTCTATAAACTCCAAGAATTTTGGCTAAGGCAGTGGGCCTCTAATCAAGAAAAGATCAAAGAAAACTATTATTAAAGGGATTATTTGTGATCCAATACTATTTTTTATATTATGTGGGTTATTCACATGTTGTAAAAATGATTTCATGATTTACTGCTGATACAACCAGCCAAAGGTCCTGGAAAAGTAACTCAAACCCTTGAATCTCAGAAGTGCATGCAGTAATGAAGCCAATGAAAATATTAGACCCTTACCATTTTCCAAAGGGTCAATCCTTCACAGTTGTTCAAATTCAAGCACTTTATTATGATATCTAGTTTCCGCTAATAACTCACAATAAAAAGCACCCAAAATTCTATTCATAATTTTATGGAGGTGGGGGAAGGAGGGTGGTCATTGCTCGATGAAAAGTAGGCAAACCTGGGCCAATGACTTCCTGCTTTTCTAGCTAAAGGAGGCATATCCTGATTTCTCAACATGTTCCAAATTTCTGTCTCAACAAAATTACAAATTACAATATTTGCAGTTAACATTGTTAGTCTTAAATTTAAATTAACTTTCATATACATACTAATTAAAAACACTTTGCTCAAGATCACTTGACTCCTTACTGGCAAAGATAAGAAAACTACAGTGCAAAATCTGCATTCCACAAGACCTCAATTGCATCCTAAGATCCAGTCATGTCCCGTTCAGGGAGAACTATCATTAGTACTAACCCTCAGGATTAAAGAAAGCCCAGTAAAACTCTGATTGTTGACCAAGATTCAAGATTTGGATTTCTACCTTTTGTTGAACGGCATTTGTAATATAATTGAAGTAGTGTGGCGCAAAGTCAAGGAAAGACTGGACTTCCAGACGAGGCATCTGCTTCAAAATGAATCTATCATCTAAAAAGCAGAAATTTCAAGTATTTATTCAATCATAATATCTACTATCTTCTATAATAAATCATTCCAGAGATCCGAAATCATCCTTATTTTATGTTTTTAATGGATATTTTCTGATATTACCATCAAAATTTTGATCAGAACATAATTCTCAAGTAATGGAAGGGCTAGAAGAGATCCTGAGGATTTATGTAGTCACTAGTCTTCTACTCGGTATCACAAAATTTCTGTACCACAAAATTCATCGCTAGGTGACCTAATTTTTAGAACTATCAAATAAAGTTATATAAACTCCATTGTTAATAATCCACTAAGTCGCTATTATGAAAATATTTATCAAACAACTGTATTCTCTTAAATAACAGCTGTATTCTCTTAAATAATTTTGCTTTCAGTGGTTAGAGCAAATTGAATCTGAAACACAATGGTCACATATTCTGCAAACTTTTTAGGTTAAGAACTTGGTCTTTCTACTTTCAGGCTAAAAATATTTCTATTTTCATTTTTCATCAGTTCTGATATACCCTTTTGAGCTTTCTAGAAGTACTCTTTCTCTTTACCTTTGGAGAGCTCAGAACTAGAGTTTACTAAGGTAAGGACTTGACCAATGCCTGAATCTCATTACAAACACATAGAGGTATATTATTTTAAATATTTTATTAAATCCTCTTAAAATAAAATGGAAGTCAGAAAACATCATTTGCCATTAGCCAATACCCTACTACCTCAATTCAAGTATCATAAATCATTTCAGAGGAAAAGATGAAGACCACTCAACCAGAAAAATGATTAAAAAGTCTTGCCTTCAGTTGCATAGAAAGCAGCTCCTGATTTGCCTCCTCGGGCCTGCCAGGGCGATGAGTGGGAAAGGGAACGAATGAAATCTTCCTCACTGCTGCCCAGAATCACTTCACGCATCTTATGAAACTCTCCAGCGTAGTACAGTCGACAATAAAATTTGGCATTAGCATCAGAAAATTCTACAAAAGAGTTTTTTAAAAAATCTCTTATGAATCAAAAAAATACCTTTTCCTTCCCTTTCCCACCACTAAATGCAACCATGTAGGTTCCTCCAGGAAAGCATCTTTCATGTTAAGTTGAAATGCCTGTTTATTACCATGCTGTCAACATGATCCACAGGGGAGATTAGAAAATAATCATATGATCACTATTACACACTTTTAAAAATTTTTTTTTAAATAGAACCCAGTTCTACCTTTACATTGGTTACTCATTGTACTATTATACAACTTCTTTATAAACATCACAAAATTTATAGTATATGATACTATTCTGAACAATAAGTTTCTAGTACCCATATACAATTCTAAATGCTCTGTGTATATCCATTATACAACAGGAAAAGATTTAAATATTAGAAATTAAAGTATAATTTTATAAATTTATGAATTGTAACTTTAATTAAATTTCTTTATAAATTCAACAATACATTTTTAGAAACTAAATTATACATAAATAAACCTCATGTTGGCAGATTTTAATATTCATCTCAAGAAACAGGATATTTAACTAGTATAAAGCTAGAATTCCCAAGTAACAGTTTGCTTAATTATGGTCCCTGTGCCTAGGCAGACAACACATTATTATATACTTACGAAGTTCAACGTGAGGATTTGTGAATTGTTTCTTTTGTGGATCTCCTCCATCTACCTCATCTAAAAGGTTTAATATCATTAGTAAAGGCAAAGTTTTAAATAGTTATCAGTTCATTTTATCTTTTGTCCCTGATATAACAACAAAAATTAGTAAATCAACAATAAAAATAACCTAGTAAAATCACTATTAAACTCTGTAAACAATTACAATAAAATGTGTTATTTTAAAAGTTTCAATATTTAGATTAAAGAAATAGAGAATTCGGTTTGAATAATTTTACTTAACTCCTATTATAGCAAACTCAACTCTGACACCAAGAACTTCCATGGCTTCTTTATCAATTAGTGACTAGTTTTCCAGATATGTATAGAATAACACTTCCCCAAATATTAAAATCTAATTCAGAGGTTGTTTTTTTTTTAAATTTGACTGATGTTTCTGACAAACCTACAAGATTCACTGTTTACTGTATACTTGAAATACATATTAGTATCAAAAAGAACAAATTGTCCCCTAAGTTTTCACATTTCAAAATCATTTTCCAAAGAATCAAGACTCTCCAAGGATCACATTATAAACACCTGCGGGCCAACTGCAGCCTCCAGAACACTAAACAGATCTCTCAATTGCTAATCAAAATTTATTATGGTAATTATTATATTTTAACTACTAATTCATGATATAACCTAGGAGTCACTCAACAATTTCTCTAAAGGGACAGATAATAAATAATTTACTCAGTTGCAACTACTCAATGTAAAATCAAGCAGACAAAAATAAACGAATGGATCTGCCAAATACTGTTCTAAACCCATATACAAACACAATCAGATAGACATGGTTTTAAAATATCAAAATATAGATGGGCATAAATAGCCACAATTTTACAGGAATTAGAAAAGGAAGAGAACATCTTGGGGATGGGGCAGAGGAATGAAAACGTGAGGATTTGAGTTACATAGTGGGACCTCTGACCCATGCTTTAGTGTATAATGTCATTAAGTCATCAGCAAACCTTGGAATACACTGTTTTAGCCACTTTATAGGTATGGCAACTAAGGATTTCTGATTGTATCACACAGTAAATGATAGCAACAAAATCTGAAACCAGCTGGACTCCTCAAATGCCATGCTTTTTCTACTATCATGTTGAGGAGTGAGAACAGTGGACATGCCCTGGTTTCAGTAGTTAAGAATTACCTATGCAGCACTATAAGAAAACTTTAAAAACCAAAATAAATAAACTAGAGCCTGGAACCAGCACATATGGTCTACACACCTTGAGGCTCAATGCCTTGATTGTCCGTCCCCTCCTTTCCCGTCTGCCCAACCTGGTAGTAAGCACTATCTGCTCCACGTAAGGTCTCTCTCTTCTGGGAAGAGAGATCAGGGCTCTTGCCTGCTGTCCCTCTGAAGAAGGACAACATTCCAGAAGCCTTTTTGGCTAAAAATAAAAGGTAACACATTAATTTCAATTACAGGACACTGCAAGTGGAAAATAAAAATTTTCAACTTATTCCTGTGTTAGCAAAGATTATTATTCCACATGTTATTGTTGTTGTTTTTTGAGTAGTCAAGCACTTATGCTATCAGAAACACAGAAGGACAGCAATGCTCAGCTAGTTGACCTGTCAAAATGTGAGAAATTCTCTAGAAGGTCTTTCAAAACTGTCTTCCAAAAACAGTCACATCTTCAGCCAAAAGATTAAATTATAGCTAAGTTCTTATTACAATACAGTCAATTCAACTAAAACAATAATTCCACAAGCTAAAAGAATTCAGAGTTAAAGTTTACGTCTTTTCATCTTTTGTGTTGCGAAATGTTAAAATGGGAAAATGAGTTCTTTTTCAGCATCTTGCAAAAAATAAATACTATAGGATAGCCAAGAATTTACTATCTTGTTCTTTCATTCCTAGTTTTGAGCTTCCTTCATTAAATCACACATATTGTGATTCTAATACTATAAATTTATCATTTACCAAAATAAATGACCATTTACATAATCAATAGAAAATATCAGTCATGAAAATACTTACTTAAAGTGGTAGACACTATTATTTCTTCCTTAATATCCACTACTACCCAGTTCCTTGCTAAGAGAACTTAAATTTAGGGGGACAGCTATGTATGCAGTCTCAGGACAATGCTCCCCCTATTTTTTCACCAGTTAGAGGGGGCCCTAAGACTCAGTTCTGACCAATGGGACCAAAGTGGGTATCTCTGCTTCCTCAGTAAGAGAATAGCTGCAGGTTCTACTGCCCTTCTTCTGCCTCAAAAGCAAACAAAATGGAATATTATTTAATATGAGAAAAATTTAAGAGTATTCAAGAGAAACTATCCCTCAGTTGTCATAACAATGCTGAGCAGCTTGACCAATGCCAGCAACTGCCCACCTCCAGGCTGACCTATTTTAGAAAAGTAGACTGTCATATATGTTTAAGCCCTTAAAGACAAGTGAATTTTTTGTTCACTGTAGCTAAATGCATTCCTAACTGATAAAGTCAATAAAACCCAAGACCAAATCCCATCTCCACCACTGTCTAAAACTCAAGCAAGCTACTTAATCTAAACCTTAACTTCCTTTCTGAAAATAGGGAAGTCAAATAATCCTTATGGCTTATTGTGGAGATTAAAAGAAACAACGTAAAATTTTCATAGTGCCAACTAACAATATAAACTCAAAAAAATATATAAGTTCATGTTTTATTTTAGAATGTACATTTTAAATCGAAAGCTCAAAGAAGGAAGATGATACTCTTTCTTTTTGCATAGAAAAAGGAATTTCTAAGAATTTGAAGTTCAATAACTTGAATTTATATTTAAAAATCACATCTATAAAAGAGGATATTCAGGGATAAAACTGTAGTTAAGTGGTAGAGCACTAGCCTGGCATGTATAAGGCACTGGGTTCAATACTTAGCACCATATAAAACAATTAAAAATAAAACAAAGGCATTGTGTGCATCTACAACTAAAAGAAAAAAATTTTTTAAAAAGCATATTCAAAAAAAAAAGTTTAAATCCATACTATATTTCAAAGACCAGAAATAGTAAATCTTTTCCAAATGGTATTTCTGTGTTTTCTTCTTCAAATCATATTCACAAATAAAACAATTATAAATACTTCTCCATTTGCGATCATACTTGGTTGTGATTCTGCTTCTGCTGTGCGGCTGGTCTGTCCTCCACTAATTTCAGGTAATCTAATAGGGCTGCTACTCTTTGGCCTGCTGTCTAAAATACTAAGAAGAAAGACAAAGGAAAAATTAATTTAAACTATTCAGAACATAGAGAGTATTCTGATTCCTACACTAAACTACTAGACACCTAAGCCAACCCACAAAATCAGAAATCTGATTAATAATTTACATAAACACAGGTTAGAACATTAAACAAAAAGTTTTGGAATATCTACTGAAGAAAGTAAAATGCTTTAACTATAAAAACGTATGGAAATGTACAAAAGCCACAGACTCTTATAAAATTTTCCCCTAAGTCCATTAGAGTTAGATTTGTATCTGTCACCAAACAATTACAGAAAATAACAATTTCATTTTTTTCATTCTATTCATAGTGATAATTCAAGCAAATTTAACTAGACTAGTAAAATTGGAAAACCTATTTCATTAATAATGAGACTATGACAATTTCTATTTAAATGTCTAAAATAGTGAATAACCTGGTTTGGGGCTTTTTTTTTTAAATGTTAGGTATATAAAATTCACAAACACTTAAAATTACAAAGCCAAGCAGTGGTGTACTTTTTACAAGTTACCATTTTTAAAATAAAAACAGTACCTTTTTTTTTCCCCCAAAAAAAATGTTGGGAAGTTTAGAACATACACGGAACTATATGGCAATTGACAGAAAACTACATGCTAAGGGACTATTTAAGGTCTTTTGCTGTACTTTAATTTTGCTGTCTCAATTACTGGCTGAACTGAATGCCATTATCTGGATCCTAAAAATTTTAATACTGATAATATGCTATGATAGAACCGAAACACAAGGATACAGAAAATGACAACATAACTAAATTAAAATACAGTGTACTCAATCATGAATCACCTATTTGTTGGAAGCCCTTCTTCAGCACTGTTCCACAGAGTTGCTTTAGACAATTCTTCTAAGGCATTTCGGTATTCTTTACAACTTAAGGTAGAAATAGGTTAAAAAAAATGTTAAACATTAAGCTTTCTTTAAAAACAAATCATAAGCTTTAGAATAAATTTTGCATTACAGAAACATAACCATTATTAAATGTCCATGATTAAACAAATGCACTTCAGTTAATTAATGAAAGTGATCAATTAGAAGCTTCATAAGGAAGGTCTATGTATTTGTAAAGAATGATACAAATAAGGACCCACTGACTTCCAACCAGTACCAATAACCTTAGCAACGATCAAAAGAACCTAGTTACTAAAATTTAAATCAAATTAATCCGGGTATTGAACAGGTAATCGAAAAGAATAAATCCTCAGGATTTGATTAATACAGAATAAAGGAACTTAAGTGTGATTTTCTATTTAAAGGTACTAAATTTGAAGAAAAAAAACTTTTTTTTAATGTTCTATTAGCCCAAAACATTTGACTCCTGGACTAGTAATCTGGCAGTCATGCTTTAGATAAATCAAATGTCATAGAACAAAGAGGCATGTTGAGTATATTATTCTTTTAAGACATTGAAAAAAAATGTCTTCAACTAGAATACTTTCTTCCTAATAGTACAAAATATATATTTCATTTTGGCACCTTTCTTATCTATTGATATGCTATGATTAATCAGTAAATTAGAATAAAATGCTATCTTCACAAAGGATAAAAAGGCAAAGATCTTAAAAATTATCATATAAAATCTTATAAAGAAAAAACTCTTATTATCCCAACAGTAAACTCTAAATATCATAAAAGCAGAGGCATGTAAATCTTCCCAGGTGTTGTGGTAATCTCAGTGGCTCAGGAGGGTAAGGCAGGAGGACTGCAAGTTCAAAGCCAGTCTCAGCAACTTAGCAAGGGCCTAAGCAACTTAGCAAGACCCTGTATCTAAATAAAAAAGAAAGGCCTGGGGAGTGGCACAACAGTTAAGGACTCCTAGGTTCAATCCCTGGTACAAAAAAAAAAAAATTGTTTACCCCTGTATATACAATGCCAAATATTTGTTGAATAAATATACACCTTGTAACAAATATCCAAAAGGAAAAATTTAACGCCTTACAATAGAAAAAAACTTTTGATTCAACACCTTAGATTCTATTTAAACGGCTGAACCACTGTCAAGATACTTTTATGATCAAAAAGCTGAGGTTTTTTAGACATATCAATATTTTTAAAGTGGGCTGCTTCTTTTTTTAATATTTATTTTTTAGTTATAGGTAGAGACAATATCTTTGCTTTATTTTTATGTGGTGCTGAGGATCGAGCCCAGTTCCTCACAGGTGGTAGGCGAGCACTCTACCTCTGAGCCAGGACCTCAGCCCGGTGGGTCACTTCTTTAAGACACATGATAACTATGTCAGAAAGTCAAATATACCTACGACTTAAGGAATAGAAATAGCATTCTCAAGGTAGGAAAATTTACTTAGTGTGTATAGGAAGCAGAAAGGAAATGAGAACAGAATACAAAAACAAGATATTCACCTGTTATTAGGAAAATATGTCCCACGTATTATGTTAATAAGTAAATCAAAGTAAAGGATACAGGGGTACAAATTAAACAGTTACAGGATTCAAGGGGCAGTAAATAAACTCTCTAGTCAGTTCAGTTATTAGGAACTTGCTTAAGACTCATACTATACCCCATTATTTGAATAAAGAGAAGGTTTTCAGGTACAAACAGAACAGACTACCATGCTGAAACAAAAAGTATTTTTATTAATCATTTTGTTATGCTTTATGTGAACAATCTCCCAAATAGGATTATAGACATACATAAAATACACAGATATAACCATTGGGGAAAAAGTCCCAAGAACAATACCTGAGAGCAAAAGCAATGATGGAGCTGGGTTCTTTCTCACAGACTGCAATGGGCACCCGTTCATGTTCATACATTAAGTAGTGTTTATCTGGATCACTGTTTAAATTTTTAAAATGCATTAAATAAATAAAAATAAAATTAGCAGAAAATCAAATACAAAATCCATTATCACTCTGTAAGTAAATCTCAGGACAATTTTACCTAAATACTACAGAATTATAATTAATTAAGCAAAAATGTATGCAAATTATGAGAACTTGAATAAAAAGGAAACAAAAAACAATCAAGAAAAAAATTTGAAGGCAACCGGAAAATTATCAGAATTAGGTTTCAAATCACAGGACTATAGAATATTGACTCCAAAAAACTTTCTATAGCACCAAAATTTTGGCCATATTAATCTCAAAAAGAATTTCCAAAGAACCAGAGAAGTCTAAAGTACTTTGTTCCAGTATAAGCTTGAGAGAAAAGTCTTCTAGAAACTGTGAAGAAGACATACTACTAGTCCAACAAGAATAACCCAGCCACTCTACTGTTATTACATGAAAACTCAATGGCGACTCCCTCTCAATGTAAATTTTGCTCCCCTGACTTCCACTCTAACTCTTCTAGGTACTGTTAAGGCACATTCATTCATTTTATTTAGGTGCTATTTACTCAGCCCCTAATGGGCAAGGTTACGACATTAAGGAAAACAAAGCATTTTACATAAGTGAGAAATTAATAATGGTGAAAAAACAGACATGGTAGAGTTTGGAGTGGAATAAAAACACAAAGTTTGTATAATACTCACAAAGGAAATGGAATAGGATTATAGCTATTTCCTGGAAGCAAATTTGCAAAGATGGCTTTCATGGTTGACTTCTCTTTCACCTGGCTGTCTGTGGATCCCAGCAAATGTCCATCAAACACATCTAGAATAAAAAATATTCCGCTTGTATACTAACATTCAGGAAGAATAAAAAAATTAAAGTGTCAACTTTATTTCCCCTTGGGGAATACTGGCAGACATATCAATATCATAATTTTCAAATGTGATTGAAAATTTCTAATCTAGGAAAAATGACTCTTATGGAACGAAAGAGAAAGCACAGTGAAACATATATATCATTGACTCTAGAGACAGGTTTTCTTCTTTACATTTTAGCACCTCTGAAACTGAGATTATTCTACTATCAATGGTTTCTGCTGCAGGAGACAGTGAGTAGCCATAAGGGTATAACTGCCCAAATATGCATGAACTTCATTACAACTATTCATGTGATGAAGTTCAGGTTCAACTAAGTAATGAGCACTGTGGCTATTATCCCTGAAATTAGTAGCAATTGTAAAGTAATTCCAAATTTTATATTGAGCAATTTATTACTTAAACAGAAAGCAAGGAAAGAAAGGACAAGGCACTAATTTACTGTTAGGAAGTAAATATTTTTGTTGGGAGAAATGGCAGTGATTTCTCTTATTTCTTTCTTTCTTTCTTTTTTTTTTTTTTTTTTTTTTTTTTTTTTTTTTTTTTACAAAGCAGCAACCCTATACTTCATGGAACTTACAGAAGTAAGAGCCCCCAGAAGGTAAATAAAGCTGAATCACATTTTGTTATTGTACTTACATGTCAAGTAGTGCAACTAAATAAAGAAGTGACAGAATGAAAAGCTCTACCTTAAAAAGCACTTTTGGTAAGTATAAAATAAATATTCTAAGGGTTAAGAAAGCATTGTCAAAGAATTAGCAGTGATTTTTTTCTTTCTCAGAGACCCATATAAGCCAAAGAGACAACTAACAGCCTTAGAGTCAATGAAATATAGAAAAAGTGACTTAAACTGTACCTTCGGAACCACTGGCTGTATCTAGTTCAGGTGGGCCTCCCACTGACTGCTCAGTCATGACTTCAGGTGAAGTAGGCAACTGGAGATGGGTAGAACTGGTAGAACTTTGGCTGGACAGTGTTGTCAAGAAACGATCCTCTAAAAAAAAAAAAAAAATACAATCCTAAGAGTCATTTAAAAATATTAAGTCTATTTCAACTTACTATTAATGTTTTTAAATGCCAATTCATATTTTTAATTGCTAAAACACAGAATTTTAGCTTTTTAAAAATTATCAAGGTCAGGTAGCTCATGTCACAGAAATGGAAACAAAATTCCATATATGACTTGACCACAATCAAATCTCAGGGGACTATAACTATCAATCAAATCTGACTCCTATTTAACACAATACTCTTTCCACTATAACACAATGTCTTAGGACACTATGGAAAAAAAATCAGATGCTCATTCTGGGGGAGAAAAGATACTAGATCATAATTATTATAGAAAAATACCAAAAAAATTCAGTTGAGCTCTTGCCCAACAAAAATAGTCTATGTAAATTCTCCCACAAGGTTTCTACAATAACACCAAATTATCTAATGAGATACTAGAAAAGATATTTTAAGCCTAGTAAATATTTTAGTGACATTAAAAATATAAATTAAATGTTACAAGATTTTTGTAGTGAAACCTGGGGATTCAGGAATGAGCAAAATAGAAATTCAATTTCCTGTTCTCTATTCCTTCTTCCTTCAATAGCAGTCCTCTCTATATTTCATGTGATTCTGTCTCCTAACTTATCTTCTTACAATATATTATATGATAAGCTTAAGATGATAGAGTTACAAATGATCTATAAGTAGGAGGTTAAAAGTTTCTGAGTAATTGCATTGGGGAAAAAATGCTAAAATTGACAGTTAAAAACAATTCATTCAGTTATAAAACAACAACTTATGCAAACTTTCCAATGGCAAGTGGTCATTAGACTCAAGGACCAACCTTTCTCCCCATTTTGAAGTCCTGGAGAAATATTCCGTGGAGACGCATCCATTGCATTTATCTGTAAAGAAATAAATACTGTATTCTTAAGGGAATATTAAAATCACATTTTTAAAACTATCTAACCAAATGAATCTTGAACTTTTTCATGTCAAGACCTGTTATACTAAAAGTAACAAAGAACCACCTTTATAATTTAATGTAGCTTTTAATTAGAAATTAATTAATCTAATTTTTTATTAGAAATTAAACCTGAGAACATTTTATAATATTCATTTATTCATTTAAAAATAATAAGCCCAAGATGGGCTTGGTGGCACAGGCCTATAATCCCAGCGGCTCAGAAGGTTGAGACAGGAGGGTTACAAATTCAAGGCCAGCCTCAGCAACTTAGAGAGGCCGTAAACAACTTAGTAAGACCCTGTCTCAAAATAAAAAAGTAAAAGGGCTGGGGGATGTGGCTCAGTGGTTAAGCACGCCTGGATTCAATCTTCAGTACTCTAAAATAATAATATAGTAATAAGTCCATTATAATATTAGCACAAGTATAAAAAACATTGAGTAAATAAAAAATACTTATTTTCCAAAATTAAAAACAATTGGTGAAAAAGTGGCACTGTTTTGCATTTTTTCAATTATCTTTAGTGTCTAGCTAGCTAGATTCCTATTTGGCTTCTGCATTTAATCTGATGAATACACTGTTATGATTAAAGTTCTGGCTCCATACAGATATGTGGTTAATAAAGAGAAACTTACAGAAGCCCTGAAAAGGTCATAAACTCTCAACAGTCCTTGAACCACACTTTGAGAATATTGTTCTAAACAGAAGCTTACTTCTTGGCATTAAGGCATCTAGAACTATGTAAGATTATCATTAAGCTAGTAAACTTTTATTATCCACTGAACCTTCTCAAGTCCTAATTATCTGTGGATAAAATATATTTTGAATGACTATCAGTGTCACATGATTTCAATAAAGTCATTTCTAAGTTCACTGATTAAATATCATCACATCAGAGAGACCTCCTTGGGCACCCTACATAAAATAATCCACCACCACTTCCTACTCTTTCAGCAAAACTATCTCCCTTATTTCTTCCTTCAGAGCCTTTTTATAATTATAGGTTCACATGTGTACTATCAGTCTCTTACTTACTAGAAGAATATTTCATGAGGACAGTAACTCTATGATCTTTATTCCTAATTGCATCCACTATAACCTAGAAAAGTTCCCAGCACATCATAAGCACTTGAGAACTATTTATCAAATAATTAAATATAAAGGCAGTGCAACAGAATTTCAAATCAATCTTTAATCTTTCAAAAGGATAACTTTCTGTTGAATGATGGTATCTTTTCAATTCTGTATCAACATCTTACACCATTACCTTTGCAGTGCGTTCAGTGGGCAAATGGAAAGGTCACCAGGGGTTTGTGCTTATTAATAGCCCTGAACTAGCTGGAAAATACTAAAATTTAAATGATCATTAGTAATCTTTTTCTTACTCTCACCTAAACTGTAAGGGAACAGGATTCCTACACATTTGTTTAAGAGACAAAAGGAAAAATCATTATATATTACTAAAAAGCAAAAGTTTCCTGGATCCATCAGTGCATGAAAATATTCCTTTACAAATACAAAACACTACATAAAAAGAAAACACCCGCTCAAAGCTGTTGTGATATCAAAGCATGAGGACCTGAAAAATACTGATATCAACTCATGTGAAATTTGGGCAGCATGATGAGAATTCTAAGATGGTCACCAGCCCCTGGTGTGTATATACCTTCTTCCAACTACTCAAACACTGACTTAGGTACTGCTATGAAGGATTTTGCAGCTGTAATTAAAGTCCCAAGTCAGTTGACCTCAAACCTCAAATTCCAGGTGGGCCTGATGTACTCTCATGAGTCATTAAAACCGAGTCTATAAATAAGAGACAGAGGAAGTAAGTGATCTGAAACACAAGAGGGATTTGACTATTGTTGCAGGCTTTGAACAGGTCAATGAATGCAGATAGCCTGAAGGAGTTAGGAATGGCCTCCAAATCAATAGCCACCAACAGAAGGGAAGCTCATTCTTTTTTTTTTTTTTTAATGGGGAATTTCCACAGCCAGACATAATCTTTTTTTTTATTTGTTTAATTAGTTACACATGACAGTACAATGATCTTGACATATCATATATTTGAATCAGATGGGGTATAATTTCTCATTTTTCTGAGTGTACAGGTTGCCGAATCACATTGGTCATACAGTCACATATATACATATAGCAATAATAATGTCTATTTTATTCTGCTGTGCTTCCTAACCCCCCTTCCCTTCCCCTCCCCTCCCCTCCCCTCCCTTCTCTCTACCCAATCTGATGTGACACACTTCTTTTTTTTTTTTCTCACATCATCATACATGTATTCTGTAATGATGAAGGTCTCTTTCCATCTTCCGTGCAATTCCCCTTCTCCCTCCTTTTCCCTCCCACCTCTCTTCCCTATTTAGTAGTAATCATCTTCTCATGCTCTTCCTCCCTACCCCATTTTGAGTCACCCACCTTATATCAGAGAAGACATTCATACTATGTTTTTTAGGGATTGGCTAAACTTCACTTAGCATAATCTGCTTCTTATTACCACCAGAAAATGAATTCTGCCAGTAATCTGAATGAGCTTGGAAGAAGACCCTGAGTCTCAAGTAAGACAGAAGCACTGGCCAAAATCTTCATTTCAGTTATGTGAAATTCTATGCAGAGAACCTAGCCATGCTTGCAAGATCTCTGGCCCACAGAAACTATGAAATTATAGATTTATATTTTTAGACACTAATCTATGGCAATTTGTTCCCCAGCAAAATAAAGCTAATTCAGTTAAATTAAGATGTAGAACTTACCCAGTTCAGACACCTTAAGAACTTCTCATTTTAAGCACAGAGATAAATACTCATAGTAAAACAAACGAGGACTGTATTACACACTCTTGAGTACCCACACCTTTTCCTTTGTAGCACTTGCTATCACCATGAGAGTATCTCAGTGACTCCAGTGGAGAACAGATTTATGATAAATATTTCAAATAAATGAAACAGAACAGATCATTTATTTCAGGCTAGTACATAAAAGTATTCCAAGTCCTATATCTCCTTGAAACCTCACAACTTCAAGATGGAAAATCTATTAGATATTAATCAATTATGTATTAAACTACCACTTCTAAATGTTATGAATGGAATCAATTATAGTGAAGGACCAAAGACAAAAGTTTATTTTCCTACCTTGCTTTCTTCTCCTTGTCTCAGTCTTCCAGGACTTGGAGGAACTGAAGGTCTCTTTCTACCTTTTTCCTGCTGAAAAAGGTCCTGCAACCTGCAGTCAAAGAATATGTTTTGTTTTTTAGCACTTTTAATATTTATAAATTTTCTTTTTACACTCTGAAATCACAATCGTTTCCTATTTGGATTGCAACAGACTTTAAAGTTGTACCTATCTAGGACTAAATTCTTATCATATCTAACCAACAAATCAAGAGCTCTTGTTGATATGACTACAATTACAAAAGAATAGCAAATTAGTATAAAGAAAAATATTTCTAAAAATAAATATTTAAATAATGATATAAGATAAATACAGTAACATATTTGGAATTCTCACCCGTTATGGTTTATATATGGGGTATCTCCCAAAAGCTCATGTATCAGACAATGCAAGAAAGTTCAGGAAAATGATTGAATTATAAGAGCCTTAACCTAATAAGAGCATTAATTTCCTGAAGGGATTAATTGGGTGGCATATAGACAGGTAGGGTGTGGCTGGAGGAGGTGGGTCACTGACGGTATGCCTTTGGGGTATATATTTTGTACTTGGTGAGAGAAGTCTCTGACTCTGCTTTCTGGATCTACTTCCTGAGGTGTTTCCCTCTGCCATACTCTTTTGCCATGATGTTCTACCTCCAGCCCAGAGCAATAGAGTCAGCCATCCATGGCTGAGAACCTCTGAAACCATGAGCCACAAATAAACTTTTCCTTCTCTAATTGTTCTTGTCGGTCTTTTGGTCACAGCAGCAAAAAAGCTAACTAAAACACCCTCATATCAATTATTACTCATTGCACACTAATTATTCCAATTATTACTCATTGCACACTAATTCTGTCAAATTCCATTCAGCAGCATACACATTTGAAACAATACTGAAGGTTGTTCCCTTCTTTGGTTTTTATATCTTCACAAGCAATCTAAAGGTTAGACCATACATTTTAAAGGATTTAAAAAAAGGGAAAGGAGGGGGTGGGTGAAGTTTCTTTATAACTTAAAAATATGATGAAATGTCTATAATCAATAAATTATTTAAATTTTTCAAATGTCACGGCACAGCCAATTTGGCAATAATATTAATTAAATTGCAAAATCATATACCTGTTATTCCAAGCTTGCAGAACTTCACAAAGACTTTGTTTCTTGGCAATAAGTGACTCAAAGACTGACTGCAGTTGCTGAGGAGTGTCTAAAGAGGAAGACATGAGCCTTGCTTGCATCTTTTCAATCCAGTTCTTGAACTCACCTTCTTCCATCTAGCAGGTAATAAGATATAATTTCAGTAAATAGGCACTATATAGATAACCCTTCCCCACAAAAAACAATTTCTAGTAAGTAGACAATTGACTTTTTGATTTTCTATTAAAGAAATGAACTACCTCTTTTTGTGCAAAGATATCTTCCATTTTATCCTCTCTTGTTTTGCTAAATGTATCAGTTTTCAAAGATGCAAGTCTTTCGTCAACAGCTAGATATACCTGTGAAACTCTAAAACCAGAGAACATTACATACTTTAAAGAAGGTGAGATCAAATTTTCCACTCCACATAAACAGGGAAAAAAGCAGACACTAGACACAAAACCATAATTGAAAAAAAGTCCTATCTAATTAAAAATCATATAATTGTGCACACCAAAAGACCTGAAGGATATACTTCAAAATTTTAACAGTTGTTTGCATTGTCAGAGTTCAACTTTTTAAAAAATGCTTTCCTGTATTGTCTACATTTTTTTCCATAAAGCACATATAACATACAATTTAAAAAAGTTATCGACATTTTCAAAGACGGTTAAATGAACAAATCTTGAAACTTGATACTTGATACCTGTATATCACAGACTTTTTTAAAAAAAGAGGATCACCAAAGAAACTGAAACTTACTTCTGAAAGAAGTCCTTAAGGTCCTGAAGAAGGGACACCTTTAATGGGGCCTGGCGCTTAATGAATATTTTAGGGAGTGGAACACATACTTCAAGGAGCCGAATGGGAGAATAACTGAGAGAAGAAATACAAGTAACAGCAGAAAAATGAAAAATATTTTAATACCTTGAGCAGAGATATATCCAGATGGTCAATTAAATCCTAATAAGGCATAAAGGAAAATAAAGTTTCTATAAAATTGTATTTTTTAAAAATCAAAGTTATTGAAGACAAATTTCAATCATAAATATTTTCCCCAATTTTAGATTTTGTTTTGTTTCATCACTGCACTGTGATGCCATCATGTATCCTTTTGAAGTTATCCTCATTTGTTATAAAAACAAAACTGATTTTGATATAAACCTTCTCTATGAGTAAGGAAGAGACTCCTTCCTATAATAGGTATAGGTATAGATATTCTTTACCTTTCCACTCCTGAGGAATCTTCATGAGAATATTTCCTTTCCACCTGAGGTACTGCCTAGTCAATGCTATGCCCCACCTACACAGTACTTTCACGGTTAAAGCTCTTGCTTAAGAAAAGAAATAAGTTCTAATTAGCAAATGTTCCCTGAGAGTCTAAAATGTCCCAGATGCTATTTTAGATACTGAAGATATTTCCTCATGATTCAGGAAAAACAAGTAAATATTTAAAATAAAACAAATAAATTGGGGCTGGGGATGTGGCTCAAGCGGTAGCGCGCTTGCCTGGCATGCAGGAGGCGCTGGGTTCAATCCTCAGCACCACATAAAAATAAAATAAAGATGTTGTGTCCACCGAAAACTAAAAAAAATAAATAAATATTTTTAAAAATTCTCTCTTTAAAAAAAAACAAATAAATATTTAAAACACATACATCAAGTGCTAAGTGTCAGAGAAATACAAAACAAGAAAGAGAAGCAGGGGAATACTAGTCATGAGAGGGGATCAGAGTAGGGAAAACTGGAACAGACACTCATGCAAAGTAAGTAAACAGCAGGCAGATACCTGTGAATGAAGAGCTTAGAGAAAGAAGAACCAGCACAGGGCTCCCAGGCAGGAACCTACCTGACACAGGTGAGGCTGAGCCAAGGGGCTAGCACGTGTGTGAGGGGACAGTGATAGGCCCTAGGCAAACAGACAGAGCTTGTAAGGACTTATAGGCCAGTAAATGGACTCTGGCCTTCACTCAGGGTGAAACTGGGACTCTGTGCAGCATCTAGAGCAGAGAAATGACCTTGGTTGATTTTTAATAAGATCATATTAAAATTTTTTGGTTGATTTTTAATAAGATCATCCTGAACACAGGCTGTGGGACAAGGCCAAAAGGAAACTGTCTGAGACTACTAAATTTTGAGAGTAGTGAAAAGTGTTCAGATCCTGGATACATTCTGAAGCCAGAGCCTGAACCCTTCCTCAAATTATTTAATACCACAGTGGTGATTATTTACTTATTAAACTTGAAATTTTAGCTTTATTACAAGTATTTGATTATCTTTATGGTAGTTAATACCTTAGCAAAAATTCTGACAGAGTTTCTTGAATACCAAAACAAAGAGTAAAACCAAGGGGCTGGGGCTGTAGCTCAGTGGCAGAGTGCTTGTCTAGCATAGATGAGGCACTGGGTTCAATTCTTAGCACCACATAAACAAATAAAATAAAGGCATTCTGTCCATCTATAACTACAAAAAAGTTTTTTAAAAAAAGAGTGAAACCGATAGGTCAACCAGGGTTCAAATCAAGACCCCAAAACTTGTTAGCTCTATAATGAACTTACAATATTATTATCCTCACTTGTAAGGTCTATAAAGTCTATAAGTAAGGATAATAATACATTTTTTTTAGGTAGATTAAATTAACACTGATAGCTCTTAGCAGTGTCTGGTTCTGTGCTTTTGCAAGGGTGGAGGTGGGACATGACACATACAATTTAATTCAATCCAATAACAGTAGAAATGTTGCAAAACCTTCAGGAAATATGACAATGTACAAGATCCCTTTGATTCCTTACCTGAAAGATGCCACCATCTGGTTATAAGAAAAATACTGGTGATAATCATGATGAATAGAGTGACCACAAGGCTCAGCATTGGCTCTACGTGTGTACTGGTGCCCATAAAATCTAAGTTCAAGGTACTTTGCAAATGACATAGACCAGGATTCATTGGAAAGAGCAACAACTGGTGTTACCTGAAATTCGACAAAAATAATTTAAGTTATCTAATAATAATGAGAACTTCATTTTTTAAAATGTCTTTTCTAATACAAACAATATATTCTGAATGCAGAAAACAGGGAGAAAAAAGTTTATAGGTGAGTGGAGCTGAGGGTTGTGAGGGAGAGCAATATCACTGATAATCACATCACCAACAGCAATACACCTGTATGTTTACTTTCTATATATGAATATATATTTACACAGTCAATGTTACTTGTACAAACTCTTTTCCTACAATTTTATAAGCTTTTATTCTTTACTGAGCAAGAAATCATGAATATTTTTATCATAAGATAATCTTTACAACTTTTTAAATGGCTGTAGGATTATCCTATTATATGAGAATATTAAACCCAATCCCTACTTATGTGAATGTAAGACATTATAATTTTCACCTTATTTGGATGATGCTGTGTTGAACATCCTTGTACATACATAAAAACATTCATAGTTACATCCTTGAAATAAATTAATAAAATATCAAAGGGCATGAACATTCTTATGGTCTTTCATACTTTTTGACACACTGTCTTCCAAAACAGGTATACTAGTTTATAAAACCTCCAGTACCAACAGTATTTCAGAATATCAATCTCTACTTTCTTACCAATCCTAGGAATTATAAATATTTGAAATGCCATTTCTTAAAAAAAAAAGTCATTTTATTTAATTTCTACTTGGTTTCATTGCTTTGATTACTAATGTGAAATTTAGTTGCACATTTACTGTCCATTTGTATTAAATTGCTAGGTTATGCTCTTTGCCAATTGTTTCTATAACCATGGTTTCTAGAAATTTAATATATCTAATATTAAGTATATTTATGTTTGGTTTTTTTTAAGTTGTAACTTTTCTTACACTAGAAGTTCTTCATTTTTGTATAACAAAACTCTTTTCTATCTGAATCCCCAAAGCAGAAAGTTTTGTCTTTAAAATAAAGTGCATATACTGAAGTATGCAAGATATAAAGTTCAAATTCAAGTTATTCCTTTAATGCAATGATCAATCTACAGAGTTCACAAAAAATATTACCAACTATCTAATGAGAACTAAAGGCCTATAAGACAAATATGAAAGTAAGACTGATAAATGGTAGAATGATTTTAGGCTGGTATATTTGCTAATGCAGGAGGAACTAGATTTGACAGCAGATATTAACGTAAGTCATACTATTATTTTCTAATTGTCATATATTCCTTCCAAAAATAAACTCCAAAAAAAGCCATGGTAACAATGAAGTTAAACTGGATATATACTCACTGTAATTTGGATAAAAAAATTATGTATTAAAAACATGATTATGCTGCCAAATATTTGCCCCAGAGTTAGAAAAGTAAAGAAAGGCACATGAAAGAAATAAAACTCATATCTTTTTCAAGATTGTACATGAAAATCAGTAGGGTTCACTTTCAACACTGTCTCATTCATACCTCTTCAGAGAGAAATACTGATTTATAGTGCAAACATCCTGATATACTGCAATAATTAACTTTACAAATCTGTCTTATCCCCTAGATGAAAAGTCTCTATTCTTTTTTCATTCCTAGGACCTAGCACAGTACCTCCTGACACACAGATGGTGCAAAATGAGTTGTTGCTGAATGAATAAATAAAATAATTAATAACTGTCAAGATACGGTCTCAATATATTTACTGAACAAAGCACCTGAATTTTACTTAATGACTGATATATTTCAGTAGTGAAATTGTCAAAAAATGAACATTATTTTGAACATATAGCAAAGGAAGATAAAATAAGAGCCCAATTACAACCAGTTTCAAAATAATATAGATTACCACCTCCCCCAAAACTATACAAATAAAGAAATAAATGTCATATATTATAGTACCAAGGTATATTTACCTGTTTGCAGATTCTGCACCAGGAATACGTGAGAATTGTATGTTGATATCCAGGTACTGGAGAATCCAACTCCTTAAGGATTATCTGCACGCAGCCTTGCCCATGGACAAAGCGCCGAATGTGATGCACCATAGGAGTATCGCAGAACATGCTAGGGCACTGATAAGAAGGCCTTTGACAAACAAAAGAGCCCTTCTCATATTAAGCATAAAACATAGAAGCCAAGAATAATGAATACTGGTTACTCAGAACTACTGTCAATAAAGAGCAGCATTCTTGCTAGAGTATTGATGACCAGTGAGCAAAGTGTACAGCACTCCTGCTGCTCTGAGCTGCAGCTGAACCCCTGTCATCAACTACTGTGTGATGACAGGTTCTACTTGTTAAGTCATTTCTATTTGTCCAACAATTTCAAGATGATTCATTCTATCCATTAAAACCTAGACATTTGGGGGGACTGGTATTCCCTTTAAAGGGGGAATGGTAGAGATTAAATTACTTGCCTTTTGTCATGTAAGTGAGGAATGATAGCACTAAGATTTAAAATGAGGTCTAGCTAGCTGCCTCCAACACTTCCCTTGCCTGTCATTTGAATCACTATATGGACAAGACATTTGAAAAAACCCTAGGGATGGCAAGGTTATTAGATTGATAAATATATGAGAAAAGCGCCGTATAAGACATCCCAATTTGAATATGAAGTAGATTACTTCTTTGCATGGCATGGTTTAATGTGGTGTTAAAGTGAGGACCATATAACACTTGACACCAAACTCATACTTATGTTTTAGGTTGAAATTCTGGTCTTCAAAAAGCCATAATGGAACACAAGGAAATTAGCTCTTACCTGAAACAGTATCTCTCTAAAAATATTCCTAATGTAAGATCATTCTTCCCATAAAATTCCATTGTTACAATCCTAAAAGAAGAGATCACTTCTTAGAAACACAAGGATCACACAGCAAATACACTTCATGAGACCACACATTCTGATTATAAAATGGGCTTATAATGAAGTATTAAAGGAGGTAATATTTGTCGTTATAGAACAGGTTTTACATCATCTTGTAAAACAAGTTCGGACTAGCAACACCATACCATCTTTTCCACTCCCAGTCCATTAGTACCTTATGAAATTATTTAATGAGAATGCATAAACTATAATATTAATTAAGTAAAACTGATCTGAGTTAGAAAGAGGTAAAAGTTTCCTTTACAAAACCTTATGCCTCCTAAACATAAAAAGAGGACTCTGTCGTCTGCTCTCTAGTCCACACCTTTACTGAACATGGAGAACAGCAGCTCTTCTTACTAAGCATCCAACTGCTAACTTTTTATCTAATCTACAAATGCTCACAAACGAGAGAGTTAGGTTATATGCCTTTAAAAACCCACTTCTTAATCAAATTTTGACCTAAGGAGTCCCTTTTCTCCCAGAGAAAATCCCTGTGGGCTTCCCCAACCCCCATCTGCCTACTGGACCTATACCACTGCTATACCACTTCCAGAATATCACTTCTGGAAGTAAGTGTTTTGTCATGGAAACAATACTGCAGAAAGTATAATTACATTCTTATAGTACTTTGTCTTGTTTTGTGTGTGGTACTGGGGATGGAACCCAGAGACTCACAAATATAAACACACACTCTACCACTGAGCTACAAGGTACATGTTAAACTAAAGGTAAGCTATGTCATGTAAAACTATATAGTCTATGTGAGGATCATGTGCCTATGATTTGAAACAATAATTTATAACATTATAAAATGTGTTCCTGTCAATCAACAGAGAATTAAGTTTTAGAATAAAACCCATTAATAAGGCAAAAGACTGGGCTGTGGGTATAGCTCAATGGTAGAGCACATGTTTAATATGTGCAAAGCCCTTGGGTTCAATCCCCAGCACCAAAAATAAAAACAATATAGCAAAAGGCTGATTGCTTTTATAAAAATGGTATCTGAAGAAAAACTTGCCTAATAGTTATCATCAAAATTCAACTTGTGTCAACTTTCTTTCTGTAAGTACAAATTTCTCTTCTGTCTCTCACATTTTTTTCACTCTCAGGTTATTCTCATTTATTTCTTCCCATAAACAAATTACATATTTACAAATTTCAGAGTTTTGTCAACTTAGCTATGACCAGCAATGTGCCATATACCTAAAAACAAAGTATGAATGTCTACATTTTTTTCAGTTGCTAGAATTCTGTTCTTAAGTGCAATAGTTTACAGGGAGAAGAATCCTACCAAGGACTGACACAGGCACTGGGAGCATTGCTGGACTGGGCAGATGAGCTGCTAAAAAGCACACACAGTCTTTGATGGTTAGCAGGATTCAGACAGTCCACCTGAAGGAGAAGGAACACATGAGCCACTGGAAGTCAGAATACATCGAATTCCACCTGCTTCTAACATACAATATATTCCACTCTATTGGTAAAGTGTCCTGTCATCACTACAGGAGTTCTGCTGAGAATTTAATACTACAAGAAACTATATTTAAGGAAGAAGAACAGTTGATATTTGAAGAAAGACAATCTAAAAAGTCTAAATTAAAATGTAAAAAGATACTAAATAGTTTGTTTTCTTAAATACTCTTTCAAAACTATATTATTTGGGGAGAAAAATGAAACTAAAATGTCCATATGAAAGTCTGATCTGATAACTGAATATAACATTAATCAGAGATGCCCAGAATTCTAAATTCTAAGGTATTTCCTCACCTGTATTTTATGCCTGTTTTTGATCTCTATGAGGTAGCAACTGCTATCTGTTGAAATTCAAATTTATGCTACAGAAATCCAAAAAGAAGTTCTTAAAATACACAAAGCCTCTGCGCATCTGAGGAGAAGCTTTCCACCCCACCTCCCAAGCTCAGTGGTTTGTAGTTTAAAAACATATGTCCATCCTCTTTGCTAGCTCTCTAAAACATCCACACACACAAATACCCTCATAAGTATGAACACACAGGTGATTTTGTTTTATAAAAATTATAAAATGGGGCTACATATATTAAAATACAACTTCCTTGTTAACACACAACAATATATCACAAAGCCAGATGTCGTAGTGTCTGCCTATAGTCTTGGCAACTCAAGAAGCTGAGACAGGAAAATTGTCAAATTCAAAGTCAGTCTTAACAATTTAGGTAGACTATGTTGCAAAAAAAAAAAAAAATTTAAAGGTGGGGGGCTGAGGATTAGCTTGGTGATAGAACATCTCTAGGTACAATCACCATTACCACAAACACACACACCAAAAAAAACAAAAATGTATCACCGATTCTATCCATGTCATTAAATGCAACCCAATTCATTGTTTTCACTACAAACAACTAAACACATTGCTTCAATAAATATCCTAGTACATATATTCTTACCAAATGCAAGCATCCTTATACAAACAGATTTAACTGGTTCTTCAGCAATAGATTATAAAAAGTAGGAAGACTGGGTCAAAGGCATATAAATGTACCCATACATTAAGATACCTCCCTATCACTTTCAAGAAATTTATAGAAGTGTATAGAAATTTATGCAAGTTGTTTTTTCCATACCCTCATTAATCGTGGATCTTTTTGCCAGTCTCACAAATAAAAAATTGTTTAACACCACTACTATTTAGCATTTCCTTGATAAGGAAGAAATCTGAATGTCTTTTTTTATTAAGCAATTGCATTTTCTCATCTTACAGTAGATTTCTTCATTAATTACTACCATTATTAGTAATGTGCCCATAAACAAATCTTTCTTTCTAGAAAACAAAAGAAAAAGATCACTTTCATAGCTAGATAACAATGCAAAGTGTAAAGCCAGTGCCGTGGCTTACCTTTGTGGACCACAATGCATCACCTGGAATCAGCCCTCTCTCTTCATCACTCTCAGTTTTGCTTCCTGATTTGCCACTGGCAGTACCAGATGCATCCTTTGAGTGAGCAAAAGGGTCTGAATGTTTTGACTGAATTCTTCCTCCTCTGGCTCGATAATCAGCCAGCATTCTACCCAAGCTCTGGCTATCACCCAGATGCTCAGCAATCCTAGTGCTCACTAGCTCATGTGAGGGCAAGACTTGAATCGACTTGGCCTGAATACTTCCATTTATGCCCTGAAACCCAGAGAGATCCCTGAGCAGCTGTTTCTTCCTCCTGCTCTCCATTTCTTTGAATTCTTTATTGAGAAGAGGAGACCAGTAAATCTGCTCTGGAAAATAATCTCGAGTAGAGCATCTCATGCCCTTCTCAGTTAAAAGGAAAGGTTCCCGGAATGTGATTACTGGGGAGATACAAAGGATCACATCTTTTAACTCCTGTTTAAAGGCCAAAGAATAAGTCTTTCGTTTATCTTCAGAGGGGGTAACTTCCTCAGTAACATACAATCCAGTGTCATCCTGTAGAGGGTCTCTAAAGGTTCTCATCTGGCTTTTGGGATCTTGCTCATCTATTTGCTGCAAAATCTCTGGCTGTTGATTGCTGACAGCATCCTGTTCGTCCACATGAAGTGGCAACAATGATTCTGGTACCAAATGGAAAAGAGCACAGGGGACACCAGCTGGGCAAGCAGAGGTGGCATATTCTTGATGCTTCAAAGAGGCAACAGTCTGTGGAATACTTTTATTTTCCTGCTCACCCTTCTCAAACATAATCCTGGATTCCAGCAAAGTGTTATCATCAGAGGGCAGAAACTCAGGAGGGTAGTCAGGATCCCGGGGAAGGGAAGTTCTGCTATACTGCTCCTGCACAGCCCCATCTTCCTCCTGTCCCTCAATCAGAGAATGGAATGAAGGACTTTGCATTAATGTGGGAGGCATAGCAAATTCATCCATGAGGAAGGAGATTTCTAGTTGAGAATGATAGGCTACACAGATCATAAATATTAGGATCTCCTTGACTCGAGCCAGCTCATAATCAGAGCCTCCTCTGAGCTTGATTGTACAGCCTAAGTGCTGCGGGCAGCCTTCAAAAAACATCAGTGTTTTGGTTTGTTCTACAAGTAAACAAACAAAAAGTTAAGAAGGTTTAGGTGATAATCCAGAAGTCCCAACAGAATTAATTCACTACCTTAATGTCTTAAAAACAAAAACCACCCTTCCAAGAATAAGACTACAGTTGCCTACACTCACTTAACCACTGCTGCTTCATATTTCCTACTAACTAAATGCTGCAGTACTAAGGAGTTCATTAAATCTCTGAAATCCCCAATCTCAAGTGAATCTATGCCAAAGATCACTCACCATTAGGCAACTGAAATATCTGCATATAAAATTTGTGACAAGTGCCCAAGTGTGGTTTTGTGAGTAGCTGGTCCATTGACATCACTAAATCACCCTGGGTCATCCGACTGATTCGTTCTAAAACTTGCTACAAGAGAAAAACACTGTATTACAAAATTAGAAAAAAATAAAAACCTTAGTGAATTTAACCTGGAAAAGTAATGGGGATGTGAACCTCATAGTGAATTTCCTTAATTTTAATAATTAAAATCAGTTTTTTATTCTAGAATTCAAAGCAAATGAACATTATAAACAATAGTCAGAGTTAAGTCTACACTGGGTTGCTAAGTAATTAAAACATGCCCACTAAAATACAATACCCATACTAATAATATTATCAAAATGCATTTGAGTATCATGCATTATCACAAGCTACTGTGGAGGAAAAGAAAGAAAAACTCCCTAGAATTGGCCTCTATTCTGCAGAGGGTAATCTTTTCAAAGGAGAGAACATTTTTACTGCTATACAATTCCCCCAAACAAAATAAAGGACCAACAAATACTTGCTAATTAAACTTTTAGTAAGTGTCATATAATCAAGCAGATTTTCTTCTAATCTGAGATTCTTCAGTCTTAATAATGAAATACCTACCATGTCTTCTACGGTGCAGCAAAGAATTAAAGATAACTGTTGACCTACCATGCACAAATATAAAGTGAAAAGCTATGGATTTAAGTGACATAAAAATAAAAAAATAAGAACTCACTGACTTTACGTTAATGACCAAAGTAATGCCATGTTCCAGTAACATGTCCTGGGCAATCCGAGACACAGTTTTCTCAACCAGAACTAATGTAGGTCGAACATCAACTATTCGCTGAACATAATTCTTCAAGAATTCCCTTTCCTAAGTAAGATAAATCAGAAATATTATTATAATTCAAGATCTGGACATATTAAAATACCAGGATAACTTGACAATTAAAATTACTTTCAACCTAAATATTTTTATTCCACAAATAAATCTATAACCAAATTAATTCAAACACAACCAAGAATTTCATTAATCATTCTGAACTATATTACTTGTGCTGAAAAAAATTAGGAGAAACTGCAATCTCCAACTAATTTTACTTTGAAAGATTTTTAGTCCTTCATTATCCATAAGTACTAATACATTTAATTAGCTCTCAGAGTTTAAAAAAACTACAGCAAGACCAACCAAACTCTAACCTCACAGCTCCCACTTACTGAATTTTTTTTAATATGGTTATAATCCTCTTTTTTGAAACCAACAAAAGTCACCCTTTTTCTAGATATCAGAATAAATGACTCTCAAACAGACGCTATTTCAGCTACTTTCCTAATTCCAATCTCCCAACTGATCATATTCCACCCTGAATAGCTACAGAGATCTAAAACTAATGCTTAATATGATTTAATAACAAACGTTTGATTTCAAAGCAAATGAACATTGAAAACAACAACCAGAATTAAGACAAAACAATTCATTAACTACTTCATAAAACTTCTGGGCTCCAGATGGCAGACAACTGAAACTGAGCAAGCTTCCTATTCCATATGTCCAAAGTATTTTCTGAGCAAGACTATAATAATGTTCACAACCACCAAAAATGCAAGAGTTTATTGTTTATTCCCTTTAATGAACCTGCCTGTTAGGAGGTATGGTCCTTTTAGCCTTATACCTCATACAATTTAAGATCAGGATATATTAAAATATTAGGACAGCTTGACTATTAATATCAATCTCACCTAAATGGTTTCTATCACAATAAATCAGTAACCAAATTAATTCACACCCAATCAAGAATTTCATTCATCATTCTGAACCATCGATTACGCTTAAAAGAATTTCAGGAGAAATTCCATTATTGTATATATTTTCAAATTCTCCCATTATTAACAAAATGGAATGTCTTTTGTGAAATGTATTAATTTTCTATTCTGCTTATTAATTTATAATTTAATAGCATTTAAAGTTATTTATGAAGCTCCAATAAAGCATAATTAAAATAAGTTGATTTTTTTAAAATATTTTGCCTCTCCTACAGGAATGACAAATAAATTTCCTATTCACCCAACTCCAATCAACTACTGTAAGTGTACCTGAAACAGCATTTAAAAAGGGGGTCCGGCTAGAAAAGAGTAAGAAGAGGTAGACACAAAGGGGAACATAGCAAACCATCAGACCTAGTGTGTTTGGCCTTGTAAAGACAATATAATATCACAGCCTAATTATCTTCTTGCCCTTGTATGTTCCTTTTTCTGACTATCTACCTTTAGGCTTCTCTGATTACTAATTTCATTACTGGAATTGGGAGGGAGGAAGGAGGGGGAAAAAATCATATCAGCTGGTACTTTCTTTCCATCAATTCCAAACTGAAATGTTAGAAGTATCATTAAACTATGTTTAAAAACATTGATGAAAAGATAAGACACTTTCTGTTATCTGAATCAACCCATGTTTCTTAACTACATATTTGTCCAGAGCTTACCTCTCTAACATGAAAAGACTTTAGTTTGTTAATAGGACTGAAAGAATGGAGTATTAACAAAACAGATGAAGTATAAAATTTTTATAAACAATATCATGTTTAGTTTCAATTACACTAGTTCATTGATCCAAGTCATACAATTCTAGACATCTGAATATGTCTACAATCAGGATACATCCCTATAATCAATAAAATTGTGATTATTATCCTGTGAAAGTCATATGACATCTTCTCTGAGACCAAAAAGCCTCCGGCGCAGTATCTGGGGCTTTAGCCTGGTGGTAGAGGGTGTGATAAGCAAATGCAAGGCCTGGAATTTAATCCTCTGCAGCCAAAACCCAACATCAAAGCATCTTGGATTATATGAACAATAATAATTGTGTTTTTTCTTTGAAATCTCAAAAAGTCACAGTAAATTAGAGCTAGAAAGACTGGTATAAATCTAATCAAAACCCCTCCATTTTATTGAAAACATAGCTGAATTCCAAAGATGACAGAGTTCCAGGTAACACACTTCATAAAGTAAAAGAGCAGAGTTTCCAAAGCACTGTGTGCTGGGTGTAGTGGCACACACCTCCCAGCAGCTTGGGAGGCTGAGGCAGAAGGATCACAAGTTCACAGCCAGCGTTAGCAACCTAGCGAGGCTGTAACTCAGTGAGACCCTGTCTCTAAACAAAATGTACAAAAGGGCTGGGGTTGTGGCTCAGTGGTTAAGTGCCTTGTATTTAATCAATCGCCATAAAAATAAATAAAAAAATAAAAGCACTGTGCCTTTGACCACAACTTACTTCCTCACTTTTTCTGTGATACCTATGAAATTAGAACAAAAGTGATTGTTCCTATGACTCCTGGAAAAATGTGATTATCTATGAATTTTTAAGAAATGCTTTTCCTATGTTTCTTGAATTGAATATAAATGTTTCCCTGTAGTATTATATTTACATTGGTAAAAACTTTCCATTTTGAATGACCACAAACTACAATAGTATTTATGGGAGAAAAGAGTTGGGGCAGAAGACTTAAAACCTATGCAACAGCAATAACAAAATCACTAACTGGAACCTTAACAGAGAACTTGGAAAGACCAGGTACATTGTTCAGCATGGCTGGAGGCTGCCTCAAAAGAAATTTTAAATGCACAAAACTATAGCAGTACAAATGGAAATGGAGCTCAGAGCAGCAGAGCTACCAAGAAGCTACCCAGAGCTGGAAGGTGCACCTCGCTGGGGAGAGAGTCCTGCCAACAGATGCTCACTTTCAATTTCTTAAAATAGAGCTGAGAGACTTCTTGCTTATGTGGCAGCCAAAATGAGGGCTATAATCTTACTCCACTATTCTGGAACCCCATACTTAGGAACAGCCCCAGAATCAGCAGCTTCCATCTGACACTATTCCCCAAGTTTCTAACGACGTACAAGCTATGTTCTAGAAATGTGTTTTAGTAAAAGTGACTGTATTACAAACTGGAAAGTCTTTTAGAGATCTGAAAAGTTGGTGAAACTCTCTCAGTAAATCAATGGTCCAGGGAAAGCAATATTTGGATTTTCATTTTTTCTTCCATAAATTCCCAGTCATGTACATTTTCCTTTAACACTCTGAAGCTTTAAAAATAATGAGTGACAGAGATTTTGGTAAGCTATTTGTAAAGTTTAATTCATAGAAGTGTCTTCTATAACTAAATTTTAAATAAAACAAGAGCAACAAGTTTCCTTTCAAAATAATTGAGATAAGCATCATTGTACATAGCCATTCCTTCTAATTACCACTTTCAGTAGTGAGTGCTTACCTGAAGCACAATAGGATCAATGCAAGTAAACTTAGTTTCTTCTCTGTAGAGATACTCAATGGAACACTTTAACAGAAGAATCTTGGGGTTTTTAATACAAGAATTCATCTAGAAAAAAAGAACAGACTGTTAAAGCTGTTAAAGGTTTGCACTTTACAGACCTTCTTTAATAATTAAGTTCACATGGTTCCTAATTCCTGCTAATTTAAAATATCTCATTACATCAGTATTAATTTAATTCTTCTGGGTTATTCTTTCATTTTTTTAAAAACAAGTAATCTTTTCTGATCAATGAAAACTTCTTTAAAAATTTACTCTTTTGAAACACTAATTGAATCCATTCCTCTATAATCTAACTTTTTTCCCCCTAATGTTGTAAGAAGAGGTAGGAATGGGTCTTACAGATAGGCTATCTTAAAAACTCAAAGAGATCAGCAAATTTGAAAGCATATTTAATTCAACATAGAAAAGGAAGAAAAGAATTAAAATGCCTCCTGAGCATTTATAATGGAATAAATTTCTAAACAATCACAAGTTGGCAAACTGAACTGGGTAACATGAAGTTCATAGAGAAAGTCTTCAAACATGTCCAAAAACAGAGTCTGGCCAACCTTGCAACTAAAGTCACAGGCAAAAGGGACTGAGTTCTCTAATCAAGATTTCAGACTGACCCATCTTAGAGACCCCAAACTGGCAAACAGTACTGAGAACAGTGACTCACTAGCTGGGGAACTATATTCAAGGTTCTTTTAGCAAATTAAAGATTCTCTAAATATGGTCAGTAGGACAAGTTGGTCACCCATGCATACATTTCTACCACAGTTACACATGGTTTTCTTCAGTTCCTGAAAACAGCATGACACACTGACCTCTTAATTCAATAACCACCACCAAAAAACCCCACTTAATCTGATTTAAAGCACTACTTTAAAAGGTAATGTGCCGCTTTAATAAGTGTCTGTATGTAAATACTAACTTTGGACCACTGCTGAAAAATAATACTGAATTCAGGCAACTTTTACTTATCTTTGATCACTAACAATTCTCTAGAGGTAAAATGCCTTACAGTTGAAGCCCTCTGTATCTACGAGGTCCACATCCATGGATTCAACCAATCATAGACAGAAAATATTCATGGGCAGGAGGATTGTACCTAACTAAATATGCAGATTTTTTTTCTTGTCACTATTCCCTAAATATACAGTACAGCAACTATTAATCTAGTGTTTACATTGTACTAGCTATTATAAGTAATACAGAGATAATTCAAAGTATGCAAATACTACACCATTTTACATGAGAGGTTTGAGCACCCTCAGATTTTAGTATCCCTAGGGAAACCTGAAACCTTCCTATATGGAAGCCTGAGCCTCCTTCTTCCATCTGGTGAATGCCTATTATCCAAATTCCAGTTTATTCATCATCAACTCTGGGGGACTGTTATGGTTTGGATATGAGGTGTCCCCCAAAAGCTCACATGTGAGACAATGCAAGAAGGTTTGGAGGAGATCTGATTAGGTTATAACATTAAACTAATCAGTGAATTAATCCCTGATGGGATTAACTGAATAGTGGCTAGGGGCAGGTGGGATATGGCTGGAGGAACTGGAGTCACACTGGGGGTGTGACTATGGGTTATATATTTGTATATTGCAAATGGATTCTCTCTCTGCTTCCTGATCAAATCATGAGCTGTTTCCCTCTGCCACACTCTTATGCCATGATGTCCTGCCTCACCTGGAGCCGCCCCCTCCCAGGAATGGAGCAGTCTTCTATGGACTAAGACCTCTGAAACTGAGAGCCCTAAAATAAACTTTTCCTCCTCTACAGTTGTTCTAGTTGGGTCCTTTAGTCAGAGCAGCGAAAAGGCTGACTAAAACAGGGACCTTCCAAGAAACCTCCAAACTTTCACCCCTGTGACAAACATTACTAGTTGCCCCTCAATGTCTTATTCTCCTTTTTTTCCATGTTTCAGAAAGACTAGTTAACAGAGCACAGAGCCATAGTTCACTGAATTTCACTGTTGAACTAAATCACATTACCTTTTTATGTGCAATGTTCTTGGTACAAACAAAGCCATTGACAACCACAGAATCAAATTTCTTTCCACCTGGGATCTGATGGAATAATTAAAATTAAAACAAAAACAATAAACTTAAGTGATAAATCCTTAGTATCCAGCCAGATGGTGCTAACATTTTCTACTATACATCCAAATAAAGACAAGAAATTCCAGGATATAAATCTTCCTATCAACCAATGATTAATGGCATCTCAGCATGATTATTATCCTACTCCCAATTTTCTTATATAGTGCTGGTACTCTAACATACTCACTGATTGAATAAATTAGTTGCTTTGGCAATTAAAACTATTAAATATCATAGTACAAAATACAAAGTATTCCATTACTATCTAATTAAATTAATTACCCACTATTTTCCTCAGAATGGTGACAGTAATCTGAAACAAGATTTTCTCATAACTGATTTCTTTCTTAAGAAGAGGAAGCAAGAAAGGAGAAACTATTTTGGGGGATTATCCACCCAACTCACACCTTCTGTCCACCTCTCACTTCCTCTGAGTGGCCCTCATGACTCCTAAGTGCACTGCTAACAGAGCAGACACCAAACTTCCCACACTCAGCAACCCTCAGGGTAATGACTCTTTTTACATTTCCATTAAGACACAAATGCTACCAGGCCTGCCTCACTGATTCCTAGCATAGGCAGAGTATTAGCAGAGCTCACCTTTTTAATGTGTACAAATTGACGAATATCCATATCATCATCCTGGTTCTTGACATCAGGTCGAACTGTCTGAACAACCTGGCAGACCAGTGACACAATGATGTCCCTCCAAGATGGTGACAATGAGTCACTATGGAGCAACTGCTGGAGTAGTGCCATCATGTGGTTATGATTAGCTGAACTATGAAAATGTCAGAAGAAAGAAGTGTGCATAGTTAATATAACCAAACACATAATTCTAAATATACAAGCAGTCTACAACGGAATAAACATTTCAATTACACCTCACAGATGAATCTTCTAGGTCAATTTATATTTTCTCGGTGTATCTTTACCTTAATGATTTTGTACATAAATAAAATTTGTGAATAAATCCAACTAACATTCCCCATTAATTTGCTAAAATGAAATTTCACTACATAAATTCAAATGTGAACAGACAAGTCCCTTTTTAATAAGATATTTCATCAGAAATCAGAATAGGCTTTATTTTCTAAGTAATCTTTGTATTTTTTGCTTTATAAGGAAGAGGAACTACACATATGCCTAAGTCATTGAACATAAAAATGGACATTTAAAATTTAAAAGCTCTCTGCCTTACAGCAATCTCTCCATAGCTTGTTTTTCCCCATTCTCCTCCCTTAGGAGCTCCAGGTTGTTATGATGCCAGCCCAAAGGTGTGAAAGGCAACTCTTTGGATTTTTCCTCCACCCGACGATTAAATAAGGATTCTAAGTAAATATAAAATATGAAGTCAGTATTTTATTGCCATGTTTTATGCCATCTACTCACATATTTAGAAATTACCAACTTTTCTTTTGAAATTTTTTTAAGTTAGCCAATATAAAATACAAGTATGAAAGGGCAAAGATGTAAAATAAATACATAAATTATATAAAATATATGTAATAATAAACATATGTACATATATAAATACATTAAAAATATAGAAGCAGAGATTGACAGTGTATAGCTCAGTGGTAGAGCACGTGTCTAGCATGTGCAAGACCCTGGGTTTGATTTCCAGCACCACAAAAGAGAGAGAGAGAGTTGTGTATGCTAATTTCCCCTATAAAATTACAAACTGACTGCATTCAACTGAAATATGAATACTGACAGAATAATATATAATAGTGGGGATACTGAACTTTCAAGAAAGAAGCTCAACTCAGATATCCCAAAACAGAAGGTGACAATGTAGAAATCTATATAGACAATCCTTTATGGTGTTTCTTTTTCAATATTAGCAGAGACTTTTAAAGAAACTTGTTAACAAGATAGACCTGAAAATAAACTACAAAGAAATATTAAAACATGATACATAGCAAATTATACAAAGTTTTATAAAATCATTAAAATATTTTAAAGGGTAAAAATGAATCAAGACAAATTCAACAGATAATAAATGTTTTGCAGAAAAGATGCTTACTCTAAATAACTGAAGTGACTAAATAAATGGAAAGAAAGGAGATAGGTAATGCTTAGAAAAATCCTCTAATCCTTTCCCTTTTAAAGCATACCAATCCAGCAAAAAACTTCCACTAAACAGTCCAACAGTCATTACATAAAGTATGTGTGCATGATGTAGGAGGTACAAGACCTGCACATTTCAATCATATAAACTGCCAGTCTATAAACTTCCAGTTGAACCAGATGCTTAGAAGTGAATTTAGAAGGATTGCCAAGTGATCAGTTCCCTTGCACTAACTTGCCCTACCTTCTCTTTTATCCGAAACTCCAGAAGCCAAAAAGACACTAGGAAGGGAACTTCTCCCATATTCAAGACCTAAACTAAGAAGTATTGTGAACTAACTGGGTATGTTCTTACTTTACAGTAAGCTAAATAAGGAATGGGTAATAATAGGCTTATATTCTTCTGTATTCCTGTTCTCCCCAAGAAACTGATCAGCAAAATTAGTTCTTTAGCCTCTTTTGTCTATTTCTTTTCCCAACTCTACATGGGAAAGCAGCATCCTCAAATGGATGAAATCTGCCTATAGGCTTTTTGATAAAGCTAACAATCCCTGATGATATGTATATCAATATTTAATACTGTATTCATGATGTAAGACACTATCCATGCCTTTAAAAGAATAAAATTCAAATTCTTTTTAAAAGTTTTTAAACAATTACTTTTCAGATCCTTCTCTCAAACCAAATCTAAATTTATATTCTTGTCTTTCAACATTCTCAAAGCCATTATACACATTAAAACTGTGTTAGTAGTACTAATCAAACATATTTTCAGTACTTCTCTGTCAGTCAATGTGCTAAGCCCTAAGGATACCCTCCTGAGCAAAAGAAACACCATCACATGGACAGTTGTTGATAAAATTACCTTTGATGAAGGCGTCACTTATTGAGAGCTGTTGTCCTCCAGTGTCAGAAATCAAATACTCTGCATACGAAGGAGAGAACAGAGAGGAAGGAAAGACATATGACTATAATGGGCCGGCATAATTATACAGAGAGCACACCCACACACAACAATGTATTACTCATGTAAAACCCATCACTGCTTTGTTAACTCAAGAAAGCTTCAGACTAAAATTTTTTTTATACTTGCACTTCATACTAAACTTAATAACTCAACAGAACCATGAAACAGTTCACCTCAGTTCAAATGTCAGATCATTTAGTAAATATTCAGATACCAAAACTGAAATAGTTTATGAAAACTAAAATCTTTAGTAATTTGCATAAGCCTAAAATATTACATTGCTTTTCTCATATATAACTGTATTTTAATACATAATGACTTTGTCTATATACAAGGTAGTTCCCAGAGAAGCCATCTGAGAAAACAATGTAAGGTTTTTTAAAATTGCAGAATATAAACTATAAAACAAATTCATATGAATAAAGATATAACTTATCAGATTTTTAATTAGTTTTGAATTAGATTTTGTTTTTCAAAAATTCTAACGCAACATTGCCATTTGCCAAGAGATAACTCCTGAACAGGCGCTGAATGCTTTTAAAAATATTAAAGTGAAACTTACTCTTTACTTCCCTTTGAACTTTCCTCTAGGAGGGTGACCAAGCATAGCTCAAGTGGGGTTCTGTATACTATGCAAAGCAAGCCACAACACAATTTAACTCCACAAAATTTTTTCTAAGTTCATTTATAAACAAATAGGCTTTAAAAGGAACTATGTTTATGAGCCACTATGATCATCTTCCCAACCAGGAAGCAGAGAAAATATTTTATTTAGAAAATTCAAGTGCACCATGCCAAATACAATAAAGACAATGTTACGCTTTATTTCTATATTTCCCTTGCAGAAATGAATAATGCTAAATTCTGTTAGTTCAACTAATGTATTACAAGTCTTTTACAAGTTTTATTTTTCACTCTAAAGCTTAAATACAAAGGAGACTCCAGAAATTATGGATTTTCCCAAACATTTATTATGAAAAAATTTCAAGCATACAGAAAATATTGTATACCATCCACCTACATTCAACAATTGCTAGGGACTTGCCATATCTTTCTCTTCACATATACATATGCTTTTTTCCTTGACCATTTAAAATTACACACATCACATTTTACCAGTACTTCAACATGCATCCTTTTAAAATAAGGGCATGCTTCTTTATAGCCACACCACCAATTACAGACTTAAGAAAACTGTCAATATCTGTTTTTCATTTTTCTGGTACTAAGGATCAAACCCAGGGCCTCATGCAAGTTAGGCTCTGCCACTGAGCTATATCCTCAGCCCCTGACAATACCTTAATATCACAGAACTGGTCCATATTGAAATTTATCCAACTGTTCCCAAAATATCCTCAAACATATAACCAAAAAAGTTCATACATAATATTTGGCCCTATGCTTACTCATTCTCTTTTAATCTAGAACAGATCTCCTACCTTTATTCTTTTCCATGATAAAGAACTTTTAAGCAACCCAGGCCAAATGTCTTTGTGCAATATCCCACATCTGGATCTGAGCAACTATTCCTTCATGGTATGTTTAATCTGAATCTCTCCCCCATGTTTTCCTGTATGGAGGCTCAAGGAAGCCATTATTTTCTCTTTCTTTCTAGGTCATTCTTGCAATAACTTTCCAAGAATGGCTCAGAATTCTGCTTGCACCACATAATAAAACACATTTCAATTGTACCATTCTCTAAGACCAATAGTGAAAAATTAACCAAATCAAATGTCATATTTTAAGTGCAGATAGTTCAAAGTTTTTGGTTTTTTTGGTTTTTTTTTTTGTAGATGGACACAATATATTTATTTTTATTTGTTTATTTTTATGTGGTGCTGGGGACTGAACCCAGGGCCTCACACATTCGAGGTAAGTGCTTTACCACTGAGCTACAACTCCAGGCCTCAACATATTTTATAAACCCAAATTTCCTCAGTCATAAAAGATAGAGGATAATTGGTAAAGAGCATTGCTTTTAATTCCAATGAAAAAAATCAAACATAGTTAATCCCACCTGTATTTATTTAAAGGGAATGAAAACAGGCAGAAGAACTCTAATCTTTCACATATTCTTTTTTTTTTTTTTTTTCATACTGGGTCCTGAACCCAGGGCCTTGCATATGCTAGATAAGTCTAAGATAGATAGATAGATAGATATATATATATCTACCACTGAGATATATATCTCTAACTCTTTTTATTTTGTTTTAATACAGAGTCTCACTAAGTTGCCCAGGCTGGCCTCAAACTTGAGATTTTCCTGTGTCAGCCTTCCCAGTAGGTAAGATTACAAGTATGCACTACCATTACCAGCTCACTTTAGGAATCTTTACTTTCTGATAGGATCATTTTAACAACAAAGAACAAAATATTTTTATCACATTTCAACTTCATAAAGTAAATGGAAAAAGAATAATTCTTAGTATTTTAAAAAATAGTAAGAAAAGAAGGACACAGAGGCACACTTCTGCAATCCCATCATAGTGTAAACTTAAAATAAGTACTGAACAACAGTAAATATAAATTGACAAAGCCCTATAGTATAATTTAGGATTATCCCTTTCCTGCTGCTATCAAATTATTAATTGCCCTTTTAACATTTTGTCCAACCATTAAAATAAGCTATAAATTAATATACTAATATTAATTGTGGCACTGCTGAGCTCCTACATTCCCAAACACACCATGCTATTTGTGTGTTTCTCATACAAAAATTCCATAGTACAATGGTGAATATGAAATTCTAGGGTGTAAAGAAGATAGTGGTTAAAGAATATAAAGTTTCAGTTAGCCAGGGGAATAATTTTTTGAGATCTATTACACAGAATGATGACTATAATAACTATAATATAATAACAGTGTATTGAACATTTCAAAATTGAGAAGATAGTAAATTTCAAGAGTTCACACCACAAAAAATGATAAATAAATGAGTTGACAAATATGTTAATTAACTTGACTTACATTGTATACATGTTATTAACATCTCTCTGTACCCCATAAACACATACAATTATAATTTGTCAATTTACAATTTTGAAAAGCTCCAAAACCGGTACTTTAAATAATAAATATGATCACCTCCTTCAACTACCTCTTTAACAGATTTCTAGTGCAAAATTCATTATTGTCTAAAATGTTTTTGAGAACCATCAAATGCCTAACATCATATAAAATCGTATATATGATATTCTCCTTATCTAATGACCTCATATTAACATAAGATGAAAATGGGGTTGTTTTCAAAATGACTTATTTTAGTAAACCAATGCAGCTGCCCTTTACCACAATCCTTTTCTAAATATTACAGTACACCCAATTCACTAAATTTTCCTACAATTTTTCCAACTCCCAATACCACATCAAGAAACCACCTTAAAAAATGTAACTCATCTATCAATAGTCATCTAGATTCTATATTACCTTACACAATTCTTACAAAATAATCATCTCTGGCTCCATGACCTCAGACCCAAATTCTTTCAACAATCTTGCATGTGGTCTGCCTAAACCTGGCAACAGACTCACTGAAAATAGCAGGACATTTTCTATCTCTTCTCTCTCTTGGGCTTTGCTTTCCCCTTAACCATGTGTTCTTTCCTGACAAGATAAATCTTGACAGAGAAAAGGAAAAGTTTCTTTCAATATTATACTGACTTCCCTAAATAACCTGTCTAATTTTTCTTTCTTGCTATGGCAATATCTTTTCTCAGATATCCTTGGCCTTTTCTCCAACCTTTAGTGACATCTCAATCTTTAGTGCCATCTAGACTCCTGCTATCCTGTCATTTTCCTTAAGAGTGCTGGTCCCTCTTTTAGATTCATTATCATAAGAACATTGCCACTCACAACTTTTTTAAAGGTTTGAGATCAAAGAAGTTTCAGAGGAGTATGATGGCTTTTTCAACTTCAGGTGCTTCCCTTTTTATTCTCCCTGAAAAATGTGAGGTTGTGCTGTAAAAAAAAGGCATTATTGGAACCTCCTGATCCATTCCCCTCTCAACACTCTTAAGTTAGGTTTCCTAAAATACACGTGTGACTATGCTCAGTAGTGTCCCCCTTGCCATTATGAATTGTATGATGATAGATCACTTTCTTCAAGATTTTCAAAACTTTCTTAACTTTCCAAGAGGTAAAAGCATCAGCAAGTCACAAATGTATTTTATATTCTGCTTTTAGTGAAATGAAACTGCCAATACATATGTCCAGAACAGATGTCCTCTGTCATGGTACATTCTGCCTCTGATCCACATCTGTAAATTAATACTCAAAAGCATCATAATATCCTCCAGGTGACAGTTAATTCTCACAAAAGTGTCATGTCTGCTTCATTGTCCTTTCATACACACCCAAATTTTCTCCATCATTCATCCAATTTCTGTTTTGAGGGTTTCCATAAAGATGTATACCTTACTTATGCTCCTTGCTAGTCAAATCTTCTCCTATCCCACACTCTCTAAATTTCTTATTTTTAAATAAAACACATCTTATTATTTTAACTCTTAAAGACATTCTACCACAGCTTGATAATAACTTACATTGACAATTAAGAGAAATTTGGTTTAGAAATGTAAATTTCTTTCAAATTATTTTAATATAGATATTTAAGTTCAAAATCTTCCCATTTGTTACATTTTTTTTTTAAGCTCAAAACAGAGAGGAACAAAGAATTAGGAAAGCAGTCCAGATCTAAGTTCAGAGACAATCTGACCTGAGAAAACTAAATGTTTAAAATTCAAACTTCAGGTAAAATCATACAATAAAATACTTTATAATAATGACTTTTCAGTTATTATGACATAATAAACTCCCATAATTATTCATTTAACCATTCATTTGTTTTCATTTATGTACTTTTACATAATGCCATGTTAGGGCTATAATTTAAATTGGTTTTGATTATATCCAATAATGTAAATCTCACCATCCATTTTTTTTAAAGGCATTTTATTTTTTATATACTGCTATCTTAGATTTTAAAAATGATTTATCTAATTTTTCCTTTTACATCAAATGCAATTTGGATATGGCCATTATTATTATTATTAAATAAGTAGACTAATATCAACATAACTAAAAATAACAAATTAATTCACTTTTTATTAGAGAAGAATTTTTTAGTAAATATACTATATGTATAATAGGCCTTTTAAACTCCAGTAGAAAGATGTTTTAAATGTGTGAATAATTTCCCCCAATTTAATTCAATCATCTGAACAGGTTTAAATAAATATGTTATTATAAAATAGCATAGGTGAATAGGCTTTAAAATGTTAAACAAAGAAAGAGAAAAGAATAGAGCAGAACATCCATGTTATAAATGCAAAGAAATGCCACCTTGGAAGTTGCACATTATGGGAAGAGCAGTCAGATGTAGGTCCTTTTAAAAGACTACAAGCTTTAAACTGGGCATGGTGATACTGAGGGAGAAAACAAGAAACAAAAAGAACCAACCAAAACGGTGTAGGGAGGAGGTGTGGGGAAAATGAGAAAGGGTGAAACAAAACCCACATCAAATCCCCTCAGCCATACTGGAACAGAGGAAGCCAGAAGGACAAGCTGGCATGAGAGCCCAGCTCTCCAGCCTATTTGGATTCCAGATGGTGACTACCTCCTACCTTTTTGGTCAGCAGGGTGAGGGGGCACATGTGGGTACTTGGAGGGCTTCTTGATATGGAAGTTCACGTTGTCCAGCTCCACGTTCAGGCTGATAGACGCGGCTGAGTCACTGTCCACTGTGGACTGGAAACTGCTGACTGAGGTGCGCTTGCTAGGACTGGCAGAATCTTTTAGTGTTGGGGAGGGGAAAGAAATATAGGGAGAGGAGGGGAGTAAAAATGGGTTTTATCAGGGTATTGGAGGAAAGGAGAAAAATGTTTTTTAATATACAAGCCCAATGTGCAATACCAAAATGGATACAGTATTTTCATGTACTTCTGTGTAGACTTAATAAAATTTGAACAGTTAAATATAAAATCAATTTTTAAAATGAATAAGTATATTGGAGGTTCTGCAGAAAGAAAGTCTGATATCATAGGGAAGAGGTGAGAAAGTTATCTGCTATGATATTATTTGCTCAGAGTTATTTTTAAGCTGCTGCAAACTATAGACTATGGTAAAATCTGAAAACATCAGTTGCCTAACAAGTTAGTATCTCAAGAAAATACTGTATCTAAGACAAGGATTGCTACTAGATGTTTACATCTGGTTGAAGCCATAACTTTTAAAGCAGATTTTTTTTCAACGAAATAAATAAGGCACTCATTTTATCATACACACATAATGATCCATAAAAACTAAAATGTTAGAAAGTAAAACTCACTAGCCAAATTATCGTCACCTTCTTCAGCTATCTGTTCTGTGTCGCTGTCATCAAACTTTATGTCTTTAAACCAGGATGGCTCAGAGTGTCCTTCCACAGAGTTCACGGAGTCACTGTCCGGAGAAGGTGTCTCAGAAAATTCTGTACTCTGAAAGTATCAAGACAGGATCCAAGCAACTGATCCTCAATGTCAACGATGTTGGGGGTATCACACAACAAATAAATTGTACCCAATATTTTTATAAACATAACTGAGTAAATTTATTTAGAAAAATAAACAAATTAACAAGAACTAAGCTATAAAATATTATCATACAGGCAATTCCATTGTTAAAACTGTAATTTTAATTAACTAGAAGTCTTAGGTTAGCATGTTACAAACACAATATTTCTTTGATATAGATTTTTACAGGGTTTTATGTCATCCTTTAGTTATCAGAAAAGACTACACAGCATCTAGTCTAACCCTGAACAAACTCTGGGTCACATCCTGAAAAAATAACTGTCATACTTTAACAAATATACACCAGTCTTCAGGGTCATTTCTAACTACTGAGTTTCTCATTTTAGGTGCTAGGGATGTGCCTCAATGGTAGAACACTTGCCTGGCAGGGGTCAGGACATGCGTTTAATCACTAATACCTCAAAAAAAATTTTTTTAAAGTTATTTAGTAAACATACACACACACACACACACAACATATATATTTAGTGTGTGTATGTACTTTATATATATAAATATACATATATGGTTATATAAATATTTTTTAAATTTTCTATCTTTAAGTAATTTTCATTTCCCTTGAATTAGAAAGATATTATTTTATCATCAGTGCACAGTTTAATAGTACTAAAGAGTCAAAATCCATTTCTATTTACTTTCCATTTTTCAATCATTTTGTTATACATGCAACTTTTAGTTATAAAAACATAAACAGTAAAACTGAAAGCTATTAAATGACAAATAAACTATAAGTTAACTATAAAACTAAGCCAAGTTTAAGCAAAACCACACCAAATAAAGTATTTAATCCTAATAGCAGGTTTTCATCATTACTACCTTACTTTAAAAAAAAAAAAAAGATATTTAAAAAGGAAAAAACAGCATTGGGACTAGTGGTATAGCTCAATACAAAAAAAAAAAGTTGTAACTTTCCTCAAACAGCAAGGAAAATCTATTAGAAAAAAAGTTTCTTTGGTTAATTCAATTACTTTTTATTCTCACTGATGAAGAAAGACTTCAAAACAAGCTTGTTACATTCTCATTAGAAGTAAAAAAATGAAGATTACCTGCAGTGGTCTGTAGAGTGCATACTCATCCCTGAAAAGCTGGTCATGATGACTAACACAATCCAGCCAACGTCCATCAACCATTGCTTGTCCAATTGCAATAGCTTGTGCCCTGAATTAAGAGCAAGAAACATGAAATATTTTAAAAGTCAGTCAGAATAATTTTATAGTATAAGACATAATCTTTTTTTTTCCAGTTCAGAGTTCGAATTTCAAATTATCCTTGGACAGATAAGGAATAAAACAAGAGACTGGGGAGACTGGATGCAAATTAAAAAATTCCTCTAGATACCATAGTAAAGGATGAGAACCTATGGTAACGCAGTCCTAAAAACCTTATTTTAATTACAGGAAATACTCAATGCATGCACACACCCCTCTCCTTAATGGAAGAGTAAAAACATGCTAAAAACAGCATGCCTCCTACAAAGAACTTACAGTCTTGATGAAAAAACAGTAAATATTACAGATATAGATATAAAATGTATGTATGTGTGTTCTGTGTATGAAAGAAACATACTCAACACATTTTATTATGGGGCATTTCAGTTTATAAAGCACTTAATCAACATTTATTTCTTTCCCAAAGTGTATTCACAGGACCAAAATATTTCTCCCATGTTGGAACTAAAGGACTTAAGTCATAAAAAGATTGAATAATTTTACTAAAGGCACAAAACTAAAGAGGTATAGCAAAAAATTGGAATCCAGTTCTTCCCTGTTTAAAGTTATTTCTCTCTTTACTTATTTAAACATTTGTTTCTTCTCATAAGAGGAGAAGCAGCTCATCTGAGCAAGTTGTAAAACCTACGGGAATGTGTTTGTTAGTTTGAAAGGTTTTAGGCCCTTTCTGTTATTCTTTTGATTTGTGATCCTCCAGACATGGCTTATAAATCCAATTCTCAACACAGGTTATAATGTCTAGATTGGAAAAGAGTAACAGAAGAATCTTTTAACCTTAGAATCTAGCTACGTTCTCCAATCTTGCTTTACTACAGAGTTCTAAGTTTGAGGAATTACCAGATGCTTCTACTTTTAATAAGATAAACTTTGACACCCCCCCCCCATATTTGGCTCCTTCCAACTATTCTCTACTGGTGAAAACCAGATGGAAGGAAGGTTGACTAATTAGTTCCCCCAAACCATCAAATACATTAAAAAAAAAGGAATCTACAAAGAAATGTTATCCCTATATCTTCAAATATGTGTCCTCATTTAAAATAAATTAACAAATAATATCAAAACCTCTTTCTTAAGATCACAATACCTGGTAGCAATATGTCCATTTCGGATTAGCCAGTTAACCAATTCCTTTCCTACAATGCAATTGGGATGGGTTCTCAGCCAGTACCGGTGATCCTGAAACTCCATTCCACTACTGTGATGGCAGATTTTTTTCCACAGGTCCTTTAACTGAACACTGTCCTGCAATAAATTGAGAGCAAGTGTTACTCATAAGAATGCTATTTACCTGTACAGATGCTTTCCTGTGATTTTCACATTCATAAAAGGAACTTTGATTTGCATTTCTTTAGAGCAACTAATTTTTTTTAAAGATTCTTTTTTTTTATTGGTTGTTCAAAACATTACAAAGCTCATAATATATCATCTTTCATACATTTGACTCAATTAGGTTATGAACTCCCATTTTTACTCCAAATACAAATTGCAGAATCACATCGGTTACACACTCACATTTTTACATAATGGCATATTAGTGACTGTTGTATTCTGCTACCTTTCCTATCCCCTACTATCCCCCCTCCCCTCCCCTCCCCTCCCATCATCCCTCTCTACCTCATCTGCTGTTGTTCAATTCTCTCCCTTGTTTCCCTCCCCCTTTCCCCTCACAACCTCTTATATGTAATTTTGTGTAACATTGAGGGTCTCCTACCATTTCCATATGCTTTCCCTTCTCTCTCCCTTTCTCTCCCCCCACTCGTCTTTGTTTAATGTTAATCTTTTCCTCATGCTCTTCCTCCCTGTTCTGTTCTTAGTTGCTCTCTTTATATCAAAGAAGACATTTGGCATTTGTTTTTTAAGGATTGGCTAGCTTCGCTTAGCATAATCTGCTCTAATGCCATCCATTTCCCTGCAAATTCTATGATTTTGTCATTTTTTAGTGCTGTGTAATACTCCATTGTGTATAAATGCCACTTTTTTTTATCCATTCATCTATTGAAGGGCATCTAGGTTGGTTCCACAGTCTAGCTATTGTGAATTGTGCCCGCTATGATGATTGATGTGGCAGTATCCCTATAGTACGCTCTTTTAAGATCCTCAGGGAATAGTCCGAGAAGAGCGATAGCTGGGTCAAATGGTGGATCCATTCCCAGCTTTCCTAGGAATCTCCATACTGCTTTCCAAATTGGCCTCACCAATTTAGAGCAACTAATTTATATGATTTAATATAAATGACGCATACATGAGGAACAACTTGAACTCAGTTCATCTAATTCCAAGCATGACTTTTCTCTTAAAAATCAATGATCCCAAGTACTATATTTTTGGATCAATGGCACATATTATCCATCTCCTAGTTAAGTACAAAATATATTCTTCTTTTTTGGAAACTGGATAACTGTAGAAGATGTGACAATAGGCAAATCACAATAATCTAAGGTAACTGTTCCTGGTAGCCTTTATTCCACCATATTCATTCCACCCTTTTCAGCACCACCCAACTGCTAGATAAATCTTCAAAAAAAAAAAAAAAACTATCCATTGCTCAGCAACTCAGGTTCAAATCTAAACTTGAGTGACCAAATTCATTGCCTTTCACTGGGTAGTCCCAAATAACTCCACTCTCAATGCCCACACTCTCCAACTTAAATTTTCTCCCAATTAATAAATCCTACTTTATTCCAAGGAAATGCCATGCTTATTCTTATCTCTATACCTTTCCTTACATCTATATATAAGATTCACTTTCTTTACTACTTATCCAAATCCATTTCGTCCTTCAAAACATAGAGCTCAATACCTTTTCTGACACCCTAATTAATGATCAATTTTTTAAATCTTATATCATTCGTGATGCTCTTTTTAGTATTAAGACATATATGTATTTATTTTACCATTAAAAACCTTTCTATTGATTTGATTTCTACCTCCTGAATTAAAAGTTGAGGATAGAAGCCATATCTTTCATTTCTTTGAATCACTCTGTGGATCGAACACATGATTTTATATATAAGCAAATGGAAGAAACTAAATATTATCTCACATAAACTGAATAAACTGTCTCAAAGGCTTCTCCATGTGTATAAGAAACTTGTTTCAGGGGGCTGGGGATGTGGCTCAAGCGGTAACGCGCTCACCTGGCATGTGCAGGGCGCTGGGTTCAATCCTCAGCACCACATAAAAATAAAAGATGTTGTGTCCACCGAAAACTGAAAAATAAATATTAAAAAAAAATTCTCTCTATTAAAAAAAAGTTTAAAAAAAATAATGCTTCAAATTTTAAACAGCAAGCTGGAACCTAAGAGTTAAGCTCTCTTATATTATGTAGGAAACTGAATTCTGATCTTGCCAGAAGAAAGGGGTAAAAAAAAAATTAATGCAGTAAGTAGAGAAAGAATACTGACCAGTTTCTCAGGTGATCTGAGTAAAAAGTTAAGCTAATCATTTCTGTTTAACTGATATGCTATTTCATTTATGTTTCTTTAAAAAAAAAATCAATGAAATAGACATCCTTATGATCAAAACTAGCAATGGGTCAAAGACAGTGTACTAGTACCAGAAGAATTTTGCGTTCATCCTCAGTGGTCTCTGTCCTAATATATGTTCGGTTAGCCTGGGGACTGACAGATGTCTCATATGAAGGTACCATAGGAGAACCAGATCTATCCAATGACAGGTTAGTAATGCTGGCTGATCTGGAAACAAACAAACAAACAAAAAGTAAAATAGCAGTTGTAAATTCATCTATAAATAGAATACAGTAAACATTCATATTTAAATAAATGCTTACTTGCCAATGTTAAGGGCAATTTCATTTCTTTATTGATTCTTTTTAGTTATGTATACAAGACAATAGAATTTATATTGATATAATTATACAAGCATGGAATATATCTTGTTCTAATTAGGACCCCATTCTTATGGATGTACATGATGTGAGATTCACTGTGGTATGGTCATATATGTATACAATAAAGTTATGTCAGATTCATTCCACTGTCTTTCTTTTTCCTATCCTTCATTCCCCTTTGTCTAATCCAATGAAATTCTATTCTTCCCCTACTCTCTCCCTGTTGTGGCTTATGGTCCACATATCAAAGAACTTTGGTTTGGGGGAATGGGTTATTTCAATTAGCATGATAGTGACCAGATGAATCTATTTACTGGCAAATGTCATAAAGTCATTCTTCTTTATGGCTGAGTAATATTCCATTATGTACATGTATCATATTTTCTTTATCCATTGATCTGTTGAAGAGCACATAGGTCGGCTCCATAACTTAGCTATTGTGAACTGTGCTTCTATAAACATTAATGTAGCTGCGTCACTATAGTATGCTGATTTTAAGTCCTTTGGGTATAAACCAAGGAGTGGAATAACTGGGTCAAATGATGGTTCCATTTCTAAGGAATCTTCACACTGCTTTCCAGAGTGTGTGCACCAATTTGCAGTCCCACCATCAATGTGTGAGTATATCCTTTTCCCACACCCTTGTCAACATTCATTGTTACTTGAATTCTTGATAACTGCCATTCTTCCTGGAGTTTACTGTATTCTCAGTGTAGTTTTAATGTGCTAGAGATGTTAAACATTTTTTTCATATATTTGTTGACCATTCATATTTCTTCTTCTGTGAAATGTCTATTCGGTTTTTTGCCCATTTATTAATTGGGTTATTTGATTTTTTGGTATTAAGTTTTTTTGAATTCTTTGTATATCCTGGAAATTAACACCCTGAGGTGCAAGTGACAAAGATTTTCTCCCATTCTATACGCTCCCTCTTCATGCTCTTGATTGTTTCCTTTGCTGTGAAGAAGCTTTTTAGTTTGATGCCATCTCATTTATGAGTGTGAGGACAATCCAGCTGTGACATCTGTTAACCCATTGATTGCCAGAGCTGATTCAGTTGATTTGGCTGCCTAGGTGGATGCCCCCTTATTCGCTCACCACTTCTTGTATGTCCTCCCCACTGTGTGCTCAATTGAAGAGGATGACCTTCTCCAATAGTGGAGGACTGTTCTTCAGTCAAGGGTATATTAGTAGCTGCATTGCCCTCCTAGAACCTCCAAACAAGCTCTCAAAGGCACTTTTAAAAGTAGTTATGATGATTATGTACAATGTCATTATTGGGAAAAACTAGGTGAAGGATACTCAGAAATTGTACTATCTGTGCAATTTCTATGTGAGTCTAAAATCATTTAGAAGTAAGTTTAAAAGAAAGTAGAAAGTAATTATGGAAATATTACAGAAAAATAATTATAGTTATATATCAGTAATATTTCAAAGGAAGTAGATATAAACACTTGTTAAAAATATTAAAAATTAGGGGGTTTTATAGAGAAATATAAAAAATGGTAACTAAACGTAGAAATAATATTATAAATCAGGAAGAAAAAATTATGGTTCACAGGTCAAATCCATCCTGTTTTTGTACAGCTCAAGGAACACCAATTCTGAACCCCAACTAAGTGAAATGTTATATTCAAAAAAAGAATTCCTCTTTTCTTATTAGCAGACCTACATTTAAAATATTGTCCCGTTATTATTAAATTTTCACTTCATCAGTTAAAAAAACTAGTGAATATTTGTTTCTTCTGATGACAAAAGTACTTATACATACCCTTAAATGATTTATAAGTGTATTATCAACAGCATCAAGCAAGCTATTTAAAAAAAAAAATTATGTAGCTAAAAATTTACTTTGCTTCTACCTAGGAAAAATGAAACCAAATTTTAGCTTCCAAACAAAGGATAAAAGGCAGAAGCATCTCTGTGTTAGATACTATGTAACCCATTCATTAGGGCAAAACACACACACACACACACACACACACACACCTTATTTAATCCTCACTGTATTCTGTAGAGTAGGTATTTATAGTTCCTTGTTATAGATAATGAAAGCCAGAATCAGAGCTTTAGTTAATTTTAGGGCAACTCAGCTAATAAGCATGAGGGCTGCCATTCAAAATTAGGTTTCAGCTGGGTACAGTGGCACACTCCTGTAATCCCAGCAGCTCAGGAGGCTGAGACAGGAGGATTGTGAGTTCAAAGCCAGCCTCAGAAAAAAGTGAGGTGCTAAACAACTCAGTGTAGACCCTGTCTCCAAATAAAATACAAAAAATAGGGCTGGAATGTGACTTAGTGGTTTAGTGCCCCTGAGTACAATTCCTGGAACCCTCCCCCCACCAAAAAAAGAAACTAGGTCTCAAATGAAAACTATCTTCTTTCCAATATAAAGATTTAAAAATATTTTTAAATAATTTAAGAAATTATTCAGAGATTTAGCAGAAAGTCACTATTAATGATTAATATATCAAATAACCTTTAAGCAATATTTTTAAAAATAATCAGCTATTCATTTCTTGGCATATTCTTTTAGTTCAAAGATTGCCACTATGTCTTACTCAATTAAAATCTCTTTTCCAGTTGGAGCATTAGTTCATGCATTCTGCTTTGTCTAATGTTCTAACCATCCTGCATGTATATTATTACAGTGGCAGTAAGAAAAAAGCAAATTGGTTAATTTTGTTGTCAAAAGCGCTAATGAATATGCTAGTGGTGAGAATGCTGATGAAAATTATAAGCATAAGGGCTGCCATTCATTGAATAAATTACATCTCTCCTAAAGACCTTCATCAATCTTAGAATTACTTCAAAACACATGAAGATATATTGTAAACACAGCCATCTCTTTGAGTACATGCCCACAGGAATACTACAATTTATCTTATTTTTTAAAAACTTTCCACATCCCTCTGCTGTATTTCCTTCCTTCTCTTTATAGCAAAACTCCCATTTCCAATTATTCCTCCATCCTATTTTAAACCCCAACCAACCCACTGAAATTACCTAGTATGCTTTAACTCATCTTACTTAACATTTCAGCATTTTAATTCCTTGAAAACCTTTCTTCTCTTGTCTAGTAAGGCAAACACACCTGTCCTGGTCAGCCTCTCCATCTCCTTCTTTATTGGGTCCTCTTAACTTCCCCAACCTCAGTCCTTGGTCCTGTCTCCTCTTTTCACACTCACTCTGCTGACGATCCCCATCCAGGTTTATAACCTTAAATACCATTCACATAATAATGACACCCAAGTTTATATTTCCAGGCTGTACCTCTTCCCTAAATTCTGGACTCATATATCCAACTGTCTATTTGACATCTTCCTTGGATCTCTAGAAGGTGTCTAATTCAGCTTGACACCTGTTAGTCAGAACTGTTAGTCAGGCATTGTGGCACATGCCTATAATTCCAGCAACTCCAGAGGCTAAGGCAGAAAGATCACAAGTCCAAGGTCAGCCTCAGCAATTTAGTGAGACCATGTCTCAAAATAAAAAGGGCTAGGAATGTAGCTCAGTGATAAAGCACCCCTGGGTTCAATCCCCAGTACCAAAATAAATAAATAAAATCAAACTGTTACTCCCTGTCTTCCTCCATCTCAATTAATGGCGACTGCAATTGCTCAAGTCAAAAACCTGAGTCATCTTTGAATTCTCTTCCTGTTGTGGCCTACATTCAATTGACTAGCAAATGTCATTATGTCTATACTCAAAATGTATACAAAGATCATTATTAGGAACATTGATAAAAACAGAATACATACAACACATCAGATGACAGAAATTTCTTACCATTATAATTTCCAGAATTTATACATGATTATGTAAGGGACCTTAATTTTTTGTTCTAAGGGAACACAATTAAATATTAATAAGTAAAAAATAAGACTTCCTGTTTCTGGCCTGACATGTAAGAATCTTAGAAATTTTTACTCTGTCCCAACAACCAAAAGGCTAAAAAAACTGAAAAGTCAGCAATTCTTCATAGATCTGTCAGACAAATGAGATCACAGGACAAACTGCTACTCCTATCATAAGAATGAGACAGGTGCGTACAGAGAATAACAATTTACTGGAGCAGAAACTCACAAGTAGAAACCTCCCTGAAAAACAACTCATTTTAGGTAGAAAAACCTGAACTATAATTGACAAATTACAGATAGCTCAGTGTGAATAAGCCTGAAAACTCTAGGTGGGCCAAGTATTGGGGAGTGGGGCATGTATTTGTGAGTTTCATTTTCAGGAGTGCTACCAGGTCCTCGTGGTGAATGTCAAAGAAAAAGGCCCTCCAGCTCCCCACCAGCAGGGAGGAAAAAAAATACAATTTTGAATATGCCAGATCTTTTTAATAAGGCCTTCCCCGAGAAGAAACTATTTTATTAGAGCCTAACTTAGTAAAACAGCAGAGCTAAACACTCCCCCCTCCCCAGGGGAAGAGAAATACCTAATACCAGCCCCCTCTAAACCAACCATGTGGGGGAAGAGAAATACACAACTCTAGCCTCTTCCAACCATCCTGTCCCACCTAAGGAGGGCAAAGGAGGGGGGACAAGGACAGAGGGATAGGGAAGTACTTAAAAAGTTTATAGTCCCATGGCACAGGCTCACCAAAAAACTGAGACTTAACCAAAGGAGTCTGAAGATACTTCCCCTCATCCATGCCTTATCATTACATGACTAAAGAAAGGCCTATTTACTGCAGTTTCTTTCACCTACTACATCATGTCTAGTTACCAACCCAGAAGGCATACTAAAAGGCAAAAAAAAAAAAACAGTTTGGAGATATAGAACAAATATGAGAAAAAATTGGGTACGGCACAAATGTTGGAATTATCAGTGCAAGAATATTTAACAAAACTTGTATGAGATCTAAATGAGGAAAACTACAACACATGAATAAAATAAAGAATAAATAGATATTTCATGAATAGGAAAACTCAATATTGTCAAGATGTCAGTTTCTCCAAACTTGATCTGATTCATTGCAATACCAATCAAAAACCAGCAAGTCACTTTGTAGACATCAAAAAAGTAACTCTAAAGAATATAAGAGGCAGCAAAACACCCCAAATACTCAACACACTATAAAAGGAGAAAAAGTTGGGGAACTGATACAACCTGACTTTAAGATTTACTATAAAGTCACAATAATCAAGGCATGGTATTGGTAAAAGAATAGCCAAATACGTCAACAAAACATAAAAGAGCCCAGGAATAGACTCACATAAATTGTCAACTGACCTTTGACAAAGGAATAAAAGTAATACAAAGGAGCAATTAATCTTTTCAAATAAGTTTCCAATCTGAAAACTCAACTGTCCATCCACATATTAAAAAAAAAATAAATCTAGAAAAGAACTGATACCCTTCACAAATTAACCCAAAATGGATCACAGACATAATTGTAAAAGGCAAAACTCCTAGAAAATAACATAACAGAAAATCTAGATGATCCTGGATATGATAATGAGTTTAAAAATATGACACTCAAATCACAGTGCATGAAAGAAATAATTGATCATCTGGACTTCATTAAATTCTTCTGCTCTGCAAAAGACAATGTCAAGAAAATGAAAAGACAAGCCATACACTGGGAGAGAATATTTGCAAAAGACACATCTGATAAAGGACTATTATCTAAAACACAACAATATGCTAGGTGTGGTAGTACATGCCTCTAATTCCACCAACACAGGAGGCTGAGGCAGGAGGATCACACGTTAGTGAGACTGTCTCAAAATAAAGAATGGAAAAACAGTGGGCATGGGGGCTGATGATATAACTCAGCAGGAAGGCACCTCAGGAGTCAATGTTCAATGTGAGTAATGCCAAAAAAAATTTTTTTTTAATTAACAATGAGAATTAAAAAACAATAAAGTTTTTTGCTGTATTAAAAAAAAATAAAACAGGGCTGGGAATGTGGCTCAGGCAGTAGCGCGCTCGTCTGGCATGCGTGCGGCCCGGGTTCGATCCTCAGCACCACATACCAACAAAGATGTTGTGTCTGCCGAGAACTAAAAAATAAATATTAAAAATTCTCTCTCTCTGTCTCTCTCTCTCTCTCCTCTCTCACTCTCTCTTTTAAAAATAAATAAATAAATAAAACAAAACAAAATTTTTTAAAACCCAACGATGAGAAAATAAACAAACTGATTACAGATGGGCAAAAGATTTTGACATCTCACCAAAGAAGATATACAAACCACAAGAAGGCAGATAAAAAAGATGTTCAACATCGTATGTCACTAAGAAATGGCAAATTAAAACAATAATGAGATACCAATATACATCTATAACATTGGCCCAAATCCAAAACACTGGAAACACCAATGCTGGTATCATGTGCAGCAAGAGAAACTCTCATTTCATTCCTGGTAGGAATGAAAAATGATATAGACACTTTGAAGAACAGTTCGAAAATATCTTACAAAAATTAATCATGTTCTTATCAAATGATCAAGCAATCATGCTCCTTGGTATTTATCTGAATAAAGTGAAAATTACTCGTACACAGGTATTTATAGTAATCTTACTCTTTCAATTGCTAAAACTTGGAAGCAATCAAGATGCCCTTCAGTAGGTAAACAGATACTGTACAACTGGACAATGGAACATTATTCTGCACTAAAAATATCAAGTCATAAAAGATATAGTGAAAACTTTAATGCCCATTACCAAGTGAAAGAAGCCAATCTTAAAAATTTACATACATTCAGTGTATATAATTCTGGTAAAAAGGAAAACTACGGAGACAATTTAAAAAATCAATGATTATTATGGGTTAGAGGGACAGATGAACAGACAAAACACAGCAGATTTTTAAGGCAGTGAAACTACTACTCTGTATACTACAATGGTAGATACATGTCATTTTGCATTTGTCCAAATCCATACAACCTACAATACCAGTAGACCCTAATGGAAACTACAGACTTTGAATGATAATGTGTCAGTGTAGGTTCTATAATAAATATACTATAATAAATATACCACCAATGTCCCAGATATTCACAGTAGTGAAGGGTTGAGCATATGGAGAACAATGGAAAAGGGCCTCTGTACTTTCTCCTCAATTTTGTTATCAGCCTAAAACTACCATGTAAAATAAATCTGATGAACTAAAGAAATAAAAGATAACAATGTGTGAAACATACTCTCAAATGGTTCAGGAAAAAAATGTATGTGCATGTGTAAAATGACAGAATAGGCAAAAACATAAATAAGTAAATCTTAATGAATATATGGATATTTATTTTCTTATTCTTGCAAATCTTCTGCAAGTTTGAAAGTTTTTTAAAACAATTAAAAATTCAAGAAAAAAACACTCTCCCCATCTCATTCAGAGTAAAAGTCCTGACAATTAACTGTAAAACTGATCTACTTCAGACTCACAGGATTGTTTCTTATTAGTTGCTGGGAACTTGTCATTCTTGTTTTCTTGGTACACTCTTATACAAAAGGTCCACAAGGTTTCGTTCTCTCACATCATTCTCTCACATCCTTCAGGTCTTTTTACTAAACTAGAAGACAGAGGATGGTGTAGGTCCCAATATCTTAAGCCATTGATGAATACTGGAAAGAGCTACTCAAAGAATGAAAGCAAGAGCTGACCAACAAAAAGAAAATGATAGTTTAATTCAGCTTTTAGAACTGGGATTATAACAAGCAATCACCTTTTTTAATGCTTGTTGTTATTACCATGACAGGAAATAAAAAACAGACACAGAATACAGTGTTTCCATTTAGCATTTACCTATTTCGAGCGGGGGATTTCCCAGCATCCTCCTGAACAGATACAAGTCTTGTTGACAGAGCAGTGTTGGAGGAGTCTGGATGAATCAAACTATAAAGAAAATAGGAAAATATTGAGATCGCTTGGAACAGTAAAAGGCAAACCCAATTCCAATGAGATGCTTTAACATTTAAAAGCAAATTAAATCTCTTCCCCTGAAATTGGGGGATTATGGGTCACTTTTGCGCTTGCTTGGATTAAGGTGAAAACTGTGTGATTATCATATCAAATGTCAAAAGAATGATAAAGTTTTTTAAGTATACCAAACATTAAGAACACCAATAGCCAAACACGGTGGTGCATGCCAGTAATCCCAGCAACTCAGGAGGCTGAGACAGGAGGACTGTGAGTTCAAAGCCAGCCTCAGCAATAGCGAGAAGCTAAGCAATTTAGTACAACCCTGCCTCTAAATAAAATATAAAAATAGGGCTGGGGATGTGATTCAGTGGCCATGTGCCCCTGAGTTCAATCCCAAATACAGCCCCCCCAAAATAACAATAAAATAATAAAATTGGTTGGATAAGTGACTTACATGATAACTTCCCAAATCACATATATATAAGATGGAAATGATTTGGGAAATATGAGTTCTAAAACTTTACTCTCTGTCCCCACAGCCCACTGGAATAGCAAAATAAGAAGCAAACCTAGGTCTAAGAGCAGGTTCCACCTCTTACTAGCTGTGTGACCAAATTTATTATTTAATCTTTCTGAACTTCAGCATCTGCATCTGTCAAAAGGAAAAAATAGTGCCTACCAAAGAGGTATAATGAATAAAAGAGAATGAATATTAAATAATTAGCACAAAGTCTAAAACTATTATTCTACCTTTGACATCTATCAAACACCTCTCAGGAAGCTATCATACCTGGTTTGTTTTATAAAATTTGTTTTATTAAATTGTACCTGCCAATTAAGGGCTCATATAGCCAGATCATACACAATTAAAAGATATTACTAATTAAAATAAGCAAGAATTGAAGACTTTCTATACTTTGTACTATATTATTAAATATAGAATCAATTTTTTAAATTTATAATAGGTATGTAAGATATAAAGAATCATGGTACTACAAACATCAAAAGATTCATCAAGTAATTTAAGAAAAAAAGAACACTATCACTGATTCCAAAGTACCTATGTTCCAACCATGATTTATTTTGTATACTTCTGAAGTTTACATAAATGAAAGGTTTGTGGATGTATGATTATACGAAACATCTTTTCCATTTTATATTATGTCCCTAAGATTCATACATGTTCAACTATAGTGGTAATTGGTTCATTTTTTTATTTGTTTAAATATAATGTACAGTAAAATTCCTCACTTCCTTAAGATGTAACTGAGAAAATATCTCATCAGAAAAATGTTGGTTAAAACTCCAAGCTCTTTGATATGGTCAGATTTGGTATTATGCTTAAGAAAATTATGTTGCTAGAGAAAGCGATCAGAAACTGATGAACCTAGGACACTAACTCAAACAATTCTAAGTAACTTCCAAGTAACTTCCCCTACTACCAGTCCATTTAGACCTGCAGAAAGACAGGAAATGTACCTTTGGAAGGAAAAAAATCTAATTTCATTTAGAAATATGAATACAAATCTCATGAGTATTATCCCTAAAAAGACTTCATTAGGAATTATTAATCTCAGTGACTTCTGTTGCCTATTCATCAAATATCATGAAGTTTATATACATGCCATGTGCTATTCTTGGTGCCAACAGTAAAACAGTGAGTGAACAATGAAGATATAGTCTCTCGTCTTATTGAGATTATACTCTAATTGGTCAATAACCTCACTACCCATAAACATCTATGATCCTGCTGGAGGTGAACCAAAGAGAAAGGAGAAAATGGTGAATTTGAAACAATTCAAAGAATAAAAGTCAACCAAAAGCACTTATAAGTCAAGAAACTTAGTATTTCTCAAGTTTAAATAAAATTATATTCAAGTGCCAGTACCTTTGCCAGGCCAAATCATCCTCTAAGAATATGTTACGGCTGGCTTTTCTACTCCCAACAGGTGTTCGGGGTTCACTGGGATCAAGTACAGACACAGAGCAAGCAGAATCTGAAAGAGCATTCAAATCTTCCCCAATGGAATTACTGTCTGTGGAATGAGCATAACTTAAGGCTATTTTTCTACAATAGGTGCAAGCTCGGAGGTCTCCTGGGAGGAAAAAAAAAAAGAGAGAGAGAGAAAAAGGAAAATGAGTAAAAAATAGCAATACTATATTATTTAAAATATTTTAAATCCTTGGGTTAACAGATAATCTAATAACAGGAAAATGTCTTCTAGTCTTAAAAGACTACCCCCCCAAAAAAATTTCTTTAAATATTTATTTTTTAGGAGTAGGTGGATACAACACAATGCCTTTATTTTTTTATGTGGTGCTCAGGATCAAACCCGGGTCCTGCCCGTGTGAGTCAAGCTCTCTACCACTGAGCCACAATCCCAGCCTCCCAAATTTTTTAAAGAAGTAAAATACTTCAGCTGGCTCTGTTAAATATTTTAAGAATCATCACTATAATAAATTTATCCAGGGGCTGGGGTTGTGGCTCAGTGGCAGAGAACCTGCCTCGCACATGTAAGGCACTAGGTTCAATCCTCAGCACAACATAAAAAAATAAATAAATAAACAAAATGAAGATATTGTGTCCATCTATAACAAAAAATACTTAAAAAATAAAAAAATAAATTTATCCAAGTGTCCAAATTACTTCAAATATTTATAACAAGGTAAGAAAATCTGACCCAATCATACTGGAAAACTCTGTTTGTAAGATATCTTTTCAAAATTGTAAAAATGAAATAAGGGATCTATCAAAGGTAGGAATTTCAAACAGAAAAAATTTCAATACAGTAAATAAACCAATGTAAATGTAAACAACACAATTTCCCTAGGCAACAAGTGAGGAACTTAAAGTTTCTATTATGAAGCCCTGAAGAGTGGCCTCTAGAAGGGTACACAATTTTGAAATAAACTAAGAAAATGGCCTAAACACAATATGATATATTGAGATAAACTTTGCTGAAATTCTTATAACGAAAAGTTAAAATAGAAATGAAATGTACTTGGGAGAACAAACAAGATTACTTAATACTTCTAAATTTTTTGTTTTTTTAAGGATGTAGTCCTGCCCAAAAATAAGTGTTAATTTCTACCTTGTTTTTCTAAAACATTGTTTTGTGTGATTCCGTAACAATTTGGTATATTAAAAATGGAGGTGAAATAGTCATATGCCACATAATGTTTTGGTTAACAAGATCACATAATACAATAATTGTCACATAATGGAGCCGAAAAACTCCATTTTGTTCCCCCCACCTGCAGTGCTGTGGATCAAACCCAGGGCCTCACACTTCTGAGGCAAGAATACTACCACTTATCTGTAGCTCTGGCCCTTGAAAAATTCTTATCACCTGCTGATGTTGTAGCCATCATAATGTTGTAGGGCAACACATTTCTAATGTTTGTGATGCTGTTATAAATAAATCTACTACTCTGTAGATCTTATAAAAGCATAGCACATACAATTACATATATTACATAAAAGTTGATAATGATGATAAATGACTATGTCACTGACTTATGTCATTATGATTCTACACTTTTTATCATTATTTTAGAATGAACAACCTTTTACTTATAAAAAAATTTACCATAAAACAGTATACCATGTTGGATCAGTAGCAGTCTCTCAATTGTTCAAGATGCTATGTTGATACTCAGAAGGCTAGATAGAAGGAACACCTGAGGCCAGAAGTTCAAAACCAGCCTGTTCAAAACTGCAAGACCCCAAAAACCCAATCCACCCTACCAAAAAAAAAGGGCCATAGGGATCTATTAACCAGCACCATCCAGGTTGGTTTAAGTATATTCCATAATGTTCACACAAAGATAAACTCACCTAAGTGATGCACTTCTCAGAACTTACCCATCATTAAGCAACACAAGACTATATTTAACTTTACATGTAATTTAACAATTCTACCTTAATTATTTATTACCACTACTACTAAAAATCTGAAGTGACAGAAAAGATTTCTAAAAGTTCACTGCTTTTGCCATAATTTCACCAAGTATAATAATACCTGTTTTATTTTAAAACTATTATTATATAATACTTAATTTTATTAAACTATACATGTATCTTAATCAAAATAAAATGTCAGTTGTTGATATACTAATTTCTGTCACAATTTAAAAGATAAAATATATTAAAACTATTAAGAAAAATAGATCTGCATCCACTTCAATCAGGACCCCAGAAAACAGTAACAACAAAGTGAACACCAGTCTAGGATAATCAAAGCACTAGGATAATTACCATCAACTGATCAAGGCAGAATTACAGTGAAGATGTGAAATTACTTCCTTCCTGAAAGACCTACTGTTTACCATTACAAAAGCGGGTTTGTTTCTTACACTATTAAAGGAAATCTCCCTGAACCAGTCAGCTCTCAAAACTAAAATTATCAAACCAATAAAGACAGTCAAGCCTGACCAGAAAAGTTTCATTTCATTAGAGCATTCATCAGCAAAGGCCACTACACATATAAGTGTATTATATGATGGAAAAATAAAGGCTAATGAGACACAGTCCTGCCACCAGAGAACTCACAGTATACTGGAGATGATGGACATATATAATTTAAAATGCTGCATGATGAATGCATAGATATTACTTTTACTATTACCATAATAATTGCTTAATATTCATGGATCCTTTGATATGTGCCAGACATTGTTCCAGGTATTCTACATTTATTCAGCGTCTCAATGTGCAATTGTGCACTAAATATATTATTCCCATTTGTGATGGTTAATCTCAGGTCAACTTGGCTAGACAAGGGGTTTGGTCAAATAATCTAAACAGTTATCTGGGGTGAGGGGTGCAGGGAGTATGATTAAAATCTACAAATACTGAAGCAAAACAAATTATTCTCCATAAGGTAGTGAGTCTCATCCAATCAGTTAAAGGTCTGAGGAGGTAAGACTAAAGTTTCCAGAATAAAAAGGAAATACTGCAAGGCAGAAATCCTATAGGAGTTTTCAGCCTGCTAGCCTCCTTGAGAATTTCAGACTTGCCAGCCCTTCACAATCATTAAATCACTTGAGCCAATTCCTTAAAATACAGATAAACTTCTCTCACTCATTTGCTCAGTGTGTGTGTATAACTCCATTCATTCTGTTTCTTTAAAGAATTCTCACTAATGTAGATTTTGGTACTGTTATGTTTGAATATGAGATGTCCCTCAAAAGCTCCTGTAGTAATGCAGTAATGAGGTGAAATGACTGGATTGTGAGAGCTGTAATCTGATCAGTCTAGCCTAGTTTAAATGGACCTCCTGGTAACTGTAGGTAACTTGTATGTGGCTGAAGGAGGTGGGTCATTAGGTTTATGTCTTTCCTCTCTGCTTCCTGACCCCACCATGAACTAAGCAGCTTTCCTTCACCACTCCCTTCTGCCATGAAGCTCCATCTCATCTCAGGCCCAGAGCAGTGGACTCAGTTGACCATGGATTAAACTTCTGGAACCAGGAGCCAAAATAAACTTTCCCTCCTCTATATTGTTTTTGTCAGGTATTTTTTGTCACCAGACACACAAACATAACTAAAACTGGTAAAAAGAATGGTTCCAAAGGAAAAGAATTTTAAGGATAAGGTTCCTGAATGGGCTTTCATGTTTCTAGAACTGGTTCTCTGATTGGACTGAAAGGCACTAATGATTTTATTTCTAACAGCAAAGAGAATATTGATAATCTATGGTGTGCTTAGCAATACAAACATGCAAAATATCACCTATGTATGGATACTCCTAATCAAATACTTATAAGAAGCAAGATTATGAGTTACTACGTATTTAATATCTTTGAACATTTTTGTCAAACTAATAAGTATATTAAGATAAACTTATTGTTCCTAATTGCACTACACAAAGTAGAGAAATAAAAGAATAACCTCAGGATTCAAATTCCCAGTTCAAGAACTGAACTAATTAAAAGTTTCTGTCTTCCCTGAAAGAATCCTTTATCTCCTATGGCCTCAGTGCTAAGATTGCTGAATATCTAACCAATTCTCAAAATACAAGTGGCTGAATTAATACACATAACAACAAAGACAGAGACAGGAGTGATGGATCTGTTCACAAGCCAAAGAACATGAAGAACTACCAGCAACCACCGGAAAATTAGAGAGAAGCCTGGATGAATTCTCCCTTGGAGCCTCCAGAAGGAAGTAAGACTGCCAATACTTTGACTCCAAGCTTTCGGCCCCCAGAAATGCAGAAATGGGAGAACAAATTTCAGTTGTTTAAAAAAAAAAAAATACCAAACCCATAACTTCAATTACCAATCTTGCAGTATGTCTGCTAATAAAGTGAGGACACTGATTAGGAAGAAATGGGATCCTGAAAATTAGAATGAAGATATATGGAAAAAGCCAAAAGAAGCTAAGGATATTAAACCCCCAAATCTGAACCTCCTGTCGGAAGTGGCCTTTCCAAGTCATCTGAAATTAACTCTGCTTTGCTTCAGGAATTTGTAATGCCCTCCCTCGAGTTAGGTGCCTTGCAAGACACTTCTAATTCCCCTCAAGATCTATTCCTAGTACCTCCATCCCATAGTCAAGTCCTGCCAGGTCTTAAAGGTAAGGTACAAAGTAGACCAATGTGGATGTATGCGGTATACCCGAAGAACCACATGATTATTCCAATTAATATAGACAAAAACCCAAGGAATGTGTGAGATGGCTATTGAGGGTATAGGATAAGAGTGGACAGAAAATTGGCGCAAGTTGAATTTACTGATATGGGACCACTAAATAGAGATTCCAGATTTAATCTTGCAGCTTGAGAAGTTAAAAGAAGCTCTTAAGTCTATTTAGTTGACTGGCTAAAATATGAATCTTTAAAAGGTGGCTTATATTAAAAATGAAGATAAAATGCCTGAACTTCCCTGACATACTACAGAGCAAGGAATACATAAGCTTAGGAAACAGGAATGAGTCAATTTTGCACATACATAACCACACTCCCTCTCTTATTATGTGATGCTCTGCATGACCTTTGGGCTCTGCTAGCAAGAAAGACATCATCAGAGGAGTACCCTAGACCTTGTACATCTACAATGAACCAAAACAGGTATTTGGGGTTTTTTTCCTGACGCCAATTATGAAACAGGGATTGGTATGTACTGGTTTGGCTAACATAGCCAAACCTGCAGAGGAACTCAGTACAGTCAATTCATTGTTCAACAGCTACTGGGTTTATTTGGTCAAGATACTCACTCGTAATTATGGAAGCAGAAGCTTCTCATACCTGTTGTATTTGGAGCTATCACCAGGAACTAAAAGCTAAAGTAAACAAAAGACTTTCTTCCTGATAACTTGAATAATCTGGATGTGGACACAACCACTGGGACCTAGTTATGATTTGATTATTTATAAAGTAATGCTAATTGTGCTAATTCTTGGAAAGCATAAAAAAATCTAGTTGTGATAGTAGTGTTTGATTTGACAGAAAACTAAAGTAAACTTTTAACAATAGTCTCTCTTTACATATGACTTAAGGAATTTACCTATGGATATTAGTAACCTTTTTCTATGATTTGCCCGTAATAAATCATACTTGGTCACACACATAAAATAGAGTGGATTTGCCATATAAGACCTGCTCCGTTATCCCTGAAAGATATAACTTTCAGCGCAACCATGAAACATAAATTTGTGAGGGGAGACTCAGAATCCCTGAAGAGCTCTGGCTGCTATTGCTTTTCTTTTTAGATAAGAAATTACTGCTACCACTGCACCAGGAAAACCAAATGCAGTTGGGATAACTGGATCCTCAGGTATCAGGGGCCAACGGGATTTATGGCCTTTGAATACTGTGACTATACAATTAAAGCAAGGAAACAGTCAACTTTTTCAGGGATTACCAGCACTAACTCTAAACTGAAACTAATTCCAGGGACTCAAACATCACTGTTGTTCACCAGACACAGCAGAGGCTTAGGGAGGCATGGCAACTGATGGGAGTTTTAGCTCAGGTACATCTCACAGTGAGTTTAGTGGGTCCCTAAGCCCATTCTGAGGTTATTTCATCAGTTCTAGAATATATAATTGATATAGACATATTCAGCAACTGGTAAAATCCATACATTGATTCCTTAACCTCTATTATGGTGCTTCTGGCCTCCAGAACTGTAAGACAATAAATTTCTATTGTTCAAAGCCACTCAGCCTATACTTTGTTATGGTAGTCCTAAGAGACTAAAATGCCAGCCAGGCATGGAACACACACCTAAAATCCCAGTGACACAGGAAGCTGAGGCAGGATGATCACAAGTTCAAGGCCAGCCTCAGCAATTCAGCAAGACCCTCTTTCAAAATTAAAAAAAAAAAAAAAAAAAAAAAAAGACCAGGGATCTAGCTCAGTGGTTAAGTGCCTCAATAAAAAGGAAAGAAATCAATCCTAACCGTATGAGATAGATTTTATCCTAAGGGTAATGATAGCTCTGAAAAGGTATTTATCCCAAGAGTACTAAGCAGGGAAATAACCTGACATGATCAATTGGCATTCTTCAAATACTGACTTGAATATGAAAAATGAATTCAAGATAGGGAAAAACTAGGGGTAAGAAAATCTCTTAAAAGCTCTAGTCAATCTGGATGAAAGATAATGAACTTGTAGCAATTTTAGTTTCTTTTTTTTTTTTCAAGTGAATGAAAGCAAAAGGAAAATCTATACAATAACAAAAATAACATGAGAGAAGTCAAGAGCATTTTCTTGAGTAATTTCGGTCCACCTTCCACTCCAAATCACTGCATAAATCCACACACCATTGTCAGCTTTCTTCTGTTTCAACAAATAACTTGAATTTTCAGTATTGCTAAAATTTGACTATGTTCCTTATGGAAGAATAAGAGTAAGATACAATTTGCCAAAACATAGTGTCATATAAGTCAAGAAAAAACTTTAAAAATAAGAACTCTCATAATAATATAAATTAGAAATCTACTCTAACCATCTTGTCTGATAACTTTTAACATCCCTAGAGCTTTCTCCTAGTATCTATGATACACTGTCTTTTATTCTAGTTATTTTTTAACTTTCCATCTACTTTATCACTTGACTGTGAAGCGCTGTCGCCCTCACTATTGCATCCCCACGCCTTACACACATGGCCCAAAATAAAAATTGGCTTATTGTTGGCCCTGTATTATAATTATTTTATACTTATGACCTTTAAAAATTGTAATACTGTCAATAAAATGCATTTACCTGTATAGCCCATAAATTTTCCAGGGATTTCTTGATTACAGCAACGACTGCAGAAAATCTGCCCACATAGTCGGCAATGGTGTCTGCGCCTAAAGGTTGTGAATTTTTCACTACAGTCATAGCACTCTTTACATTGGCTATCTGGCATCCAGTATTGCTTCAGGTCACTATCCTATAACAATAAAAATGTGTGAAGACTTCTTGAAAATACTGATTTTTATATTGTAATGGCAAATAAAATCCTTGAAGATTTTTTTTTTACAGAAATTAGAAGTTAATTCTAAAATTCATAAGAAATGCAAAAGACCAAAATGACCAAGAACAATCCTGAAGAATAAAACAGGATTTACATTACCATCCATCAAGACTTATTCAAAAGCTATATAATTTTAAATAGTACTGCTGCAAGGACAAAAAAAATGGAGATATGGAACAGAAAAAAGTAGCTTAGCATACACTAATGTGTACATGATTTTTGTGATAAGATTTACAGCACAATCAATGACAGATGGTCTTTCAAAAACTATGGTGCTATCCTCATGTCCATTATATCCAAATAGACATGAAAATAAAAGGAAACTTGACCCTATTAATTCACACAAATAATAAAGCTTCTTAAAAAGAATCATAGGGGTATATCTACAGATCCTGGCCTGAAACTAAAACAGAACTATTTAAAAAAAAACACTAGCCTTAAAAGGAGGAAAAAAAAAAAACTGATACAATAAACCACATTAAAGTTAAGAACTTAGGTTAAAAAAATTGTGGTTTCACAACTGAAATAAGTAATAAATATACTATCATTTTATTCTTTATTTTTGGTACCAGGGATTGAACCCAGGGGCACTCAACCTCTGAACCACATCCCCAGCCCTTTCTTATATTTCATTTAGAGATAAAGTCTCACTAAGTTGCTGAGGCTGGCTTTGAACTCAAGATTCTCCTGCCTCAGCCTCCCAAGCCTCTGGTATTACAGGTCTGCACCACCACACCCAGCTTAACAAATACATTTTCTTTCAAGTCATATTATGGCATTTTTCAGTGGGAATGGTATGATCCCAAAAAGTATGTAAGAAGAAATCTTCCAAAGCACTAATTATTACCTGGCTTTTTCCCTCCATGATTTCTTTGAGACGTTTTAATACTGTGCTGAGGCTTCGAAGCTGAACAGCTGTACGAGGATCATGACCTCCAAAGGTAGGTTCTGCTTTCCTTCTTGTATCTGAGTCATATTAGAAAAAAAGAGAAAGAAGAATAAAGGCAATCTTGTTAACGGTTCCTTGTGTCTATATAAAACACTGCATCTATGTGATGTGAAGTGCTTTTATTACTTGTATTCTCCCAACCAGTGACATAGGTTGAGAGTTAAGGGTGGTCTTTATAAGGGTAACAGACTGTTGAAAGTATTTCTTATTGCCATGTAAAATACTATTTCACAAGCAAGTAAGAGCTATCTAAGACAAGAACTATCTGAGCTGATGGTTTGGAGGCCTAAAACAGCAGCATCATCTACATGGTCAGAATTCAGTAATGATTTCTTTTGCTCTTTGGTCCCAACCTATAATAAATACCTGGACATTTAACAGAAGAAAAAGCAACTCCAGAGGATTAAACACTAGCCATAAAAGGAGCAAAAAAAAAAAAAAAAAAAAAAAACTGATAAAATAAACCACATTAAAGTTAAGAATTTAGGTTAAAAAAATGTGGTTAGTTTAGCTTAGTCTCTATAGTCAAATAGGTAAGCAATAGGATCAAAGGGTTCACTTCTGGGGCTAATCATCAGAAAGAAATAACTCACCCCTAAAGATTCTGATAGAGGGCTGGGGTTGTGGCTCATCGGTAGAGCACTCGCCTAGCATGTGCGAGGCCCTGGGACTGATCCTCAGCACCACATAAAAATAAATAAAACAAAGGTATTGTGTCTAGCTACAACTAAAAAATAAATATATTTTTTTAAAAAAAGATTCTGATAGAATTCAAAACATCCAAGAGGGTAGATTTGACCATGACAAAATCTGACAAATGTCCAAGCATATTATAACTGCCAGAGAATTGCTAAAACTCTAGTCCTATCCTTCTCTATTGCACCCAACCCAACCCTGTAGTTCCAAACTGAAAGGGTCAGGTATTTTGGTCATAGTGACAAAAAGTTAAGGCACTCCAGCTGTTTCAAAACCTAAGGGTGAACAGGAGGTGATCTGACAAAAAAGATGAGTTATCTGACTATGGACTGACACCTCTGTAACCATGAACCCAAAATAAACTTTTCTTAAAAGTTGTTCCTATCAGGTATTTTGGTCATAGTGACAAAAAGTTAAGACACTCCAGCTGTTTCACTGAAATGGCAATACTAAACACAAATCTATCTATAATAAAACAAGCCCAGATTCTAGCTTTGTAACCAGAATGGTAGATGCCCACCAAAAGTGCCACTAGTAGGTAACTGTACTTTTCTTGTGGACCAAAACTACTGCAGTTTCTATTCCTGGATCAGTGTTATGGTTTTGATATGAGGTGTTCCTGAAAAACTCAAATTAGTTAATGCACAAATATTCAGAGATGAAATGTTTAGGCTATGGACACTATAATCTTATCAGTAAATCAATCCATTTAATGGATTAATAATCTGAATGGATTACTGGGTGGTAATTACAGGCAGCTGGGGCATGACTGGAAGAAGTAGGCCAGTAGGGGTATATCCTTAGGCCTTATATTTTGTTCCTAGCTACTCACTCTCTCTACTTCATAACTGCCAAGAGCTGAGCAGCTTTCCTCTACCATGTCCTTCTATTCTAACATTCTGCCTTGCCTCAGGCCCAGGGTAATGGAGTTGGCTGACTATGGAGTGAAACATCTGAAACCATGAACCCAAAATAAACTTTTCTTAAAAGTTGTTCCTATCAGGTATTTTGGTCATAGTGACAAAAAGTTAAGACACTCCAGCTGTTTCAAAATCTAAGGGTGAATAAGAGGTGATTTGACAAAAAAGATGAACATCCAATTAGCTTAAACACTCTAGTCTAATAACCCATGGAGCTCCCACTAACCTAAACAGATTGCAGTTACTTTCCAAGGTTTCAAGTACCCACAGGCAACTGCAGTCTAAAAATTTTAACATTTGTCTTCATTCTTTCAAGAGAAAGAGACAACAATCACATAATTTTTAATATATTTATTGTCATAGTTATTTTTGTTACTCTCTTTCTATGCCTAACTTACAAGTTAAACTTTATCACAGATGTGTACATATGGGGATAAAAAACATAGGGTCTGGTACTATCTGTGGTTTCAAGCCTCTACTGGTACAGAAAAGAAGGGAGGTTTAGAGTATATCCCTGCAGATAATGGGAACTACTATAAAATGGAAAATCTGGGGCTGGGGTTGTAGCTCAGTGGTAAAGCACTTGCCTAGCATGCATCAGGCACTGAGCTCGATTCTGAGCACCACAAACAGATAAATAAAATAAAGGTCCATCAACAACAACAACAACAAAATAATAATAATTTAAAAAATAAAATAAAATGGAAAATCTGCCTCAAACTCACTATTTGCCAGATTTATATTAGGTGTGCTTTGTTTTAGTTGGGTAGGAAATAAAAGATTACAAAGAAATGAGAGGTTGATATCTAAATCCAAATTTACAAATAATTACCTAAAATAATTTAATGAAATAATCACTGTATCTAAACTGCACTTATTTTTAAACACTTTGAAAACTTTTTATCTTAATTTAGCATTAGTAATACCTCAGAGGTGGTACTAAAATGTAAGTATTAGAACAACCAAATTATTCTTGAGTCTCAAAATGTAAAGCAACTATCCATGAATTATAAGTTGAAAAAGGAGACAAAGCTGTGAGAATTACAATGGCAATGCTCCACATACCGGCAATAACAAACTGTGAAGCCCCTTGCATTTAGCTACTTACAAATACAAGATAGTATTAATAACATCATCCACTGGAAAAGGATGAGTGAGGCTCTTCCTGGAACCATGAGCACTAGTGCCCTTGAATTAAGATGAACAGACCCTGAGAAAATCTAGTCTAGCTCTTTGCTCTTAGGCAAATAATCTTAGCTGCTTCTTATAAAACAGATACCAGAAAATTAAATTACTTTCCTAAGGTCTAAAGCCAGTACATAGTTACAGTTCTTTAGTGAAGAAAGGAACTTATTTGGCCAAACAGTCCCAGGCTTTTGAAGTTCAAATGCATCTAAGGTAGAATCCAAGAATAAAGACAATAAAAAAGGTAGAGGGGCTGGCGTCGTAGATCAGTGGTAGAGCGCTTGCCTAGCACATGTGAGACACTGGGTTCGATCTTTAGCACCACATAAAAAAACTAAATTAGTAAAATAAAGATATTTTTTAAAATTTTTTTAAATATAGAAACTGCAACAAATGAGACATTAGAAGCTCCATCTAAAAATATTTAAATTCAATTGTATCATAACACCACAGGCAAAGTTAGGCAGTCTGTCACTACTAAAAGATGAGTTTCTACTCCAACTCCTCAACTGAACAAGTGAGGAAATCCTGTGCTTAAAATGGAGACTGCTGCTCTCCTTGGTCTCCTTTTCTTCTTTCTGTAGCTAAGGAAAGCGTGGTATTTTGAAAAATTAAGACTCAATAATTCTGCAAAGAAAAGTGGTAGGTGAAATTTTCAGACAATAATGTCTTCATTCAATATTATTTAGTTAGAAGGGCTCCCTCAACAAAAACAGGCTGTTGGTCATGGACCAGGTATAAGAGCTAAGGTTAAAGGTTAAAGTGGAGATGTTTTAAAATAAAAGGAGAGCTCCTTTCTTTCTCTTCCCTTGCCCACCTTCCAATTCTTAACCAGAGGTTAAAGCTCACTGCCTTAGAAGTCCTGTAAAGATGACACAGCCAGCTCTGGTCCAGTTCTTCAGCAGTACTTCTTCTGACTTGATTTCTCTTGCCTCTTCCACTAAACCAAATCTCAGCTAGCAATAAAATATCCTCTGCCAAACACCATTGCTTTCATCTATTTTTCACTCTCATGGGGAAGACTGGCCAGGGCCGACAGGATCTGGTATTCAGGGACACTTGATTTCTCAATGCTGTATCCCTTTGCCTCTATTACACCACTTCCCACTGCCTTCTTCTATAACCTTGATAGATGGTTGGGCAAACCATTCTACTGAGTTTAGCAATCTAACAGAAATAAAGCATAAAATATTTACTCTCTCTAGTTTCTTCACTTCACTGATCCCTAGCACGCACTCATTAGAAGAGCATGAAAATAAGGAGATGACTGTAATAAACCAGGATGGAGAATAAACAGGCAAGAAGAGCTCAGCTTATACAGCCACATTGACAGTTTGCACCCCACAAAAGACACAGGCCAAGAGCAAGTGGCAGCCCAGCAATGGAGTTGAAGAATTCTGCAGCCAGAGGCATGCACATCACATTTCACTAGCACCCAAATACAGACGCAGAATTCATTCACAAGACTGAAACTAACCTGTGTTCTCCTGGGGATGCTGCAAATTGTTCTCTGCTGAAACTCAAGCAAGTAATTAATCAAAAAGCAGCCAAGAGGTCTGTTGTTTGCCTAAATCAAAGTTTAATGACATGTTTAAGAGCTTTTATTCAGATATCAACAAATTCTTTCACTAACTAAGTAATAGTTTTATTTATTCTGGAGAGTACCTGACTATTCCAAACAACAAGAAAGTTAAGTCAATAAATAACTTGGGAAACACAATGACCGTGGAAAAATCTTAGAAGAATGAACACTGTTTTACCTAACACTGAAGAGCGTCGCTGAAGTTCCTCATTAAGCTGTTTTTTATAAGGAACAGGTGACCTCACTGATTGTGTCCTTGAAGGGAGCTGAGGGCTGGACCAACTTCCACTGGGAGAAGGGTGCTCTCCTTGGCTCCCTTCTCCTCTCTCTGTAGAGCAAAAGAAAGGTTGACATTATCTGAAAAATTGAGACACAAGAATTCAGCAAAGAGAAAACATGAAATTTTCCAGACAACTATATTTTATTTATATATATATATATATATATATATATATATACACACACACACACACACACACACACACACATACATATATATACTTATATATATGTATGTATATATTACATGCATAATTTAAAATTAGGCTTTTGGATTTTTTTAAAAGAAAGAAATCCAAAGAGTAGAGCAAAATTATAAGCCAATAATCACACCCTTGGTATATGTGATTTTCTGTTTTACTTTTCATTTGAAATTTGAGGAAACAGAATGCAAGCTTTTTACACAAAGGCCCAGAATTTTTGCTGTGTTTATGGAAGAGATTCCTTGTACTATTGAAACAGCACCCAAAATAGTAGCTGCTCAATAAACGTTTACTAAATAAATAGAGTATTATCTTATAAAGAGTCTACATAATATAATATCTTAGATGGAATCTTATAACATTAAAAGGACATTATGTAAAAATTTTAAAACTCTGAATAAAATACATACAGTAGTTAGTGAAAATTGTAAAATCTTTACATCAGTGCAGTAATACTGATAGTATAGTAATACTAACCTAAGATGTTAATAATAGCAGAAACTGAATGTAGGGGTAAACTAAGTGCTCTGCATTATCTTTCCAATTTTTCTATAAATCTAATAAAACTGTTTTAAAAATTAAAGCTTATTTTTAAAAAATTATCATCTTAAAAATGTACCAAGTTTTTATAGTACTTTAAACCTAACCATTAATAAACTTAATTAGAACTATCAAAATTTCTACTGAGGGGCTGGGGTTGTGGCTCAGTGATAAAGTGTTTGCCTCGCACGTGTGAGGCACTGGGTTCGATCCTCAGCACTACATAAAAACAAGTTAAACAAAATAAAGGTGTTGTATCCACCTACAACTAAAAACAATATTCAAAAAAAAAAAAAAATTCTACCTAGTCTGGGCTCAATGGCACACATTTTTAATCCCAGCAACTCAGGAGGCTGACACAGGAAGACCACAAGTTCAAAGCCAGCCTCAGGAAATTAGTGACACTGTAAGCAACTCAGCAAGACAAGCTCTTGCCCTGTCTTTAAATAAAATATAAAAAAGGGCTGGGGATGTGTTCAGTGGTTAAGCACCCCTGGGTTCAACAGTACCCAAAAAAAAAAAAAAAAAAAAAAAATCTAGCATTTTCTTCTTAAGCAGAAAAATCTGGTGATATATGAATAAAGCACCTTGTTAATATTTCACTTTCTCACAAAGATACAACATGAAAGTTGAATAAGGGAACTATAAAGAATCAAAACTGTAAGTTTTCTGATGCTTAAGAGTAAGTCTTACCTTTGTTAAATCGAAAAAGATTTACAAAAGAACTATATGCTGATTTAAAAGAAGGTTCATCCTGGTCAGGAGTCAAAGGTTTAAAGTGTGTAAGATGAGAAGGACTGGTAGGAGGTCGAGGCAAATCATTAGCAGAGTCCAGTGTTGGGGAAGTCTTATCATCTGTGGCCATTTCATGAGTCTGCAAAAGAAAAAAAAAAAAAATGTTACTGTTTCAGAAACCAAAAGTTAATTTCAAACAATATGCATATATCTGGAAGATCCTATTCTGTGAGAGTTTTTACCTATGAAAACCAAAGAGTCAGTGAATTTAGTTTAGCAAACTCAAGTGAAGGTTTAAAAACACTGCTGTCTAAATCAAATCTCAACACCTAAAACTGATGGTCAACCTAATTTCAAACATTACTATTAAAATCATTTTAAAATTTTTAAATTAAAAAATTTGCAGGTAAGGCATAAATGTGAGCAGGCAAAGAAGAAAAATATTTTCATATCTGTAAAAATTTTGGGGAAAAAAAAAAGGTACTTAATAGTTTTTTAAAGTTATAGGGGAAAACTGGTTTATGCCAACATATAAATTCCTCCATCTTACTTATTTCAGCTTTTCCCTCTAAAAATATAACAAAAAATTATCTACCTAAAGAAAGGAAATAAAATAGTCATCCTTTAATGACATTTCTATATAAACTCAACAATTAGCTCAAGTTACACCTTATTTGAATATTGACAACTATTCAAATCAACAAGCTGTGCTCCATCATGTTTCCTCCCAGGAACATGAACTTGCTATTTTCCCCTTTAACCCTATATAAATATTAAGATAAATATATTAATATTAATATTAGTAAATACTAATTTAACTCTATATAAATATTAAGATAAAGATCTTCCTAAAGGGCTTTTTCCCCTAAATTACCAAAAATCATAATTTAGCCAAAGCAGTAAATCTAACTACATCAGCGTTTACCAAAAAAGCACCGATTTATATTTTGCTATTCGGAGTTACAGTTCAACCAGAAGAACCATGCATACCTCTAGCTAGTCATTAAAATGCTTTAGTTTCTAATATAATTTACACTTTTAAAAAGAGGACATTACACTCTTGTAAATGCTTTGCTTCTCTGAAATCATATGCTCCATCTCATTTTATTTTTACAATCCTAGAAGGTACATAAAGCAGTCCTCATTACATTTTTATCTTCAAGGCAACCAAGGTACTCTGAACCTAAAATAACTTTCCTGGGGGGAGGTCACAAAGATAGTTTGGGAACCTGTATCTAATCTCACCACAAAATTCTTTAGATTGAAATTATTTTTGTAGCTTTTCACAGACCTCCAAGTCTAGCCTATAAGCTATTTTCTAGCTACTCAAGACTACTCAAGACTTTGCTTTATTAATAATTTAATTGACTTTTAATTAAAGCACAAATGAAACCACTAACCTAAACAGAATTTTGGCAATAAATATTTATTAGAAGTTGGGGCAGGGAGGAAAAGAAAAAGAGTAAGGGGGGAAAGTGAGAGAAGAGGAGGAGGAAGGAAAAAGGGAAAAGTCTTTAATATCATCTTCTATTGGGGAAAGTAGTTAATAATCCTTCCAAAGTATCATGACACTCCATATTCCAGCTTCACGACTTAGAAAATAAGATGGTGACTGATTAAGTACAAACTCAAATTTTTGTTCTGTATTTTTTAAAAGAGTACTAGAGATGAAGGGCATGAAGACAATAGCAACCTCAGGCCTCAGAAAACAACCTATATTCTACTTTCACAAAAGTAATATCAGAAGCAGAGTTAAAAATCTGCATAAAGAGCCTTAGAATTACCTTGAATTACTTCTAAAGATCAACTAAACATGAAACTTTTATTAGGTTTTGGAGATATGAAGATAAAAAATTACAATATTAACATATAGCAAGTATTGTCTCTACAACATAAATACAATCACATGGAGTTATCAATAATAATTACATGATACTGGGATCCTGAAAAAACTACATTACAACTCTAATTTTTTGACAACTCAATAACTGCTTATTATAAAAACTAGGACTCCTTCCTGACAGGTAATTAGAAGTATTTATCTACTTACTCAAAGACCTCTGATGTATCACCAGCACTCCACCTCTTTCCATTTCAAGGTTAGTGTAGTATACGCATATTACCTTGTTAGTAAAGCTAATCAGTAGGCTATGGGGTATTAAACGTAGGAAATAAGTTGCTCTATCAGCCAATATCAAAATTTTAGTTAGAATATCCAAGTATCAGCCTAGTCATCTCTAAGTAGTTTTTTTAAAAAAAATACTCAAATTTTATCTAATAATGCAGGACAGTTTAATACTGGTAGTGTTGGCTTCCACCAACAAAGAGTTTTGTTGTTGTTGTTGTTGTTGTTGTTCAATTTTTGCCAACAAAAATACTAAAGGAATACCAAAACTGATCCATATTACTCTTTCCAGAAAGAAAGAGGCAGTTCCCAGGAAATTAGTCTTGCCTGTCAGAGGAGTCAACCTGCCCAAACTCAAGAAAAAGAAACTAAGAATATTTTTTGTAAGAATAATGACAGAGTAGGACTTTTGGAGAGGCAGAAAACGAGATTCAAATAAATCCGAAATAAAATACTGCAAATATGCCAAAATACTATCTGTATTGTCATTGTACTAATTTTTACTAAATGAATGCACGGAATTAACATCTTAATAATTTAACGTATTATATACATCAGATACACAGAAATAACCGATTCTGCTTGATACAGAATTCTAGCATTTTTCATATTTCTTGAATGTCTTAATAACAAACTCTAAACTAGGCAGAAGACCCCCATATTCCTAAAAGCATCCACCCACTTCATTCTCGTCCTTATGTTGAGAACATTCTTTAAGAAAAGGAAGTACTAATTTGGAAACCAAGTCTCCCCAAAACACTTTGAAATAAAATCGCCTTTAATGGCAGAAACAAGCTTTTAAGGAGATATACGCATATTTGAAAGCCCAAGGTTGTTACCAGTTCTGTAGCTTATGAACTTTCTTTTCCAGCCTAATGATGTACCTCTTGACACATGGACCAGAGCTCGTCCACTCAAAGGGAAGAGGAGTGGGCATTCCTCCTCCTAAATAAGTTCGGGCATGAGGGTTAAAAGAGGTGCAAGGGAACTTCAAATGTTTCAAGGAACCCTCTTCAAGAAGTGCCCTACGCGGCTCCCGTTCCACTCGCCAGACTCAGGGCAGCCTGGAATTAGGAAGACCAGCTAATGCTTGGGACAGGTTCTTGGCCTTTCCTGGCCCAGCCGCAGCCCAGCGAAGGAGCCCCATCTCACACCCTCACCTCAGCTTTCCCCCACCGCTCTGGCCCGCACAGCACCCAAGCCGGCCTTCTTCCCACTATCAGCCCCAGCTGGCCACACCCCAGGCCTCTCCTTTATCTGGGCCTCCCGCCCCGGCCCCGCCGGCCTCCCTCCACCCCAACCCCAGCTTCACCCCGCTCAGGTGCAGGGAGCCCGCCCCGGAGCGCAGCGAAGGGGTACTCCAGTCGCTGGCTGTTGCGGCAGGAAGCGAAGATGCTTACACGGTAGATGCGGCGTCTCCCTTCCCCCCAAGGCTCCGCCCCCCCGTTCCTCCTCCCCACCAATCCGCAATCTTTCCTGGGGGCCGACTCCGCCCCCTCCTCCCCGCCCGCACGACGTTCGGATCAGACGCTCAGGCAGAAAGAGTCCAGCCCAGAGAGTGTCGTCTTGGACCACTTGGCCAAAGCTAGGCCTCCTCCGCCTTTTTTGAGGAAGCCAGGATCACAGCGCGCGTGAGCGTCACGCGCGTGGGTCACTGGATGCGTGCTTGGTGTCCTGGGCACCGGACGGGTGCTGGCTGGGCCGCGGTTACCGTATGTGTTCGACACCGTGAGCACTCTTAATGGGTTACAGTGCTCGGCGTTCTCGTGACCCGCACTTTGACTTATGTAGCGCCGATCAGTGGGTGAGAACGAAGACGCCGGTGTCAGACTTGCAGGACTCCGACCATAGCTAGGCATATTCCCGTAGATAAATTGCTAACTTCTTCAGGCGTCAGACCTCTGGTGTGTAAAATGGAGTTAATAATAGCAGTACCCACTTCACATACTTTTTTTTTTAAAGATTACTTAAAACAGTTCATGAAAAGCGGTTGGCAGAGTGCCTGACCCAGAGTTAGTGATGTTGGCTCTAAGCTTTTCATTCAGGTTTTGAGTTGCAGATGCTAGGGCTAGCTGGATCCTCACTTTGGTTCAGTAGAAAACATACCAAAACCTGCTGACTGAAATTGTGGGGCTTGGCAGAGGAGCACAGAAAGGAAAAGAAATATAAAGGGAGGTTCTATTTTAATTCAATTCTGGGGATTCTTTTCCTCAAAAAGTTTTGGCAAATCCTCATTCAAGCTTTCTTTTTCTTTCAGCTGCTAGAGAGTACCACAGAAATATGTACTAGTACAAATCCTGGTCACTACCCTCAACTGGGCCCTTCAGCAATCAATCTAAAGAGTATATTCAGCTTCCCCTTCTCATTCTTCATTACTGCGGTGCCAAACACACACACACACACACACACACACACACACATTACCTTGACTAGCATTCTCTAGAGAATCTTATCTAACCAAGTGAAAAAGCCAAGGTTACTTTGGGTGCAATCCTTAACAACCTAACCTCCCCCGCCACAGCTTTTTCCTGCATCCGCATATCCACTTCTACCCTGGCCTACCTGGATCCCTCCTCTCTGGTAGAGAGAGGTCTGCTCTTTCCCAGTTCAATCCTCCTGGCACCCAATCTACTCTCCTGTTCCTGGTATCTTGCACTGTATCTTCAACCAATCTTTTCCCAGTGACTCTTTGTTCTCAGCCTATGAACATGCTCAAGTCTCTGCCTTCTAGGAAGAAAAACAAAAACCCTTTCTTAAATTAGTCCACTATATATTAATATTTCATAAACCTAAAATAAAGTACAAAGTAGACCCAGAGAGCATATGAACAAAGTAGTCATTCTAGACAGGAAGACCTTAATGTATATAGAAACTCCATGTATGATTAAAAAAATAATAATAAAACATCTATTCAACAAAGCACCAGCACAGGGGTGCTTTACCGCTGAGCTATATCCCCAGCCTTTTAATGTATTTTTAATTCTGAGATAGGAGCTCATTAAGTTGCCCAGGCTGGACTCATTTTCCATCCTTCTACCTCAGCCTCCCAAATACCTAGAATTCTAGGCATGTGCCACCACACCCTGTAACAAATATTTTTAAGTCACCAACAATGTGTGTTGTTAAGTAGGCGCTACACTAGGGACCAAACTATGAACATGATTATAGTCCATGTCCCCAATAAGTTTTGCAGTCACTTACAGTTTAATCTGTGGGGGAAAAAAATGAAAAACTGGTTACCATTTGGTGGTGGGGAGAGAAATCAGTTTAGAGTCTAACCTCATACTAAACATCCAAAGTCATTCCAGATGAATTTTATCTGTAGAGAGATGATTTGTGTAAATATCCTCCCAGAAAACTCATCTGAGCCTCCGTTTATAATTCTTGCTAAATTGACTATTGTTATAGTACTATATTTATATTTCTCCCCATATATTAGTTGCATTTTGCTGAAAATAGCTTTTTCTTTATATTGATTACTATCAATATGGATGCTAATCAATTTTCTGTGCCTGACTCATTCCACTTAATGTCCTCCAGGTTCATCTTTATTATCACAAAGATTTTTTTTAAGATTCACTGATATTCCATTATGCATATATACCACATTTTTTCTTTATCCATCCCTCCCTGATGAACACTTGGATTGATTTCAATTTGGGTCATTGTAAATCATGCTACAGTTAACATAGGAGTGCAAATATATCTTTGATATTCTGATTTCATATACCCAAAAGTGGGGTTGCTGAATCATATGGTAGTTCTATGTTAAATTTTTTGAGGTACTTCCATACTGTTTTCCATAATGAGTGTACTAATTTACATTCACATTAGTAATATGCAAGCTTCCCTTTTTTACTCATACTCTGCAATGCTTCTTATCTTTTGATAATAGTCATTCTAACAGGTTCGAGGTGGTATCTCTGACTGTGGTTATAATTTGTATTTTTTCTGATAGCTAGTTATATTGAGCATTTTTTAAAAGATATTTTATTAGTTGTTGGTGGCCCTTTATTTATTTTTATGTGGTGCTGAGAATCGAACCTAGTGCCTCACACATGCTAGGCAAGTGCTCTACCACTGAGCCACATCCCCAGCCCCAATATTGAGCATTTTTCATATCTATGGGCCATTTGTATGCTATCTTAGGAAAATTCTATTCACATCCATTCCCCATTTTATAGTTTGTGTTTTTCATTTTTTTATTATTAAGTTGTTTAAGTTCCTTGTATATTTTGGATAATAGCACCTTATCGGATGCAAGTTTGCAAATATCCTCTCATTCCGTAGCTTGTCTTTTTGTTCTGTTGATTGTTTGCCTAGCTTTGCAGAAGCATTTTGGTTTAATATGTTGCTCATTTGTCTATGTTGCTTTTGTTGCCTAAACTTTGGAGTCATAACCAAAAAAATTATTGCCCAGGCCAATGACATGGACCTTTTCCCATACATTTACTGCTAGTAGTTTTACATTTTCAGATCTTATATTTGGATATTTAATCCACTTGGCCTACTTTCATTCTTGTGCATATGGACCTCTAGTTTTCCCAATACCATTTATTGAAGACACTGCCCTTTTGCCGTAGTGTGTTCTTGGCAACTTTCTGAATAACCCATTTACCATAAATAATACTAAACATCCAAAGTCATATATTTCTGGTCTACCTATTCTGTTCCATTGGTCTTGTGTCTGCTCCTTTGCCAGTAGCATCCTGTTTTGTTACTGCAACTCTATAGTGTATTTTGAAGTCAGGTAGTGTGAAGCTTCCAGTTTTGTTCTTTTTGCTCAAGATGACTGGCTATTCAGAGCCTTTACGGTTCCATGTTCCATACAAATTTTAGGATTGCTTTGTTTTTCTATTTTTGTTTTTTAAAAAAAGTCATCAAAATTTTGACTGATATAGATTGACTCTATAGATCACTTTAAGTAATATGCACATTTTAACAATATTAAAATCTTCCAATCCATGAACATGGAATGTCTTTCCATTTATTTGTGTCTTCTTTAATTTCTTTCATCAGTGTTTTGTAGTTTTCAGTGTGCAGGCCCTTCATCTTCTTAAGTAAATTCATTCCTAAGTATTTAATTTTTTGTAGCTGTCATAAATGAGACTATTTAAATTTTCTTTTCAGGAGGGTTTGTTGTTAGTAAATAGAAATGCTAATGATCATTGTACGTTGATGTATCCTACAATATTGTCAAATTTGTTCATAATTCCTAACAGTTTTTTTGTGTCATCTTTAGGGTTTTCTACATGTAAAATCAAGTCATCTGCAAAGAAGGACAATTTAAGTCTTCATTTCCAATTTGGGTGCCTTTTATTCCTTTTTCTTGCCTAATTGCTCTATCATATTATGTTGAATAGTGTGGTGAGCCGTGTCAGCGGACCGTGGTCGCCATTACAAGATGGCGCTGATAAGCGCCGTGGCCTGTGATAAACAACTCCTTATTTTGGGAGAGTTGGCACGAGGCTGTAAAACACCCTATGAGAAAGATCCACGTGGCGGCTTTGCATTGGGGCTTGGTATGCTTTATTAGGCTGGGGGGTGCGGGTTAGAAGAAGAAGCTTCTAGAGACACATAAGTAAAGGCCTGAATAAACTGCTGAAAGAAGATTCCTGAGTTGCGTCTTCCTTGCGGGCAATGGGTCTCGACAGAATAGAAGTGGCAAGAGTAGGCATTCTTGCCTGATCTTAGAAGAAAAGCTTTGAACTTTCCATCATTGCGTATGATGTCAGCTGTTGTTTGTCATTGAAAGCACTTCCTAATTTTTGACCAGTAGGCTTATCTTGAACTTCCCTGTCCAGTGGCCTGGAGTCAGTTCTGTACAAAGAGCTCTAACTCACTTCAATAGGTAATGCAAAGATGTTTTTGTTGGTTTTTTGCAGTACTAGGGGTTGAACCTGGAGCCTTGTGCATGCCAGGAAAGTGCAATCACTGAGCTACATCCACAGCTCTATTTATAATATTTATTTGTTTGTTTGTTTGTTTTGGGGAGGGCTGAGAAAGGAGAATTGCAAGTTCAAACCCAGCCTCAGCATAAAGCAAGGCACTAAGCAATTCAATGGGACCCTGTCTTTTTATTTTTTTAAATTTTGACACAGGGTCTCCATAAATTGCAGAGACTGATCTCAAACTTGGGATCCTCCTTCCTCAGCCTCCCAAGTCACTGGGATCACAGGCATGCACCATGGCACCTAGCTGCAAAGATGTTTTTTAAAATTATGAAATTCAGTTCTAGCTAGGATATAATAAAATTAGCTCCCTTTTACCTTTTATATAACTATATAAATTGTTATATCCCTTCTATAGAATGATTTGGTAGATCTAACAAGCCTTAAAAATTATTTTTATTTATTTATTTTAAAGAGAGAGAGAGGATTTTTTAATATTTATTTTTCAGTTTTCGGTGGACACAACATTTAATTTTTTTTTATGTGGTGCTGAGGATGAACCCAGGGCCCCGCGCATGCCAGGCGAGCGCATTACCGCTTGAGCCACATCCCCAGCCCTGTTTATTTTTATGTGGTGCTGAGGATGGAACCCAGGGCTTCATGCGCGAGAGGCAAGCACTCTACCACTAAGCCACAACCCCAGCCCATTACCAACATTTTTTATGAAACTATATTTTAGGTAACTTGAAGGATGCCCTGAATAAGAATGGGTATGATTGCTTACTTTTAATAAGCAGCAAGGGATAATAAACCACGGGAACCAGATGTGATATGGAGTAAAATTTACAATCTCAGGTGACCAAAGATCTGAGATTTGAGATGCAGATACACCCTTTCACTCTTTCATAACCATTTTTTCAGGAATAAGTAGACGTGGATGCTAATATCCGTTAATCCATATTAAAAACTAATAAATTGGCTGGGTTTTTGCTTTCTTCTCCCTTTTCTCGTGGGAAAAATGCTAGTGCCCTCTAGCGTCCAAAATGCACCTTGAGCATTTTGCCCTGCTTGTCAATTATAATCCAATGAAAGATTATTTTAAAAAATAAAATTTCGAACATTGACTCTTGATCATGCTATTATCCTACAAATAGCAATATAAAATACTGTTTTTCCCATGTTTTCTAGACTAAGAAATACACATACAAAAATGAATCTCTGGAGGAAATGGAATTTTTTTAAAAATCCACTGTTTTCTAAGGCTTCACATCTTTAGTGCAGCTACCTTGGAACCCGGATAATCATCTTTTTCATTATGTTTTAATGCAAATTGTAAATGGGGCTTATTATAGTATATGGTAATAACTGGAATTATAGGTGCATAAAACCCTAAAGATCTCGTTATTGGTTGTGGTGGAAATTATTTACTGAGGCAGGCAGGGTTGCTTTTATATCTGTTGCATCCTTTGCATTCTGGCAGCCCCAAAGCAACCCCATGTTGGCTGGAACACTTTCCTTCCAAAGGCACATTACAATCTACAGACCATCTGGCAGAAGCGGGTAGGGAACCCGCCGAGGTGCTGGTCTGGGTGCCTTTACTGCGGACCTGAAAACACGCTTCACAATGCTCAAGATTGGTACATGGCCGGGCTGCCGCAGCCTCAGCGCGGCCAGCTCCCCGGCCTGCAGGTGGCATTCACGTTCCTCGGCAGCTGGGCTTGGAGAGGAATCCCAGCTGCAAGGAAGCCCCTTCCCCCACCTGGAGGACACGGAGGTCGCCCCAAGTAATAAGCCCCAGCTTCCCTGGGCCCGCCCCTAGGCCCTGGCCCCGCCCAACCCGAGGAGTCGGCAGGCGGCGATTGGAGACAGGGGCGGGGCCCCGGGAGGTGGGCTGAGGAGGTGGGGCTTGGGAGGGGACAAAAGCCGGGAAGAGGAAAAGCCCTGACCCGCCCACTGGTCCCTGGATCTGTACAGAGGTGGTGTCACAGGCTGAAACAGCTGGGCCCAGTGAGGATTGCCTGTGTGTGCGTGTGAGTTTGAGCGTGTGAATAACTGTGGCGCCTCCGGCTGCTCGCCAACGTACCTTCCCCTGCAGGTAACCTCAGGCTTCGAGGGGCGGCCCAGGTCCCTGGCTGCTGTGGGAGGCTTTAATTCATAAAAGGCTGGAATGTGGAAAAGAAAGAAAGCTCAGGTCTTGGCTATGGAGGGAGGAACTTAGCGGCAAGGCCTAAATTCAAGTAGGGACAAATCCAGGTATTCAGCATGGGAAAGGGAAAAAAGGAAGAAGAGGGTGCTGGAGGTAGGGAAACCTGCTCTTGGGCATGGGAGGAAGAAATTGGGCGCTGAGGAAGTGGGATGCAGTGACAAGTGGAAGACCAGATCTGCATACGGAAAGGAAAATCTTGCTGCAGGAGGTTTCAAAGATGCTTAGAAGACCGTCTTGGATATAATAGGAAGAAAACATGCGACAGTGGGGAACTGGGTGCAAAGAAGGGTGTAAGCTGAGGACTTGGGCGTGGACAGCGAACTCAGGCTGCGAGGGACTGGCGGTGGCACATAGGCTGCGTCCGCCTGGGGGCGCGAGGGGGCGGAGCTCTGGTTTGGATCCGAAGACTGTTCCCTAGGACGCCCCGGGGCGTGGTGGGGGTCGGGAAAGCATTCCTCCCTTGAGACGGGATTTCAAGTTCTAGGAGGGCGTTATTCCGCCAGCTCCAAGTGTCTGGGTGTTAAAGGTCCCGACACCCGATAGGGAACATCAGGAGTGGAAATCTGGAAAGAGGAACCCGTCCAGATTCCGTTGGAGCCCTCTTGCACAACGTCCACAGGGACTTCTGCAAGCTCACAGCGTCACCCAAGGACGTACAAACCCCTAGGCCAGCTAACAGACTACGGACCAGGGACACACCCTCTGACGCACCCTCAGATGTGTGCACGCAGAAAGATTTGTACTCCCTCGACCTTTATTTGGAAGGTGGACTTGGACCCAAAGCTGCCCTTTGCTCCTCTGGATACTCAGCACTGTACTTTAAACCAGATAAATCAGGCAACCTGACTGGTATTAAAAACAGCTAAATCCTCCTGACGTGTGTGTGTGTGTGTGTGTGTGTGTGTGTGTGTGTTTTAAGACTTTCTATTCCCGGTTTTGTTGTGTTTTAGGAGATAAACTGCAGTTGAGTCCACAAGATTGAGAGGAGTTGGTGTGACTAGAAGTCCATTCACTGTAAAGGTGAGAATTCATAATTTCTCTTCTTCTGTACTTTCTTTGATGTGGCCATCCTGCCTTTAATTAGTTTTGAGGGCAAGCTAAGGTACTGCAATGGAATGAGTCAAGAATATTTCCAATGATAAATTGAAACCGCTTTATTTATTTTAGCCTAGCGTCTTCTCTGATCTGCAAGAGACTATATTTGGCCAGCAATTATTGTAGTTCTTAAACATAGCCTTTAAAAATTGGCTAAAAATTTGAGGTTAACAAAAATAAAATAGAGCAAGTGGCTCTTTTTACTTGAACTACCCTGTATTATTATTCCAAGTTTGTTTTCTGGAATTACACTAGTATGTCAGGAGATTGGAATTCAACTACCTTCAGATTAAATAAATGAACTGGTGGCTGTTCATTTATTGGGCTTGAAACAGCCCTTCTTTCAGAAGTTGGGGTTGGATGGACACAGAAAATCAGAGAGGTATAAGAATTCAGTGAATCCAGTGAGATCTAAAGCCCAGGGCATTAAAATCAAATCCAGAAGAAACACACTAATGCCTTACATTGTAGTAACAATAATTCTTTGTTGTTGTTGTTGTTGAAAGATGGTAAAAATTTAATACATAATTAATGCAGGGAAAACTTAAAATGTTCAGTAATGCATTATAACACGTAGAAAAATTATTGCAGAGAGTATGTTTGCATTCACTGAGAAGGAAACTAAAAAAAAAAAAAACTGTTCCTTAGTTTTGACATTTTAAGTACAGAGTCTGATCTATTAACTGTATTTGCCATCAAGGAAAAATAGCCCAGTCATAACTATTACATAATACTGTGTAAGAACATGGCCATGAAAATGTACTATCAAAACCAAGATTAGCTTGCCGCTGCTTTTATTTGTTATGTTTTAAAGCAAAGACAAGTATGAAAGTAGGATTAAGCATGACAGATTCATACACTTAAAGCTATACTATAAAATGTTCTTGAAATTACTGATAGAAGTAATTAACTCATCCACAAGTTTGCTCATTTCTTTTATTCTAGTTGAGTTCCAAGTTCCCTGGTAAGATATAGGGAGCCTCCTGAATACTAATAAGCAGGAATCTAGAACTACAAATTTGAGAAGTGAAAGTGCGCCTGGGGTTGGGATTATATCCTCATTTATCACAAGAAACTAAGGTTTACAGCTTACTAAGTATTATAATTTTTTATTTAAAGGCCAGAATGCTTTAGCTCAACTGTTCAAGAGAGACTGTTTTTCAGCTTCTGATCTAATCTTCTTATTTATTTTTGTATTTTTTTTTCAATTGATTTCTCCTGACTTTTCAGTCCTCACTCTAACTTAAGGGGTTAAAAGTAATTTGCAGTTGTGTTGCTGGGCAAAGTTTCTATTAAAGTGTCATGAGAAGGAACAGATTCTTTTAGCAGGCTCAAGGCCTGTGTCTCTTCGGGAATAAGCGTAAACCATGGTCTTCTTTGAAGGCTCACAGTTTCATTTCTTCCAAAGGATCCAGCTTTGTTCTTTATGGGATTAGATTAATTGGTATTTTGTACCCCCACATGCCATTTTTTAAAGGGCCATGCCTCCCTAAAACAATGCTGTTTCCCCCATCCCACCCACTAGCAGCTTATCCTCGCCTGTGAAGGGCCAGAGGAACCATGGAGGAGTTAGGATACTGAAGAACAAGACAGGGACATGCTTGGGTCCTGGGCAGGGGACCTTTCCTATTCAGATTTCTCTAATTAAGAAGTCACTTTTGTATTTAGCTTCACATCTCTGAAGCCTGTGTTGTCTCTAGGAAAGCAGAGTTCTACCAGGAATTCTTTATCTTGCACAGTTCCACCAGGAATTCTTTGTCTTGCACTTCTGAAGTTATCTGGAATATGGGTCATAAGAACCAGTTGAATCTCCTCAATGGTAGTTATTTTCACCAAAACAGCCTTTTAGGAGAAATACTAGCACTTGCTGTTCTGCTCATCTTATGGGCCCAATAAAATGAGGAATTGAATTGGATAAATATGTTCAAATAGGATGATATTGTGAAAATAATCTCATTTCATAAGACAAACCAATAGTTGAGAATAGTGATTGCATTATTAAGGACATGTACAAGGTCAGACACCCCTACCCTTTAGCAAGGTGGCCTTGGGCAAAGCTAGTTTTCTCTAAAGGTAAAATGGTTAAACAATTTCCATCTTATAGGGCTGACTAATAGGGCTGACACAAACCACAAATAAAGAACACAACACAATGCTTTATACAGAGAAAATTCTCGATTCTGATGGTAAATATAATTGTTATTTGCTTTGCATGTAAGAACTATTATGAACTGTTCTTTTAGTAGTCACGAGATTGTTTATATTTCATTTCCACTTTATAATGAAATAATGACAAGGCATATATCCAATCTGTTCTTCTTTTTAGATTTATTGAAGTAAAAATGTCCCAAAAAATCCATGGCGGTTCTGTGGTAGAGATGCAAGGAGATGAAATGACACGAATCATTTGGGAACTGATTAAAGAAAAACTCATTTTTCCTTATGTGGAATTGGATCTGCATAGGTAAATGAATTATTCCTCCATGAAGCTAGCAGATTCAGAAAGTTTAATCTAAGTTATTTCAGGGTGCAATTGGCTTTTAAAAATAGATGTAGCCATGTTTTGTGAACAAGGCTTAAATATACCTAATGAACCTTCTAATTTAACATTCTAGTAGAAAAACTGGATTTATCATTATCTAGAACTCAAGAATTGTAAGGGGAACAAATTTTGAGGGCTTTCTTACCTTGATTCCAGTGATGGTTTTATTTGTAATAAATCAGTGCCCATAAGTAGCACAATGAATTACTTGTGGAAGAGAAAAAAAAGAGAGGATGTAAGAAACAGTAAACTAAATTTTATCCTTTCAATCTCAATTTTCTATCATTCTCTTAATCAGTCAGTGGATGTTTCCTTTTCATTCTTGACCTTTCGCCCTTTCATACAGCTGCTGCACTGAAAGAACCCTCATGGTTCTCTGAGACACCCACCTCAAACCTAGTTCCCTTAGGTCATCTTTGTCTCTTTGCCCCATCTTTACAGTGTTTGGGGGCAGATGTGAAAGTATGTTCGTATGTTCTCTCATTTTTTTCTTGTGTCTTTTATAAGCGGCTCTTGTTTTTGAACATTCAAACTAAGTAGAGGCAGAATGTTTAAAAAGGTGAAGTGGCTAAAGCCTGGTATAGTAAATGTAGAGCAACACGTTTCAGACAAATTGTTGGCAACTATTAAGTGTCTGCCTCCATCCAGAAGTATTCAGAATGTGTCCTGAATACTTGCTTTGGTTTAGACTTTCAGTTAACTTGCTTTGGTTTAGACTTTCAGTTCTCATGCTGCCATTAGACACCCTTTTTAATTGTTCTAAAATTAAGCTGCTGATAATGTCTATATTGCAGCCACCATGTGGTGTAAAGACTGTGCTTGTAGGAGTCCACCAAACATACAGGGAACAGAGCATAAAAACAGTTTCCAAGTGGGTTGAAGAAGCATTTCACAAACTCTCTCCTTTTTCAGAACTTTGCATGACATTATGTGAACTTGCAGGGGTTTACAGGGTCCAGAATAATAATGCTAGCCTCTTTACTATAGACTCATAAGGCCTTTTAAAGGGGTGTCTTTATGCGTAGGCAGAAAAAAAAAAAAGTCAGTGGCTACAAACTAAAGAATTCTTGCAAGTTCAAATAAGTTTTAAGTTGTTCCAAAATTGCTGTTATTTCTGCTTCTTTTTGAAAGAAGTGTAGTGATTGATTGTTTTTGATTTTGTTTTTTGATTTTTGATTTTGTTTTTGTTGTTGTTGTTTTTATGAAGACTCAGTAGTGGTCCTGGCTATTTATTTCTTCTTTTCTTTTAGAAATGTTAAGGGAAGCAGAAAATCCACTAATTTTCTGGTAGATTCTTCTGATGAGAATCATACCTAGGAACATGAAAACTGTGGCCATCCTTCTTGTGGAGTTGGGATTAGACGTTGTCTATATTCAGCATTTCCTATGCAGGAAGATAAGAAAGTATATGGCTTTCTTAGATTTATGTGAATTATCTAAAGTTGAAGCATTAGACATTTTTTTTATTTGCGAATCAATCAAGATTGCTATTTCTATGTTTGCATCAGCAGTTGGGATATCTAAGGAAAGAAGATGTGAAAACTAAGAACAGAAATCTAGAAACTATTTGGTTTAGCAATTTTTGAGAGCTGAAAAACTTTAAATTCTTAGAGAACAAAATAAGTTATTCTATTATTTTGTTTTTACTACTTTCCATAAAATCATGTTTTTGTGTTCCATGAACAGCCAACATTCATTCAGCTCTGAATGACCTGCAGTATGGGTGTTGGTGTACGTTGAGCTAAAACTTTCTGGTGCATATGAAACTGTTGATGGGTTCTACTATTTATCCAATAAACTGCAGGCTTGTTTCCAGAACATAGAGACTTGCCCAAGAATTAGGGGAAGGTTCACCTTATGACTAACTGGCATAAATGAAGCAGTCATTAGTATTTTTTGCACAACAGTAATCTCTATACCCTTCACTAATGTCAGAATACAAAACATCCTTTAAGCCTTCCACCCCTTTATTTTTCAAGCACAATATTTACTAAGGGAAAATTAGGTGGTGCTTAGGTTTAACTTGTATGCTAATTATATAGAGGGAAGCCATGCCAAAGGGTTGTTCATGTGTTGTTATTGCCTCAAGATGGTGAAAAATAGGGGGCAATTTGGCAGAGTTCGTTGTTTTCCATTCAATTTCCGGATAGACAGCTGCCCACTAGCCTAGTTCTCTTGACTCTTTACTTCCTTCTTGAATTGTCAGTCATCTTCTATGTTTAGGGTACATCAGTGCTAAAACTTGACAGATTTAGGTGTCTTTGAGGCCTTTATCTTCTGCATAGCAACCTCTGCCTGTCACCAGTGGGGTCATGGATTATAACTTATTCATTTTCCTGAAGTATTGATACTTTTTTCCCTTTCTAGCTATGACTTAGGCATAGAGAATCGTGATGCCACCAATGACCAGGTCACCAAGGATGCTGCAGAAGCTATAAAGAAGTATAATGTTGGCATCAAATGTGCTACTATCACCCCTGACGAGAAGAGGGTTGAGGAGTTCAAGTTGAAGCAAATGTGGAAATCACCAAATGGCACTATCCGAAATATTCTGGGTGGCACTGTCTTCAGGGAAGCAATTATCTGCAAAAATATCCCACGACTTGTGAGTGGATGGATAAAACCCATCATCATAGGCCGTCATGCTTATGGGGACCAAGTAAGTCATTTGGGCATAATTTTCCATATATTTTTACATGGCCCAGCAATTCTGATTTATATGGGTTTTATCCTTATCTTTTGGTGTCTACACCCATTAAGCAAAGTTGCAAAATTTAGAAATTCTAGTATGTGTAGCTGTATATTTACCCACATTTAGGTAGAGGTAAATACACATAAACTTACTGTAGATACCCATCTCAACACATGATTTTTGCCAAACATGTTTTTTTCTTTCTTTATCCTTTGTTAGTTATATCACACAAATGGCCAATTATTTTTTATTTTTTTTATTTTTTAGTAGTATCATATGATCCTACCAGATCAGTGGTTTTCAATGCTGGCTGCATAATAAGATCCACTTATGAATGATTTATTGGTTTGGTTAGGTTTAGCTTTACCTTTTTGGTTTTTGTCTAATATCTGAGTCCCATCTCCACCAGCTGAAATCTGAATTCAGGCTTTTGAATCAGTTCCACAAGTGATTCTAATGTACAGAGAGGGTTGAGAACTACCAAATATGATATTAAACATGATAACTGGCTTAGTATTCAAAAGCAATCTAGTTAGAACATTCTTTCCTACTTGAAAAACAAAAATGGATTCTGTATTCCTATACAAATAGACTCATTGCCAAGTTAAGCAGAAAAGTTGCCAATTAAACAAATTCCAAATTGTGTTGAGACAGGTTTCAGATTTTCATAGAAAGAAGCTTATGTCTTACAAGAACCTTAAAAACAGGAATTCCCTAATGCTAAAATCCAAAATCCGCACTTCTATGTAGTCATCCCTGTAAACAGTGTGGCCAGGGAAGATGTTTCTGGGGACAGGGTTGCCAGCTCAGTCCCCAAGGAGTCGGTTAACTTTGTTCCACCCTGTGGCTCATACTGTCCCTTCATCCTGGCCAGGCCCCTCACAGGTACCAGAGTCCCAGGCAAGGATGCATAGGTGGCAGTTCTTACCAATTCGGTCTGTCTTTTTTTTTTTTTTTTAATTGTAGCATCAGTCATTTGTAATAAGGGACATTCTGTTGTTTAAAGTCAAGATTAAAATTTTCAAATGCCAGGTTGATTTGCTGTGTAAATGTGCATAAACCCTATGCAAAGCATTTACAGTGCCTTGATGTCTCAGTTCTTCCTTTTGAGAAATGGAAACAAATCAGCAACCCATAGTGAATGACTTTATATGTCATAAGTGTTCTTTGTAGAGTAGATATTTAATCTTTTTTGTTATCTGAATGCTCTTTTACCTACTGTTAGTATTACTATAAACCTATAGGTGTGGCTGGTGCTTGTTAATTCCTAACTCCAAGTCTCCCAATTAACCCAAGTCTTTGAGTAAGGTTCAGTGCACGAATGACTTGTGAATACCTCATGTATACCAGGTACATTTCTCCACTGGAATGGCTTATGCTCATGAGGGAGGTGAACAGGATTTTTGGGGGGTTCATCAACTGTCACAGCAGCTTCCAGATGATTTTTTTCATGTGGACAAGTGATAACTGGAACGACAGTCCTGAAAGTCTAAGTAAGGATCCCAAGTCTCTAGACTCAGGATGCATTATTTCCATTATATCACACTGACATCTTTGTAAGATTGATGTGAGAATCAAATGAGATCATCTTAAAGCATTTGATACATAGTAAGGACAAAGCATCAGCTCTATCATCATTTTCAGCACAAGTAGGATTATAATCCTCCCTGCAGGACAGCTTCCTCAGCCCGTAGGCCAGGTCGTATCTCTTCATCACCCTGCAGCATTTTTATTGATTTATTAGTTTATGACTCTCTGACATTTGAAAACTCTCTGTCACTTCTCACTTAGTATTGTCTTTATTAGGTTGGTAAGCTTCCTAAAGAAAGTATCTTGTGTTATTCTCTGTGTTCTCTGTATCAGTGCCCATAAAACTGTCACATACATGGTAGCCTACTAATAAATACTGACTGACTTTTTAATGTGCACTACCACTAACTAGAGGAGCTCTGGACTATCTTCATTTCTATCTCTTTAAAGATCTGCCAGATGTGGTGGCCTGTAATCCCAGCAACTCAGGAAGCTAAGGCAGGAGGATCCCAAGTTCAAGGCCAGCCTCAGCAACTTGGGAGACTCTGTCTCAGAGTAATTAAATAAAAAAGACTGGGAATGTAGTTCAGTGGTTATGCACCCCTGAATTCAATCCCTAATAACAACAACAAAAAAAAGGACAAGCTATATTCTCTTGTTTATCTTGGTGTCCTCTTATGCTCATGTGTGTTTCGCTGTCTCTCTCTCTCTCTCTCTCTCAGATATATATATATATATAAAATTTCCTTATAATTCCTATTGGGATATTTTTCTTTTTTTAATACCTTTTTCCTACTTATATAGTATAGAGCAACTGATTTTGTTGTTCCTGGGCCTGGAAAAGTAGAGATAACCTACACACCAAGTGATGGAACCCAGAAGGTGACATACCTGGTACATAACTTTGAAGGTATGTATGAGTCCATCATAAGCTACGTCTTCTTTTTTTAAAAACAAATGATTTAGAAACATTATTACTGTTTTTTTTTTCAAAATTAATTATGTGACTGCCTAAAAATATAACCTAATTCTACACTTCTACAGAACCAAAAATCTAACATAAAAAGTAGTTGGTTCCATGCCCTCCCATGGCATGAATAAGGCATGAAGGGTTAGTCACTTAACTGGAAATGCATATAGGCAATGACAAGGAGACATTTATGCATTTGTCTTAAAATATGGAGGGAAGATTGGCAGGAATACCTTATGCACAAATAGTATAAATTAAACATTAATAGCCCCAAATCATCTGTCATGCAATCCTGCCCTTTGCTCTGGTGGGGTTTGTATTTAGAAATGGTTGCATTATTTGCTAAGATTTTCTCCTTGCCCTTCTGGTAATTTATCCTGTGAAAGTGAAATATTTGTTTTTTTTTTTTTTTACTTTTCTCCCCCTACAGCTTCAAAGTTTCATTAGGGCAAATCCTACCCAAAAGTTGTTGAAAGTACTCATTTAAACAAACAAATTTTAAAATTTTTAAAAATTTAGGGCTGGGGATGTGGCTCAAGCGGTAGAGCGCTTGCCTGGCATGCATGCAGCCCAGGTTCGATCCTCAGCACCACATACAAACAGTGATGTTGTGTCTGCCGAAAACTAAAAATAAATATTGGAAAATTAAAAAAAAATTTAAACAAACAAACTTAAAAAAAGATAACACCTATATATCTTTTTTTTTTCTTACCTCCTTTAAAATAATGTCATCTTAATAGAATCTACTTCTGTGAGTTTCAGCACCCTGGGAGTTGGCATGGGTTCAAGTTTCAGTAATAACAGAGTTCAACTAATAAAAGTTGTGAAACACGAATGATTACATGTAGCGTAATTACTTCCACCAATTGCAGTAGACATGCTTAGTGTCCTTCTGGAAATTACAAGAATTTTCATTTAGTATTTAAAATGCAAATCTCTCTCAATAATTATGGACTGAGTACACCTTTAAGTTCAAAATACATGTTGGAAATTGTTAAAGTACATAAAAAACAAATTCAAAATTATTTGCCCATTTGTGAGTATATTTCTGTCACATTAGCAGGTTTTTTAAAATATTTTTTTAGTTGTTGATAGATTTTTATTTTATTTATTTTTATATGCAGTGCTGAGAATCGAACCCAGTGCCTCACACATGCCAGGCAAGTGTGCTACCGCTGAGCCACAGCCACAGCCCCCATATTAGTAGTTTTTGGTATTTCAGTATCTTTGGGATCCTGAAGACCATATGTTTTTCTTATTTCCGTGGCCCTTCCAAAACAAGTTAGACTATTCTTATCTAGAACTGATTTTCATTCTATCCTGTCCCTCGAAAACTCCCGAACTGTTCAGTTTGGAAGGCTACCAGGGACTTGAAGTCTAGGCTCAGCCAGGGGAGCCAAGAATTGGTATTTTGGTTGTGGAGATTCCTTTAACCTCGCTCCAGCTATCCCACATTTACTTTCTTTTTTTCTCTCATTGCTCCCTGTAGCGGGTGGTGGAGTTGCCATGGGAATGTACAATGAAGACAAGTCAATTGGAGATTTTGCACACAGTTCCTTCCAAATGGCTCTGTCTAAGGGTTGGCCTTTGTATCTGAGCACCAAAAACACTATTCTGAAGAAATATGATGGACGCTTTAAAGACATCTTTCAGGAGATATATGACAAGTAACTGCCATTCTTTATTCCTTTTTCTTTCTTTTGTTTCCAAGTAAGCTGGCATTTATGGTATAGAATTTGCATTTCCTTATCCCTTTGATTCTGTGACAAATCAAGTGAAAATCTTCAATAATCCTTAAATTAGATAAGAGCAAAACTAAGATTTAGCAGGAGTAAAATAAAACCACTCTAAATTGTTTTTGGAAAATAAACATGTTCTTAAAAAAGGGCCCATCCTTAACTTTTCACAGAGCCAGGATTGTTTGTTTCGTATTTGACTTAAGTACCCTGTTAGTGATAGAAAGTTCTGATTTGTCAAATATGTCAGTTTATGAGTCAGGCCCATTTTCTTCTTTCTAAAAATTATTGTAATGATTGAAACTCTACCTTACATGGTCTTTTGAACTTAAGTATAAATTTATAACAACCTCTGGCCCAGCAACCTGTGAGGTAAGCCTGTGTTAATTCTTCAGACAGCATCACTTCCTATGTTGTTCAGATGCAGATTTTTCTGGATTAAAAAAAAAATCTTTCCAAAGTCATTTTGATTCCCTCTTCCAACTATCCATCTGTACTAAGCCTAGAAACTGTCCCATAGTACATCTAGTTTCCTGAATGATATCATGTCATTGGAATATCTTTTTTTCCCTTTGTTATATTATTTTTTCTTTTCAGCACCAGGATTGAACCCAAGGGTGCTTTACTAATAACCTATATCCTCAGCCCTTTTTATTTTTTATTTTGAGACAAGGTCTTGCTAAGTTGCTGAGGGTCTTGCTAAATTGTCGAGAAGTTGCAATCCTCCTGCCTAAGCCTCCTGGGTTGCTGGACTTACAGGAATAGACCACTATACTCAGCTTCCTTTGCTACATTCTTAAAAGAATCTGAGTCTCAAGAATATGATCAGTACTATATTGGAAATTAGAAATTAAAGCAATAGTTGTAGTTGTATCACACCTTTCCTGCAACATGTGACAGGTAGCCAAATTGGGGTTTCATAGCCAGAGAATGCTTGAGCAGAGATTTAGCCTGTGTTAGAGTCCCACGTTTGTGCTCCGTCTACTGAAAAGGCTGCTCCCTGTCCCCTTCCAAGCCTTTGGAAGAAGCAGATGACAGCCCTGAAAAGCCAACTTCTTTTTTAATTGTTCTAATTTTTCTCTTATTTCTTAGGCAGTACAAATCCCAATTTGAAGCCCAAAAGATCTGGTATGAGCATAGGCTTATCGATGACATGGTGGCTCAAGCTATGAAATCAGAGGGAGGCTTCATCTGGGCCTGTAAAAACTATGATGGTGATGTGCAGTCAGACTCCGTGGCCCAAGGTAAGGAGCCAGAGCAGCAGGTGGAGGTGGATGGAGCCTGCTAGCCCTGAAGTCATTCCATGGTAGATCTATAGTTTGGGAAGAGTGATTTCATAGTCCTTAGTTGTAAAACCATGAAATGCTAGTGCTACAAAGCACCCAGATCCATCATTCATTTTTTGACACATAAAGAAATTAAGTTCAGATGGGGAAGTGAATTATTCAAGGTCACAGGAAATAAGTGGGGGTTTGACACTGCTGGCTCCAGCCTTAGGTTAAACGCACCTCATCCTTTTTTCCCACTTGAAGTTTTAAAACCTCCAACAGGTAGCCAACTACCTGGTCCAAAAGTCACCCCTTTTCCTGTATTTATTTTCCCTCTGGTGATATTATGAAAACCAAGTGTACCCAGGCAAGGAGGAGCAATAAAGTGAGTCGCCTGGGTTGTTGGGCAACTGTGAGCAGTATCTCCAGGAGTTCATTCACCTGGCAACAGGTCCTGATCATGCTCCTGCTGCCAGCCTTGAATCAGGCTGCTTTGTTACTGTGTGTGTATGTGTGTGTGTGTGTGTGTGTGTGTGTGTGTGTGTGTGTGTATAAATATATATATATGTGTGTGTGTGTATTTTTTTTAATTTAAGTTTACTGCTTAGCTTTTAACAAAGGGGATTGTACAAAGAAATATTGAGCAAAGTAGTCCAGGGCCATTCACAGAAATTCCATGCCAGGGGAATTGGCCAAATCAACAGAAATTCGCCTTTCCCTGTTTTCCTCAGCACCAAGTTGCTGCTCAGTTTCAGTTACTCTTGGTAGCTGTAGGAACTTGACTCTCCCCAGATGAATGTTTGCATAGGCTTTAATTATGTTTGTTTTCTCCCAGGAAGTACTACTTTTTCTCTTTGAAAGTTAAAGATCTCTAATCAGTTTGAAAATCAGTAGACCAGCCCCAAGATTACTTTTATATCAGATAACTGAATTACACAACTCTTTACCACCACCACCCCACCCCCTCTGTCTCCAGATCCTTGGTGGTTGGTACTAAGTACATACAGAAAGGTGCACTGCTTTGTGGTGACTCCACAGAAGATGAGGAGAGCTATTCCTTGTCATTGGAGTTCTGGGAGAGGGACCCAAAGTTATTCCATGTTTAAAGGTTCTCATGGCAATAAGAAGAGAGTATCAAAAGAAATATTTCAGATGTAAATGTCCAGTTATAAAAGTTTAAAGGACTATGAAGCAAGAGATCTGAAGTACCATGGGCCCTGATAAGAGACCTACTCAAGACCAGAGTCTGGTAGATCAGGTGATCTCAGCTAAATAGATGAAAACCAGCCCAGCTATCTTTTTGTTCATTCTTCTCTAGAGATACAAACTACTTCAGACTCAGGCCATTTCATTTATGTCCTCAGTTTTGACAATGGCATAAGCTTATATCCTAATATTAATAAATAGACAAATTCACCATGGTATGGTCCTGAATTCTCAAATCAATTTAATTTGAGTATCTATGAAGCCTCAAAGAAATACAGTGATATGGAAGGAACTATTAATTCCACACAGAAATTTCTTAACTGGGCTTAAAGATGACCAAAAACTAAAATGAAATTAGAGTAGATCCACTTGATCTCTGCCCACACAAAAGTAGCCATTTGTTTATTTATTGGAAGTTTACATTATTAACTTAATGAGAACTCATAGGTGGTGGCACAAATGGAGAAAGGGTCCCTTGAATTCAAGTGAAAAAGTATACATAAAAAAAAAAAAATAAGTGAATTAACTTAACTGCTGGAATATGGTTCTCTGAATAGGAAACCATGGAAGAGAATTGTTTTGTTGAGGGTATTACAGAGAACAAGGAAGAGCAATTAGAATGTTCTTGGATCTAATCCATCCTATATTTATGAGCCTTTTTCCCATCCCCATGAGTTTATAGTAAATTGAAGGCAGGAGACAACTCTTTAATCTTTATTTCCCCAGAATAGCAGAGTATCTGCATATAATAACAACAAGATATTGAGCTCTTACTGTGCAGATATTTTTCTAAGAAATATGAATATATATTCACAAATTATATTCATCTAATCCCACAACAACACAGTAAAGTAGTTCCTTTTATTATTCTCATTTTATAGGTAGGAAAACTGAGTCACAGCAGATATGAAGTCACAGAATAGGGTGAAAAACAGGCAGTCAGACCCCAAACCCTCCATCATGAAGCAGGTACCAAAGATAAGTGAGAAACAGCTCAGCTTCTCCAGATCCTTGACTCTGAGATCTGGATACTTCATTTTCTGAAAGGCAGAGGAGCTACCAATGACTCCATGTGCTCATGCTTACTTTGCTTACCAAGACCTGACAAAATTAAGTCTCTTGCTCTCAATGCTGAGAGACCAGTCTTCTCGCAGATGGACCAGTACTTAATGCTCTGCCACCTACAGGTTATGGCTCCCTTGGCATGATGACTAGTGTGCTGATTTGTCCAGATGGCAAGACAGTAGAAGCAGAGGCTGCCCATGGGACAGTAACACGCCACTACCGCATGTACCAGAAAGGACAGGAGACGTCCACCAATCCTATTGGTAAGATGGTGTCTACTCCTACATTGATTTCTGATAAGAGAGTGTTCTCCAAAGGAGATCTCCAGAGGAACTCAGGCACATTCCTTAGGCTACTCAATGTTTTGTGTGAAAAGTCATCAGCAAGTAGCTAATGAATTCTACTAATAGGAGCTATTTTAATATTTATTTATTTTTGTTTTAGTTATTGGCGGACACAACATCTTTGTTTGTATGTGGTGCTGAGGATCGAACCCGGGCCGCACGCATGCCAGGCGAGCGTGCTACCGCTTGAGCCACATCTCCAACCCCTAATAGGAGCTATTTTAACATGCTTAATAATGTTCTCAAAATGTGCTTTTCTATTTTGTAGAAGAGTATACATTACAAAAAAGAATATTATCAACAAGTGTATCAACTGTCCCTAGAGCAGTGAAATGTCACTGAAGGCTACACATCTAAAAGTCACATGGATAGATCCCTCCAACAAGGTGTCAAGGACAGCACTTTAAAAAGAGATAGCAGCCTAGAAAGAGGAGACCAATGTAGACAAAAGATAGAGAGACCTTTTCTAAGACAGTAAATGCCTTAAACATCAAGCACTAGTACCATACCATTAAACTGTAGGTGTTTTTTCCCCACACTTTTTATTAGTGCATTATAGTTGCATAATGGTGGGGTTTGTTGTTACATATTGTACGTGCACAAAATATAACAACAAAATTTGGCCAATATCACTTCATAGCACATTCCCCCTCTCTCCTCCCACCACCTCCTGGTCCCTTTCCTCTGAGGTTTTGGGGTGTTGGGGGGGTAGTTTCTATTTGGGAGAGTATTTCCAGGTTTCCTAAAACTTCTGCTCTATATGGATATCATCTAATAAAGCCCACAACCTAAATTTTTAAAAAATGTTCTGTTTGGGGGAATTGTGAAAGATTTGGGAATTCTTAGACCTGGGATGACTGTTTCTCTTTTTTAGCTTCCATTTTTGCCTGGACCAGAGGGTTAGCCCACAGGGCAAAGCTGGATAACAATAATGAACTTGGCATCTTTGCAAAGGCTTTGGAAGAAGTCTGCATTGAGACCATTGAGGCTGGCTTTATGACCAAGGACTTGGCTGCTTGCATTAAAGGTCTACCCAAGTAAGTATAAGATGCCCTGAACTCTGGGTCAGATTGCCATTTATCCTCACCAGCCTCAAAACACCAGTGTTTTTTGTAATTATGTAAATTGATATTCATCATCCTTTTTAGGGGTCAGTAGACATTATCTATGTAGTGTCAGACAGTGAACATTTCAGATTGTGTATGTGTATGTGTTGGGGGTTCTGGTGATTGAACTCAAGAATGTTCCATCATTGAGTTATATTTTTAGGATTTTTTTTTTTGTTTGTTTGTTTTTTTGCAGGGTCTTATTAAGTTGCCCAGGCTAGCCTTGAATTTGTGATCCTTCTGCCTCAATCTTCTGGTAGCTGGGCTTACAAGCATATGCCACCAAGCCCAGCTACATTTTAGTTTGTGGGACATACAGTCTTTTGGGAACTATGCAAATACTAAACTTGGCATCTATTGTTGTGGCAGGAAGGTGGTCATAGATAATACAGAGATGCATAGATACAGCAACTTGCCAAGTATACTTTTGTGTACAAAACCAGACTACAGGCTAAATTTGTTCTATGGCTGGGCTATAATTTGCTGATCTAGTTAACAATAATTGAATGAACAACTTATTTAATTTTAAGAAAATGATAGTCAATTAGAAAAAAAGGGAACTCAGAGTCTAGCTAATTCCATCCCATATTTTCTTTAATTTACAAATGAGAAAAATAAGTAGCACAAGTATAAGATGTTCATTGATTACCATCGCTTCCTTAAGTTTCACCAACCTTCAGTACAGTGGAACTTACTGTGCATTGATTGCCTTGGGCTTTTCTGAGGACATGGTAACCAGTATTCCATTGCATTAGCTGCTAATCAGATAACTCTCTCAAAGTCAGAGTTAGTTACCAGGACTCATCTTAAGAAATTTTAGAAAAAATTAACACTAATACCAAGTCCCAACTGGTATATCCTCAGAGATTTCAGTACACCCCAATAAAGTGCATATACTCAATCACTGCAAATTTCTTAACTTGAATTTCCATCGAGAATACAATGTTTGAAATGTTCCAATCTGTATAGTATATGTAGTATCTATAGGATCTTTGCAGCCTATTTGATGGGCGTGTACCAGCAGGATTATGTCAGTTAGTCCATTCTTTTTTGTTTTTCTTAAATAAAACACTGATGAAAACAAGAGCATTTAAGCTTTTTTAAGAACATGTAACGGTGAATGGGAATGTAGGTAAAGGCATGGCTATACTCTCAACAGGTTTTGTTATTTCTAAGAATTAAGGAGTAGGATGAGTCTGCTCTCATTGGATTAGTCTAAACTGAAACTTTTGATAGTTTCAACCTCAAAGCTACATGGCATGGTACCTACTGTGAATGTTTGTGCTTGAGCCTCCACTGCAGGATGCCCAAGACTGGGTCAGCCCTATGAACTGGAAACATAGTCATTGTCTGTATTCTTGTAGCTTGGTAACATTAATTTGTTGACTTCTAGAAATAGATAGAATACTATGTTAAGTAGTGTTTTTAGGATTTTTTTTCTCTACCTCCTACTATATTAGAAACAAACTAAATTTCCATCTTTTCTTTTTTCTCTCCTTTTAGCGTACAGCGTTCTGACTACTTGAATACCTTTGAGTTCATGGACAAACTTGGAGAAAACTTGAAGATAAAACTAGCTCAAGCCAAACTTTAATTTCATTTCTGGGCTTAGGAGGATAAGTGGTCTTGGTAACTAGGTCCACAAGTTTACATTTTTTTGTATTACACTCACAGGTTAAAACAAAATCAATTTTATAATTTGTTTGTAAGCTGGAGTTGATCTTTTCTATAAGTTTACACCCTTTTTCTTATATATACAGTAATTGCCACCTTCCTGAACGTGGCAGGGAACTCTTTTTAAATTGTGTTTTATTTTCTAGAAGCAGCCTAGGAGTTACTTTCATATTCAATGTTATTCCTTCACATGTTCCAATATAAATGACCAAAATCAAGAGTGCTCAAAAGGGTTAACAATAGCCACAGTATTGTTCCCTAAAATCTGTATAATATAGTACTTTACTCCCTTCCCCTGTTGTCCATGACTGTGGGCACTGGGAATTTTGGTGTTACAGATGTCCCAATATGTGAGGTAGCTACACATTGAACTTGCACATGACTAGAACAAAGAATGTAAGTGTAACTAAAACATGTTGAAGTCACTGCAGTCATTTTTTTCAAGAGCATAGTGAATGTGTCCAAAGTGCTAAATACTTTTGAGGACACTGGAGAGTTCAGAATGCAAAATAAATACTTCCTAGAGATTTATCTTCTGTATTTGTCTTTTCTTCCTCTTCCTCTGGCCTGAGGATTTTGCCACCCTAAATAGCATTTTATCCACGTGCAATAATGTAAGCTGTACCTTTTTTAGATTTCTCCTGGCCTGTTTCATTTGTTTTATATAAATGTGATTTCTCAGAGGTTGATATTAAACACTATTCTAGTCCAGTCTTCATTTGAACTGTTAATTTTAATTAAAATCAAGTGCTAATGACTCTTTTCTGGGTTTTTATTTATGCTTATGCCCAGCACATTCTGCCTCCTTGCCATAGGGATTTGATCTGGGGTTGGGGGGCTGGGGAAATCTCTGCTCTCAAGAATTAACTGGGGGGGAGGGGGGGATGGATAAGTAAACAGTGAGAGGTGGATCCCACTACATCCAGAGGAATGAGAATGGCCAAAGGTCATTACTAAAGGAGTAATTAGACAATAGATTCTGTCCATGCACCGCTGAGGAGTTCAGGCATTATCTTAAAGGTTAGTAGGGAGCCAATGAAGCCTTTTAAGAAGGAAGGGACATGATTATAGTTTCATTTTTAAAAGTAGCACTTAGGGCAGCTCTTTAAAAAGAATAGGTGATGAGGGGTAGAATGGTGGGCACATGGAGAGAGGAAAACCTTCTAATCCTGTTGGATTACTGCAGGCAGGAAACAGTTAAGACCCAGCTGGAGCAGTGGCACTGAGAACTGGATGAATCCCTGAGATAAGTTGAATGAATGGATACTGGCAGGGCACATGGGGGCTGAGGGAGAAAAACAAGTCGAGGAGGCTTCCCTAGCTTACCATACTTAGAGAAAGGCTGTCCATATCCCAGCATCTTTGAGAGGGAGGCCCTGTGAGGTTTTGCACTCTCATGCCTCAGAATTCAGTAAGCTGGGGTGGATATCTCTTGGCTATTTCCTGGCAAGCTTGGAGTCAGGCCACAGACACTTCCTTAGCATACCCACTTGTAGGCCCAATAACACATGGAGTTTTTCAGACTCCTGTGGGGTACAGCTAACTCAAGATGTACATTTGACCAAGTTTCCTCAGTGCTACCCTTGAGGTACACCCCAGTCTAAGCTCAAGAGCCTTGAACAGCCCCACACAGAAGAATATCATTAAGCAGGTAAGGCCCTGTGTCTTGGGCAATTTATCTCCAGTCAAACTGAAGTTAGAAGGCAAGGCACATGAGCCCTCTTGAGGGATGAGGGAATGGGATATCCATTCTTCTCATACAATCAACTATGTCACTCAGGCAATAGGAAAAAAAGCATTGCATCCAGATAAAACTATTCAAAAAATAGGCAATAAATGTTTTCATCTCCCATACAGATTTTTTAAAAAGTTTTTATAACTATAGTTATGAATAAGATTCTACAAAATTTAGAATTAACATGCCATGATATTTTGTTTGGCTTTGAGAGCATTGTAAACTGGTAAGTTATTTTTTGGCTAGTATTTGTTCCAATATAAAGATATACCAACAAATCAATTTTAACATTAACGCTTCTAAATCTTTTTTGTTTAATAGTATAAATTTGGATTAGAAGGACAAGGAACATCAGTTCTTTTACATAATTCTCTACTTGCATTTAATTCTCACTGAAGTCTTAAGAGATTGTACAACTGTTTTTAATTAGAAACCAGAAAATTAGGCTGATTAACTTAGAGTTGGAGCTGATATTCCCTTAAAGCCCCTTGATGTCCAACAAACTGGTGAAACTTAAGTTCCTTCATATTATTGAACCTTTGGCCTTTCAAATTACTTCAACATTTAAAGTTTACATCTAAAAAAAAAATTGTCAAATAAAATATATTTGCACTCTCCTTCTCATCTAAGCCACCATAACTATTAGAGGACCCAGTTCCCCTTCCATTGATATGATTTGAATTAATTTAAAAAGCAGGACTGGGGATGCAACTTAATGGTACAGAGGTTGCCTAGCTTGCATGAGGCTTGGGTTTGATCCCCTATTATCCCTTTGCTCTACATAGCAGCCCATGTTTGTTCAGCGTTTCATGGGGAAGGTAAATGGGGCCTTTGATCAAGATTGCAAAATACATTGATAGCCACTAGTGCTCAGGAATCTATAACAGATCGGGCTCTTTCCACCATCTGCCTGTTTCAGGTTTGGGTAAAAGAAGAAAATATCGAATGTTTTCTTTTGCCAACAAATGATAGCATGGGATTGGATGATCTTTAAGTCCCTCTATCACTCACAGATCCTGGGAGTTCATGAGTGCTGCTCCACTGGCCACCAGGATCAGCATCTTCCAAAAATACTTAATGTTCTAAAATAATCAGATGAGCAGATGCTGACCAATACCTCCACAGGGTAATGGTTTATTCTGAAACAACTAGAGAGTCCAAATAGTTGACCTGGAAAATGTGCTCTTTAGCAAAACATTGATGGTAGGAAGATCCAGGGACAGAAATGAAGAGAGTTCCAGACTTTGAAATTCTCTAAATGTTGCAGATACTGTTCCTTAGGAGGAATTTTTAACTGAAAATATTTAAGTGTTAATCTTAACAATTAGAATCACAGCTATCCCCTGTGTTCTACATGAAATTTTTCTAAGACACCAACTCATGACTTCCTATCTCCCACTTCAACATTTTTATATAATAAAAATTTCCCTGAAATTAAGAGCTTGGTTAAAGAGAGAGGATTAGAAGCTAATCTAAAAATAATAATGAAATCTTGATATTATGTCAACATTCAGTAAAATTGCTGTAGTCCTATCACTTCTCTCATATTGGAGGTTTTATTCCATAGTCCCTATTTTTTAATGTTAAGGAAAATAACTTCTGAATTGCTGATTGCTCTGGAAAAAGAAACAACTTTGAATTTCCATGATATCTCAGGCTCTGCAGGAGCCTGAAATTTGCAGGCATTGTAGCATTGTTTATAACTTTTAGTTTTGATGCTGTTCCAAACTTACAGAAAAATTCCAAGAATAGTATGAGGAAATTTTTACTATTCCACCATTTGATATATCATATTCTCTCCACTGCCCCATGCATGCAAATATGCTCTCCCCCTCCTCCCCCACACTCCCTGAGCTACTTTAGAGTAGTTTGAAGATATTTTAATCCTTTGCTCCTAAATACTTCAGTGTGTATTTTCTTTAAAAGACAAGGATATTCTCTTATACAAACACAGTGAAATTATCCAAATTGGGAAATCTAACATTAATACAATGCAATACAGTCTCTATTAAAATCTCAACAACTGCCCCAGTGATCTTTCTGGCTTCCCCTGTTCACCTTTAGGATCATACGTTGCATGTAGTTGTCAGGCTTCTAGTCTATCAATTCAAAACCAGAAACTAAAGAATACTTTATTTTGGATCTTAGAATCTGCAATTTGGAAAACAGCTCAGACAGTTCTAAATCATGGTTTCAAAGAAGTAGGGGAAGCAAGGAGCTTTCCTGGGCAAGCAGTTCTGAATTATGACAAAATGGCAAAAAAATTTTACACAGGAAACTTCTATTGAATACTGGGAAAGAACAGGCGCTGTTAGATGGGTAGAAGATAGAGAAAAGAATATATGTGCTTAGTAAGAATATCTGTGAAACTAGAGCTCAATAACCTCTTGACCCACATCTTGAGTCTCTGAACATGATATAATTATCTGGTCATTTCAGATGCCTGAACTCAAAGAGTGGAGGTGGCCAAAATTCACATTCCCAGGTTCTCAGGCATAATCTGGAGATGCACATGAGTGCTACTTCCTTAATGGTGTGTGCGCACGCGTGTGTTTTGCAGTACTGGGGACTGAACCCTGGACTTCCCATGCTAGGCAATCTCTACTACTAAGCTACAACCCCAGCCCTCCCTCCACTCCATTTTCAAAAACTCTTCCGGTGTTGCTTTCACCTGATTTTCCTTTTGATTTTCACACTCCACTTGTCTTAAATAGGTCCTCAGCCTTTCTTTGTCTTCCTAAACCTTGACATTTTTTTAATAATATAGGCTAGTGTAAGGTAAAGGAAAATTTCCTGTCTGCTCTTTGAAATTTCACTGAAATAAACAGAAAAAGACAGATTAAATAGGAGAAAAGACATGCAAACTTGTTAACGTACAAAAGGAGAAAAATCACAGGAATGAGATAAACAACTCGTCCATTATTCAGAAACTTTCCATTATTCAGAAACTTATATACTCCCCTTGTTCTGGTATATAAGGTGATGGAGGTGAAGAATGGGTGATAGTGAAACATCTTTAAAAATCCATGGGCTTAGAGAACATGCAATAACCTGGGACCTAGTCCCTTGGCCCTGCAGAACAGACAATGGGTTGTAAATGATTCTCTGTGGGTCCAAAGTAGAGGACAATGCAGTGTGACAGAAGTCTGCCCAAGTGTGTTGACAGACTTTAATCTTTATACCCACCATATGTGTTTAGTTTTCTCTGATTAATGATATTTCTGTAAAAGAACTAAAGACAATTATTGTGCTCTTCTTTTGGATGATCAGGTGAGGTAGATAAAGGAACTTTCAGAGTGCACCAACGCAATATTGCACCCTCAGTGTGTAATAGTGGGGAGAAAGGGGGAAGTGTGCATGGTGTTGGTTTGCACCAATACTGGTGAAGTTATCTTTGCTCAATTGGTTAAGGTAGTTCTTGTTTCCTCCACTGTGGATGGACTGTTTTCCCCTTTGTAAACACATAGTAGGCAGAGATGCCATGCATGCATCATCAAACTTCACTCATAGTTTACATATAATTATAATCAGTGTTTATATTCCACTGTAATGAACAGATTTTTCTTCCTCTATTTATCTATTTATTCCTTCATTGACATTAGTGTGTACTCACAGATTCTTATTTTATTCCATGGACTATAATCCATCACCATCATTATATATTTTGATGTTTCAATTGCCTCAGAGTTGGCCAGGTGTGAATTCCATCAAGTAGGGTCCTGTCAGCACTGTAACATTAAGTATTTTGTAAGCAGTTAATTTGACAAGAGAAAAATACTTTCTGTATATATTAGGGCACCTAACATCACCACCCACTTTCTTAATTGACACTTCTTCTGAAAATGGCTATCACACACAATCTTCTTTTTCTACCAGTAAAATGTCTTTGTCCTTTCCTTCTTTCTAGATCTGACCTCCCACCAGCCCCACCCCAGTGGCTCAGCAAAAATTGTTGTTGGGAGATTGCCATTTTCAAGATGGGATCTCCAGACTACAGACTTATTTAAAAACTTAAAGGTAACATTAGAAGTCAGGTCTGGATTAGAAACATAAGAGGATACTAGGGTGCTGGGACCACCAGTTCCTAACCCTTTGGAGAGATGTGGAATCTACTTTTTGTTGTTGTTGTTGGTATTGAGAATTGAACCCAGGAGTGCTTAACCACTAAATTATATCTTCAGCCCTTTTTATATTTTATTTAGAGACAGGGTCTCATTGAGTTGCTAAGTGCTTTGCTAAGTTGCTGAGGGTGGCGTGATTCTCCTGCCTCAGCTTCCCAAGCCCCTGGTATTACAGGTGTGCACCACCATGCCAGGCTTGGAATCCACTTTGAAAGTTCTATTTTTAAGAATGAATTAGAGGAGCTAGAGTTGTGGCTCAGTGGCAGAGCGCTTGCCTACCGTGTGTGAGGCACTGGGTTTGATTCTCAGCACTGCAGATAAATAAATAAAATAAAGGTCCATTGACAACTAAAAATATTTAAAAAGAAGAAGAGGAAGAGGAAGAGGAAAAGGAAGAAGAAGAAGAAGAAGAAGAAGGAGGAGGAGGAGGAGGAGGAGGAGGAGAAGAAACTAACATCTGTGGGCTACATGATTAGATGATAATCCATGGAGCAGGGCAAAGTAGGATTGGGATGGGCCCTGGAGGGCTTCAGGGCAGCTAGCAGTGTTCTATTTCTTGACCAGGGTCGTGATTCCTGGAGTGCCTTGTAGTAATTTACTAAGTTCTACCTTTATTTTGTGTGGTTGACTGTATCTCTTTCTTTTGAACATAAGAAGTTTTTAAAAATGTACCAGGAAACCTATTCTGAATCCCTTTGAGTTAGCTGGCATATGATCATGTTCTCCTGGAACAAAGCCCAGAACCTTCGCCCCAGCACTAGCTTACCTTCCTGACAAACCTTTACTTTGCTATCTAGAAAGTGACATCATCTATTTCAGTCACATCATCCTCAATCTTTTCAAACATAAGTCAGAAAGTTGCTCTCTAAGAAAATGTTCTGCCATCCAACTGGAAAATTCCCTAATCTTGATTGGACCATACACCAAGTATTATTTCTAGGGACCGCTGGGGCTTCTTAGTTGGTTTTATGGACCTTGATTTCCTTACCTTGGGGAAGCCTTGATGCTTTCTTGTTAGAAACATTAGGGGTTAAATCTTTCGTTTGGTTTCTGAATAAGAATAATTGTTTTCCTGGTTGGCCTTGCTTTGTTTTGTCTGGAAAAAAAATGTCTTAAACATTATTTATAAGTTCAGAGATTAAGCTTCAAGATATATTCTAACTGAACTGAATTTTCCTATTTTTCAAGTCATGAAATTTTTAGATTTCAAATTTTTCTCCTGCTTTTCCTACTGCAAGAATTTTTGAGTCCTACATGGTTTCAATGCTAAAAATGTCCCAGGTACACTCCAAAATGTCTAAACTATATGACAGAAACTGATAATTTGCATTTTTGTTCTGATGTCCTAGAGCAGCTCTTGCCTATTTAAAAATTTCCATGGTTTCCAGTTGCGACTCCTTTTAGTAGAATTACTCAGTGAGTTCGTGTTTCTTTTGGTCATATTTCTATTTGTATTTACCTGGACATTGGTGATTTATTTCCTGCAAATTAGTTGCCCTATCCTTGTACTATTCCATGAAGACTTATAACTTGGATCTCAGCCAAACTTTTGAGTATGTTTTTTTCCATCTTTATGGGAGAGGGTTTTTCCTTTCTTATGTCTTTGAATCCAAATCATCCAACAAATAGTTTTGAGTATGTCTTCTCATCATGACACTCTCATGGGAAATCAGTGTCCCATAGAACCTACACTCTTCTCTTTCAGGTCAGACCATAGCAGGTGCTCTTAGTTGAACCCGTGCTGAGTTCCAAACAGTTATGGATTCCGAGTCAGTGGGGCCGTTGTCGGGCTTGAGTGTGATTATTTTTAGAGTGGGAATGCCTTTCAAAATGTATTTGGAATTAACATGGGTCTATGTTTTCCATGAACACATTCTTCAAATGTCCTAAAGCAGGCTAAGCAATATCTTTTTCAGTACTACGAATGCTTTAATTCTTGACTAACTGGCGAAGTTCAGTGGTGTAGGTGCCTTATCATGAATGCACTTATGTTTCCTCAGGCAGTTACCGGAAAATATCTGGCCCAATGTGGCAGCCTCATAAACTCTCTTCATGGCACAGGGGAGGGATTTAAGAATCAGGATGTCTTTAAAATGACAGTATGGTAGCTTCTACATTGTCTACTCAGCAGATTTCATTGTTTATGTTCAAAATAAAAGGAAGAGTGCACTTTCAATATGAGACCATTGTAATGGGCCAGCCTTGCTCCATGGTGACCATGAGTAGCCAAAAGGTGGTGATCAAACATGACACACTGGAAGAGACAGAGAGGACTAGGTAGAGCACACTCTCAGACATTGAAGAAATGTGACAGGAGACACTATATTAAAATTGTAAGTTTTTCTTTTTCTTTTTCTTTTTTTTATTGTTGGTTGTTCAAAACATTACATAGTTCTTGATATATCATATTTCACACTTTGATTCAAGTGGGTTATGAACTCCCATTTTTACCCCGTATACAGATTGCAGAATCACATCAGTTACACTTCCATTGATTTACATATTGCCATACTAGTGTCTGTTGTATTCTGCTGCCTTTCCTATCCTCTACTATCCCCCCTCCCTCCCCTCCCCTCCCCTCTTCTCTCTCTACCCCCTCTACTGTAATTCATTTCTCCCCTTTGTATTATTTTTTTCCTTTCCCCTCACTTCCTCTTGTATGTAATTTTGTATAACCCTGAGGGAATTGTAAGTTTTTAAAATAAATGTTTGACTCATTTATATGAAGCTAGTCACCTTCCCATCTCCTGGAGTGATCCTCTTCACTGTCTTTGATTAGGAATCACCCTGAACAAAAGCAATAAAATCATTATCAGTGAAAAAACAAAATACAGAGTATCATGTAGACAATTGATTAAGATCTAAGAGAAATTTATCTCCTACTGAAACTCCAAACCTATGCATTTACTCAACAAATATTTGGGATGGGCGCGGTCCATATGTGCTGGGCAGTGGCCTAGCCAATTGGCACATTGTGATAAATCAGTCTTGGCTTCTGCCCCTCAAAGTTAAATACTATACCTTTTATATATCACCAAAAAGAGAAGCAGACTAGCAAGGTTGCAGTCATTCTGGATCAGCACTCAGGGACCATGTACATAAATTATACAGGCAACATTTGTAAATCAAATGAAATCCACTACTTCAACAATTATTATCAGTTATTCCCAAGAGACTCAGTTTTATTCAGATGTAATGTGTGTAGGAACTTTTAAAATTTTAGTTTCAAATGGTAATATATTTAAAATTATTTTCTTCATCTGCTATGTATAAACCTTGAGGAACCATCAATGTCCTCAGCACTGTTTCCTTAATCGGATCTGTTTAAATCTCATAGAAAATAAGTTAGCTAATAACATTCTGTGGGGGGACGGTCAACAAGGAGAGAAACAGGAAGAAAAGGGAAGAATAAGTGCCTACAGAGCGCTGAGATGGAGAAAGGGTGACAAACTCTAGATATAGATTGGAGCAGTGGGGATATACAACTGGGATTAGACTAAGTAAACTGGAGTTATGGAAATGTACAGACTGAGTTCTGTGGGATTATACTAAGTAAACTAAAGTTATGGAAAAGTACAGTCTGAGTTCTGTAAAATTAAGGACCTTAGCATTTGTGCAGGCAGTCTATAGCATTAGAAGATAAATTGGTTTGGGGACAAATGATCTGTAAATAAGGTTAGCCTTATACAGATTAAAGTGAAAAACCAGCCTCTATCTCAGAGCAAAGCCTGTCCAAGGAAGGGACATGACCTTTGTCCTTGGAAAGACCCACAGAGCACCCCTAGGCACATTCCCACCCTGCTAAGTTGTTTCTCTACAAATAACAGGAGAGATCTGCTGCGCCAGGTGTCCCTGACTCAGTCAGGCTAGGTGGAGATCCATAGCAGCCCCCTAGCAGCCACCAATCAGCATGAGACAGGGAAATACCTGGGATGCCAGATGACCCTCCCAGTAGTTTATGGTGGTTGATAACAAGTTGGGAAACCATGTAGTTCAGCATGGACACCCCTCTTAGCTCGAACCAATCAGTTCAAACCAATACCCCTTTTGTTCTGACCAATCACCCCTACCCAACTTGTTCCCGCCAGTGAATGTGCTAATCATGTTTTAGAGTTATTATTTGATTTTCTCGAGGTGTGTGATGATTTGCTATGATGTATGTGAAGTCCCTGCCCTCTCCAAAGAATGTATAAAACTGCTGCAAACCCTGGGCTCGGGGCCTCTCAGCGTCACCAGTTGCTGTGTGTGCATGCGGAGGACCGAGCTAGCTCGCAATAAACACCTCTTTGCTGCTTACATCCATCTTGGGTCTCTGGTGGTCTTTGGGGGTCCTGAATTCGAGCATAACAAAAGGTGCAAACTTTTAAACTGTTTCCAAAGGTCAGAGACTTCAGTTATTCAGCGCTTATACATAATTTCTTAGAAAAGCAATGTAGAAAGTCTTCAGTTTCTAAGTAAAGGTTGAGGGAAACCACATGTAGGCATGCGGTCCTTTACAGATATTTTCACTTAATTTCCACAATCCATCACTACAGTTTACACAGGAGGAAACAGGCTCAGAGAATAGAAATGTTTTACTCAGGATCAGTTAAGTAGCTAAACAAAGGTCAAGCTGCCATTTTCTCAATGCATCTTAGATAAATCTTTCCAAAATATGAACCAAGGCTACCTACAGGAGACTTACCAGGGATAAGCAGAGCACTCAATTAGAGAATTCAATTGGAAACCTCCAATTGGATATTCAAATGCAGATTCCTGAATTCCACCTACTAAATCCCTCTGAGGGCAGAGCTCCAGGAATCACCAGTTTAACAAGACCCCCAAGTGATTTTTAGGAAAGGTAAAGTTTGAGAACCATGAAAGGTGAAGTTACCAGATGTAATAAATTTTTCATAAAGTCCTGATGGGCTAATATCAGCTGTTTTAAAAAGAGGATGATTATTATGACTGGAATATGAGGTGTCCCCCAATAGTTTCCTGTCTGAGAAAATGTACAAAAGTTCAGAGGTAAATGATTAGGTTTTGAGGGCTGTGACCTAGTCAGTGGATTAATCCATTTGATGGATGAATAATGAATGGATTACTGGGTGGTAACTGTAGGCAGGAGAGGTGTGGCTGGAGGAAGTAGGTCACTGGAGGTGTGCCCTTGGGGATTATATATCTTGTTCCTGGCATCCTAACCTCTCTCTCTTTCCCTGCTGCCTTGAGCTGAGCAGTTTTTCCCTGCCATGCCCTTCCACCAGCAAGTTCTGCCTAACCTTCAGGCCCAGAACCATGGGATCTGCCCACCCCGGAATTAAACCTCTGAACTGTGAACCCAAAGTAAACGTTCCCTCCTGTAAGTGGTTCTTGTCAGGTATTTTGGTCACAGTGAAGCAGACAAACACAGTGATGATGATGAATTGCAGGAATCTCTCTGTTGCCTATAATCTAAGGCCATCCAATAAGCTGTATCATTAATTTGTTCCTTGCTAACATCAGCAACTTTCTGTTTGTGGAAGACTTTTTCTTAGGCCCACTATTCTAAGCTATTGATTTCAACTGCTGTTCTTCCATTTCAGAACCTCAAATGGTGAATCTGGGTTTGGTGTCATTGTTATTCCTTTAAGAATTCCACTAGTGAGTTCAGGAAGTGGCAGGGCTTGCTGTGACCCTTTGTTAAAACAGAATCCTTTGATTTAAGTCAGGAGTTTTGGGTTCTGCAGCTGCCAAGAAGATATTTGGTAGTCTTCAGGCAAGTCTGTGACATCTTCCCTAGAATCTTCTGGATAATATGCTTATTCACATCCAAAGCCACTTTGCATATGAAAACCATGAAGTCCATTAACCACAAATAAATCAGGAAATATAATAATGTCTCCCTGCAGCAGTGCTCAGTTTATTGTGGGGGGTGTGTGTGTGTGTGTGTGTGTGTATTTAGATCTCTGCTTTCCCTAGCATCCCTCTTTAACTTTCCCCCTGTCCAGATGCCAATTATCAATTTTCTCTCTGTTTCTTTCTGTCTAGGGATTAAATATTACTGGCAAGATTGGCTTGAGCTGAGTCAGCCATGGTGAATCTAGATTCCTAGTTAATCTCCAAAAAACATAACAGACCAGGGGCATAGACCAGAATCTAATAGTTAATGATTTGGTATTTTCCAGAGTCTGAAATTTTAGGTACTTTTCCAAATGCTGCCTGAGGGCTTCTATAGCAAATGTGCATGCCTGCCCTTCCAGACAGCCATAGTCAGCATCTTTAGGGGAAATGGGCCATCCTTGATTTCTGACCAGGCACTAGCCCTGAGGGTGGTCTCTGGACCCCTAGCTCTTCATTAATTCTGCCTTTCCTTCTGCCTTTCCTTCCCTCCAAAGGCTGTCTGCTGATCTTACTGATAAAGACACTGACAATAACTATTTTTTCAGGAAGTAGAAGCATAATGGAAATTATGGTAATTATAGTTTTTTTCCATAAATGATTGTAGTAACAATGAACCTTTAAAAATACCTTGATTTAACACATTATGATACATTGGAAAAGAGAATTAAGACCTTTTATAATGCTGTGTATTACAATAATGGGATTCCAAAATAGCAAAGGCAATAGAATATCCATGAAAGAATATCCTTTGACCCCAGGGGCATATTAGCAATCACAGGTACTTTTGACTCTACAGGCCTTTACCGATAAAGAAAAAAAAAAAAGTTACTACCGCTGGGGTTGAGGAGGAGTGGACATCTCAATAGAACCATCATTTATATTTAGAATGTATGTTTACGGTACACACCAACCAAGAGATAGAGGTCATCTAAGGATGTGCCCAAGATAGAATCCATTCTGTTGCCAAGTTCTTGTGGCGTAGTTTCAATCTCTGGGGACAAAAAGCAAAAAGTCATTCAGTGTCATTTGGTATTGACTTAAGTTAAGTGAGCTATTTCATATCTTTCTTGTCCTTTTTTTATACTTTGAATACCCTAGGATAATGACATTTATTAATCAATAATTTATTATCTCATTTATAAATCTCATTTAATCACTCCTTAGGTTCTTTATTTGGTTATTTATTTCATGCTTATAGTAAACTTGTGTGTTACTTCATAAATTTAAAAAGTTGAGGTACAGAGATGTTCAGGTGATATTTATGGTATTCTGTTCATCCTTTATGGCAAAATAAATTATCTCAAAATGTAGTGGCTTACAACAGCAATCACTTTCTTTTTACCTCCACTGGTTCTGGGGGTTGACTGGGCTCAGGGAGGCAATTCTCACTTAGGGTCTTCCATGGAGTTGAAGTTAGATGGTGGCTATGGCTGGGACCTTAAATAGGCTGCTCATTCAGAACCCTACTTATGGTCTGTGTGGCCTGAGCTTCCCCACAGGATTGATGCTAGTCTCTAAAAGCCAGCATCCCAATGGGACAGGTAAAAGTTGTGTTGCCTTCCTAATTTCTTAAACTTTGAAGTATTAAAGGCTAACCAGGAATTACAAATATAGCAATGGAATTCAGTGTACTCTTTACTTGGCTCCTCCCAATGATGAGATCTTCTGTTTTTATTAAATAATATCATAACTAGGAAATTAGCATTTGCAAAATGACAGAACTTATTCTGTTTTGCCAGTTTGGGGGTTTATTTCTTGTCTTTTTTTTCTTTTCTCTTCTTTTTTGTGTGCTGGTGGTGGTACTAGAGATTTCCCCAGTACCAAAAAAAGAAAGAGAGAGAGAGAGAGAGAGAGAGAGAGAGAGAGAATGGTGCCGGGCATGGTGGCATATGCCTGAATCCCAGTGGCTGGGGAGGCTGAGACAGGAGGATTGTTAGTTCAAAGCCAGCCTCAGCAAAAGTGAGGCACTAAGCAACTCAGCGAGACCCTGTCTCTAAATAAAAAATAGGGTTGGGGATGTGGCTCAGTGGCTGAGTGCCCCTGAGTTTAATCAATCCCCATTACCAAAAAAAAAAAAAAAAAAGAATGTCCTGCTAGTTGCTAGTATCCCAACTCTACCTCATTTTAATTCAATTTGATAATTATTATTACACATTCCATATCTATTTGAAACATACATTTAGTACTGAGACTAGTTTTAAAGGAAGATACTAACAAACCAAAAAAGATAACAGATTTGGGGTAATTTCTTTCTTATTATTTTTCCTTTTTTCTTCCTTTCTTTTTTTTTCTTTTTTGTGATGGCTATTCAACAAGAACCTCCTGAATGCAGGGCACTCACTCTAGCGCCAAACTCTAGCCCAGGCAAATTTTTGACAAAACAGAATAGATAAGGCTCACCTTTGGCCATGAAAGCATCCTAGAATATTTGAAAAACTATATAGAAAAGGGAAAAAGCATTTCCACAAGGATTTACAGGCCTGCTTTTGGCATGAAATGTCAGAGCACAGAGCGAAAACACAGAGGGCAAGTGTACTGCCAATGGGGGAAGAGTAGCACTCGCCCACCAGCGGGAGGGGCTGGATGATCATGTGTTTTGCCAGCTTTTACAGGCACTTAGTTGAAGTCCTCATGCTGACCCTTCATAGTCACATCCACCCCCTGCCTGTCCCCGTACCTGTACACTGGCAACCACTAATCTGCTCTCCATTCCTGTGGTTTTGTCATTTCAAGAGTGTTGTATAAGTGAAAACATACAGTATATGACCTTTTGAGATAGGCTTTTTTCCACTAAGCCTTTGGGATCTGCCAACTACACAAGTGTCAATAGTTCCTTTTACTGATAAATAATATCCCACATATCACCTTTTAAGTCCTAGCTTTGCAAGTCACACAATTGCACTTTCATAAAACAGATCCGTGAATTTCCAAGAGAAGGGAACACAAGCCCCTCCACACCTTGATGACAGTAGTATCAATGTCAGTTTGTAAGAAAAGCCGAAGGAGAACTGTTCTGATGATGATCTACCACATATGATCTACCACAGACAGAGAGTGGCAGGGGTGGCATTTGAACCCAGGCAGTTTGACTCAAGAGTCCTTATTTTTACAGTGTCAACTTGTCAATCTTCCTATCCCAGTGGGAAATAAGGTATATAAACATGCTAAATATATAGCACTAATTTTTTTTTTTTTTGGTGGGAGATGATACAGGGGATTGAACTCAGGGGCACTCAATCACTGAGCCACATCCCCAGCCCTATTTTGCATTTTATTTAGAGACAGGGTCTCTCTGAGTTACTTAGAGCCTCGCTTTTGCTAAGGCTGGCTTTGAACTCACAATCCTCTTGCCTCAGCCTCCCAAGCCACTGGGATTACAGATGTGCACCACCACGCCAAGCAAGTACTAATTTTTTAAGTAAAGAATTTGAGGACATAAAGGCTTGGCAAGATCAAAATCCTACATGTTTATTGAGGGCAAATGATAGGAAGAAACAAGTGAGTAGCCTGGAAGTCAAAAAGACAGATACAATTCATTTTCTATTCTACAGAACTTCTGATCTCCAAACTTCCTGCTTACTGGATGTACTCTGTGAATGTCAACCACCTAGGAAGCGCTCCTTCCTCACTAAAATTGGAACCACACTTTTATCCTAGACAACCCAAATAGTCCTATCTTCTGCCAGATGGGTTTTCCAGAAAAATTCTGGAAGCACAACATTTCTACTAAACACAAATAGGTCAGTCCTGCCAACCCCAAGGTCATCACTAGCCAATGGCACATTTGTGTGAATTAGAAAAAGACAATCTTTCTCTGGGCAGATAGAACCAGATATCAAGGCCTGGCCTTGGTTGTGCTCACGAGTACTCAACCCAAAATGATTTTTGACAGCTCTGCCACTTACCATTTTTCCCCATTGATTCCATAAACATTTCAGTGCCTACCATAAGCCAAGAACTTGTCCAGGTGCTAAAACATTCATACCCGCCCCCTCCAGGAACTTCAAAGACTTTATGAGAAGCCATGAAGTAAGCAGAGGACACGACATAATGCCATAAATCCATGACAAAGCACGGGAGGCAAAACCTAGACTAGGGGCAGGGAAATGGCTTTTAGGAAAGGCGTCCCAAAGAATGCATTTCCTGAGCTGCATTTTAAGTCCTGGAAAATGGGACTTAGCCCAGGGAATAGAGGGAGCAATGCCAACCAGTGATCCTGGGCATGGGCAGCGATCACATAATGGAGGGCTCAGAGCCACAGCTAGCTCTGCAAAGATCTCTTGTGTAATGTAGAGAAAATGTTTCCTTTTTCCCACCCCCAAAGAAAAGGAAGCTGTATTCATTTTCCAGGGCTGCTATAACAAATTACTGTAAACTTGGTGGATCAAAATAAAGGAAAAACTCTGTAAGCCACCAGTCTGAAATTGAGATGTCAGCAGAACTGGTTCCTTCCGGAAGGGCTGAGGGAGAATCAACTTGCTGTTTCTCTTCTGGCTTCTGGCTTTCCAGGGCTTCGCCTCCTTCTTTACATGAAGAAATAGTCAGTGTTTTTCTCTTCCCTGTCTGTACTTTTTCTTTTTTTATAAATAGACTTGTCATTGGATTAGGACCACCCTCATGAATCTAGAATGATCTCATTTAGAGGCCCTTTTCATAATTTCATCTGTAAAGATCCTTTGACTAAATAAGCCCCATTCACAGGTATCAGAGGATATAATTTGCACTTGAGTTTGGGGAGATTACAATACAACCCACTATAATCCCCTCAGCAGATGAAGCCGCTGGGTTAAACTGGGCCCAGAGCAGGGCAGCACAGCAGGGAACTGAGTCTTTGTGGACAGCAAATCTAAACCATTAAGGAAGTATGTGTTCATTAAGGAAGTATGTGATTGGTCATTCTGGAAACTTTGCTCTAACAGCAATATAGAGAACAAATTGTTTTACAAGGTGACAAAAGATTCTCTGCTTGACCAACTTTTAGTCAGCTTTCTAAATCTTCTACTAGACCCATATGTACCCATCCTTGTAAAATGGGGCTTTAGCAAGAACCCTGATAAGTCAATTTAGCAAGAATCCCTCAACCTTAATATGTCTTCCTCCTCAATTTACCATCAGATTCCTCATCCTCCATCTTCCCTAGGGATTATCTGATCACACTGGCCTGCCTTCAACAAGAATCCTCTTAGGTCAGTTTAGCCACAATCCACTTACCTCTGAGGTTTCCTTTTAAAAATTTCTCCACCCACTAACCCCAGTCTTCTCTTTGGCTATAAATTCCCAGTTACCCATGCTATATTTGGGGCTGAGCCCAATCTTCACCAATCATTGCTAGACCTGATTGCAGTGTTCCCTGTATCTGTTGAAGAGGTCCAGGATAAAGTCTTCCTGTCCGTGCTTTAACAAGTATCGTTGAAATTTTTAAATTTATTTAATAAAGAGTAGGTGCAAGAGGATAAGAGATGACTGAGCCATATTAGGGTCAGCAAGTCCAATGGGAGACTGTTGCAAAAATAGAAGGAAAGGAGGTCCAAAACTATATTAGTGGCAGTGGGGATGAAAGGAAATGAGAAAGCAAAGCTCCCGAGATTTGGAACTAGATGAGGGAGTTGAGATAGAGTTAGGAATTAAAGAAGATCCCCCAAATCTCTAGGCTGGAGCAACTGAGTAAGCTGTGGTGCCACACACTGAAAACACACACACACACACACACACACACACACACACACACGTAATTTTAGGGGGTGATGATGATTTCAGCTTGGGCTTTGTTTAAAATGAAATGCCTGAGGAAATATCAAAGTGGAGCTTATTCTGAACCCCCATGAAATGGGAGGTCCAGTGTGGAAAATAACCAAATTCCTAGGGTATCATGTTACTATCCTAAGACAGACAAAAATGAAAAATTGGCAGCCTTATGCTATGCAGGAGTGAGTTTTCTGAAATCTGACACTTCTAAACCTGCACTTTCACTTGTTTCTCTAGTGTTTATTTATCTTCCATAAGCATTCTGACAGTGTTTTTCTCAGAACTGAGAAATGTTAAAAGCTGCAAAGAAATCTCCACATTGTCTACACAGAAGAAAAGTTTTTATGCACAAGTAACTCACCAAAACGGTGTCTTTGCAACCATATAGACAAAATAGGGTTTGCTAGCATTTCCTTAAAACCCAGCATGTTTGATCATATCAAATGAAAACTGAAAGTAGATCCTGAAAGTTTAGGCAAGACTAACTTCAACTATTACCCATGATGTACAGATAAAGAACCAGGGAGACAGGCCACTTGCCTATCTGAAGGTCTCAAGGGAAACAGTGGAAACAAGGGTAATAGCTGGAAAACAGTGGAATCTTTTCCACTTAGGGACACTCACTGTTGAGGGCCACAATCAAGTCAAGATGGCGCCTGGCACTTTGCCAGGAGGAGTGGTTTGTGAAGTAATGCCAGCGAGTCATTAAGATGATGAGGATTCCTTAATGACTGACTGCTGTATCTAGATGATGTTAATTAGGTTAAGCTGTGTATAATTAGTTAAATATATACCTCTACTGTCCCGTAATAAAGCGGCTCCCTCTGTATCAACCTTCACAAGTTGCTTGTCACCCACCCCCCTGGTTATTTTGCCCAGCCAGATTGCGGCAGGACACTTCTGTGCTGAATAAAGAAGTGGTTGATCCCTCTGACCACCATAGGGTGCTAAAAGGTGGGCCTAGAATAAGAATCTGAGACTGTTATTTCAGGGCTCCTGCTCCTCACTGAGCTGCATCAGTCTCTCTGCAAAAGACAAAGTACTCTTAAACTAACCGACCACTCCCTGCCCCCCTGCCCCCACCCTTTCACCAAGTTAGAACTTGGTCAAGAATGAGACTAAGCCCTGTTCAAAGATGGATATAAAAACACAAATTTAGGGAAATAATGACTATCGCATTTCATCATCTTTCCTACCCCTATGGCCCCTCCCTTCACTTTTCCCCTTCACCCTATCCAGGTCATCATTACCTAAATCCACGTAAGAAGACAAGAACAATGTGGCTCTACTTTGTGTACAACCAGAGACATGAAAAATTGTGCTCTATATGTGTAATATGAATTGTAATACATTCTGTTATCATATATAACAAATCAAAATTTAAAAAAAAAGAAAAAGTCAAATTTAGTCAGTGCAGTGGCACACACCTATAATCCATTCACTTCCCAGCTGTTCAGAAGGCTGTGCAGGAGAATCCTAAATTCAAGACCAGACTGGGAAACTAAGTAAGACCCTCCCTATCTCAAAACAGAAAATAAAAAGGGGGTTGGGGATATAGCTCACTTTACAGCACCTTGGGTTCAATCTGTAGTGCTGCAAACAGAAATAAAAACAAAAACAAAACAATTAAGTAATAATAAGTTAGAGACTCTTTCATCAGAAACTTAAAGAATGAGAAATGACGAGAAAAAAAAAAAAACTTTCACTAACTTCCTTGAATTTTCCCTCAGATTAATCTGCATAGTAGTACTATGTTATATTGATTAAAATACTACGTTCTTTTATTCTAGATTCTGTGATGAAGAGATTTACAGTGGAGTATTTATCATTTCTTTCTGAATGAAGTTCTTTATAGGATCCCACTCTCAAAAGGGGCCCCGTAAAACGCATTGTTCAGAATGCAGTATAAATTCTAAGAGAAACTGTGGAGGCCTGAATAGGCTGGGTTGCATTTATTTTATACAAAAAGATGGATTTTAACAGCTATCAGCACTCAAAAATTAGAGCCTGTGTTCAGAAAATGTCTTAGTTCATTGACTCTAACAAACTCCATACTGAAGGATATTCATTTAATAAAATCTTTCATTTCACAGCCAAGCATAGCCATTCCTAGAAATTGTGCTTTTAAAAAACAAAATCCTAGATGTTTAAGACACAGCAATCTAGTAATGCATGGGTTCCACAATCTTTAACTGAAATCTGAGTCAGATTTCAGATGGGTGAAAGGAAAAAATGAATCTTTTATACATATTACAAACCCTTTCAGAAGGATCTGGAGCAGGAACATTTCCCTGTACTAATATACATGGACATTTTCACAGTCAAAAAATGAATCTTCTCACTGAATGGGACACATAAGGAGTATAGCCTTGTGTCAGTGTAGATCAGGTTTTAAAGAAAAAGAAATAATTTCCACCTTTAGAACTTTTCAGATTTTAAAACTGCTGAAGAAGAATTGTAGACCTGATGGTACTATTTCATCTGTTCTTGGAGAAGATAATGGTCACTTGGAACAAATATTGTAGACACAACTTCCTCCACTTCCGCTATCCCGCCTTCCTAACCCCTGATAATGAACTAGGCAGTCTGGTCCCTGATCACCCTTGGAGAGCATCCTAAAGCCACACAAGCTGCAGTTCATTTGGAAGCAGTACCTAAGAGTCCAGACTTCCTATCCTGAATGTATTAGTCTCATATAGATTAAAATTACTCAAGTCATTTTAGTGCCATTCATTTTACAATAACAAATTAGGAAATTTTTTTTTAGCTCAGAGTCGTAAGGAAAAAAAAATTTTTTTTTAATGAATGGAAAGATATGGTAGTAGAGTACGCAGAATTGGAGCCACTTATTAAAACTGTGCCAAGTGGTCGCAAATTTAAAAGTGTAATGCATTTTCAGTCAGAATCCAAATGGGATTGGTGGAGGGGGATTCGAAAAACAGTTAAAATCTGTTTTGGAAAAGAAAACCATGAAAGAATGGTCAAGAAGATTTGGTGGAAGAAGAAGAACTAGCAGTGGCTAAATGTTCAACAAACAATGAGGTACTGGTGTAAAACAGAAATTCATTCATTGAGAATTTAGCATGTGTCAGGCTTTGTTCTAGGTCTCACAGAAATAGCACGGAACAAGAGCAATAGGGTCCCCTGTTCATGGGCATATATTCCAGCAAAAGACCCAGATACTGATGACAAAAATCAGTTGGTCACAAGGATGCAGGGAAAGCCTGTGGTGGCTCTTTCAGATCAGGTGCTCAGGAGAGCCCCAAGGGGGCTCAGCAAAAAGCCAAGGGGCCACAGAGTATATTCCAGGAGATGGCATTTGATCAAATAGAATGTCCTGCATGATTTATTTTTTATTTGTCTTAATTAGTTATACATGACAGTAGAATGCACTTATATACTTTGACATATCATGCATAGATGGGATATAATTTCTCATTTTTTCTGATTATACATATTGTAGAATCACATTGGTCATACAGTCACATACATATATAAAGTCATAATGTCTGTTTCATTCTACTTTCTTATCCCCACATCCCCTGTCTTCCCCTCCTTTCACTTCCCTCTACCTAATCTAAGGTAACGCTATCCTTTTTTTTTTTGCATTACAATTCTTACTACACATATATACCACAATTTTTGTATCTCTGTTTGTATATAAAGTATGTTGACACCCAATTCGTGTCTTCATACATGTACTTTGTATAATGATGTCCATCACATCCCACCATCTTTGCTAATCCCCTACCCCTTCCCTTTCCCTCCCACCCCTCTTCCCTATCTAGAATTCATCTATTCCTCCCATGCTCTCCCTCCCAATCCCACTATGAGTCAACCTCCTTATATCAGAGAAAACATTTGGTATTTGTTTTTGGGGGGTTGGCTGACTTCACTTAACATTATCTTCTCCAACGCCATCAGTTTTCCTACAAATGCCATGGTTTTATTCTTTTTTAATGCTGAGTAAAATTCCATTGTGTATAAATGCCACAATTTTTTAATCCATTCATCCACTGAAGGACATCTAAGTTGGCTCCACAGTTTAGCTATTGTGAATTGTGCTGCTATAAACATTGATGTGGCTGTGTCCCTGTAGTATGCTATTTTTAAGTCCTTTGGGTATAGCCCGAGGAGAGGAATAACAGGGTCTATTTCATACCCAGTTTTCCAAGGAATCTCCATATTGCTTTCCAAATTGGCTGCATGTTTTAATCAGAAAAATAATTCAAAACTGAAATAAACTAGGTTTATGTAGAAAATTAAGCAATGTGATGGTTATGGTTTGAGTGTGATCTTAGGGACCGCCAAGGGTCCATCATGATTCGAGTCTTGGTCCCAGGATGGCATTGTTGAAAGGAGGTAGAAACTTGGGGCAGGGTGGGTGGCTGGCTAGTGGGAGGTCCTTAGGTCTTTGGGGCATGTCCTCAGAGGACACTGTGGAACTCAGGTACCTCTCTCTCTCTCTGACTTTCACACACACACACACACACACACACACACACACACACACACATGCTGTGCTGCTATGCTGGGCACAACCCTCACCAGGAAGGGGCTAAACCATTGGCTCCTCCCCACCCAATCTTGGACTTTAAACCTCCAAAACTATGAGCTAACTAAACCTCTTTTTCTTTATAATTTTTCTGTGTGGGGTGTTTGTTTGGTTATAGTGGTGCAAAACTGATTAATACAGTAAATAAAACAACAAAAAAATCTGAAGGGGTACATTGTAGTAAGTTATTCAAATAATCATCTAGAGAAATTATGAATAAGCATTATTTTTAATGCTGCCATTGTTGCACACATATTTAGGTAAATCATATAATTTCCTTTGGGATCTGTTGATGGGACTGGCATGGCATTTTCTCATTTATTTATTTATTTTTGGAATTTTGTGTTTGTGCATAATGATCATACATAATAGTAGAATTGATTGTTACGTATTTGTACCTGCACACAACATAACGATATAATTTGGTCAGTTTCATTCCCCTGTACCTTCTCTCTCCTCCCTCCTCGTGGTCTCCTAGTTTCATGAGATTCCTCCACCCCACCCCAGACACACCTTCCTTTTTTCTCTTCAGCTTCCACATATGAGATAAAACATACAACCCTTGACTTTTCTGAGTTTGGCTTATTTTGCTTATCATAATGAAGCATTTAATTTCAAACAATTTTTCTGGGACCTTCTCCTATCTGGGGACAGTAGCACACCCACAACCTTTCTCCAGCCCAGGTTTTTTTTCCTCTGGCCACATTCTTTGGACTCCTCATCCTGATCACTGCGTTTGCTGTGACTCTCCAGGAACCCCATCTGTCTTGGAGCAGTACTAAAAGCCAAAAAGGCACCTGACAGAAGCAAAATAGGAAGATGGTGTTGGTTTAACACCCACCCATTCATTCATTGAGAATTTAGCAAAACCAGAAAATGCTCACTGTATGTGACACTATCAGATGGAAAATACAAGGGCAATTTGAAGGACAGGGAGGAAAAAACCTTTGGTGGCCTGGCTATTCCCTCTAGAGATGTAGGCTTCTTTAGCTATTGTTTGGCATGGCATTTTCAAAGTGATGACTTTCAGTCGCATTTTTATTTCCTGAACTAGTACTTCCAGGTTTACCAGTGATGAGGTTATTACTAGCGCCAAGATTGTTAATTTGAGGAAAACAATTGTCTTAGGAGGGCAGTGGTCAAAGTTACATCATATGCCAATCATAACTTCTAAATTTCATTTTTCCAGATGTTAAGATTCAAATGTAACATTCTCCTCTATTCAAATGATAAGAGTGTTTTATTGATGAAAATTTACTCACATCATTAAAAAAAAGGAAACCGAACTCTCTTTTTATTTAGAAGATTATTCCATCACACGTATTATTTTCTTTTTTATTTGTTCTATAATGTTAACTAGGTTGAGTATACAGATATGAAAGGCATTTGGATGGTTGTTCTATGCTTCCAAACAAAGGTTTTAAAAAGAAAAGATATATCTTTTCTTTGTAATTTCTATGTTCTAGTGAATATGCATTAATTCTATCACTGGAAAATAAATTAAAGCTAGAAAACCCCAAATATCTTGCTATTATCAATCAATTACACAAGATTGTCAAATCATTTTTCATGTCATTTCCAGACTTCTTTAATAAGCATCCCATATGCCAAAATGCATTCACCAATTGTGAATTCACCACTTGTATCATAACTCAGGAAGTATTGCGTCTACTGATTGATTTTCAGGCAGCAAAGATGTACAGACTCAAAAAACTAAAGAGGTAAACTTATTAGAGTTATTCACCTTCTCAAGACTTTTGGAACTCTTTAAGCACATCCAAAGGATGACACTGCAGATTTTAATACCATTGACATTGCTAACTATGTGATCACCAGCTCTGGCAGGAATACTGAAAGGAGGACAAAATGTCTTTGTGGAACATAGCTACTGATTGATTTTCAGGCAGCAAAGATGTACAGACTCAAAAAACTAAAGAGGTAAACTTATTAGAGTTATTCACCTTCTCAAGACTTTTGGAACTCTTTAAGCATATCCAAAGGATGACACTGCAGATTTTAATACCATTGACATTGCTAGCTATGTGATCACCAGCTCTGGCAGGAATACTGAAAGGAGGACAAAATGTCTTTGTGGAACATAGTTACATTCTTGGCACCTAGGACTTCTACCGCTGTGTTTGATATCAGCAAAAGTGACTCAGAGGATGGCACACAGGTTGCCAATATTGGCATCATGGGATTGAAAATTCCACCATTCAAGAGGCTTCTGTGTGGTTTGCAATAGAATGCCATTGCCTTCTGTGACAAGCTCCCACTTAGCTGGGTATCTAGAAGGAAGTAGAGAGAGACGTTACAGCTATTCTGAGCCCTTGGAGAGAGAGAAAGAGGACAGGCATGAGAAAAAGACAATGTTAAAGAACAACTTCCTGTTTCACAAGTTTTCTAAAGATTGGCCCTAAGTACTGGCTGGACACCAAGTTCCTTAGTCCACTGTGCCACAGTTACAGCAACACCCTTCATTACCGCAAAGGCACAGTAAGTAGATACACAATTCCTGGGACCTCATAGGCCTTGGCTGCTCCAAGGCTAAGAGCAGCCAGAAGACGAGCTGGCCAGGTAATCACAAAGGTGTCTCTTTAATCCTGAGGTTAATGCCAAACCAAAATGGCTTCATGACTTTGACAACTGTATTATATTTTTGGACTTATATATGGGTTCATCATTTCTTATACATCCAGAGCTGCAATTTAAAGCTGTCCCAGTCTTGGTGTGTCAGGGCACTCAGCTTGGTGTCCACGAATGTCCTCAAACTTCATAAAGGCACCATTTCCACACGTTTCTCTGTCTTTTAGCACCTTTATCTTATGTTATAAATGTCTCAAGAGCAGGACATTATCTTTGAATCCTGCAGAGGACCAGACGGAGGTGGTCACAGGAACTGGTGGATTTGCAATCCTGGCAGAACAGCTCTGGATCAAATCATGATTGGACACAACTGCTCTCCTCCACTTATCTTCTCCTCAGGATAGCTTTGGTATCTTCTAAGCTAAAAATCTGACAACTTGATCCTGAGTGACATCTCTTTTGTATTACCTAAAACAGAGATTGGCAATCTTTAACTTGGGCGTTTACATGAAAATAACAGTGGATTCAATGAGCCTTCACTAGGCCCCTTGATTTAGGGAACAGGTTTCTGAGAACAGTAACATTCTCTCTAAACACTGTTATTAAAATCTAGGATATAGGGGTTGGGGTGAGGTCGGGGTGAAGTGCTTGCCTAACCTGAATAAGGCCCTGGATTGGATCGCCAGCATCACACACACTCAAAAAATACCCAGGGTGTAGGTGAAAATATCACCAGCTATGGGTGATGCTCACTGAGGGGAAGAGATGTAAAGGAAGCACGGAGAGAAAGAAAAGAACAATGGAGATTAAGGAGGGCGATTTCTAGTCCTTCTCCTGCCTCAAGCCTATTCTTGATTCTAACACGCTAGGGAGTCTTGGTTTGCCAGATTTAACAAACAAAAATACAGGGCATCCAGTAAAATCTGAATTTCTGAGAAATTATCAATATTTTTTTAGTGCAATTACATACCCCTGGAATATGTAGGTTTACATGTTAAGTGTTTACACTTAACACTTTAAAAAACTGAATTGTTGTTCATGTGAAATTCAAATTTCACTAGCACAAAGTAGTCCATGGTGAGAACAGCAAAGATTTTGAAACAAGACAAACAGGTTTTATGTGTCAAAATACACTCTACTGTTTTGTAGATCTACAAAGAATGAATACAGTTTTTATTTAAAAAGACAAACAGGTTTGAAACCTTACTTACTAGTCACAAGGGTCTGGGTATGCAAGATAGACTTTTTGAGTCTCACTCTCCACATCTTAAAATGAAGAAATAGTATTCCTGCATAGGTTGTCATGGGGATTAGAAGTAATATATACATAAGGCATCTAACAAGAGCTCACCAAGATGATGTCCTCTAGTTAATTCTCTTAAATTGTTGGTATGTTTGCTGCTTCACCCTTGGCTTCTAAATCTGAAATATATCTAAAACTCCAAATATGTTTTTTAGCCTCCTCCTCCATCCGTATTACCACTTGTCTTAGTCTTTTTAAGCTGTTATAACAAAATACCACAAACTGTGCAGCTAACAGACAACAGAAATTGATTTCTTACACTTCTAGACTTGGAAGTCCAAAATCAAAGTGTCAGCAAGATGGCACCTGCTATCTGTATCCTCACATTATTGGAGGGGGTAAACACTTTCTGGGGCCTCTTTTAGAAAGTCTCTGCGCTTGTGGCCTAATCATCTTTCAAAGGTTCCACCTCCTAACACTATCACATTGGTGACTAGGTTTTTACGAATGAATTTGGAGAGACAAACATTCAGATCAAGGTGCTATTCAACTGTGCATAATATAGAGACCAAATGTTCATTTTCACAGCTTGCTCCCACTTAACATAGTTTATTATTACAAATTGTCTAAACATGTCCTAAAGACTATGGCATTTTAATTCCCCAGTTCAAGAAAGCCATAGAGAAGAGTCCTGAAAAGTTGAGAGTTGTGGTTATACTAGCAACAAGAGAGGATAGTATAATCAGACCATTTAGCAGCAACAGAATATGAACTATAGATTTATTCTTTAAAAACTGAATAATAATGAAGCTATTCACTGGAGATAAGCTAAAAGTTTAAACAAGTCTCTTTCCCTATGTCATTTCCTTTGATAAAGCCAAAGAGAATGATTTTGAGGTTTTTATAAAATGGTTTAAGTTTCTCCTTAGTCTTTAATGAGGAGAAAAAAGGTTTTCCCAGTACCGTACAGGTCAGATAGTTTTGGCTGAACTACCAGCTGTCGCCACACTATAATCACACACAAACTCCTGATGAGGCTAGAAAATATGCCTTGAAAGTGTTATTAATAGCAAGTCTCAGTGGCACACACCTGTAATCCCAGCTGCTTGGGAAGCTGAGGCAGGAAGATTGCAAGTTCAAGGCCAGTCTGGTCAACTTAGTAAGTCTCAAAATAAAATTTAAAAGGCTGGGATTGTAGATCTGGGGTAGATGGCTTGCACAGCAAGCACAAAGCTCCGAGTTCAATCCACAGTACTGCAACAAACCAATAATTATTATTAATAATACAGAATTATGAAAGACACCCCATAGTGTAAAAGAAAATGTTTACCTCAGGAACCACAATGCACAAGGAGTGCCTATCATTCTCCTTCTGGGTCAGAATCTGCAACTCAGGAATCAAAGGTCTGTTTTCAATTGCGGAAGGGTCCAGTGTATGTACTCTAAAAATAAATTAGGCTGAAACCATTCCTTGGCTGCTCATGCACATCCTGGTGAGGCCCCAGTTGCACAGGGAGAATGACTTCATAGCCTCTAACAACTGCACTGTTGGGAAAGAGATATCAATACAGCCTCTCTCACAGCTTGTACAAATATTTAAATGCATTCTTCCCTTGATTCAGCAATTCTGCTACAAGAAATCAACCTTAAGAACATCTTTGATTTCTGCACAAAGCAAATATGCATTTATGCAAAATTGTCACTGTAGAATTGTTTATTGTAGCAAACGACTATAAACAACTTTAATATCTCTTGATAAAGAAACAGTTAAAATATATTATGGTATGCTCATACTAAGAAATATTCACTGAAGTTAAAAAGAATGAGGCATATTTATGTTACAATAAAGAGAACTTGGTAAGACATATTTTTAAGGACAGGAGAACTGCACAGAGCATTACTATAATCCTATTACATTAAAATAGTTGGGATGTAGTTCAGTGGTAGAGCTCTTGCTTAGCATGCAGGAGGCCTGGTTTTAACCCCCAGCACTAAAAAAAAAAAAAAAAAAAAAAAACTTCCTGAGCTTTTTATATATACATGTATGTATATAAAAGTTTAGTGTCATGTTCTAGTGATAAATACTTAATGCTAATACTACTTCTAACTTGAGCAGGATGTTTGCTGGGGAATAGAGAGACTATAATATTACTCAGTACACCAAAATGTTGAGTTTTTAAAAAGCATGTATTTGGGCATTATTTTTACCATTTCATTAATTACTTTTAAAAATAAATGTAAAAAGGAAAAAATATAACTACTTTGAATATTCTTCTTACATCTTGTTTGCTTATCTACAAAGCCCTCCTTTATAAAACAGGAATTTCAAATTGTTGTATCTATACAAGTAGACTATTACACAGTATTAAAAGAGAATAAAATCATGCCATTTGCAGGCAAATGGATGGAGTTGGAGAATATTATCTGAAGTGAAGTAAGCCAATCCCAAAAAACCAAAGGCTGAATGTTTTCTCTGATATGTGGATGCTGATCCATACATAATGAGGATGGGGGCGGGGAGCATGGGAGGAATGGAGGAGCTTTAGATAGGGCAAAGGGGAGGGAGGAAAAGAGATGGACATGGAGATAAGAAAGATGGTGGAATGAGATAGACATCATTACCCTAAGTACCCTAAGGCACAAATGGTGTGAAAATACCTTGTGATCAACCAGAGACAAGAAAAATTGTGCTCTATATGTGTACTATGAATTAAAATGCATTCTACTGTCATGTATAACAAATTAGAGTAAATAAATAAATTTTTTTAAAAAAACAGGGATTTCAGAAAGAAAATCCAAATTGTGCCTGATGCAAATTCAGATGTGTAGCTTTTCCTAAGCATATTTGCTCAGCATTCTAGAATCTAGCTCCTTCAAGAATGGAGGAGAATCACAGAAAGAATTTACCCTGTGGGACAAGTAAAACCGCTTAAGCTTGCTTGGTTCAAGGACACTGCAGAGTCAACAAAGGAGAGGGGAGTGATTGGTGAGAACAGTGCAGTCAAGGCGTGAGAGAGAACGAAGGCTGTTTGAAACACAAGCCAACCAACAAAACCTAAATCCTTAGAATCAGTGATTCACCAAGGGCAGCAACCACAGCGCATTATAAGCTGTACAGAGGAATGAATCTGGGTGTGTGAGAGAGGGTCCTCCACACCTAAGAGCGGTGACTGCCCAAGGCTGGGTCATGAGATGGGGTTGATGTTAAGAAGTGGTCCCAAGAAGCTGAGAGTGTCCCAAGCCACACGGATTGATGGTGGTGGGGGTGGAATTCTTGGCAGTGATGGGTGCAGGGATTGGGAGCATGAGGGTAGCTGGGAGAGCAAAACTATCAAGATGGCTGGGAGGACCACATGGAACTTTCTGAGCTTCTGGGGAGGGCTTTGTGGAAAACAAAGCCTTACTCAACTCTGTATTAAGAACTGGAGTGTAATACCAAAACTTAGAGTCCGCAGCAAAAGCAGTTCTAAGAGGGATATTTATAGTGATAAAACCTACATTAAGGAAAAAGAATGATCTCAAATAAGCAACCTAATTTTATATCTCAAGAAACTACAGAGAGAAGAATAAACCCAAAGTTAACAGAAGGAAGGAAATAAGAGAAGAAATAGGAGAAATAAAGACTAAAAAAAACAACAGAAAAGATCAAGGAAACTGAGAGCTGGTTTTTTGAAAAGACAAATAAAACTGACAAACTTTTAGCTAAACCAGCTAAGGAAAAAAGAAAGACTCAAATAAATAAATTTGTAGATGAAAGAAGACTTTACAACAAGCACCACAGGAATGTGAAGGATCTTAAAAGGCTACTCTGAATAGTTATATGCCAACAAATTAAATTACCTGGCAGAAATGGATAAATTCCTTCAAATATACAACCTACCAAGACTGTATCATGAAGAAATAGAATTCAAAATGAATAAGGAGGTTGAATCAGTAATCAAAAATCTCTCAACAAAGAAATCCCAGGATCTGATGCTTCATTTTTTAATTCTATCAAATATTTAAAGATAAATTAATGCCAATTGTTATGGTTTTGGATATGAGGTATCCCTCAAAAGCTCACATGTGAGACAATGCAAGACAGGTCAGAGGAGAAATTACTGGGTTGTGATTGTCTTAACCCAACCCGTGAATTAATCTCCTGATAGGGATTAACTGAGTGGTAATTGAAGTGGTAGGATATGGCTGGAGGAGTTGAGAATTAGGGGTGTGATTTTGGCATACATATTTGTATCCAGCAAGTGGAGACCTGTCTCTCTCTGCTTTCTGATCATCAGGTGAGCTGCTTCCCTCTGCCACACTCTTGAGCCAAGCAATGTTCTGCCTCACCTTGAGCCCACGAGGAATGGAGCCAGCCTTCCATGGACTAAGAGCTCTGAAACCATGAGCCCTTAAGTAAACTTTCCTCCTCTACAATTGTTTTGGTTGGGTTCTTTAGTCATAGCAGTGAAGAAAGCGTATTAAAACACCAATTCTTTTCAAACATTTCCTAAAAATTGAGAAGGAATGAACACTTCCAAACTTCTTCTATGAGAACAGTATCACCCTGATACCAAAACCAGACAGGGACTCTATAAGCAAGAAAATTATGGGTCAATATTCTTCATGAACATATTGTCAAAAATCCTCAACAAAATACTAGTAGACTGAATTTGATAGCACACTAAGGAAGATCACGCACCAGGAATATTAACCATGATCCAGGAATATTAACTCCTGGGATGCAAGATGATTCAATACATGAAAATCAACCCATATAGTACACCACATTAACAGAACAAAGGATAAAAGTGTAATTCCTAATAAAATCACAATAATACATAAATACACATAAATACAAAAATAATACTAAAATTTATATGTTATCACAAAAGACCTCCAAAATAGCCAAGCAATCTTGAGCAAATAGGCTACAAAGCTATATTAATTTTTTAAAAAACAGTATGGTGGTAGGAAAATAAGGACAGACATGTAGTCCAATAGAACTATAAATAAAGACTAAAGAAAAAAAATAGAAAAGATCAAGGAAACTAACAGCTGGTTTTTTGAAAAGACAAATAAAACATCTAAGGAAAAAATAAAGACTCAAATAAATAAACTTGTAGATGAAAGAAGACTTTACAACAAGCACCACGGAAATGTGAAGGATCTTAAAAGGCTACTCTGAATAGTTATATGACAACAAATACAGAACCCAGAAACTCATCTACTTATTTATAGCAAAGGGGATCTTTTATATAGGCACCAAGAATACCCAGTGAATAAAGAACCTTATCTTCAAGAAATGGTTTTGAAAACTGGATAGCTACATAAAACTAGATTTCAATCACAAAACAATAAAATCGGATGGAAACTTAACTCACACCATATTAAAAAATGTGAAACAAATCAAAATGTATTAAAGATCTGAATATAAACCAAAATGTAAACCAAAATGTAAAACTTCTAGAAGAAAGCATAGAAAAAATGTTCTCAATCTTGGTCTGGGTGATGATTTTTTAGATATGATTCCAAAAGCACAGTCAATGAATGAAAAAATAAACAGCTTTTGCACAGCAAAGGGTACAATCAACAGAGTGAAGTGAAAATCCGGGGAGAAAGTATTTTCAAATCAGATATCAAATAAGGTCTATATCCAAAATATATAAGGAACTCAACCCAATAGCAAGAAAACACATAACACATTGAGAAATGGCAAAGGACTTTTCTCAAAAGAAGACATACAAATGACCAACAGGTATATGAAAAAATGTTCAGTATCAATATCAAGGAAATTTTGGAATAGCAATTATCAAAAAGACAAAAGATAAGTGTTGGAGAGAAAGAAGAGTAAAAGGAATCCTTGCACACTATTGGTGGGAATGTTAATTGACAGAATAATTATGGAAAACTGTGGAGTTTCCTGAAATAATTAAAAACAGAACTATCATGTGCAATTCCACTACTCGGCAATCCAAAAAATTAAAATCAGTATGTTGAAGAAATATCTATACTCCATGTTCACTGCAACATTGTTCACAATAGCCAAAGTATGGGAACAACCTGAGTGACCGTCAATGGATGAATGGATAAAAAAAAAATGTGAACACACACACATATGACATATACCTATATATAATATAGATGTATATAATTTTATTCAACCTTTAAAAGAAGGAAACTCTGTCATTTGTAACAACATGGATGAACACAGAAGACATTATGCTAAGGAAAATAAGCCAGGCACAGAAAGACAATTACTTCATGATCTCATATGTGGAATCTTGTAGAGTTGAACTCACATATGCAGAGAGTAGAAGGGTGGTTACCAGGAGCTGGGGGCAGTAGGAAAGCCTTGCTTAAAGGGCACATAGTTTCAGTTACACAGGATGAATACATTCTGGAGAGTCGATGTACCACACAGTGACTATAGTTAATAAAATGGTATTGGGCATATCTCTTTGCTAAGAGATCTTAAATATTCTTACGCATACAAAGTTACCTTTGTAAGGTGATGTATATGTTAATCAGCTCGATTGTGGTCATCTCACAGTGCATATGTGTATCAGAATATATTGCATATCCCTTATATACATAAACTTTTTTTTTTTTTTTAAAGAGAGAGTGAGAGAGAGAGAGAGAGAGAGAGAGAGAGAGAGAGAGAGAGAGAGAGAATTTTTAATATTATTTTTTAGTTCTCGGCGGACACAACATCTTTGTTGGTATGTGGTGCTGAGGATCGAACCCGGGCTGCACGCATGCCAGGCATGGCGCGCTACCGCTTGAGCCACATCCCCAGCCCCACATAAACTTTTTATTTGTTATTCATACCTCAATAGAAATGGGGGGAAATAAATCGATAAATAAAATAAAATGAAATTCCACCAGGAAAAAAAAAACATCTGAAACTGGGAGTTGTGTGGAGAAAAATGCTGTATGTTTTCATAATTTGAACAGTACATAAATTTTATGCTTATGTTTGTGCAAGAGTATATGGAAAATATGCCAAGAATAAGTAATAGGTCAATAGTTTCAACACCAACATAAACAATGAACTTTCTTTTTCTTTTCTTTCTCCTTCTCCTTCTCCTTCTCCTTCTTCTTTGATAGTAGAGATTGAACCCAGGGGTGCTTAACCACTGAGCCACACTCCCAGCCTTTTGATTTTAAATTTTGAGACAGGGTCTTACTAAGTAGCTTAGGGCCTTTTCTAAAATGATGAGGTTGGTTTTGGCTTTGAACTTGCAATCCTTCTGCCTCAGCCTCCTGAGCTGCTGGGATTACAGGCTAAACAATGAACTTTCTCTATCAGCCCTGAGACCTTTCTACATTAGATGAATCCAGAGGTCTCTAGAGAGCTCATACAAAGAAATCACCACTCATGATGCAAGTAACTTTATGGGTGATCCAATAATTTAACAGTTTTATAATACAAATGAAAAGAATCAGATATTAATATTGCTTATTATGACTGAAACACTGCTGTAAACTCTGCCCTTAGCTTGATATGCCCATGGAAACCCAAGTTACATTTAAACACCAAGCCCATCATAGAAGTCTTAGTGGATTTCTGAAATCTTCAATCCATTTAGCTAACACTTAAACTAGATCCTGAGCAGGAAGGGAGAGGGAAGGGACCAACGACTGGGGAATGTAACCAAAATAAAGAAGAAAATTCAAATTCTTTCCTTTCTTGATTCCATAATTTCATTAAATGTTTCATGGAGCTGGAGAAGGAGGTGTACCCTCTGCTTTCAGAGTTCAATATACAACTATTAATCAAATTGGTGATTTTCAACTGAAGGTAAAAGGTAAGGAGAAAGTAGCAGCAGGGGGAGAGAGCTGAAGTGTGTTGTTTGACAAACGCACGTTCCATGTTATATTGTAACTGCTTGGGGAATATTGTAAAGACCTTGTTTTCAGAAAATGAATATTTCAGGAAGATGGGGTGGTTGAATTTACCGGAATGGGGGATGATCTAAAAATTGTGAGAATATGAAGCTCAACCTTGCTTATTTTATTGCTCAGATCTTTGGATAACCTTTGTTAATTATTGTCAAGTACTCAGAACAGTATGCTGAAGTTGATTATAGATATTTTCTTTCATCTGGGTCAAGCTGTTCTGTATCTGGGAAACATTCAACATTTATGAAATGACATTGTAACCATTTCCTGGTTTTTAGGGCTAATGAAAACTTCTCTTTTTATTTTTATCTTTTTAGCTCAATTTTGTTAATATTTGGAAAAGGTCTATTTAGGTCAAATTTATTCCACATTTTTCCTAAAAATTTCAAGCTATGTGTTTAAAGAGGGTATAGTGCAGGATTGGTAGACCAGTTGTAGAACCTTTATCCAGTGAAATCCGAGGGGCCACTAGTCACAAGCCTGTAGAAATGCATTTATGCATAGGGAAAGACACTCATGCTGTGTGTTTGACTGAAACAAAGGTACGAGAAGTTGCAGAATAGCATGATAATTAAATTAAAATAATATAAATCATATCCAACATTTAATGAATACTTTCTATGGGCCAGGTCCTATTTTAGGTTGTACAGGTGAATGAACCCATTTAACAGCTTTGTGAAGTTGATATCATTAAGATTTTCTTTTCTCAATGAGAAAATGAGGCACAGAAAGATGCAGCTCATAAACCTAATTAAAAAAAAAAAATCCACTTTTTCCTCTCTGCCCAAATTTTGAACCATATTAGACAACATAGAAACCAGGCAGAGAAAATATCAGTTTGATCACTGATAAAACTGATATAAAAGGAATGGCTTGCATTTCCAGCCACAAGGACATGCTAATACTTCATTCTTCCTGAGGCCTACTCACCACTCAGTCACAGCATTGCTGTGTACCACAGTCCTCCCCAGTGGGGCCTGAACCTGTCATGGAGGAGCCACAGAAGGTACTAAATTTACCAGTCAGGTAGTCTAGTGGGGGATGGGTTCTCCCAATATTCACACATAGGTGTAGAAAGATGTCCATGAGAATCGGTAAGTGGATGCCATGGATGCATACATTAAATAGATGCAATAAATTAGAGAAATTGTAATTATGTTGTGTTATAATCCAAGAATAGTAATATATCTCAAGAAAATGGTTTTGAGTGGTAATTAGTTTTCGAAAGGAAGAAAATGAGCTTAAATTAAACTGTGACTCAAACCAGATGCTTAAATAGTTCTCTGACAGTTGTCATTAAGAATGGATGGGGGGGGGCTGGGGATGTGGCTCAAGCGGTAGCGCGCTCGCCTGGCATGCGTGCGGCCCGGGTTCGATCCTCAGCACCACATACAAACAAAGATGTTGTGTTCGCCGAAAACTAAAAAATAAATATTAAAATATTTCTCTCTCTCTCTCTTAAAAAAAAAAAAAGAATGGATCAGGGGGCTGGGGGGGGTTGTGGCTCAGCGGTGAGCGATGGAGCACTTGCTTGGTATGCATGAGGCACTGGATTCTATCTTCAGCACCACATAAAAATAAATAAAGGTATTGTGCCCAACTATAACTAAAAAATAAGTATTACAAAAAAAAAAAAAAAAAGAATGGATCAGTTAGGAACCTTCTGTCCCAGGTGAAGCAGACATATGAGAATTCACTGCAGAGATTCCACAGGTCATTTATCAACCACTATTTCTCCATTTCCTCTCATATGTCCCCCTTTTTGCAGACCTTGTAACAGCTGATAACACAAATTTTCATAACTCACAAACCAACACATTTGTGGGGGTGGGGAGAGGGGTGGCAGCAAGAACAATGAAAATTTCTTCTCTCCAACTACAATATAGAAAGTTCTCTTTCTGAGGTAGCACCAAATAAATTTTTTTAAATGAGCCATTTTATTGTTGCAGTAAAAAAAAAAAAAAGTCCAGTTGAAAGTAGATTTCATGCTTCTAGATGTGACTCTAGAGATGAGGTCTATAGAACAACAGGATAATAGCTGCGGAAATGTGTCACAGTAGATTGGGTAGAGTGAGGTGATGGGAGGGGAGGGAAGGGGAGGGGGGATAGGAAGGGCAGCAGAATACAATAGACACTAGTATTGCTGTATGTATATACGTGGTCGTATAACCAATGTGATCCTGCAGCCTGTACACATGGAAAAATGAGAATTCATACCCCATTTGAATCAAATGTATGATATGATTGTCATGAGCAACCAATAAAAAAAAAAATCTGTGTTTCTGAATGTTGCTTATCCCAAGCACATTACAGTGGACCCATTACTACCTCCCTTCTTTTGTGAAACTGTTCATCAGATTACAAAAGAACATATGCTATAAGCATAGACCTTTATAAACTCTACTACGTAACGCTTAGCTGCTGCCTGAGAGCAAGACTCTGGCAGCTCCCCTTTGTGTCCCCTTCCATTTACTACCCTGGCCACAAAGATTGGTAACCAGAACCTTGACTTCTACCAGCCAATGTCACTTTTACTTTTTTTGCACGTTATATATATGAATCAGGTCCTACGTGTTCTATGTGCTGTGACTCTCTCCATCCACTGTGTTAATGGGATTCATCCTGACTTAAGTATAGCTTACATAGTAGTTTTGGGGGGTATATTTGCTTTTGAAAATTTAGGAGTACAGAATGAAACGTTTCACAGGATTAACACAGACATTTCACTTCTCTTCACTTTAGAGTCACAATGCATGGCTTATCATGGTATCAGATACCCAAGACAAATGGCAAAGCTAGCTAAAATTGATTCCGAGAAGAAGGGAGATGCATGCTTGAATAATCTGGGGCATCTGCTTCGTGTTAAGGGTGTGTGTAAAAACAAAGCCTCTTGGGCCCTCAGGAGGACTGGCTTCTGGTTTTGGCTTATCAGTGGCCTTAAGGACATTTTGTTTTTATCTCCTGAGCCAGAGGAAAGTTTACCAAATAAATCCAAATCCCTTCTGATTCTTGTAGCCTATGATTCCACAATTCTAACTCAAGATACTGTGCCCAAATCCTCCTCTGTCGGTGGGTTCCCCCAACAGCCAAAGCAGACAGTACAAAGAAAAGCCACAGTTTTAAATTGTAGTGATAAGATCAGTGTAGTTTTCCACGTTGTATTGACAAGATAGATACTCATGTTTATACCTAATAGGCAATATTTGAAGCACACAATTTCTATAACATACAATTTCGATCTTAAGTGTTTTAATAGTGTGTGTATCCAACAAGTTAGGCCTATCTTTAATTGGAGATGGGACTGAAGGAACAGGATGGGGTCCATTTGGTCACACCCCACTCAGCCCATTTTGATATCACTTCTTATTCTATCTACACTTAAAGTTGAAAACGACAAACAAAAAATCTTCACTGGTATACTTTACATGTATATTTTATTTATAGATCATCATAGATTTGTATGTTTTTCTATTTTATTTTGAAACAGTTGCTCGGGGTCTCACTAAGTTGCTGAGGCTGGCTTTGAACTTGTGATCCTCCTGCCTCAGCCTCCTGAGCTGCTGGGATTACAGTTATGTACCACCCTACCCAGCTAGAAGTTCAAGTATTTTCAGTATTTAATTTCAACATTTAAAATAACTACAATTTTTATAAATAAATTTTGACTTTTTTTCTTTAGTTTTTCTTATTATATCACGAGTCTGTAAAGGTGGAAATTCTCAGCTTCAGTCTGAGAGATGTCGACAGCATCTATTCAGTGTCCTCATAAAGGATACAGAAACTGATAAGGTGGGCTGGGGTGTAGCTCATGGTAGAGCACTTGCTGAGCATGTGTGAGGCTCTGGGTTTGATCACCAGCCCTGCAGGAAAGAAAAAATAAAAATCCATAAGACAAAGATTCTGCCTGTAGAAAGCACATGTTTATTTGTTTATTTCCAAGCCATGCTTTGGCTTGGTAGTGGCTTGGACTTATCCAGACTCTTATTTCCCAACAAACTTAAGAGGGACAAGTCACCTTGAAATGTTTTACCCTTGCAAATATCTTCCATAAAACAACAGCAACAAAATGACTTATAAAATAATTTACTAATCTTATTGGATGGAATGAAAGACTGAGCTTTAAAAGTTACTCTTGCTTTCTTGTCTCAGAACAAGTTTTACTATAAAAATAAAAGGAGAATTCCACTTTCAAGAACTTAGTATAAGTGTTGGGGTTGGGGACACCCCTAACTCGTATATTTCAGACAGCCTGCTTCCCAGCACTTAACAGAAAGATAGAGTCTTCTAAGTGCAAATAGTGCAAGTTTTACCTCAGAATGCTTCAGGAAGTCACAGATTTTACCTTTGTCCTCAAGATGCATGCTTTGTTCTGAGAGCTCTTTCACACATGGATGTTGATTGGATTGGCTGGATCAAGACAGTTAAGAGAAGATTCTGTTGCAAACACTATGCTCATTGCCTAAGTTGATCCTCACCCTTCGCATACCTGTTATTACAAACAACCTGCAGATGATTATCATAGAAACGTTTAGTGGGGCTGGGGATGTGGCTCAAGCGGTAGCGCGCTCGCCTGGCATGCGTGCGACCCGGGTTCGATCCTCAGCACCACATACCAACAAAGATGTTGTGTCCGCCGAGAACTAAAAAATAAATATTAAAAAAAAAAAAAAAAAAGAAACGTTTAGTGTGTTGCTTAATGCCACACAACCAGCAAATGGTAAGGCTTCAATGCAAAACAAGATCATTTATTTTGCAGTGCTAGGAACTGAACCCAGGGCCTTGTTCATGCTAGGCAAGTGCTCTACCACTGAGCTGTACCCCCAGCCCAAAGGAAGCTTTTTTCCTGGTTCAGAAACCTTCCCAAAGAAGTTCCTAATGGTCAAACTGTAACAATGTGAGTTAAATTTTTTTAATTTAAAAATAACAATAGTATAAGATTGCAACCCATAGAAAGATCAAAATTCATGAATCCATACTGATATAAATAATCAATTAATAAACAAATAAGGGAAACAGAACGAGACAGTTCTTCCTTACAATTCCAATTGAAAAATATAAAGGAGAAGAGGGAAATAGAGATTCACCGTTATTTAAATGCTATAGTAATGACTGCTGCTCTGGATCTGCTAATGAATGTTAAAGGTACAGAGGGCAAAAGTCTGAGAAAGAACAAGATTTGCATTCTTTGAGAGTATCACTCCCAATCGATTTATTGACCACAACATTATTATGTTCTCTGAAAAATAACTTTACAGTAGAGGACAATCCCAACAGGCACTGCCTTTACCAGGTCCCGTTAACATCACCAACAAAAGACCTAGGAACACCATGAACCCCACTGTCCGGTGCACAACATATCAGTTATATTCTTGGCAAAATCATGGGTTTGATCAGACAAATCAAAATTGAGGCACAGTCTGCAAAATATCTGCTCTTCAAAAGAGCCAGCTTGCCAAAACAAAATTGGAGGAGGAGGGCAGAGGCTTTTACAGATTGGAGTTTAAGGAGAAAAAACTAAATGCAATGTGGAATCCTGAACAGGATTCTGAAGAGAAAAATGTTATTGGTGGAAAATCCATTGAAATTGAGACACAGTCCGTAGTTGAATTGATAGTGTTGTCCCAGTGTTAATTTCCTGATTTTGATAGTTTTATTGTAGCCATTTAAGAGGTTAAGTTGGGCTGAGGGGTAAATGGGAACTCTCTGTTGCATTTTTTCTATAACTCTAAAATCACTTCATAATAATTTTTTTTCCAAAAATAATGATGAATATATGGGGCACCAGATATGCTGCCTCTCAAGTGTTCCCTGAGTGTGACCAGATGGTCTGAAGAGCCCAATGTTAGAGGAAAGTGTGCTGACTGTGTGCTGACTGTGGTAGTCAGTTGCTATACCCTACGCTACCACAGGCTCTCAAGGTGAGGGGTGAAAGGAGTTGCTTCTAATTGGTGTTAAGGATAGTGGGTGGAATCTGACAGATGCTTCTTGCTATGGCACGTATTTCCTGGGCACACTGATGAGTGTATAAGAATTAAGTAGGTGGATCAGTCCACATTCATATTTCGCAGGCTCTTATAGTGTAAGTCTCATAACAGCTTTAGAATGCTTCAAACTCCTTTCATGTAGTTTTGGGCGTTGCTAGCAGATGTCACATTATGATCTGTAAATTCAATCTCTAGGTTACTGCACACGGGTCACCAGTTTTCTTTCCAGTATCAGCTTCTTGGCAGGGTGCTGTTGGGGTGTACTTACTGATTTTCCAACCAGAGCACCTTGTGTAGGAAGGACCTTCCTGTTTTTCTCTACATGACTGCAGTGGGCTTCAGTATTCCCAAAAGAACATCCTATTCCCCAGCAATTGATGGGGCTGGCAGCAAGCCCAAAGCAATCCACACAGTATCATCTGAAGAACTTTCAGAACTGGAATAGAGCCAAGGAGTGAGAAAGAGGGAGCAGCCTGTCTGTGTGTCTAGGTGGAGCATGCAAACCTGGGAGCTGTCAAGCAAACATTTTCTGGCTTGGAGGCTGGGAAAATGGAGAACTCCACACAGAGCAGGAGGAGAGGAGTAGACTCCCAGAGATGAGCAAAGAGGAATGAGGACTTCTGGATCCACCAAATACTACACACCCAGCTTCAGTTCTCATGCCCAGCCAGCTGTGTCCCTGCCCTGGAAGTCCATGAGATTTCTTAATCTCCTTTCAATAAACTCTCTGTGTAAGTTAGCTCAGGTGAGGTTTCTGTTACCTGCAGCCATGTGTCCAAAAATGATGTCTCTTGTTGCTCTCTCAGCCTAAAATGGTGGATCTGTCCCAAGGGAAGAGCACAGCTGGTGCCCACCAAAGAGAACCCCTCCGTAGCTCTCATGGGCACCTCTCCCAGTCTATACCCCTCCTGCTGGTGATGCTGACACCAAGCTGCTGATGTTTAAAGTTAAGGGTGCCTTCTTCTTATACTGCCATAGCTGGTGACGTTGCCTCCCATCGTGGCAAAAGCTGTGGTGCCATTTTTGCTGCCAATTTGTCCTTCAGGAGTACTGAGAGGAGAAAAGATAAGGAAAGTTAATCATTTAATAGCTTCAGGCTCAACCAACAACAGCAACTACAGCAAAACAATGCCACATACCTGGGTGTGTGTTTAAACCTTGACTTGAAAAACCACAGGCCTCTGAGCCACAGGTACCGGGGCAGCAGGCTTACAGCTCCGACCAACCCAGAAGCAACAAGTTCTTCCCCATAAAGACTGTCCTCCTATCCCCACGCTTTTCTGGCTAGTGTACCTGCCCCTCTTAGCCAATGCAGGCTCAGTGCAAAAACTTCCGCCTTCCTTCCCCAAATTTTCATTATAAAAATGTTCTTGACTAACAGGTCTGGTGGACATCTTCCAACTATTACTTAGTTTTGCTGCTGGAATTTGTGGGCACTTTTCCAGAATGTGGCCCTTTCCTCACTAGCATCTATAAGGACTCAATAAACTATTTCAGAGAACACTCCATCTCAAGAGTTTTGATTTTACAATCACAGGGAAAATGCACTTTGTTTTTATTCACTATTTTGTTTTATTCATGTCCTTCTACTGAGGACCCTGGTGTGAATTTCAAGGTTGGATTGGAGGAAGGTGTTACTTAGGAAAGCTTTGGCTAAAATTTCTGTCAATCTCCAACTAAAGTTGGCTTTAAAAATAAGTTCTTTTTAAAACAAAAGAAGTTTAAACATAAAAACACATACCTGGAAGTTCTTTGGAAATGGAAAAGAACCAAAGCAATGCCATTTTGTTCTGACCTGACTCCGTTTTGTGCTTGTTGAACATGTTTCAGCTTCCCGACAGCGGTATCTATGTTGAAGTTCGGAAGGACCTTGACCTGATTATGGCCCTGAAGTACAACAAAAATGTGTAATTGAAACAAGTCTCTCGTGTAATCAAAATATGTCTCAACAGGTCTTTTCTGACCTACAGGTGCCTCAACTGTCCTGTGGTTTTGCCTTTATAAACTCCGTCCAAAATTCAGGTTCTGGCATTTGAGGTGCTAGCCTGCTCCCACCTGCTTGCCTGGCATGCTCATTACAGGACCTTTTTCCTCTTTCAGTTTGGCTCAGTATGTGTGGGTGGTCTGTAATAGCACTCTGTAACACTTTGACTCCGCCCTCATCCACACAGTAGCTTCATCCTCTGACTGGCACTAAGTTGGCTCTCAATTGCTGGGTGTCCTATCTAGTATAATAATGATGGGAGAAAGAGTGGTCCATCTCTTTCTTGTGTCTTTATAAATAAGTGAAGAAAACTTGCTCCCAAGCTAAAGATTAGAGCAACTGCAATAATGAAGCATCACCTAGGATATCCCTGATTGTCACATGCATCCCTGGTTATCAACCTTATTTGTATACCAGAGCCCATGGAGAAATTTCTTAAAGAACAGGGTAGTTCAGCCTTACCTGCCACCTGCATCCAGCACAGACGGCTAACTAAGGTCATTCGGGGGAAAACTCCCAAGGTATTAATAATAAAACACAGACACACAATTTACCTTTAAACCAAGCTCCGGGACAGATCCTCTGCCCTTGGCCTCAAGCTCTCCAAATGGGAGAGGGAGCATGCTTTGTGGACTTTTATTAGAAGGGACTCTAAATTCTTAGGCATTCCCATCCAATGAAGGTCAAGGGGGGGCAGGGTTACAAGGACAGGGGAGGTAACTGAATCCCTGGGGATGTGGGAAGGCACGAGGACACAGTCGCTGGAACCCTAGAAGACCAGGCTATCCAGATCACAGTGTGACCACCAGATGCCACACCAGTCAGCAGGGGAGTCAGACATGACTAGTTTGGCTTCCCACACTTACCCTCTGAGAGTCTTAGCTTACTGTTCTTGGGACTTTTTAAAGTTCCTCACTGATACAAATATGATCCTGATAATCTCACAGCTCTGGGTCCTCCAGACTTGCCCAGGTGTGTGCCCAGACATGCCTAAATCCAAGGGTGAGCACAGTCTTAACCTTGTTACCCTAGAATGACTAATCTCTTGTGTTCACAGAGAAGTTTTACTAAATCACTTCTGTGTGTGTGTGTTTTTTTTAATGCCCAAAATACTATGCCCACATGGGTTACTTTACTTTACACAGTCTGTGCAATGCAGCCCATCCCTTACCAAATACAAATACCCAAATTACTATCAGCTGGCTATAGGGAGGAGACTGTCTTTTCTGCACCAATCTTGGATCCATGGCTGAAGCCCTTCTAGCAAAAGGTAGAGAGAGAAAGGCATGCAGATTTTTTTTTTTTTAAATTCAAGTTTTACATGACATAGGAGCTTTCATAAGCATTGAGACAGCAATAGAAATAAGATCTTCACTCTGACCTTTCCTCTTTCTTCTCTCCCCACACACAGGCCATGAGACCTAGCAGGATTTTCTAAGCTTCCCCTGCAGCAGATCCTCAGACAACTCATGTGAGAGGTAACCCCCCCTGATCTGGAGGAAAGGAGCCAAAGACACAGAGACACAGAGAAGCATCTGAACAAACAGGCTTTTTAAGTTTCCCATTTGATTATCCTGAGATCATACCCCCTGGGGCTCATAATACACAATGATAGTCTACCTTTATCAAAACTAAAGATAAAAAAAAGTACACAAAATAAGTTTCTTCAGGTCTTCATTTCATTCTTCAGGCTCCCATGTCATGTAAAACTTATAGTAAATCAATTTGAATGTTTCCTTTTGTTAGTCTGTGTATTGTTAGAGAGCTCTCAGCCATGAACCCAGCGATGGCAGAGGAAAAGATATTTTTCCTCTCCTACATAACCAAGAGAGTCAGTGGAGAGAAGTAAAAATGAGGATTCAGCAGTATTGATATCAGACACCCAGCCCTAGGTTAGGCACAGCAGCAAGCTCAGCCTCTGTCCAGCAACGGAGGAGAGACACTTACAAGCCAAGGTCAGGAATCAGGATTATTGTTCTAAAAGGAATGGGAAACCCTCTGCAGACTCTATGCAAGGGGCAAAGGTTTAAGATAAAGAGGAAAGTGTGGGAATATGGGGTCCGCTCAGCAAGAGGGGAGGTGATGGCTAGATCCACATGATGGCTCCTAGGACTGTCACTGCTCTGCATCTGGAGTCACTGACTAGAATCACCCTTCTTTGGAGGTGCTTCCTTAGAGCCCTGTATGTATGAAGAAGCCCATGTTTCACTGGCCTCTCCACTAATCCTTGCTTGGTCAGACTTCTATGTCTGCAGCTAGATGCTATAAAAAACCCTGGGGGGAGTGGACTCCTCGAATCTTCTGGCATTGACTTGCTTTTCTGATTAATCATTTAGATGACACATAAGCCTACTCAGGTAAAAAGATACTTGAACTTCAGGTCAGGATCACAATCCTGTCTGCAGTCTATGAGTGCCTCCCCCACTTTCAGGGTGTGTGTGGTGGTGGTGGTGGGGGGGGGAGTTTTAAAGCCATTAGTTTCATTCAGTCATAGTTTCCTAGCAACCAGGAAAAATATCTGTTTTCCCGATGTCTGTGGGCACCAGCCCACGCCTGCTGCTGATGCTCACGTTTGCCTCCAAAGCAGAGAAAGAACAAAAGCACTGCAGTCCGCTCCAGTGGGTGAGAGATTCTTGAAGGGGACTTTGTTAAGATCCAGGCACCTGATAGAACACAGCAGGAGAGGCGTATCACAGCGGAGGGAGGGCTGGCATGTACATACATTCCTCAGCCACCAATATGGGGGCTGTGACTTCTGGGGGTTTTGTGCCTATGAAAGAAGGAAAGCCTGAGGCAGCTGACCTCTTTCCAGTACCTCTTTTGCGTGTGTTTGCAGCCCTTGGTCTTGTTTTCTTTGAAGTTCCACAGACAAAAAAGAGGGGTGGTGGGCAAAATCCAAATCTAACTGAATAATCTTTACAAATGTCCCTCTCTCAACTAGGCTTGGCTGCTAAATGCATGTAAGTTACTATATTCTATAGTTAGAAGGAAACTTCCCATCGTTCCATGTTTTGCAGAGGAAGAAATATGAAAAAAAACAGAGAGGCAAATTCATCTGTTCACGGTGACACAGCTAGTTGGTGGCCTCATAGTTTCTCCTGACCTCCAGCCTAGTAGTTTGGGAGTGGGAGATGCTCATAATTTTAATACTTAAGCCTTTTTATATTATGCCACCTTGAATAGAGGGAGAGGTTCTAACAGCAACTCAGAGATGCAAATTTTATAATTGATAACTCTGAAATTCAAATGTTAAATCTTTTACTTTTTAAGCTTTAAAGTTAATTAAGCCCACTTCCCGTGAAGGAATTGAGATAGGACAAATAATATCCTATGAACAAATATCCTATGAACACACACACACATATAAATATATTTATATTTGCTGCTGGCAGCATGCAGGGATTGACTCACCTGATGGTGGAGGCTTGGTCAGTTCACATTCACAATCTGATGGGGGAGATGCGCCTGCTGGAGACTTGGGAAGAGCTGCAGTTAGAATGCAAAGACCACCTGCTAGCAGAATTCCTTCCTGCTGAGGGGGTGGGGTGTCAGTCTTATTCTTTTAGACTTTCAAGTCCTTCACTTAATGAGAGAGGTCAGGTCCACTCCCATTATGAAGGATAATGCTTTTCTCAAAGCCCACCTGTTTAAATGTCAATCTCACCCAAACCTCCCCCCCCAAAAAAATAACCACTTTCACTGAAACATCTAGAATAATGTGTGATCAAATATTTGGGCAGAGTAGCCCAAACAGGTTGACACATAAAATGAACCACCACAATGTACTTCAAATCATTTTAAAGATTTTTGGATTCAACTTTAGTGATAAACTTGATTCCCATTTATAATTCTCCCTTGGTACCCATTCAATAGTGATGAGTTTGTATAAACTCCTTTTAATGACTTTAGGCCACTTTTGACCCAATCTCCTGATCTTTCATTTCTGGTTCAGTCAGGCTGGGAATTGAAAACACCTTAGCCACAATCACGTGGTCTTTCAAGGACCTCCTGGCCATAGGTTATGGACAGGTTTCAAGAAAACTCCATTAGGAGCCATCATGCTAGGGTGAGCACCCTGAAGTCACTAATGTTGACACACAGAGAAAACCTCCAACAGATTCAGATCACAAGCCATCAAGGTTTGCGTGATTCTGGCAAAATAGCCAATTACTTGCTGGCTTATTGTAAGGATAAGTACATGATAAGTGTAAGGAAAACTTGGAAGGAATGCATGTTGTCAGATAAATACAAGGTACAGTGCACTTGCCTTCAGACAGCTTTCTGACCCAGCCTGCTGGACAAGAGGCACATTCTCAATCCATTCCAGAATCTGGGACTCCATGACTGGTATTTGGAGAGACAGCATCCCTAATTCAAATTCTCTCTGATTTGCTGCTGTAGTTTCTAGGCTCCGAGAGGCGGATCTTCCCAAAAGACATCAGGTGCAGTGTAAGCTGCAGGTACTGGCTCAGCTGGATAAGCCTTTAATCATGGAAAGAAGGCTTGTAAAAAAGGAAATGAAAAAGCTCCTGTAAGTATGACTGAGAATAACTTTTATGACACTTGGCATTTGGTGGGCTGTCATAGAAGGTTGGATGTTGGCAGGCGGGTAAAAAGCTAAGGAAGACTCTATTCCTGCACTACAGGAGAAAGCCAGAAGATGATCTGGCCTGTCTCCTGCCAGAGAGATCTCAAATGTAGTGCAAAGCGGGATGCTGAATCTCTCAGGAGGATGTTTCTGCTGGCAGCATGCAGATTGGAGGTGTCCCCATTCTACAGCCTGGGAGCAGAGCAGGGCACGGTATGCACCATCGAAAGGGGCTGGCCCTGCTGGTAAAAGATATAGGAGAGATTCCTGGAAAATGTACCTAAGGATCCAGCATTTAAACTGCAGCCTCTGCAGCATTTATTGTCAGCCTTATCGACCAAATAATTTATTTCCTTTTTCTTGACAACTGATTTAAAAAAAAAAAAAGGTGGGGGGACCCAAAACATCAAGTCAGCATGAAAATTTTTTTTCCCTCTTCTGTAGATTTTCTTTGACTTGGTACTTAACAAATGTTGGTGGAAAAATCACAGACCATGTAAGAAGCTAGGAAGAGATTATATTCTATTTCATATGTATTATAGGCACAACAAAAAAATCCCTTTTCATCAGATGTTATCCCAGACCCCATCAAATGTCCTTTCTCTGCCTACTAAGTTAACTGTCTTTTACTACGTCCTTCAGAAATGCTGGAATATGCCATGTGTGAATTTTCATACATTTACTTTTATGTGTTTGGAGGCTAATACAATAATCAACAAGCCACAATCAAGAATGCTGACTCTCGGGGCTGGGATACTGAGTGGTTCAGTGGTGTAGCGTTTGCCTAGCATGTTTGAAGCCCTGGGTTCAATCCTCAGAACCACATATAAATACATAAAATAAAAGTTCATCTACAACTAAAAAAATAATAAAAACCAAGGATGCTGACTCCTCTACATATATCTGAATAATGGAATTTCAAAATTGACATAATTTTAGATTCAAAGAATAGATTTAGGCTTCTTGGAAGGTAACTTGGAATATTACAGCAAAAATTCAAGAATATTATCAATCTAGAAAAGTTAAGGACTCAGAAGAAAGCTTTAAAAGCCAGAAACAAACTTACCCTCCACACAGTGGAGGGTCCAAATATCCTAGTATGGTAAATAGACCACCAGAACTGACCTTATATATCAGTCTTGAAGCCACCAGAGTGTTTTTTCTGAATCCAGTTCCTCTCTCCGACTTTCCCACGATAGAACCCATTTCTTTTCTTTTCCCATGGTGCTTAGTCTACCCTCCTTTTATTAAAAGTTATGGTTAGAAAAGCATCTAACAAGAATACACTAACATGGAATTACTAAAAAGTTTTCACGCATAATTCCTTCTAAGGGCAATTGAATTTCAATGCAGAAAGATGAGCATAAAAGAATACATTCTTATAGCACTTTATATATCTGGAATTTACCAGCTTTGGATGTTCTTCCTGAATTTAGCGTGAACTGAAAAGGAATCTTCACATGAAATAGTGGGTCTCAACTCTACTTTTGCAAGAAACTTTCTCTGTGTGTGGGTATTTGGTATGCTTGTGCTTTGTTGTAAATCCTGTTCCCATGAGTTTAATTTCAGATAAATGTGATTGAAGTTAATTATGGTTAGGCCTTTTAAACCTGCAGCATGGCAAGACTACTGTGTAAATTGAAAATGAATATTAAGGCAGCTACCAGGTCATCGGCCACTTCTGCTATATCTCAGTCTGGGAGGGAAGGTTTGGGAAGAAAGCCTCTGTCGGCAGACTGAATCCTGAGTCACCCACAATGGTTCAATGCTGCTCTCTTGCTTTTAAGGGGAGATTATATTGGCATCAGACTTCGGGAAAATGAATTTGACCCAAAAGGAAGAAGGCAACCCACCTTTCTAGATGATATGGTAAAGAAAGGCATGCTGACGCGGCTCACATTTGTGTTCTATGTGTATTAAGAGGGCAGAACCAGGATTGAGGTTATGGAGTGAATGGGGCGCGCGCACACACGCACACACACACACACACACACACACACACACACACGCATGCACACACATACACACATACACACACACACACACATGCGCGCGCACACGCACGTCCTCTTCCTCATTTTCCTCATCCTGACATTGTCCATATGATCATTTTGACCCACTAAACTGAAAGCAAAAACAGGATGAGAAAATAAAAGTCCTATTAGGGGAGAAAAGATGAAAAAGCAAGTGAGTGCAAGGTAAAATGTTGCATTCAAGATATTAAAAAGTTCTTGACAAAATCAGCTACCATGTAGTTCTCAAATAGACTCATTTCCTCATCATCTGCATGATAAGGGGGTGGGGGACAAACCAAAGCAATGTATAATCCTAAAATCCCTTGTGTTATTCAAACTGAAACCCAGATCCAAGTTAGGTTCTCACAGAAATTAGAAAGATTTAATCCAAGAGAAATTAGTAGAAAGTTCTAATCCAAGAGAAATTCATATTCCCCCAGCTTTTCCTCTGCCCATTTGCTACCTTTGCACTAAGAAAGAAGAAAGAATCTCTCTTTTCCCTGCCCCTCTTCCTCCAACTCTGATTAAAGCAATGTTTACTGACTTTTCAAATACTCCTTGGAGCAGAGTTTAGTCTGATTCTCTCTGGACACATATTGAACAGAGAAATTACATAGATTAGAACTGTGCTTCTCCAACTTTAATGAGGTCTTATTGTTGCCATGTTGTTTTGATTTGGGACGCCTGGGCCAGTCTGAGAATTTACATCTCTAATGAGCATATAAACAATCCAATGCTGCTGATCCAGGTTTCCGACCCTGGGTTAGGTTGCAAAACTGAGCACTATCCAGTTTTCCCTCTTTATTTATTTAGATTCACATTTCAGTTTGGTTCAGTGCCTGGAAGAAATAATTCTATTGTTTGGAGAATGTTAGAACCTTAGAGCCCATCTAAAATAAACAAAATCGAAATCAACTTTCCCTTTTCTTTGAGGATGAGAGGGAGAGATAAATGGTATACTCACTAAACAAAAACTCTTAGAAATGACCAGGGAAAAGTCATTGTTAGAATATAAATGAGCATTCAAATTGTCCCTCAGCTTTAAGCAGTATGTGTGACTCTGCGTGTCCCTTGATCAGGTCCACCACCAATCCTTTGCTCATGTTGGTCCCTCCACTGGGATGTCCCTCTGGGAAACTGTCCTCATCCTCCAAGCTCTAGCTTTGAGAAAGCTCCCTCTCTGAAACCATCTACCTGCACCACCTGCCCAGGTAGACACAAGAGTCTCTGCCTCCAAGTTCCCACAGCACTTCCCCTATACCCTGGAAGCACATTTCTGATGTCACCCAGAATCAGAAGTTCTCTGTGGCCCTCTTCCCCCACCCTTACCTTTTTCTATTTTAAAACTTAAGGAAATTGAGGCCCAGAGAGCATCAGTCACTCACTCCAAGGATAGACTATGAGTTGTTGGCAATACCCAGAGTTGAACTCAGATTCCCTGATTCCCGGGTTGATATTCCTTTCCACTAATCTAGTCTTTCTTTTTGGAACCACACGAATCAAATTATTGCTCTAGTGGAAGATAAATTTACTGTCTGAAGATCCTGAAGTATTTCTGGCTGAGCATCAGGTTATGAGGCTTAGCTAATAATCCTTCCCCTTTTGGACAGGACAAAATAGAGCAGGCTTAGCAGTGCCATCGTCTCTGGGCCCAGGGAGTCCCGTGGTCAGTGTCTCAGCCTTCTCCTTTGCTGTCTGTGCTCCCTCTACCAGGCACACTATGACTTGGCCATCAGCGTTGCTTTGCAATGGTTGGACCACTCCGAAGATTTAACTTGGCTGAAGTGGGAAGAAGTGTAAGTTGTAGTACATTTGTTGTTGTTGTTGTTTAACATCTGACTTGGATTAATGGTGCAGGGAGTTCCAGCTCTGTCTGGTATCTTTCACCCTCAGGCACTCTGATTTGAGTATACTCCAGGGTAACTATCCCCCTTCAACTAGAAACCTGAAAAAAAAAACCATCTTTGTCAACTTAATAAAGTCAGAGATGTGTTTACATATTTTGCATTTCTACCAATTGGTTTCTATCGGATTAAAAAAAATTTTCTTGCATAAACATCCCACCGAAAAACATGATCCATGCTTTTTTGTGTATAAGCTGTGATTTTCAAAATGATCAATTTGGTGGGTGAAAGCTGCAATCTTTTCCTAAGGACTGTCAAACCCAATCTCTGGAGAGTTTAAGCAGATAGGTACCTGAGCCAAGCTGCTTGAATCATAAAATATTTTCCTTTCCAGGATTATTAGCATTTTCTTCCACATGTAGTGTCAGACAGGCACTTAGTTGATAAGAGAGGGAACTAACAAGGTCAGGATGAAGTAGTCTATTCCAGAAACCAGTTATTTTTTTCTGTCCCTAGGCCTTGGACTATACATCTGGATGGAATGTAGCAGCTCGATTTGGTTGTAATAATCAGAAAATTCAGTTTGAACAAACTTAAGAGGGAAAAAACAAGTTGCCTCTATCAGAGATCTGTAGACAAGTCTGTGCTTGGCATAGTTTCATACAAAACTCAGTTGATGTCCCTGGGACCTGCCTCTTGCCCCATTTGCTCTGGGTGGACAGGGCAGGGGATAAACTGACTAGCTTAGTCCACAGTACTCCTTCCATTCTTGGATTCTAGGGGAGTGGTTGGTCTTCCTAGAGGCACATAAGCTTGCAGTGGGGTTAGGCAGTTCACCACAAGCAAATTACCACAATCAGGAAAAAGGATACTGAAGCCAGCAACATCTGCCACAATGGCCAGTCTGCCAGTGTTTGATAGCTATGAAGACATGAGTAAAGAGGACAAATTCATCATCAACATTGGAAGATTAAAAATTCAAAGTGGTATTACTGACGGAGGATTAATCACATTGATTTTTTTTTTTATCAATAAGTGGGTAGCACATAGCCAATGCAGATTACTTATGAGGAATACAAATAAATCTTCAACTCTTATTTATTTATATTCCTTCTTAGGAAAATGCCTCATCATGATCGACCCAGATATCCAAACCACAGAGAAAGAGAAGCAATGATTTTATCATCTTATGCTGGAATCTTAATGGTAAGGAAAAGAACACTGCATGTATTAGTATCTTATATCCACTACGCGAATTTATATGTTATTGTGCATATAGGTTATTTTTTGATAAATGTTTAGCATCTACTAATAGCAAATGTTTCCTTTTTAATGACATCATAAAAAAGATTTTGACTTCTATACTGTACTGCAAGAACATTTATTTAAGAAACAACAACAAAAAAATAAGAATGAGAGACATAACTAATTGGTATCGGGAAGACTGACTTATTCATTTATTCGAAAGTTAGTTATTTAGTGACTATGACACCACATATAGTACTAAACAAACAAGCTCTGATAGCTTTGTTTTGTAATAAAATAAAAGCCAAGATATGACAACACCTTGATATTGCTGTTTTTATTTAACAGAACAGTATCCCAATTGAGGAAGTCTTTAAAATTTATGGGGCGGATTCTTCTGCCAATTCTGGTACTACCAAGGTAAGGGTAATTTGGGACTATCAATAGAGGGGAGATTGAAAGAGAGATTACTTAGCTAATACATTTATAATGATGTATTTTCAGGCAGCAGTAATGAAATAACTGTTTTATATCTAAATGCACAAAACCACATTTATTTGAGGAACATGTTTGTAAAATGCTTTTAAACATAGGTTTACACAGTTGTAACAAGTTTATTTTGCATAAGGCCTGGTAGGGCAGCAAGTAGAGCACCAGACCTGGACTCTAGGTTCTGCTTCGTTCCTGCCTGATTTTCCCCTCTTGCCTTTTGTCACATGCATCTGCTAAGCCACGTTCTCTGTGATGAACGATGTCAGCTGGAGCTAGGACTCCATCTCCAAGGCACATTCCCCAGACACAGGAGCTCATTTACTGCCACCACCTGTCCCTTTCCCACAAGACTCCTGGGATTCCTCAGAAGTCACCAGTAATGCAAGCACAAGGGAAGGACGGGGAATCCAGAGACCAGGTCTGAGCTCTGGCTGCATTACTGTAGTATGCTGATTTTAAGTCATTTGAGTATATTAGGGAGTGGGATAGCTGGGTCAAGTGGTAGTTCTATTCTTAGTTTTTTTGAGGACTCTCCATACTGATTCAGTATGATTCAGTAATCACACGAGTGATTGCCCCAATTTGCAGCCCCACAGCAATGTATGGATGTAGCTTTCCCCCCACATTCTTGCCAACATTTATTGCTACTTGTATTCTTGATAATTGCCATTCTGACTAGAGTGAGATGGAATTTCAATGTAGTTTTAATTTGCATTTCTCTAATTGCTAGAGATGTTGAACTTTTTAAATATATTTGTTGACCATTCATATTTCTTATTCTGTAAAATGTCTGTTCAGTTCCTTTGCCCATTTATTTATTTGGTTGTGTTGTTGTTATTGCCATTATTGTTTTGATGTTAGGTTTTTTGAGTTCTTTATATATCCTGGAAATTAATGCTTTATCTCAGGTGCAGGTGGCAATTATTTTCTCCCATTCTGTAGGCTCTCTATTTATGATCTTGATTGTTTCCTTTACTGTGAAGAAGCTTTTTAGTTTAATGCCATCCCCTTTAATTTTTATTGATTTTTCTTCTTGCACTTTAGGGGTCGTATTAAGGAATTCAGTTCCTATGCTGTTATGTTATAGTGTTGGGCCTAAGTTTTCTTCTAGTATATGCAGGGTTTCTGGTTTAATTCCTAGGTCCTTGATCCACTTGGAGCTGACTTTTGTGCAGGGTTAGAGATAGAGGCTAAATTTCAGTCTACTACACATGGATTTCCAGTTTTCTTAGCACCATTTGTTGAAGAGGCTATCTTTTCTCCAATGTATGTTATTGCTTATATAATTGGTACCTTTGCCTAATATTCAGTAACTGTATTTATGTGGGTTTGTTCCTGTGTCTGCTATTCTGTTCCATTGGTCTTCATGTCTGTTTTGGTGCCGATACCATGATGTTTTTGTTACTATAGCTCTATAGTATAATTTTAGGTCTGGTATTATGATGCCTCCTGCTTCACTTTTCTCAATAAGGATTGCTTTGGCTATTCTGGACCTCTTGTTTTTCCAAATGAATTTCATGACTGCTTTTCCTATTTCCATGAAGAACATCATTGGAATTTTCATGGGAATTGCATTGAATCTGTTTAGTGCTTTGGGTAGTATGGCCATTTTGATGATATTAATTCTCACTGTCAGAGAATGTGGAGGGTCTTTCCAACTTCTAAGGTTTTCCTCAATTTCTTTCTTTAATTTTTTTGTAATTTTCATTGTAGAAGTCTTTCACTTGTTTTGTTACATTGATTCCCATGTATTTTATTTTTTGACACTATTGTGAATGGGATGGTTTTCCTAATTTCTCTTTCAGTGAATTTGTCATTGGAGTAGAGAAACACAATTAATTTTTTTTTTTTAATTTTTAATATTTTTTTTATTTTTTAGTTCTTGGCGGACACAACATCTTTGTTTGTATGTGGTGCTGAGGATCGAACCCGGGCCGCACGCATGCCAGGCGAGCGTGCTACCGCTTGAGCCACATCCCCAGCCCCCACAATTAATTTATAAGTGTTAATTTTATATCCTGCTACATTGCTGAATTCATTGGTGAATTCTAGAAGTTTTCTGGTGGAGTTTCTTTCTTTTTCTTTTTTCTTTTTTTGAGTCTTCTGAATAGACTCATGCAGTTGGTAAAGAGAGCTAGTTTTAACTCTTCTTTTCTTATTTGTATCCCTTTTATTTCATTCTTTTGCCTAATTGCTCTGTCTAGAGATTCAAGGACTACATTAATATAAGTGGTGAAAGTGGATATCCCTGTCTAGTTCCTGTTTTTAGAGAAAATACTTTCAGTTTCTCCCCATTTATAATGATGGGCTTGAGCTTGTCGCATATAGCTTTTACAATGTTGAGGTATGATCCTTTTATCTCTATTTTTTTCTAGTTTTTTAAGCAAGAAAGATATTTTATTTTGTCAAATGGCTTTTCTGCATCTATTGAGATAATCATGTGATTCTTGTCCTTTAGTCTATTGGTGTGATGAATTACATTTATTGATTTCCATGTGTTGAACCAACCTTGTATCCCTAGAATGAACCCCACTTGATCATGGTGCACTCTCTTTTTAATGTGTTTTTTTGTATGTGATTTGCCAGTATTTTATTGAGAATTTTTGCATGTATATTCATCAGAGATATTGGTCTGAAGTTTTCTTTCCTTGAAGTGTCTTTATCTAGTTTTGGTATCAGGGTGATACTAGCTTCATAGAATGAGTTTGGAAGGGTTCTCCCTTTTCGTGAAATAATTTGAGGAGAATTGATATTAGTCCTTCTTTAAAGGTTTGATAGAACTCAGCTGAGAATCCATCTGGTCCTGGGCTTTTCTGTGTGGTAGGCTTTTGGTGACTTCTTCAATCTCATTACTTAAAATTGACCTGTTTAAATTTTCTATATCATCCGGTTCAATTTCAGGTCATATGTCTTTAGGAATTTATTGATGTCTTCAAGATTTCCTAGCTTATTGGAGTATAGGTTTTCAAAATAACTTCCTACTATCATATTTCAATAGTGTTTGTGGTGATATTTTTACAACAGGCTTTAGTAATTTGCATTTTTCTTTGACTTTTCATTTCTGTCTTAACATTTGGAAATTTTCTGTTATTATGTCATTGAAAAGATTGTGCATTGCATTGGTTTGCACTTCAGAGCCTTCATCTACCCCCACGAATATTAGATTTGGCCTTTTAATGTTATCCCATTCTCACCCACGTCCCACACAGCTGGTGGAATTTGGGGTTCCTCTGTGTGAAGTGGGCTGGCTGTAAAATAAAGTGAAAAAAAGAAAATAGTGAAAAAAAAAAAAACACACACACACACAACAAGGGAAGTAATTTTAGAAAGCGAGGGCGGGACAGCTTTTCCACCTTAGGGGTTGAGCTTCCACACTGGAAAGAGAGAGAACTAGAGCCCGTGTTTGCTTTATTATATGGAAAAAACTTCAAAGGTTTTCCATAGAATGTTCTTCGCCAAATAAAGTAGGAGGTGGGCTGTCCAGTTTCCAACAGGTTACGCCCAAATCCCTAAACAAGCAAAGACAGAGGTCAGTGCATTGTGTAATCATAGAGTAGGAGGAGCCACAAAACAGATTGCAATGCCAAACCTAAATCTCCTTGGCTCAAGGCCAAGTGAAGGCGCTCAAATAGCTCAGGGGTGGCTTCCCACATCCCATATTTCTTGAAAATTCTGTTTGTTGTCTCTTAACATTTTTCTCCGTGATCTTTATTTTCAAGATTATATATTTTTTCTTCATTGCCTGAAACTCTGTCTTCCAAGTGGTCTAGACTATTGGTGATGCGTTCCATTGAACTTTTAATTTTTTTATTGATTCCTTCATTTTGAAAATTTTTTATTGATTCTTCTTTCTCCCCTCATCTTCTGGGCTTAGGGAGGTCTAGGGCAGGCATCAGATACATCTGACCGGTTGGTCCCAACTCACATGACCAGAGGACAAACATGCAAAGTCTCATTCTGGTGGTGATGCCACTATGTACCCTTGTCTTGGCTGGGCCATCAATCAAGGTTTGCAAATGTGAGTGTTTGAGTGGTTTGGGGGAGTCATGTTCATGCAGGGGGGTAGAAGAGGAAGACATGCTATCTAGAGGTGAGCCAGCCAATATTCCTCATCTGCCCCATCACTCATTCATTCATTAAAGAGCCTCTGTACAGGAATACATACTCTCCATCCTCATAATCAGTGACCAACACTGAAAAGCCCAGATGTATGCATTGGCTACAAAAGAACCAGCTTAGAACAGAAGCAGACTATCTCTCCCTAGTGGGAGACTTCTTGTTTTAAGGTCAGTACTTGCTTATTGCTATGAGATAGGATCATTTATTGATTTATATGTGAAAGGCAATTGGTGCCATGTTAAACACTAGGATTCTAAATCCTCAGCTGTCTGAGTCTGAACCTCAACTAGGCCAGTTACAAGCACAATAATCCTGGGCACGTTTCCTAACCCTTATCAGCTTCAATTTCATTTGTAGAAGCAAGAAAAAGAAGATGGGTTTGTGTGGGCACTAAGTGAGTTAGTACCAATGAAGCCCAGTGTTTGGCATATGGAAACCTTTAAATAATAGCTGTGATTAAGGTTCTGGTACTCATGGGTTGGGTATCTGATCTCTCTGGTGTCCTTCTATATCAGGATGTCTTAACATTCTTCTTATCAACACAACATTATTCTCCACTGTGTGCATAGGAAGTTGGAGTTAGGGACTGTTAATTGCATTGTAGGATGTTTAACAGCATCTCTGGCCTCTAGCTACTGAATGAAAGTTGATTGTCTCCAGTTTGACAATACAAAAAAAAAAAAAAAAGTTTCCAGGTGCCTATGTCCCCTAAGAGATGAAATTACATCTTGTTTAGACCTACCACTCTATCCAAAAAGTATAGCTAATCAAGCATCTATGTGTATTATTAACACGATGTAAACTTTGCCTGTTTTGGACAACTATTTATAACAAAGGGTATGATCTGAGGAACCAATACAAGAATCTGAGGACCTATCCCTCTGAGCCTCACAAGCTCCTCCCCACATCCAAAATGCCACCTCAGGCCTTTTTCTTGTGGCTTCACATTAACTCCACTCAGGGGCATTTTTCACATTGTGAATAAGGAATTAGCAGGGCCTCTCAAAGGAAATGTAGCATTTACAAAATGAGACTGAGTGTTTTAAAACAGATCTTTGGGATTTAACATAATTTTTTTTTAATCGTTTTAACTAGGAGATAGAGTTGTTTTAAAGAAGAAAAAAAAAAACCTTCATGTGTCTAAACGACCTTTGATTCCTTTAGATAAAACATCTCCTTAGCAACAGCTAAAAACCTTCCCAAGCTAAAGTTTAAAACCCGGTTGAATACTAATCAGATTATGTACAATTTCCGGCAACTAAAATAAATGGGCCTCTTATTATACAACAGGGTACTGTGCTCAGGCTTGAGGGCTTTCTCCAGGGCTCTTTGCTGCCACCTGGTGACAGACAGGGATCACAGCCCAATACCCTTCCCTCTTCCTCAGAGGAAGCTGTGTTTTGCTGATACAAAACTTTTTTCTTTTGAGGACTCTGAACTGGGCAAAAGTTCAACTAAGGGCCTTTATGTAAGTCAGGGATTTTTACAGCTACCTTCTGATAAACAGAAACTGCTTTACTCGATTTAAACTGTAGGAAAAGCATGAATCTTCTTTCAAAAAACAGAGCAAGTAATAAAAATATTCTTCAGCTCCATTTGATGGAGAAGGGGCAGCAGTAAGAAAGGAAAACAGAGAGAGTTAGAGTGAGTACATCAGAGCAAGGAATAGAGGAATAGAGACCACACCAGCACCACTGCTTTCTTCTCTTCCTGAAGCCATATCCCAATGTCTGCATGGCCTCTGATAAATAATTATTTAACACCTCTGATCCCCAAATCATATTCTCTCTCTCCCCCCCCTCCCTCCCTCTCTTTTGGTAACAAGGATTGAACCCAGGGGTGCTTACCACTGAGCCACACCCCCAGCCTTTTTTATTTTTTGAGATAGGGTCTTGCTTAGTTGCTTAGGATCTCACTAAGTTGCTGAGGCTGCCCTCAAACTTGTAATCCTCCTGCCTCAGCCTTCTGAATTGCTGGGATTACAAGTGTGCACCACCACATCTGGCCCCAATTCCCTAGTTTTAAACAGGCACACCTGAATAGGCAGGCTGACTCCCAGCCACACCAGGTGCTCCTGAGAATTGAGACCATGATGTACATGGTGTCATGATCAATGACCAAGTACATACATGATGGTGGCATGGGGAGCTTTTCCTATCAGTGCTAATATTTCCAAGTTTGGCCCCATGCAGCATGGCCATCTCCTTCCTCTTGATGGTCCTGCCTGCTGTAGGCCTGTCTGTCTTCAACCCTCTCACACTTCTTCCGGTAGCTGTCAAGTGTCTTCTCCTCCTGAAGAATGCTCAGACTGAATCATGCAGAAAAGAGAAAGTGAATTCATGACAAGGAGAGGGACCTATGTTTTCAACAAAAATTCAATATCAATAAATATTAATAAGGATTAAAACATGTTTTCAATATTAACTATGGGTAGTACAGTCTGAAGATCATTAATATTAACCATGTCCAATTAATACTTATCAAACATTTTTAGAGTACAAAGACCAAGCAAACAAACCAACCCACCAAGTATATGAAACGGAACAGAATCAAGAGAATTATTATTTACTTTCATGTCTTTGTAGTTTTGTCAGAAATGAATCTCTAAGCAATGTATTGTTTAATTTTGCACAGCATTTTAATTTTATATAAATAAAATAATGGCAAGTGTGTCATTCTATGGGTTTCTTTTTTTTACCCCACATTACATTCAATAAATTTACCTATGTCATTAATGTAACCATAGTTTATTATTACTGAATATTGCATTTTACCTTAGGAATATGTCAGTGTTCTTGCACATTTTTTCAGTCTTATACGTTTGGATTATTTCTTTTATATATTTTCCTGTTGTGTGGAAGATGTCTGTGTGGTGTATGTCTGAGAAATTGCTAAACTGTAAGGTATGAGCATCTTCAACACTTTTCAAAAAATTAAAATGTTTTTCCAAAATGATCATGCCCATGCCATCACCAATACTGGTTACCCACACTGGTACTTTCAGACTTTTAAATCTGTTAAATACATGATGGTGTTTTGCTGTGCTCCTGATCTCTAATGGACAACTGTTTGTATGTTTCCTCTTCTGGGAAGTACCTGTTAAAAATTTTGTCCATCTTTCTGTGGAGTTGCTTGTCTTTCTCTCTCTTTTTCAATACAGTCTCAATTTTTGGAGAAACTACTATAGGATAGAATCAGCCAAGTCATAGATTTGCCAATACTTACAACATTTGAAATTTACCCTTTGTTTTCATAAGCATTAAAACGTTTAGTAAGTATAATTTTGCAACACCTGAATCACATTTGCAAAACTTCTTAGAAGTATCTTTGAAACTATCTTTGCAGATTATGAGTCCACTTTTATTTTGGCAAATGGGATTGATATAAGCACATGTCCAATTGCTTTGACACTGAAGGTCAGAAACTCTCTACTTTCCATCCTGGAGATGATCATAATAATGTTTTGAAAGTTGCTGGTCAAGGCTGAAAGGCAGGTGATGATTACTATCTATGCCCTTCATTCCTAATTATGTACCCCTCCACTGAAAAAGTTCCTATATCCCTGTAAACATCCTCATCTTCTCCTCTCAGCCTTACAGATAGAAGAAATTTCTGTTGAATGTGCTTTGGCATTCAGTCAGCACATGAATTGAGAAATAATAATTCTTTTATACTGAGATAATGAAGATATCAGTCAACAGCTTTAGAGTTAAAAAAGAGAATGTGATTAACTCTAGATTACAATCTAAATTTTATCCTAAAGTACCGAAAGCTAATTTATGGCTCACATGAGTCATGAAGTTATCAGGACTAGAAAGATTCATAGACCATTTGAGCTGGAAATGTCCTTTAAAATCCTCAGTTTCCCCTGTGGGTGGGGAAACTAGAGCATGCAAAACATCAATCTTACATCTACTTAGTGAAGAACTGCAGAAGAACAACTTAACGAAAGCTGGGCATGGTGGTGCACGTCTGTCATCCCAGCTTCTGGGAGGCAGAGGCATGAGAACCATGTAGGTCTATTTGTTCAAGACCAACCTGGACAACATAGGGAGACCTTGTCTCAAAAAGATATAGTGACTTATGCTGGGCACAGTGGCGCTTGCCTGTCATCCAAGTTGCTCGGATATATATATATATATATAATTAACCACTTTCTTTTTCCTTATACCTGACACACATTATCCTGTAGGGCTATAATCACAGCCATAATAGCCCTATATTGCTATATAGCCTCTTTTTTTAATCACTTTCTGTGTTTTAGGGTCATCTTTTTAAATATATTATGGCTTCTTGAGGTTGGAGGTCATAGTTGATGCTTATGGTTAATTCTTTACAGTTCTCACTGTGAAGTAACTCCCCCAAACATTTTTGTCATATTATTTGTCAATAAAAAGTGAAGGTGAAGTTTAGCAGTGCCTCTGCTAAGGGGGGTTATAAGCTGTTTTGTCAACAAAAAGAACACAATTTCACTTTGTTTCCTATATGATATAACAGAAACCCCAGAGTGATACTAAAATACAGAAGTTTACTTATATGAAAGGAATTGGGAAGTGGGCAACCAGTTAGTACCACAGTTTCACCAAATTGTGAGGAACACAGGTTCCTTTCAGGTCTCCATTGAGTCATTTCTACAGTGTGGCCGTCAACCTCATTATCTAATATGCTTGCTAGAGCTCCAGCCATCACATTATGTTTTAGGCAAGAGAAGATGAAGAATTGACCCCTTCTTCTTCTAAGGAAATGTGCCATGAATCTCAGAGAACACTTGATCCTATGTACCATTGGTTAGCACCTAGCTGTATGTCACATCTAGCTAGAAGAGAGGATTTAGGATATAGACCTTAGCTGAAAAGAGGACATCTAACTAAAAATCAGAAGGAGAAAGTTGGCTCTTGGGAGGCAGCTAGCAACCTCTGGCACATGATCTAGGCCACACCAGCCATAAGATTAAGTCAATTTGCTGTGAACAAAAATTTTGTTTTTCTAATTCTTCTCCCAATAGATTGAAGGGATTTCAACCCTTTAAAGTGATCCTTTAGCCAGTGCCAAAAGTAGCCAGATCTTATCTCACATGTAGGAATGTTACTATCCAAAAACCACCACATCTCAACTTGGAAGATAACAGGGGAGGAAAACAAAATATTTGGTCCATCTTATGCAAACTCTTGTTGTCATGATATGAGACCAGCATAGCCTTTATTTCAGAGCCTGCTAAAAACACCAACCAACAAACAAACAAAAAAGAAAGAAAAATCATAGATTAATTTCTTCTGAACATAAATGCAAAAATCTTCAACAATATATTAGCAAGTCAAATCCAGCCATAAAAGGGATTTTATTTCAAATACACCAGGGGAGGTTAACACTAAAGAATCAATCAGTGTTTTCAGGAAAAAAAAAAAAAAATATATATATATATATATATATATATATATATATATATATATATATATATTCTGAAAAAAAATTTTGACAAAATTCAGTGCCAATCCATATTTTTTGGAAAGCAACAAGTTTGAACTCTGGATGGCAGGGTGTCCGTGTAGGTTCACGCTTGTAATGAACCACCAAGGAGCAGGAAGTTGATAGCAGGCAAGTTTTTTTATGTATGGGGACAAGGGTAAATCAGAATTTACTGTTCCTTCAGTTTTTCTGTGAACCTAAGATTGCTCTTAATAATAAAGGCTATTAATTTTTGAAAAGCTTAAATGGCAAAGGTGATTCAATTTTATGTTGTGTGCATCTTATCACAATTTTAAAAACCTAGCAAACCAAGACGACAAAAGAATTTCCTTATTTTGATAAATTATTAAAAAAAAAAACTACAGCAAACATCATACTTAATGATAATATTCTCCCTGAGATGAGGAATAGAGCAGATACTTGCTATCGCCATTCCTCTTTTTCTTTTCTTTTTGGTACTAAGAATTGAACCCAGGGCTTTACCTCTAAGCCACTTCCCAGGCCTTTTGTTCTTGATTTTGAGACAGGTCCTCACTGAGTTGCTGAGATTGGCCTCAAACTCCTCCTGTCTCAGTCTCGGTGTGTTGCTGGGTTTACAGGTGTGCACCACCTCTCCTGGCTATACATTGTATTCTTAAAAGCTCACACAGTGAGTAAGTGCTTTTATCACAAAAATGATAATGTGAAGCAAAACACATATTAATTAGCTAGTCTTAACCATCCCATAATGTATACAGCATATACTCTAAAACATCACTCTGTCCATGCCTCCCTGGGATTATAGGCATGTGCCACCACACCAGGAATCTGTCCTCTTTAATATTGCATTGAAGATCTTAGCCTGTGGAGAAAATAAGAAAAAATAAACAAAATTAAAGGATAATAAAAGTAAAGTATCTCTGAATGGGGTAGTGGACGCCTGTGATTCCAGCTACTTAAGGCAGGAGGGTTGCAAGTTCAAAGATAACCCAGGCAATTAGCAAGTCCTCTTTCAAAGTAAAAAGGGTGGTGGATGTAGCTCAGTGGTAGAAGGCCCCTGGGTCCAATCACCAGTACTAGAAAAAGATTTAAAAAAATAAAGGAGAGAAGAAGAAAAGACAGGACAGGAGGGGAGAGAAGAGAGGAGTCGTTCTTCAAATGTGACATAATGGATACTTTGAAATTCCAAAAGAATCAGTAAACTAGGGCTGGGGATATAGCTCAGTTGGTCAGGTGCTTGCCTTGCATACACAAGGCCCTGGATTCAATCCCCAGCACCACACATACACACACATACAGGAAAAAAAATCAATAAGCTAATATATTAATAAGCGAATTTAGCAAAGTTGCTGGATACAAGGTCAATATGAAAATTAGTTCATTTCTATATGCCAGGAGTAAAGAGAAAGCAAAAGATAGAATTGATGCCATAGACTATAATCACAAAAATACTTAGGAATAAAATTAATAAAATATGCACAAGGATTGATACATTGCAAATGTTACTGATACTGAAGAAGGCCCAAAAATGAATAAAGAGATACAGCATGTTCATGGGTTAGAAGGTGTGTTATCATTTAAATCTCAGATACCCCTAAAATAATCCAGAGATGCAACTCAACGCCAAGCAACATCCCGAAAGCTCGATTTCATTCCCTTTTTCCTTTTTCCCTTCTTTCTTTTCTCGGACATTGAAAAGCTGATTATAAAATTCATTAGGAAACACAAAGAACCAAAAATAACCAAAGTGATCTAGGAGACACAGCAGGTATCCAAGGCTGACTGCAAAGCCAGTTGGGGAGGGAGGGGTTAAGGAGGTAAATATTCTATGATTCCATTGAGATTAAGTACAAAAACAGAAAAAAAAATTAATCTAAGTTATAAGAAATAAGGATAACATTTTTCCTTAGAAGAAAGACAGTGTGTCAAGGAATAATCACGGAGCTTTAAGGGTGCTTGTGACAGGGGTTTTGATTCCCTAGGTTGTTCTGTTAATGAAAATCCATTGAGCTATATATTTATGATATATCCATTTATTTCATCAGAATTTAATGAAAGTGCATAGCCATTAAATCTAGCAATTTTCCATGTAGAAATTTAGTTTGTACTGAGATATGAGGTGGTGGAGGGGGAGATGTTTGCTGCAATTTATTTGTAATAAAACAAATTGAACAAAACCTCAAAGTGCATTGATTGAAAAACAGTCCCATGCATTGCATACTTTTGTAATGTGGAGTATATAGTGCATGCATTAAAAAACCGAGTCACATCAACATCTAATGCCAGGAAAAAAGAGCCCTGATATTCTTTTACAAATTGCAAAATAGATTAAGAATATAGTCCCTTTCATTAAAAGAAAAAAATCCCTCCAAAAAATCTACATAAACCACACAAAGTATCTGTAGCTATAAGGTCACCTTACCACTGGGCTACCTCCCAGCCCTTTTTAATTTTATTTTTAATTTTGAGACACGGTCTCACTAAGATGAGGAAGCAGATGAGGTTCACAGATCACTCAGCACTGGGGATAGGGGGACATTGAGGCAAGTTTCTCAGTTTCTGAGGCTGGCCTCAAACTTACAATCTTGCTGCCTCAGCCTCCCAATTTGCTGGGACGACAGGGGTGTACCACTGTGCCCAGCCCAGAGTGATCTTTTTAAAATCCTAAATCAGATCTTGTCACACTACTGCTTAAAATGACTCGGCTGGCTTCCTGCTGCATGCTGGAGTCGATAGCAGCATCCAGCCCTGCACCTGACTGAGGGAGACCTACGTGATCTGGTGCTCCCTCACTCGGTTTCCCACCCCACTGTCTTCCCTCCTATGTCTGGAAAGCTTGAGCTTATCTCAAGAACTTCCCTTTTGCTTTGCCCACAATGTCTCTCTCCAGCTCCTCCTCACCAGGCTGCTGTCCATCCTGTGAGCCTCGGCTGAAATCCCACTTCCTTCTAGAGGCTCCTCTGTCCATTCTGTTTGCAGTGGAGGCTGCCCTGTAACTCCCTGTCTCCTCATCTCGTTTAGTGCATTTACTGAGCTCCTCTCCACGTGTCACTCCCCTGTTGTCCACTAGCTTATTGTTTCTCCTCACTTGCCTCCCGCAGCTCCAGAAGGGCAGGAGTCCTGTCTGCCTTATAAACACACAGCTCCTACAGCACACCTGGCCCATGGCAGGTGCCCACAGCACACATGTTGCCTGCAGGGCCACTCCCAGCCTTGAAGACACTTCCAGGGTCATGACCAGCTTCCCAAGGTCATGACCAGCTTCCATCCACTGGCCTTGTTCTATGGGACTCCATGCTTTAAGTTCACAGATGAGGGAGCAGATCACTCAGCAATGGGGGTAAGGGGACTTTGGGGCAAGTTTCTCAGAAAAGGGGGTTTTTCTCAAAGAAAAAGTGGGAGCCTGCAGGGAGAAAAAGAAGAAAGGGCTATTCAGGAAAAGGAAACTGTGAAGAGCACCAGGGCTTGAGGGGCATTCTGGGCAGTGGGAACCAAGTACAGGAGCAAAGGCTGTGTGTGAAGTTCATGCTCCCTGTGTTTTGTGTGCCTCGGTGATGGATGTTATTAACATCTAAGCCCCCCACGTGGGTGAAACAGAGTGCAGTTAAGAGCTACGACTAACCCGTGTCAACCAAATGAAGCTCCTGCAGCTCGTTAAAGCAGCACTGTTTCCTTGCAGGTTCCCCGAGCTCCACTCTTCCGCCTCTCTTTGCACCCTTTTGCCATGTTAACAGCACCCAAAGCAGCAGAGTATGCCCGCAAACAGAGTAAGATTGTTTATTTCCATCTGTTTTGAGAAATTTTAAATAAAATATGATGTGGGCTCACAAACAAAGGTTAAAATTGACATGGAACTCAGTTTCTAATTGAATTAAAAAGAACGGGGAACTTGAAGGACTTGATTCCCACATACCCCCACTCCCGTGACCCAAATCACAAGGTCTTATCTGTCAGACCCTTTGGTGGTGGGAGCGAAGTGGTCCAGAAGGGGAAGATCTGAAACTGTGGAGGACACATTATTTTTTTTAGGTTTTATATACAGATTCGGTTACTCTCTGTGCCTGCAGGTGTCAAGTTAAGAAGGGGAGCAATGAATAAGAATGCCACCACCAGCAGCTCTACAGAGGAAGCAAACGCCACAAAGTGGAAGTCATCAAAGTGTTTTTCGTGCACATCACCAAAGAACACAGTAGGTCTAAAAACAATGAATTGGACCAAGCTGAGACCAAGTGTTTGGGGAGAACTGTGCTTATATTGTGATTAAATGTTGAACCTTTGGAGTCAGATGCTCTGGATTTGAATCTAGAGCCTGCTACTTACCAGCTGTGTGACTTCAGAAAAGTACTTAACCTCTCTGTGCACTAGCTTCTTCCTCTGCAAAATGGGAAGAATAATGGTATCTATCTCTTTAAAGTTGTTGAGATGACCAACTGAAGATTCTAGATACTAAAAGATTAGAAGAGTGTTTGGCAGTTAACTCTAAATAAGTACTAGCCATAATTATCTTTTCAGCATTTGAAAAATACTATTTGCACCAGGCACAGGGGTGTACTCCTGTAATCCCAGCAACTTGTGGGGGCTGAGCCAGGAGGATTGCAAATTCAAAGCCAGCCTCAGCAACTCAGCAAGACCCTGTCTCAAAACAAAAATTAAAAAAAGGCTGGAGACGTGAGTCAGTGGTTGAGCGCCCCTGGGTCCAATCCTGGTGCCAAAAGAAAAGAAAAAAATATTATTTGCAAGTTAATTGGCCATTATTCTTAAATCAAATAAGCATATGAAAGAGGTTTATTTTATTCCTTATGAGAATTTTATCTCTTCCTGCTTGGCATCTCGCCTGCTCTTGCCCTGTCCATCTAATTTCCCATTTTTATGTTGCAGAATCAGAATGGTCATGTACAGGGCTGGAGGGAATAGAAAAAAAAGCCGTTCTTTTTCTTCCTATTCTGAGTTCTCAATTATAATGTGCACAGTGAACACAAGTTCAAAAAGAAGTCAGAGAGATCAAGGTGGCCAACATAATACAAGACAATAGGGGAGAGAATCAGAGAAGTGAGAAAGGCTGGGATATTTTAGGGCTCTAAGGTAGAAAAGAGAGAAGGGAATTTTGAAAATTGTACATTGAGATATGAATGGGTTTGTTTAAGAAGCATAAGTTTAGGGCTGGGGTCATGGCTCAGTGGTAAAGCACTTGCCTAGCATGTGTGAGGCACAGGGTTCGATCCTCAGCACTGCATATAAAAAATAAAGGTCCACCAATAACAACAATAAAAAGGTTTAAGAAAAAAAAAGAAGCATAAGTTTAAACTTCATATGCATTTTTATTTAGTTCAGTTGCTGAAATGAGAATTTCAAAAATATAATATGCACAGTGAATACAAGTTCAAAAAGTGAACTTGTTTAAAAAGAATTTTAAAATGTGACTCTCTTAATCAACTGAGCCACATGGGGCTCAGTATTTCTTTAGATTCTAGAGGCAAACTATTGATTGATTAGAAATTTAACTTCATCATAGAAATTGCTTTAGGAACTGCCTGGATTCTTTAGCCACGTTAGGACTTTAATAAACATTATTCTAAAAATAGAATAATTGCACTATGGAAAAATCATCACCATATTGAGTTTTGTTCTGAAGGTATTTGCTAGGATGAGATTTGAGAGTCTAGGTTTTCTAGAACCATATCTTTGCTTCTGAAGAATTTTTTAAAGTCAAATGAGGTCATTTTCTTACATGATTTTGGAGACAGCAAGCTGAAGAAAGCAAAACAAGGCAAGAAACAAAAACCAGTGAGAACTCCAGAAATAGCACACACAAACACCCTGCATGAACAAAATCATAGACTGATAATCCAGACTAAGCTTGTACTATCATGTGTAACTAATTAAAACAAACAAAAAAATTTAAAAAAAAAACAGATCCTAAAACAGGGATTCATATACTTGTTTGGATCATATATGGATCCTGTGTAATGAGAATGTAATTCTGAAGAGTAATTCAGTGGTGTTTTGTTTGATTTGGTACTGGAGATCAGACCAGTGGTGCTTAACCTCTGAGCCACATCCCCAGCCCTTTAAGGTCTCACTAAGTTGCTGAGGCTGGCCTTGAACTTGTGATCCTTCACCTCATCCTCCCTAGTCCCTGGGATTACAGACATGCACCACCATGTCAGGCTCATGTTATTTTGAAAATATAGTTTCATTCCATACATTTTCTTCTACAACTGCCACCTTAGGAATTTTCAGAGAGAGGGACCTTGACTAGGAATAAGCAGGTGCTTGGCATACATGACAGAAAAGAATTTCAGAACATGCCAGTCAGAGACAAAGATTTGTTTAGGAAAGGAGATATGCATTCAAGGGAGAATGTGGTTATCTAAAAAGAAAGACATCTTTTGGGGTGAGGTAAGAAATACACATTCGAGGGAGAATGTGAGCCATCTTCAGAGAGATGGTCATGAATGACACAAGACAGAGAGGGAACACTGAAGTTTAAATCCAAAGCAAAAGACGCAAAGTTAAAAATAATATACTCCAAGCACAATACATAAAAACTGCTAAGAAAGTAAAAATGATTTGCTGTGGGTAGGGTTTGTTAAAAGAAGTACAACTTTCTTTCTTTATTTATTTATGCTTTGAAATAATTTCAAGCTTACAGAAAAGTTGCAAGCATAACTCAAGGAACCCATACATACCTTTTACCCAGATTCATCAATTGTTAATACTTTATTTCATTTGCTTTGCCATTTTCTGTCTCTTACCTCTATATGTATATAGTTACAAATGTATAATTTTTTCTTAGCTGCCGCAGGCCAGCTGCAGCAAAATGGGGGGGGGGGTGACGAATAACTTGTGCACGTTGATACAGCAGGAATAGGAGCCGTTTATTGTAGGGCAACAGAGCTATTTATACATTTTGCACAGCTTATCTTAATTAGCATAAACTAGATACATCAATCAACCAATAAGGAATCTCCACACTTAATGGCTCGCTTTTGTTACTTCTCAAACCACTCCCTCTGACATTTTGCCAGGCACCATCCAGACTTGTTTACGAACTCTAACATTTGTCTGGCAAATACCAGGTGTTATTTTTGACTTATTTACAGACCTTAACACTTAGCCCTTAGAAGTTATACATAGCCTATCACTTTGCCCCAGAATATATCAGTTTGTATATCCTAAGAACAAAATCTATCTCTTACACGACCATGATCAATTTCAGAATATCTAACACTGATACTTTTAATCTATATAGAAATTTTGTTGACAGACCTAATAATCTTTTTTTAAGCATGTTTTTCATTCTGCACAGGATCCAGTGTGAGATCACATATTGTATTTTGAGAAATGTAACTAATTTCCAAATCTATGAGAACAGTTCCCTGGAAATTCTTTTATACCTACATGTAGCTACTACATCTTTGTCAGTAAATTAATATCTGATATTTGACCTGAACTTGCTATAGATTGGTGTTATTTGTGTGCATGTTCTATTGATGTGCTTGATACCAAAATCATCCTTTTATTCTGCAGGTCACTTAGAAACTTGAACTTCATAATAGAGCCTCTGGGAGCAAACAAGAAACATCATCTTAAAATTGCATCTCTTGCTGGCACATTTTTCTTTACAGTTGGCTTTTGACTCAGACTGTGCTGAAAGTTATTATTGAGATTGAGTTTCTTCTCTTAGAAGCATATTGCACAGCTACATTTTGGTAAAAGACAAAAATGTGTGTATCTTATGCTACTTCATTATGACTAAAAGACCTGGACAATTCAGAGTACCTAATATTTCTATGTCAGACTGGCTTTGTAGCACATTTTACAAATATGTAGTATTGAGTATTGCACAGTAGTACAGTAGGAGGCAGTTTTCCTAAGTTTTAATGCAAAATAAAATTAATCTATCCTTGATTGACTTAGCTATGTCCTAAAATGAAAAATATTTAAAATTACATCAATATAGTTTTTTGTTTGTCTGTTTGTTTTGGTATTGGGGATTGAACCCAGGACCACTTTATCTCTGAGCTGCATCTTTGCATTTTGATTTTTTTTTTTTAATTTTGAAATAGGGTCTCACTAACACACTTAGGGTCTGGCTAAGTTGCTGAGGCTGGCCTCAAACTTGCAATCCTCCTGCCTCAGCTTCCAGAGTCACTAGGATTATAGGCATGTGCCATCACATTCAGCTTCTCATCAATATAGTTTTAAAAGAAAAATGGATGCAAGTTTTCTCTCAGTAGAATATAAGAACTACTAGGAAAAGAAAATGTTCTGTTCTTTCAGTACTTTTTCAAAATGCCGACTAGGCACATGGTTTAGCCTGTCAAGATTTGTAATGACAGTTGGATCAAATGAATATCAGTACAGATCATACCTTTCTCAAGGTTTGGGTATGCCAACTTTCTGAAGAATAGTTTCCTTAACATGTGCAAAAGCACGTGTGGGGTTTTTTGACTGAAAATGGTGATGTTTCCATGTGGGCTTGTGGCTGGGGCATCCAAACCAGCCTTTGCACACTGGATCTGATTGTAGTTGTTTTTGAGATTTACCAGGAGACTTGCAACATTAGGAGGGAGAAAGGAGTGGGAATTGGCAACCTGTGGTCACTGTAGACACTGTCAGGGAACTAGCCTAGGACTTTGTACAGATTTTTTTTTTTTAATCTAGCTCTGCTAGTTATGAGAAAAGATCTTTTCTTTGTGGCTATTTCTGTCTCTCCTTTTGCCATCTGCATACTGGCTGTAAGTGTTGCCTGAGGGTTTTTGCAAATAGCATTATGAATGTGCTGCTAGCCATAGTTAGATATCTTTCTGGAGTCCCTCCATTGGTCTGAAGCACAAAGGTGTTTGATTTCATCACACCACATACACAGGGAATGGGATGACAAAGGACCACCTGAGGTTTGGAGCATCCTCAATCCCTGCATATCTGAGGAGTGCTTCCAAATATGTCAATTGGCAGCAATGAAGAAAGCTCTTCAGGCAGTCACCTGGACTCAATGAAACAGTAACACAAGCAAATCAAAACATTAATTTTAAAAACAACAAGCAACCCTAGAAGAAAGGTGGTGACAGAAGGGGAGTGAAAGGATCATGAGTATTGTCCTGCTCTTTGAGCGTCTCAGACTCTTGGGAGATAGCTTTATTTTTAGCTTGAGAAGTGTTTATTCTCATGACAAAACATGTCTATTTCCAAAAGTGCTTTTCACCATTAACTCAAATTCATACATTTAAAAATTAATGTGACTATTTTTATCTCATGAAATTGCAATATATGTTTATGATAGAAACTAAGGAAATAGAAACAGCAAAAGAAATAAAAACATAAAACTAAGACCTATAATCTTTCCATTCATCGATAACCATGATTGACATCTTAGTAGATACACAGTTCTAATCTTTTTATCCTAAACATGCTAAAGTTTTTAAAAATCAAAACCATATTATGCTGAAGAAGAAATGCAATTGTCTTTTTGATTAACGGATATTTTAAGATCTTTTGTTTCCCCTTTGCACTTCAAGTCCTTCTGGAGTTCATATGATTTCCGGTGAGCTCCCTCGGATGGAACCACCGACCCTCATCTCAGCAGTTTCTATAGGCAAACTGCAAAATGCTGGGCATGTAATGTATTTCTAGAGAGCTGCATAGGATGAGAAGTGCGCCCTTTGTCTCCAAGGTCATAATGGCTCTGCTGACTTTAATTCCTTTCACTGGAGCTAGTGAGGACGACTCGAAAATGCCAGAGAGAATGAGAGCCCCCTGCCCCATGATCCCAAATGAAAAACAGAGAGAACACAGAAATCCCCTTACGCTTTACCCCCACGTCGCTTTTGTGTGGTTCTTGCCAACACAGCAGCCATCCTGCTATATATATACATCAGCTACCACACTTGTCCCCATCACACTGGACGCTGATCATTCGCTCTCCACAACTATGGGGAAGGTGAGCCAATCCAAGTGCCATACGTGTCTATCAAGTGTCTACTCTGTGGGGATGTTCCTTCAGGCTGACCATGTGCTGTCACCTTGTTCCCACTGCAGATCATATTCTACGAGGACCGGGGCTTCCAGGGCCGCTGCTACGAGTGCAGCAGCGACTGCCCCAACCTGCAGACCTACTTCAGCCGCTGCAACTCCATCCGCGTGGACAGCGGCTGCTGGATGCTCTATGAGCAACCCAACTACCAGGGCTACCAGTACTTCCTGCGGCGGGGCGACTACCCCTCCTACCAGCAGTGGATGGGCTTCAATGACTCCATCCGCTCCTGCCGCGTGATTCCTTATGTGAGTCTTGCTTCCACCTGACTGATGTGAGAGGTCAGCTCCTGTCAGTTGTTTGTTCCCAATAGTGTACTAGAGCTCACTGTAAAGCACCGTAAAGACAGCAAGATCCTACCTTCAAAAAAAAAAAAAATATATATATATATATATATATATATATATATATATATGATTGATCTCCCCAAATATATCTCCTGTAATCTATATTTTTCTTCCTTAAGGACCTCAACATTACTTTGGAGCACAAGAAATTATGACCTTTAAAAATAAAATTGGCTGAATAGAGATATAGGACACCCATCCATAAAAAGAAGGAAATTCTGTCATGTGTAAAGACATGGATAAACCTAGAGGACCTTATGTTAAGTGAAATAAACCAGACACAGAAAAACAAATGCCTGTGATCTCACTCTGAAGTGAAATCTTAAAACCTTGATCTCATAGAAAGGAGAATGGTGGTACTAGAAGCTAGGGCAGTTGGTAAGGAGGGAAGGTTTGGGGACATGTTGTTCCAAGGATGTATAATCATAATAATCACAGGTAGGAAGAATAAGTCCAGAAATCTATTGTACACTTGATGATTACAGTTAATGATTATATATCGCATTCTTTTTTTTTTTTTCACTAGGGATTGAACCCAGGAGCGCTTTACCACTGAACTACATCCACAGCCCTTCTAATTTTTTATTTTGAGGCAGGGTCTCCCTAAGTTGCTTAGGGAATCGAACTTGCAATCCTCCTGCCTCCGCCTCCCATGTTGCCGGGATTACAGGCATGCGCCATCATGCCCAACTGTATATTGTCTTCTTAAGTGCTAAGACAGTGGATGTTAAGTGCTTTCACCACAAAAATGATAATCATGTGTCGATACCCATATGTATTAGCTAGCTTTAACCACTCCACAATGTATACAGTATACGCTTAAAAGCATCATGTCGTGCATGATAAATATTACAAATTTACCTGTCAATTCAAAAATAAATAAACTTTAAAAATAAATTTAAAGTTCAAAGCATCTAGGCAATCTCTAATTTAAAAAAAATCATCTTGCTCAGTCAAGAAAAAAGCCCACACAGGTAATTCTTTTTTAATGATAAAAAGTTAACCACCCATGAGAGAGCAATGTAGGTAGAACATCTCTGATTGTACCACGGTTCTCTTCACTACCCTCCATGACACACTGATCCAGAACCTAGAACACTGTGTTTCAGCACCTGTGGCTTTCAAGTGATCATCATTAAGTAGTTTCTTAAAATGAAAGAGACAGATAATTGATTAGGATTTCATGGATCTTGGTTCTCACCAAAGTGCTGCTTCATGTTTCTTAGTCACATGAAACATGTTTATACTTTGTGATGTCACCAAATCATGTGGCATGGCAAAGAGATTCAAGAATAGAAAGAGACCCTGGGTTCAATTCCCAGTGCTGCCAATAAACAAACAAACAAAAGAACAAATAAATAAATAAAATTTAAGCTAGAAAAATTTTCAGATGCACAAAGAGATAAAAATAAGCAGAAATCCAAATTGTACAAATCACTTGGCCAAATATCCTTTGAAGAGATGTGAGGACCAGAGTAAATAGGAATCACTATATATCAGGAGTGCAAAATGGAACCTTAAAACAAATTGGATAGGACCCAGTTCTATGGTGCCGAAATGCAAATGGGAGTTAAAATTCCATCTGCAGACACATTGATCAGGGCTGTGGAGAGTGGCTACTTACAAGGGAAAAACACTACTATTCCCTGTGTTTCAATGCTAGTTTTTGTTTTGTTTTATTTTGTGGTGCTGGGGATTGAACCCAGGGGTTTAGTGCATGCAAGGCAAGCACTCTACCAACTGAGCTAAATCCTCAGCCCTCAGTGCTAGTTTCTTCTGCAAGATCTCCAGTTCACTGGTCAGGTCAGCTTTATTTTAATACTCTTCCTAATTTGTTAGAACAATAACACAAGGAGTAGGATTAGGGAGAAACTTTTTAGATGATTGTCGGAAAAGCTCATTTCATGAAAATAAAAGGCTGACTGTGTCAGTATTGTTTGCACCACACATATGTGCCATTCATTTTTGTTCTTTTGTTGATTATCACAACAGACCAGCTCGCACAGGATAAGGCTGTATAAGAGAAGTGACCACAGAGGCCGGGTGTCTGAGCTCACAGAAGACTGCTCCTGTATCCACAATCGCTACTGTCTCAACAAGATCTACTCCATCCATATGTTGGAGGGCTGTTGGGTCCTCTACAAGATTCCCAACTACAGGGGGCAGCAGTACCTGCTCAGGCCAGGAGACTACAGGTGCTACCATGACTGGGGCGCAATGGATGCCAAAGTCGGCTCTCTGCGATGGGTCATCCATTTGTATGAAGCAGTGCTTTTCTTTATGATCCATATAGAGATGCAATAAAAAAACAAACTTTTTTTCTGGCACTAAGTGGCCCTTGCTTATCATTAAGTAATAATTGAATTGTAAATACGAGGTGACTCCTAGACAACTTACCTGACCCTGAAAGGTGTTTTCAATATCCACTTAATTCCTGTTGGTCAGGCATACATTCCTGTCTGGAGAGAAGGCAGATTGTTTCCACCTTCCTACAATCTGAAGGAGAGAGGAAAGATTAATATAATGAACAACTATTAGAACCCACAGAGAGAAGAAAATGCATAATCTACTGTGGCTGGCACACCAAACACAAGAGATTTCTGGAGGGCAAGGGTGGCTGATGTCTCAGACAAGACTAGTCAAGAAAAGATGCATAAAGAGAGGGTTTTAAGTAGAATTTTCCAAAGCAGAGAAGGGCAAGACTACTTGATTAGATCATCATAATAAGAAAAGTGCTAAACAAGAATTAAATGAGCCTAGTTTCTTATGCAGTCTCTACTACTCATTAGTAGAGTGACCAACTCAGCCCAGTTTCCCTGGGACTCTCCCAGTTTAAGCGCCAAAGGTCTTTGGACCCTCAGTTTCAGGGAGACCACTGTGATTAGTTACCCTACTTTCTAGCTTATCCCTTTGAGCAAGTCGCTTCTTATCTGCTTTGTGTCTAATTTCACCTTATGTAAAATAACAACTGATAATAAATGCCCACCTCACTAAATCCCAAAATGGGAAAAGATTGTGAATACAATTTAAATTATCATATCAGTGCAAATGTAAGGAATCCATATGTCCTTAGTGTTCCCTCAAATTCAACAGCACCATATGGTTATCATTAGTTTGCATGCCACTGTGAATTTGTATTGAGATGCAATTATCAAAGACTCAGTTGTATAGCATAAGGTTTAAATATGTGCTACTGTGCCTGTCATGGAATTTCTTCTCACTCAGTAGAGCAGCTCTCCTGGAATATTTCCAAGTCATATATCTGATCAGATTCTAAAGTTGAGAATATATAAATTTTGCAAATTTATATAAGCAAAATTAATGTTCCATCCCTATTGACTTCTTTGTAAAAATTGATAAGTTCTGATTCTAAAATCCATATAGAATTGTAAGTGATCCAGAATAGCCAAAACAATCTTGAGAAAGGACAAAATTAAAGAAAAAGGAAGTGTTCACATTTCCCAGTTTCAATGATAATAAAAGCGTGAGGTGCTAGCATAAGGACACACTATAGATAAATGAAAAGAATTGAGAGTCCAGAAGTAAACCCGGGTCCAACTGAGTTTTGCCAAAATGTGAAGACCATTCATGGAGAAGGAAGAGTCTTTTCCACAAGTGGTGCTTGGACAACTCTACGTCTCACATGCAAAAACAAATGAATCTGGATATCTTACTAAAAATGAACTCCAAAGGGAGTAAAGACTTTAAGGGTTAGAACTCAAACTATAAAATTCTTAGAAGAAAACATATGCATAAATCTTTGTGACCTTTTAATAAACATTGATTTCTTAAATATGACACTAAAACAATTTGCAATGAAAGAAAAAACTTGAACTTCATCAAAATTTAAAAATTTTATGCACCAAAAAACACTATCAAGAAAGTAAATTAGGTAGAGGGAAGTGCAGGCAAGGGAGGAGATGTGGGAACAGAAAGGATAGTAGAACGAAACAGACATTATCTCTGTATGTATATATGTGACTGCATGACCAAAATGATTCTACAACATGTCCACTCAGAAAAATGAGAAATTATATACCATTTATGTATGATATATTAAAGTGTATAAACACATTCTACTGTCATGCGTAACTAATTAAAACAAATAAAAAATTAAAAAAAAATAAAGAAAGAAGGTAAAAAGCTCACAGAATGTGAGAAAATATTTCCAAGTCATATATCTGATCAGATTCTAAAGTTGAGAATATATAAAGAATTTTTACAACTCAACAACAAAACTAGAATGACCCAATTTAAAAAACAGGCCAAGTATTTGAATATACATTTTCCCAAAGAAGATATATAAATAGCCAACAAACAAATGAAAAAATGCTCAAAATCATTAGTTATTAGGGAAAAAGCTAATCAAAACTACAATGGGATACTACTTAATGTCTATCAGGGTGTCTATAATGATCTTTTTAAATCTTCAAAACAGAAAATACCTAGTGTTGGTGATAATGTGGAAAAATTGGAAACTTCATAAATCATAAATGTGGGAATGTAAAATGGTACAGTCTCCGTGGAAAATGATTTGGAAGTTTCTCAAAAAGTTAAACTTACAGTTATCTTATGACCCAGCAATTCTACCCTCGTATATAACCAAAGGAATTGAAAATAGATATTCAAACAAAAATTTATGGCATAAGTCCTCATAGTGGCACAATTCACAATAACCAAAAGATGGCAACAACACAAAAGTCCAAATATCAATGGATTTTTATATAAACAAAATGTGATAAATATATAAAATGAATATTATTTGGCCATAAAAATGAATGTAGCACTAACATATGCTACAATATAAATGGACTTGGAAAACATTATGTTGAGTTTAAGAAGCAAGACCATATATTATGCATAATAATATAAAACCATAATATAAGACCATAATATAAGACCATATATTATGCAATTCCATTTATAGGAAATACTCAGGGCAAGCAGATCTACAGAGATAACAGGTAGATTAATGGTTCCTGAACTCTATTTTAACAAAAAAGAAAACCTAGGTACCATGTTTCACTGAAAATAATTTGATTAACTTCAAGTTTTGTTTTAATCTAGCTGAATGAAAGATTTAGAAAACTGCATTTTATCTGATAAAACTCAGTAGGCCACATGTCTCCTCCTCTATAAAAGGAGGGGTTTGGACAAGATAAGTTCTAGTTTTCCTTCCAGCTCCAACACTTCAGACTCCATTCAGTTTTGAGGGGAGTTATGCCAATGGTTCAAGGTGGGCTTTGAAGCCCACAAATTTGGTTTTGGGCTTGACCACCTAGAGGATGTATGGACTTGAGCAAGTTATTTATCCTCCCTAGCCCCAGTTTTTCTACTTTCATCTTCCCATGAGGAATAAATGAAATTCCCCTGTAAATGCTAGCATGCAGTGGAGGCTTAGTATGTTGGAGTTATAACTCCATTGGTTTTGCTAAAGTTGTGCTATGTACATGGACATGCTGTATACACAGATGTTGTAAGGACAAACATCAGAGTAAATGAGTCTTTTTCCAGAATATTTCTCTACTTTAAAGGGATTTGAAATTCTCAGTGTCCTTTTGACAGTTACCTATTACTGCTGTCTTAGCAGTCTACACACAAATGGATGAACCAAGAATTACGGAGCCCTTTACAACTGGTTAAATGCTGAGATCTTACAGTGAGCCTGAAGAAATCAATCGGTTGGTTAAAATGCTGAAATTTACTGGAACTCCTGTAAGGACCAAAGATTCTCATGATAGATAGGCTATTGGTGTGCTTGGGCTTGTGGAAATTAAAACAACAGAACAAAACATGGCATTGGACCTGATATGAGAAGTGTATGATTTAAGAAGATCTAAGATAGGCACAGTTGAAAGTATAACATCTAAAACAAGTCACTGGTATACGGAAAGATAATTAATTCAGGCCTTGGGGCACATAGGCATGAGTTCAATTCTTGCATCCTCCATTCATTATCTATGCATATTTTTATGGATTCGTCTCTCCATGGTGATCATACTGCAGTTAGGCTTGGTCAGTCATGGCCCCTGGCCTGGACTGGGTTCTTCAGAGAGCTTCATTCTGGCCTCCTCCAGCTGAACTCTTACCTATAGCCAGGAGCTGTGTCCACATCTCTCCTCCAAAACCATACTCCTTATACTGGGAGCTCCAGAATTGCCTCCATTAGACTGAACCTCACTCCCAAGGCTTCAGAGGGAGTCTTCATCAGGACTCTCCTGCTGAGGACACTTGTAGCCAAGGGGCAGCTCTTGGGGGTATGGGATGTGGATGGAGCTCAGATTTGTGAGGATTGGAAAGAAAAGCGTAATCCATGGAGGGAGAGGAGGGTTCTGAAAATGCTACAGGAGAACGCAGATTTTAAACCAAAACATTTGCACATGAGTTGAGAAGGGAGGGAAATAAACCACTAAGGCTTCTAAAAGGCCTCAGGTAAATTTGATATGTCCTAAATGATTTTAGGTTTAGAAGAACCCAGGGTTACATCTGTTTGTTTGTTTTTGCAGTGCTGAGGATGGAACCCAGGACCTTGCCCATGCCAGACAGGTGCTCCACCTATCACTCAGCTACACTCCCAGCCATTGCAAATTTTAATTTGAGACAGGATCTTTGCTGCTTAGTCTGGCCTCAAAACTGCAGTCCTTCTGCCTCATCACTCACCTCCCTGACCAGCTGCTGGGATTATGGGCATGTGCTAGGCTACTGTACATGGCTGAAGCCAGGGTTGTATTAGATTGATTCAAATGTTTTGATGTGAAAATTTCTTATTTTAACTATGAGTTCCTAAAGGATCTTAAATGACTTTATTTTTTTTCTGATTTATAAAAAGGCCTATCTTTTTAAGGCTGAGTTCTGTACTTATTTTTAAAGAAAACAATATATATATATATATATATATATATATAACTTTAGTGTTATATTCAGTATTCAACTATTTGTGATAAAAAGGACTCAAATAATCTTCAGTCTCCTAATCTACCTCATGCTCTAGGACAGTGGGGGTGGAGGTCGCTGACAATACAAAGAGTTATAACAAAGCCTGTCTTGCGGCCTTGACCCCTTCATCTTCTAAAATACAAGAAACTGATAATTTCTCTCATTTCCCTTCACAAAAATTCTACTGAACTCTTTTTGCTTCCTTTTTTTTTTTTTTTCCTGTCCATTTTCACTCTCTCAGCCCATCTCTCCTGTCTATTGATTTCTGAGACCTTAACACAACAGGCCTGATTATGCTCTGGTCCATTTCAATGCCCTCCACTTCCCCAGGGAAGCCTCCACTCTGTCTACACAGCAGGCCAGTCTTCCCAGGTCCCCAATAACAGGACAGAACCAGCAGTGTGGTGGTAGTGGGCGAGCAGGAGAAAGCACGTGTTGGGACATGAGTGTAATGTCTGGTCTTTGGACACCCACATGAATGACCTCATGTGGGGGAGTTGTTTTCTTTCCAGAATGGGACAGCAATCATTATTGGTTTAACTGTCATTCATGTGTCCGGGGCTCCATTCACACATCCTATTAATTAGTAAGTAGTTATAGGGAATGGAGAAGTGTGGCATGGTGCTTATCCTGGGCTCATAAACCTGATGAAGAGACTGAACCTGGGAAAGGAGACACCTTACAAGGAAGACAATGCTTAAGGGCTGTTGGACGGTAATGAAATCATGGAGACATGGAATGGAAGGGAAAGAGGAGGAAGAGTCAGTTTGGGGAAGATATTTCCTAGGAAGTGGGTCCTGGACTGCTGTGAAGACTGGGAAGGAGGAGTTCAACTTCAGGGACAGTGAAGATGTTCTAGTCTTTGGGAACAACAACCTTCCATATGCCTAGATCATCACAGATGCTCTGGGGGGGGGGGGGAATAAATCTCCCTTGTGAGCCCTTCTGGGCTGCCAAAATTTAAAACAAATATAGTTTTCAGGTGAATTTTGTCTATGTCCACTATTTCTCTACTTAGCCATAAACATTCAATTAAACGGTAAGTGGAAGGACATGTTTCCTGACTTGTCCTTTTCCAAATTGTTTCAAAGATCTCAAAGCATTTGGAGTGGGTTGGGTATCAGGGATTAATCAGGGGCACTTAATATCTGAGCCATATACCTAGCCCCCCAACTTTTTTTTGAGACAAGGTCTTGCTAAGTTGCTCAGGGCCTCGCTAAGTTGCAGAGGCTGGCTTTGAACTTGTGATCCTCCTGCCTCAGTTTCCTGAGCTGCTGGGATTGCAGGCATGTGCTACCATGAAGCATTTTAATAAAAGTATCACAGCTACAAGGTAATGAATAGCAAAATAGAAAAAAAAGGAAGAGGAAGAGAGGGAGAAGGAGAGAAGAAGGAGGAGGAGGAAGAAAACTGCATTAGTAGTATGAAAAAAAGGGAGAAGTTCTGCTGCTAGGCAAACCAGGTTAAATCACCTGATAGACCTGATATAATCACACACACACACACACACACACACACACACACACACACACCAAGCTCACACATCTAAACCTCCATTACAGCAGATAAATAAAACTGGCTTCTGCACCATAGTCCCCCAGCCACAGTGAGGTGATTTTAGGACAGGGCTGGCCATGAACTCACGGTTATGTGTTCATTGGAGGATTTTCCTGACTATTGGCATGTTCCATTGCACTAACTCCTGTGAGTGCAGCAGCCACCACTCCAACCTGCAGTCCTGCAGCAATGTGGTCACACAGGTGGATTGCCAGAGCTGGATGCTCTGTGATGAGGCAGGTACATTGACCACCAGGGGCAGGTAGACTTCAATGACTCCATCCTCTCTAAATGCACAGAGATGTTATACCTCCCTTTGCACCCGACTCAAGATCACACACAAACACAGAGTCATCGTTTGATGGAGATATCAAAATTACCAAACAGAAAATTAAATCAGTTAAATCAAAGTTTCTTAATACTGTGTGTGAAATTATCCCTTGATCACATTCAGTCTCCATACCACAGGCAAAAGTATAGACACTATGACACCAAAGGTCAGAAATGCAAACATATTATTAATTGATGTTCAAAGGTGTGAATACTCACCTGTAGCATTTACTAAAATATTAACAAAGACTCTCTTTGACCAATATTTAAGTCAGTCTTCTCTGAGTCCTCAACCTGACTAGATCTACTAAACTTGGACTTTCCTCTCTATCCTGGTAGAATTTGGTTGGAGCAAGAATCCTGCTAAGTTAGTTTACTGACCATCTCCCATCCCTGGTAACTGCCCACCTTGGCCTACCTTCAGTAATAATACTGTCAAGTCAGTTTAGCCAGAAATCCAGATATTCTGACGATTTTGGACTTAGTGAAGCCAACTTCTCCCCAAACTCTTGAACCAACATCTTATTTCTAGATATCCAATTTCTTAATGTTTCCTCTTAGTGATTTTCCGTCCACTGACCTCCACCATGTTTCTTGGTTACAAATCTCCACATGGCCACACTGGAGATGAAACCAAAAGCAATTTCTCTTCTCCACTGCAAAATCCCATTTCCATGGTCTCTATACCTATCTCCAAAGTCTGCCTTACCATCTTTGGCAAATGTTGTGAGTGATTTTTTCTTTATCAATATATCTGATTCCATTTTTTGGTCATCAGTATTATTTCACCATTTACTATGTGCTTCCAAATCCAATATTTTGTTTGATTTTTCATTGTCACTCTTATTCTATAAATGGGGAAACTGAGGCTGAAGGAAGTTAATCTTTGTCTTTCCAAAGATTATATGAGCAATAACAGAAACTGCAGAAGTGTGCATGGATGTGTGTAGACATCGCTCAACAAATAATGCCTATTCAACAATCTCACAATATTGTTAGTATTGCAATGAAAACACTTAAAAAGCTCTGGAGGAAGGAGTGTGAAAGCAAAGCCATGGGGCAGTCAGTCAGGGTAGGTCATTCCAGTTGGTGTCATTTGTAAGTGCTAGGTGCCCCACCAAGCCAATTATGCAGGCCTCCAAAGCATCATTCACAGGCCCTACTCTACCCAGCTCAAGTCCCTCACGCTCCAACATAAGAAGCTGACTGCAAGACTGAAAGGACTTGAGTGTAGGCCTCTGGTTGAAGCCTGGACATTCTCACGATTTTACATTTATTTGCTGAAGCTAACGCTTGAAATTCTTGAGCCAATATTTTATTTCTAGGTATTTTTATGTGATGCTCGGTATGACTTAATTGTTTACCCCAGGGCTCCTTTAAGACTGCTACTGGTTGTGTGAGAGGTTGGGGCAAATTCTACAATGTCACACGATAAGGCTAGGAATGGGCTATAGCCAGCCTATTACCACCTCCTCCCGTGCTTTTCTATCCCACAGAGAGCCAGGTCAGAGGCGGGGTGTGGATACTGTGGGAGTTCTGTTCTAGGGACATCTATCCACTAGGGAGTTCACTTTTTATAATAGTCTATCATGAGTCACTGGGGGGATATACAAGCTGCTCAGTTGGGGCTTGGGAGGCGGTGGTTATCAGCTATTTACAGGAGTTCTCTAGAAATACCAGCTGCCCGGCATCTGGAAGCTATAGAGTGGATGAGATTCTTGGGGCCTATCAGGTATTAGGGTCCTTGCCCCTGCCAGGAGAGTAAACCTGGAGTCTCATGAGAAGTGGAGAGAAAGTAGCTACCTCATTGTACACACCAAGGAGAAAGCCCAGGTTCATTACAGGCAATTGATCATAGCCTGGGATTACAATGTGACTGAATGTGCCAGAACAAAGGCTGGCTCTCTGTTCAGTGTTATCTAAGCACTAAAAAAAAAAAAAAAAAAAAAAAAAAACATTATTTTTAGTTAAGCTTTTAAAAGTTTTAACAAGTCCTATAAAGCCAGGGTGACTAAAGTTTGTGTTAATTTCTTTCTTCTTCTGTTTCATGTCACAGCTCACCAGCTCCCAGAAGACAAGGCTATACAGATAGCAACACAGCCCACATGTGGGAGCTCCCTGAAGACTATTTCCACATCCAGGATCATCTCCTCTCAAGGATGTCTTCCTTCAAACTCCAGACCCACAAAAGACCCTGGACCTTTTTAAGGTACCCATCATCCAGGAGGCAATAGCTCCCAAGGCTCAAAAGAAAAGCACATACCAGTGGGGACAAATGCCCAAGTAGGCCCTCTATGAGTAGTTACAATTGATGCTGAGACATATTTAATCCTTAAATTTCTTCTATTAGAATTGATCACATCCTGACCTTGTGTTCCTGATAATTTACTTTCTTTCCTAAGATTACTGGTGTCTCTGCATCAGAACCAAAGATGGAGTGTATCTATGTGACTAAAAGCACATTTCCCCAGGGTTGTAAATTATTTAAACATTATACTACAAATAAAAATCAGGGTAATTTTAAGTCAGATTAATTTTTACTCCATGATATTTCATTATCATCCTCAGATCCTCACCTATGAATGGCACTGAATATATTCAGTCTCTTACATAAAATGGGGTTGTGAATTTTGTCTCCAAGGGTTCAAACTTTCAACACAGGAAAATGACCCTGTATATATCTTTTAGTGACTCCCTTAGCTGAACGGAATCCTCTCTTGAACACTGACCAGGCCTTAAGTATGGGTATGGTAGAGGGTCCAGAATGACTTCTCATTAAAAGTCTTGCTTCACCAAAACAAAACACCTTTGTGTTAAAAAGGCTAAATACAATCACCTTAATCAGTTTTATTAATCCCTTTATTTAAAAAACTACCTAGAAGAACACAAGAGCATGCCACACTGTGTAAGTAATACAACCACACATGAGTTTTATACATAGATAAATACCAAAAGGTTCACTGTGGTTGTCTCAGACAGTGAGACCATCAACAATACTTACTTTCTCGTACAGAGGACACTGGTGCGCTGCCCAGACTCCCACTCAGGGTCAGTCACTCTTTCTCCCAGATACTGACAGCTGAAAGCTGAGTTTGTCTCAAGGAATTTCCCTCTGCTGAAGGGTGCTGTCTTGTCCAAGCTCAGGCCCCTCCATAGCCACAGCTCACATCAGATGATTGGGCAATGCGGGGACACAGTCCTGGTCCCCTTACCTCATCCTCAAGGACTCTAGCTGGAGAGTTCCCTGTGGGACTGGCTGAGGCTCTGTTATTGCCCTGCTCCCTCCCAGCTCACGCTTATAATCGCACTGCAGGCATCTTTTCACAATCTGATGGAAGAGGAAAAAGGCTGGGTGAGCTTGGTTCTCTCATGGTTGCCTTGGTGTGTGTGTACAAGCCCCAAATGGAGGGCTCCTGCATGATCATGGCTCCCTCAAGGGTGGCCCCCAAAACAGCAGAGAAGGAAATGCTCCCAGGAACAACCTTGAGGAGGTGTCCCTGCCCATCCACTTTGTGTAGAAAGAAAAATAGACAGGTTAGGATATATATAGAATACTGAGCGGTGATGAGTGACTGATGGCTGGTTGGTCCAGGGCCAGGAAGGAGAAAGGTTAAGGACAAGCAGATCTGGGGTAGAAATGTGTATGCAAACATAGGAGTGGGTACAAAATATGAAGATGATTGTATCCCCATATTAATGCCTATTCAGGGCATCCACCATGGAAGGCACACTAAACAACAAAGCAGAAAGAATGATTTAGGAGCAGGCATGGTGGCACATGCTTATAATCTCAGTGTTCTGAGGTTGAGACAGGAGGATGGCAAATTCAAGGCCAGCCTCCAGAACTTAATGAGTCCCTAAGCACCCTGTCTCAAAATTTAAATATTTTAAAAGGGAATAGGAATGTAGCTCAGTGGTAAATCACCCCTGGGTTGAAACCCAATACCACTTCCCTCCACAAATAAAAGAAAAAATGATTTGGTCATTGGCTATCAATCATTCTCTGCCATCAGCTACCCTAGTGCTGACACAATGACCTCCTGGGCAGAGCAAAGTGTTCATGGTGGCAGAGGTGAAGGTTAGGCCTTAGCTCCCACATGGCCAAGGCAAAATCAGCTACTATCTCTGTACAATGTCCAATCTGCCAGCAAGAAGGACCCAATGTGCCTCAATGTGGCCCATACCTTGCAGAGACCAATCAGCCACTTGATGATGAGCTGAATACCTGGATTCCCTTTCCCCTTGGAAGGGATAATGACTCACCCTGATAGGAATCAATGCATACCCCAGGTATGGGTTTACCTTTCTTGCCCTGAAGGGTCTTAGCCAGTAAACCTACTGCATGCTACATAAATAATACATGCTTATGATTAACAACCAAATTTTCAAAGAATGAGTATTGAAAAATGTAGCATCGTTTTTACATTTTTGCAAAATCTCTTTAATTGCCATGTAGCCTCTGGAAAAACAACGCTGCCCATTCATGAAGGAATGAGAGTGAATAAAAGGCAAATGACATCTTAGTATTATTTTGAAAACTGTCTTGGTGGTATGAACAGTTTGAAATTGTCTCAGGGACCCAAAGGGTTCACCATACTGTGAGATCCACATTTTCAAGAAGCCAGACAGGCTAGCCTGGATGCTGTCCAGCATCTAAGTTCAAGGACCTGGATGGGAGATACTTCTGCAGAACTTCTTACACTACTCAAACTGCCCTTGTCAAGAAAGCAAGGGTTTTAATGATTTTTTAAGAAGAAAGATCTTAAGATATTTGAAGAAGAGATGGAATGGCAAAGAGGAAGCAGAATTTGGGCAGCCACAGCAGAAAGAAGCATTTAGGACCTTAGGGAGGAATGGAGGAAGATCACAATTATCTGCTTTCCTTCCAGTATTGCAGGCCCACTAAATGTGTGTGCCAAACCTCTGTTCTAGGGCTCAAGGCTAAATGAACAAGAGAGACTCCACTGCCTCCAGGAGCCTATGAATTCCAGTCTAGTAATAATTCTATTCAAGGTGATTCCCCAAATCACAGTGATGATCATGGAATCTTGAATTCTAAGTAAGCTTTATGCTTTTCAAAACACCTTCACAGATTACAGATTACTTCTCTTGATTCCCTCTTCCTTAAGATTCCCTCTTCCTTATTACTTAAATTCAAGTTTTTTAAAAAGTTAAAAAACAAAACACCGGTCCCTGAGTGCCAAACATAATCACCTTTGAGAAGTCAATTAAGCACAGTAAACTATAAAATAAAATCATAGGGATAGAGTTTCGCTCTCCCTTTTGCTCAACCAAAAGAGTAAAGACTCTTTTCACTTTGGTGGCAACAACAGCTTTAGTGAATTAAGTTCACTAAATTTAGTTCGAGCAACTCGAACCTACCAGAAAGAATGAGAGTAAACCATTCAGCCAACCCCAGTGGGCAGGGGGAGGGAGAGCGCGGAGCTTGCAAATCCCCTCACTCCGGCAATGGGCCCTTTTGTGTGATTTCCTGTGGAGGCAGCAGTCAGGGCTGCTATATATACAGCGATCCAGAGATCCACAGTACCGAGAGAACGTCCCTGTTTGCCCCTCCAACATGGGAAAGGTGAGTCCTGGGTGGGGACCTAACGCTCCATCTTGGCCCTGGTGTAGCATCCTCAGTGGAGGCAAATCGCTCATGCTTCCACTCTTCCTTTGCAGATCACTTTCTACGAGGACAGGAGCTTCCAGGGCCGCTGCTACGAGTGCAGCAGCGACTGCCCCAACCTGCAGACCTACTTCAGCCGCTGCAACTCCATCCGCGTGGACAGTGGCTGCTGGATGCTCTATGAGCGTCCCAACTACCAGGGCAACCAGTACCTACTGCGGCGCGGGGAATACCCCGACTACCAGCAGTGGATGGGCCTCAGCGACTCCATCAGCTCCTGCCTCCTCATTCCCCAAGTGAGTGTGGTTCTGTCTGTGCCATTGGCTTCTGGAAATAAAAACCACGTAAAGGCATTATCTTAGGTAGGGACTGGGGGTGTAGTTCAGTGGTAGAGCACAAGCTCAGTAGGCTTGAGTTTCATCTCCAGCACCAAAAACAAACAAAACTTTATCTTAAACATAATAGTTCCAGCTAGAGAGCAGGAAGTGGAAATGCTTAGCGAGCGCAGGCCGGTGTACACAGATACCTTAGACATAAAGCCTTTCTTCATGAACTCGGTGGTGGGATTTTTAAAAAATTCATGTTCCCAGATTTTACATCTTACGTGCAATCAAAAATTAAGAAACCAAAAATCAAATCAGAAAAATTAGGATATTGGGGAGATGGAATTTACTATTTGTTCAAGATATAATTGCCTAAAGTGTTCATTCCAAGCCATATAAAGTTAGAAATCAAATGAATCAAAATTTATGAGTACAATCTGGAGCTGTTTGCTTGACTAAAAATTCTCTGATTTGTTTGGCCTTACTTTTCTCCTTGAGGATTCCTCTTAATTTCTGGTTTCTATTCCAATGTAGTGATCAGTAACTAATTATCTCACTTATAGATATAAATCAGAGGAAAAGACAATCCCAAACCAACGTTTGAGATTCAGTATTTTCTGGAAAGTGATTGCAGAGTATTTAGAAAAGGGGACTGTGGGAGGTATGAGATATAGTGCCATCAAGTCAGAACTCATTAAGGCGATCCTAGCTGCCCAGGGAAATGGCTAAGTTGAGGATAAGAGGCCAGGGAGGGAGCTGAGGAGTCATTTGGTTTGAGATTTGAACCCAAACTGCAGATATGAAAAACAGGGATGAGGGAAACATGTCATCTTCTCTGTCACAAGAGCTTAATAATCCTATGCTCCATAAAATACATGAAAATCAGTATATCAGTCTTGCAGAAAATAGCTAAATGTTGATATTTTGCCAAGCAAATGCTGATATAATTTTAACAACAGTAATATATCAAATGATACCTTCCCTCCCAATGACTCTCACTTTTCTTCTTTGAGAAGCGCTCTCTCAAAAAACCAAGCACTTAAATGAAGTGGTAAATTTTATTTTAAGCATATCTTAATATCTGAGGATGGGGGCTGGTGGGTGGAGGCTGAAAAGCTGCCAAGCTGCGTCCTTGCTTTGCCCATGGATCACTAGGTTCATTAACAGTGAGCTATAGGTGGCTTCTGAGTTCTGAATACTGCAATATGATTGTTCTGGTAGCAAACTTGGATCCAGAGCATTTCTGGACAGGTGTACCCAGGGAAGCATGGGGCTTGGAACTTTAGTTTCTCTGTTTGTGTTGATTTGCCTTTTCTTTCCTGTCTGCCCTCCCAGCACCCTGGCACTTACAGAATGAAGATCTATGAGAGAGATAACTTTAGAGGACAAATGTCAGAGGTCACAGATGATTGTCTCTCTCTTCAGGACCGCTTCCAACTCAATGAAATCCACTCCCTCAATGTGTTGGAGGGCTGCTGGGTCCTCTATGAGATGCCCAGTTACAGGGGACGGCAGTACCTGCTTCAGCCAGGGGAATACAGGAGATATCATGACTGGGGAGCTGCAAATGCCAAAGCTGGGTCTTTAAGACGAGTCATGGATTTTTATTGAAGTATTAACATTCTCCACTTTTCTCCTTTAGAATTTAATAAAGAATGTAGCTTGTGATTCTGGCACTAATAGAGTCCTGTCTTTCTTTCAGTCTATTAAGCATTCATGAGGAGTAACGGCACTAGGCCAAACATAATAGCGTGTTTTCAAGATGGGAAGCAACTGCTTATAAAGGGAATAATGTGGAGAACAGTATTTCTGGCATGTTCTGATGACTAAAATACACAGGCTCAAAGAAAAGTTCCATTCAACTGGGCTAAAGCAATCTGTGGTTGTTTCATAAGGATATATCTGCAGCTACAATAATAAATAAGTAAGTACTTATTGAAACACCTCAAGTTATCCCGTCAGGTTGGCCCCATTGCTATCCCTGATGAGGAGTCATTTGCAGCAGCTAGACTCTTATTTTAGCTTTGTAAATAAACAAGCTTGTCTTATGCATTGCCCTTATCCTGCTAACAGTCACCATCCCTTCTGTCCCAAATCCATTTCTCCTCTTTCCTCCATGAGTTTTGCAATCCAAATATAATTCACTGCCTCTTTACCTTATGAACTCTGTAGAAGATTTAATGGCATTTTCCAAAAACACATACCCATGAAGAAACTCAGTCTTGTATCATTTTAATAGGAAATAATGTACTATGAGTAATACATAGAAAATATTGCTGAATAGAAAATAAGCAATCTAAATTTTCTGGAGAAGCCTGTGTGACTGCATATTTGTTCCCCTTTGTTTTTCAAAGTGAATTAAAGTGGGTAATAAAACTCATAATAATAAATTTAAAAATAAGTGGATGAGGAAATTGAGTGAGAGGAAAAACAAAAATGAAAGAGATGAGATGGAACCAAGAGTGAAGTTCAAACTCAAGTTGTGAACTGGAACATGCTGAGTTAAGCGTAGATAGATACAGAGTTTGCTCACACAGCCAAGGCCGAGAAGGAAACAAGATCAGTTTCATAACTCACAGAGTTTAGAAGACAAATACATTAATCAGGACAAGCTTCATTATCCCCAGTACCAACACCTAAAAGAAAGTTTTCTTGTAAGTCCTGGTAAAGAGGATATTGAGTAAACAACATCCCTAAAAACATCCTGTGTGAATAAATAAGGTTCTTGGGGCTGTTTCTTGTGAAGTTCATCAAGGAAACAGATGACTTCAGGTCAAAATTCTTTGAAAGTATCCCATCCTTTGAGGTTCTAATGAATTGACCCAAATCCCACCTCATATGGCATATAAACAGAGTGAACATGTAATCTTTGTCTTAAACTGGGTCACTTCTGACCTATGATTAATAATCACACTGGGACAAGAAGCACAAACTAAGATTGTTCTGGGAAAACCAGGACTCATGGATAGTCTATTGTATACATATATTACATGTGAAGGTTCTTTCCCTGGAAAATAGTTTGATTTGGGGCTGGGGATATGGGTTGATGGTATAGCACTTGTTTGGCATGTATGAGGCCCTGGATTCATCCCCAGCATTAAAAAAAGAAGAAGGAGGAGAAGAAGGAGGAGGAGGAGGAGGAGGAGGAGGAGGAGGAGGAGGAGGAGAAGGAGAAAAAAAAAGTAGTTCAATTCTCAGATTATTTGCTATTAACTATTCCTAAAGTCCAGCTTTTTTAACCTTTAAACTCCCAAAGGTAGTGTTGGTTTCCTGGAGACATTAATCAGAGTCCTCTATTTGCTAATAGTGATATAGGGAACATGAATCAGAAAACCAAAAGTTTATTTGGTTTTATTTATTTATTTCATAGTATTTGCTTAGGAGACATAAAATCATAGACTTTAGAAATGGAAATTATACTGAAACACCTGAACTGGAAGTACATAAAAATTAGAATTCTTGAATTTCTTTAATCAAATCATTGTTCTTAAAAATTATTCTTTAAAATTGGTTGTTCCTATTCCTGGTATCTAGGCAAAGAGAAAGTTGTTCTCCCCTTAATCCCAACATGAAGAGAAAGTCACCTGGGGAATGACCTGGGGAAGAGATATGCCCAAACCCACTCCTAATTCTACCCTTTACTCCTTTCTCTCCCTCCTCTCTCTAGTGCAAATGCTGGGACCTCAGAGAGTTGAATGAGAGGAGGAACTAAAATGAACCAAGAATTTGAGACAACCCCAGTTCAACCTACATGCTGTTCACTCTAGATACTGCCTGCCCCCCATACACACACAGGTATTTCCAAGTCCAGACTTAAAACTTTCTCTTCTTTTTTTCCCCCTCTTTTCGCCCTTTGAATCTGCAATATCTTCTTGCCCATTTAATCTTACTAAAATGTCCACCAAACAATGAAACCAGAGTGGAAGCTACTACATAAATGAGTGCCAAATATTGCCATACCGAGTTATGTCCCCAAAGGGGTCTCAGCATGAGCTTTTCCCCCAATCTTGCCATCCTGCTGTTATGGGGTTAGGTCCTGACGTTAGTATGTGTTCTTTTTCTCTTCCCTTTGGAACTTGGGAGTTCAAATTTTCTTCTTTGTGAGTTTGTCAGAGCAGAAGTGACAATGACAACCACCTATTGCTTAGACAAAAAGAAATATATCGTCAATTTGTTCCAAGGGGTATCCTATAGGAGTCTAGCAAAGGCAGGTCAGTGATTATTCCTCTCTTCTTGCCACTGGTTGTATGATCATCAGAGATAAACTGAGAAAGAGAACCAGAGGCCGGTCTCTTGTCCAGTCTCTTTGTTTGGGACACTTTGATCTACATGGTCACCACTCAAATGATCTATGATTATTTAACCAAGCATGTATTTAATACAAACACCACATTAATTGCTAAGAAGCAGAAAGGTAGACGATAACATCGACTGCTATCTGGGCCTCAGACACCAGCAAAACTCTGAGAATTGCTGCTGCTGTTGCAACACTAATTGGTCATTTCACAAGACAAAAAAATTCAACAGTTAAAATGACTGCAGAGTCGAGGGCTTTGGAGACCACACAACATTCTTGTTTTCTTCCTTTTGCTTACTCTTCTCCACCATTATAAAAGCCCATTAGATAGATGAAGCGTGGAGTGTGTCTTTCTACACACGGAAGGTTGCGAATGCTGAACTTAGATATGAATGATACCCTATGAGCTCCTGTGAGCTGAGCATTGGAAATCAGTCCCAGGGACTACTATGACAATGAATTTCAGACTAGAGAAAAACATTCATTCATTCCCCCACCACCACCCTAAGCATTTACAGAGTAAACTTTATGTGCCAATTTGTTTTGTCAATTAGTGAGAATATTAAAACAAAGATAGTCCCTGCCCTCCTGGGGCTCCCCATATCTATTTTGAGGGTGTGATCTCTAAACAAAATAATCAAATAAGTGAAGGTTACTGTTACAGTGGTATGAACACAATACTTGGGGACCAAGGGAACCATATTAAATTCAACCCAGAAGATTAGAAAAGGTTCTAGAAAATCTTTACAGTGGAATTGATGCATGAGCTGAGCTTCCAAGAAAGGGTAACATTCCTCTGGGTGAAAGGTAGAGAATTGGTGTTTCCATGAGAAAGATCATTATATTGAAAACCAAGAGCAGTGTGAAAATAACATCATGTGTTTAGGAAATGACAAATGGTTCAGCATGATCGGACAGTGTGGCAAGAGACAGAGGCGGTCATGCCTGGTGCTAAGAAATCAGGACTTGATCATTAAGGCAACGGGAGTCAGGGAGCGTTTGGAACAGATGAGCATGTAACTTGATGTGTTTCTATTCCCATCATCCCAGCATCTTAGCAGAGTGCATCATAGAGAGGAGGCAAGACTAGGCAGAATCTGGAGACTGATAAAAATCACCAAGATAGAATAAGGACCCTAAATACCCTTCTTTCTTCTTCACCATTAAATCCCTTGCTCCCTTGGGGAGAGCGATTTGAGTAGGGTAAAGCATAATGCAGAACTATCCTAGCATCCCACTGTGTTTCCTGGGCTTGAGATGCTGGACAGCATCCAAGCCAGACTGTTGGTAATGTAGATCTCATAGTGTGGTATGGGGACCTTTGGAGTTCCCAAGACATTTTCAAAGTATTCATGAATACAAATTTGTCAGGACAAATTTCAAAATGATTTTGAGATGTTATTTGCCTGTTTTACCAGGGTGTGATTTAAGTGCTGGTAACCTTGCTTTGGTTCTCCAAATTTTGTAGAACAAGAAATAGTGCTACAAAGCAGAGTATGTTTCTGTCTACAGGTTTAAAGAGAATCTTAGCAGAGATGTTAATAAGGCCTTACCTGGGGATGGCTAAAACACATGATGTCCTTCTCAAAAAATGAAGGAATAAATCACAGAAGTGTATTTTTAAATTTGGTCCAAGAACTAATTGGTGCTGGTTAAAAATATAGGGGTCTTGTTCTGATCTAATGATGTCAAATCTTGGGACTGGTAATTTGCATTTTCTTTTCTTTGTAGTAATTTGCATTTTTAACAAGCAAGGTGATTCTTTTTGGGAGAATGGGTACTGGGGATTGAACTCAGGGCACTCTACCACTGAGCCACATCCCCAGCCCAAATTTTTGTATTTTATTTAGAAACAGGGTCTAGTTGTTTAGCACCTGGCTTTTGGCTGAGGCTGGCTTTGAACTTGCAGTCCTCCTGTCTCAGCCTCCCAGTAGCTAGGATTATAGGCATGCACCATGGTGCCTGGCACAAGGTGATTCTTAGGCATAACAGAGTTTTTAAAAACTAAAATTCCTTTCAAACCTAACTTTGTTTTTTATCCCCCCCCCAAAAAAAAGACTTTGTAGAGAATAATTGTCTCAGGAATCCTTGAGATTCTTTATCTTTAAGAGAGATAAGTAGGCTGAAGTTATCCTTGATGATGTCACTCACTTCATTACCAGTATCGATGTCACTAGGATTACTAAAGCTCATTTGTGCCCATTATGTGCCACATACATTATACACATAATATCATTTACTCATGCCAAAGTCCTTTAGCTAAAAACCACCAGGAATATGCCTGTCTTTAAACAAGTTAGGCTTATGACTGGTTGTGTCCTGGGAGAACTCACATGATGGGGAAGACTGGAATGTTTTCCGTGAGAAGAGGTTGAAAGGAACCTATTCTAGGACTTGTACTTGGTTGTGTGATTTGGGGAGGGGTCTAAAAAGTGGGGGTTCACTCTTGATTAGATATCATCATAAAGCAGGATTAACTTTATGATTGGTTATCTCTATAAATCTTGCCCATGGGAAGAGGAGGCTAGAATTAGGATAATTATAATTGACAAACAAGTAGCAGTTAATTATTTTGGCTGAGAAGGGGGTGTTTGTTATTTTGTGGGTGACACATCAACTTTATTTATGCTTGAGTTTAGACAAATTGGTGAAGTGACCTTATTTCATCTCATTTTATCATGTCTCAGAGTAATCTTGCCAGAAGTTGGCACTTTATGGGATTGTTCATGTCTAATAGAAGAGTAAGCATGGCTTAGCTGCAGCTTCTAAATGTCAGGCTGCTCCTCTTTTGCTTTCTTCCTCATTCTTCATATTCTCTCTCCCAAGTAATTTGTGCTTTGAGAAGTTTGTGCTTTGAGAAGTTTGTGCTTTGAGAAGTTTGTGCTTTGCCATGGCCAGGCCATGCTGCTATTCGGTGGACTTGAGTCAGGACAGGCCCAGTCCAAAGGTCCCCTCTTGCCTGGGAAAAGCTTCCTCTGCCCTTGGAAAAGGGGAAGCCATCCATAAAGTCATGCGCCTCTCAGTCTCGGGCCCCACGACCACAGAAACCTTTGCTCTGTTTCTTATAACAAGTTAATAGACTTACATAGGGTGCACCCACCAAACTAGGCATTAATAACTATGTTTTAAAGCATAAGGTCAACACAATCAGAAACAGTCAAGAGATCTGAATCTAGATTTGTGTCCTGCATTGAACTGGCAACTTATGTAAAGAAAAAAAAATAAAAATAAAAACTAAGATAGGCCAGCCTCTGTCATCTAAAAATATCAGGAAAATTCTCTCTCAGAATTCAAACCTCCCAGAATTCTGGAGATACTTCCACAAAGGCACAGATTTTTTCCAGGAGACTCATGAGGTATAATGGAATCATAGTGTGGAGACATGAATTTTAGGTCAGAAGTTCAGACTGGTGTGCTGATAAATTTAGAAAACAGTAAGAATCCAAATAAAAGCGACACAGAGCAGCACATACAGGACAGTGTTAGAATATACCAGAGAACCAGGGCAAATCTTTAATCACTGCCCCTGAATGCAGCGTGCAAAAGGGATCCATAAAATCCCCTTATCACCCTCCCCGGCCCCTTTTGTGTTTTCCTGCCAACGCAGCAGGCCTCCTGCTATATAGACCTGCTGGGGCTGGCCGCTTCCAATGTACTGAGCTCGCAAGGTCTGTGTCAACCGGCCATGGGGAAGGTAAGCAGAACACAAGTTAAAGAAAAATTTTAAAAAAGAGGAAACAAAGCCTTTGTGCTTTGGGAACAAATGATTTCATTCAAATTACTTTTCCTTTGCAGATCACTTTCTACGAGGACAGGAGCTTCCAGGGCCGCTGCTACGAGTGCAGCAGCGACTGTCCCAACCTGCAGACCTACTTCAGCCGCTGCAACTCCATCCGTGTGGACAGTGGCTGCTGGATGCTCTATGAGCGTCCCAACTACTAGGGCAACCAGTACCTACTGCAGCGGGGGGAATACCCCGACTACCAGCAGTGGATGGGCTTCAATGACTCCATCAGCTCCTGCCGCCTCATCCCCCAAGTGAGTCCTGCTGCCTAAGGGACTCACTTGGGGGATGTTTTATTGATGTGGGTTTGAGGGAAAGAATTTTCCCTTTAAAAGTTAAGTGGGCTTTAGACACCTGCCTGGGCCTAGATGTGTACAGGCATGAAAACAAAGAAAAAAAGAACCCACTTAGAAGTGCCAGTTTTATTTTTAATTTCTGTCACCATTAGGTCAAAGTTGTTTGTGACAAGTGTAATATCATAATGGGATACACAACAAAACTTGCAGACGGAAAGTTGGCTGGGCATAAGATGGCACTGTTTCTAGCAAATATATTTTTATCTACATGAAGGAATTTCTAATAAATGAATTAAACACGTTGTACTATAGACTAGAAAACAATGAAAACTCAGTTTATCAAGATAGGTTATGGAAAGGTAGTATCCAAGTTTGGAAAAGTCTTTTAATTTGGAAGTGACTATTAAAACCAAAGTTTCATTGAATTACATTTTTAAAATCTTAAATCTGCTGTTAAGTTTATATGTGTATTAATTGGAAGATATTATTCTTATTAGGAGAATACTGGTCAAAATAGACTATTTGTTTTTACCCAAAATACAGGTTTAAGCTAACACAGGGAGTTAGTAATCAAGATATTTGAGTTTGTAATCAATTCTGAGAGACTGCACCTCTTTAAAATCCCATCTCCTAGATTAGAAAGAAAGGAAGGAAGGAAGGAAGGAAGGAAGAAAGAAAGAAACTAAGCATATGAATATTTGCTAAATGATAGCAGAAAACTTCCATGTACAGCCCTCGCAGCAGTTTTGAGTCTCAGATTCTATATTCACAACCACAACACCCTGGCTTCCAGATTCATGTGGTGTTTGGATGAATTGTGGAAGAGACTCACTTACTTTTTCCCATTCTTCTTTTTGTGGATGGAACAGGCAGGCTCCCACCGGATACGGCTATATGAGAGGGAAGACCACAAGGGCCTCATGGTGGAGCTAACCGAGGACTGCTCCTGCATACAGGACCATTTCCACCTCAATGAGGTTCCCTCCCTCCAAGTGCTGGAGGGCTGCTGGGTCCTCTATGAGATGCCCAACTACAGGGGACGGCAGTATCTACTGCGGCCCCAAGAGTACAGGCACTACCAGGACTGGGGAGCCGTAGACGCTAAGGCAGGCTCTTTGAGAAGCATGGTGGATTTATACTAGAATAGGTTAACACTTCCATTTTCTCATTTTGGAACCTAATAAAGTATTTAGTCTGTATTGTAGGCAACTGCTTGACTTCTGTTTTTCTTTAATTGTGTGCAAATCAAGCCACCTGTAAATGTTAAAGTTTAATAGATACGGGGCACTCCTGTAATTCTAGCTACTTGGGAAGCTGAGGCAGGAGGATCTCAAGTTTGAAGCCTGGGCAACTTTGTGAGACCCTGTCTCATAATGTTTAAAAGAGGAAATATAGCTCAATGATAGAGCATTTGCCCTGAGTTCAATCTCCAATATAGGAAAGGAAAAAAAGAAAGAAAGAAAAAGAATGAGGGAGGGACCTGTTCAAGAACTTGTGAGTTTGAACAAGTTCCATAAGTTGGAAGGGGGGGCGGCGTGTCAGAGCCGGAGACATGGCAACTGGTGAATGGAGTGAATATAGGAAATGTGATACACACACACACACACACACACACACATATATACCACATATATACCACAGTGGACTTTACTACTTTACTCAGCCAAAAAGAAGAACTAAATTGTGTCATTTGCCAGAAAGTGGATAGAACTTGAGAGCATTATTTAAACAAAATAAGCCAAACTCATAAAGTCAAGGGTCAAATGTTGTCTCTCATATAAGGAAGATAGAAAAAAGAAAAAAAAAAAGACGGGGTGGGGTGGGGAAGGTGAGGTCTCATGAAAATAGAAGGGAGACCAGTAGAGAAAGGCAATTAGGGGAGAAGGAATAAGGAAAGAAGGGGTATCGGGAAAGTAAACTGACCAAATTATATTGTTATATTACGTGCAAGTACAAATGTGTAATAATGAATCCTACTATTATGTATAATTATATGGCACCAATAAAATTTTGTAAAAAGCTAGAGACATGGGAGAGAGCAGTTGCTGGGAAAAAAAGCATTCAGCTGAGGGCCTTGAAGAACAGTATTCTAGAAGTTTCTTTCTGACCCAAGAAATGGTTGGAAACCCCAAAAGACAGAACCAGATGAGTTGTGAGGGCAAATTCAACTTGGCAAAAAGCCTAACTATACTATATAAGGAACTGTAGTTTTATTCACTTTCAAATACTATACTATGTAACTAAGGCCAGGGCTGCCAATGATCATTGTTGTGCTTTTGTACAAAGTTACAGGCCCTTCACCTTCTTCAAAAACAGTTCCCCTGAGTGTGACTCCTGGCCAGTACTGGCCTTGGACCAAACATGCAGAAACTGAATGGACATAACATGGCACCCAGCCAATGCAAGTATATGCCACAAACAAAAAGATCTTTAACTACCCAAAATAGGCTCAAATTTAAAGGCATGTTAGAGAAAGCCATAATTTCTATCAATTTCATATAATTTTTATATGAAATAAATTATATATAAATATATAATAATTATAATTTCTCTTCTAGAAATCTTTCCTTGTTTATATAGATACCTTGTGAAACATGTGCTTCTTTTCTTTATGAAAATGAAATCATGCTGTACATATTAGTCTGCAACTTACTTGTAAAGTGGAATATAATATGGACATGTACCTAGGTTAGAATCAATCTCATTCTGTTTTATGGCAGAATGACATCCCATTCCAGAGGTCCCCTAAATTATTGTACCCTTTCTCCATCGCCATAGGGATTTTCCATTGTTGCTTTTATATATAATGCTGCAAACAATATCATTGTAAATGTTCTCTTATCTTGACATGGCATAATTTCAATAGAATAGAAACCTAGAAGTGACACTTCTTGCTCATTGTGCAAGTTTATTTTTTCTTTTAAAAGACCGCCTAATTATTAGATACTAGGGATCCTTACTTCTCTGAGATAGGATCTTTTTTATTTGAGCATCTATTATGGACTAGGTATACATGGCACTGAGGGTGAAAATAACTACCCAAATGAACAAATGGCATTATCTTTATTGCCACAGAGTTCTATATAGAAGAAAGTGTAAGTATTAAATCTAACTAGTAATATCTAATCATTATTTAAGTCAAGCACATTACCAAGTGCAAAATAATACAGATTAATCACTTATTCATTGAATACTTTCACTAAGCATTTTAAAATCATTTCATGACAAATTTTTATTGAAAATTAAATGGAATAATATTTATTTATATATTTCTCCTGTTATGTGCTTATATTTGTTAACATTTGGGTTGGGAAAATGTTTTTCTGACATGACATACATATTTAATACTTCCTTATGCATCTTACCTTTCTATATTTCTTCTTCTTCTTCTTCTTTTTTACCTGCTATAGAATAATATCTCCAATGGAAAAAGTTTCTAGTGTGTAGGAAACACTGTCCTCTCCATGATAGTTGGGTAACAGCGGAAGAGTTGCATTGTAGGAACAACCACTTCCTGCCTTTGATTCTTTGGCTGGGGAACAGGAGGCCAAGAAGGAGCTTGTCCCAGGTTCTCTCCCTCTGCCACCTCCAGCTGATCCTCCTCCCATCCCACCTCCATCTCCTACCTTTATTCCCTTTCATTCACTTCTCCAGTACACAGGTCTTGGGGTACAAGCAAAGTGAATCCTCCAATACCCCCATTCTATAGGAAGGGAGGAATTTCAACAAGATCCAGTGCTGCCAGCTCCTTGTGCTAAAATTATCTAAGGTCCACTTGTAAATCTTCTAAGGAAGGAAAATCCTAAAAAGAATCCAAATATTTTGTAAACAACTTATTTTTTTCTTTCTCTCCCACAAAATTAAAGTGAGTTTGCCACCCAACATGAAAATGGCCTCTTTTTTCTTGAGACTTTCAAAAGAGAAATACTAAGGAACCAGTTTCCCATCACTTTTATAGTCAGGTTTGTGCCTTTCTTGGTGAATCATACATCTCAGTGAAGGGTTTTAAAGAACAATAAATATTAACGATAGTTAACAATTTAGGTGGCAGATAGGGATGAAGGTGCCTGGGTAATACCACTTCATTCAACATGAAATGTCATGTGACAAAAAGAGGATGACAGTTTTATAATAGAAGCTGTTAATAAAGAACATTATCTTGAAGTTTTTAAAAAAATAGCTCAATCACATAGGCAGCTTCTATTCTGAACAAGAAGCCTATTATTACAATACTTATGAAGAAACAGATGTTCTGTTACACTAAATAACACACCCGGCTTCTCATACCTAGTCAGAAGTAAGGATAAGACTGCCACTCAATTTGTCTAATGTCCCTAAGTCCATGTTTGTTCTAATATGGGGAGTTCTATGGAGGAATCATTTCTGAAATAATTCTAGGATAGAATTTATCCTAGAATCTTCAGAATTTATAATTATTTGAAAACACTGTAACAAGAAGATCCACCACCCCCAAATTCTTACCTTATTTTTCATATAATTTCAATCAAGCAGTTCTCAACATTTTAGATTTCCCAGGCCAATTTTCTTCAAATGGGTACATAATGTTGCCAACTTGTATTTTGATGGGCAAAGACATTTAAAACATAAAAACAAAAGAAGAAATTAAAAACTAAGTACCATCTATTCTTACATCATTTTATAAAAGACAGTTGTAAGAGGGCATTTTAGATCCCCAAATTACAAAAGTTTCTACTAACATACACTGCAGTCCAGGAAAGAATTCTTGGAAACTTTGACACGATGTATAGGTTTCTCAATTGGTAAAAAAATGGCCAAAGTTGAGCAAATTTGAAAACTCTTGTTTGGAGTTGCAAATCAATGCCTTTGGGTGCCAGGGAGATAGTGTCAATAAGTGAAACACTTCCATTAAGACAACAGGAATGCTGTGGAGTATGTGGAACTGTGAACAGTGTGAACCAATACAAAGCATTATAAAAACCATCTATACACTGCAGCAGCCAAACAAAATATCTAACCATGGACACTGTAGTAATTCCCCATGCATCTTCTCTCCCCATAAGGAAATGCTGTGGCACTATGTGTGTGTGTGTGTGTGTGTGTGTGTGTGTGTGTGTGTGTTGTGTGTATATATATACAACACACACACACACACACACACAATCTTCCTATGGAGCTTGTGGATGTGAGAAAAGAAACTCTGACAATGATGAACATTAAATTTTCTTTCCATCCTAATGGAATGAGACTTAGCTTCATAAAATATTTTGAGTTCTAGAAAATAAGAAGAATGGTATTTTTATGTGCTTCATTTTATAGACTATTATTTACACTAACTATACAAATGATTGACCCTGCATACAGCAAATCCCTAACCTGAGCAAGTCTCTTTCACCATCACTTTTGTTTGAAACCACCCCAAAATGTAGGCAATGTTACTGGACTAGACAGAGCTCAAGACCATAGTGCCTGTCCTTCAGCACTGCTTCCCCCTCCAATGACAGTCCCAATTAGTTATCCTAGGCAAATTGTGAAGAGCTCTCTGGCATAGCTTTTGTGCCACCACTGTAAGGATTCTCGGGCTTCATGTTTACCTAGCACACTATGTATAACTAGAACTTAAGTCTTACATACATTTGTCACTCCTGGAACTTTCTGTAGAATATTTAATCAAACTACATTTTGGCCTGAGGCATTAGCTTTTAAGCTCTATGAGAAGTCTGGGGTACTTTCTTGTTTCTTTAATGCCAGGCTGATATAAAATCTTCTCTCTTCCTGATCAAAGAAAAATCCAAGTTCAAATCCCCCTGATTGTATTTTCCATATGCATCCTATATTTCAGCTATAATTTCCTGTCAACAAGGGCAGTGGTTGACAGGAAATTATAATGTCCCCACTATGCTTTTTGAGTTTTTTTGCCTTACTTATTTACTTCCTGAACCACACTGTGCATACTCTCTGGGACTCTGAATTCTAGTTTTTTTGTTTGTTTTGTTTTTTACTTAAAAAAAAAGTACAAGAGATTGAACCCAGGGGTACTTAACCACTGAACCACATCCCCAGCCCTTTTTATTTATAGACAGGGTCTCCCTAAGTTGCCTAGGGCCTCAATAAGTTGCTGAAGCTGGCTTTGAACTAGCCATCCTCCTGTCTCAGCCTCCAGAACTGCAGGGATTACAGGCATGCACCATCACACCTGGCTCTAGTTCTTTCTCATATTTTACTGCTTGCATCCATCAACCTTCTCCCCACGGAATCCTGGACTCAGAAACAGCACTGAGAAAAACATGGTTTCAATTTATTCTTTATTACTTTAATGTTTAATTATAAGGTTATTTTTTTATGTGCTATGTTCTGGCTACTTATTTTCCACTACTTAAACATAAGTAACTTTCAACATACATCTTTACATAGTGGCTAACAAGAAACCAGAAAATAAGAATCAAAAGCATATTGCATATAGTCGCCATTTATTCATAAATACCAACTTACAAAGATTTATGACTCAAAGACTTCCATGGGTTGACAGAGGGCTGTGACTCACTCTTTGAACATGAAAAAGGCTAGACACATAGGCTATCTTCCACTCCAGTGCTCTTTCCAGTCCATCAAACTGTTTTCCAGACGAATAAATATTTTCTAAAGTCTTCCTAGCGTCCCAGCTTCTAGACATTTATTCCTTCCTCTCCCTACACCATTCCAGCCATAGCTCCTCTTTGTGTTTGTACAATTAATTTCCTCTGAGTCAAAGGGCTCTGTTTACTCTTGTTCACCAGAGAACAAAGGCCTGTCTTTGATCCTACTAGAAATGTGTTTCTTAGGAATTTGTTTTTATCTTATAATAAGCTAAGAGGTAATCTGTTTTGGTGTTTTAAATGTATTCGGTTTTCTTATTTCCTTAGACATCTTCTTTTACTTCTTCTGAGTATCTTAAAACAATTTTCCCTTTGGAATCACAGAACCACAATTAGCTCAGAGAAAGGTCTAACTCTCAGACTTCTTGCCCATGCCTCTGCAACAAAAGCAGAACCATGAAGATCATGGAGTTTCAGTTCATAGAGTTTCAGAACTCTGTTTTCTACCATATGGAAAATCTGAAACTCTATGAACCCCCAGAGGAAAACACTCCAATTTCTTCCGTCTTCTAATCCTGAAGTTCTTCCAAGGGACTAACTTAAATTTTCAACATTCGTTTGGATCCATTTCCATCCTTTTTCATAGCCAGTATTCTAGATGGGTGCACATAGACATCATGGAAGTTCTTAACAGATTAACCTATATTTATCATTTTAAGACTTTGCTTTTCTTATTCCCCCACTTAGACTTCTTTTGTTTTTTCCCAACCTGTATGAATAAAAGTGTGGACTATATATGAAATGGCTGAAGCTCTATTTCTATTATTAAATAGACAATGTCCCAAATTAGTTTTTTTTTTCCCCCCAAACCATCTCAATAGCATCAGCCAATGATACCAACCCGAATCCTCCAGAGAGAATGGGACCACAATGAGTCCCGTGGACTATGACAGCAAAGAGAAAAGAGAGAGACCTGCCCCTGCCCCCCGCGGGCCCCTTTTGTGCTGTTCTGCCAACGCAGCAGCCCTCCACTATATAGACCGCCCGCCGCGGCCCCACACACTGAGCTCGCGCCGTCCGCCTCCACCAGCCATGGGCAAGGTGAGCCCGGAGGGCGCCCGGGGCCCGGGGAGGGGCGCTGGCACCCGGGGACCCGACGCCGCCTCAGGCCTCTGAGCCCGCGCCTGGCCTTGCCTTGCAGATCACCTTCTATGAGGACAGGGGCTTCCAGGGCCGCCACTATGAGTGCAGCAGCGACCACTCCAACCTGCAGCCCTACTTCAGCCGCTGCAACTCGGTGCGCGTGGACAGCGGCTGCTGGATGCTCTATGAGCAGCCCAACTACTTGGGCGGCCAGTACTTCCTGCGGCGGGGCGACTACCCTGACTACCAGCAGTGGATGGGCCTCAGCGACTCTGTCCGCTCCTGTCGCCTCATCCCCCACGTGAGTCCGGTTCATCCCAGGACGAGGCCCTGAGGACCCTGACTGCATAGTTTCCTGCAAAGGTTAATCATTTGAAGTACAGGTGATCATTCAGAATGAAAAACAACCTGTTTGGGAAGAAGATCCACAAAAGCTGTAGTGGATTCCTTCAGTCCAGTCCCCTCACCCACCCTCCCACACACAGAGACACAAAAGCAAAGCATTACTCAGATACCCACTAAATCTATCGATATTTATTACCTAGAACTGTGATGTATATGATTCAAGTCCTGACCTGGAATCATTTAGAATGGCAATGTAGAAAAATCACTAATACCTAATAGAAGAGTGATTATGTGCCTGATGGTATGGTAGTTATTGAGCATAAGTGATTTTTTTTTTAAAGATTCTTTCCCTTCTTTGCTCCCAAAGTGAATATTTTAGTTCACCTCGAAGTACTTTTCTCAATAGAGAGCAACAAAGAATTTGCCCATGTGCCACATATATTTCTGTGTGTTTTAAAAACACTAAACTTTGTGAAAATTTAGTCCTTGAACTTCCTGGTTTTTCTTTCCAATTTTTCCATATTCTATTCAAAAATTGAGTATGGATTGTCTGAGACCTAAGATGTTTAGTGTTTTACATTTTATATTTTATTTCTGTTTTAATATAAAACATTTCCTTAAAATGGGGGGGGGGGGAGAGAGAGAGAGAGAGAGAGAGAGAGAGAGAGAGAGAGAGAGAGAGAAATCAGCTGTTAAAGGTTTGTCTGTAGTACAGGGGGTAATATCAATGTATTCAGGAGCAGTATATCTTTCTTGGTCATTCAGTCAAACTTTATCTTAGAAAGATACTAAACCTCGGCCCTCAGTAAGGAGAAAGTCCTAAAAATTAGGGATTCTTTTTTTTTTTTAATCTACTTCAAAATGACTCCAACCAGTTCTCTCCAAACTGGCCTGCACTAATGTGTTAACGTGATTTCTTTTTTGCTTTTCTCCCCTTCCTGTTTCTGGGCCTGCCAGGCCGGCTCCCACAGGATCAGACTGTATGAGAGGGAAGACTACAGAGGCCAGATGGTAGAGATCACTGAGGACTGCCCCTCTGTTCAGGACCGCTTCCACTTGAGTGATATCTACTCCCTGAACGTGCTGGAGGGCAGCTGGGTCCTCTATGAGCTGCCCAACTACCGCGGACGGCAGTACCTACTGAGGCCGGGGGAATACAGGCGTCACCTCGACTGGGGCGCTGTGAACGCCCGAGTGGGCTCTTTGCGGAGGGTCATGGATTTCTATTGAAATGTGTTCTCCTCCATTGTTTTTCAATCTGGAAACTAATAAAATATTTTCTTTGTGTTCCTGGCATCGATTTGCTTGTGTTGTTTTCTTATCTCCTACCTCCTAATAATAATTTTATTTGCACACATCTGTGCAGGCACATGCGTGCACACACACACACACATACACACACACACACACACACACACACCCCACAGTGCAAATGGCAAACCAGATGTGGGATCCACAGGTAAGAAAGGAAATTCTCACAATACAAATAGAAGTACACCTTCATATTAAGAGAACTTTACGGTTTACAAAATACTTTCATAATATCTCCTTGTACTCTAGACATTTAAACAATTTTACTGCTTCAAACGAGACTTTTAGAAATCTATTCAGTTTTTAGTTTTCTCTGAAGACTGAGACTCTTAAAGTCAAGACCCAGACAGTGTGACCTACTTTTGAGATCAGAGATTCTAAACCTGGTTACCATAAACCATTTTGGAAGGTTCTGAATCCCCTAAACTTGTAGACAATAGTTGAGTTCATGAATCTGTCAGATTCCCTTCCTGCTGAGGTGACCATGTAACACTCTCCTGGCCATTGAAACATAATTGGAGAAATGTTAATAGGGAGATAGAAGAGATGGTTCTGGAAAAATGTCTTTCTTTCCAAAGAGAGGGAGCAGATGTTCCTGGTGCCACAATTCCCTCATTTCTGTCAACTTACACACAAGAAGTGACAAGTGTGAAAGAAAGGTCAGGAGAATTGCGGAGATGTTGTCCTGATGTAGTGGAGGTTCTGAAGCAATGCCAAGACCCTTTTTCCTTGAGATTTCCAAGAAAGGAAGTAAAACAAACCCATATTTGTTTAAGCTCAGTGTTAACTGGGTGTTATCTGCAGTTCAACCCAGATTTCCAGATGAACTACAGGTGAATTTTCTTGTTTAAACCTTATTCAGAATCTCAGAGTTCCCTGTTTGAAAATGAAAAATTAAAAAGAAAAGAAAAGGGAGGGAGGAAAAAAAAGAGAGGGAGGAGAAGGAGAAAGTAGACATTATGGAATAATGTAGTTATGTTTTACATAACTTAGACCTGTGGACCAGCTAACCTAGAAAATTCATTTTATACAAGGTAAACTGAAGTCCAATTCTATTGTCACATGGTCAGTTATAATAATGTGGCATCAGAATTCAGAATCACAGCTCAGAAAATTACTGATTTCCCATTATGGAATCAGGAAGATTTTTGTCAAAGTAATGACAGCACTGGCTTACAGATTCTTACCAGGAAATCTTTGCAAACAACCAATCAGAAATTGAATTGAATACTTTGGATAATCCAGAATGACATTTCTCCCTGTACAGGCATGCACACATCCACATACATGCAGTTACATATTTTTATCTAGCTTTATACATACATAGTATGTGTGTTAGTATAATATCTATAAAAACACAGGGAAATAGAACATTGTATTTACTTATACACGCTCTGTCCCCACCCCTTGCTTCTCTTTTCCTTTTTTTTTTTCCTTTGTGTACTTGAGATGGAATCCAGGACCTTGTGCATGCTAGGCAAGTACCCTACCATTGAGCTACATTTCCCACCCTGTTCTATCTTACTTGTGCTCTCACTGCTAGAATTTTAGAAAGGAGGAATGACTAAGTGCCTAGAATCATTTTCCTGATTAAAAATCTTTGCTGTTTCTCTATTACACAGAGGAAAAAAATAAATTCCTTCAAGAACCTGGCCCCAACTTGCCCACTTCATTACCTGTTACCTGGCCCCTGTAGTTCTCTGCATCCGTCTTGCTGAATCCTCCATGCACACCAAAAATGGCCACATCTCTTTGTCCTTGTTCACATCTTTTCTTGACTTGGATTACTTGTCCCTACCTTCTGGTGTTCTGCTTTTCCTTCAAAGCAAGGTCAAAATTTGTCTTTAATCCCCCATCCCAAACTGCATCTGAGCCAGTTAGGATGCTTTAGAGTGAAAGTAGCAGCAACGCCATGCATATGCAAGAGGTAAGCAATACAGAAACCTATTAGCTCAGATGGCAGGAAGTCCTGAGATAGCACAGGATTTAGGGATGGTTGATTCAGCAGCTCAACACTATCATCTGGGCCCCAGGTTTTTGTCTGTTTCCCACCATACTTAGCATTATCCTGAAGCTGGTATTCCTGGTAACCATGGGATAACTGTAAGTTGCAACTGAGGCAATATACAAGAAAGGTTGATGAAGGAAAATGCCAAGAGCAAAGTTGACCTATGTAATACAATTATGCCCAGACCACAAATTCCCAGGATTCAAGAGGATCTTTCATATTATCAGGTTCTTGAATGTATTTTTTGGTGGAATAAAGACATGGAGTGAGTAAAGGGAGATAAAGGGAGGAATTCCAGAAAGAGAAAGGTAGTAATAGAAAAAGAAATTAAGGTATTAATTATATTATTTGTCATTATAAAGTAAGATGACCACAAAAATTTAAAATAAAGTGTTTTAGATACTTTTAATTCTCTTATAATCCCTGGAATTGATCACATTTTTTGGGGGGGGGCATTTTAATAGTACCTACTATTGAAAAACTTTTATAGTCTCTTATGCTTGTGTGATAAGGAATGTCCTTAAGAGCAGCAGAGGAAGAAACATAAACTTTTGACCCAGTGAGTTCATTTCTAGGAAACTGTCCTAAGATACAAATTCTAAACATGGAAAAAATGTTGTGCACAAACGAATCATTCAAGTAATAGTTACATAATAAAACAAGTGGAAATTGCCGACTTTTCCAGCAGTAAAGGAATAATCAACAGTGGCACTTATACTTAATGAATACTTCAGTGTTTTTCAAATAATTATTTATGAAGTGGTAACCTGAAAAGCCATTTGATGTAACATTCACTGAAATCGATAAACTCAAAATTATATTTGTATGTATTATATTTGTATGTTTTCCTGGTAGGTGCTACATTTTCTTGCTGAAATACAACAGAATTTTAATAGTTGCTTAAAAACAATGCACCTATTACTCTCTTTATTCTGACTTGGAAGTAAAACATTTTTGTCCCCCAAAATATTGAGACATAAGGAAAAATTATTGAGGCAATAATAAAAATTACCCCACTCTATAGAAATGAAAATAAGAACAGAATAAACACTGTTAAAATTTTTAGTTCATGCGATATTTTTAATGCATATATTTTTCTTAACTAGTTAACAATATTTAAAATGTGACATCACCACTATCCTTCTCTAGAACTATTTCATCATCCTCAACTGAAATTCTATATCCATTAAATAATAACTCATGAGGTGCAGTGGTGCACTCCTGTAATCCCAGCAACTTGGGAGGCTGAGGCAGGAGAATTACAAATTCAAAGCCAGTCTCAGCAACTTAGGGGAGACACTGCCTCAAAAAAGGGTTCTGGTGTAGCTCAGTGATAGTGTCCCTGAGTTTAATTTCCAGTACCATGCACACAGGTGCGTGCACATACACACACACCACACACATACACACACACAACTCCTTATTACCACCACCACCCCAGGCCATGATAACCAGGCTTCCATTTTCTCTCTTGCTCTCTTTGCATCAAAATCTTCTAGGTACCTCAAATCAATGGGAACAGCATATTTGTCTTTCTGTGTCTGGTTTATTTCACTTAGCATAATGTCTTTTCCCCATTGAGTGATCTTGACACTCTTGTCAAAAATAATTTAGCAATGCATAAGGATCTTTTTTCTGGACTCGCTGTTCTATTGGTTTATATGTCTAGGTTTATGCCAATACCACATTGTTTTGATTACTATAGCTTTATAGTAAGTTTGGAAATCAGGAAGCATGAGTTCTCCAAATTTGTTCTTTTTGAAAACTGTTTTGGCTATTTGGGTCCCTTGAGATTCCTAAAGAATTTTAGGATAAATTTTTCTGTTTCTGCATAAAATATTGGAGTTTGGGCAGAAGATTGCATTGACTATGTAGCTTGTTTGGGGTAGTTCTACCAAATTAACAATATTAAATCACCCAATCCATGAACATAAGATTTCTCTCCATTTATTTCTCTTTAATTTCTTTCAGCCATATTTTGTAGTTTCCAGTGTATCTTATATGTGGCTTTTTGTTTGTTTGTTTGTTTTAAGTTAACATCTGGTGAGTATTTCCATATCTTTAAATAAATTTTTGAAGGATGTGGGTTTTGGTAGCTCCACAGCTTCTTATCAAATAGATGTTACATACGAAACTTATTGAATGGGCCATTTTGGACATTCTATTAGTATCTAATTTTCTATATTGTGAACAGTGTTTTGATTAATTAATCTTTATAAGTATTTACTTCTGTTGGACAAATTCCTGGAGATGGCCAAAGGAGTGAAAATTAAATTTTTAATATACATCAACTGTGCTTATTATTATATAAGACTAGGATTTAAATTTCTTCTCCTTTTTACACCTCTATAGTTTCCAAATTTTCCATCAAAGTTATAATTTTCAAAAGAAAAAGATGTGACTAGGCTTATTAAGCTTTTGCAACCCAAATGAAATTTGTAGAGGGAAAATTGTTTTTAGTATTAGACTTAGGTAGCAAGAATCCCTACTAAGAAATGAGAGTTTGGCAAGGTTATATCCATCAGAGGACTAGAGTCTTCTAAACCAATGATTCTCAAAGTAGAAGGAAGGGGACTTTGTTCTCCAGGGGACATTTGGCAATGCTAGACATAGTTTTGGTTGTCACAACTGGAGAGTGGCACTACTGGTACTCAATTGGTTGAGGCCAAGATGCTGCCACATATCCTGTAATGCACAAGACAACCTCTCGTAACAGAATTTTTTGACCACAAATATCAAAATAGTGCCAAGGTTGAGAAACACTCTTTGAGAGAGTGGAGCATCCAGAGTTGCCATTTTGGGTACACATATGGAGTCTCTAGCTTTTAGATCCAGAGCCTGCAGTTAGAAAACAACCAGGTTTTTGCCACAGGGTGAAGAAGGTATAATGGGAGGGGGAGGAGAATAGAAGTTCATTGGAGTAGACAAGGGGAATGAAGGGAAGGGAGAGGAGATGGCAATAGGAAAGACAGTAGAATGAATTGGACATAACTTTCCTATGATCATATATAAATATACCATCAATGAAACTCCACATCATGTACAACTGTAAAAATGAAATCCTAATTTGAATAGGTTATACTCCATGTATATGTCAAAATACACTCCACGGTCACATATATCTGAAAATAACAAATAAAAATAAAGTTACTTTTACTTAACTGTAAAAAAAAAAAGAAGGTAGAATCTTTGCAAGATTTGGGGATTTGAAAAGTGTACTAGATACAGCAAAATAAATAAATAAATAAAATTTAAAAAAAGGAAAAAAAAGAAAAGTGTTACATTTGTGAGTTAAAGGTATATTCGTAGGCAGTTAGAACCAACTAAGCGGAATCCTTAATTAACAAATATACAGAATAAACAGAATAAACAAAACAAATAAACAGAAAGTTACCAGTATAACAATCACCATGGGTCACCCCGGGAATCCCAAAATTGAAGGTTTCAATGACTGTGAAGTGGCAAGCACAGTGCTGAGGTCCAGGGAGCAGCGTTGAGGCCAGGATTTAATCAGGTCTTCCTCCAGGGGAACCTCCTGTCACTCACCCCACCCCCCATCAGTTATCTGATCCTCTGCTTATCAGCACACAGGATCACAGCAAGCTTCCACTTGGAGGAAACCCCATCCTCCTTTAAACACCTCTTGGAGAAGATAAATTTATCCTCAGATTCCACATTTTCACAAGAAGAAAACACTCTTTAATCTAAATGCCCCCTGCTATGGCCCATTCTAACCTCAGACTCAACTCTACCTTCCCTTGATCCAAAAGACACCCTAAAGTTTTGTGTTTTTTTTTTTTAAGTAATCAAGCATTTAAAACAATGGTTAACTCATTAAGCATCTCTGCTTAATTTCAATTTCCTAAACAGGCTTCATTTAAAGGCCCGAGCGGCATCAAGTGACACTGCTAACCAGGTCATCAATTCGAAAGCTCTGGAGATTCTAAGAGAAAACATACAACAACCCCCCCCCACCCCCACGGTCATTCTATAGAAAAGAGAGAGACCTGCCCCTGCCCCCCGCGGGCCCCTTTTGTGCTGTTCTGCCAACGCAGCAGCCCTCCACTATATAGACCGCCCGCCGCGGCCCCACACACTGAGCTCGCGCCGTCCGCCTCCACCAGCCATGGGCAAGGTGAGCCCGGAGGGCGCCCGGGGCCCGGGGAGGGGCGCTGGCACCCGGGGACCCGACGCCGCCTCAGGCCTCTGAGCCCGCGCCTGGCCTTGCCTTGCAGATCACCTTCTATGAGGACAGGGGCTTCCAGGGCCGCCACTATGAGTGCAGCAGCGACCACTCCAACCTGCAGCCCTACTTCAGCCGCTGCAACTCGGTGCGCGTGGACAGCGGCTGCTGGATGCTCTATGAGCAGCCCAACTACTTGGGCGGCCAGTACTTCCTGCGGCGGGGCGACTACCCTGACTACCAGCAGTGGATGGGCCTCAGCGACTCTGTCCGCTCCTGTCGCCTCATCCCCCACGTGAGTCCGGTTACCTGGTCCCTTCCTGCCCTGTGATCCAGTGATCCAGACGTGTTGTCCACACCATGGACTAAGGGTGGGATGGCTGTCGCCTTCTTTCTGGCCATAACTATAGTCTCTCTGTTTATTAAGATCTTCAAGGTTTCCTTCCACTGAAAAGTATATGGTGCAAAGCTTTTAACTGGACAGTTTATTTTTACTTTGCTAAATCAAATTCCACTCTGCTGGTAATGCGTAGTGCAAGGTTTAATTCAGAACGTATTGGCCACAGGGGATGAATGGGCAATGGATAACTCCTTCCCTTCGTGAGGCCCAATAGAAGGCCTTGGGCTGGTTTCTCACTTTCTTTACCTTGTAAAATGGAGCTAATAAGAGAAATTCACTAACAGAGTTGTGATAAGGATAAAAGGAGGTCACCTGGCACTGGGAGAGCTGCCCCTCCCAAAGTATTAACTATTATTATGAACGTTAAGGGTCTCTGGCCTTTTGATGAGGCAAAACAAGGAACCAATAATAAGATTCCAAAAGCTCCTGCAGAGCCCTCTGTTACCCAAAGGAAGCCCACAGAATTTCAGTGCGGCTTCTCTAATATGGAAAATGAACCACTTCTGTGAAGTTTGAACCCCTGGGGGGGGGGTGCAGGGTGCGGGGTAAATACCTTGGTAAGGCCCAGAATGCAATTAGGAGCCTAAAATCCTGGGTTTTCACTTCCTAGTCCTGGTACTTCTAATTCCAGGCTGCAAGCTCTGGGCTTCATTTTCTCATAAAAGAAGGAAGGGCTTATAATGGTAGTCTCACAGGGGCCAGACAGTCCTGCAGATCAAATTTGGCTGCACACATGTGAGTCCTTTGCAAGCTGTGAAACACTGATCCGAGGGAAGATACATTAGGAGCAATCAGTTTATACCTCAAACTGAGTTGTTTATGAGAATCCTTCCTCCAGAGGGTTTGATGGGGGAAGAAGAAAGTCACTGAGACACCAGGGGCCTGCTGGGAAGGAACTAGCAGATGCAGGAAGAGAAGGAGCTCAACATACCAGAGAGGATTTGCTCTGTACAGACATTCTCACCTCCATTTTTTTTTTTTTTAAAGTTTTATACTCTTGACCCTGTTCAGGCCTTCTTTATGAGCTTGAATTTATATTTTTGTTCATCAGAGCTGGGAACCCAAGCCCAATATTAAGTTGCTCTGTTTTTTTCTGAAACAGAAAGGGACAGCAGGGCTGCCTAGGCTGAGCTTTCTTCCTGAGTTGCAGCCAGTCTGTGCCTCTTGCAGGAAAAACAACCTGACTTTCTCTCTAGCTTCCCTTAATGCTACTGAGATTCAAAATAATGCCTTTTGCCAGAGGTATATTTGTCTTTTTACTCTAATGTGTAATTATTTTGTATGTCATCCAAGGAAAGCCTTAGTTAGACCATCACAAATCTAAGAAAGAAATAACAAAACAAATACACAAAAAATAATTACTTCAAAATGGTCCTGAGCAGGGCCACTCATATGGTTCCTGCAGCTTGTGGTACCAGAAAACGCTAAGGAGCATCCTTCAAGTCAAAGGAAAGGTGGATGGCGCCCTCTTGAGTTTCACTTTTGTAGAGGTGCTGGTTTGGGCAGTCTCTTAATTTGGTCACCTCGTTATGAAAAAGTAAAGAAGTGCCCATACGCAGGGGCGGGTGCGATAGGTTGCTAAAATGCGGTCAGGTTTTCTGATGTCCCCTCCTCTGCTCTTGCTGGACCCACAGTCCAGCTCTCACAGGATCAGGATCTATGAGCGAGAGGACTACAGGGGCCAGATGGTAGAGATCACCGAGGACTGCTCCTCTCTTCAGGACCGCTTCCACTTCAGTGACATCCACTCTTTCCACGTGCTAGAGGGCTACTGGGTCCTCTATGAGCTGCCCAACTACCGGGGGCGACAGTACCTGCTGAGGCCGGGGGAGTACCGGCGCTACCTCGACTGGGGCGCCCTGAGTGCCCGAGTGGGCTCTTTGCGGAGGGTTATAGATTTCTATTGAAATGTTTTTACTCTTCCTTTTTCTCCATCTGGAAGTTAATAAAGTATTTCCTGAGTGTTTCATGCAATAATGGACCCCTCTGTTCCTTTCAGCCTCCTTGGAAAGGCTCAACAAAAATGTAACCAGGAATAATGGGGATTTTCTTCTCAAAATAAATAAATAAATAAATAAATAAAAGGTGGTATAGAGTAGTATCAAGAGCACAGCCTCTGGAGCCAGGGTGCCTGGGTCCCACTTACTAGCTACCGGTGTAGGGCAAGTAATTTAGCATTTCTGTGCCTCAGTTTCCTAGTTTGTAAAAATGTGGGGGTAATATACTTTTCACCTCGTGAGGCTTAAAGGTAGATGAAAAGAGCTACTAATAGTAATTCTCTTACAATGATGCCACAAAGTAATTACTGTACAATAAGGATTTATAACCTTGCTTATTATTATTTGGATTGTATATTAGTGTTTTTCACAAAGTATCAATAGCGGGTTAAAGATCAACTGCATCAGAATCTTCCTCCCCATACTCATGCTTGTTAAAGTTCAAATTTCTAGACCTCCAGCCCAGGTAATTATTATGCAGATGACGTTTGAGAACCACAGTTCTAAATCACATGTTTGTAATACAGAATTATATCCAAAAACATGCACACCCCTATTTACATACTGCACTTTTCACTGGGAAACAATGATCAGAATGACACACCTGAGAGCTCATAATGGGAGAGCTGAAGATCCTATAGAATTTGTACAATAATTATCCCAGTAACAGACTAGCAGCACGTGGGTCTAAAGAGTGGTGGGAGCATGAGGACAGGAACCCAAGACACTAGGTAGTCTTCTGAAGTGCTCCAAATGCAACCACAGCTAGGATGGACTTTGAATGTTCCGAAGACCATGCAAAGCAGATCACTGCGCACAAGTATCAAGGATGCCGCTCCAAAACTGATTGGTAAAATATCTAACATTTTCTAGAAAAAGAAATTGAAACAGTCGTCACACTGACATGACAGGCAATACCATTAAGGGATTGGAACTCTAAAATGTGATTGAAGTCTGAGTGGTAGGGCTTGACTCTGAACTGTGCCTTGTATTACAAAGAAGAATCTCAAGCGGGGTTTCCCCAGACACAGATCATGAACCAGTGACTCAGGGGGAGGTGAGTTATTACTAGGGAAGTGCTTCCAGGGGAAAAGATGAGGGAATTGGGAAGCAAGACATACTTTGGGAAGAAGCTGGCTGGGCCTGATCTTGGGAGAGCCCTGGGACAGAATCGCAAAGGTTCCAGATGCTTGAATCCCACATCAGTCTCTTCTGTCATGGGAAAGGAGGACACAGGACTCTCAGAGCCTTCTAACTCTCCTTACTAGTGAGGGGCAATCTGCAGAAGATTGCAGGGCAGGTTTCAGCAGCAAAGCCTACAGAAGCCAGTCTGAGCACTGAGAGCTGCTAAAGAGGTCCTGTGGGGATCTGGGCAGATCAAAGCAGTAGGAATGAAGGGTCTACCTTGTAAGGTATGGGCTTAAAATGACATAATGACCCATATGCACTTCTCATCAAGTGTCTGCTATTATTACTATTAGGTTCTGAAGATTTGGGTAATAGAAATGTCGTGAACTGATTTTGTCCTGTAGAACCATAGAAAGAAGGCATGACACATACCAAGGAAACACTGAGTAATTCAAGTTGGCAGAGACATGAGTAGAAAGTTTAGAGAGAAAGTAGTCAGGCAATTGAGGCAATATTGATGCAGGATAGAAGTAAAACAAACAAACAACAACAACAAAAGAAAGTTACAAAGGAGACAAAAGGAAGCACAAGGAGATATACTTTTAATTTAAATTTCTTCGTGTCTTTCCACGCCTGTCATTCTCCAAGCCAGTCTCGGTTCCAGGCCTGCCACGAGGAAATCTGTAAATCTTAGAGTTGCCATAAGTTTACTCACTTATGATAATTACCTTGTGCACTGCTAACTAGCCTGTGCAATAAAAATATTAGGCAAATTGAGGTATAATATTTTTAAAAATCTATGATTTAGGGGGATTTCCAGTATTATCTGTTCATCAAATAATGGAGACTATGTCAGCTTAAAGAACCCAAGAACAACCAGACTACCATAAATCAGACTGATGCCATCCCCACACACCTTCCCATGCCCACGCATCACCAAGTTTCTTTTTTTTTTAAAAAAAAAAAAAAGGTGGGGACTCCAAAAGTGCATTCTCCTCTTGAGATGGCCCATATTCTCCCTTGAATGTGTATCTGCTTTTCTAAATAAATCTCAGCCTCTGACTGACATGTGCTGAAATTTTTTCCCACCATCTATATCAAGGACCTCAGGTGTCCTGAGTTGAGGAACCCCTCTCCAGGAATTCCTCTTCTGGTGCCAAAATCTGGAAAGGAAGTGGCATTACTGATCAGCTTAAACTGAGACAGAATGATGTCATTAGAGGGCTAACAATGGGTGTCTGGAACCTGAGCTCCAAAGCAAAGGAGACCAGGAAAACGATGGAACAAGCAAAACCATTTCAAACTCATAGGAGCAGAAAAACATTAAAGAGAAGCATCAGTATAAAACATTGGCCCTGCTCCTTCCACTCCAAGCAAGGCCACCATATTCTCCTCCCAAAGCTGCAGCATGTGGGGCATGTGGACTCTGAATCTGAAGAGGTTGTTGTACAAGAATCAACGAAAGCTATTTAAAATGCTTCCATTTTCCTTCTGCTCCTCTCATTTCCCTCCATCTGAACTATTTTAATGACTTCTTAACTTAGTTACCTATATCCAGACCTTCCAGCTTTTGTAAAACAATTTTTCCTCTAAAAAGAAAAATTGGAATATTGTATACAGTTGTTTTGTTTACATATAAAGTGTCCCCCCAAATGCTCATGTGTTGAAACATGATCCCCAGCAAGGTTCAGAGGTGGGGCTTTTAAGCAGTGATTACTGCTCTGATCGCATCAGTGGATTAATCCATTTGCTGGGTTAATTCATTGACAGCTCAATGGACTCCTGGATGTAATTGGAGGCAAGAGGGGCATGACTGGGGACTACATATTGTCCTGTCCCCTTCCTGTCTTTTTGCTTCCCAGTTGCCATTCTCTTCTGCCATGATGTTCTGCCTCACCTCAGACCCAGAGTAATGGAGCTGGCCAGCCAGGGACTGAATCCTCTGAAACCTTAAGCCCAAAATAAACTTTTCCTCCTTTAATAGTTATTGTCAGATATTTTGGCCACAGTGATGAAAAGCTGACTAACACAACAATGTTTTATAATATGGGTTATTTTAGTTCTATTGTCTGCTAAGTTTATTTAAAGAAACTTTTATTTTAAGAGAGGAAGAGGTGAGGAAGAAAATAGTGGCCAGCTGGCAAATTGCTGCTGTCATTCAGGCAAGAGGAGAGGGTGGCTTGAGGCAGGGTATTGGCACTGGTAAAGGTGCAAAGTGTTCAGACTTCTAATATATCCTGAAAGTAAAACCAACAGAAACTCCTGATGGGTTAAATGGGGCACAAAAGAGATTTGGTCCAAGCAACTAATTAAAAGGATGGAACTGCATTCAACCCAAATAGGAAGGGCTGCAGGGGAAGGAAGAGTTGGGGAGGAAAGTGTCCTATTTGGGATAAGAAGAGTTTGAGATACCCATGATCATCCGAGAGAAGTTGTTAACCAGGCAACTAATTACATTAGACTGGAGTTCAAGTAAAAGGTGTGGGCCAGGCTCTGTGTCCCAGTGACTCAAGAGGCTGAGGCAGGAGGATTGCAAGTTTGAGTCCTGGCAATTTAGTGAGACTCTGTCTCAAAAAATAAACGGACAAGGAATGTAGCTTAGTGGCAAAGCGCCTCTTGATTCAATCCCAGGTAGAAAGTAAGAAAGGGAGGAAGGAAGGAAGGGAGGGAGGGAGGGAGAAAAGGAGGGAGAAGTGTGTGGGCTGGGAATAAATGTTTGCAAATTATTAATGAGGAGATGGGATTTAAAGTCATAAGTTTGGATAAGGTACCCAGGGTGGTATGTGTGTACCTGTATGAGAAGGCCCTGGGCAACCCAGCTATAAGGGCAAGGCAAAGAAGAATAAATGGGGGGCGGGGCTGGGTTGTGGCTCAGCAGTAGAGTGCTCGCCTAGCACATGGGAGGCCCTGGGTTTGATCCTCAGCACCACATAAAAATAAATAAATAAAATAAAGATATTGTGTCCAGTTACAACCAAAAAATAAATATTAAAAAAAAATTTAAAAATAAAAAGAATGAATGGGTCAGGAAGGCTACCTGCTGTAACAAAGCCTAAATAAATAAATAAATAAATAAAGGAAGAAAAAGAAAAAAAAAGTAAGTTAACTTAAAAGTTAATTTTAAAGTAAGTTAACTTCTAAAAATAATTTTTGAAAATGATAATGACTGTTAACTAATTATTTAGATAAGTCTGGGATCATTGAAGTCAGCAGGAACAATGTAGTATAATCACAGAAGTGGAATAAAATTGTTTTGTATCACTTTTTATTCCCCCCCATTATATTAGAAACTACTACCTACTGACTCATTAAGGAAAATTTAAAAACTAAAGAAAAATTCCATAATGTCCATGTACTCATATTTGGTTAAAAGAGAGATTGAGACTTTGAAGTTCTAATAAGCCCAGCAATAGGAACCAGGTGCATAATGAACTCCCTAGATTAAGTGAGGGCAGCCACCCAACAGTACAGGGCATGCCCTGAGCTCACTAAAAAGGCAGAATCTTGGGATGCACCTCAGATCTGCTGCATTTTAATGAGCTTCTCAGCTGGTCCTTATATACACACAAGTTTGAGATCCCACAGCTAAAGAGTACAAGTGTATCCTAGAGTGATAGTGTCCCCCCACCACCAACCCCCCCAAAATAAATAATATATGGATCTCTCAAGTTTAGCTGTACAGCCACTATAAAGCTATTTTAAGTGTCAATACTTGGGCCCCACTCATGCATTAATTCTGAATCAATTACACAACTTACAAATAACTTCTCTCTTTTGATTTAAACTCTACCAACTCTCCTTAGGTATCCAGATATTCCTAACACTCAAGAAAGATAAATCTTGGGTAGAAAGCAGGGTCAAGATGGGAGTCCCTACTTCCTTACAAATTGACCTAACTACCAGACACAGGCAGAGGCAGCTGTCCACTTGCAGGTGCCCTCCTGGTGGCAGAGCTAGGCACAGTAGATGGCCCAGCAGAGAGCCAGGAAGAGGCCTAGTGACAAGGGGGCCACAACCTATCCCAAGGTGGGCTTTTCACTGGTTAGGCCAGTTGAACCACCTGAGGACCAACAAGACATTTATTTAGCTTAAGAACAGGATTCTTAGAACATGAAAAATCTTTAGAACCCAGCTAGACTTAAAGTCACTGTCAGTTTTTCATTCATGTGGCATGCATCTCTTTCTCTTTGTGCCCCATTTCTCACCCCTTTCTTTATTATTGATTTATGGCTCTTTTATTTTTTCCCTGTGTTTTCTTCCCTTTTATCTTTCCCTTCTCCTTCACTTCTTCTTCTCCCTAGTAAAAAGTTGGAAGTCCCTTTTGCATAGAGATTAAACAGATAAAAATTCCTGAAGTACCAACTCTTTAAAATAGCCGGTTTTTCTTCCACTTAGACAAAGTTTTTATTTAGTTTGATCAGATCTCTACCCAGTGCTCACCAGAAGGAAGGTGTGGTTTAAAGACTTTTTTCAATCATTTCGCACCTTTGAATATACTTTGCTATGCAGTGTGTGCAGAGTAAATTTATAATCTGGCCAGAGTTCATTAAGCAAATATCAATCTTATTTAAAAAAAGAAGTGTTGTTTGCATGTGTGAGGCCTGCCCTGGGTTCAATGTCCAGCATAGATTTTTGACATCTCATAAGCATTTCATGAGTGGCAAGACCATTGACCTTGAGTTCCCCAGAGCAGGTGGAGGCCTTTTAAATGGGTAATTCGTCATGCCTACTGCATATTTTAATAGAGTTCAGTGCTGCCCCCCACTCCCCTCATCCCTAGATCTCAATGTCCCACTGATCTGCTTCTGGTTTATGAAACTTTGAGTTCATGAGTAAAGTAGATCTCACATCCTTGTCCAAATATTTCCTCCATTTTACCTTCAAACCCAATCCTTATTTATTTATGATTTCTCTTAAACAACTTTTCGATATGCACTGTATTTTTTTTCTTATCATTGTATATGAATACTTTTTCATGCAACTCTTGATTAATCTCCTTTAGAAAAGGAAAAAAGAAAAGATATCTATTCTAAATCTTGTTGATTGGCTTCTGCTCTTCTATCCCTCTCTCAATATCTATAGATATATAAGGATGCAGTCATCCCACTCATCTTAAAACATCTTAAATAAATCTAAGTATATTCAGAGATAATGGCAATGTTGTTCCTCTGCTGCCCTCCTTACATTTGAAAGCCATAGCCCTGACCCTAAAAAAAAAAAAAAAAGAAAAGAAAAAACACCAAGCAAGGCATCTCTAGGCTGTTTGTCTTCCTGCCTGAGCTCTTCTCTTTCTGGCTTCTATTAGGACATATAAACTATTGATATGGCTAACAAATCTAGTTGGTGTTCTCACACCCTTTGGACTTTGTTACACATTCCTGGAAGCCCCTTCTACAAGCACAGACCCCTGCCAATAAAACCAGATCCCAAAGCCCTTCACGGATCCACCAGATTCCAGCTTTACCCTCTCCTTTTCATTCTGATTTTGTAGGCACCTGCCTTACACTCTCCGGTCCTGGATTGGAAAACAAGATAAACCCTTTCTTAATTCATCGTCTTTTTCATCAGTGAAATTACATTAGTCCCTTAGCTAAGTCTCAGCATCGCTCTCCATAGGAACCCACCATTCTCCACATTTCAGATTGTTCTCCATGGTTTTCACGTTCCATGGTTCCCTTTTTCCCTTTAAATAATCTTATTGTATAGTACTTTTCTTCTTGTTAATCAAGCTCCACTTAAACTTTTTCTATTCCTCCCTCGTCTTCCATTATAAACCTCCATTCAAGGATTCATGGTACATCATACTGCATTTAAAAAGAAGAAGTAACAACAACAAATTCAACAAATGACTACCAGAACCTTTAAAATAACTTAGTAGTCACGACTACAGTTCACTAGACCCATCCAGCTGGTTTCTTGCTAGAGGTATTGCTCCTATATTCTCAATAGCTTGTGAACAAGAGACCTAATTCTGGAAATCAAACTGAGATTCCAACTACCACGAACTCATTGTGATATGTTGGGAAGCCATTTAACCTCTCTGAGCTACAGTGTTTGTATTTGTGGTTTTTTGTAAGTTATCATGAAGTCCAAATATTAATGAGGAGTGTCTTAGGTATAAAGCAGTTTAACTACAACTAATGCAATAAAAGTGTATTTATAGACCTACAGTCCTGGAATACAATAAATAAATAAATAAATAAATAAATAAATAAATAAATACTGTTCTTCAAAATCATCAAATAAATTGCTCAGTCTAGGCAATGCATTGTAAAGAGATTATTCCTAAAATGTTCTATTTTCTAAAGAAGACATCAGGATTGTGAGGGTCTAAGAACCTTTTAATAATTAAAGACTAAAAGAACCTCACATATATGCTGCTTTCCAGTTAGTGAAAATATTTCTCACAAGGGTGTGCGTTACCAATCTTGAATTGCTATACATGCATGTACAAATAAGTAAATGCATTATAGTTAATGAGTAGGAAGATATAAATAAGGAAAAGGGAAGGTTAAAATGAACACTGGAGTGTTGGACTAGAATCTAAGGTTTCAATGCAAACTCATGGCTTGATTGACAGATAGATATTAATATGTGTTTATGTGAGTTAGACATACACATATTTTGTAGTTCAATCTGCTGAGAAAGTCTAAATACACTGATATTCAAGGCAATAAGAACACTCCTAGATCTTGGTCTCCAATTTTATTCTATTTTATTTTTTAAATTTTTTAAATTAATTTTTATTTATATATGGCAGCGGAACATTTTGCAATTCTTATTACACATACACAGCACAATTTTTCATATCTCTGAGTGTATTCAAAGTATATTCACACCAATTCGCGTCTTCATACATGTACTTTGGATAATAATGTCCATCATATTCCACCATCATTGCTAACCCCATGCCCCCTCCCTTCCTTTCCCACCTCTCTCCCCTATCTAGAGTTCGTCTATTCCTCCCATGTTCCCCCTCCCTAGCCCACTATGAGTCAGCCTCCTTATATCAGAGAAAACATTTGGCATTTGGTTTTTTGGGACTGGCTAACTTCACTTAGCATTATCTTCTCTAACCCCATCCATTTACCTGCAAATGCCATGATTTTATTCTCTCTTTTTTTAATATTTATTTTTTAGTTTTCGCTGGACACAATATCTTTTTATTTTATTTTTATGTGGTGCTGAGGATCAAACCCAGCACCCCACATATACCAGGTGCACGCGCTACCACTCGAGCCACATCCCCAGCCCGGATTTTATTCTCTTATTGCTGAGTAATATTCCATTGTGTACATATATGCCACTTTTTTTTTATTCATTCATCTACTGAAGGGTATCTAGGTTGGCTCCACAGTTTTGCTATTGTGAATTGTGATGCTATAAACATTGATGTGGCTGTGTCTCTGTAGTATGCTGTTTTTAAGTCCTTTGGGTATAAACCAGAGTGGGATAGCTGGGACAAATGGTAGTTCCATTCCCAATTTTCCAAAAAACCTCCATACTGCTTTCCATATTGGCTGCACCAATCTTCAGTCCTACCAGCAGTGTGTGAGTGTACCCTTTTCCCTATATCCTCGCCAACACTTATTGTTGTTTGCATGCATAATAGCTGCCATTCTGACTGGAATGAGATGAAATCTTAGAATAATTTTGATTTGCATTTCTCTAATTGTTAGAGAGGATGAGCATTTTTTCATATACTTATTGATTGATTGTATATTATCCTCTGAGAAGTGTCTGTTCAGGTCCTTGGCCCATTTATTGATTGGGTTATTTGTTTGTTTGTTTGTTTTGATAAAAGGAAAACAAGATTCCTAGAATGGTTCATCCCAGGACTGGAGCAGAGAAAATACAATATGGGTCTGGGGAGCCTTATGGTGCCAGAAAGTAAGGAAATGCTTAGAAAACAGGAAGGAAGGAAGGAAGGAAGGAAGGAAGGAAGGAAGGAAGGGAGGGAGGGAGGGAGGGAGGGAGGGAGGGAGGGGAGGGGAGGGGAGGTTGAGGGGGACAAAGGGGACACAAGAGCCCACTTGATGATGCTCCTAATGATGAAAGCTGAAACAACTTAAATTGTTCTAGCTCAGCTTGTCCAGGGCTGATGAGGATTGATTGTAACTGCTGCCCTACAGGGAGCTTTAAACTATCATGAGCTAGAGAGAAGGGGCTTCTTCCCTATCCCTTTCCTCACTGGAGCTATTGATGGTATTACATCTATTAACTCAAGCAACAAAAAATCTCCCCGTGCCCCCCCATGTAGTGCAATACACATTGTGATCGCTTTAGAGATAAAGCCTAACCTACAGTGCTTAGATGATTCTCCCCTGAGGTTTTACTGCACAGGACATACTAAAATTCTTTAAGCATCCATTTCCATATATCTATTTCTGGCTGGTTGGCACTGTGTGGTCTAACCCACGCATTGTGAGCAATGACAGAGCAGGTGAGAAGGACAGCAGTTCTGGGAGGCTGTCCTTCCACATTTACCACATGTCTTTCTGCCACGCAGCCCATAATAATAATTGACGACATATATAGCCTGTTTCTGGTGTGCCAGGCATTGTGCCAGTGACATTCTCCTTGTTTGATTATTCGATTCTTTTACAACAACCACATGAATCAGGTCAGTAGTCTCTGCACTTAACATGGGTACAAATTCAGAGATTAAAGGGTTAATCCAGTCTACACAAATAAAAAGAGCAGAACCAGATTTGAAGCCAGGATTTCTCGGATTCCAGAATCCCCACATTTCACCCGTAAATGATCTGCCTCTGTGCCAATAAGAAAACCATTGGAGAGAGGAAGATGGAGTAGGGGATGATTACAAAGAGACATGCATGTTATTCCCTGGACGTGGCATCTTGTAGCAATTTTCTCAAAGGCTGCAATTTTCTCATCCAAAAGAAGAAACCACCCAAGGGAGAGGCAGGAAAAGTTCGCCATCTACTGGACTGGAAGCAGAGAGCAAGGAAGACAGGAATCCAACTCAAAAGTGAAATCTGCTTGGGAGACTTCAGGCCTGGGAAACCCAAGATGGATACTGTCACTTCTGTCATTTTATTTAAGGTGGCCAGAAAGACCAGGAAAGGCGTGATCCATGGAAAATCAGGCAAGAAATTAAAGCCAGGGAAACAAAATACTAATTCCATTAGAAGAGTGGGCAGGCTGGTAGACAGAAGTAGCTTGATATCAAGAAAAGAATCTGGGGTATTGTATACCTCTATTGCTTTGAGAACCCTGAGTATAACACATGTGGGTAGTAAAAGCTCCCACACCTGAGAGTCAAGGTTCCTTTATCTTAACAAGTAAACTTTCTCTTCAGCTTGATGATCAGGTCAGAACCTGAAGGTAACAGGTATGGCTGATAGCTGGGTTGACGCAAGCCATGAGGGACTAAGAAGGATACTAGAACAGCCAGGCTCAGTATGGCTAAGAGATGATATACCAGTCACAACAATCAGATCTGAATACTGCTGAGTTAAGCAGAGAAATTTCATAGAGGATAAGTCAGTCACTGCCATTAAGGAGAAGGGGAAGGAAATACCACTGGTTGAACACTTGCTCTGCACCGATCAGATCATGATAACAGGTTTGGGAATGCAAAGAGGAATAAGATGGGCCTTTCCTCTTGGGGAGCTCAGAGTCTAGCAGAGGAACCCAGCCCACAATTATCTCAGTGAGGTAAAAGTGTGTAGGAGACAAGGGTGTGAAGGGCTACCAAAGCACCCTCCATGAGTAGGTAAGGAGAATTGCAGAGTAAGATCTTCTATCTCCTGAGGGGTTGACGCTTGATGGGTTTTAAATTACACATAGGAATTTAGCAATTGAGAAAGAAGAAGGGGATTGTTGGCACATGATCAACGTGAGGCACAGTGTAGTGTGTATGTGGGAAGCTCTTCTCGGAAGCGCAGGGCAGAAGGGATGGGTGGAGGCAAGGGGTCAGAGCCGGGTATGAAGGACTTTCAAATAACAGGGCACCATGGAAGTCTTCCGTTAGCCCAGGTTTCCCAAGAACTGGCAAAGCTGAATATCAGGGAGCCACAAGAGTATTTGCAGAGAACTGGGCCAGCTCCAAATGCTACTATCTACCCCCACTCTGGTTCTTAATGTCTCTTAAATGTTTTGAAATCATCACAAAGAGAAAGCAAAACATACTCAGTTAAATTTCTGCACATTTAGGAATAAAAGAGAGACTTAAAATCCAGACAGTGTAATTTGGTTATTAATCCCTGGAGTCAGTTCAGCCTGGGTTTGAATTCTGGTTTTTCCACTAACGAACCAGGAGGTCATGGGCAATTTAGATTGCCTCTCTGAGTCTCCTGATACAAGACCGTTAGCATGGTTTCTGTGAAAGATAAATATAAATTGAATAATGTATTTAAGCATTTAGCACAGGACTTGACATACAGTAAGTGCTCAATATATAAGCTTCTGTTGTATCTGTTGTATTATCTTATACATTGTGCCTTGTATTATTGTCTAGTTGATGTGTCATTCTCCATTTTATAAATTAGACTTGACATTTTCTTTATAGTTAAAGCACCACAAGTAACTATGATAGCCTAAAAAAGAAAGAAAGAAAGAAAGAAAGAAAGAAAGAAAGAAAGAAAGAAAGAAAGAAAGACCCTGTCTTCAGTTTTCACATGCATGGTAATAAAAAAGATATAAAAAGTCTAACTTTTTCAGCAATGGATTTTTGTAGACATTTGTAATAGCCTAACCTGAACTTATAATTAAAGATAGAATTGACTGCTTAAAGAAGATGCCTGAATGAACAAGTAACTCCATAGCTAAAGATAAGATGCTTTACACTTAATCCCCAAACCCTTGAGATCCAACTTTGCTTAGAGAGCATTTAACAGAAGATTAGCAGCCCCTGTTGATCTATCCTTGGCTCACATTTCTGTCTTCTAGCAGAATAGGAAAGGTAAGATTAGTCTACCTGGGATCAGCATACAGAGAGTCCCAAATGAGATCACTGTTTTAATATATTGGGAAGGATTCTCAATTTTAAGTGAGTGGAAACTACCTCAAGCTTGGTGCAGTGCCACATGCCTGTGGTCCCAGCTATGTGGAAGGGTGTGGCAGAAGGACTGCTTGAGCTCAGGAGTTCAGGGCCAGCCTGGGTATCATTTCTGGGTATGCTGGAACTGAGTAAATTCCTTGGGATTTTGAATGTTTTTTGAAAAAAATATTGGAAGGATTTAGAACTAGATAAGAGCTTCATCTTGGTAAGGGTGAGAAGATTCTGGAGTGAAATTACTGTGTAAAGTCACAAGATTTTTCTACATTGAACTGTCTAGAAAATAGAGCCAATGCCCAACTATCCCTCTCTTCAGTTTATACCCCAAAAGACTTAAAAACAAAACAGGGACACAGCCACATCAATGTTTATAGCAGCACAATTCACAATAGCTAAACTATGGAGCCAACCTAGATGCCCTTTAGTGGCTGAATGGATAAAAAAATTGTGGCATATATACACAATGGAATTTTACTCAGCAATAAAAAAGAACAAAATCATGGCATTTGCAGGTAAATGGATGGCGTTGGAGAAGATAATGCTAAGTGAAGTTAGCCAATCTCCCAAAACAAATGCCAAATGTTTTCTCTGATATGAGGAGGCTGACTCATAGTGGGGTAGGGAGGGGGAGCATGGAGGAATAGATGAATTCTAGATAGGACAGAGGGGTGGGAGGGAAAGGAAGGGGGCAGGGGATTAGCAAGGATGGTGGAATGTGATAGACATCATTATCCAAAGTACATGTATGAAGACACAAATTGGTGTCAACATACTTAATATACAACCAGAGATATGAAAAATTGTGTTGTATGTGTGTAATAAGAATTGTAATGCATTCTGCTGTCATTCATTTTTTTAAAAAAATTAATAAAAAATAAAAGAAAGAAAATAGGGCCAATGAACTTGCTGAACTCTTACAGGCAAGTACTGGAGTGATCTACAAGAAGTCCCATCCCTTTCAATGGCCAAGTCTCCCCATGTATTAGGATTCTTCAGAGAAACAGAACCAATGGGATATGCATATAAAAGATGAACTATGGGAATTGGCTCATATGATTATGGAGGCTGTGAGAGTAAAGATTAAAGAGGAATCTTTCTTGCAAGCAGGAAAGCTGGTTGGTGGTGTGATCTCATGGGAAGACAGTCTGAAGGTTTGACAACCAGGAGAGCCGATGCTGTAAATCTCAGTTGGAACCCAAAGGCCTGAGAATCAAGAGCACTAAATGTGTTGGCAGAGAAAGATGGATGTCCCATTCAATGGCTGCATTCACCCTTCCTACATCGTGTTGTTCTACTGGGGTCTAAACGCACTGGCTAATGCCTGCTTTTCATCTATGAGGATGGCCTTAAACTTGAGTCTAAGCAACTCCATTTAAAAAACTCCAGTTTGAAACCTGCAGTCTCACCAGGCATAGCTAACAGAGCCCTCCAGTACGGCCCTCAAGCACACTTCTCCCCACCCTGATAAACTCAGAGTAAAGCCTCTGTCAGGCTATCCTGGCTGATAAGAGGGAAAGGCGAAGAGATCAGGGTGGGGACCACCAGACCAGATGTTTTAACCCCAGGATAAATTATGTCACTGAGAAATCTGGTGGCAGCTGATAAGGATTGAAAGGGGGGTCAAAAGCCCCCAAATTTTGTATAAGTAATAGAGCAAACAAACAGATACTCAGCCAGCCGATACTGGTGCCCTCATGCTGAGAGCCTGTTGCTGATCCTCTGCATTTTCCTCACTGCTCTCAAACTCTCCAGTCACATTTTGACCCTGGTGAGAGCCACAACTTCTCCCTAAGACCTTCTCCTCAACTGGCCGTCAGCTCCACCCCAGGAGGAGCCTGCCTTGGTTCCTGATGGATCACCATGGTCTGAGTGAGTGTGTAACTGCTGGACTTAGAGCCTAAGGCTTGAGACTTTTGATCTAACACATGAACTTAGCATGCAGAGGGAATGTCTGTCATGAGCCTGTCATGATTAAGTGTGTTTGCAGTGCTTAGAATTAATTAATCTAGAATTGTTTGCTGTGAATTGATCACGTCTATTGCAGTACCTAGCATTAAACATTGTCCTTTTCTTGATTAAAAACCTATAGAGTAAAATTGTATTGAGTGATTTGAGTGAATAAAGCAGAAGTGCGTGGACATTCTTTATTTCTCCCCCTCGACTGCATACACAATTTTTGCCCCTCAAGATATCACTATCACATATGAAGATAATCAACTCAATAAGAAAAAGGGTTTATCTTGGCTCACAGTTTTGAAATTCCAGTCCACAATTGGGTATAACCATTGCTTTTAGCCCTCTGGTGGGGGAGGCAGCACGTCGTGGCTGGAGCATGTGGTATAGCTAAGCCACATACCACATGGCCAGGAAATGGGAAAAAACAAGAGGGATATGCCAAGGTCCTACTGTCTCCTTCAAGGGCACACCCCAGTGATCCTAGACCCCACCTCTTTAAGTTTCCACCACCTTCCAATGGTGTCAAGCTGAGGCCTGAGCTGTTAACAAATGGGCCTTTGGGAACACTCCAGATTCAAACTGTATCACATGTCAAGGTGGCGGCAGAAACTGGGAGAAAGGGACACATAAATCATCCGTTTAAAGCAATCTAACAAGTGTTTCAGAAGGAATACATAAGGACAAATTGCAATGACACCCCAGAGCCTCCTGGGTTCAAGCTCACATGTAAATGTGTAGTCCAGACTCTTCTCAGAACTTTAAGTCTATTAAAGGTGGGGACAGGGACAATAGCCATTAGGAAGTTATTACAATAACTGGGCAAGAAACCACAGTGCTCAGAGACGGATTCAGAGCTCATCATTACCCACTGGGATTACTGCCACAGCCTTCTACTTAATCCCCATTCCAACTGATGGGGTGTAGGACATGTTACCTCAAAACATGGCACCTTGGCACATTGATAAATTGCAGAAGCAGGCAAGTGACTATGGCCTTCCATTTGCCCTGTTTCCCACAGCAGGTCAGAAAAACCTAGCAAGGATTTTCTGACCTTCCCTTAAAGGTTATATGAGAGGTATTCCCTCTCCCTGTATCCAGAGGGAAGGAACATCTTATCTGCAAAGATGAAAGGTCACAGAGAAGAATCTGAACCAACAGGCCTGCTAAGTTTCCCTGGTTTATTACCATTAGATCACACTCTTTTGTTGACTATCCATTCTTCACCAGACCTACCAAAAAAACATTCATTTTTAATTATTTGTTTGTGTCTTAATTTTTTTCAATTATTTTATTTTTTTATTTAGTGATATTAGGGATTGAACCCAGGGGCATTCTACCTGAGCTATATTCCCGGTCCATTTTATTTTTTATTTTGAGACATGGTCTCATTAAGTTGTTGAGACTGGCCTCAAATTATGATTCTCCTGCCTCAGCCTCCTGAGTAGCTGGGATTACAGGTGTGTACCACCATGCCCAGCTGAGTCTTTATTTTCTTATAAAGTTTTCTATATCATATAAATTTGTAGTAGATAAATTTGCATGCTTTTTTTTTTTTTTCCTTGCTAATCTGTCTTCTGTTACAGTACTTCCCAGGGAAGCACTCATTTCCTGAGCTAAGAACTCAGTAAGGGTAAAGGGAAATTATTTTGTTCCTCCTCTACATGACTCTGTAGGATAAGTATCAGCACCCTCATTTTAACAGATGAAACTCAGATATTGGATGACTTGCCCAAAGGGCAGAAATTGTAAATGACTAAGTACAAACTCAGCCCTAGTTATTCTTATTTCTTTCTTTCTTTTCTTTCTTTCTTTCTTTCTTTTTTTTTTTTTTTTTTTTTTTTTTTTTTTGCTACTGGGGATTGAACTCAGAGGTGCTTTACCACTGAGCCACATTCCCAGCCCTTTTTATTTGAGACAAGGTCTTGCTAATAGCTGAAGCTGGTCTTGAACTTGTAATCCTCCTGCCTCCGCCTCCCAAGTTGCTGTGGTGGCCCATGCCTGGCAAGTCCTAGTTTGTCTAACCATAAGTTTAGTGTTCTCTTTACCTCCACACAATCACCTCCCCAGAGAAAAGGAAGTTTCTGTACCCTCTCTATGTGGAGAGTGGAGTGGTCAGGTTGAGTGAGCATTGTCTTGTGCTATATTCGTCATCTGTCCTATAGTTGTGTAGCCTTCAGGCTTTTCCAAAAAGCATCATTCACTTTTTCTGCACATCTTTATCAACACCAATACATTGAAATGTGTCTTTACACATTTCAGATTTGTTAAGGAAAAATAAATGGGTTGCAAAACAGTTTACCAGATTCAGTTCCTTTTACTATTTATATCATTTTTCACCTTCTTCCCTCAGACCTCAAAGCACTCAGCTTCACATTCCGTACCCTAATCCACCTATTCACCTCCAAGCAGGAAAGGAACACACACACACACACACACACACACACACACACACCAGAAGAAGCAAGGAAGTCAAAAGATAGGAAGACACATAGAAAGAAGCCAGTGTTCATGGAACCCAGAGATGGGAGTGGACATCAGAGCAGAATGGACTGCGGACTAGGAGAGAACCCAAAAGCATTGTGGACTAGGAGAGAAACAGTCACACAAGGTGGAATACAACGAACTTCAGAGAGGAGCTGGGCAGCTCTGAATCACTGTTTCAAGTCTCAAGTTTATCTTTAGAGATTGCTTTTCTGACTGATCAAGCAAGATTATGCTCAGTTTAAGACACATTGTGGGCTGGGGCTGGGGCTTAGAGGAAGAGCGCTTGCCTGTCACTGGGTTTGATCCTCAGCACCACATAAAAATAAAATACAGGCATTGTGTCTATCTACTAGAAAAAGTATTTTTTTAAAAAAGAGACATTATTAATTACCACTTAGAATAATTGAAACAGCCTTTTCCCGTTTTAACACAAATATAATTTCGGATCTTTGGAATCACTATTTAAAAAGCAATATAGGGCTGGGGATGTGGCTCAAGAGGTAGCGCGCTCGCCTGGCATGCGTGCGGCCCGGGTTCGATCCTCAGCACCACATACAAACAAAGATGTTGTGTCCGCCGGAAACTAAAAAAATAATAAATATTAAAAAATAAATAAATAAAATAAAAAGCAATATAGACAGCAACATGGATGAAAATGTAACACACAATGTAATCACAAATGTAATATTGGGCAAAAAAAGATAAAAACATACAAATGGGTATATATTGTACAAGGTTATATTTTATAAAATATAAAAGCAGGAAAAATGAATATATACTGTTCAAGCCACAATAGTGGTTACCCTCAGGTAGGGTAGGGACCAGAAAGGATTCTGCATTTCTGGGACATTCTGTTTCTTGATCTGTATACTGGTTGCATGTATGTGATCATTTTTGAAAATTTATTGAACAGTATATACACTAAAATTTGTGCACTATTCTATATGTATGTTATATGAAGAAAAATGATTTCTCTAAAATTAAGTAACATAACTTTTCTAAAGAAAATTTCCAGCACAGATGTTTTGAACTTAGTTTTTTTTTTTTTTTTTTTTTTTTTTTTTTTTTGATACTGGGGATTGAACTCAGGGACACTTGACCACAAGCGACATTCCCAGCCCTATTTTGTACTTTATTTAGAGACAGTGTCTCACTGAGTTGCTTAGTGCCTGGCTATTGTTGAGGCTGGCTTTGAACAGTTTTCTCCTATCTCAGCCTCCTGAGCTGCTGGGATTACAGGTGTGCCCTACTGCGCCGGGCTAAACTTAAATTTTCTATTACTCACTGAAGTCAGCTAGAGGGAAGAAGTGTTAGAGACTCTGGACATTCAGCCCTTTAACATATATTTATTGCAGAATGATGCCAGGGAAACAGTCCCTGCCTCAGACAAAGTACAACTTGTAAAAGGGGAGGAGACAAATGCCAATCAAATAGGCACACAAATCAATATACGAGGGATAGGGAGGGGGGAGTTGAGAAAGGGGAGGAGCCATGTCAATCAAATAACCACACAAATCAATATGCAAGGATGGTGAGGAGTAGGGGTGGGAAGAATGCGAGAAGCCTGAGTCTAAAGGGTGAGTTGAAAATGCTCTGGTCCAAAAAGATTGGTCCAAAGTAGCTTTAGACGTTAGACGAATGTGGTCCACTAGAGGGCGATCACAGACAGGCATTTATGGCAATTCCTAATGAAGTTTGCTTAGCCTCATCTTTGATAGTTTTGGAGGAGCACAAATTACTCAACAGAACCTCAGAATTCGAGGGCAAAATTAGAAATTTAGATGCTGCTGGTTAGTCCGCCAAACAACAAAATGCAGATTCTTTACCAAATGCAGAATTACCTTAAAAAGAAAAAAAATTTAAAGGTTATTAAGGCCTGATTAAAGGAATCTATCTAAAGAAAAGCCTTTTCTTGACTTTCACACATTCTTAGAGAGCAGACTGCAAGATGGAGACACTCTGACTTTTTCTTATTTATTAATACCTCCCCTCCACTACCAGGCTCCTTACATCTGCTGCACCCCAAATTCCTTACAGAAAGTATTCCATTGTGGATCTGGTATATGACAGTAACAGTTTCTCATTCAGGCAGCTAATGAACTAGTACAATTTTATATGCTATAGACAAACAGAAGGTAGGTATGCTGTGTCACCCTAGTGTAGCAAAAGTGTTTTGCTCAAAAACTTGAAGATGAAACGTCAAAAACAACTAGCCGAGAAAGCAAATCTAGTGCGGATTCTGAATATAAGATGGATGAAAGCAGTTACACTGATTCAGGTGCTGAACCTGGAACCAGTTTGTATGTTCTATAAGATGATGTCTTCATGGCAATTTTTAGAATAAGAAAAATGATAAGACTCTTTAAATTTTGTCTGAGAAATTCTCTTTTGCAACAAAAACAATAAAAAGGAAACTGTGTGTCATTTCAACTGCAAAACACTAAAACATACACAAGAAAATAGTTGAAAAAATTTTAAAGACCCTAAATTGTAATTAAAAAAAAATGTTTTTTTCCTTACTGGAGATTGAACCCAAGGGCACTTCACCCCCTGACCTACATCTCTGGCCTTTTACAATTTTTTTCTTATTTTGAGACAGAGTCTCACTATGGTTGCCCTGGAAGTTGCAGTCATCCTGCCTCAGTGTACCAGGTAGCTGAGATAAAATTGTTTTATAACCACTGAAGCTAGCTCTGATGGAAGAGAAATGTTATGAAATTGAGAGAGATGTTAAATTGCTTAAAATCTGTTTGATAGTAATTGAGCATTAAGTAAATATAATGCAAATCTTGTTATCAAAAACAGACTTCTGTTTTGAGCAGTCTGCTTTTAAAAGACATTATAATCAAATTGCTTAATGCATAGAAATGTAATTTCTCATTAAATATTTAAGCAATGTTAGTAGTTGATGAGGTAGAAAACTTTTTTACCTTGGCAAACAAAAATGGAATAGCTCAATTAGCAGAATCATTAATGGAAAGACTTTTGTGTAGGAAAATATGCTTTATCAGAAGAAATACACTGGCTGGAATATAGCTCAGCGGTAGAATGTGTCATTACCATGTACAAGGTCGTGGGTTCAATCCCCAGCACTGGGGGAAAAAAAATAAAAAGAACAGTGAATGTCACTGGGGACTATTCCACCATGAAGTCAGAAATTGATCTAAAATCTGAATTAGCAAAGGCAAATATTGACTTTAAAAGAAAAATCAAAATCAGACAATTTTTTTTTTTTTTTTTTTTGTTACCAGGGAATGAACTCAGGGACACTCAACCACTGAGCCACATCCTCAGCCCTTTTTTGTATTTTATTTAGAGACAGGGTCTCAATGAGTTGCTTAGCAACAAAAACAATAAAAAGGAAACTGTGTGTCATTTTTGCTGAGGCTGGCTTTGAACTCATGATCCTCCTACCTCAGCTTCCCAAGCCGCTAGGATTACAGGCATGCACCATTATGCCTGGCAGAAAGACAATTTTTTCATCATTATAAAAAGAGAATGAGTTTATGATAAGTAATATATATCTTAATTTGAAGATGCTTCTAGACATGCTCTTAATAATTTAATTAACATTAGCACAAAATTAAAGAAACATTCAACATATGGAATATGTTACATGAAACAAAGACCAAGACAATCAACACAATTCATTCTTTTTTTTTTTTAGAATTTTAATATTTATTTATTTTTTTAGTTTTCGGCGGACACAACATCTTTGTTTGTATGTGGTGCTGAGGATCGAACCCGGGCCGCACGCATGCCAGACGAACGTGCTACCACTTGAGCCTCATCCCCAGCCCTACACAATTCATTCTTTCTGTTTTTTTTTTTTTTAACTTCTTTTTTGGAGGGAAGGTTTTTATTTTTTAATTAAATGAAGACTAGAAACTATCCCTTGACTGGTCAATCTTGTCTTAGAGATTTCAGAAATCTCATTTTTTAAATAAAATTTTAATTTTATTTTTAATGTTACATTAAAAAATTTAAATTGTACCTATTAATGAGATAACATACATGATGAATAGTATAATGAATATATAATGATACAATGAATGATTGTATAATATTTAAATTAGTTTAAATATATGCATTTCCTCAAACTTTTATTATTTCTTTGAGGTAAAAACTTTCAGAATTCTGTCTTCTAGCCTCTGGAAACATACAGTAAATTACTGTCATCCAAGTCACCGACTGTATGGTGGTACACCAAAACTGCTTTCCCTTAACTGTCGTGGTACCCATTGGTAAACTGGTCCCCATTCCTCCCCCTGCTCACTTTCCCAGCCTCTGGTAACCACCACTCAATGGTCAACGTCTATGAAATCAGCTTTCTTAGATCCCTCTGAGTAAGATCAGGCTGTATTTGTCTTTCTGTGACTGGTTTATTTCACTTTACATAATGATCTCCAGTTCTATATGCTGTCTGTCACAAAAGATAGGATCTCAATGTTTTATGGCTGAATAATATTCCATGATACATGGGCCAAATTTTCTTTATCCATCCATCAGTTCATGGGTACTTAGATTGCTTCCACTTCTTGGCTATTGTGAATAGGCTGCAATGAATGTGGGAATGCCAATGTCTCTTGGAATTTCGTTTTAAGAAAAGATAACCTTTAAATTTTAAATGTTTGTGCTATTATCTTTCAATTGCTTAAATCATTTTACTTGGCATTTACTGTGAATTAATGTTCCCTTCTTTTAATATTTTATATTCTCAAATGCCAATATCAAGTAGAGATCATCAAAATGTACCATAGGGGCTAGGGTTGTGGCTCAGTGGTAGAGCTCTCTCCTAGCATGTGGGAGGCCCTGGGTTTGATCCTCAGCACCACATAAAAATAAATAAGTAAAATAAAGGTATTGTGTCCAACTACAATTGAAAAATAAATATATATTTTTTTAATGTAGCATAATCTTGTCCAAATATATATGCCTATGGTAATAATAAACCATACAACTCTAGAATTTATTACCAATGTTTTAGTTCTTGAGTTTTGCTTGTTTGTGTGTTTTGTTTGGCAGAAAAACCTGAGAAACTTTTAGTATAACCCCATCACAGAAAAATGGCTCTTTGTTTACTTCCAGTCCTTATTATTTTGAAACATACAAAGAAGGTGTTCTGGAGAAAGTACAGAATGACTTAAAATTTTGAGGACTCCCTGAGAATTCTAATTTCTTGTTCCAGAATCCTAAAGATTGATATCTATTAGGAATTTTCAAACACGGGGTCAGTGCCTGGCATGGGAGTAGGTGCTCCACATACAGTTAGAATGAGTGGGTGTTATTGTGTCTAATAGTCATGGAAGTTCTATGCAGTAGATGTGAATGTGTCTACATTACCCTCTGGAAACACCAAGGCTTCCCTTGAGGGTGATGTGGGACACTGCTTTAAGTTTCCTAAAAGTTCTGCTGTTTACTGAAATGGTCTATGAGGCACAGTCTTGGGATTCTCTTTTTTTAAATTTTTAATTAATTTATTTTTTTTAGTTGTTGATAGACCTTTATCTTATTTATTTATATGTGGTGCTGAGAATCGAACCCAGTGCCTTACTAGGCAAGCGCTCTTCCACTGAGCTACAATCCCAGCCCCACGGCCTTGGGATTCTAAGGCCTGAACTTACATTTTTCTAACATAACCTCTTTCTTTTTTTTTTTTAATTTTTTAATATTTATTTTTTTTTAGTTTTTGGCTGCACAACAAACATCTTTATTTGTACGTGGTGCTGAGGATCAAACCCAGGGCTGTGTGCATGCCAGGCGAGCATGCTACCACTTGAGCCACATCCCCAGCCCTCTAACATAACCTCTTGATCTTAGCTCTGAAGCTCCTTTTCCTCCTCCTCCTCCTCCTCCTCCTTCTGTTTTTTTTTTTTTTTTTGTTCTGGGGATTAAACCCTGGGGTGCTTAACCACTGAGCCATATCCTTAGCCCTTTTTATATTTTTTATTTTGAGACAAGGTCTCACCAAATTGCTTAGGGCCTCACTAAGTTGCTGAGTTTGGCCTCAAACTTGCCATCCACCTGCCTCAGACTGCTGAGTCACTAGGATTGCAATCATGAGCAGTGATCAGCTCCAAAGCCACTTCTTATGCGTGAATCTTTTTTTTTATTTAAAGTATTTTTTCAATTGTAGGTGGACATAATACCTTTGTTTTATTTATATATTTTTAGGTGGTGCTGAGGATCGAACTCAGTGCACTGAGCCACTACCCCAGTTGCTGTGTGAATCTTTTGATGGGAGAGGCTGAAACTAGCTGTAGTTTTGTTTTAGAACTCAGCAAATCCTGGGTGTCCCTGTATTTCCTTCCAATTCTGCTAAAAACTTGGACAATTTATTCTTTAGAGCAAAATCAGTTCACATTATCTATTGCTGTGTCATAACTTAGGGGCTTGAAACAACAATTTATTATTACTATATTCCAAAATGGCACAACAAGGAACAAAATGTCTGGGGCTGGCTGCACTGTGCTCTCTCTCTTTCCCCTATTTCCACACACCTTCTTCCTGCAGCAGCTTAGCTTCCTCCTTTGCTGGCATCTACCCATAGTCAGACTTCTTACCTGGAAGCTGGGTGCTCTACTCAATGTCCAAGTATTAGCAAATGGAAGCTACCAGACTTTAAAGGCCAAGCCTGGGAACAGGGCTGGTGCCACTCACAATATTCTGCTGGCCAAAACAGAAAGGGAGGAGTCATAGGCTCCTTTTTGAGAATAGTGTCAAATAATGTGTGGTTATCGTTCTTCCCCTATGCTTTTAATACCTTTATTCTAAAATACAGTAAAGCTCTGTGATACAAAGATTTAGATGTGATTTTACTTCTGCACAGACCCATTCTCACAAAGCGGGTGGCCTCAAGTTCTTGTGATCATTTTGACGCTCAGTTCAGCACACAGAACCACTGGGTTTGAAATTACTGACATGTGGCTAATTTCCCTTTTGTTTCTCCAGGGACTGTCTTTACTCTGTTTCACTGCTCCATGCCCCAGGAAGCTGATTCCTATTTTCTGACTCTGGTACTAGCTGAAGTTCACTGGAAGCAGATGAGGATGAGTGGGGTCGCTGTGTTTGGTCCCCCACCTCTTTCTCAGCGGAGTCACTGTGGTTTGGCTTCATGATGCTACCTTCTCCTTTTGTTGACACCATTTTCTCTCTGAGTTTGCTCAGGCCTAGCATGGTAATGGCTTCCTGGTCCTTGCTAACTCTAGGGTACTGTACCACTCTCGTTTATTTCCCTTAACCTTGACTCTTGATTAAATTCTCCTAGTAGAGTATTTTTTTCTGTTAATGGAAGCTGGGTGCGGTGGCGCACACCTGTAATCCCAATGGCTTGGGAGGCTGAGGCTGGAGGATTACAAGTTCAAGGCCAGCCTTAATGAATTTATTGACATGTGGCTAATTTCCCTTTGTTTAGTGAAACCCATAGCAACTTAGTGAGAGAGACCCTGTCTCAAAATAAAAAATTTAAAAAAGGAATGGGCATGTAGCTCAGTGAAAAAGTGCCCCTGGTTTCAATCCCTAGTACCCACCCACCCCCACTTCAAAAAAACTAATGGAGATTGATATAGATGTTCTATTTCTTAAAGTGACAAATTGAAAATCCCCCCCTTTCCTTATGAAGATTTTCTACCAGTGTGTAGTTAACCCATTTTTCTATCAGGTTTTTGGTCTAATACCCCTCCATTTTTAAAAGTTCTTTACATATTAAGAATAGTCTATCTCTGTACATATTAAAAATATTTGTTACCAATTAACTCATTTGTGTGTGTGTGTGCGCACATGCGCACGCGTGCGTGCATGTGTGTGTTCTGGGGATTGAACATAAAACCTTACACATGCAAAGTGTATACTCTACCACTGAGCTACATCCTCAGCCTTGCTCACTGTTCCCTTAAAAAAACAAAACAAAACAAAACAAAACAATGTTTGTCATGGGTTTCACAGTGGACTTGTTCATGGGTAAGCAATAAATTGATTTAGGAAAAACTGACATGTCCCCTAAACCTGATGACTTTAAATTAGATATTTTAAATATACACACACATGCACAACAGATTCTAAAAACTCATCCCAGATGTGGAAAAGATCAGTTTCATTCAATTCAGCAAGTATTTTGTTTCACCTACTGTTTGTAAATTACTATCATAGAATATAAGATGAGTGGGTTGGTCTCTGTCCTCAAGAAGATAGCCACCTGAAGCAGGTGAGAAGCACTTACATAAATGATTCTAGCGAGGCTTCATAGCTTTCAATACAGTATCTTTCAGGTTAGCGTCTCTCTGAGCCACTGAAATCTGCAGTCCAAACATCCAGTATTTGCAAACAGCCCATGGTGGAAATGTAATTTGTTTGCACTTCATATTTCCTCTGGCATGCTGATTTATAGTCTTCGGGTATCCTGATTACCTCTCACATGAAGCCTCATTCTCAAAATAGTTATGGAAGAAGAAAGGATAATGATGAGACCATTTATTCATTCTACAAGTATCAGAGTGCCTTCTACATGTGAAGCACTGCTCTGGAGCTGAGCACAGAGTGGATCACAAGAAAGACCACATCTTTCCTTGTGGAGATGGCATGCTGGAGGCTGAAACAGAAAACAAGTTAAATGATAGAGCACAGTTCAAAATATAATTAAATTTTTAGAAAAGGGAAGGAAGGAAGAGAAAGGGAGGGCTGCCATGAGGGAACACCTTCCTGGGAGAGCCACTTAGGCAGATTTGAATTGCATTGATTAAACCACAGGAGGTCCTTGGAGGACCTGCAGTCCTTGGAGGGACATCATGGGTGCCCGCACAGCTAGAGGAGAAAGCCAGGGAAAGATATGCAGAAAAAGGCTTAAAGTCAGCTGAGCCTAGATCAGGGAGACACTCTGGATGAAAAGGATTTGGGATTTTGTTCTGTGAAATGGGATACCTTTCAGCAGGGGGATGACATATGTGATCTGATTTACATCTTGCATCTGGCTGCCATGGAGAAAACAGATGGTAGTGAGGGTACAAATGGGAGACCTGTTAGGAGTCATTTTGCTGATCATGCAAGAAATGATCAGAGCTTGAGCCAAGCTTCTTCTGGGGAGAGGAAAAACAGCAGAGAAATGGAGGAATGTGGGAATGTTTTGAAGGCCCGCTAACAGCACTTGCTAATGGGCTCAATTTGGGAATGAAAGGAAAAGAAGAATCAAGAGTGGCTCTGTGGCAATTGGGCGAGCACCAGTACAGCAGATCAGGAAGGGCTGATGAGTGGAGAAGGAGTAGGTTTGGAGTAAAAATCGAGAGATCTCTTTTGGACTCCTAATTCAAGATACTTGGTTCCTTCCCACTAATTTTCTAATGTCCCAGCATAAGCTATGTTTTCCATTTCTGTTCTTCTCTCATCTCCAATTAGAGTTGTTCCCAGTAAGATGATTATTAAGTCAGATGTCTTAAGAAGTTATGGTAAATAATTATTTGATCTTTTCTCAAGGTCTTAAACATTATCATTATCATTCTATAAAAATGATTAAATCAATACTATTGTTGACATTAAAAGCTCTTAGAGGGCTGGGGATGTGGCTTAGTGATAAAGCACTTGCCTTGCATGCACAAAACCCAGGTTCAATCCCTAGAACTAAAAACTAAATAAGTAAAAGCAGTTAGAATCTAGCCAATTTCAACTGTAATCAAGCAAGGAAAAAAGCTCATACGGGTCAAACTATGTTGTCTGCAATGGTTCACATGGTCAGGAGATGAATTTATAATTTGCAGCCATCTCTGTTCAGGCCAATAGTACAGATCACAGTGCTTTGGTTAACTGGTAGGCTGATGCCTCAAGATATAACCAAGCCCTGGTGTGATCTCTGAACTGGAATTATGGAACATTTTCCTGGTGACAATACCCTGTGCCAGGGATGGTCACCGCTTCGTATTGTGGCCCTGCCACTGTGGGTCTTGGACACCACTTTATTCCCAGAGAGTATCCCATAATTTCTTAGATCAATTGATGGTTTGGGTTTTGTCTGTGGAACTGTGAAGTCTTTCAAACCCATCATGTACTTGAATAAGACCATAACAGGCTAAAGCCTATGCAGTGTTTTACGATGTTCAGGTCAAAAACGTGCAAGAGTGCCAATTAATATTATCATTTACTTAATATTACTTTTTACTTAAACAAGACAATAAACAAAATATAAGTTTTTAAAAAGCTGTGAAGTTGGGCTGGGGATGTAGCTCAAGCGGTAGCGCGCTCGCCTGGCATGCGTGCGGCCCGGGTTCCATCCTCAGCACCACATACAAACAAAGATGTTGTGATCACCGAAAACTAAAAAATAAATATTAAAATTCTCTTTCTCTCTCTCTCTCTTTTAAAAAAATAAATTAAAAAAATAAAAAGCTGTGAAGTGGATGTACTTTATAAAGTCCTTAGGATCTGCCATCAATTCTTTCCTGGATAATGAGAACCCTGATATTTTGTGAATGATGAGAGAGCACGACACTCTGGGCCTCAATAGTGGGAAATAGGAGATAGAGGAAGGCAGAGTGCCTACAGTCACTGTGAATTGTGTATTGTTTTGCATTTTGTGGAAAAAGAACAATGAGATTAGACCAATTATGAATGATTTATGTTTTAAAGCATCATATATGAAATGTTTTCCTCCAGGAAACAAAAGGGTTTTTTCTTATAAGAAAAATAATGCACATTTTATATAAACAAATTAAAAATACATAAAATGATCTTTAAAAGAACATTTAAATTAGCTATAACCACTACTCAGAGACTATCTGTTAATATTTTTACTCATATACTTCAGATATGCATGTATGTTTATGTGAATATATTTATATAGAGAAATCACCTTTTTAGGACTACTGATTTCTACGAGTATTTTCTTTAAGAGAACATGATTTGAAAGTTGAAAGATCAACTTCTAAAAGAACTTTAAAGTTATAGTGAAAAGTTGTTTAGCATAGGCATACCAATTACTTAGATTTTATAGCATATCAGACATAAATTATCTCTTTAAGTATCGGTAGTAGCTAATGTCATTAACATAACAATAACCTTTAGTGAAATATTAGTAACAGAGGAAAGAACATCTTGCTTAAGTCCTAGAGGCCTAAGTCCTAGCTCCAAGTTATGATTAGACACAAGACGATAAACTACTTCGAGTCTCAGTTATGTGCCCAATAAACATCTTGGACTAGATGAAGTCTGAGACCTCTTCCAATTTTAAAACCTTGTCCAAGTCTTATTTTGGAATATGGACATTTGCTGAGATACATTTTCTGAGATGCAAATTTTTACTTTCAAATATCTTATTCGCAATGCACCTGTTTTCAAGCTAAGGAAAATGGATCACATTTTGAAGAAAATGTGAAGTCTTTGAAGATGAGGCCTATTTACAGAGACCAATTTGTTTCTCTGCATTATTTTAGCATGCAACTCTATTCCAGAAGCCTCCCGACTATCCCAGGCTTCTAAAAGTGGGGGTAGAGGAAGCTTATTACCATGGAGACAGATGGGAGCAAATGGTCACATCATCAAAAGCAAACTAGGGATGTACAAAGCTTTTGTGATGCTGATCCTTTTTCTTTTTTTAAGTAAGAAGAAGAAGGGAAAAAAGGCACAAATAAAAGGACAGATCTCTCTCATTAAATCCAACACTAATTTAGTAATCAGCGAAATAAAGGTACCCTTGAAAGCTCGCTGCCAGAAAATACAGTACAACAAAGAAGCACAAAAGGTTGCTGGCTGCCAGGTGTAATTTCCAGGTACTCCAAGTGCATTTGGAGTCCCTGTTCTCTAGCTTTTCTTTACAGATTGGCTGTCTTCGTGGTAGATTCGAACTATCCATTTAGTCACCCTAGTGTGTTACCCAAATATTTAGAAGGAGAAAAATTGCAGAAAAATAACCTTTAATTTTATGATTCTGTAAGGGAAACTTCAAATTTATAAGGTATGAAAAGCTACTGTTTATTGCCTATCACTTTGGATAAACTGGAAATAGTTTTGACAGCAGGATAAGAGTTAAAGTCAGGGTAAGAGTCCAAATTTATATACAGTAGCTCATATCAGAATATAACAACCACCAATTGGATTGCTTGTATAGATATCTTTATTTACCTATCTATCACCTCTCTCTCTCTCTCTCTCTCTCTCTCTCTCTCTCTCTCTCTCTCTCCTCTCTCTCTCTTTTCCAGTTTTCTGTCACACCCATCCATTACTCTATTTTAGTCTTGTAGAAGCTGCCAAAAACCTGAAGGAAGAAAAGATTCACTCAATTTTTCATAAGTGCCCCCAAAAAGACATCACTTAAGAATGATTATACAAAAGGGAAAATTTGATCAAGATTCTGTTTTGAACTTTCAGTCAAGGCATGATTATGGGATGTTTTAGAAATTAAAGTGATGTTTTTAAAGTGTTCGGTGCTATTTAGAGGAAAATGTGATAGATAGATAGGTAGATAGATAGATAGATAGATATAGATAGATGGAATTTTATTTTTGTGGTACTAGAGATAGACCCAAGAAGTGTTTTACTATTGACCTACAATTTAGCCTATTTTTTTTTTTTTTTAATTTTGAGACAGGGTCTCACTAAATTACCAGGCTGGTCTTGAACTTGTAATCCTCCAGCCATGGCCTCTTGAGTTACAGATGTGTGCCACTGTACCTGGTTATATTATATTTTAAAATGTAAATTATGAGGAAACTTGTTTTGTTTTTAAAAATCTCCCTCTTTTTCCTTTTCCTCCTCTTCTTCCTTTTTTTTTTTTTTTTAACATCAAATTTCTCCTCTTGGCCTACAGCACTGAGAGAAGACTATTCATAATAATAAAGACATTAATTTTCTTAGTTGATCTATCAGTTCAATGCAGAGTCAATTAAAACACCAAAATTAACCTAAAAAATACTAAAATTCATCAGGAAATATACATGGTGAATTATAAAAATTCTGAAAAATAAGAGTAGTGAGGGGCAATTAATTTTTAATGATAAAATATTTTATTCTAGAGAAGAATGAGTTAGCTAAATAGAATGACCTGAAATAAACCCAAATACATGTACAAACTTAATGTGAGAAAAGGCAGATGAGTCAAATTTATGTGGGGTTTGATGGAGGAAGGAAGTTGATAAGTAGTGATGGGTAAACTCTCTAGGAAAAATTTTAAAAAAAATCAGATTCTTTATATCTCAAAACTTTCCAGAAGCTTCAAAGATTGAATTGTAATATATAGATAAAGAATATACATAATTCAAAACTTTGGTGAATTTATTTTTGCATAATCTTGGAGTATAAAAGGACTTTTTAAGTAAGGTACACAATCTCAAATCACTTAAAGAGGACAAAAAAATTGAACATATAAAACTGGAAAAAACTGCATTATATTTGGCAAATAAAGAGATAAAGGCATTAGTGTAGGCCATCTTGTACAACTTGAAAAGTTGAAACAAATCAAAAGGAAAATGGTTAAACGCATTAATATCTTCATCTTATTCACAATTAAATAATGATAACTAAAAACAATTAATATATCCATACAATGAAGTTATCTGGCAATAAAAATCAGTATTATTAATAATAACCCCAAAGTATAGACAACTCAAAAGCTATGAACTGGTGAATGGACAAACAAGATGGGATTCCACTCATTCACATATGGGCTATTATTTAGCCATGAAAGGGGGTGAAATTTGGACTCAAGGACCTTGGAAACATTATGCTAAGTGAAAGATGCCAGACACAAGACCATTGTCATATGATTCCAGTTACATGAATTGTCCATAATAGGCAAATCCAGAGGACAGAAAGTAGATTCATGGTTGCCTAGAGCTGGTATAGATGGGAACTGAGGGAAGACTGGGAGTGATTGAAAAGGGGTAAAGAATTTCTTTTGGTTTATGTATAACTCTGTGATATACTAAAACCATTAAATTGTACACTTTAAATACATAAGTTGTCTGGTATATGAATTATATATCAATAAGGTTATTTTTTAAAAGTTTATCTAAAAAAAACCATAAGGTGTGTTGAACTTGTTCACTATATTACAAAGCTAGTTAATAATGAATGTTGTAAAGTATATTGGATACAGATTTTCTCATACTCTGTAGGTAGAAATGCAAATTGGTACAATTTTTTTAAAGGACTATTTAGTAATATCTTTTAAAATTTAAACATATCACATCCTTTGATTCTTCATTTAAATATGAAAAAATTACTAAATGGATGTACTTGCAAAAATTTGCAAAGATGCATATGATAGTACCTTGTTTGTAATAGGAAAATTGGAAAACATGTAGATAGCCATTAAGAGAAGCTTTATATTGCCTTTAGTAAGTATTATAGGCTGCAAATATAGCTCAGTGATATAGCACATGCCTAGCCTGTGTGAGGATCTGGGTTCAATCCCCAGTACCAATAAAAATATATACATATAATAAAATAGTTATATATATAATAGTTATATATGAGATAACTATATGAATTGATATGAAGATATCTAAGGGGGGAAAACTAGTATTTATTGAGCATGACTATATGACACTCTTCTAAGTGGTTTACGTGAAATAATACAAATAACTTACCTACTCCTCTTTGCAATCTTATATTTTTTGTATATTTTTACCTCCAATTTTACAGGTAATACTGCTGAGAGGCACAGGTAGATTGAAGTAACTTGCCCAAATTGCTACTTTAATGGTAGACACAGAATTCAAACCCATTTGATTACATTAAAAACTATAGCTGTACAGAAATGTGGCTTCATGGTTAATTATTCTTTCTAGAAGCTTATGTAAGTAACTGGTGAAGAGAGGGGACTGAACTGCCTCCTCACTGGTTGATAGAAGGTAAACTAACAAAAACTACAGAGTGAGGTGAGATTGGTGAAGGGAGCTGGTTTTAGTTTGTGTGTTGTATTACTGCGATGAAATGTTTTAGAAGAGAAAAGGCTTATTTTGGCTCATGATTTTGGAGATTCCCCTACAAGATTGGGTGAACACATTGCTTTGGGGTTCTGGTAGGAGTGTCTGAGGGCAATGGTGGGGAGCATATGGTTGAGCAAACTGCTTGTATCATGAGCAGGGAAACAGAGCAAGAGAGGAAGAAGAGACTGGGGTTCCACAATCCCCTTACGTGCATGACCTCGATGACCTTCCATAGACCCCATTCCCTAAAGGTTCCACCATCTCCCAGTAGCGGGAAGCCTTGGAGATGGTGATCATGAGGACCAAGACTTTAGTACATGGGCCTTTCAGGGACTTCAAGAACCAAACAATAGCATATGTTCTATCTTTTAATGTCCTCACTACTGATTTAAAGCAGAATACTAAATCCATAATCCAGTCAAACAAACAGAATTTGTATGACATTCTTGGATATGAAAAATCAAAGGTCAGCTCAACAAGCCTAAAACTAAATGGCTAATCTTCTTAACTTTGATCTCTTCCTTAAATGAAATAGTGAGTATACAAATCTAATTTGCCTTTCTCAGGATGTCTAAGACATGACTATCTTTTCTGTCTATTTATGCCTGGCCTGCTCATAACCAGATCGCAGTCCAATCCAGCAAAAAACACTGTCCATGGTATTTGCTACCCACTGGTTTCATCATACCACTCCCTTCCTTACACTATAAAAGCCTGTAACTCTTCCAGGGAGGAAGACTTCATCCTTAGATCAAGTTTCAAGCCTGATCTGGCTGAAATCTTTCTTTCCAGTATCATTTCCCACAACTTCACCCTCCTCACCAGCTTTACTGCTTGCTGTGTAAGACTTTTGTTATTCCTAAATCAGCCAGTCTCCTTCCTCTCTGGCCCTCTCTATCATAGCCTCTCATCAAGGTCTAATTTGCTACCTACCCTTACCTACGGCCTTTTCCTGACCGCCTGTTTAGGTTGGATATTAAATGTTCACCAAAGGCCGGTGTTGGAGTCTTTGCTGCCAGCCGTGGCGCTGCTGGGAGGCAGTGGAAGCTCTAGGGGGTGGAGCCTAGTAGAAGGAAGTTAGATCAATGCCGTCATGCCTTTGAAAGAGATATTGGGACACTAGTCCCTTCCTCTCTCTCCTTTGGCTTCCCAGCTGCCATAAGCTGAACAATTCTGTTTCACTATGCCCTCCCTACCATGATGTTCTGCATTACCACAGGCCCAAAGCAGTTGGGCCAAGCAACCATGAAATGAACTATCAGCCAAAATAAATCTTTCTTCTTTGTAACATATTTATCTCAGGTAATTTGTAACACACCATCCCAATTTACTAAAGAAATACATTTACAACTTATTTCTCATAAGTGCATCCAGGAATACATGTCTTCATGGTTTACTTCACAATGGAATAAATGGCAACCCCTCCATACAGGCTCTGGATTCCTCTTCTCTCCAGGAAGCTCACACTATAGATTATTCTTTCTCACCCCTGTATCTTTTATTTATTTATCTATTTTTGCATCCCAATTAAAAAAAATTTTTTTAAATTTGTTCTTTTTAGTTATACATGGCAGTAGAATGTATTTTAATATATTATATACATGGAATATAACTTCCCATTCTTGTGGTTGTACATGATGTGGAGTTACACTGGTTGTGTATTCATAAATGACCATAGTAAAGTAATGTCTGATTCATTCTGCCTTCCTATTCCCATTCCCCCTCCCTTCCCTTCATTCCCCTTTGTCTAATCCAAAGTACTTCTATTCTCTGTCTCTCCCACCCCAACTAGCCTTACTCTGTGTTAACATCTGCATATCAGAGAGAACATTCAACCTTTGGACTTTTGGGATTGGCCTGTTTCACTTAGCATGATAGTCTCCAGTTTTGTCCATTACCGGCAAATACCATAATTTCATTTTTCTTTATAGCTGAGTAATATTCCATTGTGTATATATACTGCATTTTCTTTATCCCTTCATTTGTTGAAGAGCACCTAGCTTAGCTATTGTAAATTGAGCTTCTATAAACATTGATGTGGCTGCATCACTATACTATGCTGATTTTAAGCCCTTTGGGTATATGCAGAGGAGTGGGATAACTGTCACCTCTGTATCTTTAATCTCTCACTCCTACTGGTTCCTTCCCATCTCCATATTAAATTTTCCCCCAAATCTCCAAGTACAAATGATAGCACAGAGAAAGTTCTGGTCTCTATAAGTAAAATGCTAAGAAGGGAGTAAAGAGAAAGCAAGCTGTGGCTGTCATTATGAAGAACAGTGTAGAGTTTCCCCCCAAAATTAAAAAATAGATCATTATTTGATCCAGTTATTCCACTTTTGTATATATATCTAAATGAAATGAAATCAGTATACCAAAAACATACCTACACGCCCATGTTTATTGCAGCCCTATTCACAACAGCTAAGAAAATGTGGTACATACACACAATGGAATATTATTTGACCTAAAAGAAGACTGAAATCTTGTTACTTGCAGCAAAATTGATAAAACTGGAGGGCATTACTCTAAGTAAAATTAACAGATACAGAGACATATGTGGAAACTAAAAATAATCAACTTGAATAGTGATTACTAGAGGTTGTGAAGTGGGGGTGGACAAAGGTAAATTATAACAAACATTTTGGAAAAGAATTTCACATTAAAAAGTTGAAGATTATTATCTCCTATGACCCAGAAATTCCATTCTTAAATGTAGACTGCAAAGAATTTCTTGAATATGTGCACCGAGAGACATGTATAAGAGTACCCAGGGTAGCATATTTATCATAGACCATGGACTCAACTCAAATTTCTGTCAAGGGTAGAGAAAATAAGTAATATATGATCGTATCCTAATACACATAAATGTATTATGGTGCATATGATATGTTGAACAGTATCCTATAGAATGGAATATTATTGAATATAATAGAATATTACTGAGTGGCAAAATGAATAAAACATGGCTACAAATAACAATGTCGATGAATCACATCTATGTTTGAGAAAGAGAAAAGCAGCCCCTGCTATCCAAGAGCAGCTCTGGGATTATCAGATGTCCACTCATGGGTAGACTTGGTGTTCCAGTGAATGTAAATAATTTCACATGACATAACACAAGACAAGGCCATTCTGTTGCCTGTGATAGATGAAGACAAAAACAAGACTTCTCTGTAATAATAACTGACCACAGACAAAACATGGATAGTGTCCAAACCACAAAAAAATGACCAAATATTCTCTTATCTTACCTGATATGATTGCTGCTTCTTTTCCAGTTACAATTTTTGCCTTGGTCTAACCTTCCTTTCTTCTAAATAAGATTTAGAGTGATATCCAATCTAAGAATTACACCCCCCACTTCTTGACAGTATCCAATACCCAGCACAGCCCGCTTCCTTAAACTCTCCCCCAAACCAGTTAACAAAAGCCCAAGGCCTCTAAGTCCTAACACTCTGTTCCTGAGATGCTTCCTGCTTCCATGGTTCACATCCCCTTCATTGTGATGAGTAATTAACTCAACTTGTTCAAGTACAGGCTAGTTCTTATTGGACCGGACTGTGTGGATACATTAAATTAAATGAAAAAAGCAAGTCCCCCAAATATAAAACCCCATTTAAACAAGGCCAAGAAAAGGTAATTCAAATTAAATTGTTTAGGAACACATTACCACGTAGGTGATAAAAACTACAGAAATAAAAGGGAAATGATTATGTCAGGTGTTGGTGTAGGGTTTGTTCTAAGGGGAAGAAAGGGACGGCCTGAGCTGAGCTAAGGGGTATTCACAGAGTGGATGCCTGGGAAGGATGAGCACAGGGGAAAGCCAGCTCCTACCCACAAATGGATCTGAGGGCTCTGAAGGCGACCTCTCCTTCAAATATGTCTGGGAAAAGGATCCAAGCATTCTTTCACTCAATAGGGAAAGAACAGATGTAGGGAGAAAGCTTCCGTCCAGACAGAGCATACTTTATTCCAGGATGGGTAAGAGAAGAAAATACTGCAGCCTAGGAATGCTGTTGCCCAAGAGGAGGAAGGGAATAACCTCCAGATGAGTTCAGGGGAGAGCTTGTCCCCAGAATCCATCTACTGGAGGATCCAGAAGAAAACCACAGGGAACTGGTAGTCTTCATAGGATTTTTTTAAAAGGAAAGTGTTATGTGTTATTAAAAGAGGGGAATAAAATGGAATAAAAATACAATGTATTGGTCTGTGTGGGTTGCTATAACAAAATATAATTGATTAGGTGGTTTATAAACAATAGAAATTTGTTTGTGGTAATTCTAGAGGCTGGGATATCCCAAACTAAAGTTTTAGTGTGATAGCGTGAGAATGATCCACCAAGGACCATGCCTAATTCTGGTGTGATAGACTAATTGCTATAGGCCAAAATTATTTCATGTTGGTACTTTTTGTATCTTAATGTTTTTCCACTTATGCCATTTTTCTTTTTTACAACCAAGCAGTGTTAAAATAGTCCATTGTCATATTCCATCACCATGAATAAATATCATAAAGTCCAGAGACTATCAAAACCAGAAGCAAGCCACTCCAAAGGCAAATATTGACTCTTTTTTTTTTTTTTCACCACTTGTCTCTCAAGTTCTTGAACCTATTTAGAGTTAAAAGCAGCAGTGGCCCAGTAGCAATATTAACTATTTACCATTTACTTAGTTTTTTTTTTTTTTTTCCCCCAGAAAATCTGATATCCCATAGAGGAACTGTCCTCCCGAAGTGCTCTCATTCAAGGGTCCCAAATACATTTGTTTTCAGAGCCAGAGCCAGAAAATGTTCTGGAGCCTGTAGTAGTGGAATAGACTGTTGCAAACTCTTATATAATTTTTGTCCTCTCTCAGTTACTAAGAAAATGTGCAAACCTGCAAGCCCCAGTTAACATGCATCCCATAAACATCTCTTGGCTCTCATCCTGCAGAGGACACAGAGGACAAGGATCCTACTCTCAAGGAGCTGACAATCTAATGATTTGTGTTTCATAAAATCAATGAAACCACAGAATGAGTCTTAAACTTTTGAGTCCTGGATCCGTGCCACAAGCACCAACACTATTTGAGAGTCCTGTTGGAAACGCAAACTTTGGGCCCTGCCCCAGTCCTACTGGATCAGAATCACTGGAGGGTGGAGAGACAGGAAATCTCTGCAGGGAGGTTTTATACACACTGACCTTTGAAAGGCATTATAAAATTGAGAAAAGAAGAAGTTGGAGTAGACTAGGAACAGGGGGAGGGAGAGATTCAAGGAGGCCCTTGAATTGAAGCTGAAGTGCAGGTAGCTAGAGTTTGGAGTAATAAAGGGCTCTCAGCAGAGCATTCCAGGCAGGAGGAACAACAGGAGGAAAGGCAAGTAGAATGCTGGTGGCAGAAGGGAACCTGATTGAAGCTGAAAGCCCAGGAGTGATAAGAAGGAAGAACGAGTAGGAGGGCAAGGCCGGATCTTGTCAGGAGGTGGATTCAGAAAACATGTTCCCTGTAAAATATGAATATGAGTATGTGTGTGTGTGTATATATATATATACTCTGATCTCAAAGATAATTTATTTCTGTATGAAAGTATAAAACGCTAGAGAAGCAAATTATACAGCAAAATGTAGAACATTTCTCCATGATCTCCTTCCCAGCAAAAATTTTAAAAGGGTAGCATTTCGAAAATATTCCCCTAGAATATTTTTTTGTTCTTAGTCTTATCATCCTATTCCCACATACACTAAATAAGATTGTCCTTTATTCTCAGCTCTGAAACTTCCTTTGTTTACATATTTTTGTTAGAGGTTAATAGTTCTCCATCGTAGTTGGGTTCATCCTGACATAATCATACATGGATGGGATTTGACTTCAGTTCCCTTTTCTCTCCATTTTCTTCCCCTAACTTCCTCCCCTCCCCCATTCTCCTTCCTCTACTCTGCTAGACTTCCTTACACTCTTGTGTTTATTTATATTCGATCAGTTATTTTTATTTACACAGAAAGGTGAAATTCCCTGTGGTATTTTTATATATGCATATAACATTATTTAAAAAATTAATTGCCTATTGCCTCCTCTTTCCCATTCCTCCACTCTGCCTCTTGATCTTCTATACCACTGATCTTCCCTGTATCTTTACAATATCTATTCTTCCTTTCTCCTTTCTTTCATTTTATTCAGGCTTTCACATAGGAGAGGAAACATTCAATCTTTGAGTTACTGAGTCTGGCTTACTTCATTTAGCAAGATGTTCTCCATTTCCATACATTCTTCTCTATGGCTGAGTAGAACTCCCACTGGAAAAAACATATTCTTATAATAAGACTTTCTTTGGTTTCTAGACTGTCCCCTAGACTGGTGGAACCCTGAGGCTGGTGGATACAACTTGATTATAATAGAGTGGTCTAAATCTAGGTGACCATGGTAAGTGTGAAATGCAATCCTGAAATTGACTTGTAGCTTTATTTTTGTTTTATTTGTGGTGCTAGGCATAGGACTGGGGCCCCTGTACATGCTAGGCAAGTACTCTAGCACTGAGCTGCAGCTCCATCCCTTGCTTTATTTTTTTAAACAAAGAGGGGATACATGAACTAGTCAGCACTCTGTATGAATCCCTGGCCCATTCAGTGTGAATTGGGTGTATCAGCTGGCTGCATATCAGCTGGCCTGATGGCCTTCTCTGCAGGACAGCCCAAAGCCACAGGACACACACCTAACGCATGCTGTTAGTCTACACCCACTAAGGCCCATCCTTTTTGTTCCAACCAGTAGAGAATGTCCCCAGTTTTCTTGGGGACCACAGACAATGGGTCCACCCTTCTCTGTGCAAGCATGCCTGGAGCGCTGAGAAAATGTAATCATTGACTCCCCTCTTTAGGTAGATCCTCCATTCTCCTTCCTATGGGGTCTTGAGCATCATTAAGACCTGTGTGTGTTCGTTTGAGTTACTGTTTAAAAGTTGGCTTCTTAGGAAAATAAGAATGTGCTTCTAATTCTACCTTGAGGACTAGAAAAGTAGTCCTTAATCCTATAGGGAATGAAACTGAGCCCTTTACATTGATACAGGGAAATATAGGATATAAGTGGTCTCCAAATACAGCAGTCATGGGAAACTCTCAGGGAGCAAACTTTGGTTGATAATGAAGGGCTGGGGGTGTGGCTCAGTGGTAGAGTACTCACCTAGCATGTGTGAGGCACTAGGTTTTATCCTTAGCACCACATTAAAAAAAATAAACACAATAAAGTTATGGTGTCCATCTACAATTAAAAAAAAAATTAATTTTTTTTAAAAGAAAGGAGGTTTAGTGCTTTAAATCACTATCTACAACACCACAAATATTTACTAAGCACTCAGGTCAAACATTGTCTTGGGTACTGAGGATGTAATGGCACACAAACACAGACATACTTATTATTTATGGAGCTTATGGTTGTTATCTTGATGCTTACAGTTTCACAGGAAGGTCATTACAAATCTAAAAGCATTCTGATAAGTATAAAAGCTTAATTATTGTAAGTGATGTAAAGAGGAACATATGGTACTTGAAATTAAAACATGAGACAGAAGTCATCAATCTAGAGAGGCAGTAAGGGAAGACTTTACTGAAGGTCTGACACTAAACTGAGAGCTGAAGGATGACGGGGGATTGCCAAGGCAAAAAACATTCTAGGCAGAAAGATGTGCAAAGGCCCTATGGCAGGAATGTGCATGGCTGGTTCATGGCACTGGAAGAAGGTCCCAGTGACTGAAGCAGATGTTTGCAGGCAGGTGTTAGTAGTAAGATGTTGCTGTAAAGGAAGAAAGGACGAGAGTATGTGTGGGGCTCCTAGAGCACAGTAAGAATTCATATGGGCAACAGGAAGCCTCTGAAATTCTGAACCAGGATTCTGTTTTGAAAGACTTGTCCTGACTATAATAGGAACATGGATGAGGAGGGCTGACCTTGCCTCTGGGAGACTTTGCAGGAACACTGCAGAGGAGAGCAGGTAGAAGCTTGGTCTGTGGTTGAGCAGCGGAAACGAAGAATCATAACGTCTAAAAGTTCCCTAGGGTACTGCAAGCTTTCAAGAGAGCTGGGGGCTTGCCACCCCTGTTCTAAAGCTGGCTGATTCTAAAACAGCAGTCTGTATTGAGGTGGTCATACTAAATTTGAAATGTGAATGTGTGATTGACTTCCAGCTTTGTGTTTTAAAGGAATAATGGGACAGGCAGTTTTTCTAGACAAGTGAATCCTAGAAAATGAGTAGAAGCAGCAGAAGACAAATTCCTTAGGAGTGTCATTCTGCTTTATGACCACTGAGTGCTGCTGTTTCCAGTGACAAGTTCCCAAGAAACCAAAGGGGGAGCACCAATGAGAGAAACTGGGAAGGGGGGTTAGCGGGTGTGGGGGGGTTAGCGGGGGGGGGGGGTAAGGGAATCACCTTATAATACAAGAGAGCCAGGAAGACAAAGAGGTTTCCTAATTTTGATAAATCCGAGTCCTAAGCAGCAGGGGTCCACACCAAGTTTTCGTGAAGGTCATTTTGCAGTATGGTAACTTCTGGCTTTACTGTCAGCATCTCTAAAGACAGTCCAAGTAACACAGGGGCCAAGAAGGGGCTTTTTTAGAACCATTAGCGTCCTTCCTCCCCCACAGTCCCATTAGAGGGCCTTATTAAACCAACGCAGACAAAGAGCAAAGATGCCCTAGTTAATGGAGAGTCTCCGATAATTACTCTGCTCAGCCGCTTCTTTTAGGGTCTGAATGGTCTTTAAATAATGTTTCTCTTGCTGTGGTCATAGACAATGACCTAGCAGTCTGCTTTAAGCAGTGCCAATCCCATTAGCCGAAGAATAGCAAAGCTCTGGGTGAGTGTGCAGCGTGCCAAGGAGAGAGAGAAAGAGAGAGAGAGAGAGAGAGAGAGAGAGACAGACAGACAGAGTGTGTGTGTGTGTGTGTGTGTGTGTTGGGGAGCTTGGCTTATGGCAGGGATCAGGTATATGTGTCCTTTCCTCCCTTCCTCTTTGTACCCATCTCTCCCAGGAATCAAACACACCCTTGTGTCTATTAGATTATTAGATTATCTATTGCATGCCACCCAGTCTTTTCTGAAAATGGCAAGGAACTCCCTCAAATACTTGAGGAAGATGACACTTATTCGCTAAACATTTTTTTTTTAAGAGAGAATTTTTTTAATATTTATTTTTTAGTTCTCGGCGGACACAACATCTTTGTTGGTATGTGGTGCTGGGGATCGAACCCGGGCCGCACGCATGCCAGGCGAGCACGCTACCGCTTGAGCCACATCCCCAGCCCTCGCTAAACATTTTTTTCTGGAGGATATGATATCAAACATGTCCCTGTCCTCTAAGAAGTTCAAGTCCCCAAATCACGAGATTACAAGCAATACGAAGACACCTCCAGTGAATGCCTGCCACCCAGATTTGGAAAATGAGGAAAGTTTCACTGGAAAGAAAAGGAGTGGGGGAGGGGCGAATGTTGTAGGGGGAACCTCAAGGTCCTTGGGATGTCTTCCTCTCTAGCCCTCCTGGTACTGGCAACTCTTTTCTTCTGAGACTCAGAATACTTGGTTATATTTAAAGACAATTTATACCTGGGAACAGGCATCTGAATTCATCCAGGAAGGATCAAACTTTGCAATATGAAAGCAAGTGAATTCAGTCACGAGCTGCCCTGTCATATAGATGTACAAAATGACAAAGTCACCGCAGGAAATGGAACCTGCTTTTGCCCACCTTTGGAAAAGTTTTTTTTAGGATTCTGGAGTGGTCTGAAGTGACAGTTTTTGAACAAACTAGGTGTGAAAAGAGGTTAGCATAAGGAAGTTGTTAACTCTCCTTCCACAAATACATAGAGTGAGTTATGTGCACATCAGTGAGAACCACAGGCTCTGCAGCCACCAACATACATATGTCACCTGCCAACTCCTGGGAGAAATGACAGACTGCAACCAACAGGATCAAAGAGGCATTTTCTGGTTCTGACTTCTAGAAGACACCATATGCAAAGAAATATTCTACTTGGCAAAACTAAGAGGCTACTCCGTTCAGTTCTCACACCCTTTAACTTTGATCTGCCTGTCATTTGAATGACTCTGATCAGCTTATGCATGGGGTTCCTTCTGTATTATTTAATTTAAATTTCTGATGTTATTAATTTTCAAAAGCATGAAATTACTATTATTTGAGAATTGCTGGCTTCCTGTATAGGTACCATTAACAACCTATCTGTGGGGGTAATAGCTTTCATTACTATAATAATTATTTAAATAATTAAATAATTAAAGGTGCAAAAATAAGGAATCATCAGTAGAAATGAACTCGGTGATTTTGTTTGTTAGTTTTTTTTTTTCTGGTGCTTTGTTGTTTTTTACAGTAGGGGGGATGAAACCCAGGGCTTCACATGAGCTAAGCAAGTGCTCTACCACTGAGCTATGTCCTCAGCCTCACTCTTTTCTATGCTTTTGTGTCATTGATTCCGGTTCTGGGGCAAAGAACAGAATAATGGTATAAGTTTACCTGGGCCTTAGGGTGGTACAGGGGGAAGAATTTTAGATCATATGGGAAAAGGACAAAGAGATTTGGCTTTTAAGAGTAAGATCACTAGGACTGGGGATATAGCTCAGTTGGTAGTGTGTTTACCTTGCATGTACATGGCTCTGGGTTCAATCCCCAGCACCACAAAAGAAGAAGAAGAAGAAAAAAAAGGATCATAGCTTGGGATAGATTTTAAATATGAAAACAAAAGCAAACACAAAAGACAAACAAAAAGCATCCTGAAAGCAAACTTAAAAATCACTTTTGAGAGCCAAATGGAATTCTGGAATCATGGCAGTCTTGAGTATTATAAATGTAAATTGCTCATTAAGTCTTACTATGGATTATCACTGTGCTTGGTGTTTGAAGAATAAAAATATAGCAAAACCTCTCTTATGACATAACTACCTCATCACAGCATCATATGTGCTAAGGATGAAATAGGATGGATCCTCAGTAGAACCTCCAAGTACTGCCCTTAGACCTGGAAAACTGGGTCACTGACCTGGGTTCTATGCTCCAGGGGGTCCCTGTAGACATCCTCTGGCTGCATCTGTCCCTGGCCAAGCAAGCAGCATTGGTGCTCCTGCCTTCTCAATTAGGTATCTAAGGTCTCAGAATTTCTTGCCCCAAAGTTGGGGGGCTGCTCTAAGAGTTGCTAGGAATTTTCCCCAGGGCTTGTCCTCCTGGGGGTCGATCAGCTGTCAATGTATCTTTGTCATGGTTTAAAGGTATCCCTCCAAATTCATGTTTTGGAGACTTTATTCCCAAATTCATTTGTAAATGGTATTTCAAGGTAGGGCCTTTGGGAAGTAATTAGGATTAAATAAAGTCATGTGGGAAAGGCCTGCAGAATGACATTCGTAACTTCTTGTAAGAAGAGGAAGAGAGACACTGGCTAGCACTCTTCTGTCTCTCCCTGGGATGTTATGATGCAGCAAAGGCCCCATCAGATGCTGTCACCATGCTCTTGGACTTCACAGCCTCTAGATCTGTGAGCTAAATCAATCTCTCTCTCTCTCTCTCTCTCTCTCCCCCCCACCCTCTTTGTAAAAATTTTTTTTATACTGGGGATTGAACCAGGGATGCTTAATCATATCCCCAGCCCTCTTTATTTTTTATTTTGATACAGGGGCTCACTTCGTGGCTGAGACTGACCTTGAATTTGGGATCCTCTGCCTCAACCTCCTGAGTTGCTGGGATTGTAGGCATGAGCCACCACTCCTGGAATAAACCTCTATTCCTTATAAATTATCTGGCCTCAGGTGTTTTGTTAGAGCCACAGAAAATGAACTAACACAGTGCTCACAGCCTGAGGAGTGGCTGCAGCTCGGAAAATAGTAAAGTTTGGACATGGCAGTTAAGGTACTTACATATAAATGTGAGTCCTTGTGGTGCAGGACAGGGTGTGGGCTGGGAGACTGAGGGCAGCCAATCATTTTTTTTTTGTCCTAGTCCTTATAAATATCAGGGTGTGCCTGCCATCAAGGACAAGTTGTAATGAAATGAACTTTTGCTTTTTGAAACTTTTTTGGCAATTGAATTCTGATCACATGTCAAAGTTTTGTTACACTCTTGCTGCCAGAACAGGCCAATTCCACGGTTCACTCTTGTTAGGACATTTTATAGGAAAAGAGAATAGTTCATCACTTCTGGTTAAAAGCCATTATGGGGGCTTTGGTTATTATTATTTTTATTATTATTGTACTATTATATTTTGCTGCATGCAATAATATTGGAGATCAAATATTACCAAGCACTATTATAAGTTCTATTGTGAACTAATTGATTCCTCCAGCACTTTGAAGTAGTTATTATTACTATTATTATATCACTATTATTATAACCACCCCAAATGCCCCATGGGGAAACTGAGGCAAAGGGAATTAGTTTGTTCAGGGCTCAAGAACTCAATGCTAGAGCCAAGATTCTAATCACAATGCAATGCTGCTTTTATTCAATGTCCTCTGCTTTTCTATTTCAGTTCTGTTTATCCTTCAAGGCAGGCTCACACCCTGGCTCTTTCGAGTCCTATTTGTGCAGCTCTGTCTGATTTCTTGGAATTCTGGAGTGCACTCTGCCCTTGTCACTTCATGGGTATTTACTGTTGAAACCGGTATCACTCAGCTTTTTTGTCACTATGACCAAAATACCTGACAAGAGCAACTTAGAGAAGAAGTTCATTTTGGCTCACAGTTTCAGAGGTTTGGTTGGCTGATTCTATTGCTCTGGGCCTGAGATGAGGCAGAACATCATGGCAGAAGAGTGTGGTGGAGGAAAGCTGCTCAGCTTATGGCACCCACAAAGCAATGTAAGGGACCAAATATAAACCCCAAAGGCTTGCTCCTGGTGACCTACTTCCTCCAGTCACACCTTACCTGCCTACAGTTATTACTCAGTATTAAAGTCCTTTCAAATGATTAAATGATTAATCCACCTGGTGGATTAATCTACTGATTACAGTTCTCATAATCATGAGCTTTTGTGGGATACCACATATTTAAACCACAACAGGACAGCAGGGAAGCTTCCCTATGTTTACATACTAACTCTACCATCTAAGAGTGGAAGATGACTGCACTCTTGATTGACAGTTGAGTGGGAACATGACTATTTTTTTTCAGAATAAGTATGGTGGACTCTTTGGTGCAGCTATGCAAATCCAAAAAGGAGTTGCCTTGGCAACTTGGAGTACTGTCAGCAGACTGTCCTTAAGTGGTCATCCCCTTCAAGAATTGTGTCAGCTGCAGAGAACTGCCTTGTCTAAGGCTGTGACACCTCCCAGAGAATCCTACATCCAATTACTGAGGGATGTGGGAGCATAACCTCCTGACTTTCTGGGGAAATCACATGCTGGAGCCAGCTTTTCCTGACTCTTGAGGCCTGACTGTATACTCTACACTATGTTCTGTGATGGTATGTCTAGATTCTGAAATTAGATATGATAGAGGTATTTACATCATGGAAATTGGTAAAGAAATTGAGGTTTTTGCTTTTTCAGAGTTGGTTTATCAGCACACCACTGTTGCAGGCCCAATCCAAGATTACTCTGCAGCTCTGAAGGATCACTCTATCTCTGAGATGTTTGTGGGATTAGCTGAGGCTGTTTTGGGGCCTTATGGCTGTGACTCTTCCCCTAATTTGACTCACCTTCCCTCCCTTGAACATATGTTGATTCCAAGGGCACTCCTTGCATGCCAAACTCTATCAAAGCTGCTGTCTGAAGAATCCAACTTGCCAAAACAACTCTCAATGCTTTTAAACTTTAAACTTTGCAGATTACCTAGGCATTTTATCAGGAATGCTGGGCTTTTCCAAGAAGAAAGTAGAAAATATATCATACAAAAAGGTTCTATTCCATATCAAGATTAAGACAGTTTTCCTTTTATAAGGTTTTAAGTTTCTGGATGATTCTCTCAACCAGTAAGCTCTTAATAAAGTTTCCTGGTTAGTAGTAACCATTATACAAGCTACTATGAACCCATGAGGACAATAAATTTCTGCAGAATATGCTTGTTGAATGGCCACATTCAAATCTCCTGATGAAAGAGTCTTTCTGTAAATTCTATCACTTATTCTTAATCTTTCTGGTTGAAAAGGCTTTAATAGGTGATAGTAGGGGGACTCATTGAATAGTTTGCTTTGCTGAAAGCTTTTTAGTATTTTTTATTATTCATTGTTCAAAACATTACAAAGCTCTTGACATATCATATTTCATACATTAGATTCAAGTGGGTTATGAACTCCCATTTTTACCCCAAATACAGATTGCAGAATCACATCGGTAACACATCCACATTTTTACATAATGCCATATTAGTGACTGTTGTATTCTGCTACCTTTCCTATCCTCAACTATCCCCCCTCCCCTCCCTTCCCATCTTCTCTCTCTACCCCATCTACTGTAATTCATTTCTCTCCTTGTTTATTTTCCCATTCCCCTCACAACCTCTTATATGTAATTTTGTATAACAATGAGGGTCTCCTTCCATTTCCATGCAATATCCCTTTTCTCTCCCTTTCCCTCCCACCTCATGTCTCTATTTAATGTTAATCTTTTCCTCCTGCTCTTCCTCCCTGCTCTGTTCTTAGTTGCTCTCATTATATCAAAGAAGACATTTGGCATTTGTTTTTTAGGGATTGGCTAGCTTCACTTAGCATAATCTGCTCTATTGCCATCCATTTCCCTGCAAATTCCATGATTTTGTCATTTTTTAGTGCTGCATAATACTCCATGGTGTATAAATGCCACATTTTTTGTATCCATTCATCTATTGAAGGGCATCTGGGTTGGTTCCACAGTCTAGCTATTGTGAATTGTGCTGCTATGAACATCGATGTGGCAGTATCCCTGTAGTACGCTCTTTTAAGGTCTTCAGGGAATAGTCCGAGAAGGGCAATAGCTAGGTCAAATGGTGGTTCTATTCCCAGCTTTCCCAGGAATCTCCATACTACTTTCCAAATTGGCCACACCAATTTGCAGTCCCACCAGCAATGTACAAGAGTACCCTTTTCCCCACATCCTCGCCAGCACTTGTTGTTGTTTGACTTCAGAATGGCTGCCAATCTTACTGGAGTGAGATGGTATCTTAGGGTGGTTTTGATTTGCATTTCTCTGACTGCTAGAGATGGTGAGCATTTTTTCATGTACTTGTTGATTGATTGTATATCCTCCTCTGAGAAGTGTCTGTTCAGGTCCTTGGCCCATTTGTTGATTGGGTTATTTGTTGTCTTATTGTCTAATTTTTTGAGTTCTTTGTATACTCTGGATATTAGGGCTCTATCTGAAGTGTGAGGAGTAAAAATTTGTTCCCATGATGTAGGCTCCCTATTTACCTCTCTTATTGTTTCTCTTGCTGAGAAAAAAACTTTTCAGTTTAAGTAAGTCCCATTTGTTGATTCTTGTTATTAACTCTTGTGCTATGGGTGTCCTATTAAGGAATTTGGAGCCCAACCCCACAATATGTAGATCAGAGCCAACTTTTTCTTCTATCAGACGCAGAGTCTCTGATTTGATATCTAGCTCCTTGATCCACTTTGAGTTAACTTTTGTGCATGGCGAGAGGAGAGGATTCAGTTTCATTTTGTTGCATATGGATTTCCAGTTTTCCCAACACCATTTGTTGAAGATGCTATCCTTCCTCCATTGCATGCTTTTAGCTCCTTTATCAAATATAAGATAGTTGTAGCTTTGTGGATTAGTCTCTGTGTCCTCTATTCTGTACCATTGGTCTACCCGCCTGTTTTGGTACCAGTACCATGTTGTTTTTGTTACTATTGCTCTGTAATATAGTTTGAAATCTGGTATCGCTATACTGCCTGATTCACACTTCCTGCCTTGAATTGCTTTTGCTATTCTGGGTTTTTTATTTTTCCATATGAATTTCATGATTGCTTTATCTATTTCTACAAGAAATGCTGTTGAGATTTTGATTGGCATTTCATTAAACCTATAGAGAGCTTTTGGTAATATTGCCATTTTGATGATGTTAGTTCTGCCTATCCATGAACAGGGTATATTTTTCCATCTTCTAAGATCTTCTTCTACTTCTCTTTTTAGGGTTCTGTAGTTTTCATTGTATAAATCTTTCACCTCTTTTGTTAGGTTGATTCCCAAGTATTTTATTTTTTTTGAGGATATTGTGAATGGAGTGTTTTTCCTCATTTCCGTTTCAGAAGTTTTGTCGCTGATATACATAAATGCCTTGATTTATGTGTGTTGATTTTATATCCTGCCACTTTGCTGAATTCATTTATTAGTTCTAGTAGTTTTTTTGTAGACCCTTTTGGGTCTTCTAGGTATAGAATCATGTCATCTGCAAATAGTGATAATTTAAGTTCTTCTTTTCCTATTTTTATGCCTTTAATTTCTTTTGTCTGTCTAATTGCTCTGGCTAGTGTTTCGAGAACTATATTGAATAGAAGTGGTGATAGAGGGCATCCCTGTCTTGTTCCAGATTTTAGAGAGGAATGCCTTCATTTTTTCTCCATTCAGAATGATGCTAGCCTGAGGCTTAGCATAGATAGCTTTTACAATATCGAGGAAAGTTCCTGTTATCCCTAGTTTTTCTAATGTTTTGAACATAAAGGGATGCTGTACTTTGTTGAATGCTTTTTCTGCATCTATCAAGATGATCATATGGTTCTTATCTTTAAGTCTGTTGATGTGGTGAACAACATTTATTGATTTCTGTATATTGAACCATCCTTGCATCCCAGGTATGAATCCTACTTGATCATGGTGCACAATTTTTTTGATGTGCCTTTGTATCCAATTCACCAGAATTTTATTGAGGATTTTTGCATCTAGGTTCATCAGAGATATTGGTCTGTAGTTTTCTTTCTTTGAGGTGTCTTTGTCTGGTTTCAGAATCAGGGCGATGTTGGCCTCATAGAATGAATTTGGCAGAGCTCCCTCTTTTTCTATTTCCTGAAATAACTTGAAAAGTACTGGTATTAATTCTTCTTTAAAGGTTTTGTAAAACTCCACTGTATACCCATCTGGTCCTGGGCTTTTCTTGGTTGGTAGTATTTTGATTGCTTCTTCTATTTCATCCATTGAAATTGGTCTGTTTAAATTGTGTGTATCCTCCTGACTCAGTCTGGGCAAATCATATGACTTAAGAAATTTATCGATGTCTTCACTATCTTCTATTTTATTGGAATATAGGTTTTCAAAATAATTTCTAATTGTCTTCTGTATTTCTTTAGCATCTGTTGTGATATTGCCTTTTTCATCCCGTATGTTAGTAATTTGAGTTCTCTCTCTTCTTCTCTTCGTTAGCATGGCTAAGGGTCTGTCAATCTTATTTATTTTTTCGAAGAACCAACTTTTAGTTTTGTTAATTTTTCCAATAGTTTCTTTTGTTTCAATTTCGTTGATTTCCTCTCTGATTTTAATTATTTCTTGCCTTCTGCTACATTTGCTGTTGTTTTGCTCTTCCTTTTCTTTCTTTGAGATGAAGTGTGAGCTCATTTATTTGTTGGTTTTTCCTTTTTTTGAGGAATGACCTCCAGGTGATGAATTTTCCTCTTAAAACTGCTTTCATTGTGTCCCATAGATTCCTATATGTTGTGTCTGTATTTTCATTTATCTCTAAGAATTTTTTTATTTCCTCCTTTATGTCTTCTGTAACCCATTGATCATTTAGTAACATATTGTTCATTTTCCATGTGATGTAGGATTTTTCCTTCCTTCTTTTATCATTGATTTCCAGTTTCATTCCATTATGATCAGATAAAATGCATGGTATTATCTCCACCCCTTTATATTTACTGAGGGTTGCCCTATGGCATAATATATGGTCTATTTTTGAGAAGGATCCATATGCTGCTGAGAAAAAAGTATATCCACTTGATGATGGTTGATATATTCTATATATGTCAGTTAAGTCTAGGTTATTGATTGTGATATTGAGTTTTATAGTTTCTTTATTCAACTTTTGTTTGGAGGATCTGTCCAATGGTGAGAGAGGTGTGTTGAAGTCACCCATAATTATTGTGTTGTGGTCTATTTGATTCTTGAACTTGAGGATAATTTATTTTATGAATGTCGCAACACCATTATTTGGTGCATAAATATTGATAATTGTTATGTCTTGTTGGTGAATGGTTCCTTTTAACAGTATATAATGTCCTTCCTTATCCCTTTTGATTAACTTAGTCTTGAAGTCGATTTTATTCGATATGAGGATGGCTACTCCTGCTTGCTTACGAGGTCCGTGTGAGTGGTATATTTTTTCCCAACCTTTCACCTTCAGCCTGTGTATGTCTTTTCCAATCAGATGTGTCTCCTGGAGGCAACATATTGTTGGATTTGTTTTTTAAATCCATGTTACCAGCCTATGTCACTTTATTGGAGAGTTTAAGCCATTAACATTTAGAGTTACTATTGATATATGGTTTGTACTGCCAGCCATGTTTGATTATTTATCTTTTTTTTTTTAATTTAGTTTGTTTCTCCATGATTAGCTTTCCCCCCCGCCCTCTGTCATTACCGAGGCACTTCCCACTGATGGTTTTGGTTGTTGTTTTTCATTTCTTCCTCGTGTAGTGTTTTGCTCAAGACACTTTGCAATGCTGGTTTTCTGGCTGCAAATTCTTTTAGCTTTTGTTTATCATGAAAGATTTTTGTTGTTGTACCTGAAGCTTAATATTGCTGGATACAGAATTCTTGGTTGGCACCCATTGTCTTTCAGTGTTTGAAATACGTTGTTCCAGGATCTTCTCACTTTCAGCATCTGTGATGAAAAATCCGTTGTTAACCTTATTGGTTTACCACTGAATGTAATCTGCCTCCTTTCTCTTGTAGCTTTTAATATTTTCTCTTTGTTCTGTATATTGGCTATCTTCATAACAATGTGTCTTGGTGTTGGTCTACTCTGATTTTGTGTTCTCGGTGTCCTGTATGCATCTACAATTTGGATATCCGTTTCCTTTTTTATTTCTGGAAGGTTTTCTGTAGTTATTTCATTCAGCAGGTTACTCATTCCCTTGGTTTGAACCTCTGTACCTTCCTCTATCCCAATGACTCGTAAGTTTGGTTTTTTTGTTATCCCATATCTCCTGGATGTTTTTCTCGTGATTTTTTACCAGCCTTTCTGAGTTGGCTAGACTCTTTTCAAGATGATATAATTTGTCTTCATTATCTGACATTCTGGCTTCTACTTGCTCCACTCTGTTAGTGATACTCTCAATTGAGTTTTTTATTTGGTTTATCGTTTCCTTCATTTCTAGAATTATTGTTTGATTTTTTTATAATCTCTATCTCCTGATAAAAATGCTTAACTTCTTCTTTTATCTGTTTATGTAATTCATTTTCAATGTGTTCTTTCACTGTTTGAATTTGCTGTCTCATATCCTCTTTAAGGTTCCATTCCATCTGTCTAAGGTATTCCTTGAGTTCTTTATTTGACCATTTTTCTGATGACTCTGTGTCCTCCTGAATATTTAGGCTGTCCTGCATTGTTTGTACTCCTTTTCTTCCTTGCTTTTTCATGCTGCTCATGTTACTTCTTGTTCTGTTTGACTGCTGAGTTACTATTTTCTCCTATAAATTTATTTGATGCTTGGGTGGAAAGGTATTAGAAGGGAAGGGAAGAAGTCACTAAAGAGAATGAGAGTAAGTAGGTAGAATTCAAGGAAGGGGGAATAAGAAAATTGAAAAGAAATGAAAAGACAAAAGAAAAAAATAGAAAAGAAAAAAGAAAAAAAATTAAAAAAAATAAAAAAATTAAAATTAAAATTAAAAAAATAAAAATAAAAAATTTAAAAAACAACAAAAAATGAAAATGAAAAGAAACCCAAATTAAAAAATTAATAAATGCAGTCTTAAAAAATTTAAAAAAATTTTAAAAAAAACCAAAAAAATGAAAATTAAAAAAAAACCCAAATTAAAAAAAAAATTAATAAATGCAGTCTTAGAGTTTGATTAACTTCTCTTCCAGTAGGTGGAGCTGTGCTCACCGGGCCAAGCTTCTCCTCTCAATAAGCAAGAACCAATCACTGTGCAGCAGCTCCTCCTCCCAGACTGGGCGGGTCTCCAATCCTGAGTGCCTAGGGCCTCCACTTGTGTCTAGTCACTTCCCCACTTTTCCTCAAGCCAGGCCCCACTCACCGGTGACGCTCACCACAATACTGGCTACATGCCAGGTCTGCTGCTCCCAGGAGCCCTGTTTTCATGAATGAGTGGACACACTCTCCCTGTTTGCCATTCCCTCAGACCCTATGTTTGTAGAGCTTGAGGCTGAGAATCCTCAGCGAATTTTGCTTGCCCTCTGGTAGCCATGCCCCTGGTAGCTGGTGCAAGAGATCTCAGTTGTCAGCACTGGTGGGAGCGGTAGCCGGGAGTTCCGCATCAAGGGTCCCGCGCCACTCCTGATTCCCTCGGTCTCACTATCGCGCTTGGGAGAGCTGGGAGGGGCCCTTAAGGTTTCCCTGCTGTGTGGAGATGGAAGGCTAGGGGGTTACCCACCCTAGCCTTCTGGTGACATCAGTTCTCTGCCATGGTGGTATCTCATGCAAATGGCGACAGTTCGTTTCCCTTTGCAGGGTGACCAATGCAATGGGTGGGTCCTGATTGGCTCTCCCAAGCCCCGTTTCAATCCTGTGGCCACTGCCTATGAAGGCTCAGTTGGCATTTACCTTTGTAGGTTCAGAAGGGCCGACCAGTTGTTTCAGCGGGATCCTTTAGTGCTGAGTCACAGCAGTTTGTCTGCGAGAGGCAGGCTAACAGGAGCTTGAATTCAGCCGATCTGGGCTCGGTGTGTGTTCTGAGAGGCCCAGACTGTTCGCCCCAGATCCACGTCAGCTCAGCATTGCCTAGTGATCCTGAGCAAACAGCATTTAGATGGTTTATGACTCCCTATGCCCGCGCAGCTGAAGAGGTCAGAGACTTGATCTCTCCGCGCTCGCCGCCATGTTGGATCCTCAATCTCCCATCGTATTTTTGTTAATCTACTTGTAGGATTGATCATCCAAAGATTATGAAAAATGTATGGCCTGGCCATTGACTTATCAGAAAGAGTCTTGGCTATAGTTCAAGAGCTGGCTCTTGGTGAGTCTCACCATTCCAGCCAAAGAAGGTTAGGAATTAATCTTTAGGTGTTGGATGTGGAAGTTTCCTTGGAAATAAATCTTAGATATCTAGAAAGCTTAGAGAAAGAATCTAGTTACTAACTTGTAGGGAGCAGTTTCAATATTTTAACAATGGGCGTGGCCTTGCAGGGGCCTGTCCACTGAATGGCAGGCACATTAAATTTTTCAGGGAGTAATTCCATTTGCGACTTTAAATTTTTCATCTCAACTAGTTTCAATTTATCTAAGGTTAGAAATTAATTGTCATATTGCTCTTAATGAATATCCTAATTGTCTTTGGGCATATTTGGGGGAATAGATGAGGTATATTGCTGAGGGCCATTACCAAGTAGGTATGACGCATCAAAATCTCCTTGCCAGCGTACCCCATGCTGCTTAGGACATTCGATGGGACATTGCATGTACCCTTTAGTAAGATGACCCTGCTCAAGGTGATCGAGGGTGGATCCAGGTTTGAGGAAGTATCCTGCAGGTTTGAGGAAGTATCCCGGTCCTTGGGTTTAGGGTGTTCACGCTGGCAAGGAGATTTTGATGCGTCATACCTACTTGGTAATGGCCCTCAGCAGTATATTTTGTTTGTTGGTTGGTTTTGGTACTGGGGATCTAACCCAGGGGCCTTTTACCATTGAGCTACATCCCCAGCTCCCTTTTATTTTTTATTTTGAGACAGGGTCTTGATAAGTTGCTGAGGTTGGCCTTGAACTTGTGATCCCCCTGTTTCAGCCTTTAAGTCGTTGCAATTACTGCATCATGCATCACTACACCCCACTTGCTTTTATTTCTTGAAAGACAGCATTGCTTTATTGAATTCTGGCTTGAGCATTACTTTAGTAAATGAAAACTAAAAGGAAAAAAAATTCTAACAAATGAATAGAATAATGGCATCTCCTTACCTGCCATTTGGTTTCATTTTAGCAAGTATTTGTTGTGATCATTTGCTAGACTATGATAAGTGTCATGGTACATGAAAATATAAATATGTTAATATATCTGCCTTTTAGGTGATAACAGAAGGAGGTATAATGGATGAAACTCTTTGTTAATAAATCTGAAACCTCAATAAATCTGAAACATAAACAGGGGAATCTGAAGCAGGATAATAAGAAATGAAGTATGTCCAGGAGTTGTTTAAAAAAAAAAATTGTGTCTGAAGTGTAGACCGGGAAGGAGGGAGTATGTGGAAGGTAAGTCAGGAAAGGTGGAGTGTCAACCAAGACACTTCCAGCTGTAAATGACAGAAAGCAATTCAAATTACCTTGAGCAAATGCAGACTTAACTGTGATGTAATTGTGAGGTCTAGAAGGTGGAGTTGGCTTCAGGCCTGAGGAGATCATGAAATTCAAATAAGGTTATTAGCTCTTACGCTCTCTTTCCTCCACCTTCCCACTCCTCTCATATAAATTTTTCACCCCTTCTTCTATAGAAAGCTTTGGAGATGTTCTAGGAAAGATGACTATTGGAAGCCGTCAATGCATGTCCTTTCTAACCTATGACCCAATACACAAATCACTTTCCATAATTTCAAGCAGAAAAATTCCAATATATGATGATTGATTGCCTGGGTTATGTGCCTGTCCTTGAAGCAACCATGGAGACCAGGGTACCATAGGTAGTAGGATGTGCCTAGCATTGATGACATGCTTATCCTGAAATTTAGAGGTAGAGGCAGTTTTCCAAAGGAAGTGGGAGCGCTGAGTAGAGAAAAACAAAGTCATATCTCCAACATGTAGGATGCCAATGAGGTAGAGAGCCTGAAATGTGGAGCCTTAGGCTCTGGAATATGAACTCCTTCTGGCAATAATAAGGTCATCAAATTCTTTGGAGTAAGAAAGTGGCCTTGGATCATGGTTGGAGTAGATCATCTTTTGAGTTTCCATTCTGTGTTGAAATTATTCTGAATTTGAAAAAGATGGTGGTCTTGATATAAACTATAGACTTTAGGTGATAATGATGTGTTCATGTAGGTTCATGGATTCTAACAAATATACCACTGTGGTACAGAAGATGATCTGGGAGTTTGTGCATATGTGGTGGCAAGAGTATATGGGAACTCTGTACTTTCTGCTTAGTTTTTCTATGAATCTAAAAATAATCTATTAAAAAATGGTGGTGCTGCTGTCAACAGACAGCCTTTTGAATGAAGTCAAGAACTTAACTATTTTTAACACAGAAATGTAAAATGTCTCCAGTTGACAAACAGACCCACCAGTCAGCAGCTGCCCAGCTGAGATTATTCTGGGTCTTCATCTTTTCTCCAGAGATCACCACTTAACTCTGATGCTGAAGATCTACATTAATGATAGTAAGTAAAGTTAGTGATTTTGCAAATATGGCTTCTTTAATGCATTTTACTTGCCAAATGTTGTGCTTTAATGCATGGTGCACAGACCCATCAAAGTGTGGTCCATGAATGACCTACATTATAAGTACTTGGTACTTGTTTAAAAAAATCACATAATTCAGGATCATATTGCAGGTAGACCTTCAAAATAATTATCTGCAGGTATATGACTTAGGAATTTTGACACTCAAAATGTGGCATCACCTAGAAGTTCACTAGAGGTGCTGAGATCCCAACTCAGATATACTGAATCAGAATATGCATTTTAAGAGGCTCCTCAAAGCTTAAAGTCTGAGAAGCATCATTCTAGAAAATTCTGTTACACTAAATTTTGAGAATCACTCATCTAACCAAAGGCTAATGAATGTAGAGATGATTACAGCACAGTGTGATGAGTGTATTTACAGAGGAATGTGTGATTTCCTCTAGAAGTGCACAAAAGTAGTAAATTCCATGTCAGGGAAGGTTTTCAGGAAAGGTGTGATGTTTTATACTTCTAAAAGAGCAAGGAGATGTTAGCCAGGCTAGGAGGGTGGGGAATCTCATCAGTGGGATCCACATGTACACAGTCTTGAAGCAAAAGAGAATACTGCAAGTTCAGGTAACAACAGCAAACTGTACCTCAAAGTGCATGGTTTGGTAAAGAGTTTATTTAAATTCTGAACACCAATTAAATGAGATTAAAAAAAACCTCAACAGTTAAAGATTTGCTTATCAATCTTTGGGAAGAGGGGTTGGAATCAAATTTTTAAATTTCTATGATGTCACTTTCTCTGACCCCTCTGATGATTTCTTTTTGCATCCTTTATTGATTCACCTATCCATTCAAACATACATACATGGTCCCTGTGTTAGGTTCCTAGGATGTGGTGGTGAATGAAACCAAACTGTTCCTGCCCTCAAGGGATAATTTATAGGTGAGACTAGGGAGGAGTGGAGAAATTAATAACAGTATGATGTGATGGAGAATAAGTCAGGAAACCACAAGGAAGATCTGTTCCCATTAGACCTGAATATCCCTACCAAGGGGCCAAAGTCACTAGAGCGAAGTGGAGGGGGTTCTATGAGAAGCATCCTGTCCCCATCCCATCCCCAAGTGTGTACACACACTTCTGTTTTCCTGGAAATCTTCTGTGGGGTAGAAGACCTCCCCTCAAAAGCACTCACTTTCCACAGGCTGGAAACAAGAGGAAAGAGCAGTAAAAACTGACTTTCATCCCAGCTCCAAACACAATCTTACTTTGGGAAAGAACTGAACCTCAAAACTGACCCGGTTCTGGTGTGTTCCAAGTGACACTTTCCAATTGCAAACATCCATCTTGGAGTTGGGAGGAGCAGTGAGGAGACTCTGCGGCACGCGCCACTGCTTTTACAATGTATGTGATAAAAAAAAAAAAAAAAAAAAAAAAAAAAACGGTGTATTTGAAAGTAAAGAGATAAGGATGCCCCGGGGAGTGCGGTAGGGCGCTTCCCGCCCGGTCAGTCTTCGCGGCCTGGAACCTTGTGTGTCGGGGCCTGGCTGCCGGGCCTCCGGGGGAAGCATTTGGGAGTGGGACCGCGAGCAGCCGCTTGTAAACAGAGCCGGGCTGGGATGGTCAGCGGCCGGACCGGCTGTCACCGTGCGGCGGGCGGGCTGCCCAGGCCGGGACCCCGCCAACAGTAGGCTGCAGGCCCCGCCGCTGAAGGGAGACGAGCCACCCGGTGAGCATCCGCTTGCTTCTGTGCTGCCTACCGGAAACGGGGAGGGCCAGGGATGGGGATGACAGCGTGGTAAAGACCGAGCAGCTCCCCGGGGTAGCGGTGATGTTGCTGTTTCTTCTCCGCACAACGTTTTTTTTTTTCGTGCCGGAGACTGCACTCCATGGCAATGGATAAAGAGTGAAGGGAGATTACGTGATGCTCTGTTGCTCATTTTTTTTTTTTTTTTTTGGTGTGAATCAGGTAAATATCTGAGTCGAAAGTAGTTGATGTAGGCGGTCTTGCTCTGTGCGTTGCTTTTGGTCCCCTCTCTCCAGGGGTCATGGAAACCAAGTCTCAGCAGAGCTTTTAGTCACATCAAGCCAGGCCACCCCGAGAACACAAGGATTGCTCTTTCTGACGACTCTGCCCATTTTAAATGTATAGTAAATGACACCACATGACTGATGACAAGCATGGGCTGGTCTTCTATGAAAGGATTACTAAGCTAAAAAAAATCAACATAGGGAAATCTCAGGCCCACTTCTTAAATAAAATAAATTACTACCGAGAAATACTACTGGATGACAAATTGAGACTGCTTTTTATGTATATAGCTCGCAAAGTAAAATCAGTTTAAATTTACTTGGTTAAACTGAGGTGGAGCCATGCGGTTGTAAACTTATTTGGAAGGTATTTTTCCTCTTTTTATTTTTTTTCTCATTGGAAGAAGTTAAAGGGAAATAGTTATTTCCCCCATATTTTAAAATTTCAATAATCACAGTGTATTGTGATTTGTATTTTTAAGATATGTTATTATAAAACATCACATGTAAATTATAATTGGTTTTCTTAAAATACTAAGTAGTGTTTGTCTCATTAACTTCAAGAAAATGCCTTAACAGAGACCAGGCTACATATATTGTCTCTAAAAGGTCAATAGACATGTGTCACCTTGAGACAAATATTAGGTTAAATTGCACATAGAGACATCTTTTAAAATCACGCACCAAGAAATAATATTAATGCCTGTTGAGTTTATTTTTACAATGACTATTATCATGATGTCATGGTTCATAGCAAGAACTATATAAAGTCAGACTACTTCAGTTTAAATTTCTGCTTGATCACTTCCTACTTGTGTAACTTGGGCAGTTTACTTAGCTTTGCTGTGTTTGTATCTGTAAAATAGAAATAATAACTATACTGACTTCACTAGAGTTTTTATGGGGATTAAGTTAATTTTTTAAAGTGCTTAGAACAGGGCCTAGTATATAGTAATTACTATGTACATATTTGTTAATAAATATATAAAGTAAATACATACCCCTGTTGAAATGTAGAATGGTGATTACCAAGGGCTGGGGGAGGGAGAGAATGGGGAGTTGTTCTTTAATGGGTATTGAGTTTCACTTTTGCAAGATGAAAAGAGTTTTGGAGACTGTACAACAATGTGAATGTACTTAACTGAATGATATTCTTAGAAATGTTTAAGTGGTAAATTTCATGTTATAATTATTTTACCATAGTAAAAAAAAAAATCACAGTTGACAAAGTTAGGCCCTCAAGATCTTTATTGACACACAGTATCCCATCCACAGTTGCCTTTGCCATTGTGAAAGTGCAACTTCCAAGTAGTCATCAGGAAGATGAATTTATTTAGTGGATGCATGCAATTGGGATTCATCATAAGGAGTACAAATAAATTATATGAAACAACACCTAAGACTCTGGGGCAGGCACAATTCTAAAAATGCCTCTCCATCAAAGTTGTTGTCCCTAATCCTTGGAACCTGTGCATATAAGATATCACTCCCTTGATTGTATTCTGCTATATGGCACAGTTGAGTATAAAATGAGTAGATTTCCTAGGTGGCCTAATCTAATCACAAGTGGAGGGCTTTCTCTGGCTGGGAAATCTGAGAGATTTGAAGAATGAGAAGCTTAGCATGTTGTTGCTGTTTTAAAGATGGAACTGTATAGTTGAGAAAGAATTCAGGCAGCCTTTAGGAATTTAGAAAGTCTGGAATTACTGAGGGGGTGGCCCTCATCTGACAACCAGCTTAGAAGTGGGACCCACAGAAAGGCCACGGGCACTGATTTCTTTCAACAACACAAATGAGCTTGAAACAGGATTCTTTACCAGAGTTTCTAGATAAAAGCCCAGTTTAGTGTGGCCAACACCTTGATTTATAAGAGAGACCCTTAGCAGAGAACCCAGCCCGACCTATCCAAACTTCTGATTTTAGGAACTGTGAGATAATAAATGGATGTTGTTTGAACTACTTAGTTTGTGGAAATGTATTATGCAGCAGTAGAAAGCTAAAACAGACTCCAACAGAAAAATGGCAAAAGAAATGAAGAGACTAACTACTCATGTTTGGATCTGAATATCCCCCAAAGGCCCATGTATTAAAGACTTGGTCCCCAGGTTGGTGCTATTAGGAAGTAATGGAACCTTTTACAGGTGGGGCCTAGTGGGAGGCCATTAGATTTTGGGGGGCATGTCTCCAAAGGAGATTGTGGGGTTCCAGATACTTACTTGTTCTTTTTGTTCCTAGGCTCATGATGTAAATGATTTTGCTCTACGAGGCATTCTGACTATGATGTGCTGCCTCACCACAGGCCCAAATAAAATGGGGCTAATAATATACTGAAACTTCAAAAACTATGAGCCAAATTAAACCATTTCTCTTTATAAATTGATTATCACAGGTATTTCATTATAGTGACAGCAGGCGAACATACTGTTCATAGAAGAGAAAATCAAAAGCCAATAAATATATAAAAACATTTTCTTTCCATTAATCAAAGAAAATTGAAAATATAGCAAGGTACCATTTTCCCAGCTCTCCAATTAGCATAATTTCTACAAGTTCTCATTCCCCATTTCAGTAAGGGTTCAATGGAGTAGACATTCTCAAATACTTTGAGAAGCACACAATTATTATGACCTTTCTGAAAAGCACCTTGGCTAAGTTATGAAGAGCCCCAATAATGCTCCTAACTTTGACCTCTGCTAACATTCCTTTTCTGGAAACCTAATGAGGAATATTTTAAAGGTTAATATTCAAAGATGCTCAGTATAGCCTTGTTTAGAAAAGTATTGGCAGTAACCTAAATATCCAATAATAGGAGAACAGTTACTATGGTATCATAGAAAATATAGTATTATATAGACATTAAAGACCCTGTCTCTAAATAAGATATAAAATTGGGCTGGGGATATGGTTCAGTGTGTGAATGCCCCTGAGTTCAATCCCAGGTAACCCCCCACAAAAAAAGAATATCTATAGGTGCTGGATGTCGTGGCTCATGCCTGTAATCTCCGTGACTCAGAAGGCAGAGGCAGGAGGATCACAAGTTCCAGGCCAGCTTCAGCAGTTAACAAGACCCTCAGCAACTTAGTGAGACCCTGTCTCAAAATGGGACTGGAGATGTAGCTTAGTAGTACAGTGACCTTGTGTTCAAGATCCCCAGAATGAACGAATAAATAAATAAATCTATAGGGAAGGACTGAAAAGGCTAAAATGGTGCAGTGTTGACTAAGCATTGCTTATTTTGCCTTTTATTCTTCTGTGTTTTCAAGATGCTGAACAATATACTTGTGGCACTTTTTTTATAATCATGGAAGTCAATAAGCTATTTAAAAACCTGTCTATATTGTGGGGAACACAATGAATCTAAAACATTGTGCAGTCAAATTATGAGGATAGTAAAATTCATAAATATGTGGCAGAAATTGACCTTTTTAGAAAGTAATATGAGGCAGGAAGCAATAAATATTATTGGAAAGATTAAAAATAAAGTTGGATAATATTTCTTGTTATATAATCATTGAAACCTTTGTGGTGGAAAGATCACCTAGTATCATGTAAAAGCAATAGAAAAAGAAGGCACATGGCTGAATTTTTATTAAAAGTCCTCCCCCCCCCAAGATTAATAGATTTAGGCTTTAGGTTATGGATCAAGTTTACTTATATAAAGGAAAAACAAAGAACTATGAGAAATTATGTGACCATTTGTCAAAAAGAAAGAGCTTTGCACATTAGGACTGAGAAACCAAGCTGGACATAGACCAGTATAATCTGCATTAGAAACATCCAAAGCTAATATTTATTGAATATTTATCAGAGACTTAACATACTCTAACTGTGGTTTGTATGCTTTTGGAAGTCTTGAAGTCATTTGTTTCCCTATTTCAGAAGCAGGCAGATAGATGGTTACTACTCTAATCTCTACTTTCAGAAGACCTGATTTTAATAGGTCATTTGGGCAGAGATTTTAGAGTTCTCCATCTCTAGACAGTTTCCAGAAGTGCTTGGCTACTGCTGCTCCCACTTTTATTTTCCTGTTGGCTTCGTTTCTATTTTCACTTCACCCTATGCTTCCATACCCCTAGAGAAGTAGGAAAAGTGTCTGCTGGCCCATTGGCTGCTAGCCAGATGCTGATTTGCTTCATGGGGAATGTTAACCCTTTAAAAGAAGAGGTATGGGGGGATATCTAGCAAGGAATTGCTTTTGTTGTTATTATTATTTACTTGAGGAGCAGATTTGGGATTTGATTCATAAAGACTTGAACTGTTTTTTAGCTTTTGGTGCAAGCCAAATGATTTCATGAACATTACTGGTAATGATTAAGAATGTGATAAAAATGACCATCAGTAATAAAGTCCACACACTGTTTGCTCTCATTTTGTTGGGTATTCTGGATCATAATAAACACTGAAAATCTCATGTAATTTACCTTCCAACCGACAAGAGAGTGAAAGCTTTATTTGGCCAAAAAGTGTAATTAATCTTGATGGCAGGATGAGTTATGAGCAAAAACCAAAATCAAAATATAGAGGCCATTGCATTGAGATGTTACACATGCTGTTTCCATTAACATTTCATTTGTTTTTCATACTCTGATTAATTGTTAATTGGAGTTACATGTTTCAAATCGGATTACCCAATTATATGCCACATTTATGAGTATGGTAGAGATTTATTTATCTAATTAGCTTGATTAGTGTAGCCAACTTATAATTCCATTCAAAGTAAAGCTATGCTGTTCAGCATTATCCAGTTCACTTGCAGACATTTATCTAATTGGGAAATTGTTAATTATTCACTTCACTTTGTGGTCTGTAGATGTGATTTTAAATGTTGATCTTCAGTCACAGAATGGGGAACATATATTATGGGTTAGAAAACATCAGAGATGTAATCAGCAGTTTTCATGTCTAGGAAATTAGCTAAATGATCTCTTCCCATGTGTTTACCAGGACTTCAGTTTTCCAGAACAATTTTTCTGCTACCTTCAGGGGTCTATTTATTCACTGATTCAACAAATGAGAATTGAACATTTACTTTATGTCGTGGCACTGTACTTAGAGCTGGGAATACAGCCTTGAACATGACAGGCATAGTCCTTGCCTTCATGAATCGTATAGTCTTTGGTGGAGATAGAACTGACCATTTTTTGAATAATATAAGAAGCATTCTAATGGAGGAAGTCAGGGTACTGTGGAAGAGTATAGGAGGCCTGTTCAAAATGAACCTGGGAGGTTCAGAGACATGATTCCTCAGCAAAGACCTGAAGGCTGAATTAAAAATTAGTTTGCAGGTGGGGGTGGGGGAAAGGTATGCTTAGGGAGGGAACAGTAGTGGTAAAGGGATGAAGATGATGGTGGCGGGAAAAAGCATTTCAAGGCAGGCAAAACAGGATAGTTAAGAAGCATGTAGAAAATTATAGTTTGTAAATTCTTAAAATTTTTTTTTAGTTGTAGATGGACATACTTTTTATGTATTTATTTGTATGTATTTATTTATATGCAGTGCTGAGGATCAAATCCAGTGCCTCACACATGCTAGGCAAGCGCTCTACCACTGAGCCACAATCCCAGCCCCTAGTTTCTAAATTCCTCATGGCTGGAGACAAAGTAGTATTTCGAAGGGAGAATCAAGACATAAGCCCAGGAAGGAGAGTGGCTATGAGCCTTTTCCGGTCATGTTAAGAAGTAGATGGTTTACCCAGAAGCCCTTGTAGAAAGCCCACTTTGATTGCAGTGTGGCAAATGAGTAAGAGGAAGATTAAGACTGAAGGGAAGACAACTGGATGGTGATGACTACACCAAGGCATCAGGGGTGGGGAAAATGGATAGATCTGGCAGGTATCGTGGAGGTAGAATTCATGTGAGTTGCTGAGGTGGAGTAATTGTAGGTGAGAGAGCTAGCTGCAAGGACCAAGGCTGATATTCATCTTTTGGGGGCAGATAATGATATCCTTCACTCTCAAAAATGCTGGGACAAGGGACAGGTTTGAAGGGCAGATGAGGAGTTTGGTTTTGTGCACATCAAGAATTAGGGAACCTACAGAAGGCATTTGCTTATGTGGGTCTAGCGCTCAGAGAGTGATCTGTTCCTCCTTTGCTGTGTGGATTGGAGATCACTCAGGGAGGGCAGAAGAGGAACAGATAAGAGGATTATAGGTATAACAAGAATACTCACATTTATGACATTGGCATAGAGGGGAGTGAGAGGAGCAGCTAGAGATGGAGAAATTCCATAGTAGGTTGGGGGTTGAGAGCAATAGAGTGGGTGCTCTGTAGGCCACATGCCCAGTGGTTAGTGAGATGCGAAGGGAGAACCTGGATTTAGTAACAGAAAATATTGGTGCCCTTTGCCTGTGAAATTTCAGCTGGAGCAGAACCGACTGCTTCTGGGGGGAGAACAAATGGGTGGTGAGAAATGGAGTCTGCAAGAATAAAGAATGAGTTTCTTCCAGAAACTTAGACAAAGAAGAGAGGAGAGGGAATGTATCCTCAGTGTGGAAGAGCTTGGGAAGCAAGAAAGGGGTTTATTTTTGTGCTGTTATTTGAAAAGATCTGTTCCTTTTAAGTAATACAACGCTTGCCCCACTGAATTCCTCCATTGCAGGGCCACCAAAAAAATGGAGGCAGATCAACTCCTGCTGGCTTGGACAAGGCAGGAGGCACCCTTGAATAGGTTAAAACCTATCATAGAGCTTTTAAAACTGATTGCTGTCACTACTCTGTGACTTTGTGTTGGTTTTAAATGGGAGAAGATCAAAGAGATGTGGTGACCTTTTCCTTGGTATCAGACAGACACCTGTGGGCATCCTTTGGCCTGATTTGGAGTTCATCAAGCACTACATTATGTTATATGACTTGTGCTCCAAAACCACATTTGAAAGTGAGGCAGGTATCTTTATTCACCCTACTTTGTAGACAAAGTAAGTGAAATCCAGGTTCCAGTGGCTTTCACAGAATCACACTTCTGGTGGTGGTGCATAGAAGATTGAGACTCAGGTCTTCTAATTCAAGATCTTATGGTCCAAAAGTAGTTGTCTTTCACCAAAAGGTTATATATGATGTCTGTATTTTCATTGTAGTGTGGCATTATTATCTTTTAGTAGATTTAAAGTAAGACTGAAGATTGTGGGCCAATTTTTAAGTTTTGTTTGAATCCTATGTGTCTTGATATTTGTCACCCCTTAAAGTCAAGTTGGCGTTAGAAGGAGGTAATTTATTTGAATATGTCTTAATAGTTAAAATGTTTGAATTATCTATAGTAACATCCAATTTGAAAATATTTCTCTGTAATTCTTTTGACAGAAACATTTGTTTGCAAGTTCTTTTAAGCAAACATTTTTACAAGTGTTTCTATTTATTGGCTAAATGAAAAATGATGTCTTAGGGAAACATTAGTAAAAGGTTCAGGCAATTAGGACTATGTAAACATTTGCAAAAGCTCTTGTTTGGCCTAAATGAAGTAATAGTTATTATACCCTTGCAAACATTCCAAGTAATGTGTCCAAGGTCAAAAGAGAATTGAGTTTAGTTATTTAGATAGAGAACAACTTTTTAACTCTGTTCAGGGGCTTCTCATCTACCATTCCCTTAAAGAACTTACAAGTGATTTTTTTTTTTTTTGGTAAATTAAATATCAACTATTTCCCTGGGTGAAAAAGATGATATTTATCAATGAACTCCCTAAATCATGGGATTAACAAATAGAAAGATTTAAAAATAAATGTTAAAGTGGCTGGTGTTTGACCCTAAAATTTGAAGCACTATGTGTGTAAAATGTCAGCATATTATTTTAGGATAATTAATTTTTTTTGAATTGTCATATAGACTGTGTGTGTATTTTAGGCACAGTGATTAGAAACCTTGCTCCTTAGACAAGTTGCTTCATCTCCTTACATCTCAATCTCCTTGTCTGTGAAGTGGTAATAATAATAACAGCTCTCTAAATAGTGTTGTTGTGAAGTGAGGATTTAACAACACCGTGTAGGTAAAGGGCTTTATATAATGTCTGCCTTTTAATGAGTTAAATAATTTCAACCTTTAAAAAGTTAAATAACTATACACCTTTTAACCTTTAAAAAGTTTAATAACTATTACTTAATTATTATTTAATCTGGTCTTGGCTTCGGAGCTATAAGAATTACCTTGATTTTATTTTTAACCATTTGATTAAGTACATCATTCCACTTCTAACACATGACCATCCATATCAGAGGGAGCCTCTGCAGGACATTAGTATAGTTCTAGTTAGTAGTCCCTAATCATGGGCAGCTATTTATATGCTTGTTATCATAATGTCAGGTTAAAACAATCAAGAAAATGTAGATTAGAACCCTAAAATTCAACTCCCAAATATTCACACATTGCAGAGTTGTTTTGTAAAAATCCATTGTACACTAATGATAATGATCCTTAATAGAAGATATTTAAGCCCAGATTTGGGTAAAAATATTGGTCCTACTATTCTTTTCTTTCATACTTTTAAAACTTTCCCTATGTCCTATATGATGGGAAGATTTTTCTGGCCTGCATATTGAACATAGTTAAATAAGAAAGACTCATTCTGTTATTTTGCCTTATCATTTAGGGTCAAAGACAGTGTTTTGTCTGCATTTGCCAGCCTTGCTTGCTTCCTGACTAAATTGGTCATAGGCTGATAAGTAGCTAAGGTCATTGTCACAGATTAAGTACAAAAGTAACCAGGGGTGATGGATGTAGCCTATCACCATGGCAGACAGAGTTTATTGTTTCAAACTAGAGTTGAGTCACCTTTTTGGACCTGATCATTGGTTTGGTATTCTTGGGCTGCCATTTGACAAAGATCCAATCTTACTTTTTAGCAGGTTCAAGTGAAGCAGAGAAAAGAAAAAAAAAATCCTTTAATTTTCATGTGCATTCACTGTTAAGTGCCTATAGGAAGTGATTTTGTGAATATGTGCTAACCCATAAGCTAATGGTTAAAATTGTAAGTATTCTTCCTTCTGCTAATCAGCTACAGTAACCTAAGAAGTTAAAGTCAACAAAAAGTGAATCATTTCCCATGACATCTCAGTCACCAGCAAAGGCCTTCTGTTGGACAGGAATGTTTCTATAGGTCAGAAACACTTGAGTAGTACGTGAAGAAGGTCTTTACATTCTTGCCTTCTGTGTGTTTGCTCATGTAGAGCTCACTCTTTGATGAGACCCTGGAAGCTGTTACTATAGGCTGACAGCTTCATGTCAGAAGGAGCTTCATTTCTAGATCAGGTATGATTGGCTTTGTTTGTATGTTTCCTTTGTTTTTCTCTGAGATTATCTCTGTTTACATATCATTGTCACTTAATTCTCTTTCTTTTCCTTTGATTAGTAGTTTTGTCTCCCCATAACACCTTTTGTATACTTTTGCTGAGGCACTTTTTAAAATTTTTATATTTATTTATTTTTTAATTTTTAAATTTATTTTTATTTATTTATATGTGGTGCTGAGAATTGAACCCATTGCCTCACACGTGACAGGCAAGTGAGCTATTGCTGAGCCATAGCCCCAGCCTGCTAAGGCCCTTTTTATATTTGTTTTTGTGTCTATTCCCCACTAGCTATTAATTACTTCAAGGGCAGGAGCTGTGTTTTGTGTCTCTAGTATTTAAGTAATGTTTGGGTACCTGATCCATCCTTTGTAAATACTTGTTGAGTAAGAATAGTTGTATATTTAGGAATCAGCTCACTTCTAACAAAAATAATAATTATTTTAGATTTTGCAAAGAACTTCCACATGCATGACCTACATTTGTGCTTCTCAACTCTCTAAGGAAGATGGGAGCAAGTGTTGGCAGGATTTCCATTTTACACCGGAGGGCCAACAAGCTCTGAATTGGCCTGACTTGCTGGATGTCATTCATCTTAGAAGACAGTGCTGGGACATGGACCCTCTCCTGGTGTTAAAAATTTTGTTTTGCCCATTGCCACACCTTTGTCCCACTGAACAAACTCAGTATTAGCCTGGGCAGCTCATGTGTTGGGTTCAACCTACTTACTCCCTGTTCTATCACCAGGGCGCCTATGAGATTTAAGGTGATTTAAAAAATAATTGAACTTGGGTGGCCCACAAGACTCAGTAATTAGACAGGGATTTCAAGAACTTCTTTTTCTTCCCCATGGGCCTTTACCGACAATAGATGAATCATCTTGGTCTCTCTTTCATCATCTTTGAAATAGTCCTATTACTTTACCTACCTCTCTCTTTTGAGATTACTACAAGTATTTATTAAGAAGCTTATCAAGCACTTTATAAACCACACTCTAAAGCATGCCTGTGAAAAATGAGTATTCTCAGTAAAACCAAGTGATTTTCCCATAGGTTAACTTTGAGGGGTTACATGAGAAAAGTGAATGAAATTCAATCCTGTATTGGTTTTGGAAACAGAAACCCATTTTCCTGGTTCAAGTAGAAGACTCTAAGTAGTTACATGGGCTGATAGATATCTTTAAATCTGAAGCTACTTCCCTAACTCTTTTAGGGGAGCTCAGATCTTGGGTTCTCACTGCACCTTCTTGTTATATTCCCGGTTGTGGTCTGTCACACATTCACCCTGTGCCAGCTAACTTGGCTCCAGTGGTACTTAGGTACACCCAGCTAGTTATTTCTGTTGCAGTCTAGAAATGTGGTTTTTACAATGGAAGTTTTCACCTTTTTCACCCTGGTCGTAGGATGAGGTTTCCCCTGTTTGCTTTGAACTTACCATTCCCTTCCAGGGAGGCAGAGAGAGATGGAAACATCAGTCTGCATTTTTAGTCTACATAACTGAACTTTGTTTCTGTGTGTTTTGTTTTCTAAGAGCAGGACACATTGGAGTACTAGTGGTTTTATGGAAATGGGCTTCCCAACCAGAAGCTTTTGGTTTTCCAATTCAGTGGTTGACATAGGGTTGTAATAACACTGCTGCTTTTGGTAGCAAAGCAGCCTGAGATTTGAAAAACCATGCTTATTTTAGCTTGGTTTTTGGGAAAACATCTTGGGGCATCAAATATCTCAATGAATTTGCAGGTGGAAAACAATAAACATGTGCTGAGATGTATTGAAAAAGGCTTTGAATTGATTGAAGTTATTTCAAAGGGAACATCTTATTACCCCAGTCAAAAGAGCTGGAGTTTTATGTTACTGGCAAATGAGACCCACCAAGTTGCCTGATATTGTAGTGGGTCACAAAATAATTTCTAAGTTCTGTAATAGCTGCTTTTGTTTCTATGAAAGGTCTAAGTGTAGTCTTTGCCACCTGACTTTTGTTATATTATTTTTCAATCCTGGTTTTAATAGCTAGGAAGCTTTTTCTACTAAGAAAAAAATTAAAAGCTTGAATCAATATAATGTCTTAGAAAGTATGTCAACTTTTACTTAAGCGAACTTGCAAAGAATTCAAATATACCTTTGCCAGAAAACTATACTTTTACATATCTTTATATATCTTTACAGATTTCATGCTCTGAAAATTTTGTTCTTTATGCTCTCTATCCAATTATTTATTCAACAAATATTTACTGAATATTCATTATGTACTAGCCACAGTTTTAGGCCCAGTGAGGGTTATAAAAATAGAATAGAGCTGAATTGCTGCTCTCAAGTTGCTGTAAATTCAGTAGGATAAGTGTGTGACCTTAGTCAAGGTAGCCCCAGTTAAGTCTTGGTTTCCTCATTTGTAAAGTGGGAATCACAGTGCCCACATTTACACGTCCTGACACTTAGAGATATAAAGTATCATGCCACATACCTGGACCAAAATAGGATTTTGATAAATATGGTTATCATCATCATTATCTCAGAAAGAGGATAGGGCATGAATGTATGTTGTGGAGGTGGTACTAAGATATTCTATGGCAGTTTTAAAAAAGAAGAGATCATTTTAGAATCAGGAGTAAAAAAAGAAAAAAAAAGTTTGCAGAAGAGTTGGTGTTTGAGCTGGGCCTTGAGGAGTGGATAGAATTTTAGTAGGTGGAAGTGGGGCAGGGAAGCTCAGTGATAACTGCTGGCAAAGGCTTAGAGTTGGAAAAGCATAAAAGTTAGCATTATCATTCCAGTTGGGAGAAAAAGAGAAGTGCAAAGTTGGACAGGCAAGCTGAACCAGGGTTGAGGATGGCCTAGAATGCCAGGTTGAAGATTTGAACCTTATCATTAATGGAAGTTTCTTTGAACTTTTTGTTTTTGTTGCTGTTTCCCCAGTACCCATCCCATAGTGGTCACTCAGCAATTATTTACTGAATAAATAATTGAGGGTGATTTTAGACACATTAGGTTTAATTTTGCCATGAAGGAGGGCAAATAGAAATGCCCTACAAATAATTGGGAACACAGGGCCACATGCCAGGTCTGAGATTGAGGCTGATGGTAGAAATTTGGGTGACATGAATATAGAAGTCATTATTGAAATTGCACTTTTGGTTTCATTGACTTAAGGAGAACATGTAGCTTCAGCTTTAGAGAAGAGAGCTCAGGCAATGCCCACATTTCATTAGGAGAGCAGCAATAAAAGGAGGAATACAGAGATTAAGACTGAGTGAGTAGAAAGAAGAGGAAACCTACGACTATAGTGCCCATGAAACTCTGGGAGGAAACTTTTAAGGAGGGTTCATTAACAGTGTCAAAGATAGTAAGAACTTTGAAAAACTGTAGTGGCTATATAAAAATGAGGTCACTAGATAGCTGTGAAAGAGAAGTTCAATGGAGTGGGGTCTTATGCCAGTAGTAAGGTGTCCCTGGGGCTGGCCAGTGGCAGGCTTACTTGCTCTCTTTTCCTTCTTCTTCCTCCTCTTCTTCTTTCTCCTCTTCTTCTTCATTAGCATTTCTTGCTGTTCACTTTTGGAGCATGTATTTAAAGAGACAGTGTGACCAAACTATATATGTAATCTTGATTCCAATTTAATACTGGCTAAAAAATCGCTGTTAGTTTGCTTTCCCTGAGTCATGATATTATGACTGATTTTTCTTTTCCATATTTGTCAGAATTTTCCAGAATTTCTATGAGTACTTATTACATTTAGAACAGGAAAAAATACTATATAAATTATTTGAATGAATGGGATGTTCAAAAAAATAGCATAGCAATAGTCTTACCATTTGTTGGAATTTGAATACACTACAGCCATTTAGTGTTTCCTCTAAATGTATAAAAGTGGGATGCCATCTGTGTTTCTAGTTGTCCATCTCATCTGAAAACCCCCTGAGCTCTTTATATGAGGTCTGCTCCAGCACCACTTCCTAATCTGCTTGTGGCATGGCTGTGCACCATTAGTATACTTACATTGTCTTTATGACAAAACACCATGAAAAATCATAACCTCATGGTCCAGAGAGGTCATATTACTAAAGTCAGATCCTCTTTTGGTGGGACCATCATGTTATGCATCTCAGAAATTTCTTAGTCAACCACAACTTTAATCGAAGTAAAGAATGTGAGAACCATGAGTGCTGACTGCCCTGTGACCACCCTTTGTTCTAATTTTTGAAAAAGGATTAGCAGAAACAAGTTATCATAGGTATCTTTGGCACTGCTTTTTTTCTGTCCAGTCCAGCTGCTTCTAAAACTACATGGCCTCAGATACCTCCAGCATTCATTAAATTCTCATTACAAGTCATTTGGTCAAGGAAAGAAGTCAGCGTTTTTGCCAGTGAGCTCAGGAGAACATGGCATTTCTGTGTGGGAGGGCTGTCTGCTCCACCTCTGTGTGGGAGGGATGCTGTATTCATCCTGTTAATTAGCCATGCCTTCTGAGCATGTAAGGAAGATTGTCTTGTTAGAAAATAGCAGTAAGCTGATTTCCTATGCAGTTACATTTTGATACATGCTTGGGATTCTTGGGGTTGAGCTCTTTTATTACTGTGTGGACAGATGGACCTCAGTTTCTCAACTATATTAAACAGGAGATATATTTCCCTTTATAGAAAGGGTATTCTATATAAATATAAGATAAAATATCTATAGGTCACTGATTTGGCTGAGAAGTAGTGTTCTATAAGAAGCCAGTTGCTGACTTTGCTTCCTCAGGCAGATGAATCTAGGGAGAAATCAAGAGCACATGGTTGTTGAGTCAAATCCAATGGAGTGCTCCATACTTATATTGCAATTTGCATTTTTAAAGGCATACTAGAATAGCTACCTAGTGAATGATCCACATGCAAAGCAATTTGATATTAGCAACTTTGTTGGAAACAGGTAGTTGAGTTAGGCACCCAGAGGTTAAAAGGTTTGCCAGAGGCTACCCAGCAAGTGTTTGGTTGAGCCAAATTTAGAACACAGTTCAATTGGCCCCTTTGCATTGATGCACACCATCAGCTTTGCATTGATGCACACCACCCTGTACCCACACACTGATGTTCACTTTGTCAGAGGAAGGATCACTTAATATTTTAACCTGTCTGAATATGTTGTTATTTTTTTTAATTAGCTGATTCAAAACCAAATAAGCCAGGCTAGTAAGAGGTATTCAATTACAGAGACTAAACTCTATTTAAGGGCAATAGAGCCCAGGAAAAGATGATGCCTGATAGCAAAAACAAAACAAAATGAAGAAGTTTGGAAAACCGAGCCCAAGGGATGAAAACAGATTGTGTGGGAGGATGAATAAGGCTCTGTGCCTGCACAGAGCTCAGAGTGGGGTCTAGAGAAATTGTCCCATCATTTCAGTACAATATGGCAAACCCAGAGTGCCAGGAGAGCCTGGGCAAATAGAAAAGATTCTCCAACCTGAACAAAAGCACAGAGGAGTAGAACAGTGAGGTGGCAGTAGGGTGGGGGGATAGTCCAGGAAAGGTCATGAGTGCCATGCAAAGGAATAACAAAGTGTGTGTCATCTATTTAATGCCTTTACATGTGTGCCAGACACTGTTCTGTATACTTGGGATACCTTGGTGAAGAAAATGAGCTTACATTCATGGACTTGTAGAGCTTATGTTTTTGTGGGGAGAGAAAAACACTAAATAGTAAGTAAGTAAATTAAGTGATATGATGGAAATATAAGGTGGTAAATGCTTAAGGAAAAAGGGCACCTCAAGCCAGGTGATCAAGGTTAACATGAACAGTAGTAATAGTCACGTTGATAATATGTCATCATGATATATGATGAGAATGGCGCTTCACTCTGCGGTCTTCCTCTCCAAAACATAGCTCTGGTCTAATCATGAGAAAAACATCAAATTGATCCCACAAGGCAGACATTCTATAAGATATCTTACCAGTTTTCCTCAAAACTGCAAGGTCCTCAAAAACAAGCAAAGTCTCAGAAACTGTCACAGCCAAGAGAAGGCTAAAGATACATGACAACTAAATGTCATGTGTTGTCCTGTATAGGATTCTGGAACAAAAAAAGGACATTAGGTGAAATTGAGAGAATTGAAATAAAGTATGGGTTTTAGTTAATTCTAATGTGTCACTATTGGTTCATTTATTGTACAAATGCGCCATACCAATGTAAGATGTTATATAAAGGAAACTGGGTGTGAGGTATATAACGACGCTCTAATATATTTGTAATAATTCTGCAGATCTAAAACTCTTTCAAGATGAAAAATTTATAAAAACAACAACAGAAAAAAAATGCAGAGTAAGTGAGATCAAGAATCCAGGGCAGAGCTGGGGATGTAGTTCAGTGTAGAGAAGTTGCCTAGCAGAGCTATGGATTTGCTCCTCAACATCACTTGGGGTGGAGGAAAGAGTTCAGTATGGAGATGTTTTAGATTTAAATAGAATACTCAAGGGGCAAGCCTCATTGAGAAGGAGACATGAATAATCACTTTAAGAGAGAGTTGGCCATGTTGGTATTTGGGGGAATAGTTAAAGACCTGAGGTGAGAACATGTTTCCCTGTTTAGGAATTAACACAGTACCACTCACGGGACCTCTTAATCTCTCTGGGCCTCAGTGTCCTCTTCTGTGAAAGGCTGGGGTTGAAAGGATGATTTCCAAGGCTGCTTCCTGTTTAACAGTCTGTGGTGTTGCCATGTGTGATACAAGACTTCCAAGGCCTCAGTGCTGGCCATCAGCAGTTACTTGCTTCTAACCAGCCTGTGAATACCCAAGCAGAGAGCACAAAAAGTGTGTTCCTAGATATTTTGACAAAGTTTTAAAAACCCACCTACCTTGCAAGTATTTATTTTCTCTCTAGCATGGTTTAAAGATTGGATTTGAAACATGAGGTTAAAAAAAAGAAAAAAAGAGTATCTGGAATCTTTTAGGATTAACTTAATGCTCTGTATCTTAGTATCTCTTCTGTAAAATGGGAATCTTATATTTTGTATTCATTTGAACTTCTGGTAAAGAAAGAATTAGAAGTTTTAAGATTGATTGTTTATTTCTTTTTCATAGTCTCTGGTATATAAGATGCAATTGAAAAAATTCCAAGTTTCAAAATTACAGAAATACTAAAACCCTGTTACTCAATTCAAAAGTCTTAACTTTAGACTTGGGGGGGAAAAAAGGAAAAAACAAAAAGGAAAACAACAAAACCTCTTTGTATCTAGAAAAATTTTATGAAGTACTAACAGTTCATATAAAAATATACAAAAGTAAATTCATCATAGTCATTATCACTTTACAAGAGGTTAACTAGTTTCTGTGAATCATATCCTTGATAAATCTAAAACAAAGGTTTATATATTCTAGTTTCATTTACATATGTTAATCAATGTAGATTAGTGCTATTGATATAATTGTTTAATAACCTAAGTGATAAAAATTAATTAGCCATAAACATTTTCACGTTTTGGGAAGGAAAGCATGTCTGTCTACCTTTGCAGCAACATGTAATGGTGTTACTGATTGACTAATTCTACTTGTTTATTCACAGTGAAAGAAAAACCTTTGGCTAGCTGTTTTGTTTATGTATTTGATTTTTGTAAAGGTACACAGGTATATGCAAATGTTGTGCAGTTTTGCAAATGTGGCTAGTGTGACCAAGAGACTTTGATTTTACTAAATTTAAACTTAAATGGCCATATGTGCATAGTACTACTGTATTAGATTGCATCATTGTCAAGTTCTGCTCTATTTAACCTAATCTTGGAGATCTAGTGTTTCCCAGAGTTAGTTGGTTTTCCTGTAGGATTCTTTCTCCCCAGGCAGAGCTGTAAGGGGTCAAGGCTTGAGGTCTCAACTAAAGCCTGTGCTTAACCCATAGACGCCCCCAGGCTAGACCTGTACTCTGAGGCCAATCCTGGAAGCCTCAGGGAGTTTGGAGCCTGAAACCAGTTTCCAAGAAGACTGGAGGAATCCTGAAGTCTTGGAGTCATCATAGGGCATTATATAATCTCACCAGAGTCACAATAACATTCAGGTTTGATAAAAAGAGAGAGTTTCCTTCTCTACTTCCCTCTTGCACCTTTAAGCCCAGCAGATTATCAGTGCTTTCAAGGTTTGTAAAGCATTTAGGACTTTCAGACTAATTATGATAAAGGCCAGTCACAGAAATGCTACTCTCTTTTGCTTACTATTTTAGGACAATGTATCAAAGCTTTTGCCAGGGTAGTCTTTTCACAACTACTTTCAAAGGTTTCTCTGTGTGAGTAAAAGCTATTGGCCTTATTTCTCCTTATGAAGAATTCCATCCTGCTCTGTGTAAGTTCTAGTACAAAGCAAGGAGTAATGTGTCCTCCTGACAGTGGAACTTTGTGTACATGGAAGGGTTGTAAAGATTGAAAAGTAATTGGGCAGATTTGAGTATTATAGTATTATAGTACTCTGAACCATGTACCAATGTTGTCCTATTTATTTTATTCCAGGAAATCAAGAATTGCCACTGCATTACTTTGACAAGCACTACCTGTTGTCTTCAAGAGATTTCACTGAAGAATAAGCTCAAAGAAACACCTCTCTCCCTATACCTCTGTTAGCTAGCAAATGTTTTCAATGACCAGGAAAACATCAATCACTCTTGAGCTTGGCCTGTTCTAGGCAACTGAACGAAGGTTCCTTCCAGTGGTTTTCATAGCTCTATTGCTGAAGCAACTCTCTTTGTTGGATGAATGTTCATGAAGCTCTTTCCTGAACCAGCTTAGGAGGCCTAGGCCTCTTGGAACCTGTGAAATGGAAGCTTTGGAAGTGGATGATATCAGCCCAGCATTAGAAGTTACTGAGGATTTCTTTAGTACTTTTGATAGCAAGCTAGAAAAGGCTGTTCAGCAAGCAGAAGTTTATGGGATTCAGGAAGTCCCTGAACTGGTGGGACATGAGGTACTCAGTAACATAACAGACAATGGTGCTATGAGAAATGTTGCCTCCCTGGGCAAGGGGGGCATGATCTGGGACCACTGTAAGAGCAAGCTCATAGAAACCAAAGCTCAAAATGTCTTCCCTGCCAAAGAACAGTTTGTGGTCCAGAGAGGGACAACTCCAGATAATCTTTCCTGGATGGAACAAAAGGAAGCATCAACCTTTAATTTTTTCAATATCTGTCAGCGTCGAAGGGATAGACCTCGTTCTGTGAATGACTTATTGGATGAAACTTCTACTTTCAAGCCAGGGCATGCTCGATCAAGGTCAGATATTACCCAAGTGGACTGGCGCATGGTCCTCAAAACCATGCCTTTGCAGCAACAGCAGCAGCAGCAGCAACCTTCTCTTCCAGGTCCTCCCTTCACCAGGCCACCTTTTCTGTTGCCCTCTCCAAGTAAGGTAGAAGATGCCCAAGGAAATACTGGTATGTTTTTATATTTGAAGTTTATTGAACAATGTTAATTTTTTCCCTTTGTCTCTCTTGCATCTGCTTCAGGAGAATGTTACTGTCTAGTATTCACGTCTGGCTTTCTTTATTGAAGTTCTCTCTTCCATTTACGTTTGCATTTTACCTTACCTCTAGTCAACAGTCCTAGTATCTTCTTAAAAGGCATTTAGCAAAAAGACACCTATGATTAATTCTTCCTTTCTAATCTTGTGCATTAAAATCAGAATAGTCTCATATTTAATGTATTTTCCTTTGAGTATTGTATGTTACTTGTGTTCACATTAATAGCTGCTGATTGGTACACCTATTGGGCTGAACCTTGTGTTGTGATGGATTTGAAGACCTGTGAAGAAAACACAGTTTCAGCCCCCACAGTGCTTCTGTTCTAGCTGAAGGCATCAGACACTAATGAAGACTCAAGAAGTTCCTTAGTAATGAACGACGGTAGATGGTCAACTGAAATGTTTGTGGGGAAACATCTGCTTTACTTTATAGCTGAGTGAGTGGCAGGGACTATAGAGGACAGAGGAGGGAGAAGACAGTGTAGACAGTGCAGACCTCAGGCTATAGGGCCTTGAATTTCACTTCTCCTCACATTTTATACATATACATGTGCATGTGTAGGTAAAACTCACGTACTTACACATGAAATTTCTCTTGTGTAAGTCCTAACAAAAATCTTTCCATTTTCCTTCAAGATAACCTCATTTATACAGACTATCCATTTTTATTCCTGATGATTCTTTAATCACTCTGCTTGACCCTTAATTTGGATGGCTTCTCCCCCAATTAATGGGGTTTCTGTGTATGTGTGTACTTTATATTGTTTGATAGTTACTTTCATCTGTAGCATTGCTTGGCAGTCCATTGATACATTTTACATTATAATGTATAAAATTAGTTTGTAAGTGCAACCCGAGGCAAGGGTATAGTTTAATATGTATATTAAGGAAATGAGCTGTCCCTGCCACAGTGCTGCAGTTTCACATATAGTTCAAATTCATCCTTTTAAAATTCTTTCTTAGCCAGATATGGTGGCGCATGCCTATAATCCCTGTGAGTCAGGAGGCTGAGGCACTAGGATCATAAGTTTGAGGCTAGCTTGGGCAGTTTGCAAGACCCCACCTCAAAATAAATTGATAGATAGATAGATAGATAAAAATAAATTACAAGTCAAATTCATGACTCGTAATTTCTTTCCTCCTCTCCTCAGTCTTCTTTACATCTAGCCAAGGGGGATGACCTTGGCAATAAAAGGAAAAGGACATTATAAAGCAATTATAAAGCAAGGATATGGTGACTGATCAGATAGTAGAGGAAAATTGAGTTGCTAAGTCCCATTCATATCTAGCAGAATGATGGCTTTGCCTTTTAACTGCTTGGGTGCCTGTAACACGTGTACTCTTTGATTAGAAAATAACCTCAGCTGTGTTTTTGTTTCTTAAAATTCATTAGAATTTTATCACTAAGTCTCCTTGACCATTCTAAAACCCTGGCATAAGCCAAATTAAAAGGATGTCATATTTTCAACTTTATTTTTCCGATATTCTTCAGCTTTAAATTCAAGAACTAGACCTTACTTCTCTAAAGTCCTGAACTTTTCCTTGAGTATTTGACAAATATGATTATTATTCTTTAATTCTCAATTGAAAAAAAAGTCAAGGGAGAGGGAGGAGGGGAGGGAAAGAGGAAGTAGTGGGAATTGAAATGGAGCCAATTATGTTATATAAATTTATAAATGTGTCAAAATGAACCCCACTATTATGTATAAGAATAATGCACTAATAAAAACTTTTAGAAAGTTGCCTATAACTTTATATTAAAATAGATCTAGTGAGTGGTATTTTGAAACAAACTGTAACAAATGGCATTTGCAGGTATTTGTATAATACATTCTGGACACTTTGGGTCATCTACAAAGTAGACATCCGAAAGGAATCAGCAAACTTGAGCAAAGGACATACTGAGCTTCAGATCCATTTTTTCTGGCATGCTTTGGTGAGCAAGTAAGATAGGTCATGTTTTATTGCTCACTAGGTCAAGTGCAGGAGCAAGCAATGGCCAGTCATTCTTGGGCTGGGAATAAAGATAAGTTCTAGATTCATGGATGATCACCCTCTCCAGTGACTAGTTCTCACAAGCATTTGAGGAGAGATGTGCCAACATCTGGTGCATACTAGTCAAAATCAGCTAATATCATTAGGTAGAGTTTATTTCAAAATCTTTAAAATTAGCCATACAAACTGAAGAGAGGCTCCTTGTTTCCCCTGAGACATATCCCAAAAACCGAGGGAGGTGGTGTAGTATCTTGGCTAGAACTGGAGATGAAGACCCATTACTTCTGAGTCAAGCCTGAGCTGCAGACTTCCATGTCCAACTGCTTGGTTAACATCTGTGTTGGACTGTTCCACAGGCACCTCAAACATGTTTATATTATATCCCAGAATGTTTCATAATCTTATCATCTCCCACTTCTGCTGTTCTAAGAATTAACAAAATTTAATGAGAGACTGGGGGATCCTGAGAAGAAATGATATTTAGTGAAATGTATTTATTTTGATGTGATCAACTTGGTTTTGTGTCCAGCTCTGTCATTCTTATGGGCTTTATTACTACATGGTCTTATATTTTCTCCAGTTGATATTCATTTTTTATCCTGTCTTTTTCTGATCTCACTTTGAATAGTTTAAAGACGTATCAGGAATGACTTTCCTTCTCCTTGTCCATCTCTTCTTCTTCTCCTACTTTGTATTATCCCCTCTTCTTCCTCCCATAACAAGTTCAGAGGTCTTTATTAAGTAGGACCTCAGTGTCTTCTGCCACCATTGATGATGAACAACTGGCTCTTGAGCCATATCAAGGTAAATGATGCTTTGGGCACAAAGCAGATTCTGTTCTGGTGTAGTGAGGGCAGCGGGTAGCTGTGGGTGGTAGCAGCTATTTTGCTGTCTGAAGAAGACCTTCTGATCAAACAAATAGCATTTTAGCTAAAAACACTGACTCTGAACTTAGATTGCTAGAGTTCCAAACCTTCTTCTAGTCCTTTCTAGTGGGGCAACATAAGACAGGTTTCTTAATATCTTTGTTGTTCACTTATTTTTTCCATAAAATGTGGGCTAATAGTAATATACATTCAATTCTTGTGGACATTAAATAGGAGACATTAATACAGGAGAAACTGAGGCACACAAAAGCACTCTAGCTAGGCAAGGACTGTCTCCTGCATTTAGAATACTTACTGAAATACATGGCTACCGCAGAACTGATCACAGTTCTTTGGGGGACTGGTGAATATGCAAAAGAGAGACTGTAACTTTGCCTTTCACACTCTTAAATATTAGCCACACAGAGAGCTGAAGTGAACTGACCCCGCAGATTTGGAAGCATAGAATAAGGGCCTTGGGTTTTGGCCCATCTTTGGGCCATCTTACTTAGAGGCCTGTGAATACATTCTAGAGATTGTGTTGCCTCTGGCACAGGCAGACCCAAGGCTGACTCATTAAGAAGGAATGTTGCCTGGGCCCATTGAAGAAGGGTGCTGCCAGGGTGTCTGTGCAGGTCAGTGGGGGTGTGGCTTGAATCCAGTGTAATGACTGCTGTCTGCATTCCCTGAGAATAATTGGATAGTAAGGTCAACAGGTTAGGTTCTAAAGTGATGGGAGGAAAGACCTCAGGCAAGGTAGTAGCAGAGGCAGTTATTTCTAAAGAACCTCCAGGTAGGTGGTGGAGAGTAAAACTTCTTCAGGGTAAGCTCCTTTCCTTACTGACAACCCAGTGTCTGACATGCCCTGGACAGCTGTTGACTGGGAATTACTTTGAGGGAGAGCCCTAATCCACCACCAAAATGGCTGATTTCTAGTTCTAGCACACCTTAATTAAAAAGACATACTCTTGATTAGTATCCATACTTAACCCTCTTCCCCTCTGCATCATTGTCTGCTGCTCACTGAATATTGATACAACCATAGGTACTAGGAATTTCCCATAGGGTGGAGAAGGCAGAGTCCTAACATTACAGAATTACAATTCAAATATACACATACCTTTTAGGTAAGAACAACAACAAAATGAACATGGTGAATGTTAGATATGTTATATATTTGAAAGATAGGTTATAAACACATACAAACACACACTTGTCTCTACAAATGAAGACACATTGTAGAGGAAGGTGAGATTTTATGGAACTCAAAAGTGTCTTAACTCTACTTCTAATTAAGTAAGTTTGGAAAAACCACTTATCGAATGTTGCCTTTGGTTTACAAACCTACAAGGCAGTTAAATGATCTCCACAGTCCTGCCCAGCTCTAAAACTGTCTCTTTTAGGACATATTAGAGTTGACCCTGACTCATGGTTGTGTTGGAGCTAATTAGTAGTCAGATCTGTAACAAAAGATCAGGATGAAACATGGGTATGGTTGAAATTATTTAACACTGAAAATTTTCTGTGTGCCCTGTAACTCTACTTCTGGATTAACTGTAGTGGCAATTTTTAAAAATCAGAAATGTTAAAAGAAATCTTTTGCATTGGCTAGAGAGCTTTGAAATTCAACAAACTGTCAGAATCTAACTTACTTTCCCTCCCTGGCTGTGTCCACATTTTCATCTGCTTGGCAAGCACCATAGTCACCGAGCTTCTGTTTCCATAGGTCTTACTCTCTGGTGACCTAGTACCATTCCTATGCTTGTATTTTCTTGTTCTGAGTACTTCAGGAGAAGGTCTCAAGCAGAGATTTTCTTTAGGACTAGAAAAACCATGGCAATATAGTTTCTTTATCCTGGGTTTTATGTTACTCTGTTTCGGTTTCTTTTTTCCCTCCTGGTCTTTCACTTAAAAAAAAAAAAGCCAAATATGGGACTTAAACTAAAATGACTGCTATTTCAATTATGATGTTTCTAAAAAGACTTGGAATCAGTAGAGGTGGGAATATTCCTGTGGGCTTAAAATAAGTGAGGTCACCAGGACAAGGTTTCTTGCTGAATTTATGATTCACCATTCAACAAGATTAGTCAGTACAAAGAAGTTGCTAAAATAGGCTATAGGAAGTTGATTTTGTATGGTCATAGAGTCTCCCTGGGTTGCATTGTTGAATGTTGGTTTGTGGCAGCTCTCTGGAAACCCTCCATGCTCATCGACAGTCTGCATTCTGATTCCTAACACTTCTGTGTGGGAATTGTGAAAACAGTGTCTGATATTCTTTGTGGTTATTCTTTTAATGTCTTTTATCTTTTTTTTGGCTAAGGAAAACTATGGTTATTAATTTTACAAACTGACAGAGTTATCTTCCTCAAACATAAGTCTTTTCATTCTTAAAAATGAACCCTGGATCCCCATTACTTGAAAAATTAAGTGTAAACTTTATAAAGCCTTCTGGTTTCTTCCCAGCCTCATCGCCCACACCTTCCTCCATCCTAACCTTTTCTGCCAGTTTTTAATGTGCCATGTGCTTTCAAGTTCCTGGGCCTTTGCTTGTGCTATCTCTTCATCCCAGAATACTTTCTTTGCCCTTTTCACTTACCAAGAATTTTCCATTATCTTTCAAGGACTAATTCAAATGTCACATCCTCCATGAGACCTTTCCAGTTTGTTTCTCAATTAATATCCTTTTCGCCCTTTACTTCTGTTTCCCAAGCACATTTTATTCTGTTGAACATTATTGTTAATTGCCTATCTAGCCAGTTTTCATACTAGGTTAGAAGTCCTTTTTTTTTCTATTTTTTTTTTTTTTTTTTTAGTTGTAGAAGGACACGATACCTTTATTTATTTATTTGTAGTGCCAAGGATCAAACCCAATACCTCACACGTGCTAGGCAACTGCTCTACCACTGAGCTACAACCCCAGCCCGATTGGAAGTCTTTTGAAGATATGAACCGTATAGCAGAAGACTTTGTACTGTACCATATATAAACCAATGAAAGGTTGAATTCTAGTATCAATGCTTAGAAAATCAGGACAGAATAGTTACAATTTTTTTTCCCCAAGAGGAAATGCTTTCTTTTCTCATTACGTACACCTTGTGTCAAGTTGAAAGAAGTTTGTTATTAATGTTTCAATGAGAACTATCATTAAATGAGGGTTACCTTTATACCCAGCCCTCTGTTAAGTATTTATTCTTTATCTTAATGAATATTCTCAGTAATTTAACATGGTAGGTGATAATGTCCTGATTCTACAAATGAGGAAACTTGGGCTAAGAGACTTGAACCCACCTAAGGCCATCCACAAAGTGTGTGGTGAGGCTGGGATTCCAAGCGAGGCCCAACTCCAGAGATGACTCACAATTCCTCTGCTAGACTATCTTTCAAGCCCAAGGACATTTAAGCCTCATCCCTTCAACACAAATAAAACAGTTTGCCCTATTTCGAACATCTGGAGTTCTACTTGCAACTTGTCTACTTTGTGGTATGAACTTGGTGAAGTCATTTCACCTCCAGAAACCTCTTTCCAAATCTGTTAAATCAGAATGTTTTCAGAAGCAAATAAGAGAATACTTGACTAAAAGTGGCACAGGTGGTAAGGCCATTATCATCTTATTTTTTCATCTAACTTATATATAGCTATTGAACACTTAATGAATGTCAAGCACTATTTCAAGAAGCCCAGAAGTGGGTGGTCCCAGTGTCATTTGTTTTTCTGCCTTTTTGCTCTTTCTGTTCTCAGTGTATTGGTGATGCCTCTTTTCTTCCCTCATTGGTACAACAATGAGGGGATGGGATGTGCTTATAAAATATGACTTGGTTAAAAAGAATAAAATATGAATTGGTTTCTGAATTATAAGATCATGAACCATTTTTATTCAAATTTTCCTGCATTTAAAAGAATAGCCGGGGTGTAACTCAGTGGTAGAGTGCTTGTCTACCATGTGTAAGGGCTTGGGTTGGATCCTCAGCACCATAAAAAATAAATAAATAAATAAATTTTAAGAAATAAAGAACACTTTTTTTTTTCCTTCAAATTTTTATACTAGGATTGAATCCAGGGGTGCTTTACCACGAGCCACTTCCCCAGCCCTTTTTAAATTTATTTTTTAAATACTTTTTTAGTTGTAGGTGGACAAAATATCTTTATTTTTGGTGTGTGCTGTTGAGGATGAACCCAGTGCCTTGCATATGCTAGGTGAGCACTCTACCACTGAGCCACAACTCTCCTGTCCCCTCCCTTATTGTTATTATTTTTTTTTAATTTTAAGACTTAGGGCCTAGCTAAGTTGCTGAGGCTGGCCTTGAACTTGAAATCCTCCTACCTCAGCCTCCAAAGTTGCTTGGAATACCAGGTATATACCACCATGCCTGGCAAGAACAAATTCTTCAAAGAGAACAAATTGACACTGTAGTAAACCCTAGCCTTTCTTCTAGCTGGTGATGGCCTTCGGGTCTTGGGTTTTGTCATCTCAGCCATTCTAACCCACATCCACAACTCCAGAGGTTTCTTTGTCCACAAAGACAATCCCCTCCACACCCAGACCCACAGCATCTGGATTTCAAAGACCAGAAAACCCATCACCATTTATTGATGAGTGGACTTTTGTCCTTTCCAACTTTCAGTTGTTCAAAGGAAGTTCATTTAAAAAAACTACAGCATCCATTGCCACAAAACTGAGCCTATTTTCTTACCCTTTATGTAAATGGATTTGAGCTTATGAGTCCTTTCCAAGAAAGGACAGTTTGCAAACTTAAACAAATGTGCACAAATATCTGTATAACTTCTCAATTTTACCAAACTACTGAAAACATCCTCAGTGCAGTGTTAAAAATGTCCACGTGCTGCAAGAAATCAGGCCTGTGCTGAAGTTACTCAGCAAGGCAAACTTCTGCAGAAGGATGTGCTACAGAACGGTGAACAATCTGGCAAGCAAGCATGTGTAGGCAGGTAGTCTGTCTGCTTTTATCCATATCAGCACTGCGCTTGCTCTGATAGAAGGAGCTCAGGATTACAATCTATGTGATTGGCTCTGAAGAGGGCAAAGGGAAGAGCTACAGTTAAAATGGCTAGACTGGATACAGGTTGGGAATCTCAAACTAGCTCTGATTGAATCTTAACATCCCACTTTTACACTTAAGCCTAAATACTATGTTCTGAAAATAGACCACCAGACTTTCTATTTCTTAGGAGTGCAAAGCCAAACTGTTCAACTGTTGAGGGAAGGGTCTTTTTTGAAGGAGTCCACTCCTGGAGGACTCTCCCAACAATTATTTTTTTGTAAAATATTAGAAAAAGTCCAGGGAGTATGTAAAAAATCAGAAAATAAAAATGGTTTATCAAGTGAGGTTGTGCATGTCTGAATTCCAATTACTCAGGAGGCTGAGGCAGGAGGATCACAAGTTGGAAACCACCTAGACTAATTGGTGAGATTTCTGTCTCAAAAAAAAAAAAATAAAAACAAATAGAGATGTAGCCCCATGGTAGAGTGCCTCTGGTCTCAATCTAGTTTCCAAAAACATAATTTTAGTGGTTTTTAGCAAGGTGTGCAAGCATCACCATTATCTAATTCTGAGCCATCTTCACTACCCCAAGAAGAAACCCATGCCCATTAGCAGTCACTACCCTGTTCCCTGCACCTTTCCTGTCCCTGGCAACTACTAATAAAGTCTCTTCCATGGATTTGCCTATTATGGACATTTCACATAAATGGAATCATGTGGCCTTTCCTGACTGGCTTAAAAAATGCCCCAAATTCATTTTTTTAGGTATCAACAGCCAAAGACAGGAAGGGCAAGCAGGACATTTCCTCTGGGTCTCTTTCCCAGATGCTCCCAGTAGAACCCCCTCAGTGCTAGAACCAGGTCACATGCCCCACCTCATGGCATCTCTGGTAAAGGAAGATAGGAGTACTGATTAGTTTGAACAAATTATAATTCTTTCCATGAAGCAGGGTAAAGGCCATTGCCCCTCACCATATTAACCAGCAAACCTAAATAAAATCAGGGTTTTCTTGGCAAAGGTAACTGACAGGTTTTGCACCAGATGGGGCTGGGCTGATGGGATTTCTGGGATCCCTTCTGGTTCTAAGTTTCTATTATTCTGTAGATGGACAAAGATATAAGTAATGGAATGGCATTTATCTTAAAATCTGTCATCTGAAGTTTTGTTTTTTGTTTTTGTTTTTGTTACTAGGGATTGAACCCAAGGGCACTTAACCACTGAGCCACATCCCTAGACTGGGTCTTGCTGAATTGCTTAGCACCTCACTAAGTTGCTGAGTTCGCTTCGAACTTGCAATCCTCCTGCCTCAGCCTCCTGAGTCATTGGGATTACAGGTGTGTGCCACCACACCTGACTTTTGCCCTATGGCAAAGCATGAGGAGCTAACATTTATTATTGCTTGTGTTCTTGATAATTGCCATTCTGACAAAAGTGAGTAGTTTTGATTTGCATTTCTCTAATTGCTAGAGATGTTTAACATTTTTTCATATATTTGTTGATCAATTGTATTTTTTCTTCTGTGAAATGTCTGTTCAGTTCCTTAGCCCATGTGTTGACTGGGTTATTTGTTTTCATTAGTGTTAAGTTTTTTGAGCTCTTTATATATCCTGGAGATTAGTCCTCCATCTGAGGTGTGTATGGTAAAAGATTTTCTCCCATTCATAGGCTCTCTCTTCATGTTATTGTTTCCTTTGCTGAGAAGAAGCTTTTTGGTTTGAATCCATCCCATTTATTGAATCTTGATTTTATTTTTTGCATTTTAGGAGTCTTGTGAAGGAAATCAGGTCCTAAGCTGACATAATGAAACTTTGGGCCTACTTTTTCTTTTATTAGGTGCAGGGACTCTGTTCTAGCGCCTCCACATTTGTTCCACTTTGAGTAGAGTTTTGTGCAGGGTGTAAGATAGAGGTTTAATTTCATTTTTCTATGTATGGATTTCTAGTTTTCCCAGCACCATTTGTTGAAGAGGTTATCTTTTTTCCCAGTGTATGTTTTTGGCACTTTTGTCTAGTATGAGATAACCATATTTATGTGGGTTTTTCTCTGTGTCTGGAACTGTAAATCAGTGCAGCCACTCTGGAAAACAGTATGGAGATTCCTCAGAAAACTTGGAATGGAATCACCATTTGATCCAAGTATCCCACTCCTCAGTTTATACCCAAAGGACTTAAAATTACCATACTACAGTGATGTAGCCACATCAATGTTTATAGCAGCTGAATTCACAATAGCTAAACTATTAACCTAGATGCACTCCGACAGATGAGTAGATAAAGAAAATGTGTTATGTATACATAGTAGACTAGTACTCAGCCCTAAAGGAGAATGAAATTATGGCATTTGCAGATAAATGGATGGAGCTGGAGAATATCATGCTAAGTGAAATAAGCCAAACTCCAAAACCCAAAGGCTGAATGTTTTTTTCTGATAAGCAGATGCTGATCCACAATGGGGGCAGGGGAGAGAATAAAAGAACTTTAAATTGAGCAGAAGGGAATGAGGGGAGAGGAGCCGGTAGGGGGGTGGGAAAGATGGTGGAATAAGATGGGCATTATTACCCTGTATACATGAATGATTACACTGCCAGTGTGACTCTGCACCATGTACAATCAGAGGAATGACAAGTTGTGCTCCATTAGTGTACAGTATGTTAAAATGCATTCTACTGTCATATATAACTAATTAGAACAAATTTTAAAAAATGGGTTTGTGATCTCCTAATCAGGTTCACACTCAAGGAGGAAAATCAATCAAGGACTGTATTGGTTGTTATCACTGTTGCCCACAGTAAAAAACTTACGTAGAAAAATATCCCTAAGATGATGTATCTAGCTATGGAGCTAGGTATGTTAGGGATTCGTTTCCTCTGCAGCCTACACAGATAATAATCTGCCTTTCCCCCTAGGTTTATGAGGAGACAATGAATGAGATATACTCTATTTAGGTCTTCAAAGTAGCCATAGAAATATTATTACTTGTACCTACATCTTTTCTGACAGAATAAGTTTGTTAAGAAATACCTATGGGATAACATCTGTGCACTGTGCTGCCCAGCACTATGCTAAGTAGGGCCTGTGAAGCAAATTTACAGTGTACAAGACACAGTCACTCTTTGGTTCCATAGTGTCCTTCTCTTCATGTTTTTGCTATGCATATTTGTAGCAGTGTCATGACTAATGTGAATCTTATTAATTTCACTTCTCTCCTATTCTTGTAATAAGGAGAACAAAGACCTAAAATTAGTTAAAAGTGTTTTGCCAGTTTCTGGATTAAACATAATTGAGTACTATAACATGAAATAATTGTGCTTGGAAACTGTTTTAACAACCAAAAATGCAAAGAGAAGAGTGATGATCGTGATCTAGAATGTCAGAGAAGTCTTCCTTGAGGAGAGCATATTTCAGCTGAGCTTGAGGGTTGAGCACAAAGCCCAGGTGCTGAGCACAAGTACACATGAGGGATGGCCAGGAAGTAGCCTGGAACTGGTTCATTTTGGATAGCAGTGGACTGAGGTTATGAAGCTATATATATATATGTATATATATATATATCTCATAAGATTATATTTAAGCCAGACAAATAAACTTGGTGTGATGTTTGGCAGAAAGCATTTGAAAATTTCCTGAAAGTTAAGATTAGAAGGGTACTTTATTTTTATTTTTTATATGTAGTTTTTAGTAACACATGACAGTAGAATGTATTTTTACATATCATACATAGGATAGTATAATTTCCCATTTTCATGGTTGTACATGATGGGGGGGTTACAATGGTTGTGTATTCATATATGAACATAGGAAAGTTATGTCTGATTCATTCTACTCTTTCCCATTCCCATCCTTCTTCCCTAGAAGAGCACTTTACAAGAAGTTCACAAGTTACCAAGGGTAATAGGGTGGCAGGACCCTCCTTTCTGTTAGCCGTATGCTGCCCCCATCTAGTACGCAGCTGAACTAAAGTCACTCGTGTGAATTTGGGGTGACACAGAATACCTTTTATAAGCTTCAGGACAGCTTTCCCCAGCTCCTGGCCTTAGGCTCCCCAAAAAGGGGGGCAAGAGAAGGTCCCAAGAGGCTGACGAGAGAGAGAGAGAGAGAGAGAGAGAGAGAGAGAGAGAGAGAGAGACAGAGACAGAGACACAGAGACAGAGACAGACTAGATATAGAAATGGGCTTTTTGTGGTGGGGGGGCAGAAGGAATAGCTTTACAAAGGAACAGGTGAGTGTAACTTAACCCTAGCAGGTGACTCCTACTCTTGGAGCCACACCTTGTTATCGGAGTTGGGGTAATACCCAAGTAACTGCCACCTGGTTCAGAACCCCTTGCTTCAGGACTTAAAGCCATATTCATCCAGGGTGGCTTCCCACAGCCTTATGTATCCAATAAAGAGACATGCATTGGAATAGCACTTTTGACCTCTCTCCATTCCTTTGCACACTCCACCCCTGAGAAGGAGGAGTGACTTATTTGCAAGCTTACAAGAGGAACCAGGTAATTTGGCTCTCTCACAAGAAGCACTAATTCTGGCCAGCTCCTACAGATCTGTTCCCACATGCAATCCACCATTTATGTATGGTCCCCCAGGAGGGGAGACCTGGAGCTATCCAATGTTGCTTGTGACTCAGAGGTAGGTCTGTATAATCCTGGGATTCAATTTATTGCTACACACCTAATCCGAATGCTCTAATTGGCTTATATTTTTATTTCCATGTGTCTCAGTACCCACTGTCAATCTCAATTGGTTCAAAACTTGGGTGAGAAAAGGGGATGCAATCTACTGTCTCCACTAGCCCAAGCAGTAAGTATAATGTTGGTAGGTGGAAAAAAATCAGAGATACGGAAACCAATTAGAAGGTTCTTCTAGTTTATCATAATGTGAGGTGATGAGGACTCAAACTAGGGTGACTGTGGCACAAAGAGAAAGTGGGACTTATGAGAAGAAAAAGAAGGGCTGTAACTGAGGATAGCTGAGTATACATCAGTGAAGGAGAAAGAAAGCCTCACCCTTTCCGCTTTCCTGCCTTCTTCAAATACTGTCTTCCATGTCCATCTCTGACGCTGTCACCTCCTCAAGATTCTCAAGAACTTCTCAGGCAGAAGTTCTCTCTTAATTCTCCGAGACTCAGAGCCCTTTAGCTGTACTTGTCAGAAGGCTCTGAGCACTTGGTGCAGAGCCTTCTGGGCCTGTGTTTTTCTTTCTGTGGGCTATAAAATGTCTCAGGGGTGGAGTGTGCAAAGGAATAAAGAGAGGTCAAAAGTGCTATTCCAATGCATGTCTCTTTATTGGATACATAAGGCTGTGGGAAGCCACCCTGGATGAATATGGCTTTAAGTCCTGAAGCAAGGGGTTCTGAACCAGGTGGCAGTTACTTGGGTATTACCCCAACTCCGATAACAAGGTGTGGCTCCAAGGATTTGTATCTGATTCATTTGGCATTTCCACAGATTCTAGCACAGACTTTTGTTGATACAGTCAACAAATATTTTTAAATTTATTATTATTTTTGGTACCAGAGAATTGAACCAGGGGCACTTAACCATTGAGCCATGTCCCCAGCCCTTTTTATTTTTATTTTATTTAAACACAGGGTCTTGCTAAGTTGCTTAGGGTCTCACTAAGTTTCTGAGGCGACCTTTGAACTTGTGATCCTCCTGCCTCAGTCTCCTGAGTCACTGGGATTACATGTATGCACCAGTATGCCCAGCTTACATTCATCAAATATTTATGGAGCCATCCACTGATATATAGGGGTGAGAGTTATCAAGATCCCTGCCTTCAGGAGAAGGAGAGGGCACTTTGAAGGAAATAAAGCAAGGTGGTATGACAGACAGACAGACTGAAGGGCTCTTTAACTTGAGTGCAAGGGATGGCTCCACTGAGAACAGCACCAGTTAGGTAAAAAATTGAGAGATGTAAATAAAGCAGTGGAGTTGGGGGAAGTGTTCCAGACAGAGGGTGCAGCAATTTCAAGGGCTTTGCAACTAGAATGTGCATGACTTGTTTAAGGAACATAAGAGAGGATGTGGTGAGAATGAGAGAAGGGATGTTAGAAGTCAGAGCAATAGTGAGAGTCCCGACGACTATGAGCAACAAGAAGTAGAGTCATTGTAAGAACAGCCAGATTCTGCCATTGGAAAAGTATGATCATGTTCATATTTTTTTTTTTAGTAAAAACAGTGAATATTAGAAGATAGAGGAAAAGAGGTTAGTAGAAGGAGAGTTTTAAAATGTTTCAGATGACAGGTAAACAAAGTTAAGATTGTTAAGTACCTTATAATGAAGTGTTCTCAAAGGTCTAGGATGTTACTATTGTGAAGAGAGATTTGGTCTCTGGAATCAAAGAAAGTAAGGAGAGGTGCTGATAAAGATCTTTAAACCAGACAGCAAATGCATAATGTAGATCTTTACCACCACAGTGACACCACAGCACTGTTTTCTGCTGAGTCTAGATGTGGTCTTAGCATCTTTCACAATACAGAGCTTCAGGCAGTTATTATCAGTTAATGGAAGATGCTTTCTGTCTCTGCTTCAGACAGTGCTAGAAGGAACCATTACTTTAGGCCCAGGATTAGGGGAGCTAAAAGCCAGGCAGTCTGTAAGCAATGAGGTCCAGGAGCCCCTGGAATTAGAGTCACTGGCTCGAGGTTGTAACTGCTCCTCAGTTGCTTTTTACTTCCTTACTGATTTTCAGAATAATTTTATAAAATTTGACAAATATTTTATGAATGTGAAATAGTAGAGCCATGGGGGTACAGAGGAGGATGGTTATTTTCATCCTGAGGGTTTGGAAAGACTTCAGGAATAGGTAAGATGTTATAAGAGCCTTTGAGTATGAGGAGAACTTGGTGAGCAGAGATGAAGGGAACCCAGGAAGGGGACCCATGAGAGAAAATGCGTGAAAGGTTGAGAGAGGTGAGCAATAGAAACAATCATCAGGTGGAATACAGATTCAACCTCGAGATCCAAGTAGCACTTGACAGAAACCACGAGAAATGGAGGAACATTTAAGCAATATTATGGAAATAGACTTGACCAAATCCAGAATGCAGAAAATTTATAGGACAAATAAACCAATTTCTTCAATAAACACAGGTAGAGTTGGGGTACAGTTCAGTGGTAGAGCATTTACTTAGCAAGCATAGGCCCTGAGTTCAATCTCAAGCACCAAAAAAGAAAATTAAAATGAATAAATAATATGTGGAATAAAAAAAAGGAGGAAGAGGGAACTATTATAGATTTAATAATATGTCAACCAAATCAGTATATGAACTCAACTTGAACAGACCAGCTGTATTAAATGTTTTGAGACAACCTGGGCAAGTTAGACATAGACTGAATATTATTACATAAGGAATTTGAGGGGCCGTGAAAGTAGTTATCATATATAATTTTTATTAGAGTTTTATAGTTATACAAAGTAATTGGGTTCATCCAGACAAACTCATACATGCATAGAATTTGATTTCAGTTTATGATCGCCCTTTCCCTTTCCTTTTTCTCTCTTGTCCTCTTTCCCCTCTCACCTTCTGCTTTGTCTACTAGACTTCCCTTTGCTAATCTATTAATTTATATTTGATTGGTTCTTTCTACTTATTCATAAAGGTGAATTTCCTTGTCATATATTTATGTTTGTACATAACATGATTTTTTTAAGAATTCATTCTTCATTTCCTTCTCCTACTCATCCCTCCACCCTTATCTCTTGACCTCTTTCTTTTATATTATTGATTATCTCTTTATCTTTATGTTATCTTATCTTTCCTTCCCTATTTACTTTGTCTCAAGCTTTCACATATGAGAGAAAATACTTGACCTTTTAGTTTCTAAGTTTGACTTATTTCACTTAGCAGGATATATTTTCCATTTCCATCCATTTATCAAAAAATGCCATAATTTTATGCTTTTATATTGGCTGAGTAGAACTTTAGTGTTCTACACACCCCACAGTTTCTTAATCCATTTATCTATTGACAGGTATCTGGGTTGATTCCATAATTTAGCTATTGTAAATTGTGCTGCTATAAACATTGAGGTGGCTGAATTGCTGTAGTATGCCAATTTTAGATCTTTTAGGAAAATACTAAGGGTGGGATAGCTAGGTCACATGGTGGTTCCATCCTTAGTTTTTTGAGGAATCTCTTTACTGCTTTCCAGAGTGGCTGTACTAGTTTGTAGCCCCACCAACAGTGTATAAAGTGTGCCTTTTCTCCCCAAACCTCATCAGCATTTGTTTATATTCTTGATCATTGCCATTCTGACTGGAGTGAGATGAAATCTTAGTGTAGTTTTGATTTTCATTTCCTTGATTGCTAGAGATGTTGAACATTTTTTCATATATTTGATAGTCATTGTGTTTCTTCTTTTGAGAAGTTTCTGTTCAGTTGGCTTGCTTGCTTTTTTGGTGTTAAGTTTTTTGAGTTCTCTGTATATTCTGGATATTAATTCCCTATCAGAGGGGTTGTTGGCCAAGGTTTTCTCTCATTCCATAGGCTCTCTCTTCATACTCTTTTTTTCTTTTCTTTTTATTATTTTTTTAGATGCATGGACCTTTATTTTATTCATTTATCTATATGTAGTGCTGAGAATCGAACCCAGTGCCTCACACATGCTAGGCATGTGCTCTACCACTGAGCCACAACCTCAGCCCCTCTCTTCATACTCTTAATGATTTCTTTTGCTATGCAGATGCTTCTTAATTTGATGGCATCCCACTTATTGATTCTCAGTTTTATTTCTTGCACTTTGTGGGTCCTGTTAAAGAAGTCAGTATCAGCCCCTATATGATAGAGTGTTGACTCTGTTTTCTTCTAGCATTTATAAAGTTTCTGGTCTAATTACTAAATCTTTGATCCATTTCAATTTGAGTTTTGTACAGTGTGAGACGTAGGGGTCTAGTTTCATTTTTCTATGTATAGCTTTCCAATTTTCCCAGCACCATTTGTTAAAAAGACTGTTTTTTAATCCAAAATATATTTCTGGCAGTTTTATCAAATACCAGATGATTGTAGGTATGAAGATTTTTCTCTGTGTCTTCTACTCTGTTCCATTGGTCTTCCTGTCTATTATGGACTCTCTCTCTCTCTCTTTTTTTTTTTTTTTTTTTTTTTTTTTTTTTACTACAGCTCTATAGTATTTTCAGATCAGGTATTATGTGATTCCCTTCTTCCATTTTCTTCCTTAGTGTTGCTTTGGCTATTCTGAGTCTCTTATTCTTCCAAATGAATTTAATTTTTTTTATAATTCTGTGAAGAAGATCATTGGTATTTTGATGTAGATTGCATTTAATCTGTATATTGCTTTTGGTAATTTGGCAATTTTGACAATATGATTCTGCCTAAGAACATGAGAAGTCTTTCCATCTTCTAAGGTCTTCTTCAGTTTCTTTCTTCAGTATTTTATAATTTACATTGTACAGTTCTTTTATCTCCTTGGTAATTCCAAGGTATTTAAAAATTTTTTTGAAGTTATTATAAATGGGATGGTTTTCCTGATTCTTCCTTGGCTGAATCACTGTTGGAATATAGGAAAGCTATTGATTTATAGGGTTGATCTTTATCCTGATACTTTGCTATACTCATTTGTAAGCTCTAGAAGTTTCCTGACTTCTAAAAGTTTTGGGAGTCTTCTAGATATAGGACCATATCGTTGGCAAACAGTTTTTTCTTATTTTCCTATCTGTATCCCTTTATTTCCTTTTCTTGCCTGATTGCTCTGGCTAATATATCAAGGACTGTATTAAAAAGGAGTAGTGAGAGTGGGCAGCCTTATGTTGTTTCTGATATTAGAGGAAATGCTTTTAGTTTTTCTCCATGCAGTATGTGGTCAGCTTTGGGTTTGTCATAAATGGCCTTACAATGTTGAGGTAAACTCCTTCAATCCCTAGCTTCTCCAGCATTTTTAACATGAATGGGTGCTGGATTTTATCAAAAGTCTTTTCTGCATCTATTGAGACATAATGTGATTTTTATAATTAATTTGGCTTCAATGATGCATTATATTTATTGATTTGCATATGTTGATTCAACCTTGCATCTCTGGAATGAAATCTGCTTGATCATGGCTTATTATCTTTTTGATGTGTTTCTAAATGTAGTTTGTTAATATTTTTTAAGAATTTTTGCATCTATGTTCATCAGGGATATCAGTCTATAGTTTTCTTTCCTTGATGGATCTTTGTCTGGTTTTGGTATCAGAGTTATATTGGCTTCATAGAATGTATTCAGGAGTGTTCCCTCCATCTCAATTTCATGGAAATACTAGTGTTAGTTCTTCTGAAAAGGTCTGGTATTCAACTGAGAATCCATCTAGTCCTGGGATTTTTTTTTTTAAGACTTTTAATTGCTGCTTCAGTTTCAGTATTGGTCTGATATTGGTCTGTTTAGGTTTTCCATATCTTTGTAATTCAATTTGGGCAGGTCATACATGTCTAGAAATTTGTCAATGTCTTCCAGATTTTCCAGTTTATTGGAGTATATATTTTCAAAATAGGTTCTAAGAATCTGGATTTCAGAAGGGTCTATGGTAAAATCTCCTTTTTTAAAAATCTCTGATCTTGTTGATTTGAGTCTTCACATTCTTCCTTTTGGTTTGTTTGGCTAAGGGTTTGCCAATCTTATTTATGTTTTCAAAGAACCAACTCTTCATTGCATTGATTCTGTTCATTGTTTTCTTATTCTTCGTTTCGTTGATTTCAGCTCTGATCTTAATTTCCTATCTTTTGCTTTTAGAGTTAGTATATTTTTCTTCTTCTAAGGCCTTGAGGTGGAACATTTTTATTTGGGATATCTAATTTTTTAATGTAGGCACTCAGTTCTATAAATTTTCCTCTTAGAACTGCTTTCATACTGTTATAGAGATTTTGATATGTTGTATCTCTGTTCTTGTTCATTTCTAAGAATTTCTTGATATCTGTTCTCATTTCTTCTTTGGTCCATTCTTCATTTAGGAGAGTATTATTCAATTTTCATGTGTTTATGTGGTTTCTATTTTTTTTTTTTTTTGCTGTTGATTTCTAGTTTCGTTCCATTATGATCTAATCTGATACATGGGATTATATTGATTTTTTTGGATTTGCTTCATAACCTAGAATATGATCTGTTTTGGAAAAAATTCCATGAACAGCTGATACAAAGGTTAATTTAACTGTTTGAGGGTAGAATAGTCTGTAGATACCCATTAGACCCATTTGACTTATAGTGTTATTTAGGTTGCAGATATATTTATTGATTTTATGTTTTGATGACCTATTGGTAATAAGGGTGTATTGAAATTACCCAGTATTATTGTATTGGGATCTATGTGGAATTTAATATTCTGGAGGGTTTTTTTTTAAATGTAATTGGATGTGTTGGCATTTGGAGCATAAATGTTTACTATTTGTTATATCTTTTTGTTAGATTGTTCATTTTACCTGGATGTAAAGGCCTTTTTTGTCTTTTCTGATTAATTTTTACTTGATATCTGCTCTGTTAGATATGAGAATAGCTACTCCTACGTGTTTTCAAAGTTTGTATGCATAGAATATTTTTTTCCATCCTTTTACCTTTAATCTGTAAATGTTTTTGCCTATGAGTCCCTTGTAAACAGCATATAGTTTATTCTTGTTTTTTGATCCATTCTGTTAATCTATATCTTTTAGTTGGGAAGTTGAAACCAATAACATTCAGTGTTAGTATGAATATGTATTTGTGGTTTCCTGCCATTTTGCTTTTTGCTGTATTTTATCCTGTCTTGATTCTCATTTAGCTGTTTATTCTTCTATTGAACTTCCTCTGTTTGACAATTTGAGAATTGTTTTTAGTTCCTCTGTGTGCAGTTTATCTTTGAGTATTCTTCTTGGTGCTGTATTGATACTCATGAATTCTTTTAGTTTATTCTTGTGGAAAATTTTTATTTTCCCCTCAAATTTGAAACTGAACTTTGCTAAGTATAGCAACCTTGGCTGACAGGGGTTTTTTTGTTTTTGTTGTTTGTTTGTTTTTGTTTTTTTATAGCTTGGGATATCTCATTGCAGGTCCTCCTTGATTTTAGGGTCTGAACTGAGAAATCAGAAGTGATCCTTATTATTTCGCCTCTAAATATGACCTTGTGTTTCTTTTGGGGCTTTTAATATTCTTTCCTTATTTTTAACATTAGGCATTTTGATTATGATATGTCTTGGTGAGCTTCTCATTTGAATATGTCTATTTAGGATCCTGTAAGCCTCCTATATGTGCATGTCTATCTCATTTCTGATATGGGAAGAGTTTTCTGTAACTATCTCATTGAAAATGTTCTTTATAACCTTCAGTTTGTATCTTCATGTTCTCTTCTATCCCAATGATTCTCAGGTTTTGTCTTTTCATGTTATCCCAGAGTTCTTACATATTCTGATCATGTTCTATAATTTTTCCCGTTTTTGCATTTTATGTACTCAAGATCATATAGCCTGTGCTCAGTGCCTGAAGTTCTGTCTTAAAGGGCTGAGGTTCTGTTTTCTATGCAATCTGATCTGATTAATGCCTTTAATTGAATTTTTAATTTGATTGATCGTGTCTTTCATTTCTAGTAGTTCTGTTTTTTTTTTTCTCCCTATTTCAATTTATTAATGTGGTCTCTCATCTCCTGTAATTGATCTCTTAATTCCTTCCTTAGATCTTCTTTTAGTTCATTGAACATTATAATAATCAGTTTTTATACTCTCTTTGGGATTTTGTCCACCTCACTGTCAGTAGGATCCTTTGTTGGAAGATTGTGTATTTTGCAGGGTGTTTTTTTGTGTTTTCAGAGATCCTGGACTTGTGCATCAATTGAAGTGGATTCTCCTCTTTTTTAGGCATGTCCTTTGTTTGTGATTATCTTATTTATTCTGGAACTTCACTCTGTTTTTGATATATGAGTAGATGCCAAAGGGTGGGAACAGAGGTCCCTCTTGGATTCTTTCTGCTGTTTCTTTTTATTGGTTTGGGGCTTTTGTCTCCTCACTTCTTTGTTTTGGAATAATGTCAGGGTTTAGATAGGATTAGATTATGTGTGAAGTAAAATTTTTTTATTGCTTAGTTGAGATGTATTTCACAGCTGCAGGATCTACTCTGTAATCTTGAACTGTCCCAATCTCTTTCTGGCCCCTCTTAGAGGGAGGAGGAGCCAGAAGTGGCATTAACATCAACAACAAGAGTACAGTTTTATGTTAAATGTCCAATGTCTACTTTGAACTCTGTAATACTATTTGCTATCTATATAGGAATGATGAGGTCAGCATTTAACAACAGTACTACCAATTACAAAATGTTAACTAGGTCAGGAATTCAACAGCAAGTGTCTACTATATTGTCTAGTATATTTTTGATCACTCCAACTTGAATGGAGTGGGAATTACATATTCTAATCATTAGTTTTGGTTTTTGTCTCTTCTATTCTTTGCATTAAAGTATGGCTGAAGATTGACTGTCATTAATTTATGTATGGAGCAAAGTGTGCTGCATTTTGATTGAGTTTGGTTCAGCATCAAAATCTCTAACCTGTGAATTTTTCGTGTCCCTGTAGGTTCCCAGCACTTCAGAGAATAAAGCAAAATACACAATAGTGACAACCATCACAAACAATACACAGCACTAAAGTAGAAACCCACTTCCTACTATGATATCTTCAACCTTAAATACCACCAAAAATCAGGAATGGTGGGTTCAGCAATTGTCAACAGTAAAACCAGTAACTATGCACTAGGTCTAGCTTTAAAGCAAACATCAAATGTCAACTATATTATTCACAGCAGTAATGATTGCATCAGCATTAGTCAATTAGTTCTGAAAGAAGGAACAAATACAGTTAAACAGAGGAAAATAAAATGTGTTAGAATTAGAAAAGAATTACAATTTCAAATATGAACAGAGAGGATGCAGAAGAGAGGTAGCTGGTGATGTTTATATAGAAGGAGGGGGGAAAACAGAAGAAGCAAAGCATTGGGAGGGAGGGTGGTAGGAAGGGAGGGCAAGAGAACAATAAAATCTGGCCATTAGAAGGAGAAGAGAAGAGAGAAAGAGAAACAAGAGAAATAAACAAATGAAAATAATACAAAGCTAAACCAAAATATATAATCCCCAAACCCCAAATCTTCAAAAGACAAGGCAAGGAAAAAAAACTACATTTTTAAAATGCTAAAAATGAGAGAAAAAGAAACAAATAAGTATATGTATATAGGTCCCTGAACTAATCAGCACAGCATGAATTCACACACACATACACACACACACACACACACACACACACACACACACGAAAAGACAAAAAAAATTCTTGGTGAAGAATGAAGGAAACTTCCTCACTGAGGTAGTCAAAAAAGACCAGATTGAGTGGTCACTGTCTCTGTCCAACAGTCTTTTTTTTTTGCACTTCTTGAGTTATGTACTTATAGAGGTTGTTAACCTCTTTTTGTTTTTGTGTTGCTCTCTGAGCTGCCATTTGGAGCGGCCTAAGATTGAAGCTGTTTCATGTAAGACTCAGTTTCCCTTCTTACCAGAGTGAGTGGGAGAGGTTAGGTAGTACTGTTAGTTGGCATTTTGTCCACTGAGACCAGTTCAGTGCCCTTCCAGGGTACAGCTTCTGCAAAGTTCTTGGGGGCATTCTAGCAGGTCTAGTCAGGCCTCAGTGGCTTTGTTGGGTTGGGCCTTCTTTGGAGAGATTAGATCTATCCACCCGCAGGGCTAGACAGTGGCTGATCTCTGATATGGGTCCAATTCTCAGGAGCCCTATACTGATCATCCATTCACTGCTGCCCATGAGCACAGCCTTCCTGGGCTTAGTCCCCAAGTGTATTCACTCACACCAGCTTAGGCTCCTGGCTCTCTTCAGCTGCTCATGTGAGCCACTACCACAAAGGAGAAGCTAGTCAGGCTCCCCTTCGCCCTACACACTTGAATCCCACTGGGTACAGACTGTTCCTATGTTCAGCCAGGCACACCCTAGGTCACCCATTTGGTGCCTGCCAGGATATTGTGGCAGAATTTGCTCTGATCTCCTGCCTCCAGGAGGGAGCTGTCCTTACAGTGAGATTGCCTCAAAATGGCTCCACCCCAACTCTCTCTGACCAGTTGAGATACCGAATGTGCTTTTCAAGCACCACTGTACGGTACAGTCTCTGGATTAGCTAAATTTAAGCAGCTTTTAAAAAAATTTTTAATTTTTTTTTAGTTGTAGATGGACACAGTACCTTTATTTTATCTATTTATTTTTACGTGGTGCATAGAATCGAACCCAGCCCCTCACGCATGCCTCACACATGCTAGGCAAGCTCTCTACCACTGAGCTAAAACCGCAGCCCCTTGGCAGCTTTCTTTTGATCTTAGCTTTTTCCTTACCAAATCTCTCTTCTCCCCTTCCCTCTGTGGTGAGTCGGTGCTGCCATCGCCACTTTTCCATGCTGGGGTAGCCAGGTCAGCTCCAATGTATTCTTTCTTCTTTATTTTTTGTACTCAAATTCCTGAGTCTGTAAGCCACTTTGAATGTCCAAAATTGAATTTTAGTTCAATCCCTATTTTACCCACCTCACTGAGAAGCTGTACACCTACTGCTTTGGTCCTAAGCCACTGCACAACTTGGAATGAGGCTGTCCTCTACTCCACAATCTTCCTTGTGCCTCATATATAGATTTTGAAGTTTGAATTTAATAGATTTTACAGGTAAAATTATAAAGTGTCTGGGATTTGCTTTCAAACATTCCAGAAAAAAATTAGAAAACGTGGAAAAAAAAGAGTTGGAGAGGGATGGGAGAAACTAAAAATGTTAGAAACTTGAAGGTTTCTGAAAAGCTAAGTGGTAAGTACTTAGTGTTCATGTTTACTCTTCTACATGCTTTTACGTGTGTTTGAAATTTTCCATAATGAAATGTTTAAGGCCACACTAAAGAGTGTGAACTTTTCTCTGTGGCTCCCTGAACCTGTGAAGAGTTTTGGCCTGAGGAAGGGCATGGGAAGGGCTATGAGACCTTAAAAAGCTTAACCTATGACAGTACCAGGAGGAGAAGGATCAGACCTTGATGAAAGTGGTGGCTATGAGAATAGAAACTTTTTAAAGAACTTATAGAGGATATAAATGCAAAAGAGGTACTCTGGTGGTTTGGTAGTACAGAAGTGAAACAGATGCTGAACCAGAAAATTCCCCTGTTCCTCTTTAGTCAATAGCAATTTTTGTCCTGGAACCAGTATACTGGGGACTGTAAGGACAAGGAGGAGAGGGAGAAGGGATCTTCACTGTGGAGGAACTGAACCAGGTCTTTGTACTAGATGAAGTGGAAACCAGTGGAGAAATGAAGAGTTCTGGGCTGGTGTTTTGTTTTTCCATGAGTAATTTCTGTCTTGTAGTTTCATTATAAAATTCATGGGTAAAATGGTTTGATCATCTGTCTCTATTTTCACTGGGGAAATGGGAAAAATATTGTTAATGATACAAATCACTTTTATTAGTTAAGATTGAATTATGTTGTTCATTTATGAAATTGAACACTTTAAAGAATATTTGTCTTTAATCCCTAGTACCACCAAAAAAATTAAAAAAAGAGAAAGAGAATATCTGAGGAGTTAATTAAATGAGTTCATTTATTTATTTTTAATATTTATTTATGTATTTTTTTTAGTTTTAGGTGGACACATTATTTTGTTTTTATGTGGTGCTGAGGATCAAACCCAGTGCCTCACGCATGCTAGGCGAGCACTCTACCACTGAGCCACAACCCCAGCCCCAATTAAATGAGTTTAAATGACAAGGTCTGGGAAAACAAAACTTTGAGCTATAGCAAATTAATGAAATTTTAAATTTATGTAGCTTCTGATTTATCAATAGCAAAAATATTAAAAATAAACTCTAGATCCAATAGAAAGTAGCAGTTGGTAGAGATTAGAGAGAAACAGTAGTTTTCCACCCCTCTGTAGTCAAAGATAACTAGTACATCACATACAAACTATTAATAAGGTATGACATAACAAGACCAAGAGATACCCCAGCAAGAAGTTTCTTGATCACCTTTGCTGCCTTCTTGATTCTTATTTTTCAAGAGATTCCACTTTTAACTGCAGGCTATAAGAATAGATCATTTCTATGATTAATGCCACATCATTTTCTGTCTCAGTGTAACATACCATCTACAAAGGACTAAAGCTAAGGTCAGGGAACAGAGATAAGACCTGCTGTATCTAGTGAGAGGGAAAGCAGTGTTGGAACACACCATATTCTTTAGCCTTACTACTTTGGAGATTCCCTGGCAGGACTTATTCCCTTAACCCAAGCTGTCATCTACCACCCCTATGCTTATGCAGTCAGAAAGAAGTGAGGTTTTGGTCAGATTTGCTGCTGGATTTGGGACTCAATTAAAATTGAACTTCTAATTCATGGTAGCTGTTGTAAAAAGCTCTCAGGAAAGTAAAAAGAGAAGACTGCAATTTCTAGCTAAAAGCAAGAGAGGTGGTTTCTATTTTACTCAGGAACTCATGGCTAAGCCGCTGGGTCACAGGAGGATTGAGGATAGAGGGACACATAGTTGTAAGTCGTATTATGGAGAAGGCTGAACTGTCATCAGTGCCTGATGGAAATGAGAGCGGGGAGGCGGCAGCAGTGTCTCTAACAGCACTGCCTCCCTTATTGCATTGTCAGAAGAGAAAGATAACCTGAGAATAGGCATCCATTATCTCTTTCTACAAAGGGATTAGTGTGGGTTGCAAGAAATTAATGGCTTTTGAGTTACCACAGAATTACTAATGAATGTCAGGACCAGAGATGTAAAGCAGATAAAATAGGCTTTTCTCTGCCTTATTTCTCTCCTTTCTCTTTTGGTTTGCTATGTTAAGATCAAGATCTTACTTTCTATAGTCAAAAGCAAAAATTTTATCCTCTGGGTGTATGACTTGCGTTCTTTAGGGAATGATTCAATTAGTTTTTTACTGTCTCCAGTGTGTGCTGGCACAGATTGAGAAACATCTCAGAAATTAAAACCTTGACCAAGGAGGAGTGCTTCCTTTTGCATGGCTGTCATTGTCATGTCTGATTAAAGTCTCACGTGGTTCCTCAATTGACAGTCCCCTTTTACTAAAGTATTAAACTGGAATATATTGCCACTCATCAGGGATTATAGGTGGCTTGATTAGATAAACACATGAAATGGAAATGGAGAAAAGAGGAAGGCAAGAGAACTAGACATACTATGCACTGGACATTGTGCTAGAAGCTTGATTTATAATTCAACAAGTACTTATGAAACACCTACTAAGTACCAGGCATAGTATTGCATGCTATCGCATAAAAACGAAAAGAGAGCCAGGTGTGGTGGTGTGTGCCTGTAATCCCAGTGGCTCCAGAGGCTGAGGCAGGAGGATCTAGAGTTCAAAGCCAGCCTCAGCAAAAGAGAGGCACTTAGCAACTCCATGAGACCCTGTCTCTAAATAAAATACAAAATAGGGCTGGGGATGTGGCTCAGTGGTGTCCCTGAGTTCAATCCCTGGTAACCTGCCTCCTCACCAAAAAATGAAGAGAGCTTACTATGCCGTAGGGAAGGCAGACTTTTTTAAAAAACAAACTTTAAAATGTATTTTTTTTGTTTGGATATTTAATTAAACTATTATAATGCAGGCTGTTAAAAGCCTATGAAAGAGGAACATAACTGACCCAGGGAGAAGTGTGTTCACATGAGGTGGGGGAGGGGCTGAGAGCTGGACAGACTGTCTTTCTGAAGGAAGGTAAATATGTAGTCCCTGGTTGAGGCAATGGAAAGGAGCATTGCAAGCTAAGGGAGCAGCAGCATAAGCACATTGAGGCTCCGAGAGAAAACTGCATGTAAACAGAAGCCTAAAAAATGAACTGAAGGGGCTTACCAGAGAGAGGCCCATGAACTGGCCTTGGGGACTAGTGGGTACTCTGAGAAATGGGAATTTGTGAGCAGTACACTTCACTGCTTTTTTTCATTGACCCTTCCTGGCATCATGAACTTAAGGAAGGATAAGAGAATCAGCAGGAATTCATTCACATGGCAGGTTTTCTCTCATGTATTTAATACTCTGTAGACTGTTACCTAGAAAGCAAGGAATCCCAAAAGAGTGTGATTGGTCCTAGGCCTACAGGGTATATTAAATCACACTTTTTTCCAGTATTGCTGTTTTCTGCACAGACTTCGTCATATCACATTCATATCATACACCCCATTACTTACTTTTATACTCTCTCACCAAGGTAGTTCAGTTTTTAGACAAGAGATTTTTCCCCAGCTACATTTTGCCCATTAGATACTGTCCTGGAATTTTACCATTTATACTTGGTTTAATTTGAACCAGGAAGATATCAACCTTTGATCTGTTTGGCCTCTTGCACTCACCTTCTTATAACTAATCGATACTTTTATGCCTCCTTTTTTTTTTCTTTCTAGAACACAAGCAGACATTCCCAAACATTCTGAAGAAGGGTTACCTGGAAATTAGAAAGGACCATGACAGTTACTGGCAAAGCTGTTACGCAGAACTGTCACCTTACAACTTATACTTCTATAGCCTCGACAGCAGTGGGAATCAAAACCCCTATGCCACGTACCAACTTTCCCACTTCCAGAGCATCTCTGTTTTGGGCAATCTTGAGGCCAGGATGGTAGACACCGTTCTCTATGACAACACTCAGCTACAGTTAAAGGCAGAGTCACCGTGGGAAGCTTTGGACTGGGGACAGAAGCTTTGGGAAGTTGTGCATGCTGCAGTGCCCGGTTACATGGGACGGCAGGATGAACTGGCAAACTCACCAGGGCTCGGCCATCATGTTGACTATACACAGAATCATTGTTTACAAGAGAAATCCAACGGGCTGCTACCACCGTCTCCTGTCTTGGATAGCTCCAAACAGTACCAAAACATCCTCAAATCAGGGACACTCTACAGACTAACTGTCCAAAACAACTGGAAGGCATTTACATTTGTGCTGAGCAAGGCCTATCTTATGGCTTTTCAGCCAGGCAAGCTAGATGAGGATCCCCTGCTGAGCTACAACGTGGATGTGTGTCTGGCTGTCCAGGTAGACAACCTGGATGGCTGTGACTCTTGCTTTCAAGTCATTTTCCCTCAAGATGTCCTCCGCCTCCGAGCTGAGACCCGGCAGAGGGCTCAGGAATGGATGGAGGCTCTGAAGACAGCTGCCAATGCAGCGAGGAGTTCAGAGCAAAACCTGCAAGTCACACTGAGGAGCAAACCCAAGGATCAGCTGGGTGGGCATGAACTCAGGAAGAACAAACGTCAGTCCGTGACCACCAGCTTCCTGAGCATTCTGACAACTTTATCTTTGGAACGAGGACTCACGGCTCAGAGTTTCAAATGTGCAGGTACAGAGCAAATTTTCAGCTTAAAGCTCATTAAAGAGCAATCTTGAGTCCTGCAATTGGAATTTATTTTTTAAACACCCTTAATAAGACAGTCATAGATATCACCTGTTTACAAGAAGCATTTCTCCTGCAAGGAGTTTACTATGTTAAAAAAAAAAATCTGTCCATCCTCATACTACATTGATTAATAGAAACAGCTATGATATACCCCACTGAATCAAAATTACTTGGCTGAAGCCTAACCAGACTGGAATTTAGGCTTCCTAAGTAGGATGTGATTCCATTTCCTCTGCCTGCTTGCATAAAGTCAGGGTGACTATAGCTGTCACAGATTTTCTCATGAGAGACATTCAGTCCAAAGCTAAGTACTCACACTCCTTAGGCAAAGCAAATGTCCATAGTCAGTAACTGTCATTGATCATGACCTTGTCAAATCCTGTTAAAGTGGAATCTGGAAAGTCAGCCTTGACAGAAAATGTAGAAATAGCTAAAAGCAGGGTAGATGATTATTCAGCAGATGACTACTGAGTCACAATGGATCTGTGCCTCACCATGAGGAAGCCTAGGTTTTTGGAATTGCTGTGTAAGGGTGAGTCACAAAGTGGAGTCCAAGGCCAATACTCTGTTATGTCTGAAAACGTCAATACTGCTTCTCTCCTCTACTCCCTATTCTTCCTACTTCCCCCAAAATGGAGGGGGGTATTAAAAATGAAATCAAAATTATTTCCTTTTTATTAACCCCACAATATTTGATAATAAATTTACTGTGAAGATAACTTTAATTGGAAGTCTGTTGGGGAAGGTTTTAACTCAAGTCTATTAGATTTAATAATGCTGTTTAAAAACGAGCAAGAAACTTACCTAAAGCTGAGACTACATTTAAAATTTTATTCTTGCTCCTGCTTTGAAAGCCAAATTATAACAAAATGAAAATCCACATTAAAAAAAATATATATATTAGTTGTAGATGGACAGCATGCCTTTGTTTATTTTTATGTGGTGCTAAGGATTGAACCCAGTGCCTCACATGTGCTAGGCAAGCACTTTGCCACTGAACTACAGCCCCAGTCTCAAAATCCACATTTTAAATATGGTTAGTTGTGATGATGGTCTTTTCTACTGAAGAATAGTTTACTTAAAGGGAGGGAGTAAGTGAATAATCCTTGCTTTGCCCCAAGGTCTTTAGTGATTGTGGAGCAGAAACATGCAGGGTGGGATTGGAGAGATGAGAAGCTCCAAGCTAGTTAAGAAGCCATACCAGGTATGTGCATGTATTTGCAGATATGACAGACCTTGTGTTAAGTCAGACAGTTTCTTGGAATTTTCTTTTTTTCTGGTATGGGGGATTGCACCCAGGAATACTCTACTACTGAGCTACATTCCCAGCCCTTTTTAGTTTTTATTTTGAGATAGGGTCTTGCGAAGTTTACCCAGGCTGGCCTCGAACTTGGGTCCTACTGCTTCAGCCTCCTGGAATCACAGTGTGTGCCACCACATCCAGCTTTGAAATCAGTTTTGAAATAGGAGACACCAGTTTTAATACAGTTTTTAAGAAATTATTGACATTTCAGTGTCTTCTTATTCTGGTGTATATAGTATATTTCAAAGTTCAGGCATTTGACGGTAATTTATTGTGCTTACTCTGGACATCCTGGAGTTATGATACACTTCTGTGGCATTATATTACTGAGAGTCCACAAATCTGTTGTTTTCATGGAATAAGGGAGAACAGCCCAGCTTAGTTTTCAAGGTAGAGACTGGCATATCTGAATCACAAATCCATATAGTAAAAGAGTGAAGAAAAGTCTCAAGTGCTACACGAAGGTTGTCACCTAGCTGTCACTTATTCACCTTCCTCTCAGAAGTTTGTATCCTGATGGAATGTGCATTGCCGCCCCGTTCTGTACGGCAATATAGTGTTCTTAGCCATCAGAGGGAAGAGAAATGTCAGACATAGAGAGCCCACTGCATCCAGCAGTAGGAGAAATGAAAACAGGAAAAAGATAAAAGAGAAGTGAAAAGAGACAGGGAAAGGGAAGCAAGGAGAAAAGAAGAAAGTATTATAGAATAAGCAGGAATGGATCTTTCTGGTAGCTCCTTTGGGTTCTGTGTGATAGGATGCTTCCCTTTGCTGTCTAAATTTGGTGCTCACTAAATTTGGCTGATTGGAGGGCAGTGGGAAAGGGTAGGGGAAGGGACTCAAGGGGGTAGGATGACAAGCCTGCAGTTCATTTACTCTGCTTTTACCTTCATGCTTTGGTTTGGAACTAATGGGGGTACGGGTATGTTTCTAATTTTGGAGAGAGGATAATGCTGATTTATATAGTAGGGCACATTCCAAAGCAAAAATTGATGTATTTCATTTAAATGTCACCTTTTCTATCAGAGAGTACTACATTCAGTTGCTTTGTGATACATGTGGCTTACTTGCCTGCTTTTCATTCTTGATGCTAGCATGTGGAATATTGGTTTCCAGACACAGGCAGGAGCACATTATCTCCTGTAGGGGGCAGAGTCTCAAAAGAAAAAGGCAAAAAAAAAAAAAAAAACTTGTTAAGCAGAGCTCTGGATGTTTTTTAAATTACTTGGGAGGCTGTTCATTATATCAAAGATTATTATAGCAGATGGAACAGTAAAAATTGACCTGTGTTTCTCAGAAACACAGTTAATTTAAACCAGCTGCTTCTGCCTTTTGTACCTTTATTGTCTAACTTAGCATCCTCATAAAAAGACACATTTAGTAAAAAGTAACATAGCATGTTTACCTTCTAAAACACCCAAAAGTTTAATATATTGGTTGTAGTGAGTTTGGGCTTTATATACTAGTTTAAGGAGAAGTTACTTCACAGTATTACATGGCTTTAGTGTGTCTCTTTAAACTATAAGTTCATATATGTATACATGCATATGAAGTTCTTCCTCCTTTAAATAGTTTGGATGAATAAACTTTAAATGTGGAAGATTACACTGAGTAGCTCCTTATTATGTCATTGAGTTGCTATTCAGGGGAGCCACAAGCACTGGCTTTTAAGTCTATAAAACAGTACTGTTGGCCATAGTTCACTAAATTCTTTCTATAAGTGGAGACTTTTCTATATCCTTCTTTAAAATTTAAAGAGCCCCTGCAGAGAAAATGGACCATGACCATCCAAAAATGTCTGAGGTTATGGTTTTGAAAATATATGCTGATTGTAACTATATCTTTCTTTGCATGTGCTTGGACTTTTGATAGTTATATTTGATTGTGTGTGATTACTCCATAACTTCCTTTCCAGCTCCTTGGCTGCCTGTGCTTGGGAAGCCCAACCACTGTGGTCTTGCTGTTCCTAAACTTACAGGGGTCCTGCCTGCATCCAGGGCCTTTTCACTTGCTAGCCCTACTTCCTGAAATTTGAAAATTGAATTCTTCCATTCATTCTGTCATTTATTGTTTGCCCAGAATCTTGGGTGCACCCAGACATACAATTTAGTGTTGCAGGAAAGAAGATAAAAGTCCTTGTCCTCAGGAAACTTGCAGTCTGCTAGGAAACACAAGTTGTTTATCAAATAATTCCAATAGTGGCTGCCAAAAAGGCAGCTATGACAAGAGCCTTCTAAGTGGGGCCCACATATCAGAAAACTGTCAGAGGTGGTGTGAGGTAGAACTAAATTAAATCATAGACCTCCAATCAGTTTTAGCCCACAAAAAAACAAAAAACAAAAAAACAGGCAGTTGATAAAGTTGAACTTAATATTTCACCTTGAAGTCACAGAAGATTTTTGTACAGAGGAGCGCATACCAGAAATGATATTGAAGAACTGTTAATTTGGAAGTGCTTTAGTCCAACTTTTCAGGAACACCTCTGTAGCAGAAAATGAGGAATGTGCTTTCAGTAAAATTGCTGGTTAGAATTCAAAATTATAGTTGGCAACAGGGCATCTGTGATGTTTTGATAGTAATGCTAAAACAAATAATTATTTAGCTTTTTAAAATATTTAGGAAGGATGTACATGGTAAGTGGTTATAAGACTATTCCTAAATGCTGTAGAGATTGGATTATAAGGTAGCAACTGTGTTTTCTTTAGGAAGTTGACATGTGTACATACCTGTTTACACTCAATAGAGACATGGTTTTCTTGGCAGTAGCACACACAGATGTTTTTCCTTTAATTTCTCAGCAATCAAGAAACCTAACAATTGAGTAGTACAATCAAAGAGCCCGGGGACTTGTTTATAGGTGTGACAAGAGTAGCAGAGCTCACCTTTGAAAGCATTCCTGTGTGACTGTTTTGTAATCTGGAGCTAAAACTGGATGACCCACTGTGGGGCAATGTTCCTGATTCTGAACTGAAGTTGAACATGTTAAGGAAGAAAACAGAGAGCCTTGGGGATCTCCTACACCATTTTCACAATGTTAGTTTTTATGGTTTTACTCCTTTGGCTGCTGTTTAACCTCTTGGGACTGCTGTTGATAATTACATCTCTCTGGCATTAAGAGCTTTTTGCTTTCCTTTTTCTTGCATCCAACCCTTGGGAGGGGTAAACCCAAGGGGGGGAAAAGTTTTGCTGTGAATTCTTCAGCCATTTAGTGCAAATTCCTGTAATTACCGGCATTGTGTCTTCTCTGAATGGCACATAATACAGCAGAAGCCATTCCTAATTGAGACCTTACAGGAGGTACAAATCCCCTCTTTGTTCAGCCTGACAAATTAGTGCCAGAAAGTGGCAGGGTCCGAGTGGGAATCAAAGGCAAGAAACACAAAGATGGAACTTAAGGCTACAGTAATAACCCTCTCTTGTCCTGAAGGGAAAAAAAGTAATGACCAATGAAAAATGAAGGTTTTTTTTTTGTTATAAATTCCCTTGACGTGACAGCACCTCGGGGCTGCTCTATTTATTTAGCAAAAGTGATTAAATAGCAATACAACAGGGCGGCCCCTTGTTTCCCTAGATGCCCCCCACCTCACAGACCCCTGCTGCCTTGGCTAATTGATTGACAATGAACCTCTGATAAAGAAGTATGTTGTTAGGACCTGGGATGGAGGGGAGCATCCCCCCACTTTGTGTGTGTGTGTGTGTGTGTGTGTGTGTGTGTGTGTGTGTGTGTGTGTTTCATTTTTGTTTGAATTGCACTCTAGTTTTTTCCCCTTTTCTCTCCCTTGCCTTGTCTTCCCCTTACCCTCCCCACCCCACCACAGAGATTCAGACAGGTATAGCTATTCAAATTATAGCACAGCTTTTGACAACTTCATACTTGGAACCAACTTCCTGGATTGCTGTCCCCCTGCTCCCAGAGTAAGGCAGAACAACAGTGTGAGAAAGGGAGAAGGTGCCACTTTCTGGTACTAATTTGTCAGATCCCTGGCACTTTAAGGCCAGAAAAGTGGTGGGTTAGTTTTTCATGTGTAAGAATGGATATCTGAAATTAGTTTTTGCACTAGGATTTTCTCTTCAATTCCTTGCTCAGTTTAAAAAAAAAAAAAAAACCCACACATTAAAAGCATATACATGGTGGGGGAAGGGGTTGTTGTAGAGTAAGAAACAAAGACCAGAAGTTGTGTGTCTCCCCTCAGTCCTCAAGAAGCCAGGATTGATTATTTGAGGATCAAATCTGGCTGCTTATGGTGTAACTCAGTACCCCAAGGATGCTGTAAGTTGTGGGAAGGTGACCAAAAGCCTCTAGGCAGATAATTAATAGCTCCTGGTTATATATGCTCAACTAGCTAAGCTGAAGATAAATCCCTAATTTAGCTCTGTTACAGCTGCAAAAACAAATCATTTCAAGCCCCTAGGAAAGCAAAATATATTAAACAAACAGTATCGACCTTGTTAATACCACATGGCATTTCATGTGATAAATGAGGGCGTATTTCTGGCAAAGGCCTGTTTTATGACATCCTTTAGACATAAAGGACACCTTTACCCTAGCAATACAAGCATCCCTGATAGAAAGTATGAGGTGGTTAATTATTCATTAAATAGCTGCCAGACTGGAAGTAAGCAATATTTCTGTGTTGGGCCTAGTTAGTTACTTATTGGCCTTGGGGTAAACCATGCAGAATAGCAATTGTTAAGAAAAAGAGAAATTGAATCTGGGAGCTGATTATGCATGTGAAATTGCAGATCTGTTGGTTTCTAAGTGCCAACAAGGGCAGTAGTGTATTACGCTCTTGGAAAAAATAAAAAAAGAGGTTTAGGGTAGCCAGAATTTGTTTGCAATCCCATGTGAAAAATTAGGGGTTCCTTTATTGCTCAAAATTCCAGATCTAAGGAAATGAAGATGGAAACAAAAAGAACTAGATTTTTCTTGATATTTTTAATTCTTATCTTTATTGCTATTTTGAAATTTGTCTCCCACTTAGTAGGAATAGCAATAAGTTGAAGATTTATTTGATTTAGGGAATAGGCAGATAGCCTATTCCCTAAATAGACAATGAAGAAAAACTCAGATATGCCCCCTACAGCATATGAACAGCTTGGATAAGTGAGAATGGTGTAATCTGTTGTTGCCTTCTCATATTGTATTGTCCAAGTTAATTTGTTATTGTTTTCAATTGTTGTCTCTCAGAGGAGAAATCCCTAGGGGTATGTGCACTAACAGGCTAAATTTTATTTCCTCCACTTTAAATATGACCATGGAGGGGTTGCTGGTAGCAAAATCCTTAAGTGGAGTTTTAGGGAGAGTTCATTTCAACAAGCATGTATTCATCCCCTTATGTGTGCCACACATATTCTGTCAGGCACCTTGGGAATATGCAAATAGGAATGAGGCGCAGATTGTTCCCTTCAAAGACTCACAGAATCTTCCCTCCCAAAAGATGGTGAGGACTTGAAGTAGGTGAGCAGGAGTATGGGACTGGTGACCAGGGGGCAAACCATCATGGAGACTCTTACATCCTTGACTCTGCTTATGCCAAGGAATCCATGTTATAGCGAATTTGAAAGCTCATAACCCCATAACCCATTTTAAATTTGTCCTTATATTTTCCACAGAATTTAACTCAGGGGAAATCTTCTTGGCTTTTAAAATAGTCTGTCAAAAATAAAATTTGAATTTCTATTGAGTGCCCATTGTATAGTAGGTACTATGAGAGATAGTTACAATACAATTATGATATGTAGCCCCCAGGTCTCTACTCTGAGGTTGAGGAGCCACAGAGGAAAATGGGGACTACTAGGCAACTAGGCCAGGTCTGTGCTGTACAGTGCTTAGTGTTTAGGAAAGCATTTGGCAAAATCCCAAGACAGAGAAGCTTGGGTTATCAAGAGATTATAGTTATGCTGTTTTTGTGAATGACTGGCAGTTTTACCCAAGGACTGTTGACTGATAGGTCCCTTTCAGCCTAAAAGGTTGTTGGTAAAGATACATGAAAATAAGCAGCATAGTTGAGTAATTAAGAGCAAAGACTGGAGTCTTTTTGCCCTAGTTTCCAAATCTGCTGCTCACTGGCTATGTGACTCTGGATAAATTACTTAACCACCATGGACCTCCTTTTTTTCATCCCATATGTGAGAAATAATCACATGTACTTTATTAGTTTGTAGTGCAAATAAATTGAGTTAAAGGGCTTAGAATACTATCTAGCATTTATAGTAAGTGCTACAAAATGGTTATTAGTATTTGACCACCTATGGTAATAATTACCAGGATAAAGATATCATAGGTATATTTACTAAAATTGTAGCCATTACAAAACTTGGTTGGACAACTAATATGTAAAAATGACAGAGTTGAGATCCTGAAATGCAAGCCAGAGGAATGGATCAAAACAACTTAGATGAAGTTTATAGTCCAGATAGTCCTGTCCTTACACTCAGAAGATCAACTGCATAGATACAAAGTAGAGGAAACTTGACCTTGCAGAGGTCATGCAAATGAGGCAACTGGGAAGTGAGCATTTGTGCTTCTATGGCTGGACAAATCAGGTCCAGGAAAAAGAGATAATATTCCCAGCAAGACCTCATCCGGAAATTTGTTATGGATGCTGCTTTTTTTCCTTCTTCTTCCTGTTACTGGGGATTGAACTCAAGCCCTCACACATGCTACGCAAATGTTCTACCACTGAGCTATATCTCCAGCCATTTTTTTTTTTTTTTAAATTTGAGTCATAGTCTCAAGTTGCCCAGCCTGGTCTTGAATTTGTGATCTTCTGGTCTCAGCCTCTTAAGTCACTGGGATCACAGTGGTGAGCATAGTGCCTGCCTAGACTTTGCTTTTTGAGAACAAATGTGTGATAAGATAGTGAAGGGACTAAAAACCATAGCACTGAAATATAACCTAGGATAGGGATGACATAGTTTTCCCTCTGCATGTTTGAAAGCTGCCATTTAGAGAGAAAATAGGCACACTCTGTTTTATCTATTTCATAGGATGAAGGTAACTCAGAATGGACTGGATTTACCATGGTCATAGGTGAAAATGCAAGATCCTGACCAAGGAGATTGCAAAACCTGGAAATCCTGACCTCAAGACAAGGTGCTTAACTTGTCTGATTTAGAATTTTCTCATCTGCAAGATAAAGAGATTTATTCATTCAGCCCTTCTACAAATGTTTATTGAAACCCTACTAAGTACTGCACTATGCTATAAAGAAAATAAGACAATACCATTACCCATCCTCACAGAATAGGAAGAATTAGAAGGCAGACATAGATAAGCAGTTGTGACACACAGTTGAACTACAAGGTCTTTGACTCTCCTTCCAACTCTTCTAGCTCTGTCTGGCATATTTTAGAGGGAATGCCCTTGCTCTATGCAGTCTCTCCCTTTCTCATTCTGTGATTCTTTGAATGTCTATAGAAGATTAGAGAAAATGAGATTAATGTTCTCCAGTTAAATCTCATTTAATAAGTAATACTTTATTCCTTTGGGGAAAAGTAAAACTAGTCGAAATATCAATGACTGAGGGAATAGGAGATGGGAATCCTTTTCCTGGCTCTGATGTCTATCGTTGGAGGAATTACTTTTTACAGCCTAAGTTTCTAGGTCCAAGAAATAATTTAAAATAAAAATAAGTGGAGGATAAGAATGTGAAAACATGCTAAAATAGTAATGTGAGTCTACGAGAGAAGAAAGTGTTATATAATTTGTATTTTAAACTGTTTCACATCCTGAAATTCAAAGAGATTTGATCACTTTATATAAGTAGGCCTTTTGATTTTATAGGATATAAATTTGCTTTTTTGATTTATTCCTGGTATTCTCATCATAGAAGTCACATGTTCCTCTTTGATATGTTTCAGAAGAATAAAATCATTTTGAATTTCAGAAGATATAGATCTTTTGATAGACCTTCCTGAACTTCATAGGCCATAGCTGTGCTCTTTTTTTTTAAGCCGTTCATTTCTCCCAGTCTTTGTTGCTATACTTTGGTCTGGAAAGTTCTTGTCCCTTTTTGTAGCTTCCTTTTTGGTTAACATTGTTCTCATCACATGCTCATTTCTGGCTAAACTTCTAAAGAAAGTGTTAATGTACCATTGGACTCCACATTGAGTTAAAAGTTTCTATTTACTGACCTTTCACTGGGAGAGAAGTTGGTCTAGGTATGGTTTTAGGATAGACTGGGGTAGGTCAAGATATTCCTTAATTTCTACTAGTTCCTTGCAAAACCTAAGCTTTTCATGGACCCATTGAAAGAATTGCTTGAGAGTTTTCTAAAATCTGTTATACTACCTGGAGTGAAAAAATTTGTCATTTTAAAATACATCTCTAGATAAGAAAATCTGATAAATTAACAATACCAAGTTATTTCTTGCCTTAATATTTTCATCAAATTATTCATTTATTCAACAAATATGGGCCACAAATAGTGCCAGAAATTGAGGTATGGGACTACCAAACTTAATTTTGTAGTAGAAAATACACGTATATGCTTTGAAATATGCCAACACTGAAAATATTTTAATTAAATCACATGAATAAAAAACAAAGAGCATAAAAGTCCTTTCCTCTCCTCCTTTTATTCTGACCTTTCCCAGATCTCATCTCACCTTCAACAAGTGTGATTTGTTATAATTCAGATTGACCCTAGTCATCCTCTCCCTATGGCTATTCCATGCCTTCCCAGTTCTTTCTCTCTCAGCACCAGCAACATTTCATGACCTGCCCCTCTTGATTGCAGCTTACCCTTTGCAATCCCACCCCCCCCCCCCAACTAAGTCCAGCCACACTGCTTCCCTCTGTTTCTCAAGTGCATCAGCTCCTTCCCTCTACCTCAGAACGTGTTTGGGTGCCTCTCCCTCATCCCCACCACTACCCCCAACTTAGATGCTCAAGAACACCTTCTCCAATCTCTCACACTGATTATTAGATTCCCTCCTCTCTAATGCTGATTTAGTGCCCCCTAACTCTAGTGCTGGTCATAACTGAGATTATATTGTCATTTGTGTTATTTATTTAATGTCTGTTTCCTCCACTTGGTGCACATGCTCTGATGGCAAGGGCTGTGTTGGTATTGTTTCATCTTTTGTTGTTGTAGTTGAGCTGTTTTTTATGTTGCCATGGCTAGCCTTGAGCTTGTGGCTCAGGCAGTCCTCCCGCCTCAGTCTCCCAAATAGCTAGGACTATAGGTATGCACAACGGTACCTGGCTCTGCATTGGTCCTGTCCATTGCCAACTCCCTGGTTCTGCATCTGGCACACAGTAACAAGTACATAGTAAATATTTCTGATCATCTACTGTTTTGGACTCTTGCTCTCTATTCCCATCATTGGGTTTTCTGCTTTCACCATCTTTTCTATGAGTCCTATATCATCTATAGATAAAATCAATGTGTTCTCTACTCGATCATCTTGGTTGTTAAAAATTACTTATAAATGATGGTACCAGCATTTACCGTTTGGCAAACTGGTTAAGATTTTGCAAGTTTCCAGGGACTTTTAAAAACATTTTGACTACAGGTCCTCTCAGAACCTTTATTATACCAAAGTGAGGGATAAATATGGAACATTTCCAAACTTACTTAACCATAATACCCCCTCTTAGTGGAACTAGGATTCCTCAACGAGGTTGCAAACCCCCTGCTCTGGGAACTGTATTGTTAGAGTTTAGTTGACATATTTGATATAGTTGTGCAATCAACATTTTGCAGTTCAATTCTAGCACTGTTAGCCCAGACCGCACAAGTTAGGGGTTCAGTTCTCCACAAGATTGCTCCCACTTTAGATTCCAGCCACAGGTTTAGGGTTTGGGCCACCTCCACTCTGACTGGATACAAGTTCAGACACTCCCTCAATGCACTCAGGTTTCACTACTTGCTAGGAAAAACAAAAACAAAAACACAGAACTCAGGAAAATGCTATATTTAACAATTACAGTTTTATTGTAAAGAATACAAATTAGGAAAGACCAAATGAAAAGACTCAGAAGCCAATGTCTAGGAGGGCCCCCCAAACATAATTCTGTTTTCTCTCCTTATGGAACCAGGGTAGATTACCGTCCCATCAATCAGTGAGTTCAATAAGAAAGTCCCCCTGAGCTTCAGTGCCTGGACTTTTTTGTGGAATTTCATTTTTGTAGGTATAATTGAATCAATTGCCATGTGATGGAATTAATCTTCCAACTCCCTTCTCCCTAGAGGTTAAGCTGGCTCAAAAATCCAATCCTCTTATCACATAGGTTGACCAGATCTAATCCTAAAGCTGTTTAGTGGTTCACCTATTAGCATAAACTCAGGTGTTTTATCTGAGGGGCTCATAAATAGCAGACACTTGTATCATGTAGGGAGATTCCAAAGTTTTAGAAACACTCTGCCAGAAACCAAGGTCAAACACTAGACAATTATTTATTACACAGTGGCTTAGGACACTGAATGGGCTATTTCTACAATAAAAATGGCACATGGATGAAAGAAGGATGAACATTGTATATGGTTGCCCCTCAGAAAATGAGGAAGCCTCATTTCATTTGCCCTGTCCCCTCATTTCTAATCAGCTACTGTGATGTGGCTTTCTGCACTTATTGCATCTACCTGGGCAAAGGAAGTTTCTGGTGGTATCTTCCTGTATGCTTCTAGAACCAAGCAACTTCAGAGACAGACAAGAAATTGACCAGCTCCCGGCTGCCCAGCCTGCTGCAGCCTCCCTGAGCCCCAACTCAGGGTGGTGGGATGATGTCCAGAGGTTTTGTGGTCCCAACTCTCTAACCCAGATACTACACTCAGATATTGGTTTAATATAGAGAATGTTTCCTTTTTAATAGATATAAAAGTCACTACTAAAATTTATTTACCTTTAACTGAAAAAATTTAAATTATGCTATATACCATTTCTAGAAGGAAACTAAGATTCTAAAACTTAAGACGTGTGAGCTCATTTCAATTTCTTATAATATTGAAAATCACATTATAACCAGGTACCAAGGGTTTTGTCTTCCTCATATTTTTTCAGTAAAATAAGTAAATCATGTAGAGCTGAACCAAAAGCTTTCCTGAAAATCACTACCCTTTCAAATCACCATACCTGTGCTTCTGACACAGAGGAACAGACTTTGAAAGTCTTGGTCTCTTTCTCCATCTCCATCAATAAAGATGATCTTCTCAAGCCCCAGACTGTTAGACACTAGACAAAATTTTAGATACACTTGATGCAATGGCTAGGAGGCATCCAGATCCAGAAGACTAAGTAATAAATTAGGAGCACGAGAACTTGGTCTTCCCTTTGTAGCTGTGCTACTGGTGTGTTAAATAACTTGGAGCCCACCTTACCAGTCCTGTGGGTCAGCATCTACAGTACACCATGTTGAGGGAAGATTAAACTTCCTTCCTTGGCTAGAAACAATTCAAATGTTTTAAAATATTTGCTGAACCAAAATTAATGTACAATATCACTGAAATTTTGCCCAGAAAATATGGGGAGGTCCTTCAAGTGACCCCTTTAAGAGAAGTCTTTCTGTGGCCTACCCATGGCCTTTGGGAAAATGATGTTTTTCATCATTAAGATAAAGAATTTTAGCTTGAGCAAAAGGTGCTTGATAATGCAAATCATCCCCATCTCTTCATAATCTTTACCCAGTGTCTTGAGTGTTGTTACCATCACATTTGCCTTTCCTCCCTATTCCCGCTGTTGGATGCTGTCTGAGCCATCATCCTTAAGGAATTTACCAGGCTAATAAATAAAGAGGTCAGGAAGTTGGAGATCAAAATATCACATGTACTGCTTAGAGATCACTTTTATTATTATGTAATAGATCCCTAAATTAGACACACACCAGAGTCAGACAAAATAGTAGACACACATGGTGTGGTAGCTGGAATCTCTAAAGCCAGGCACTTCTTCTAAACTTACCAGTCAGATGCCTTATTTCTCCACCCATAAGGGTTGGATAAGGGAGAGAAGCAGGGTATGTTACTCTAAGAAATGCCTTTCAAATGGCAACCTGAGGACCAGAGAATAGAAGTTCCCACTTATGGCATTTTTCTGTCTTGCCTCTCAAGTCTAAATAATCGATTATAAGCAGTGTATCTTCAAATACTAAACATTTAGTTAAAAGATTGGCTTTGGAGATGGTCACATGTTTAGAGAGACAGAAATTAGAAGGTGTAAGATAAAAGAATAAAGAGGAAAAGCAAACCAAAGGCATTCTCTAAATCCAATAGAACACAAAGAATTTGGTTTGGGGTGAAAATGAAGAAATCCAAGCATGGATTTATGAGAAGCTGATGAAAGTAATCTTTTTCACTTTGAGACTGTTCCTAGTACTACTCAGATCCACTCTCATGACTTTAATTTTATCAAATTGTTGTCATTACCAAAATAGCGCAAGTAGACATTACTCTAAGAGATGCTGTCGGGGTTTTTTCAAAGGTTTTAGCAAAGAAGAGGAAAGATTGTGTTTAAAGATACTGTAAAGTTCAAAGAGATGAGATGCTTGTAAAATATAAGAGAAGCAGGTGTTAAGAATGGGGAATGACGTGAAAGAGAAGTCAGGGGGATGCTGTAGAGGCACTGCATGTGATCAAACTGCAAACCTGATGAGATTAATGCAAGATGTGACTTCTAGATCCAAGCTGAGGGAAAACCAAGTTTCAAAAACAGAGTCAGGAAAGACGGGTTGCTTCCCCCGCAAAATAATCTGAACTTCTAAGCCAATAAGAGTTGTTGGCCTTTCCAAGCATCCTAATAGAGATGTAACTGGGGAACCACAAAGAGAGTTAGTGGAGGTTAATAACATGTTAAATACCTAGGGAAATCATTATCGAAAGAACATAATTGGGGCATACATTGGATTCTCTGAAACAAAAGGGACAAAGCAGGGTTGGGACTAGAGTAAGGTGAGTGAAGTCTTTGCTTTAGTCTTTTGCTTTAGAATTTAACGGGTGTCCCAAAACCTTGGCAAACAAGATAAATAATATTTTAATATTATTAAACATTAAAATTAATTCTCAACAGTCCTTGATGAACAAAATATAAAAAGTTAAGAGACAATGTCATTATTACTGTTTTTCCTTTTGCTTCAGTCTAATCTAACTCAGCACTGGTTTGGAGGAACATTCGAGTAAGACAGTTTACTTAATAAGATATCTTCCCCCAAAGTTCTTAGTGCATAAGTTCCACAAAGCCCATCCTTGCATTTGTCTTTTCACAAGGACAGTGAAGTTGATCTGTCTTTCCTGTCTGGGATTGTAGGAGAACACACAAGGAATCCTAGTATCCCTATGTTTAAGATTCAACTGACAGAAAGAGATAAACTGGAACAAAGGAGTGTCAGTCCCACCAGCAGCAACTTTCAGGTCTGAAACAGCATAGCTGAACTTTTCTGGTTTTGCACTTATTTTTCAAGTAAGAGTTCTTGGTTGACAAGTGTTTTACCAAAAGGATTAGTATGCATAGAGAAGAGCCCCAAGCCTGGCACTGATCATCACTCATGGTCACCTAGTGGTACCATGTGGACAAAGTCTGTCTTTCATGATACTTCTTCAAACTAATTGAGCAGCAAGAATCTATTTTCTTACTATAAGAAAGCAGAGCTGGGGAAAAAACTCTTCCTCCTCTGTAATAGATGTCATACCCATCGCGGGCAGAGAAAAGTGACAAAGTAGAGTCAGTATATGGAAATCTTACTTGACCCTCTTGTCTTGGTACTGTCACTGGGCTTATCAACAGTGGCACTATTGGCATGTGGAGCTGAGGAATTTTTTGTTGTGCAGGGCTGTTCTGTGCATTGTAGGATGTTTAGCAGTATCCCTGGCCTCCATCTACTAGATATCAGTAACTTTGTCACTCCCCTTTTCTGACAATCAAAAATGTCTGTTGGGACAGATAACTCCCCTGGCTGAGAACCACTGGGCTGTCAAGAAACCAGGATTGTCAACTATGTCCAATTTTCCTCATTCAGCTTTTTCTCACTTCTTTGTAAAATAATAAATGTCTTTTGCTGAAATACATGTTGATTCAGACCAATTAACATTTTATAATCTAAGATCTCTGCATTTTCATGGGTTGATTTAATTAAAAATAGTAGGTTATAGAAATAGAACCCTCACCAACTAACTTTCCATATCAAATATATCTGATGCTTTCAATTACAAGAGAATATCCAATTTAATTTGTTTTGTACAATAAAGAGTAATCATTCTCAAAAAACTGAGCTCTTGACATCAGTTGACCTGGTAGCTCAAATTTTTAAACTCTGTTTTTTTGGGAACGAATACGCCAAATAGCATTGCCCCCACCTCCAACCTCCTGCCCCTCTAATAGAGCTCATGTAATCGTCACAGCTCAAAACATCATTGGCATCTTTGTTGGTCCCTTTTCCAGACCCCTGACATCAGGTAGTTGCCAAATTGTTTGCATTTTGTTCTGTAACATCTCTTTCTCCCTTGCTGTTCCCAAGCCTACCACCTTATCATGCACAAACTGGTACAATAACTTATTAACTGGTTCTCTCCCCTCCCAGTATTTTCTTACTAATTAATCCTCTCAAAACTCCTTCTCGAGACAACTCAGCTGTTCCTTTATCTTATTGATTAGTAAGGACCCCTCACCCTGAGCATTTGGCATTCTTATGTTTTAGTTTCACTTTATCACCCCAAGCTCTTCTCCCAACATCCGTCTACTTATGACCCTCATGTTTTCCAAACATACTCATATTTTTCTGATTTCAGCCTTTACTGATATCATTTTTTCAAAATCTTTTTCTTCAAGATCCAGCTCAATTGCTCACATGCCTACACCACCTTCTTGATCTCCCTAGTTAGTTGTGATTGCTTCCTCCTTTGTCTTTTTTTCTACCTTGTAGATTTGCATTCTTGCTCCCCATCTCACCAAATGTGTTCAGAGGGGACGCTAATGCTGGTAAGGCCCTAGACCAAATTCATTAATGAACTGAACCATGTTCTTTTGTATAAATTAATTAATTTTTTGTCCTTGTCATTTTGTCATCTACAAGGAGACGATTTTTATATCTTCCATAAAATACCTGTGCAAAAATTCATTTTTATAGTTGCTTGACGTTGCTCATCAAGGGCCACTTCAGCCACTTCTGTTGGACTCAGACTTTTCACCATCTGTACAACTGCGGACAGAATTGTTTTATCACTCTTTGTCAGTTTTTTAATTTGTAAAACGGGGATAATACCTACCTTGTAGAATTGATATGAAGACTAAATGAATACATTCTCATGTGCATATGCACAAGTATATATTATGGAAGATGCCTATGAAGCACCATATATTTGTTTATCCATTTACCTATTATTATTATTATTTTGATTTTTAAATTTTTCATTATTCTCTTGAAAATCTCTGGGGAAAGGACAAACACAGAAATAAATGAGAAAATCTAGTTATTGACCATTATGAGGAAAACAAGATGGAAAAAATATTAAATTTAGATTGACTTAAACATTCTAGAAGCTGAATTTATAACATTGCATTATTAATGAATTTTACACCAATGGAAACACTATTATTGATGTATCTTGCAAGAAAAATAAAAGTAACTTAACAACATGCCAGGCACAGTGGCACATACCTGTAATTCCAGCTACTTGGGAGCCTGAGGCAGAAGGATTAAAAGTCTAAGACCAGCCTGGGCAATTTAGTGAGACTCTGTCTCGAAATGAAATTAAACAAATGACTGAGATGTAGCTTAGTGGTAGAACACTTCTGGATTCAACCACAGTTTACTGCCAGAAAATAAATAAATAAATAACTCAACAACTTAAATCATACCTTTTGGAAGTAAGAATCTGTTACAGATTATTTTATTTACAACTCAAGGCAGATATCTAGTAGATAGAAAAGCAGATTCTCTAGAACAGTGCACATGTTTACTTAGTCACCTTAGCAAAAATCAAGATTTATTGCCTTTCAAGATAAATTTTGACTAAATATTGACTTTAGGTTCTCAATCATTGTTTACCTGAAAGGCCAATAAATCTTGACATTTCTCAATGTGAGTTGGAATCTACTTGGTATTTATTAATTTATTTCACACAATTTTTAATCTTAATAACAACATTCCATGAGATTAGACAAATATTGTAGAGTTTAGCAAGTTTATATTTTCAATCAGCAGTAATTACCTACACATGATATTCCCTTCACTTCTTATTTAAATATATTACTTTTAGCACTGTTTATACAACCTGGGCCCTACAAGTCAAAGCTGTCTTAGCTATGTAAATATTCAGTGCAAAACAAAAGCAAAATCTCACCAAATAACTTACAGGATACTTTAAATTTTAAGCCAATTAGTATTCAGATTGGTTGTCCTTTTTAATTGCCACAGTTCTGCAGATTAATCAAGTAATACATGAATCTGCTTCACAGATGACCTCTGTCTTGACAGTAGATATCTTTGGTTCTGTCTTGGTCTCATCTGTTGCTCTGTCTCTCTAGATGTAATGCATCAGTATGCATCAGATGCATCAACTCTTGCTGCATCTATGCCCCGTGCTAATACTTTCCAAGGATAACATTTACCATATTGCTGTGTTAAAAGGAAGATTCTTTAGGTGCCTCCATTTTATTTCAGAGGAGTTATTTATTCCTGCTATATTCTTAAGGACATAGCTCGCTAGCAACAGCTGTAGTCCATTCTACAGTTGCCAGCTTAAGTTGACCTAAATGTGTGTCAGCCACAGTAGGAACAATTTCCTTTCAAGTATGATTTATGCTTTTGAACATGTGTCAGTCCTCTGACCGTTCAGAAGAACTTTATGAGTCAAAGTTTCAGCCAACAAGGAGTGACAATTTCCCATGGATAATCTCTTGTTCCTATAAAATTTGTAGATGTGCAAAATATGAAATCCATCAGAAAAATGTCCTGTTCTGATGAACAGAAGAGAATTTCAGTATGTAGCATTGGAAATAACCAGTGAGTATATTTGAGGATTGTTTTAGCATGTATATTTCCTCCTACCCACAAAGTTTTAATCCCCTGGGAAGATAATTCATTACTAGGGACTTAAAACCTCATAGAGAAAATAATTTTGAAGTGTTGCAGTCTATAGTGGATCCATAATTCCAACAACCACTTCATCATATTCATTATTAGCAATTACAGGTGGTACACAATTGATTTTTTAAAAGTTCTCCTAAGTAAATGCCTTTTACTCTATGGGTCACCACCTGGGCCCAGAGAAACTTGGATGCTTGAAACAGGAAAAGTTTTGTATCACTGGTTTCCAGGTAGTTATTTTTCAGTGTCCCTCACCCTTTGCCCCCTTTCATTCTACAATTGTGTAGAATTCCATCTTCTCAGTTCCACTGTGCTAACTGAAATCACATGTGTGTTCTTGTCTCTTACATCTCAGCTCTGTCCCTTCTGACTGTGGAGGATGCAAGTCTAGGGCCCAGGTTTGTTTTCCACTTCCTTTAATCAACACTAAGGTTACACTGAAAAAATTGCTTGTGCTGGGTCAGGCAGACCTATGTTTAAATGTTGCCCAGCTTTTTGCTAATACCAGGTTGAATAAACAGAACTTTCCATTTATACCAAATTTAACACTTTCTTTTAAAAAGTATAAGTTCAACACTTAACTACTTAATGAGCCAATGGTTATAGACTGTAATCTAGGAAAACTAAATTCTTCATGACTTTCCCCACTAATTCTTGTAAAACAGCAAGTCATTGAAACTCAATTTCTGGTTTCCTTCATTTTGGAAAATCTGGTCTCGAGAGCCTATGATCAAATCCCAGGTCTTCAAGCAACATTTTATGTCACACTTACCCCAGCTCACTGATCCCTGCCAAGACCCTGGAAGAAAAGAAGGGAAGGAGAGGGAAGTCCCTTCATCTCTTCTGTGGACATCTTGTTCTACCCTGTGCAAATGGTTAAAGAGTGTGTGACACCAGGTTTTTTCTCTTTTTACACAACAGATGAAAATTTGTCTTCTCACTTTGTTTATCTCTTTTCCTCCCTTTTACAAAGGCACCTTCTCTTTCTTTTATTTGCCTTTATTCTTTTCTTAGAGCGTTTCTTACCTCCAGATACAAAGAACTGGCTTTACCTTAAAATTAGGTAAAAGCTTATTTTAAGGGACGGGAAGGGGGTGGTGTAACTGACCAAGCTTAAATGTGGTCTGTGCATGCTCTCCTCCATGAGGGAGATTTACCTGGGCCCAGCACAGCTGATGTTACTCCCTTCAGAGACCTGTGCATTCTCAACTCCTGGCCAGGAAGGCGGACTGAAGTTGGTAGCTATGAAGTAGGAAGAAGGTGTTTGGCTCCTGCTCAAGATCTCAACTTCAGTAACACCACACTGCAGCCAGCTGAGCTCACTAGGTACTCTTGATAGAAGAAAGACTGTGCTTCATGGAAGTTCATGCCAAAATTTCTGCTTCAACCCCCAGCAACAGATTCTTTTGGGTGTCTTAGTGAAAGGCCATTTGGGAAATGGACTGTACATGCAGCAAATAGGATTTCAGTTAAATGGTGACATTTGTTTCCAAAAGTGTATCAGAGGGGAAGCTAAGCTCTTCAGAGCATGTGTTCATTAAAGATTTGAAGTGGGGTGGGAAGCAAAAAAAAAAAAAAAAAGGCCAATGGGTTCTCTTGTGAGATAGTTTTTTGTTCCTATGAATTGAATACACTGAAAAGTTTCAAAAAGAGACTGGGAAGAATGTATTTGCTTTGATCTAACATGTAGAGTGTTCCCTTCTACAAATGCCCTTTAATTTAGAAACATTGTTGAAAAATCTGTTGGAAAGTACATAAAAATATATGTAAATAAGCTCTAATTAGTTATTTCAATTAATTATTTTTTGTCCTTACTTTGCAGCTCTATTTTTCTCCCCCATAATGTTGCTTTTCAGAATCCAGCTTTGGCACTCTCCAAAAAATGTGTTTTTTAACACTCATTATTAAGAAAACACATTTTTTCCCCTGTTGAAACCTTACAATGATAAAGTAAAATCCAAGATTGTGTATCTTTATGGAGAATTGTTTCAGACATTATTAGTCCATGATTTGCTAGTATGATATTAAAGGAAATCTTGCAGTTAATTGAAAGACCCAGTGTTTCTTTGTTGAAATAGATGGTATGTGTTGTTTTTTAGAAAATGAGTCTACATCAGGCCAGTAACTAGCCTCTAATCTTTTTTCTCAACCATCCTATGCTCTTTCAAAGACAAATACATTGGATTTGGGGGTGAAAATTTTTATTTCTTTCCAAGTTGAATGGAGTACTTCCTAGTGGAGATAAGAATGCTCTGAAAAATATATGTAAAATGAACTTAGCTTACATCTATACTGCCAATATTTAGAAATTGACTAAGAACCTGAAATGCTGATTTTGAAAGCCTAGAAAGTAAACTATGTGACAAATAATGAGATTTACACTCAGCAGTCTGTGTGTCCTCTGCACTTTGGTTGAACAGAAAGTCTTAATAGCTTGGAGGGACCTTGGAGGAAACCTAGAAATCAGGGAGCAGACCTTAGCTTTTATCCATCTGAGTCCCTGGTAGAGACAGGGAAGGATGATCATTAGAAATGCTGATCATCCTGATCAGCTACTCCAAATCTACACACTAGAATTCATTTAGAGAAAGGGGTCCAAGTATTTCACCACCATCTCCAGAACATTCTGGTGTTGAATTTGACAGTCTAATTTAGGTTAACCCCTTTATTTTGTGGCAAGGAAGCAGGCCTTGAGAGTTTGATGGATCAGGCTCACCCTGAGCCCTGGGTAAGAGGAGACCCAGGTCTCCCGACTCTAGTCTATATACAGTGTGCACAAAGCTGTGCCCAGGCAAATGGACAAGTTCAAGCTGACTTCTGGGTCAATAGGGTGATTTCAGCACTGAGAGAAGGACTGCATGACTAAATAGGGTATGAAGGTGAAGATACCCAGGGACTAGGGGTAGGAGTTTAGGTGCTACTCCTCTTGTCTAAACTAAACCCTGAATGAACCCTAGCCATATGCTCTCATCTTTTTAGCTTTTATGAGCCCAGAGACCTCTCTGCAAAATTGTGAGAATGTTTGGCTTATTTGCTCAATAGTTGAACCCCCCAGCTTTGGGCCTATGTGCCCAACTGATTTAAACATTTTTAGGCTATGTGTTTTTTTCAAATGCATATTTTAATATTGCCTTGTTGCATCCAGAAAATTATAATGAAGTCATTAAAATCATAGGCTGAAGCCTAGCAGTACCTACTAAAGAATATATAAACATTTAGGAAATGCTTACTGATGTTTACTATATCCAAAATTCAAACAACCAAAAAGCTAAAATAATTTTTTTTTTAGTGTTCTATTGTGACAATTTAAACTATAATGATCCTGAATTTCTGCAGGATTCACCTTCTAAATCATTAGGAAAGATTGAATTCTATTCTCTGTTGCTTCAGTGTCGATTTAGTTTGGCTATTTCTAATATTTGGAAACAGCAATATTCTAGTGTCTAGGATATGTTAGGTTCCACTGAATTTTGTCCCATAGTTTATATGTGAACACATTTCATATACAGTTCATAGAATGGGCAACATATTTTAACAAGGATGTTAATGAAAGTGGACCGTTGTAAGAGACAAGTGGTCAGATTAAAAGGATTACTTTTGGAATAGCTATGGGAAATTAAATTCTCTTTATGTGTACATGTGCCAGATAATACTTAGTTTATCATTCCTTCAACATAAACATTTATTGATGGTCCAGTATGTGTAAATCTCTGTGTTAAATGCTGTGGATAAAAATATATATATATCTGAGAAATTTAATGTGGCTGGCTGGAGAAGCCCATAGAAAGGCAAGACCATTTAAGGAGGCATGTGCTAAATGCCAAGTGAGTAACACAGACAATGAGTGCAGCAAAAAGCATTCCAACATCCACAGCCTTGGCTTGCGCAGCATCTCCTCTGTAGAGCAGGAACTTGTTTGGTTCTTCGTTATCTTTCATGCATTCTTTCTCCTTCCTCAGCCAGCCTGACAAACAGGAGCTGGTAATGATTTTGTTGCTGCTCAATAGTAATGAAATCCACTGAAGGATCAAGTTTTTGAAGCATAACACTTACATATTTACTTACTATTTTTCAGTACCTCTTGTGTTTACCAAGAGTAGGATCTAATTCTCTTTCTGGAAGATGCACCGTGAAGCTACTTGATTATGAATGTCATTTTATTTGTGATAGAAGTTCCATTGGGTGTTCTGATACTTTTGTTTTAGGAGCTCATGTGAATCAGTATCTTTTTAGGTTGGCAGTTTGTTGAATAAATGTGTCTGAGCTCCTTGTATGGAAATGGAGTGCAACACAGATCATTACATGATTATTCTTGTTATTGAAACAGTAATTCAGTTTTCTGCATCATGAAATAGTGTCAGATCTCTTAGATCAACATAGTTTTTGGCACCCAACCGTGAGAAGTGCCATAGTGGAAGGATTTCTGAAATGGAATCTGCAGATCGGAAATGTCAGAATAGTCATACTGTTTGTGTATTCTTGATCATCAGTTCTGGGGCTGCTAGGATTTTGTCCTTTGGGATGATCATAACAGAATTTCCATTCTAATTATGTAGGAGGTAGGACTTCACTTCCAAAGAAAAATAATGGCTACTTTGTGGCAGGGCCATGATTATTACCAGGGCCCCTGGCAATAGCTGGACAATGCTCACAGAATCACAAACTTTCTGAAATATGAAATGGGTGTTAGCAGTCACTTGCGAGCAGCCAGTGCTCTTGAATAACGGGCAGGATTTGTTGGCGTAGAGAGCAGAGAAGGTGTTGTATAAGGAGAAATAATGTGAGCTACTAAGTGAAGGGTAGAATGAGCACATTGTGTTTGTTTGGGGAGCCATGTGGAGAGTTATCTGACTGGAATAAGAGGTTGTATTCCCATTGGAGAGTAGTGAGAGGGAAAGGTGAGATGGGGCTAGTCAGTGGCCAAATTCCTTACATTGATTTTGTAAGCAAAGCAAGGCTACATATCAGATTTTAGAATCATTTTAGCATCAGAGAAACCTAGAGCCAAATCTAAACTCCACCATTTATTGGCTTGATGACCTCAAACAATATGTGTAACCTAGCAAAAAATCTTCTTTTTTACATAGATAAATTAGAGCTGATGATATCTTCTTCATACAAATGTTGTGTTGGTTAGGCCAGAGCCTGTATGAGAAGCTCTTTGCAAACTGCCTGGTACAAATCAAGTTTCTGCTCTGAGAAGCCAGGAGATAATGGTGTGTTTATAGAGAAACTGCTCTCTAGCAGCTGAATGAAGAAGAAATAGAATAGATTCAGATGAGACCAGAGACAGGAGAGCAGTTAGGTGACATAGTAGCCCCCCAAGTAGTGAGAGAGGGTGGAGATGGTCAGACCAGGAAGAAGGGAACTCATCTGTACCCTGTTGCAGACTTTCATTTAATTTGTGTAGCCTTGTCCTCTGGTATCAAAGCACAACAGTCATAGACTTTCTTCTGCCTTGAACAGGCTGCCATCGACCCATTGGCCTTTCCAACGGGAAAGCCAAGGTGTGCAATTACAGTGGCTGGTATTACTGCAGCAGCTGCCACGTGGACGACAGTTTTCTCATCCCAGCACGCATAGTCCACAACTGGGATACTTCAAAATATAAGGTAAGTCCAAAAACTGACTTAGTAGTAATTCAGGTGTCCACTTGTTGCAGGTAGATTATAATAAAAGATAACAAAATAATTTAAAGCAAATTTGATTAGGTAGTCTCATAAGAGCTGCCAGATTTTATTTAATATTCTTACATATCTCTCAGATTAAAGGCTTCTTAACTATGACTCATTAATTTCCTAATTTTAAAAGATACATAGCAACTTAGACTTTTTGGCCTTGAAAATTAATGATAGAGGTTAAAAGAGAATTCTGATAGGCCATTCTTTTTTTTTTAAATTTTTTCTTTTTAGATTTACATGACAGTAGAGTGTATTTTGACATATTATACATACAGGCAGTATAACTTGTTCTAAAGAGGATCCCATTCTTGTGGTTGTACATGATGCACAGTTTCACTGGTCATATATTTATTTATATATGAACATAGGACAGTTATGTCTGATTTATTCTATTATCTTTCCTATTCCCATCCCTACTTCCCTTCATTCCCTTTAATCCAATGAACTTCTGTTCTTCCCCTGCCCCTTACTGTGTGTTAGCATCCACACAGAGAGAATATTTGGCCTTTGTGGGATTGGCTTACTTTATTTAGCATTATAGTCTACAGTTTCATCCATTTACCAACAAATGCCATAATTTCATTCTTCTTTATAGCTGAGTAATATTCTATTGTGTACATATGCCACATTTTCTTTATCCATTCATCTGTTGAAGGGCAAACTTGGTTGGTTCCATAACTTAGCTATTGTGAATTGAGCTGCTATAAACATTGATGTGGCTAAATCATTGTAGTTTGCTGATTTTAAGTCCTTTGAGTATATGCCAAGGAGTGGAATAACTGGGTCAAATGGAGGTTCCATTCCAAGTTTTCTGAGGAATCTACATACTGCTTTCCAGAGTGGTTGCACCAATTTGCAGTCCCACCAGTAATGTATGAGTGTACCTTTTCCCCACATCCTTGCCAACATTTATTATTACTTGTATTTTTGATAATTTCTCTTCTAGAGTGAGATGGAATCTCAGTGTAGTTTTAACTTACATTTCTCTAATTGCTAGAGATGTTGGACATTTTTTCATGTATTTGTTGATCATTTGTATTCTTCTGTGAAGTGCTGATACGCTACTCTCTCTCTCTCCTTTTCTCCTCCTCCTCCTCCTCCTCCTTCTTCCTTCAGTGCTGGGGATGGAACCTATGGCCTTGCTCATGCTAGACAAGACTCTATCACTGGGCTACCCCTGGTCTTTTTTTTTTTTAATCTTATCTCCAACATCACAAGGTTATGGGATGATAAAATGGGAAAATAATGTATGAGCATGAGCATCTGGTGATCTTTGGAGAAGGCTTATATAACCCAGATGCTTCTCATGGTGGAGTGGCTGTCCTCCTCATATAAAGGTCTGTCTTCAAACACATTCAGCCCCTGGAGCTGGAGCCATGAGAGAAGTTATGAGGTCTTCTAGGTGGTGGCCTACCGAAGGAACACTTTTCAGAGGCGTCCTCAGACCTCGTGTGGACTGTTGCTTATTTGATAAGGGGAGCAAGTGAAGAGCCAAGGAGGCTGCCCAAGAAGTACAGGTAGTAGGTTGTTTAGCTATAAAACTGCAAGTCGACCATGATGGGGAGAAGACTCAAGCCTGGGGGCACTCCAACTCAAAGAGGTAGAGAAAAGAGGAGGACCAGCAAAGAAGGCCAAGAGGCTACGAAGGGTAAGCAATGAGGTAGAAGAAGCCCAGGCTATCTGACAAGCCATGTGAAGAAAGTGTTCCCAGATGAATCGTGACAGATGCTGATAGGTCAAATAAGATGAGCAGTAAGAATTGACCATCAGCTTTAGTAATGTGGAGGTACTTAGTGACTTTAATGAGAGCAGTTGAATGGAGTAGTAAGAGCAGTGGGTTCCACATAGACAAGGAAGGGACAAAAGACAATTCTTTTGAGAAGCTCTGTGCTAAAGGAAAGAAGAGATGGGGAGAAATTCAAAGAGAAGTGAGTCAAGTTAGGTTTGATTGTTTTTGTTTTAGTGGAAAAAAATAATAGCACATTTTCTCTGCTGATTCAGACTATCCAGGAGAGAGGGGAGAATTGCTAGAATGATATGGTTGAGTCAGTGAGGGTAGATTCATTGTAGACAGGAGGGTTTGGCCATCACTTGGAGCATGTAATGATAAAAATGGCAATCTATGCATGTGGGTGAATGGGTAGGTAGATGTGATATTTGGAGCTTATAGAAGCCCTTCTATCTGCACTAGTATTTTCCACCAATTTGTTTTATTTCATCATCAAAAGAAACTAAGGACCCAGATCCAGTTACTCTGAGAATTGCCTTTACCTTCTACTTCATAGGGAAAATTACATGATTGGGTAATAGTTCCATCAATTCACCAAAAAACTTGTCTTCATCTACACACATCCTTTTTGCCCTCCTTCCAACCACAGAGGACCACTCTTAGAGAAGGTCCATTCCTCTGCTTCTGATCATGGCCTTAATTCCTCTCTTCTCCGACACAGTTTTGACCAGTCGAGTTGACCTGTGACCATTTCCTATTCTGCTGGACTTGTCTGGTATATAGTACTTGAGCAGGTGGACCATACTCCCCTGGAATTCTCCCACCTTGCCTTTGATAACACACACTTTGTTCTCTTCCTCCTTTCTAACTTCTTTCTCAGTTACCTCCCTTGGTTCCTTGTTATTGGCATTCCTTGAAACTCATTCTTTGGTTTCCTTTTCTCACTTTATACTCTACTAGATTATCTCCCTCTATTCTTTTTGTTTTGTTTTGTTGTTTTGTTTTTTGGGGGGTACTGGGGATTGAGTTCAGGGGCACTCAACCACTGAGCCACATCCCCAGCCCTATTTTGTATTTTATTTTAGAGACAGGGTCTCAGTGAGTTGCTTAGTGCCTCACTGTTGCTAAGGCAGGCTTTGAACTCAGGATCCTCCAGTCTCAGCCTCTGGGATTCTATTCTGCTTTAACTACTAGGATTCATATGCTGATGATCCTACTTTTAACTCCAATTCTACTTTGCTACTGAAATTGAAGACTGTGGCTTTAATTGCCCAATAGACATCTTAGCCTTAGTTTTCAATCTAGTAGTCTTTGATATATATGAGTTAACTAGCTGTATTGTTCAGCATTGTAGAATTTGGCAGATCCAGCAATCTAATTCCCTACTGGAGTGGTACTCTAAATTTAGAATTCTGTTATTGGTTGGGTGTAGTGATGCATACTGAGTAATCCCAATGACTTGGGAGACTGAGGCAGGAGGATGGCAAGTTCAAGACTAGCCTCAGCAATCTAGTGAAGCTCTAAGTAACTTAGTTAAAAAATAAATAAATAAAAAGGTCTGGTAATATAGCTTAACAGTAAAGTACCCCTGGGTTTAATCCCTGTAACAACAACAACAAAAAAAAAATTCTGTTATGGTCCTGTGTCTTGCCCACAGAACAGTGAACCTTGCATGCAAGACACTTACTTATTTTTATTGTAACTTTGTCATCTGGAGCAAGTAGGTGGAGTCTTTGAAGCCTAAAATGAACATGAAAATTGTGAGCAGCCAATTGACATATAACCTTTTCTATGTCCCTGGGCAGCTCTGTCTCCTGTTCTATCCAGTAGCCAAATTTTCACTGTCCTTAAGATTCCTCATCCCAATCCTTCCTGGCATCTTACCTTGCCTTCTACTGCAAGGAAAAATGGAGGTTATGAGATATTAATGGGAATATCTATGAATCTATCTATATTTGTATTTGTCCTTCCTACTTTCTCTCCTAAGCTGGGAAAAAGAACAGCACTTTCTCCCGTTCAGTGATCATCCTTCCATGTGTGCTCCAGATGTTTTTATCCAGCTAGTGGATCCCTGTTCATTCTTCAGAGTGAGTAAGAGCACATCTTCTGGTGAAATCGCTGTTGCTCCTCATCCCTCCTCATTTGCTGCATCAGTGGCTGTCTCTTCTATGTCACCATCATGTCAAGCATGGGTCTCAAAAATTGTGCTTACTTAGGGGTTTAATAGCAGAGGCTTAGAGTTAAACAGGGATTTGTCCAAAGCATACCTCTGCCTCTTATTAAGTGCTTACTTTTTGGGGAAAAAAATAACTCAAATGGGATTGAGTCTCAGTTTCCTAATTCATAAAATTAGCACAAACTGTCTGGGTTCAAGTCTTGTTTTTATTGCTTATTAGCTATGTGACCTGGACAAGTTATTTGACCTGGACAAGTCTCTCTGTGTTTCAGTTTCCTCATCTGTGAAGGAGGGTAATAATACCTCATAGGGTTACTACTGTTCAGTGGGTTCAAGCATATGCTCTTAGAACAGTGCCTAGCATCACTAGTATATGTCAAAGAAGCATTTGTTCTTCTTGTAATTCATAATTTACTTAAAAGAGTTGTGTGAATCGGGATAATAGAAGGAAGGCACTTATCAAATGACTGTGGTAAGCACTTAATGAATGGAAGCTCTTTTCATTGTCACCACGTCTATTCAACAGCCAGTTGCTTGTCTTTTTTTTCCTCTATAATGAAAGCAAGCTCCTTGGGCATAGGGAGAGTATCTTAGCACAGTTCCTGGCACACAGTAGATAGGCATGGATGTATACTGAGTGAATGGAAGAATGAAGCCTGTCCCCTAACATGTCAAACTCAACATGATCACATTGCTCACCAAATGTCTCCCCAGGTATACATTGCCTGCCTTGGTGTCACCACTGCCAGATCTGGGAGATATTCTGGCCTCCTCCTTCTGCTACACCTGCCCTTCCTAAGCAGCCAGCATCATTAGCTCAGAGCTCAGCATCATTCACAGGAAGGAAGTTAATAGCCTTCTAATGGTGCTTCTGAGCCTCACCTCTTCTGGTCCTAATCTTACCCGGGGTCAGTGCCTTATACTCTCCTAGTCTCAAGTTCTTCACCATTACAGTGGAGATAATAAAAGTCCCTGTTCCATAAGGTTGCTGTTTGTTTAAATAAATGAGTCACAGCACCTAGTACAGTGTCTGGCACATAGTAAGTGCTCATTTGGGACAGTGTTTACCATAATTGCAAGAGAAATACCATTCCCTTAGCTGATGTACAAGATGTTGCTGCACTCCTGTCCCTGCCTGTCTTTCTAGACTTTCATCACCCCCACTTCCATTGGTCTCTTCATTAAGATCACATCCTTCTTTCCTGTTCCTCATCAAGCCAGGCTGTCTCACACCTCTTGGCTTTCTTTTGTCCTCACCCAGCCCAGCAAATCCTAAAAGCCATCTTAAACCTCATTTCCTTTCCTAATTCTTTCCTTCCCTTCACCAGAAAGAACTATCATGCTCTCCTCTGTACCTTATACTTGACACTGAATATAGGCTATAAATATATTGTCCACATGTGTATTAGATAAAAACATAGCGAGAGGGAAAGAAGGCTGGTTAAGTTTGGTTTAGATTAATATGTTCTAGCAGGGCTTTGACAGTATAGAGAGCAAGCATGTGAGGCAGTCCCAGCCCTGTGATCTGCTGAGAGCTTGGGCTGGTAGCACCTGCCAGCAGAATCCACATCAATTAGTGGAGCAAAAGCAGAGAGAGGTGGCACTAGCTGAGAAAATGAAAAAGTCAGAGATGGTTTCCAAAGGCATGACATGGAAGAGCAGATCCAGGTGTGTTTGGAGTGTGCTCTGAAGACCACGGAAACTATCAACATAGAGCTGTCACTGACACTTGTACTCTGTCTATAAAGCAGGCTGTTGTATTGTGGCAGTCATTCAAGTAACTAGATTTGATTTTGAGAGGATAGGTAGCTAATTGAAGATATCTGCTAGGTATACTCACTTCATCCATGCTGCCTGTGATGAAAATCTCCTTCGTCAGACCACTCCTTCCCTCGTTCTCAGTGGACCAGGGAAGATTTTAAAGCAGGAACATAGCTGGCTGATTTTATCTGGATCAGCTCTTACTGGCATGAAATAATTCCATTTACCAGTGTCTGTCTCTTTGCTCAGACACCAGGATTTAACTTAATGCTCCTAATTGTGAGGATCAATTTGGACCTATCAGTCTCTAAAACCAGACATCGTTCTATTGGATCTGCTTGCTTCCTTAATAGCAAGTACGTGACTGGCTTAAACATCCATTTAAAAGAGCAAAAAAAAAAAAAAAAAAAGGCTTTTCAGAACAGAGTAAAATCTGTCATCTTAAGCATTTCCTTGTCTGTCCTCTGGAGTATTAATAATCCTAATTATTTTAAAGCAATATTTCATCTATTTTCTGGTATATATCCTGCATATTGAATCGAGCTTCAAGATTAAGAAGCTGCTAAACCCCACCCTCAAATTCTATGGCCATTTTCTAATGAAATTCTCTTTAAGGGTAACCTGCCTACAGTTTAAAAATATCAGGCATGACAAAGAAGTGGTAGGCAATGTATTTAATTCAGCTCTTCTCAAACCTTTCCCCATAGCTGTGCACTTTCAGAATTGTTTCTATGAGTGTGTATCAGCCCGAATATTCACATTCCACTTAGCTAGGGGTTTTCCGTGTTGCATAAACCATTTCTATCTCTACATCTGAAGAGGCAGTCAAGGCAAGCTCTATGGCCCTTGCAGAGCTGGAGAACAGCTTGATGATGGGAAAAAGCACTTGATCGGAGCCATTTAGAGAGTTTGAGAACAAATTGTAATTAAACTTAAGGTCTTCTGATTCCTCCTCGGTTAGCTGACAGTCCCTATTTTGATAGGAACAAGAAGTGTTGTGGTTGGGATTGATTTTGTTAAGACTCCAGATATGATATTTCATAATGGAGATGGAAATAAATACTGGGAGGAAATGTTATACCAAAGCAAAAGAGGTTATTTTACTGTGGCAAGATTGTGGATAGTTTTTTCTTTCCTGATTCTTATTCTCCAAATTTTCAGTAATGTGATTGTTACATTTTTAATTTTGTAAATTTTAATGATCCCTTATCCATTCTATTTAAGAAAAATATATATTAGAAATAAGCCTTTTTAATGCCTCAGAATTATAATCATAAATACAAGCGATCCTTCTGTCCTGTGATAGAGAACTTCAGAATTTGATGTGGTTTTTCCCTCTAGATCTTGCACTGCTTATACTTACACAACTGTACTCTTATTCTTTATTGTTTGAATATAATATTCTTTCACAAAATTCAAGATTCAGAAAGTAAAAAGAGCATGCATATATAGATAATTTCCCTCCCTCCCACCCATCCACCTTCCTCAAGCAACCAAATTATTCCCTTCCCATTTATCCTTCAGGATATTTTACATACATGTGCCTTTTCATATAAAAATGACAATACTCAATGTAGTATATACTCTGTGCTTGGAGAGCTTTCCAGTTAGATCATAAAACTCTTCCTTGGACCTTTTTTTTTTTCATTTGTTTTAGTTGTAGATGGACACAATACCTTTATTTTATTTTTATGTGGTGCTGAGGATCAAACCCAGTGCCTCTCACACATGCTAGGCAAGTGTTCTACCACTGAGCTACAGCTGCAACCCTTCCTTGGACCTTTTAATGGTCATTTCTTTGGTCTACTGAATCACACACGCACGTCTAACCAATCATTTTTTAATGAAAATTTAAATTTTTTTCAGTCTTTTACTGAGAACAGTAATTCAATGAATAACTTTGTGCATCACTTTGAATATAATTTCTCTGATTCATGAATGAGACTATATGTAGATAATTTCCTTGATATAGAAATGTAGATTTGTGAGTTTGGAGGATTTTGCCAACTTGCCTAGAGTCAGGGTTGTTCAGTTTAGTTTTTACCTTCTGTGTCCTTGCAGGTACCTTTCTTCCTTTAGTACCAGGATGTACTGTCACTTCTGTTGTTGCTTTTCTTCCTGTAGCTGCTCTTTTCCTGTCTTCTTTATTGACTCTAAATATGTTATGAACTTAGAAACAACCAAGTTGTTAGAATTGTATCTAAAAGTAGGAGTGTGTGGTTCAAAGTCATGGCTAGAGGGTTGTAGATTAATCATTTGTTTGTTATCATCCTAAGCAATTCCTGCACCTATGAATCAAACCTTTTATTCCAGAGAAGGAGAAAGACAGTAAACAAGTATACAAATAAGTCACTTTTGCATAAAATAAATGTTATTGAACTTTAGCTTTTACTTTAGAGTTAAAATCCAATGGGAGCCTACATACCAATATACATTGAGGGTCTGTCTCCATTTACAGCCTACTTGCTTTCTCTTTGGCGGGGAGGAAGAACAGAGAAGGGTCAGGGATCACCTCTACTATAAAACCATAAGCTGACAGGTTCTGGGAGAGTAATGAAAAATAAAAAGAACCATGACCGTAAACAAGCTGCACAGCACAGAGCAGGGTGTCCAGAGATCTGAGTTCCAGCTTTAGTTCTGCCACAAAATGACCATAAATAAGTCACTTAAACTCTAGACTCAATTTTCTCTTCTATTAGTTATGGATAATAGATTCATTTGGTATATTTCAAAGTTTTGTACATGTTAATAAATATTATTGAAAAAGAGAGCTCCATGGGAAAGCCATCAGGCCAGCTCTATGAGGCTTGGCAAAAGAGTCCCCCTGCTCCCCAACACAGCACAGTTCATCAAGCTCACAGCTTGGCAAAGAGGATGGAGTAGAGTGAAAGTAAGATACCCGCTCCTCTCATTGGTAATCTGGGCTCAGGCAGGATCTTACCTCCCACTCCCCTACCCCGTTTAAGCCCCACATAGTACTAAAGAGCTGCCCTGTCTGTAGTCAAATAAATCTGGAAGTGGCTAGATTAAGTAGAATTTTTCAGTGTGACATGTTCCCAGGTTTTAATGTGCCAAAAAACTGCACTTTGAATCACCAATAAAAGAAAGTACTGTGTGGCATATTTCTTTTTTGGAATTTAGAACATCTTTTTTTGTGGGACTAGTATTCCTTGGAACGTGAAAAGAAAAATTGAACAAGATTGTCTTTACCTGTCCTTGGTATTCCAAGATTATGTTCTCATCTGGTCCTCACCACTAACACCGCACTATCTCTACACTGTTATCTATGGTTAGCCATTCTCTTGGCTTCATTACATTTTTTTTTTTTTTTTTTTTTTTATCCAGGGCTGTTTTGTGGAGGAACATACCAGCACACCATTTCACAGCCTCTCCTTCAGGATTACTCAAACCTAAACTGAATCTGAGAACTTTGTTTTTAAGTGGTCATTGTCACCAGCATAACAAAACATGGATTTTACTAGAATCTGGAACAACTGCAATTAGTGTTCCAATCAAGTGAGATATGTGCTTTTTTAATAAATATATGTGTAAATAGCAAATTTAGGGTAATTATAATGTGATTGTGCTGCTGTCTTCAACTCCTGTATGTCAGGTGGAGGGGCCTGTTTCCACCCAGATTTTCTCCTTCTTGCCGCTCGAATCATACAGATGCAGGCCTTTGAGTGGGTTCATAAACTGCAGCACAATCACAGTCGTGGCCCTGAGTTCTTATGGCTTGAACCATAAGTTTATGAATACTGCTGTCAGTAGCTGCTGTCAGTAGCTACTTACAAGCTAAAACAGCAATGTGAAGAGATTCATTTATGTGCATAATGTGATTATCACTACTAAATGTTAAATATTATTTGGTAATACTAATAAGCTAAAAGGTTTAAAAAAAATGAACCATTGACCCTGTAAAATGGATTCTGATGTGAATGAAGTGCGATCATAGAAAATAGTGCCAGCTAAAACCATTTATTTTTAAAAATAAAGGACTCATCCATCTGCACCTGATTCATGAGCTGAGTTGTTATTTACACCAGAAGCACCATCAAGCAGTTCATGTTTTTCATAATTCACTTGGCAAGAGTAGGACAGTAGCTCTTAGCTCTTAGTTGGAACATATTTGGTGTTCACATATAACTCAAGTAATATTTATCTTAACAAGAAAAAAACTTTCTCTCATGTAAACTTTATCACCTAAGAATATCATTGGCTTCTTTCCCTAAGTAATTTTTTAAATTTTCTTTTTAAAAATCCTTTTCATTTGTATTTGAGTTTGAGAATGGAATCCTTATGCCAATATGAGGGGTTGTTTAGAACTTAAGAAGTCAGCAGAGATACAGTGCTCTATTTTGCAAAATTAACATTCCATGCCAAATTTTGAGATTTCTAAAAAATATCCTCACTAGTCTTAGGGGTCGAGTCTCCACACGAAGAACATGTGCTCAGCCTTGTTGCCCCAGGTGGCTGCTGTGGTGGATTTGTTCACATGCCCGAGCCATGGCATCAAGGGTGTTCTCCATGTACTCAAGGCTGCCTAATCACTTGTGAAGGCAGTGCCTTTGAGTTTGTGGGACTAGCTCAGCTTTTGTTTTCTGTCATCTCAGTTTATGAATACTGCTGTCAGTAGCTGCTGTCCCATTTGTCTCACTGCTTTTACTGTCTCTGTAAAAGATTTTTTTCTCTCTCTCTCTTTTTGCTCTTGGGCTTAAGTACCACCTGAAGAGAGAAGCCTTTTAAGGCCTGGGAGACTGGCCAGTGCCCTTTGTCCTTCTGTTCACCTACTAAAAGGTAGCATTGTTAACCTAATTCAGCAGGGCCCGGACTCAGTATAAACACTGTTCAGTAGAGCCAGAAAGACTAATTGAATTGTACAATACATCATTTTTTAGCAACAGTTTCAAGTGGTTGTACTTTATTTCCTAGAACACTGTCGGTTTTTTCCTCATTGAAGACATTTAGATACAGCAAATATTTAAACATGATAAATAAAAGATTTGATCCAATTTCATCTTTCCTTACTGAATTGGAAACCACCTGAGGACCAGGTCATGCCTGTTTTAACCTCCAGCAAAGGCCTACCTGCTATGGTGTCTGGCATGTACCTGTGTCTATATGATTTAAAAATAAGAGTGAGGATTATTTCATTCAGTCACCTTGTTATTTCCAATCTGGTTAAATACTCAAAGGTTTTGGCTAATTCCAGGTACCCTTTGTGACCTGGATTTGCAAAGACTATAAACTCCTTTAACTCTGTACCTCTGCAGGATGCCATAGAATCAAACAACAAATAGTTATCTCAAAAATAATTGTTTTAGGAAAAAAGTTATTTTTTAAAATGATGCATGTTTTTGCCTTCCCATAAATAACATAAACTGTGTTATGAATTTAACAATATAAAAATGATAATGTTGAATTTTATATATGTGTACCTAAATGTATGTTTTTAATGAACGCACAATAGCCATATATCTAATGATCACATGTATATATTGAGGGGGTTTATGATTGTGTCTGCCTGTTGTACTCTCTTTGGTCCCACCCTGACCACCAAGTGAATTTCTTTCTATTCATCTTTCTGGATCTAAATCCAATGTCTTCTGTTTTTCCAGGCCACCCTGGCTCCTGGCCCTCTAACCAGGAGATGTAATTTCTTCCTTCTTTAAGCTAGCAAGGGGCCTCATCCATACCTCTGTAGCAGAGGATAGGGTATGTGTAGTTTTTGTTATAAATATTTGTCTTTTATACTAAACAAGGAGCCCCTTGAGGGTGAAAACTGTATCCTATTTATCTTCATTAGTACGCTTCTGGTCTAGAGTGTGAAGCATAGTGAATTTTCAATTTTCTTTTTAACGAGCATAGTTATTTGTTTATCTTAATGCTGAATTCCAGCATTACTCCTAGAGAGGTGATAGAAACTTTTTGGAGAGGTTTTACCTTCCATAAATAGAAAATGAGCCTACTCAGTGTATCACTAGCCAATTTACATCTTAATAATCAGTGAATTGGCATTTAGAGGTTCCAAAAAATTATCCAAATATTATGCATTATTTAAGCTACTTCCTCTGTGTCTCTGGTTAATTGTATTTCCAATGCACTATTTATTTCTACTGTTGACAATGATATTTAAAAATCAATTTTCAAAATCTTATTTACTACCAGAAAAAGTTGGATGGATATGTTGGTCAGAGTCAGCGCAAAGTCAAAGGTGTTCTAGTCAGAACAACTTCTTTCTGGGCATTGAAGTATTGTGTTCAAGCCTGTTTTCTATTCAGTCAAATTATTCTGCATGTAATATTTTTTTTCTTTTTCTTTTTCCTTTGAGAATATCCTTTTATTCCTTTTAATTTTGTAATATGTGTGTGGTTTACTTTTTTTAAAAAAATGTCTACTTATTTAAAGAGTCATGGACTAAAAATACATATATGTAAATTTTTTAAAATCAGTGTTGATTTTAAGAGGATCCTAATTAATTCTTTTTTCCCTTACTTTCCATTTTGAAATAATCACAGATCCATAGGAAATTGCATAACCAGTACAGAGATACTGTGTATCTTTCCCTCAGTTTCCTCCTTTGGTTACATATTAATTAGATAACTACCAAAAGATATAAAAACAAAGTAGGAAATTAACATTAGTATGATGGGTCGCCATAGTTCGGTGTCATTTTATCACGTGTAGGTTCTTTTTTTAAAAAGAGAGAGAGAAAAAAAAATTTTTTTTTGTAGATGGATACAACACAATGCACAATGTCTTTATTTTTTATGTGGTGCTGAGAATCGAACCCAGGTCCCGCCCGAGCTAGGCAAGCATCCTACCACTGAGCCACTGAGCCACAATCCCAGCCCACATGTGTAGATTCTTATAATCACTACTATAATCAAGATACAAATTAATGAACTTTTTCCAAGTTTTACCAGTGGAGTTTCCAGAAGAGAAAAAGGGAAGCCAAAGTTTGTATTTTGTTTAAGTATGGGCTTTTTAAAAGCTGTGTTCAGAAAATAATGTTACTTTGGTATTTAAGCTTTGGTTCCTAGTTTGAGCTGGTGTGGAAAGCTGATGATTGGCCAGAACTGACTGCCCAAGCTTGTTTTGTAGGTGTCTAAGCAGGCCAAAGAATTCCTGGAGTATGTGTATGAAGAGCCCCTGATCGACATCCAGCAGGAGAACCCCATGCTGTATCTCCACGCCGAGCCACTGGCCACGGTGGTGCGCCTGCGGCAGCGGCTGAAATCACTCCGAGCCTATTTGTTCAGCTGCCGGGCAGCGGTGGCGGAGGATCTGCGTCGCAGGTAAGAGTCATAAATGTTTGATGGTCCAGGTTGCCTTACCTCCCTGCCCAGGGAGGATGATTAGAAAGTCTTCAAGGACCTTTCCAACGTGGACCTACTGAAATTCTGTGGGTCTCCCTCTGGGCTGGTCTTTGACTTTCTCTGAGGTCCTCTATTTGTCAGGCAAAATGGAAATCACCTCTCATCATAACTGAAGGCTTTGAATCCATGATCTAGTGCCCAGGACGTTGAAGCCTTCTCTTACCAATATGTTAATTTGAGATAATAATCACAAAAGTGTCTTCACTGGTTCTTTATGTAGTGTTTTTTTCTTTGTTTTTTGATTTTTTGGGGGGAGGGGTTACTTTTCACAATTTCGTTTGCTATTTATCACCAGTAAACAAGCATATTTAAAATATTTAAAAACTGAACATCATTTTCAATGGGAAATAAGTGGGTGGTTGTTCAAAACTTATTTTCCACACAAATATAGCTCCATAACTGATGCAGGCAGGAGAGCTGGAATTAAAGTACACAGGCCCAGGATTCATTTTTTCATCATTCATCTTTTCTGACCAATGGTACAGGCTGCTTTTCCATAACTGAGTTAGCTCACAGTTCATGGCACACACAAGTCCCAACTAGGCTCACATCCTTAAAATAAAATTGAAGTTAAAATGTGCTTGCTCTCATAAAATTCCTCCTTTTACAGTTAGATTTTATGAGCATTTAAATTCTCACCCTCAGTATATACAAACTAGCTTATACTTGAAATAATTGTGATGATGTTCATAAGTCCCTAAAATACGTTTTGATTTTTCAGTTTTAATAGAAATGACCAGCAGCATACATCAGTCACATTCAATGGAAGTAAGCCTACCCACACAAGAACTTTTGGAAAGAATTAAAATGCTAGAGTTTGCAATTTGAGATCTGATTAGATCTAAAGAAGTTGGCATAACTGTAGGCATCTGAAGAAGATATTTCAAAAAGAACTAAATGTAAATAGTGAAGGATACATAATATGTAGACGAACTCTCATAAAATAGTAATGAAAAGGCAGCTGCCATCAAGCAAAATACTTCTCAGTGGTAGTCATTCTTTTACCTAGTTGTTTTTCAGCATGTGCCAAAAAGTGGTTGGGATTTATTCTTAAAACATTTAGGCAAATCTTAATTTTAAAAGATCAGGGCTTTTTCCAAAAGGCAATAGAAGTATATATCTCAAGTTAATTTACCAACTAAAATAGGTACAGGATCTTTAGTGTTCAATGTGTGTTTGTTCTGTTATTTTCTGTAGCTTTTGGCTTTGCTCAAAGCTTTTCTTGTGCCAATATGTTTGTAGGTTATATGAAAATCTACATGTGGGAATCATGTTAGGTACCTTTCTGCTATGTTTTGCTTTGGTTAAAATATGCCAAAGCACAGCACACATTTAGAAATTAAATAGGAGGTCGTCTCCTTTCATGGATGACTAAGAATCCCCACTCTATTCCTGCAGTCTGGTGGTTTACCACCATGTACTGTGCCTTATGGCCAGACCACCAGGAAAGAAATGAAAGTTCTAGAAAGAAGGCAGTCCCAAAGCTGTATGAGTGAAGACAGCAGTCCTTTTTTCCTTTCCCTTCAAGTCCTTTCCTGGACTTGTTCATGACCATTATATGAAGCAATGCCTGGCTCAAGGTATTGAATGGCAAGAGGGAGAGATGCAGTGAAGAAGGAGAGAGGGATGAATATTAAGTGTCACTTTAGACCACTGAGCAATCGCTAATAGTACAATTTGGGGGAAGGAAATATCTTTAGATTCTTTTTCTTACTCCTCTATTTGTCACTTAGCAGAGCATCCAACACATCCAAAACCCTCAAAAATACTTGTTGAGTGATTGAACAAATGAAAGAAAAAAACAGATCAGATCAATAAAAAAAATTAGTTTTGTTTCTGAGATATCTCAAATTTGTATGCTCTCAGGCCTATTGCAGTATCTTTCTCACTAGTCTATCAGTTTTTCTTTCTCCCATCCAGTCTTTGCATTAGATAAATTATTAAAGTACAGGCATGGAATTAAAAATCTGCCCAAATCTAGCCTAATATATTGTTATTTTCTCTCAAATATCCTTCACTTAAAGAAAAATTTAATTATTAGCCATATTGCATTCGGTTGTGGGAATTAAATGGATTTGTACAATTGAAGTGTTTAAAGTAGTTCTTGTACATAGCAAGTACTCAGGAAATATTATTATTGTTATTAATACTGCTTTCTTTCCTTAAACTGTGCTTATATCTGGCTTACAAAAATCTTTAATAAAATAGAATGTTTCAAGAGAAGTGGGATGGAAGGCTAGCTGTGCCCAAGACTGCAGTTTCTGAAGAGTCAGTGCATACTTTAGCCATGTGGTTGTTTCATTAACAGAGTCTCCCTAAGAGAAAACAATGAGATGTTTATTCCTCTAGAAACTTAGAGGAGGCACACTTTAGTTCTTAAATTTTTCATTTTTTTTAGATTCCCACCATTCAGATGCTATTAGAATAATGTTTGGGGTACCATTTCTTTGCAATTGAGGACAGAGAGAAGTATGCTGGTCATCAATAATATTTGTTACAGCCTTTGCAGGGGAGGGATTTGTGGGAGGCTGGTCTTGTCTTATTTCAAATCTTTTTGACTCATGTTGAAATATGACTAGTGGAATAATCTCTAAGAGGTTCTCTGAGGTATCTGTGCTTCCTGCAGCAGCCTCCACTTAATATCAACTCTGCCTTCTTTGTCCATAAAAATAGCTGTAAATTAGAAGAGGTAATATGCTAAATTTCTGTTGCTAGAGGACACCTCATACCTATTTCTTTCACTTATATATGGAATGGAATTTTCAAAAGCAAAATGAGCCAATCATAACCTTTAGAGATGACAGACTTATCCAGTCAATATTTGAGGTTCCCTTTGTTTCACCTGAGGATACAACATCTAAAGTGGGGATGGTTAAAACAATGAGGGGAACCTTGTAGGCATGACTTTTATACCCCTGATAGAGATTGGGAGAGGGAAGAGTTGCTGGGGCACTGGGGGTTAGGAGCAAGGAGGAAGAGAATACAGTTGTTATCTAGTTGTAAAAGGCATTCTCTCCCTGACTGGATTTTACCTCAGTATAAGAGTGGCCATTAATCTCTAGCAAGTAGGCCCAACATGCCGAAGACCTGTCAGCACCATATAAACAACATAAAGCAAACTGTTAATATTGCTGTCGTGAGAAAACCGAAAACAGACTGATTAATCGTATTGGCGTTCAACAGCCAGGGAGCCAACTTTGGTCGTCGCCTTATTAGGGAAGTCACAGTTTGCTTTTAGGCCTTTCATTATTATGACTGTCCGTTTTCATCCTCACTGTTTTTGTTATTGTTGTTAAATGGACGCCTTGTTCTTAAACCCATACCGCAAGTCTTGACTGGCAGGGGTGATTAGTTTTGCAAAAGTCAGTGTCCTCCTTGAAGCCTAAAATGTTTACAGTTTTGACAGTTCACTGTGTCTGACAACTCCCAGATGGCGACCCTGCTGAATTAGTTCAAGGCCTAGTTAACTTCTCATGAGAAGAATTATTTACCATGTCCACACGCGAAGGTGCATGAGGAACTCTGGAAAATTGTGGCTTGCTTGGCAATGTCAGGACACATCCGGAGCAGCAGCCATTAGGAAAGTCTTTAGGAGGGACACTGAGAAAGCTGCAGGGTGCTCAGCTGAGCACAGGAGCAGTAGGATATGTGTAAATCAGAGGTCACAAATAGGCACCTCAGCTGCGTTTTGTTAGGCTTTACAGGAACAGCACCCACCAAGCTTTGAGATGATGAAATAGTTGCCAACATTTAAACAATCAGGAGTTTTTAGGACATACAAAATGAAGCTTTCTGGTTCCTCTTGGGAAATCTGAAGCTCTGATGCCACAGGGCTTCCCTTGTTCTTGTGTAGCAAATACATTGCTGCCCTTTTTTTCTTAAACCCAGTGCACTTGATTCATTTATGGTGGTGCCTGGGCCCATAGGCATTTGAGGTTTTGACCCTGGATACATGTCATTAAATAGTAAGAGTAACAGAGTTTACTGATATTTCAGTTATTAGTTCCGTGGCTCTTATGGGAGGTCCATCTAAAGGGGGGCAAAAGTCTTAGATGTGGTTCTTTCAAAAAACAAACATGAAGAAATTTTTAGGATTCGAAGAAATAACACAAGGTCATCTTTAAATTGCATTAGATATGGGCTGGGATGTCCTAGTGCTTGGTTGGGCTGTTACAACATGCTCCAGAGGCATTTGCATTTGCAGGATAGTGACTTGAGGGACTGGCAGTTGAAGCAACATCCTACAGCAATTCCTTGTCACCACAGAGCTAAAGATTACCAAGTCCAAGTGGGATAGACTGAGAAAAAGAATAAAATGGGGGCTCAAATGGACGTAGTTGGTATTGTAGGCCCTGAAGTTAGACTTGTCCCTTAGCTTAGGGCTCTCTTCTATCTCTTATAACCTTCAGAGCCAGTTGTCTTGCCTATAGATGGCAATAATATTCCACCTCATAGGGAAAGCCTGAGGATTAAGAGAGTTAGTGCCCAGGACAGAGTACATGCTAAGCAAATATTAGCTGCTGTGATTTATATATATATATATATATATATATATATATATATATATATATATACATACATATATTTTAGTTGTTGATGGACCATAATTAATTAATTAATATGTGGTGCTGAGAATCAAACCCAGTGCCTTGGCAAGCTCTCTATCACTGAGCCACAACCCCAGCCCAGCTGCTGTGATTTTTATTATAAACATATCAAAATTCAAAGGAAACAAGAGGTAAGTAAGCAGGTGGGAAGAAGCAAAAAGAAGTGAGTCTAGAAGCATCAAAGAACCTGGAATTCAGGGCTTTGCCATGACTTCCTGTGCAGAGCATGCAGCATTCACAGGAGTCATTAGATGTGGACTCTTTCCAGTGGTGATACAAGAAGGTCCTTCAGAGACTGGGCCCCTCCTTATAGCACATTTAATTAATGGCTTGCTCTCCAGTTTTCTTCACCTACACTACTGCTTTAGAAAAACCACCATCTTCTGCTCATACTGCCATCTAAGCTTATATCTTTGGGCATTCCTTTGCCAAAGCTCTCAGATGTCTCCATTTTCTCTTTGCCCACTCACTTCTCACTAGACCCTTTACAGCCTGATGGTGATTGCACTCTGCTTCCACTGCGGCTTTCTTAGGCTCTCTTTTCCTTGACCTTCTGGCCTCTGTTGGCCACCTTCCTCATAGATCTCTCTTCTTCCTGCCCTTCTTTGTCCTCCAGCCTTTCTGCACCTGCCCCTTCTCTGCGCCCTTACTGCTTTCATGTCTTGCTCCTGCTCCCTACAACTAGGAATGGCCAGTGCCTCAGTGCCTTTCTGCATGCTCCTCCAGCCCCTACATGAGCCAATATGACCACTTCATGAGGGTCAGAAGAAGCTGCACTTCCTCTGGACACTTTGCATTTATCTTTAGGATGAATGTCAGGATCTCTCTATAAATCTACAGTGAAAAGAGGGAGCTCACCACTACCTTGTTATCGCTTGCTGGCTGCCTGATGGACATCTCCACTGAAGTTTCAAAGGGAAGTCATTGTTTTACTCTGAAAAGTATATCTACTGTAGTCAGGTCCATTTCAGTTAAGCATGGCGTCATTCTCTTAGTTTTTCATAGTTTCAACCTTGACATTATCCTAAGCTTTGCTTTATGGTTCCCTAGGAGCTATCTAGTCATGTCTTGTCTTTACTTTTCTTTCCCATTGGCATCCCCTTTGCCCTTATCCTCAGCATCTTACTGCTAAAATTTCCAAACTGGGAATCCTACCCCCCGTGACTCCCCTTTGCAGTCCATCTAATATATACACTATCATCAAGTGGTCTCATTGGACAGTGGGTAGTTGAGCTACCTGCAGAATGTAGGATATCTTATCTGACCTACATTCATAACTTGTTCTCTTACCTGGTCTCCACAAGGATTATAGCCACCTACCCTAGCCAAAGTGACGGACACATTTTTCCTAACATGGCACATGCCTCTCCTCTCTACTTCACTAGGCCACTCTTACTTTAGGCCAGCTCCAGTGTTGCCTCTTTCCACCTGATCTCAGAAGCTAATACCTTCTCTGATCTCTTCCAGTGACGATCCTCTGAACCATTCATTTGATGCCTAAGTGCCTGAGTAACTTGTGTATATATTCTTTCTTGTTGACTGGACTGGATGGCTCTTAAAGACTAAGATTGTCCTGTTCTTCCTTATAGCCTAAAAATAGAAGACTCTACATGCTAGCTGTGCAATAAAGGCTTATTAATAATCATATCATCTCATGTTTGTAAAATTGCTTACTATATGTAAGATAATTGTGATTTTTATCAATTAAAAGGGATTTTCCCAGATTTTTTTTTTTTTTTTTTGGTGTGTGTGTGTAGGGAGAGGGAGTATTGTTTGTTTTGGTAGTAGGGATTGAAACCAGGGCCACTTTGCCTCTGAGCTACATTCCCATCCCTTTTTGATTTTTTTTTTTTTAATTTTGAGACAAGGTCTCACTAAGTTGCTTAGGGCCTTGCAAAATAGCTGAGGCTAGCCTTGAACTTGCAATCCTCCTGCCTCAGCCTCCCAAGTTACTGGGATTACATGTGCCACTGTGCCCAGCCTGTTTGTTCTTTATAGCAGCCCATTTAGGTAGATAGGACAGAGAGTATTTAGAAAGAAAAGAAAGAACCATGACTCTGAAATGCTGTGTGACTTTCCCAACGTGATAACATTGGTGAGCAGCAGAATCCAGCTAGAACCTGTTTTTTTTGCGGCTTAGTTTGCTGTTCCCCCAGTGAATTTGCTACTGGTGACAGGATGTCCAAAGGTCTCCACATTCTTAAGAGAACCACTTTTTATCCTCCTGAAGCCTTGATTGTGGTCATTTAGCAGAGTGTGAAGATGTCAGGAAGGTGGCTGACAGGGAGAGGAAGCTGGGATTGCCAAGGTGCTCCGTGCTCACCGCCAGGCCTGCTCAGCCACAGTGAGTCGGGCACGATAGTGGGCTTAGTGCCAGCTGGTGCGTTTTCTGTAGGTCATGTTTTCCAGGCCTTTTCATTTTCCAGACCTGAAACTTAAAACAAAAAAATCTATAGGGTGGCGGTATATATGTCTATAGTGAAAACAAACAAAAACAAATAGTATCTATTTCTCACCATCATTTTATATATGAAATAAGAAACAAGAAAAAATAAACAAACAGACTAAGAAATCAAACAGCTTTTTAAAAACAAATAGATTGGAAAATAATTTATTTTTTCCCCCTCATTTTCACTTGGACTGCTTGCTAAAAACATTACCCAGACTGACACCAGCTGTTTGGACTAGGTTTTCAGAAACCTTATTTTAAGTCATATTTTTCTCTTCTAAGTACTGAAATAATCCAGTACAGGGAAATTTATGTGATGCTTGAGTACTTCCCATTCCTTATCAACAAAAGTATGATTTGGAGTCTGGGGGTGACTGGTAAATCCAAAGTTTCCATTATGACATAAATTTAAAAATAGTACTCTCCAATCCTAATTGTGGGCAATAGGCACTATGAAGCTTATTTTCCCAGTATCTTAGAGCAGAATTGTGTCAGTTCTTAGGGAATGTTTGGTTCTACATGTTTGTCAAGTTTCATCTTTGGCTTAGATCATTTTGAAGCAACTTAACAGTTTGACTTGGGAATCTCAAGGGAATACTGTTTAGTTAGCTTTTTTGCTTTTGTGATTAAAATATCTTACCAGAACAATTGTAGAGGAAGAATTTTATTTGGGAGCTCATGGTTTTAGAGGTCTCAGTCTGTAGACAGCTGGCTCCATGCCTTGGGGCTCAAGGTGAGGCTGAACATGATGGTGGAAGAGTGTGGAGGAGGGAAGTGGCTCACATGATGATCAGAAAGCAGACACACACACACACACACACACACACACACACACACACACACTCCACTCACCGGATATAAAATATATACCCATAGCCACACCCACCAATGACCACCTTCTCCAGCCATACCTTGCCTGCCTTCAGTTACCATTCAGTTAATCCATCAGGGGATTAATTCACTGATTGGGTTAAAACTCATAACCCAATCATTTCTCCTCTAAGCCTTCTTGCATTGTCTCACATGTTAGCTTTTGGTGGACTCATCACATCCAAACCATAACAAATACTAAAAGTGACTCTTCTACCTCCTAACCCACCTTTTCCTGTCTCACATTTTCTTTCAAACTATGATTATATCCTGCCTGAGTTCCCACCAAATTATTAGTTTTACCAAGCAATGAACAATTTCTATCACAAAGACCACCATTTTTAATTAACTTTATTGTGACGAATGCCAGGGGAAAAAAAGTGTGTGTGTATTGTGTATGTTTGTGTCCTGTCAAATTCTTGTTGCTTCTTCTTTCTTCAAGCAAAGTTTAGCAACTTGCTCAGCTGTTAGACCAGTCCCCATAAAAGTCATTCAGTTTACCAGGACTCTTTTCCTATTCCTTCCCTTTTTACCCCAGAAAGACTATCTTTCTAGTGACTTCACTGGAGGTGAGGCTAGGTCCAAAGGTTAAAATGTTCTTTGGATATGTAATAACATCTCAAACTTAATAGTCCAAAACTGACCTCCTCATAATATCCCCCACCCCCTCCCATTACAAACTGCCCTGCCTCTGCAGCCTTTCCCATCTCACCTAATGGCACTTCCATTGATTTAATTATTCAGGCTAAACACCTTCCTCGCCAGGAACCCTGTGAGTTTTAGATACAAAACCTCCTTACTACTTCCACTTACTACCACTTGGAACTAAGCCACCATCATTTTTTTTCTTGGATTATTGTAGCAACTGGTATCCCTGCCCCACCTCCTCCATCTGTTCTTAAGACTATAGCTAGAGTTCATGTGTAAATTAGATGTTGTCACTTCTGGTCCAAACTCTCTGATAGCTTCACCTCTCACTCCACATAAAAGCCAAGGCCATACAGAGCCTCATTCCCCTCTACTTCTTTGCCTCACCTCCCACAACTTCCCCCTTATTCCTTCTGTCCCAGTCACACCAGCCTTTTTTTGTTGGTCCTGGGCACAACCAAAAAGGCTCCTGCTTGGGTTTCTATACTTATTTTTCTTTCTTCAGAAAACTGCAGAGTTTGCTTCCTTAACTCCTTTAGATCTTTAAGCAACCATCACTTGAAAGAAACATCCTTGTCCATTCTATTTTAAATTGTTCCCTGCACCTGTCTTGTTTCCTTGCTTATCCCCATATAACATAGTATTTCATTTTGCCTGTCTCCCTTTCTTGGCCATCGTGTATAGATGTGGATGCTTTGGTTTGCTCTCCCCACTAGATGTGAGTCACACAGGTCATGGCTCTTTTTCTGTGTTACTCACTGCTGTGTCCCCAGGGCCGAGAGCAGTATCTGACATGGAGTGGGGGCTAATAAATATCTGTCAAATAAAGTGATCAAATAAACGAAATACTGTTATCAAGGTTCTGCCCACACAATTTGGTGAAACTGATTTTTGTTTTCTTATTGCAGAAGATACTGTTCATCATAGAAAATACAAAGAAGATAGCTATCCATTATCCTTTCACTCTGGTACATCTTCCAGACCTTTTTCTCTGCAAATGCTTTCTACCCATTCAAATGGTTTCACACTGTACCTACAATTTTGAAACTAATCATTTTATTTAGTATATTGTGAACATCTTTTTATATCAGTAAATATTTGTCTACAGCATCATGAATCACCAAGTGAAAATGGTGTTTTGATGTGTGAGCATACCTACCTATCACAGATCTTTGGAGTAAATGAAACTTTTTATTCAGCATACTTAACAAAAGATTGCATGAGTGATCTAATAATAAATGAGCTGGCAGAATTTTTTCATGTTAATATCTCTTCCTTTCACTGCTCCCCAAAAGTTAGATACATTAAGTGGAAGAATTATCTGATAGAAAATATTGCATGCTGTTGTGAACCAAATATGCTTAATTTAGTAGACTAATTTATGAAGAACTTGGCAGTAATTTTTTTTATATATATATATTTTTTATTGGTTGTTCAAAACCTTACACGGCTCTTGACATATCATATTTCAGACATTAGTTTCAAGTGAGTTATGAACTCCCATTTTTACCCCAAATACAGATTGCAGAATCACATCAGTTACACATTCACCTTTTTACATAATGCCCTATTAGTAACTGTTGTATTCTGTTACCTTTCCTATCCTCTACTATCCCCCCTCCCCTCCCCTCCCATCTTCTCTCTCTATCCCATCTACTGTAATTCATTTCTCTCCTTGTTTTTTCTTCCAATTCCCCTCACAACCTCTTTTATGTAGTTTTTTTTTAACAATGAGGGTCTCTTTCCATTTCCATGCAATTCCCCTTTTCTCTCTCTTTCCCTCCCATCTCGTGTCTCTGTTTAATATCAGTCTTTTCTTCCTGCTCTTCCTCCCTGCTCTATTCTTAGTTGCTCTCATTATATCAAAGAAGACATTTGGTATTTGTTTTTTAGGGATTGGCTGGCTTCACTAAGCATAATCTGCTCTAGTGCCATCCATTTCCCTGCAAATTCCATGAATTTGTCATTTTTTAGAGCTGCGTAATACTCCATGGTGTATAACTGCCACATTTTTTTAATCCATTCATCCATTGAAGGGCATCTGGGTTGGTTCCACAGTCTAGCTATTGTGAATTGTGCTGCTATGAACATCGATGTGGCAGTATCCCTGTAGTACGCTCTCTTAAGGTCTTCAGGGAATAGACCAAGAAGGGCAATAACTGGGTCAAATGGTGGTTCCATTCCCAGCTTTCCCAGGAATCTCCATACTGCTTTCCAAATTGGCTGAACCAATTTGCAGTCCCACCAGCAATGTACAAGAGTACCCTTTTCCCCACATCCTCTCCAGCACTTGTTATTGTTTGACTTCCTGATGGCTGCCAATCTTACTGGAGTGAGATGGTATCTTAGGGTAGTTTTGATTTGCATTTCTCTGACTGCTAGAGATGGTGAGCATTTTTTCATGTATTTGTTGATTGATTGTATGTCCTCCTCTGAGAAGTGTCTGTTCAGGTCCTTGGCCCATTTGTTGATTGGGGTATTTGTTGTCTTATTGTCTAATTTTTTGAGTTCTTTGTATACTCTGGATATTAAGGCTCTGTCTGAAGTGTGAGGAGTAAAAATTTGTTCCCATGATGTAGGCTCCCGATTTACTTCTCTTATTGTTTCTCTTGCTGTGAAAAAACTTTTTAGTTTAAGTAAGTCCCATTTGTTGATTCTTGCTGTTAACTCTTGTGCTATAGGCGTCCTGTTAAGGAATTTGGAGCCTGATCCCACAATATGTAGATCGTAGCCAACTTTTTCTTCTATCATAAGCAGAGTCTCTGATTTGATATCCAGGTCCTTGATCCATTTTGAGCTCACTTTTGTGCATGGTGAGAGGAGGGGATTCAGTTTCATTTTGTTGCATATGGATTTCCAGTTTTCCCAACACCATTTGTTGAAGATGCTATCCTTCCTCCATTGCATGCTTTTAGCCCCTTTATCAAATATAAGATAGTTGTAACTTTGTGGATTAGGCTCTGTATCCTCTATTCTGTACCATTGGTCCACCCGCCTGGTTTGGTACCAGTACCATGCTGTTTTTGCTACTATTGCTCTGTAGTATAGTTTGAAATCTGGTATTGCTATACCACCTGATTCACACTTCCTGCTCAGAATTGCTTTTGCTATTCTGGGTCTTTTATTTCTCCATATGAATTTCATGATTGCTTTATCTATTTCTACAAGCAATGCCATTGGGATTTTGATTGGCATTGCATTAAACCTATAGAGGACTTTTGGTAATATTGCCATTTTGATGATGTTAGTTCTGCCTATCCATGAACAGGGTATATCTTTCCATCTTCTAAGATCTTCTTCTACTTCTCTTTTTAGGGTTCTGTAGTTTTCATTGTATAAATCTTTCACCTCTTTTGTTAGGTTGATTCCCAAGTATTTTATTTTTTTTGAGGATATTGTGAATGGAGTGTTTTTCCTCACTTCCGTTTCAGAAGTTTTGTCACTGATATACAGAAATGCCTTTGATTTGTGCGTGTTGATTTTATAACCTGCCAATTTGCCAAATTCATTTATTAGTTCTAGTAGTTTTTTTGTAGACCCTTTTGGGTCTTCTATGTATAGAATCATGTCATCTGCAAATAGTGATAATTTAAGTTCATCTTTTCCAATTTTTATGCCTTTAATTTCTTTCGTTTGTCTAATTGCTCTGGCCAGTGTTTCGAGAACTATATTGAATAGAAGTGGTGATAAAGGGCATCCCTGTCTTGTTCCAGATTTTAGAGGGAATGCCTCCAATTTTTCTCCGTTCAGAATGATGTTAGCCTGGGGCTTAGCGTAGATAGCTTTCACAATATCAAGGTAAGTTCCTGTTATCCCTAGTTTTTCTAATGTTTTGAACATAAAGGGATGCTGTACTTTGTCGAATGCTTTTTCTGCGTCTATCGAGATGATCATATGGTTCTTATCTTTAAGTCTATTGATATGGTGAATAACATTTATTGATTTCCGTATATTGAACCATCCCTGCATCCCAGGGATGAATCCTACTTGATCATAGTGCACAATTTTTTTGATGTGTCTTTGTATCCGATTCGCCAGAATTTTATTGAGGATTTTTGCATCTAGGTTCATCAGAGATATTGGTCTGTAGTTTTCTTTCTTTGAAGTGTCTTTGTCTGGTTTCGGAATCAATGTGATGTTGGCCTCATAGAATGAATTTGGAAGTTTTAAGAGGGAAATTCATCGCCTGGAGGTCATTCCTCAAAAAAAGGAAAAACCAACAAATAAATGAGCTCACACTTCATCTCAAAGCCCTAGAAAAGGAAGAGCAAAACAATAGTAAATGCAGCAGAAAGCAAGAAATAATTAAAATCAGAGCGGAAATCAATGAAATTGAAACAAAAGAAACTATTGAAAAAATTAACAAAACTAAAAGTTGGTTCTTTGAAAAAATAAACAAGATTGACAGACCCTTAGCCATGCTAACGAAGAGAAGAAGAGAGAGAACTCAAATTACTAACATAAGGGATGAAAAAGGCAATATCACAACAGACGCCACAGAAATACAGAAGATAATTAGAAATTATTTTGAAAACCTATATTCCAATAAAATAGAAGATAGTGAAGACATCGATAAATTTCTTAAGACATATGACTTGCCCAGACTGAGTCAGGAGGACACACACGATTTGAACAGACCAATATCAATGGATGAAATTGAAGAAGTAATCAAAAGACTACCAACCAAGAAAAGCCCAGGACCGGATGGGTATACAGCGGAGTTTTACAAAACCTTTAAAGAAGAATAAATACCAATACTTTTCAAGTTATTTCAGGAAATAGTAATTTTTTTTTGTACTGACAATTGAACCCAGAGGCATGTTACTACTGAGCTACATCCCAGTCCTTTTTTTTTTTAATATATATATTTTTTAGTTGTAGGTGGGCACAATACCTTTATTTTATTTGTTTTTATTTTTATGTGGTGCCAGGGATTGAACCCAGTGCCTCACGCATGCTAGGCAAGCCCTCTACCACTGAGCCACAACCCTGGCCGCCCAGTCCTTTTTATTTTTTATTTTGAAACAATTTGCCTAGGGACTTGCTAAGTAGCTGAGGCTGCCTTGAATTTGCAATCCTCCTGCCTTGGCCTCCCAAATTGCTGGGATTATAGATATGCACCACCATGCCCAATTTAGGGTGGTAATTCTTAAAACAAAATCTACATAGATTAGACTTTTTATGTATCTGAACCACATATACGGAATATCTTATAACCAAAATCTGAAATCAAAATGTTCAAAGTCAGCTTAATATTGAATTTTAGAAGAAAAACCCATTTTGGCAATCATTTTTTTCTTTTTCTGCTGAATTATTTTCATTAAAGACTAGTGATGATTAACACTTCCAGTGTATGTATAACACCTCTAAGCTCAGAAAATGAATACAACTCTTTATGTTCTCTGGGAGATTTAAGGTTAGCCAGGCTTCTATGACTAGTTTTCAAGTTAGTCAGTTTGAAAAGTCATTAGCTATAGTTGGGGCAGGAGCCTTACCAAATCAACTGCATGAATCTGTCAGGACTCAGAAACTACTAAAATATAGGATGTAATTTTTTATGTTTTCTAAAGTAACTGTTCTTCTCATTCTACTTCAAAAATTTATTTTCTCTGGGATGACCTTTAGCAGCATGGTTTTCAAATCATCTATTTTCCTCATCTCCTGACAGCTCCTCCCCTTCCTTCACTTTCTTCAGAGGTCTTATTTGGCCAGTGTTACACACACATACACACACATACATACATACACATGCAGGGAACTACTGGCTGTTCACAAAAGAGTGCCATTCAGTGCTAAACTGATTAATAAACTCTGAAGAAGGAAATCTGAAGAGATTACATATGTTAATTTTACTAAGCTATATACATATATAGCTTTTTACTGTGAAATTCTTCAAAAAACTTAGGAAGTGGTTTTGTGTTATTCCAAGATTAAAAGAAATACACATAAATTATTTAAACTCATTTTCTGAGACAAGAAAAATCTCATCATAGGAAAAGTATTAGGTTCCTGCTATTGTTAAAAAAATATTTAAGAATTTGAGCTAGGATATATGACAGCTAGGATATAAGTTGTCATTTTTATAATCAGACTCCAGAATTATCATTACCAAAATTACTTCCCAAGTATTTCTACTCTAGGCTTTAGATTATTGCTAAGAAACTTAAGCACAATTTCTGAATAAGCAGGTAAGAGACCCTTATTTCCTATAACTACTGCCAAGATATAATATCTGGTGCAATCTCACCACTTTTCTAACCAATGAGATTAGCAAAATGAGGTATCTAGAGAAATGATTGAAGCTTGTTTCTTCCACGTGAGTTGCTATCGAAATATCTGCCTTTGATTTAAAATTGTTTTCCATTAGCTCAGAGCATGGCTGGACATATGAGTCCTATCCACATCCAGCCCTAATGTAACTATTTCAGGGAGAGTTTGCAGCTCCTATCAAGAACACAAAATTGCATCTCCCTGGGGATGCTCCATAGTGCTTTTTGCTGATTTTGGTGGGGGTATGTGTGCCCTCGAAAGGAGAGAGACTGTGACACTCTCAACTCCATACAAATTACCTGCCCTGGAGCACATATTCTTTAAAAAACACAGTAATACTATGTGAATAAATGGTTTTCTTTTTAAAATTATTCCTTATGCACCTCTATCTGTATATCCATATTCTTGTTTTAGACCCTTATCATTTAGAATCAAATCCTGGAGGTTTGCATTGGGTATTATGTTATTTATTGTTTGATTGTGTGTGTGTGTGTGTGTATTTTGTGAGCCTGTTCTTTAAAGCCTGTCTAAGCTGTAATATTTTCATTACAAAAATTTTTTTTCCACTTTATCATTGGGTCTTTAAGTACCAGTTTTACATCTGAAAGAACTGAGCTTCAGGAAAACAGTGATGTGTATTATTAAAACTAACAGAATCTTGCAAATAATCTACATTCTTCAGAGTCTGACCCCCATCCCCTTTTTCTCATGACCATCAGGGGCTGGTGGGAATGGGGTCAAAGTCTTCAGAAAGTGGTCACATTAAATGAGTCTTGATTTATTTGACTTAATACATAGAACAAAATGGAATGAGATCCCTTTACCTTTTTTGTTAAGACTACTGCCTTTTATTTCATAGGCAATTATCTCTGAATGTTTAACCCCAAGTACTAGCTATTATAGGACTCTGAATCATATATGACCCTTTTCCTTTTTAATTTTCATCTTTTCTCATCTTTCTCATTAGACCAATCTATAAACAAGGCCTAAGTTACTTTCCCAGTATGTCAGGCAATTCTAAACATGATAAAAATAGAAAATGTTGGCATTGAAAATGATTTTGCTAGTTGATTTTCATGATCCTGTAGCAGTTTTCTTCAGTGTTCTTTGGTACCAGGAGACTTGATAATGCCACCTGCCAGTGATGTGATCTCCTTTGATGGATGAGAGAAGTGTGGAGTTGACCCCTCCTTATCTCTTTTGTCCTTTGGCTTGGGTGTCAGGGCCGCCCAGACGAACTTGCACCGGCATGAGCGGGGCTCTGTACATGGTTGGTCCGCTGTAGAAATGCTGCCAGATCTGATGATTAATAGGATTGTGGTTCAGCAAGGTCACTTAATGCATAGAAAGCCCTAAACACAGCAGCCTCATCAGAAAACAAAAGACAGTGACCTTTTGCAGCAAGGATCCTATTTACCAAAGGATGGCTAAGTCAGATAACCTTCAGTGAGTTTGCAGCTTTTGGGTCCTAATATGTTGAAGTTTGGGGGTTACTTTGGAGAAATTAGTAATTACCTTTTATACAACATTTTACCAAAATTTGAGGCATTTCAATTAAGAAAATACTTTGTGTGTATGTGTGCGTGTGCACACACGTTTGCAAACATGTATTTGAAGGAGCTTCCAGCTGGGTCTGCATTCCATTTCCTGTAGGCCTTTCCAGGGCCAGCCTCTGTCAGTTTCTCCTACCTCTGTCTTCAGGTTCACTTCTGTGCTAGCTTCTTTATTCTGGAATATAAATATGCCCAAGTCTCTCCCATCTTAAAAAAAGAAACATTTTCTTAATCCTACATCTTTCTTTAGTGATGGCCCAATTTCTCTCCTTTCCTTTAAAGCTGACTTCTTAAAAGAATAATCCACAATTCCTACCCCTCTGCAGTCTGGCTTCCTTCCTCCTGCTCTGAAACTGCTGTCTGAGTTTATTGATGAATTCCTCCTTTCCAAATCTTGCAGCACTTTCCAGGCGTCATGAGAGCTTTCCTTGTGTTATTTGACCTCCCAGTTGCCTTGAATGCCATTGACCCCCTTCCTTCTTGAAATTCTCTTCTTCCATGGCTTCCATGATGCAGCTCTTCTGCTTTTTCTTTTCACTGTCATCCTACACTTTCCAGTCTTCTTCCTCCATCACTTTTTAAATGGTGCCATTTGGCCAGGGTCCAGTCTTCTCATTTCCCAGTGTGCCATCCGGGCCTCTCCCTTAGTCTCTTGGCTTCACCTAGAACTTCTAGGATAGGGGCACACAAATCTCCTCCCTGAAGTCAGGTGACTCCACTTGGACATTTTACAGACAATTCCAGTCTACTCTCCCAACAACGGAGCTACCCTTTTCCCAACAAGATGGCTCCTCTTCGCTATTCCGATGCCAGCATACAAAATGGCCTTTTCACACTTTACCTACCTAGACCACTGTGAATACCCCAGGCTTCTTCCTGGCTTTTACTTTCTATTAGTCAACATGATCTGCAGATTCAGCTATGGAAATCTCTCTGATGGTAGGCCTGTCTCTCCAACCCTGGGGCAACTATTTTAATTCTGTTCAGGCCTTTATCATTTCTCATGTATCCCTCCAACCAAGAGATCTTCTATTCACTCTCTTCTTCTATACCCTCTAACCTTCTAGTCACAAGCTAACTACACATTCTCCTGCTTGAGACACTTGGGTGTACCTCATCTTTTGGGGGGTAGAATCTTGGTGCATGGCATTGGAGACCCCTCATGGCTTGCTGCAACCTAATTTTCTAAGCTCACCTCCTGCAGTGTGCCTTCTCAAATCGGTGCACACATATATCTCTTTCTTGTCCCTAGGACACAAGTCCCAAGCATTGTACTCATCCTGGCCTCTGAGCTCCTATCCCTGCTGCTCCCCCGGCCTAGAATGTATCCTACTTATTCCCATCAACTTGAGCTTCTTAGTTCTCAGAGGCCTTTCCTAATCAGGTGTCCCGCCAGCTTCCCTCATGCTGCATAGATGTCTGTATGTTAAAACTATGTCTTTCCTAAGTCCGTGAGGGCCCAGCACACTGCCTGGCACATGCCATGAATGCAGCATCTATTTATTGCAATGAAATATGTGCTGGTTTTAGGTTCTTATTTTAAATTCTTAACCACAGTGAGAAGTCACAGATATTGCATTAAATTCATGGAAGATAAACTGATCACAAGTGTTTTTTGAGAATAAAAGTAATCACCCATTCTTTACTGAATACACTAATAGTAAATTTAATTGCAGACATGACTATCTTTTTTAATCTTTATTTATTTTTTTTAGTCATACATGACAGTAGAATGCATTTTGATATATAATACATACATGGAATGTACATACATCAATCATATTGCAGACATGACTATCTTAAGGGAACACCAAGCTTTGCATCCCAGACATGAATGGTTGCTCCCCAGCAGGGTCCCTGAAGTGACTATGTCCCTTGGGAGCCCCATATTTCTCTTGTCAGATCTGCCTCCGGCAGTTTAATTCTACCTGAACAGGCCTGAGCCTTCAGGTTTCTCCCAACCCCTTCTACTACTCAGAGTTCTGAAGAAGAGGCCTAGGGAATCCCAGCTTGTTTAGTCCATTTCACCAAGGGTTCCTGTCTGATGGGCCAACTTGTAGAACTTAATTCACAGCAGGGAAGAGCCCTGGGTCACCAAAAAAGGAAGTTGCCATGGTCAACCTTTTCCTGAATTTGATTTTTATGTCCCTATTTGCCCTGCCTACCCCTGTGGTTGGCCTGCCTGAAGAAGATACTCAGAGAATATATTACAAATTCAGTCTGCCTCAGGGACAAGAGAAACAGGGGACAGTGAGCTCTGCCTTAGAAACTGTAACTTCCTCTGACAGAAGAGCATGACCCTACCTCTAAATAGGTGCAGAAAACTCTTTTATTCTTTTATTTACATTAAAAAGCATCACTACAAGAGACACAGTTTAATACTTCCCAGTTGTCCCTCTCAGGAAATTTATTCTTCCATTTGACTTCAGTGCTTTTATGCCACAACTTCCTTCCTCCAGGGAGAAGAGCTGATTGGCATTATCTATCTTAAAAGTCTGTTTTTTAATGGTTGTCACTAAATCTTTTGGACACAACATCTTCTCCAGACACAATAAGCTTGGTTCCTTTATCTTCTCTGCACATATTACATTTTCCAATTCTTTGGGTTTATCATGATCAACCTCATATAAATTATGGTACTAGACATTGAAGAGTGATAAAGGGAGACAGTAGACAAAGTGTTCTTGGAGAGACTTAGAAGCTCTTGGAAAGGGAGAGGGAAAATAAACATACATGAGATATAGTTACACGCTTAGCAACATTAAATAAATATATTGCTAACTTCACCTGTACAAATAGTGTTGAAGGAGTATTAGAGATGGCCATGTTCAAAGTGAGTTAGTTATTGTGAAAACAATAATGAACAATGTTTGGAAGTAAGAAGGACCCAGAAAGGAGAAAATGGAAAGTCTCTTTTTTGCTCATCAGTTATGTGCATTGAAGAATCCATCTCCAGTGCCTGACACAGGCCTGGCTTATTTAGACACCCAGTAAGTATTGTTTGATTGGATAATTTAGTACCCTAGTTATCTAGAGCATAAAGGGCATGCCAGTAGGATTTGGTTTGTAAATTTACAAATAATTCTTGTATTCTACATACAAGATATAGACATTTTAGAAATTTGTAGAGATTTTAGAGTAGAGAAAATTTTAAGTAGCAAAACCTAACAGATATGCTGCCTTCCATTTGTCCTTGCTATAGATTATTTCAGTCATCTCCCTTCTGACTCTGTCCAGCTGACTTGTCTTCCTGAAAACCAAAAGAAGAGGTAGGAGCTAATCTTGAATGACAGTTCAGCCACTTATTTGAATCACAATGTTGCTGTTTCTTAGTATGCTACCACATCACTTTCATTTTACTCTACCTAAGGATTTTCATTATCAATTACCTTTCAAAAAGATTATTCCTCACATTCATGTACTCCCAATCACCCTGTCCCCCATACTTGAACATCGTATACTACTACCCTCAGAGTCCCTCTGAAAGACTGTCCTCGGTTTCCTTTTCTGCACATATGTTTGAGTTTCAAGTTGCCTTGCAAATGCTTTAATACATTCAACAACAATAGCAATAAAACAATAATATCTAAATGTTCTGTTATATTCCAGACTGAATCCTGAAACAGAGATAGGGCATTAGTGAAACAACTGATGAAATCTGAATGAAGTGTAAATATAATAAATATAATAATTAATATCTGAGTTTTGACCAGCATTCCATGGTTATATAAGATGTGAACATTTGAGTGAAGCTGGATAAAGGGTATAAAGATGTGAACATGTTACACATAAAGAGGAAATTTAGACACTCAAATACATATCCAGTCCTGATTCTTTGCAAAATGTATTTCTCAAGCATGAGAAAAGTTGAAGACCACTAAAGTATACTTTTAGATAGTTCTGGATATTGTAAAGTAAACAAATTAAAAACAGATGACCCTTGTCCATGCTCAGTCCCCTTCCTGTTAACTCTCTCTTGGTCTGTTTCATCCATCCCCACTACTTTTGCTGTCAGTGTATGCTGATGCCAGTAGTGCCCTGTCTCTTCTGCATCCCTCACACACTCATCCATACTTGTTGTCCCCTACACAAGCACTCAATATTCAGCATGTATAAAACTCTACTTGGTTGTCCTCTTCCTTGACAATCTGCCCTCCATTGGCCAATGGCACCACCATTCTATCACCCACACCAGCCTACTTCAGCCACCTTCAACTCCTTACTCCTCACCCATTCTAAACATTGTTAATTCTTCTTCCAAAAGCCTCTTGTGTCTACCAATCCCCCACTTTTTTCACTACTTGTCATTAAAAACATGTAAGACCTTGTCGGGTATAACTGCCTACAGTCTCTCCATCTCCCTACTGAATTCAGAGGGCACAATAAAGTGCATTTTGACTGCTTCAAAAAAGTCATTTGATTATACTGCTACTGGCCTAAAGAGTAACAAACATATATCTGGAAGAGATATGCATGCTGTAGCTAAATAGAATGGTTAACTCATACCTCCCTCCCTCCTTCTTCCACCCCCAACCCCAGGAAACTGGAAGGAGACCTATGGACTCAGAAATCCTGGCCTTGAATCCCAGCTTGTGACCCTGGGCAAATAAGTCAATGCCTGTGAGCCCATTTCCTCATATGTGAGACAGAACTTATACTTAATGTTCAGGACTATTGTCAGGACTGAATGAAATGACGTGTGTTGAGTGCCAAGCCCAAAATGGGCTTCTTTTACTGTTCTTAGTGCTTAACACTATAAGGTACCATAGGAATAGGTCTCTTGATCATCTTTGTCATGTGTTATTGCAAATGGAGGTTGTTTTGTTCTATTATTTAGTACTGATTTCTGGGCTCTACACATATATAAGCCCTGTCATTTTCAAAAGCTCCCTGAGGGATTCTAATAGACAGCCAGGGTTATAATCCACACGTTATATCAGTCCAGAAGTATGTACTCCATGCACAACTCTTACCGTCTTCTATATCCATGTTATGCCTTGCCCTCACTCGGCTTCCCGATTCTTGAACTCAGATCTTATTCACAGATATCCCCCTAATGACTGGCATAGTGTTTGACATGTAATGGACAGTCATAAACGTTAACTGAATGAGTTGGCTTTTTTTCATTAATAATAAGATAATTGCATAGTAACATGTTAGACAAAGAAAATGCCAGCACCATGAGTTTCAAGTATGTGTGGTATTTTACAACTATCTATACTTTGGTACCTTTTTGCTTGCTCATTATCCATTTCTTTAAAATTTATTTATTTATTTATTTATTGCAGTACTTAGGATTGAACCCAGGGCCCAGAGCCTAATACATGCTAGGTACTTGGGATTGAACCCAAGTATTTATTTTTTGTTTTGAGACAGGGACTCACTAAGTTGCCAAAACTGGCCTTGAATTTGTAATCCTCCTGCCTCAACCTTCCAAGAAACTGGAACTATAGATGTGTACTATTATCCCCAGATCAATTTTTTTTCCTGTTCACACACTGTCATCTCTCCAGATGTAGTAAATTGACAATAGCAAAGATATGAACTTTGTTCGAGAGCCCCTTTTTAATATATTTTTTTAATTGTGTTAATCAGCTTTTAGTCACTATGACAAAATCTTGAAAAAAACAAATTGATGGAGAAAAGACTTATTTTGGTTCATAGTTTGGGAGGTTTGATTCATAGTCATTCAGCTCCATGTTTCTGGGCCTGTGTGAAGCAGAGCATCATGACCAAGAGCATGGTGCAGCAGAGCTGCCCCCTTCATGCTGACTGTGAAGCAAAGGGAGAAAACAAGAAAAGGACCAGCGACAAGATATACTCTTCCAGTGTGTGCCCCTAGTGATCTACTTCCCCCAAATAGGCCCCACCTTCTCTAGTTTCCACCATCACTCAACAGTCCTTTCAATTCTGAACCTTTCAATGGACTAATCCATTGATGATACAGCTCTCATCACTTCCCAGCCTTACCTCTGAACACTGATGCTTTGGGGACCAAACCTTCAACACATGAGCCTGTGGGGGACATTCCAAATCCAAACAGTAACACTCATTATTCTCATCTGCACTTAGGTTTTAAATATTCCCATCACTATACATTTAAAGGATAGTTCATTAATGTGATATCAGTACCACAGTTCCCTATTAATGAAAACCATAGAAGGTTCTGACATACATGTGGGTTGTTAATCCAGTGTTCCTAAACTCTGAAATTAATTTAGGTATGCAGTATTACAGCTAGAAATATATTTGGAGAGATTTCAGTTTCAGTCACCCTTATTATATAGTGCAGAAGCTGAAGTTTCTGGGGCTTGGGAACTTGCCCTAGTTCATACAGCTTTTTAGGGACATAGCTGGTATGGGAAAACTAATGCCCTGGTCCTCAGGTCTAGACCATTTCACAGTACTTGTAGTATTTACAGTAAAAATGAAAGACCAGGTCTAGAGATGGAGCTTAGTGGTACAGTGCTTGCCTAGCATGTGTGAGGTCCCAGGACCACAAGAAAAGAGAAGGAGAAGGAGAAAAGGGAGAGGGAAAGGGAAACAACAATGACAATGAAACTCATACTGCCATTTCTTTTCATTCTGGGATCTATGTTAGAAAAATATTTGAGGAAAAGAAATTATTGTGAGTTTCTTAATAGATTTGGAAAAAAAGATTTGGAGAGTAGGGGTAGAAAGGCAAGAAGTCAGAGAATAAGAATTCTTGAATAAGACTTTGAAATTTATGAGAAAAGGTGTCTTGCGGCAACACAATTCACTTATGTATCTGCCCTTTTTTCAGAATTTTCCCCAGAGAATACCTCCTTCAACAGATCCACCTGTATTCCCTGGCTGACCTGCAGCAGGTAAGTGCTGAGGGGCCATTGCATTTTTCATTTTCTTCTAGGGAATTGTCTCTTGATTATGGTCTTGGCACCGAGTCCTGCCATCACTGGGGTCATGTTCATCACAATCCCTTATACTTAATTTCTGTTCAAAATGGGAGGGAAAAAAAACAGTATAAAAAGATACTATAGGACAATAACAATTATTGGCAAGAAAGTGGAGAAACTGGAGCTCTCATGCATTGTTAGTAGGAATGTGAGTAGTATAGCCACTCTGGAAAACAGTTGGCAGTTCTTCAAAAAGTTAAACATAGATTTACCATATGACCCAGTGATTCCTCCCCATAGTATATACCGACATGACTTAAAAACATAAATTCACATAAAAAATCGCACAAAACTATTTTGTGCAGCATTATTCATAACAGCAAAAAAACTGGAAGAGACCAAAAGTTCATCAGCTAATGAATGGATGAACAAAATGTGTCTATCCATTCAATAAAATATTATCCATCCATCCAAAGGAGTGAAGTGCTGATACATGCTATGACATGGACAAACCTTGAAAACATCATGTGAAGTGAAAGAAGCCAGATAAGAAATCATTTGTATTTTATGATTCTATTTAAATGAAATATTCAGAATAGGCAAATTCATAGTGACAGAAAATAGTGTTGGCTACGATCTGGGGAGCTAGAGGGATAAACAGAGACTGCTAGTGGATGTGGGGTTTCTTTGGAGGGTGATAAAAGGGTTCTGGAATAAGTGATGGTGGTTGCACAATCATGGATACTAAAAATCAGTGAGTTGTTTACATTAGAAGAGTGAATTTTCTGGCATGTGACTTTATTTCAGTTTTTTTTAATGTGAAGAAAAAAGATGAAAAACTTAATGATTGCATGTGTTAAGCCAATGATTGTGCTCAAGCCAAACAGATGAATGACTTTTAAAGTTTAATAAAACACAACAGAACATTTAAGAGTCAAATCATTTTTATACTTTTGTTAGTACATGTCCTTTTAATGGTTGACCAGGTTTGCAGCCAGGAAGAAACTAAGGTTTTGTGTGTCCAGCCCTAAGTTCTGAGTATGTTAAGTTTTGGTTAATCATTTAAATCAACATCTTACTCCCTAAGAAGCTGTCAGACACCAAATGAAAACATTACTTTCCTTCTATATATGTACTGATTCTTTCAAGAGTCAGTTAAAAAGCAATTGTGACAACTTTCCGAATATCTCAAACTACTGTGATTCTGATCTTCTGTTGTTTTCCTCTCTGGTTGTTTCGCCCAGAAGGAATGAGATCCACTTAAAACTGTGTTCATATCCTTTGGGTGTTCTTCAAACTTGAAATTCTTTTTTAAGGTGTTTTTTTTTTTTTTTTTTTTTTTTTTGTGTGTGTGTGTGTGTGTGTATTTTCATTAAAAAAAACTGAAGACTCTTGTGTTCTTTGTCCCTCTGCAGGTAAGAAAGTTATTTTGTTTTATTATTTTTTTAAAAAAAAAATTTTGTAGTTGCAAATGGACAGCATATCTTTATTTTATTTGTTTATTTTTGTGTGGTGCTGAGGATTGAACCCAGTGCCTCACACGTGCAAGGCAAGTGCTCTGTCACTGATCTATAGCCCCAGCCCAAGAAAGTTATTTTAAATAACAGAAATAATTTTAGAACATTTAGTTGAAGAGGTCGGAGAGAAGCCTGGGGCTTTAATTTCCACTCATGTGTCAGATTCAAACCTACTGGAACATATCAGTTTGCTCCAACTCCTTCAGTCCTGCGTGTTCTTTACTGCTCAAGCAAGCTTTACTGCACTGGCTGCACTGGATAGGGGTATATTTTTAATTACAATTATGCTGTGGTGTTCCAAGAATAATAATCAGCTGAAAAACTCAATGTGCATTTCCTGTTACTTTTTAGCAGTCCCTCTAATCATAGTATGAGGACCCAGACTCTATCACTTGAGAAGTGGGTTTAAAGGCACCAAACATTCTTGTAAAGGTGGTTTAAAATAGAATGGGTGGCTCCAAAGTGAATACTCTTTGAGGAAGCCTTTCAGAAACGAGTTTTGATATTAGATGAAGAGAAAGAATCAGAGTAATTCCATATTCATTTTAGGGTATCAAAGTAGTGTGTGCCCGTTTGGAATAATAAAACCTGCTTTTTAAGGCTTTCCTGTACCCTGCTGTCTTTTTCTTCTTCTTTTCTTTTTTCCCCTTATAATAATCAAACCATACGTGCCAAGCAGCTTGCTTAAATCAGTGCTGGTGGTGTTCTTGGTGGCCAGGCCATTAGCCCCCGGAGCCCCATAAGCAGCTTAATCAGTTTTCAGCCTGGTAGTAAAGTGATAGAGGCAATCAACAGCTTATCAAACTCCCCGTGGGTGGGGCAGCTAGAGCTCAATGCATCCATTTACTGAGCAGCTCACTCTAACCCAGGTCTTTGTGCCTGGCTTAAGAGCCCCAAACTTATCATATTTAGAGGAAGTTTAATTCAATTACATTTTCTGCCTGAGGTGGGTTAAATTGGATTTAGCTTTTGATCTGTCTGCATTTTGACTATCTGCACTGAAGGGCACCCCCTACCCCATCTTCTTTCAGTTTCTGGGTAAATGACAAGCATGTTTTCTAGGTTTGAACTGATCTTGAAAACACATAAGAGTAAGAACATAAGGAGAGGGAGAGGAAAAAAAAATACTTCTGCTTTGTGAAAGAGCTAGTCAATGGTAGCAGGAAACCCTACCTTCCTGACCCAACCACCAGCTCCTCAACGCCCTGGGCCGTTTTCACATCTCCCTAGCTGCTTTGTCATCCTGTTTCAGCTTCAGGAATTTAAGAATAAATTATTTTCCCCTGTTTGATTTCATTCCTCACTCCCAAAGGTTTCTATAAGAGCAGATTTTTCTATCTTATAAAATAACTGTAGAAAAAGGAATTTTCATGTACAGATTTTGAAGGGAAAAAGAAGATAAATTAAACCAAGTGCTTGAAGAATCATAGAAAATGACAATACAAATATTCTTCCTAAATGCACAGATTCCTTTCTAGAAGTTTCTCTTGAGTACATTTGAGTACATTTTTCCATTACTTTTTATTTCAAAAACAAACGTTTTTCTTTAAAAAGAAAAAAAGGTAAACCTTTAACGAATATGGTAGAGAACTTAAAAGTATTATAGTATGCAAAGCACTAATAATACATAAAGGTGCTGAAAGGATTTTGGTGCCAAAAAATTTGCCACCTTCTTGTCTTTCTCCAGATTCATATTTATAAATAATAGTCTCTAAAGTTTTAGTAAATAGATTTAGTCCTCAATTTGGCTGAAGATTTCAAGCTACTTTTATACATCTATTTTTACAGTCAAGACAATTTCCCCCCGCTTTTCATTATTTGAATTTATTGCCCTCTTTGCATGTATTCTTTCTTACTGTTACACACTTGGATAGGAGGAAATAAATAGCAAGGGTTGATGATTGCCTAGTAAAGGAGATTCTTTCCATTTGTTCTGGGAACCACAGTCACCTGGCTACTGCTCACTGAGCATCAGTTATTGGCAAAATTTATTTGGATGTTAAGTAACTAAATTGCTCTCCGTGTATTACTAGCATACGCATGGAAATGGTAGTAGCTCAACAGTACATTGTCATTATCTACTGTGATCAATTGGCAGCATTTAGCCATCACATGTGAAATAGAGATAAGAACCCCTCTGGCCTAGTGGCAGGGCCAAGAAAGCAGCTTAGAGAGGTGGAGGGTCTCCAAATCTGAGAAGTTCCTGAGAATACCAGCTTGATTCACTCATTTCTTAAGTTTGGAATTCCAGATAAATTTCTGTTCTACAAAGCATATAATATTAGAAGAATATATTCAATCTGTACACTTTGAATATAAAATTAACATTTACATTTTCTGCCTAAGGTAGGTTAAATTGTAAAATAAAATCCCCTTTTTTTGGTAAAATAAAATCTTATGAACAGAAACATTCAAGAAGTGTGAATGCATAGTGGGTTTTTGAAATGACAAAGCAGTTACTTATAAAGGAAATCACTAACCATATGTGAACAAATGGTCATGTATTGGTGCATATTTTTAATGGGAAACTTCTTTTGAGAGCTTTTCCTTGGTTTGATGCTTTGAGAAGGGGAAATAGAATAGAATTTATGTTTGGTTATTTTCAGTCTTTCCACCATTATCACAAATCAGTGGGAAAGTTTAGGTCAGGAATTCTATAAAAAGATATGCTCAAGTGAGGCAGTGGGAACATACCCTTAGTGCCTTAGCTTTCCCCTTTCCACAGTGAGTGTATAACAAACCATCCCTTACTCATGTCCCTTTGGCTCTCTTACCACTGATAAAGAGGTTCCAAATTTTACCAGTATATGTAAGTTACTATTCAAGAGTTCTAGTTGTTCTTATGGTGCAAATCAGAACCTTGGTTTAATATGTCATTCCTTGGACTGTGTAAATGATAGGAGAATTCTTCTAGAGTTCCTTCTACTTGCTAAAAGAAAAGGTCAAATTGACTTCTAAATTCTGTCTACCTGTGCTCTTGCAACAAAACCTAAAATGCATATTAATGACTAACTCTTCTGGTGTTACTCACCTTTGGGGCATTTGTAAGTTAAGTATTGAATGATTCTATTTATACATGATTCAAGAGAAAGGATACTGGATGGTCCCTTGGGGGAGGCAGTTAGTTAGAGTAGCCCCTTTCCATCTATCTCTCCACTGCCCACCACCTCAGCTACACATACACACACACACACACACACACACACACACACACACACACACCTCTGTGAGACAATCTAGGGGGCTGATTTTCCCATTATTCACCTTCTCAGAGTCCTGAATTTCCAAAGTAGGCCCTTCCTTAAAGTTAAGAAGTTTATATTCTACTTAACATAATATATATTGCCCAAGAAAATAAATTGTTACTTTGGCACAGATTCATTTGTCTTGTTAATAAATTGAAAACATAACATGATATTTCAGGAGAAAATATTTCAACAGATAAGTCTTAATGACAGGAAAGGAAGGAAAAGTCTAGAATTTGGAATAAAGGGTTGCAAAGTGGGAAGGATGCCAAAGGGAAAGACCTACAGCACCTGAGAGCCAAGACAAGAGAAGTAACCAAATGCACACTACCTTTTTAGAGTTGCCTAGGTCCCAGCTGTTTGTTTTATTCTAAAGCAATGAACACTTACACAAAACAACTGACATAATTCATGGAAGATGTAAATGTTCAGTGAATCACTGGGAGGCTGGGTGGGCAGATCGGTAGATGAATGTATGCATACATATATATATTTGCATACACTATCCTGAGATCACTAGCTATCCCTCTAAGTGGAACTTAATTTAACATTTGCACCTAAATAAAACAAAATTACAAGTGTTCATCTGAGTAATATCAAATGAAAAATTGCTTTTTAAAGTTTTTTATTGGGGCATTGAAAGATACATAATAGTGAGATTTATATATATATATATATATATATATATATATATATATATGGCCATATTTATGCATGCACATAATAAGCTTAATCAATCTCACTACCTAGAACCTTCCCTTTCTCCTCTGCTCTCTCTCCCTGGTCCATTTGCTCTACTCTACTGATCTCCCTTCTATTATTACTATTTTAATTAGTGCATTGTGATTTTATATATAAATGGGGTTCATTTTATCATTTTCACATATGGACATAGCACAATTTAGTAATGAATCTCTGCTTTTTTATTTTTTATTGATTTTTTCAAATAAATGACAACAGAATGCATTACAATTCACATTACACATATAGGGCACATTTTTCATACCTCTGGTGGTATATGAAGTATGTTCACACCAATTCGTGTCTTCATACCTGTACTTTGGATAATGATGTCCATCACAGTCTGTCATCATTGCTAACCCCCTGCCTCCTCCCTTCCCCTCCCACCCCTCTGCCCTATCTAGAGTTCGTTTATTCCTCCCATGCTCCCCCTTCTTACTCCACTATGAGTCACCTTATATCAGAGAAAACATTCGGCATTTGTTTTTTGGGATTGGCTAACTTCACTTAACATTATCTTCTCCAACTCCATCCATTTACCTGCAAATGCCATGATTCTATTCTCTTTTATTGCTGAGTAATATTCCGTTGCATATATATGCCACATTTTTAAATCCATTCATCTATTGAAGGACATCTAGGTTGATTCCATAGTTTAGCTATTGTGAATTGTTCTGCTATAAACATTGATGTGGCTGTGTCCCTGTAGTATGCTGTTTTTAAGTCCTTTGAGTATAGACCAAGAAGAGGGATAGCTGGGTCAAATGGTGGTTCCATTCCAAGATTTCCAAGGAGTCTCCATACTGCTTTCCATATTGGCTGTACCAACTGGCAGTCCCACCAGCAATGTATGAGTGTACTTTTTTCCCCACATCCTCGCCAACACTTATTGTTGTTTGTCTTCATAATAGCTGCCATTCTGACAGGAGTGAGATGATATCTTAGAGTAGTTTTGATTTGCATTTCTCTGATTGCTAGAGATGATGAACATTTTTTCATATATTTGTTGTTTGATTGTATATCATCCCCTGAGAAGTGTCTGTTCAGGTCCTTGGCCCATTTATTGATTTGGGTTATTTGTTTTTTTGGTGTTTAGCTTTTTGAGTTCTTTATATACCCTAGAGATTAGTGCTCTGTCTGATGTGTGAGGGGTAAAAATTTGCTCCCAAGATGTAGGCTCTCTATTTACCTCACAGATTGTTTCTCTCTCTTTTTTTTTTTTAAGAGATAGAGATGAGAGAGAGAGAGAGAGAGAGAGAGAGAGAGAGAGAGAGAGAGAGGAGAGAATTTTTTAATATTTATATTTTAGTTTTCTGCAGACACAACATCTTTGTATGTGGTGCTGAGGATCGAACCCAGGCCGCACGCATGCCAGGCGAGCTCGCTACTGCTTAAGCCACATCCCCAGCCCCACAGTTTGTTTCTTTTGCTGAGAAGAAACTTTTTAGTTGACTCCATCCCATGTATTGATTCTTGCTTTTAATTCTTGTGCTATAGGCGTCTTATTAAGGAAGTTGGGGCCTAATCCCACATGATGAAGATTAGGGCCTACTTTTTCTTCTATTAGACGCAGAGTCTCTGGTTTAATTCCTAGGTCCTTGATCCACTTTGAGTTGAGTTTTGTGCATGGTGAGAGATAAAGGTTTAATTTCATTTTGTTGCATATGGATTTCCAGTTTTCCCAGCACCATTTGTTGAAGAGGCTATCTTTTCTCTCATGTATGTTTTTGGCACCTTTGTCTAATATGAGATAACTGTAATTTTATGGGTTAGTTTCTATGTCCTCTATTCTGTACCATTGGTCTACCACTCTGTTTTTGTGCCAATACCATGTTGTTTTTGTTACTGTTGCTCTGTAGTATAGTTTAGGGTCTGCTATAGTGATGCCACCTGCTTCACTCTTCTTGCTAAGGACTGCTTTAACTATTCTGGGTCTCTTATTTTTACAGATGAATTTCATGATTGCTTTTTCTATTTCTATGAATCTCTGCTGTTTATATGTCACAATAATAGTGCGTTTTTAAAGTTGCAAACTTTATGAACACCCACTAAAACATTCTTGAACTAACTCTTCATTAAGTTTTTTGCTAGTCCCATACCTAGAGAGCTGTAAATTGTCACCTGTGTGACCTAATCATTTGTCAAAACAGAAATACTACAAACAGCAGTCCCACCTCAGCAGCTTCACAGTGTGTTCTAGTTAGTGAGTAGGGTCACCAAAAGTCGATGCCTAAGGCATGTCAAGGCCACTTTTTGAAAACATACTTTGCTGAATTCTTTAAGGATGTTATATCAATTATTTTGCATGGCCCTGTCCCAACAAATAAACACATCATCAGAGAATGTTGTTCTCTGTAGGCACTCTTCAGAGTCAGTGGACAAAGGCCAGGCCTAAGTGGGCACTCAGCACAGCTGCCCTTTCACCAAAGAAGTAACAGGTGATGACCTTTATTCATACTGGGGCCAACATCTTTGAATCCAGAGCCCACAGGAACAGCGCCTCAGTGCCCACAACCCAGTCACCAGTCCCCAAGCTTCAGGAGCCCAAGGAACTTGTATTCATAGCCTCTCAGCAGCTCTGAGCCCTGTGCCATTGTCCACCCAGGCGTTAGCAGGCAGGATAACTAATTAGGAGCATTCGGATTTAACAAGCAGAAAAACAAAGTGTGACAGCTCGCCTGTGTTGTTCTGCGGCCAGCGCCTGTGTCTGCAGTGGCCGCACTGCCTTCACAAACCCCTGAATGCAATCTGGGGCAAGACTGGAATGAGGCTCCATTAAAACATCAGCCAATCTGTTAGCTACTTTTTCCAGGGTTAGTCCAACCAATTAATGAACTAGGAAAGAAGACCATAAGTTATTTGGGGGACAAGTCATGCCTTTTAAATAAGCAAATTTTTATAAAATGAATGTGTGTGTTTTCCTCAAAAAATCTTTCCTGGGCAGAGGGAAGGGATCAAATGTTATTCTTTGAAGGCTCCACTAACAGTTGGCAGCAGATGGAAAGTTGCTGCTTCTCAGGCGAGCAGGTGTCTCTAAGTAGGTGCTGAACAGTTCATGCCTCATGCTCAGACTCCCAGGCTGTTTCAGATTATGTGGAGAGGAGAAAGGGCAGAGTGACAAGCCCTGCCAAGGACCAGGATTAGTGCCAGACCAGAGATCCTCAGCCTTTAGCATCTGGACCACTTGCTGATCATAACTACTGGCTTTCTGGTGTTTTGGTGATGGGACCAGGTAGCCAAGGGAGTTAATGCATGTGGTTAAGAAGGTGACAGTGTAGACTGTTCTTTAGACAAGCTGGTTAGCCATTGCCTTGAGAACACTTTCCTAGGCACCACACCCAACTACAGCTTGGTTCGCAGATGTATTAAAGGGTTGGGGGAGGAGGGCAGAGCCTGTGGCAGAAAATGTGATGGCTAAATGCAAAGTTACTTCCCTTTTTGAAAAGATGACCCTATGTGAGAGTGTTGGATGGAGGGCCCCATTGTACAGGAAAGAAAGAACTGGGTTGAGCTCCAGAGGCCAACGCAGAGCCCCTCAGGGGTAACACTACCATAGTAGACGAGAATAAAGCCCAGAATTGGAGGGTGTTCAGTCAGCACTAAAATCAATTTCTTGGGATCCCAGACTCCTGACTCCCACTTTTGCTTTGGCTTCTAGCCATTTGGGTATTGTTACTATTGGGTTTTGTTTATTGTTGTTATTTCCCATTTATCAAAAAGCAATCTAGTACTGGCTAAGTAAGGGCTTGTTTTCAAAGGAAATGGCAGAATTAAACTATCTCCTGTCTATCTGCTCAGGCTAACAGAAATGTTATTACCTCCCACAGAAATGTTATTAGTCACCAGGAACAGGTAAAAAGGGCTTGGGTCAAAACCACTCCATTACATGATCAGAGAAACTATCATTTGGTAGGTAAAGCATATTTCTATGTATTAGTTATCTGTTGCTATGTAACTGATTACCATGAAACTTAGTAACTTAAAACAAGAGTGAACAGTATTTGTCTTTCACAGTTTCTAAGGGCTGGGAGTTCAGGAACAATTTAATTGGGGTCTGTACTGAGGTTGCAGTTGAGATGTTGGTTGGGCCTGTAGTTACAAGAGGCCCCTTCCCAAGGTAGGTGATTCCCAAGCCTGGTGAGCTGGTGCTGGTGGTTGGTGGGAGGCCTTCTGCTTCCATCCACATGGTCCTCTCCACGGGCTGCTTAAGTGTCCTCATGACATGATAGCAGACTTTTGAATGTTGTGAGAGAATGAAGCTATCCTTTCTGTGACCCTGCCTTGGAAGCCAAGATCGCATCATTTCTGCCCCAGTCAGTTCACTAGAAATGAATCCCTGAAGCTGCTCCAGGGGTGCAGTTGATTAGTACACGGTGCATAGACAGCAGAAACGGATCACTAAGTCTGATCCACATTTAAGGACCCGAGAATTAAGTTCCGCATTTCAAATGGAGGCATTTTTTTAAAAATACTTTTAGTTGTAGATGAACACAATACTTTTATTTTATTTATTTTTATGTGGTGCTGAGGATCAAACCCAGTGCCTCACACATACGAGGCAAGCGCTCCACCACTGAACTACAACCCCAGCCCTCAAATGGAGGCATTTTAAAGAGCATATGAATATATTTAAAAACTACTATAATAATAGCATCTCATATCTGCATATTGGTTTACACTTTAAATAGTGTTATTCCAAAAACAACTTTGTGAGATAGACAGGCCTGCCTTTTTAAAATACCCACATGATAGGCAAAAATTCCAAGGCTTGGGAAAATGAGCTGGCTTGCCAAAACTGTACAGCTTCTACTCAGTGAATGAGCTCTGACTGACAGCCATGCTTTCTTACTCTTTGTCTTGGGTCCTCTCTGCTCTACCAGATGGGTGTATGTACATAAAAAAACAGATCTCCACTTATGTAATCTTGTACTTGCCATGTTTATGGCACAAAGATATAAGGGGAATGGATAAAATAATGTTTGCAAAAAGCACCAAGAAAAGGAAAATATGAAGTCTGTCATGATTCCTGTAGTTACTTCCTGTACATAGCCTGGGAGGCATCAGAAAGCATTGGGTCACCTGTCATACAGGATACATTCACAGGGAATGGCCTTGGGCCCCAGCAAAGTGTTTTGGCACTTTCCCCTCACTTTTTGTTATCCTGGTCAGAATTCCCTTATGCTACCATAGCCAGCATGAGAGGAGGCCCCAGGAATCCCTGATTCTTCCCTGCTATTCAATTCGGTTCAGCAAATATATGTTGAATGCCCACCGTGTGCTAGCACTGTGCTAGAAACAGAAGAGACAAAGGTGAATAATTCAGTTCCTTCCCTCACTGAAGTTACTGTCAAATGAGAGAGGCAGACAAGCTTCCTTTTTCTTTTTTTAAGTCAGTGGTGTTGAATACAAGGTAATTGGGAAACCCATCTAACTCATCGCAGCAGATTGCATTTATAGTGTTGGCCATAACAGTATCTCCCATCCCACACTCATGCATACACTATGACTTTAACACTTGCCATTGAAAGTGGGGTCTTTGTTCCCTTTCCCTGAATTTGGTTGGGCCTATAACTATGGAAGTGTTGCTATAGGATAGAAAGCCAAGTCATGAAAGGCAATACAACTTCAACCTAGTGTTTGGAGGATGCCCACTCTTGGAACCTAGGCTCTATCTCACAAGGAAATCCAAAGTAGCCCAGGGACAGGCCATTTATGGTCATGGTAGCTGATAGCCCAGCTGAGCCAAAGCAGCCATCACCCACCAGCAGATATGTGAGACATGGGACTCTGAATTACACAAGATCCTCACCTTCAAGTCTTAATCAAGGCTACAAATGAGTCTACGGATATTTTGGAGCAGAGACAAGCCACCTCCACTGACTGAACTCCTGACCTATAGTATCTGTGAGTATAAGAAAATTATTGTTTTCTACCACTAGATTTGGGGTAATTTGTTTTGTAGCAATAGTAATTGGAACACCCAGTAATTTGGCTGTCAGAGTGGGCTATCTAGAAGCTGTGATTATAAGTTAGATGTGGAGCCTATAGACATGAGCCAGGCAATGGGAATGGGAAAAGGAATTTTAGGGTTTGGTGGCCTCAAACCCCTCAATGACCTAATCCTCAGTATTTCTGTCACGGAGGCCAGCAGGAGAAAATTTTAATTACTGACTATTTTAGTCAGCTTTTTCACTGCTGTGACTAAAGGACCCGACCAGAACAATTGTAGAGGAGAAAGAGTTTATTTGGGGGCTCACGGTTTCAGAGGTCTCAGTCCATAAACAGCTGGTTCCATTCCTCAGGGCTCAAGATTAGGCTGAACATCATGGTGGATGAGTGTGGTGGAGGGAAGCAGCTCACATGATGATCAGAAAGCAGAGAGAGGTCTCCACTTGCCAGATAGAAATATATATCCCAAAGCCACGACCCCAGTGCCCTACCTCCTCTTGCCACACCCCTTCAGTTACCACTCAAAATTCACTGATTAGGTTAAGGCTCTAGTAACCCAATCATTTCTCCTCTGAACCTTCTTGCATTGTCTCACATGTGAGCTTTTGGGGGATACCTCACATCCAAACCGTCACACTGACTTTAACATTTCTAAAGAACATTCTATCTGCAAGCTTCAGCATTATTTTGATAAATGTCTTAACAAAACATTCATGGGATAAGTATAATGGTGTTGCTTCATTTTCCTCAGAAATGAAAGATTGCATAATGTACCTAGAGCTAAAGAGAATAGAGTTTTAAAATCTTTCCATCCCACTTGTGCACCTCAAATGTGAGCCCAATCTGTGTCACCAAACCCCTGCTGGGTGTTCATTTAGCAAATATTTATCAAGCGTGTACTATATACCAGCAGCTATTCTAGCCTTGATATTGAGAGATCTCATTTCTCAGAAAAGGACTGAGGATATCTAATGAATATGACCAAACTCTGCACTCTACTATATGCCAGCGACTTCCAGTAGAGGCTTCTCATGACTCTGTTCAGCCTGGTGATGTTCAGTGGGATTTTATCCCCTGGTCCTTATGCCAACCATCCTACCACATTTGCACTTGGTCTTCAAAGGACCAGAGGAATAACAAGAAGGCCCCATCTAGTCAGGTGTTGAGGGCTGAGCACTTCTAGCATAGATAAACTCACTTGACAATGCCCCCAAGATGGAACCAGAAAGTATGGCAGCCCCATAAGACAGCATCATCACAGGTGTCCTAGCTGACACCATTGACTGCCTGTGAGAAGAGCCACTCTACCTATTTCTTCTACCCATGGAACTTGCAGCTTTTCAATAATATCACCCCGCCTTTCTGAAGGAAAACTTGAAAGACAACAGGGGCAGCTTCTCCTTATTGCTGTTTGGTTTTTATCTTAATTTCCATTAAAATCCTAGAAAACCATCAACACATTTGCCCCTGGAATTTCAAATAAAGAAAAGATATAGGGAGCAGTACTGGTAACTCAAAAAGCTGCCAAAGCATCACAAGCCCAGGCTTTCTAGCCAGTGAGCAGATAGATTTTTTTATACTCTCTTCGGGAGTTAGTCTTTTACATATTCATCCATGTAAGAAGAAAGTAACAAACACCTATTACATATCAGGCACTTACTGTAACAGGTGCCAGGGGCAGGATAGAAAACTGCCCTCTTGGAGCACATTCTCTCCTGACTTTCTTCTAAGGGAGCAGCAAATGATAGAGGCAGCCTAGCTAATCCATTCCCCATTTTAAAGGAGAGAAATGCAGAGCAGAGCTCTCTTGATTGGGATTCCTGCAGAGACCAGGCGAGTGGCATCAGTGCCCACAGCAGGCTTGGGGTAAGACTTCAGGTTGTGATGATGAACCAGAGGGCACCTCCTTCTGGAGGGGCAGCTATTCCTTAGTAGCCCCCGAGTCGTCAGCTCTACCCATTTTCCAAGAGAAGCCGGAAATCCTTATTTTTATGTGAAATTTCTCAATATTTAAACACTCTGCAGGCCAAACAAAACACAGCCACCAGTTTTGACCTCTGCTTTATAATAGAGAATGCCTGCTTTTGTTCCGTCAAACTAATGAATGCTCAATTGCGAGAAGGAATTTGGAGGTTAGTGTTAGATTGTGCTCCTCAATAGGCTGCAGTCCCCATCCCACACCCTTAAGATACTAATTGACAGACTTGCACAGGCTGACATCTGGGCTCTCAAAGTGGACACACACAAGGAAACAGGCAAGCTATTCCAGGTCACTTTGCAAGGTCAGGGCAGCAATGCAAACATTAGAAAGGCTGAAGACGAAGGTCAGGTGGCAGCAAGGGAGCCCTACAGTGCCTTGAGCTGTTGGTTAATAAATCATATTCGAAAGGTATCAGTGGCCTCCCTCTCCCTGGCATTGCTTTGTGAGCTGGAAAATTAAATAGAAATCAAAATTAAGATGGCTGTCAGGAGCTTTAGGAGACCAACACGCCAGTGTGAGGCCAACATGGGATGAAGTTTCTCCCTGGAGCAAAGGTCTTCAAAGGGGTGATGATATCTGACACTGGGCATCGCAGAGGGCATAGCTACTGCAGTAGTGATGCATGGAGCTGTGGAGCCTGCCTGTCCACGTTCAGTGCCTGACAGGCAACTTTGAGCAAGTCCCTTCCCTTCATTCTTCGAGCATGAAGTACTTCATCTCTAAACTGGGGATAACAGTACCTGCCTCCAGAGGGTATTGTGAGGCTTAGTACAGGTGAAGCACTTAGAACTCTGCCTAGAAGATGGGACTTCACTAGTGGTACAGTACTGGTATTAGTGTTGCTGGGAAATGTGGGTTTTTCTTCAGTAGCTCCCTGGAGCCTTCTTCAGAGTCACAGAGCCATTACATCTGTAGACATTAGATTGTAGCCATCACCACAGATATCATACTTGCTGAATCCCAGCTTTGCCTATCAGATTCTGCAGAGGAATCTAGGCAACAGGAACCTTCTGTAGCTGCAGTTTCACAGTCACCTTATGGAGCAGCAGAAAAATGCTGGGTGGGTTCCCTCCTACAGGCAATGTCATCCTACAGGGGGATTGCACCTGGAGGGCCCTCACCCTCAAGGTGATGCCCTCTCCCAACAGAGTAAGTCAGCAGTCCCCTGGGCTTCTCACCTTTCTTTGCTATTGCCCCGTCTTCAGACCATGTACCTGAAGATGAATTTCAGCTTACCAAGAAAGGTGAGCGCCTCCCACATCTTTTTCTTGGAAGAATTCATGCCCTTTGGGTGGGTTATGCATAGTTCTCTTCAGTGTTAACAAAAAGCAGTCTTCCTGTAAATTTTGTAGAATCATAAGAGTACACATTTTTGTGCTTAAGGAAACCACTGTGCCCATACTGTTTCTGCAGCTATAGGAATGGCTTACTAGACTGAAATGTTGGCAGAAACAAAAAGAAGCCCTGTTTCTTCCCACCTGCAATCATAGTTTTACTAGCTTGTAAAGCACACGCAGAATTTGCAGTACATTCTTCTCTTGCAGTAGGGGAGAGGCCCTGCTGTGAATGTAATTGGCTTTCTAGCTTCCTTTAACATTGAGGTAGAGGGAGCTGGATTGAAGGGCCTTTACTCTTAGAATTAACCCATGTTGAATTGTGTTTAAATTCCATGCATCTCCCTGAATGGATGTGTTCCATTAAGTCTTAGAAGTGGCTTATCTCAGAATATATCCCCATCTGTATCAATTCTCATCACTTTGTTGAAACTAAGTTTCTTTTTCTTCTCCCTTTCTCTCTCTCTCTCCCTCACTTTCTCCCTCCCTCCCTCCTTCTCTCTCTCCCTCTCTCATCTCTCAATCTCTAATGGATTTTTAACTTAATCTTAAAAGGGATTATTTTGAACCATGGTAACCCCTGTTAAAGATATATGGCATCTTCACATGACAATGTCATATAGTACATCCCATTTGAACCACGTTTTTCCTCCTACTTTGGCTTTGTAGGATGTCTGTTCCTCAGAAAAGGACCACAGGCATAATCTAGATGGAAACTGTCTTACTTTATCTCTAAGATCCTGAGTTTCCTCTTGTATGAAGTCAAAATATTGGATTAAGCAATCTTTACAGGCCCTTCCAGCTTTAGGGCCCCGGTTCCATGATTCTATGATCCATGAGAAGCAATTAAAATGCAGAAGCGGCTCCGGCTCCTTGTGTCTCTACTTCCTGGGGCTTCCCAGCCAGTATGCTTAGTGCAGCCAGGTGCAGCCAGAAACCTGGAATCAGCTGGATCTCTGAATATGGGCTCAGTACCTTCAGTTCTAAGTGACAAACAGAAAGATTTCTGTTTGACAAAGGTCAGCTGTTCTAACTTCTTGTCATTAAGTAGAAGTTTTAAGCATTTTCACAAATATGATCTGAAGAAGAGCGTACAAAAACAAGTTAAATATACAAGCATTGCTTGATTATGAGAACAGATTCTAAGAAATGCATTGTTAAGCAATTATGTCATTTTATGAACATACTATGTACTTACACAAACCTAGATGATACGGGTCAATCACTTGACATGGCCTCTAGCTACAATCAAGAGATAGGGTAAACCCAAAATGTGTAAGACTGCTGCCAATTTAACATGGCAGTCTGTTTTACTGTAAACCTTTTATAAAAGTTAAACAAGTAAATGTTAATGATAAAAAATATAGACAGTATAATAAATACACAAACCAGTAATATAGTTGCTTACTATCATTATCAAATATTGTAAACTGTACATAATATATTATACATGCTATATATATAGTCTTGCATAATTTAACAACATTGTTTTGTGAAATGTGCTAGTATACCATTTTGTCATCATGCACACCAGGCTGGATAGCTTAGCACTAGGAGGTATAATCTTATGAGACCACTGTCATATATGTGGCCTGTTGATGACTGAAATATCCATGTGGTACCTGACTATACTGATTTTACCTATTCCTTAAAGACAAATTGTCTTCTTAGTACTTCACAGTTCAGTAGCAGTTAAACTAATATCTAGCCCACAAAAGTTAGCTAATAAAAATTTTAAAATGGCAGATAACATGCTATTTCCTTCAGAAACAAGTAGACCCAGTCAGGATAGTGTTCTACTAACAGCAGAGAACCCAGTACAGTCCGCATGCAAGAGGTGGAACTGTTTAGGAACTTGTGGTTTCAGGCACATTGAGGCAATGAGGCTTTGTAAGAGAAGGTTTAGAGTAAAATTTGTGTTTCAGGGGAAGGAGATGGAGGAAGGATTCCTGGCTGGAGTAGAGGTCAAGGGTGCAGAGAGAAAGTAGGCGAGGCAGTCATGGGTAATAAAACTACTGATTTGAGTTTCACCTTTTTCTCTCTTCTTTGCTTACTGCCTGCTGGGGACAGGGACTGATCATGTGGAAGACAGGCAGGAGGAGCTAGAAAAACCGTGATCCTAGCCTATCTATTTTATCCCTGAGTCGTAAAGGCACAGTCACACTGAAGACAAGGGACCTACTCATTCCACTCTCCTTTTACAGCAGTTAGCCAAGAGGGGAGAAGGAGGAACAGTTGGTGTGTTCTTTACCAAGTCACATAATATCTCTGGTGCTTAAAATCTTTGTAAAGTGAGAAGGTTGTTCTAAGTAATTGGATTAATAATTGCTCCCCATTATTATGTACCCAAGAAATGTTACATACTTTTATTATTGAGTGCTGACTCTAGGCCAGACCTATTCTAAATCTACGTGGATTATCTCACTTAACCCTCACAATAGCCCTTCAAGATAGGGACTATTATTATCTACATTTTACCAATTAACTTGCCCAAAATCACACTGCCCAAAATGGAGGAGCTGGGAGTTAAACCCACTCTGTCCTGTTCTAGTACACACCTTGTTTGGGTTTTTTTTTTGGTTGTGTTGATTTGTTTGTTGTCGATTTTGTGTGAAGTGTTTCAGGCTTATCAAAATATGAAGAAGAACAAATACTACTAGCTGCATGATTGCCTTGGCAGTTGAAGTCCCCTCACTGGAGAAATGAGCAATTGCTCATGGGACTGCTTCCTTTCAGCACTGATGTTCTCTCTTTGTAGAGGCAAGCTGCTACCAACAACTGCTAGCAGCAAAGCAAAGCCCTCACCAAGCCAAAGCTCCACCAAGCCTTTCCCTGGGTGAAAGGAGGGAATAATAGGGCAAAAAAAGGGAAGAGACACAGGCAAATTCACCCATCACTAGCCACAGAATGCCAGCACTATGTATGGCAGATAACTCAGTGCCCAGAGAGACCCAGTGTAGACACTATGATCTTAACAATCAGTCCCAGTTTCCTGCCAGGTTCCCTCTTAATAGCCATAACCACTAAAATTACTTACCTATCATTTTAACCAGTGCCATTTTGGTCAAAATATTTTCATTGTGTCCATATTAATGACCTGTAGTCATCAAAAACAGCAAGATTCTAGAATAAAGAAAAGGGATAGTTCATAGAATATACTTTAGTTCAAAAGGGAAAGCAGGCTAATTACATGTAGATTTATAATTCTACTAATTTGCTTTTTGGTTTTGTTTTTCAAAAATTGGGGGTTGAGAGCTGGGGTTGTGGCTCAGTGGTAGAGCACTTGCATAGCATGTGTGAGACACTGGGTTCAATTCTCAGCACCACATATAAATAAATGAATAAAATAAAGGTTCATCAACCCATCTAAAAAATTGTTTTAAAAAAATTGGGGGATATAGCTCAGTTCAGAGTGTTTGCCTTGCATGCAAAAGGACCTGAGTTCAATCCCCAGCATCACAAAAAAAAAAAAAAAAAAATTGAGAGGTTGGTGCATTCTGTATTTATAACTATGACTGACTTGTATCAATGTCCTCCACCCCCACCGCCCATGTACATTCATAACTGTGATTAATTTTAATCCTTTCCCCTTCCATTGGTTAGAGTCAGCATATATACTTATCAAAGATGATTCTTTGCTGCTTAGGATTCCATATGTCTGGAGTTTTGCTAGCATCCCTCCCGCAGAATGTGGTTAGAACACCCAACTCTTCTAGAATTGCTGTCAGCCTCAAGGTTCCATTCTGGAAGGAGAGTGAGTAAAATTTCTGATGCAGCTGATGTTTTAGGTGTGTATATAATTTAGCAAATTGTTGACCACTCAGCTCTTATTCAGTGGTCACAAAAGGAATTAGCAACCCTCCCCTGCTACCCCAAAACCCAAAGAAGGAAGGGTGTTACTTGGCTTTGGCCCAGAGGCCCCTAATACATAGAGTCAAACAGCAGCACAATGGTACATTTTGGCCACAAAAAGGCTTTGGGGTGGAAAAAAGGGCCAAAATAGTTGTGGCATAAGTTGGCCAGGATATTAAGCAAATCCAAGTTTAATTTCATACAGAGATAACAACTCTTTTTTTGTTTTGTTTTGTTTTGTTTTTTGTTTTCCAACTCGCTGCTGCTGCTGTCTCTGTCTCCAAGGGGTCAAAGATTTCAGCTAGGAGTTAATCCATGGGGGCATTCAAGTTCCAAGTGATACATGGAATGGTCTTTACATAGGCTTCCACATTTGCCTGGGCAAAATGGAATAAGAATGAAAAGGCACAGGGATAGCTGAGGGAAGCTGAAAATGGATCTTGAGGTTTGAATTCCTTCTATGAGTTTGCTTAAGCCACATTGCCTGAGCTTAGAATAGAGAGGCAGGCAGTCTGTCTCCTTGGGATAAGGAAGGATTTGGAACTCAGCGACTGTGAGGTCTTGGCCCCTACTGTGTTTTCTGGTTTGTTTTGTTAGCAGGAGCAAGTTATTCTCGTTTCTTGCTTCTGGGTTTTTCTTCAGCACACTTTAAGTGCTGAGCCTCCACCCGACTGATGGCAATGGTTGGATGGAATGGGATAATGAAGGGGTGGAGAGAGAAGTTGATTCAGCTGCTTAGGATGAGGGAGGCAAAAGTGCCTCAGTCCTTGGAGCTGTCTTCTGAATCCATGGAGAGAAGGGGGATCATGGGGCTGAAGTCATCTCGAACTAGGAGAGAAGCTAAGTCCTCAATAGTTAGAGAAGCTAAGGACTCAATAGTTAGAAGAACCAGCTTACGGTCGAAACTGAAATTCTTTTATCCATGAAATGGTTAGCAGTGGAGGAGAAGCTATAGTATTTAGAAAAGTAATCAGTGCAGCATAACAAACGAAAAATGACTATGATATATATATACCTAAAAAGGGTTAAAATGGTGAATTATGTTGGGTATATTTTCCTCTATATAAACAGAAATACCATCCCCTTTAAAATAAATGGTTATGAGCACCTCAGGAAAGTCCCAGTAATCCTTGACCCATGGACTCTTTTTACAACCTTTTTTACAACCTGAGAATTGGTGAAGTGTTCATTAACTATGCACAATGATGCAGTGAGTTCAAAACATGTGTAAGACAAGGCATACATGCTAGGTGGTTGTGTGCTGAAAAAATCCTCTGGAGTGAGAAGAGAGAAACACATTTAGGAGGAAACCATCAGCCCTTCAGAGCCAGAATCCAGAGGGACCCACCCAGCAGGGTGTCCTCAGGTCCCAGCTGAGAACACATGGAGGTGAGACTTTGATTCTTGCCAAGTCTCTGTTTTACCCTCCCAAAATGAAATGTCTTCTGAGTTACTTGGTTCTTAAAAGGCTTGCAAGAGCCTTTCAAAATAGTCTATAATTGAGAAGATTCTATTTTGGATGCAAGTCTTTATCTTTTCCATCCTGGAAAAGAACAATGCCTGTTACTAAGAACAATACCTGGGTGAGAGGAAGTGCCCAGAAAATAAGGAATGGATGAACTTGTCAGTTATAGAAAGAGGAAGATGGGGAGAATGAACTCATCAGGGGTTCATTCCTTTCAGCCACATTATGGTATAAGTGAATATTTGTGAACCAAAGACCTCACTAACATTTATCATTTGCTTTTTCTTTAGGATGGCTTGGTCCTGAGTTCAAGTAAACAGTTGGCTTTCAAGTAAATCTTTTAATAATTCTGGCATATGGGGTAGCTTCTGCTTGCTGTCTGAATGGCAGTTTGGCATAATAGTTGAAGGCATAGAATCTGGAGCCAGCTGACTTGGGTTGAATCTCAGTTGTGTCCCCTTACTTCTGGCTGAGCAAGATTGAATATATTATGCCTCAGTTTCCTTCTCTATAGAGTAAGGATAACTGACAATCTTACCTTACAAGGTTGTAAGTTTAGATGAAGTATAAATTTGTAAAGTGCTTAGAAGAATTCTTAGCACAGATGCATGCTCTTGTGTGCTGTTAGAGAAAGCCCCTCTCTGTAGTAGTAACAAGATTCATCCAACTAATAAAACTGTCACAAGGTTTTAGCATGCCCCCATGACCAAGACTCTTTCTTTCCCTGTGGTTTTTATTCTGATCAGTAGCTAAAGCTATCCATGAATAACAAGAACACCTTAACTGACATTAGAAACTGTCTGAAATATTATAAAGGGGATTCCCTGTGTGGACAATTTCATATCTTAGTTTTACTGCTACTACCAATCTTTTCTAATTTAGGTTTCCTCAATTTCTGTATCTCTGACATGGATAATAATTTACCTCACATGACTGATAAGGAAGCTAATAAAATAAATATTGAGATTTTATTGAAGGTTGTTAGTAAGTAATTAAGTGTAATAAAAATGCTTTTTCAAATGGCCCAGCAGAAATCACCAGTGCTGGCTGACATTTTAAAAAGTATCATGAAACTAATAGTATATTTGCTTTGGTCCTCATACCCTTTACAGCAATATTAGCAAGCTAAGTGATTTGGCCCAATAGAAAAAGAAAAAAAAGACAGTATGAAACCATCATGTTACAAAGCTGAAAATGAGAATAGAGGTGGGTGAGGTAAAAGCCCTAGCAACATTGCATTCTTAAATGTTGGCTTTTTCTATTTCCAGGGCTTACAGTATATGCTCTTTAGTAATAAATGACATTCTATGCACATGTGAATATATATGTAAATATACATGCATTGTCATGTATTTAAGGAAATTGTCTTCTTTCCAAAATTTGAAAATTCTTGGTAACTCCAGTTTATTTTTTAACACACATCCTCAGCTGATTGTAACTGCAACCTTGTGAGGCATGGGGATTCTGTGTAATTAATATTGCTTGTATTAATTCTATCACCTTGTGATAAAATTATAAGGACTATAGCAAATTTGCAATTCTTAAAAAATGAGTGAGAAGATAGTACAATGAAAAGACATTATTACTACATGTATATATGTGACCAATATGATTCTGCAACATGTACACTCAGAAAAATGAGAAATTATATCCCGTCTATGTATGTCAAAGTGCATAAATGCATTCTACTGTCATGAATAACTAATTAAAACAAATGAAAAATTATTTTTTAAAATGAGCGAGAAATAAAGAAGAAAAAAATAATAACCTGTGAATGGGACAAGGCTGGGGGTGGCCAGAGGAAGGCAGTTCTGCTGGGGAAGGGCTTCAGAATAGGGAGAAGAGAGAACCAACTGCCTCAAGACATGTTATTTTTCCTGTGGCTTCTTGCTTCGTTCCACCCCCAACTCTTCCAGTCTGAGCTCTGAGTACCGTTGAATTTTCACCACAGAACTTGGCTAGGCCTCCTAAGGGACTTTCTTTTTCCCATCTTTCCATAAATTATAGGTTTGCACATGAGAACAGAACAGATGATTCCCATTATGTTTGGGGTTGGGTTAGGAGTGTGTGTGTGTGTGTGTGTGTGTGTGTGTGTGTGTGTGTAAAAAGAACCTCCTGCCCACTCTTAAGTGCATATCCTAGTTCAGGGAGGTGGAGCTTTTGTTAACACCCACAAATTGGTCACCCCTACCTTTAGAAGGGTGGTTTTAACCTGGTTTCCTTGACCGGTGTTAACTGCAGGCATTTAAATAAGAAGTCATGACTCTGTGACAACAGGGCCTTGTGGATTGTTCACCAAATCCCCAGTACTTGGAATAGTCCTTGGCATACTGAAAGCTTCTCATGAATGTATGTGGAGATTTGTCTAATTTTAATAGCAAAGTGACATTTCTAGGATACTTTTACTTTCATAAATGACCCAGTCAGATCATTATAAAGGAATTAGATAGATCTCAAAAAATTAATTCATCCGAGAACATAGGGGTTATAGAGTGTAGAACTCACCAAAGGTAGAGCCACTGCTAATAGTTAAGTGTAGGGAGTTCCAATCCAGGGCAATCTTTTTGCTTAGGAACCTAGACCAGGTGCAAGCATAGTAATGGATGGGGGGAAGGAGTGTACTGCACTGTATCTGAGCTTATTCTGCTCTTTTTTTTGGTATCCTAAAGTACTTTCATCAAGCCATCTCAAAGAACCAAGTCCTAGGAAAACTGTGCAAAGGAAAATGAAGAGATGTGGCCTCTAAGGTAAAGGGAATAGAATGTAATTTACTTCAGGATCTGGAACATTTTATTGCTTATAGACAAGTAGGAGTAGAGTGAAGAAATTATAAGAAAAAAAATATAACTCTGATAGTACCAAAGGAAGAAGAGGGATAGGAAAAAACAGATAACATTTATAAAGAATGGTCAGGCACAGTGGTTCATGCCTCTAATGCCAGCAGCTCTGGAGGCTGAGGTAGGAAGATTGCTAGTTCAAAGCCAGCCACAGCAACTTAGCAAGGCCCTAAGCAACTCTGAGAGACCCTGTCTCTAAACAAAATATAAAAAGGTGCCCAGGGTGTGGCTCAGTGGTTTAGCGCCCCTGGGTCCAATCCCCAGTATGAAAGAAAGAAGGAAGGGAGGGAGGGAGGGAGGGAGGGAGGGAGGGAAGAAGGAAAGAAGAGTTAATGTTTGATATACAATTCAGTAAAAAAAGTTGAGGAACCTGTCTGAAAGAGCAGAGCAAGCAAGGATGATAATTTCACTTACTCAGAGAAGCCTAGCAATGAAGAGGTCAGTGAATAAAAAAGAGCCAAGCTTCAGATGGTGGCTCATAACAGTAAAAAGGAAAAGCTGAAGTCAGTGCTCAGGTTGAGAAGCTGGAGGAAGAATTAACCAGTTAGCTGTGTGAGGAAGGCACATGCCTATAACTCTGGCCACTCAGGAGTCTGAGGCAGGAGGATCGAAAGTTCAAGGCCAGACTCAGCAACTTAGTGAAGCCCTAAGCACCTTAGTGAGACCCTGTTTCAAAATAAAAAATAAAAATGCCTGGGGATATGGTTCAGTGGTTAAGTACCCTGGGGTCAATCCCCAATACCAAAAACCAAAAGAAAAGAAAAATAACAGAAAGATTGAGTAAGCTGAAGTTGTGCAGAGAAGAGGGGAGGTGAGAAAGATGTTACCAAAAAGCATGTGGTAGAGATGGAAGAGAAACTGTGACTGAGGAAGACAAATATTTTTATAATTCAGATCTTTTTGAATGGGACCACAGTCAAGGTAGGCCCAATATAGGGTCTAGAGATTGCCATAAATTTCCAATGTAAACTTATCTTGTAGTTTAATAAGCCAAATATGTGCTTGCCCATTATCTCCTGCCCTAACCTTGACCAAGGCCTACTAAATTAATACCCTCTCTTTCTACTTGACTGCCCTGGCAGTGCTGTTGTTCTGTCTGTACTAAATATAGTTCCAGGGACAAAAGGGATGAGACACATGAAAGGCAGCAGCTTTGGATATGTTAATATATGTCTTTCTTGTTCAGACCAACTAATCCATCTTAGAAGCCCCCTAGAATTACTGCTTTTTGATGTTAGCATTTTATTTGATGATTTATTGATGAGTAAGTTCTCCCTTACTGTATTTCATAATATGAATTAAAGTATAATATGTGTAGTCACTCTGAGGATTAAATCCTACGTTGATTCTGTTGTTTACCCTAAACAAATGAGACACTGATTTCATAATTAAAAAGCTAATATACTTGGACAGCTTTGTTTAAGTAGTGACTTACAGTTAAGATCCTGAAAGCTTTTCTCTGTGATGTGACATTTTCGTGTCAAATGGACTGACTACTATGCCTTAAAAGCAAAAATATATCATTCAGATTTGTTGTTGACCAGGTAAATGAAGCATAGAAGGAAGCTTAAGCAAAATGAAGAACAAATTGCCTTAGATACATATGTATTTTTATTATTTTTTTTCTGGTACTGAAGATTGAACCTGGGTGCTTTACCACTGAATTGCATCACCAGTTTTTTTTTTGTGTGTGTGGGGGCGGTGAGAGGTGGGTACTGGAGATTGAACTCAGGGGCACTTGACACTGAGTCACATCCCCAGCTCTATTTTGTATTTTATTTAGCAGAGGGTCTCTCGAAGTTGTTGAGGCTGGCCTCAAACTTGACAATCCTTCCACCTCAACCTCCAGAGTTGCTGAAACTATAGATGTGCAGCATTGCACCCAGATAGGTTCATTTTAACTGAACTTAACAAAATAATTGCCATTCTTATTTTATAGCTATATATTCTTTTCAGAAATGTGTTATGATATTGCTGTATTCCTGGTATCGTCTAATATAGGCCCAGATCAATATCCTAATATGGTGTTTCCCAAGATGTGGGATAATAAGAATAATAACTGACATTTTTAGCTTTTATTATATTTTAACCTCTGTTCTAAGAGTGCTTCATATATCCATTTATTCAATCCTCATCCTACAAAGTAGGCATTATTGGCATCCCCATATCATAGGTGAAACCTTAGGCAGAGAAGGTAGGTAGCTTATTCAAGGTCACCAGCTAGCTGAGGAAGGCTCTTAATTATATGCAAGGATGCCTCTGATTCCTGAAGCGTCTACCAAGATGATGTGAGCTGATAACAGAGAATGATTTTAGTCAGTACTTGGGCATGGCTTAAAAAGACATGGAATTACATAATGAGAAAATTATTCCCTTTAGTTCCCTCTATTCTTCAGGTTAAATCAAACAGAAACTTTCATTCTGGTGTTGGTATGACTTGAACCCTTAACACCTATTAATCTCCCTTTTCAACAGTGTTGCAATCAGTAGTGCTGCCAGTAAGTAGTCAGGGGACCAGGGCCTTCCGGTGTTTGTGATAGTTCATGGCAGAGGATACTGGTTTTCCACTTATGGTGTTCATATAAGCCTTTCATTTTAAATAAACTATTAAGTACACCAATGATTCAATGCAAATAAAGCATCAAATAAATGACATAAGTGGAATGCAGCTAGGACAATATTGCAAAGATCTTTTCACATGTTTGAAGTATGAGAAACACTGCTGCAATTCTTCCATACTATGCTTTGCTCTAAAGCAATGGCTTTGACTTTTAATGACTTTTAATCTATAAATTATTTCTCTCTTTATCCTTGTTGGGATCCCCTATCCTTTTATCACAAAAATCCCAAATTCCCTCTGTGGGTTTGAGACTCATCTGGGATGCAATTTTTACCAAATTTTAATAATGTCACATACATATATCCATTTCAGAATATTTCTTTTTTTCTGAACTCCTACGGTTCCGATGTTCTCTGTCTTAAAATCCCCTTTCATTTTGTGAAGTGATGGTGATAGTAGGTGATAGCTTTTGTTTTGTTTTTAGAATCTTTACTTGCAAAATTAAAAATTGGAAACCTGACCAAAAAATCATACTGATTCTGAAAACACAAAATCTGAGTGCCACTAGTCTGCTCTCCACCTGTGGTATAGTTCTTCCTGGTTGCCTAGCAGTCTTGAGTACTACAGGAAAGGCAGTATGGACTCATGCCAAGCTTTCTTTCTAAAATGCATTCAAGAACTTTCTTCAGGGAAATTATTGAAGTGCTCCTGCTAGTGAAACTCTCTTATACCCAGTCCCTAGGTTTATAGTTTTTCTGTCAGGATAACAAATAAATAATTACTAATAAAGCAATTTTAATAATATAATCTTTTAAAGATGAGGTAATAGCTATTTATTGTAAGTAATCAATCCATTGGAATAATTATACAATTGTTCTTCAGTATCCACAGGGAATTGGTCCAGCACCCACCACAGATACCAAAATCCATAGATACTCAATTCTCTGATATAAAATGGTATGGTGCTTCCATATAATAAATCAAAATCTTTATTTAAATCTACTTTAAATCATGTCGAGATTACTTAGAATACCTAGTACACTGTAAATGCTATGTAGATATTTGTACTGTATTATTTAGGGAATGATGAGAAGAAAAGTCTATAAGTGTTCAACACAGACACAATTTCTTTTTCAAATATTTTCTATATACAATTGGTTGAATCTACAGATGTGGAGCCTACCAGTATGACTGGCTACACTAGCTAAGATATGTTTATTTCATATTTAGTTTCAAAATAGAAAGTTCAGAGCACAATTAAGAAATAACTAAATGATCATTTTGGTTTTTTTTTTTTTTTTTTTTTTTTAATGCTACTGCTGTTGCTTCTGGGACTCAGGAGAACAGGGAAGCTAAATACCTTGTACAGATTTTTAAAAATCTGTATTATTTCTTCATCTCTGCTTCCTCATTTTTTACTTTGATAAACATGTAATTTTGCATGGGATTTCAGAGCTAGTCTAGAAGGAGGCTGGAGATGCTGATAGATTTGCAAAAGGGAGAGAAGTGCCCCTGTCAATGCCTTTGGCTGAATCCCAAACAGGAAGTTAAGTTTAAAAACCCCAGCAAGACTGAAGCCAACTTGTAAGGATCTGTAGCAGTCTGATTCAACCAGGGAAGATTTGGCAAGCATAAGACCATCATGCATCAGCTAACCCAAAGCAACAGGATCCTCGCTGTAAGGAAAAGAGTAGGAACTCACTGGAGATCTCTTAGACCAAGACATTTCCAAGCCCCTGGATCACATAGTGGACTTGGGATATTATTAGATGGTGTGGAGCTTTTATTTCAATAACTCCAAGGCATCTGGGCGGCCCTTGTCCTTACTTCCATGCCTCTCCTTGTGCCTTAAAGGATCTTCAAAGAGAAATGTGAAGGTTCCCATCATCATCTACACAAGGACCTCAGTTTCAGCACACATGGTGATGGCTCATTTCTGTTCTGACTCTAGTCCCCTTATCTATCTGGGATTTTTCATGATCCAGGCCAAGAGGACCTGGAACAAGCCTATCAGATTACTGTCATCTGTTCTTTTGGGAGTAAACATGCCCCAGAGTACATGCAGGGGGTGGGGCCAGACTGAACTATGTGAGCACCTAGGCAGGCTACTAATTTATTATCTAATGCATCGATACTCTTTAAACATATTTTCAATATGTATTTAAATAATAATCAATGTATTGGGAAGTAAGGGGAAAAGAAAGGAGGTGTGTATTTCATGCTCTGACAATAACACTACCCTTTTAACTTATTTGGAGAGGGATTCCCAATACATTTTTCCATAACTCTGAACTGGATAGTGTAGTCATTTAGTCTCTCCAGGAGTACAAGCAGCAAACATGGATATAGTTACAAAGTCTTGTTCAAAATAGATTTGAGTTATTTTTTCTGACTTTCATGTCAGCAAAAGCTTTCTAAATTTTCTATACACCAGATCCTGTCATTTGAGACTAGAGATAGTTTTACTTTTTCCCTTCCAATCTGGAGTTTGTTATTTCTTTTTCTTGCCTGATTGCCCTGGCTAGAACTTCCAGTACAGATGTGATGACAGCAGACATCCTTGTCTGGTTCTTGATCTTAGGATAAAAACATTTGGCCTTTCAACCATTAAGTGTGATATTAACTGTGAGTTTTTCACAGATGCCTATATCAGGTTTGAGGAAGGTTCCTTCTATTCCTAGTTTATTGAATGTTTTTATCATAGAAAAGCATTGGGTATTGTGAAATATTTTTTCTGCATCTATTGAAATGATCATATGGTTTATATTCTTTAGTCTATTCATATAGTCTATTCTATAGTTTGATTTTTAGATGTTAAACTAACCTTGCATTCTTGGGATCATTCCCATAGATCTTAGTGTATGATTCTTTGTGTGTGTGTATGTGTGTGTGTGTGTGTGTGTGTGTGTGTGTGGTGCTGGCTTAATTATAATTTTTTGATATATTGCTGGATTCAGTTTGCTCATATTTTGTGTTGAGGATGTATTTCAAACTTTTCTGTAGTTATTTTCTATAACTTTTTGTAGCTTTTGTTGTTATTAGTGATTTTTGCCAAATCACTCTATTTGAGTATTTAAATCGATTGATTGAGTATTTAAATCGATTGATTGAACCCTGTTAGTTGACTGCTAACTCAGATGACTGTCAGCTACTTCAGTTGCTCGATATATTTTACATATGTGTTAGACTGGTGTGGCAAACTCAGTCATAGTGAACCATACTTTCTGAACTTGTATCAAAATGCTTACTAAATAAAGATATTTTTGAAAATTTTACTGCTTTCTATCCTCATGTGGGACTGGTTCATATTGCCAGTAACTTAAGGAATGACTGTGGAAGCCTGAGCTCTCTAACACCTTATTTCTGCTTTATTTGGTGATAAATTAGCAGAGTTTGTGTTCTAGAGTTTCTGGACCACACTTTAATCTAGCTCTAATAGTAGGGGCCTTAGAAGAACCTCACTATTGAACTACAGATGCTTTGATGCTTAGTCCCTTATAGTCAAAACAGATCTAAGACCACAGAAAAGGGCTTTCTGGAATTCTTTCCATTTCACATTTTGCCAGTCATGGTTTTGGAAACAAAATAAGAGTGACCCCTTATCTTCTCCCTTTCAGTTGCTTTCTTCAGGAGAAAGGAGGCAAGCACCTAGCCTAGCACATAGTACCCTGGCTTGTCCACTGGTGTAAAGACACAGGTGTGGAGCCTCACAAGTTCAGAATGTATGGTTCACTGTGACTGAGTTTGCCACACCAGCCTAACACATACCAAGATGCAGAGTTGAAACTGCCTTTTAGTCTGAACGAACTATATCGTCAGTGGAAAAATGATTTTTGTTATTTGATTTAGAACCATAGGATTAGCCAAGGTCTTTTAAACTGTTGCCGGGAGACAAAGAAAACGAGAGAGAGCAACTCTGACCATGGTCTGAGAGCCAGGCTTCTGTCACCAAGCAATAAAGAAAAAAGCTCAAGTAGCCCTTGCATAAGTGGGAATTTGTGGTTTCTAAAGCTGCCCGTTCCCCAAACGACTAAAATATGTTATTGGCATTTGGCAATGTTTCCTATGTTTTGCTCTCCTTAAATTTCTTTTTAAAGGGGTTTGAGTTTAAAGGCACAACCACTGAAAAATGCAATTTAATCAAAGAGCTGTGAAAGGCCAAGCCCAGAGTTAACCCCAGGATGCCCTGTGTTGTTTTGTTAAACCAGGATTGGAACCAGACTTATTTCCAGGATGTGTCTAAGAGTGGGTAAGAGGGAAGCAAAGGAGGAGGCCAAGGAAAGAAAATGAGTAAGCTAGACTGGCCCCAGGATGGTGCTGCCACGCACCAAGGCCCTTTCCTCTCTCCCTCCTTAGACTGAGCAGGCTCCATGGTTTACACTGGCAATAATGGGAGAAAGGGAAGGGAAATTGAAAAAAGGGAACCAGAGCTAAAGGAAAGAATAAGAGGACTCCGTGGTGATGGTACTTCTCCTGTACCTCAGGCTGTTGCCGGACAGAATACAGAACTTCAAAGGGCTTTATTTTTGCCCAAATTCGCTTTATAAAGAGTTGTGGCTTTTTTTCCTGATTATAAAAGTATGCCAATCAGAGAATTCGGGAAGACTAGACAGTTGCTAAAGAGAAAACAGTCCTGCAGACAGCATGGCAAAGAGGTTCAGACTCCAGTCCTTGGTAGACCTGAGTTTGAGTCCTAGGTCCTCATCTATAAAAATGTGTCAATAAGATGCCCATAAAAGCTGGTGCGGTGGCACATGCCTGTAATCCCAGTGGCTGGGGCTATGTCTTTTTTTTTTTTTTTCCCAATGTGTAAGTCATTTCAGTTTCATTTTAAAATAACCCACCCCTTTCATGTTGACTTTTGATGAATCATGTCATATTTATCATCATCTAATTAGATGTATGTTTTGGGATCTGTTTCTGAGCAATCCCTAATATTCCCTCAATAGCAATTTCAGTGTTATTATTATTATTATTTGAATTTTATATTTTGTTGGACTGGTACCACAAATACATCCTCACATTCTTGTTTTTAAAAATTGTCTAACTTCTTATTCCAGATCAATGTGGGAATCATTTTAACTATCATGCTTACTCTGAGTTGAAGTTTTGTACTATTTCATAAATGATGGGAATTTTTAGTTTGGGACTTAAAAGAAACACACATGTGGGGCTGGGGATGTGGCTCAGGCGGTAGCGCGCTCGCCTGGCATGCGTGTGGCCCGGGTTCGATCCTCAGCACCACATACCAACAAAGATGTTGTGTCCGCCGAGAACTAAAGAATGAATATTAAAAAAAATTCTCTCTCTCTCTCTTTCTCTCTCTCTCTCTTTCTCTCTCTCTCTCTCTCTCTCTCTCTCTCTCTCTCTCTGTCTCTCTCCTCTCTCTCTCTCTTAAAAAAAAAAGAAACACACATGTAGTTATATTTTTGTAAGAGAAGTAAGTTAAAGAATTAACTTATTTTATAATCCTAAATAAGATTGAATGATCAAAACCAAATGTTGCCAAAACTTGTTAAGAAGCAGTTGCAGACCCAACCACTTTCTGCCAAGTTGTGAGATTTATAGAGTGTACATTAATATCCACTTTTGATGCACAGAAGGAGCTGAACATGTATCAAATGTTCAATATTCATGTATTTTTATGCTCATTATTAACAAGAATGTTAGCTATTCCAGTGAGAAAATGCTTTTCCAGATCAATTCAAAAATTACCCATTATGGCCTTTCTGGCTACCCACAGAATTTACCCTTTTGTCCTCATGTTTAGAGAGCTGACTACTCGTCACCCAGGAATTACACATGTCCCAGGAGCTCATGAATCACACATGCCCTGCACGTCCTCCTAAAGCACTTACTTGCGGTGCTTGACTGGCAGCCACTTCTCCATTTGCCCTCTGTGTTCTTACCCTTAGACCGTAACCCCATCTGGTCAAAGACTGTCCATTTTGTTTGGACAACGTTGCAATTTAAATGTTTGGATCCAGGGCTTGCAGTAGGAATGTTTCAGGAATATTGTTGGATTTGTTTTTTTTTTTTTTTTTTTGTGGTTCTGGGGATTGAACCCAGGTCCTTGGCCATGCCAGGCAAGCTCTCTACCACTGAGCTACTTCCCAGCACTTTCTTTTTCTTTTTTTATTTTGAGACAGAGTCTTGCTAAGTTGTCCAGGCTGGCTTTGAACTTGTGATCTGCCTGCCTCAGCCACCCAAGTAGCTGGGATTACAGGCATGTGCCACTGCACCCATCCAGTTTTAGCTATTTTAAGACAAAGATTGAATGTACTTAGACCTAAAATAGAAATGTGACAAAAGCCATTTCTCCTTAACAAGTAATCTGTTTAGACTTGTGGATGGTGGCTGAGCAAGAGTAGGCAAACTGAGGACCCATGTCAAATATGCCTTAGGGATGAAGTGACATTTCAGCCAGGTGTGAGAGGAATTGTGGTTGAATGGGAAGAATCAAGCACTGAGATCAGATGGGCCTGTCCAACTCCAGTTAGGATGCATATTGACCCTCTGACCATAAAATCCCTAATCTTTCCTTTTTTTTTTTAATTTGTACATTATAATTTTACATGACAGTGGAATTTGTTGTGATATATTCATACATGCACATAACATAAATTGATCTATTTAATTCCCCTGCACTTCCCTTTTCTCTCCTCTCCTCCCTCCCCGTGATGCTCATTCTCTACTCCACTAGTCTCCAGTTTTCATGAAATTCCTTTTTTGCCTTTTTTCTCTCTAGCTTCCACATATGAGAGAAAAACATATGACCCTAATTGTTCTATGTCTCAGTTTACTTATCCATAATACTAGTATAATTGTACTTATTGTGGAAAGTCACAGTAAGAGTTTGGGGGAAAAAACTACAGAAAGCACTGAGAGCTCATATATGATAATAGCAATAAATGATAGTTGTTACAATCATATCTTTTCTAGGGAATAATCAGGCATCATGAGAATAGAAAATGGAGGCATGGTAGATAAAGATTGAAAAATAGCTGTACCAAGGACATAAGGCATGTGAAGAAGTTGGCACCTCATCCTATAGGGGTAGAAGACTTAAGGGATTTTTCATTTAAAAAATGCCAGCTCAAGACACTAAAGCATAGTAATTAGGGCTTGGCCTCTGTGGGATACAGTTCCCTACTGCACACTTCCAAGCTCAGTGACCTTAGATATATAATGTAACCCTGTTAAGCTTCACTTTTATCTACACATTGGTAATGATAGACACTGACATTTTAGGAATTTTATGAATGATAGTAATAATTTTTATTATTTATTTAATGCTCACTTAATGCTGCTAATGTTCTAAGCATTTTGTACATATTATCTTAAAGTGGATAATGAATTAAAAGTTTAGGATAGTGATTGGCACCTATTCAATAGTCTATTACTGCTATGGGGATGGTGGCGTTGCTGATATTATTATTATTATTATTATTATTATTATTATTATTATTATTCCTCCTCTTCCTCTTACTGTGTGACCAAATCTATATTTCATTAAGATTTTTCTGGTAACAGCATAGAGAATGGGTTGGAGTGATTGAAACTAGAGACCAAGGGAACAGATAGAAAAGTTTTACATGCACATCTTATAATTAATTCATTGAGATGTATCCTTAAGATTCGTGCACTTGGGCTGCGGGTATAGCTCAGTGGTAGAGCACTTGCCTAGCATATGTGAGGCCTGTGTTTAAACCCAATCACTGAAAGGTGGTGGGGGTGAAGGAGGAAAATGTGCACTTTAACTTAAACAAGAAATAACCGATGAATGTTTTCTCCTCGTTTACATAAGCTAGTCCACAACTAACTGCTTGGGGTTTCAGTTAGCTAAGCTCTTCACTAAAGAAGAGCTTAGTAAAATCTTTCTTCAGTTACCCACACTGAAAGGGGACAGGGAACACAAGGAACACTGAAACCTCTACAACTCATACAAAATGCTGTCCTGATTGAGAGATTACCCTTTGCTAGAGCTACCAACAGTAGTTAATGAACCTGAATGACAACCATCTCTCCTGGCCCTGTGCAGAGGTGCTCAAGGGGTAACAGACAGACACTTGGAACTGTCTAAGGACATTAGGTGCTAGACTGAGTCACAGACTGTCCACCCCTAATTGGCTACCCACTGGCTTCCTTCCTAAATAGGACCCTTTTCTATTTAGATTTTACCAAACCTCCGAACATGTCCCAGGTGGGAATGATATTCAAAATGCTTTTCACTTTGAACCTTATCTTATCTTTGCATGTCCCCCTGTTGTAAAACCAAAGTTTTCATTTCTTTCTTCAGGCGAAGTCTAGTGCAAGCCAGTCTGTACATTGACTTATTCTTGGATTAACATCAGACTAAGTGGTAAAACTTAGTTTGGAATCAGGTAACGTACTTCCCCTGCACAGAAATATTGTAACCTCTCAATGGAGGGGAAATGAATTTCAAAATCTGATACCAATACGGTTTCTCCTCCTTTTACTGTTCATTAAAAAACATAGTCTGAAAGTGGTACAACTTATCAGACCAACCAGGTGATCTAGATCAAGTAATGTGCTTGAGGCCATGGAGCCACTGAGAATAGGTCCTCTCTGACTAGGGCAAGAAGGAAAAAACACTGGCCCAACAGAGCTGGGTCTTAGCTGGTAGAAGACATTTTTAAAATATTTAAGTGAATTATTAGAAAACACAATATTCATCCCAGCCGATTGCTTACTTACTAACTCCCAGTCTAGTATTGAGAAAGATAAGATTAAATGTCTAGAATTCAGTGATACTTATGTAAACAAATCCTACTTTAAATTACCTGGTATTAGATATGGCTGTTGATGCTTTGCATTTCTTATATGTCATTCTAATTGAATAGGCAATGTTAACTTCCAAACTTGAAAAACTCATAAGTAAAAAAACTAATAAGGCAGGCAGGTCTCCTTAGATACAAGCATCAGGACTGATATAATCATGATAGATTTGCTGAAAGAAAATTTTGTGAAAATAAATGTTATCAGGAAAAAGTGAAAATATAGGTTATAAGAGAACAAAAATGAAGGTTTTTTAACATTTTTATAATGTTTACATATGTGCAATGCAAATTATATATTTCTACAATCATGCTTTGTAGAGCTGTCATTGTGTATTTTACAATTTGAACACTTATTATTATAAAAGTGACAATTGATATTTGTTATTTAAAAATTAAATACAGAAGAGTGTATTGTGCATGCGTGCGTGCGTGTGTGCATGTGTGTGTGTGGTTTGTGGTACTTCACAAATGCTAAGCAAACACTCAACCACTGAGCTACAACCCCAACCCCAGAATTACATATTTTTCCAGAATTATATTTTTATAGTCTGTTCTCTCTCCTACATCTCATTCTACAGAGGTAGTTTTTTTTTTTTTTGTAGCCATTTTATGTCTCTCCAGACAGTTCTTAACATTTGCAAATACTGATTTTTGGTGGAATTAAACTTTACTACCTTCTCTGACTTGACCTTTCTACTTAACAATATACTGTGGACATTTGGCATATATACACATTCAGTACACAGAAAAATTCACCTCATTCTTTTTATCAGCTATATAGTATAGAGTTAATTTATATGTAAGGTAACTTAGGTTTAGTTGGATAAGTTAAGTTTGGTAACTTAAACCTCTGGGTTCATTTTAACCTCTTGCAGGTTTACCCAGTGCCTGTGTTAGGAGCTATACTGCTGTGAATACCTCCACATCTCCCTGTGTGCTATGTGACTGTGTCTAGGGTTAATTCATTAAACTAAGACTGCAAGGTCAAAGGGTATGCTTGCTTTGCAGTTTGATAGACACTGCCAGTTTCTTTCTGAAAAGGTGGAACTAGTTTTGTACCTCCCCTGAGTATCTTGACAGTATCTTTTCCTGTACTTATATTAATTTTGTATATTAATATTTTGAATTTTAGCCTATTTAATAAAAATAACTTAATATGGTTGTTTTAATTTCAATTTTTCCATAGTAAGTGGGTTAAAAAAATACTTCTGTAGAATGAGATGCAGGAGACAGAACAGACTTTAAAAATATAATTCTTGGAAAAATATGTAATTCTGAGGTTGGGGTTGTAGCTCAGTGGTAGAGTGCTCACCTAGTATATGTGAAGTACCACAAACATATGCACGCACACACACACACATACTTCTGTATTTAATTTTTAAATAACAAATATCAATTGTCACTTTTATAAGTGTTCAAATTGTAAAATACACAATGACAGCTCTACAAAGCATGATTGTAGAAATATATAATTTGCATTGCACATACCACTATCGAATCTTTTTTATATTGCTATCAGATTTGTAATTGTTGTGAATTACCTATGTAGCCTGTTTTAAAATTATATTGTTGGTCTTTTTCTTATTAATTTGAAAGAGCGATTTGTATATTAATGAAATTAACACTTCATATAAAGAGGAAAAATAGCCATTTTTATCATTGTATGTTGTAAGTGGTATTTTGTCTTTACTAATTTTTACTTCATATTCACATTTATCACTCATGTAGCTTCTATTATTATAAAATGTCTATTTCTCATAAATGTTTTTCTAATATTTTATCTACTTTTTAATTTAAAAATACCTATATGACTTTCTATTTGTAAAGAAATCTTCAGTTAATTAGGAATTACAATTTTTATGACACAAATAAGGAATTCAGCTTTAGTTTTCCCCTGATGGGTAACCAGTTGCCCCAATAACATTTATTAAATAATGTGTCTGTACCCACTTTATTGTACACAAAATTCCTACATATTTGAATCTATATCCTGGGTTATACACATGCCCAGATATAGGAACACCCATAGCACTCCAGATACTAGTCTAGAAAAACAAGATTGTGGAATCATAACCAGTGCTGTGTTGTGAGTGGTGTTTACAACTTGTTAACACCTTCAGGCAAAGAATAAAGATGACCAACAGTCTTAGGCAATGGAATGCAAGCTAATAAGAGCACCTATTTCAGTTTATGTGCAGGGTTTGCTTTTCTTCATCAGTGACCTGGCAGTTTCTCAGACCATAGCCTTCTAGCCTGGAATTCACTTTAGCTTCTCACTTAATCTCAGTCAATGCTGTCCCCATAAAAGCTGTTAAGTACTAATAATGTTGAGTGCTTATATTGTACTTTTCATCCCCAAAGTGCTATCTAAACATTGACTAATTAAATGCATTGATGAGAGGAAGAGATTTTCAGAGGAAAACTGATATCTGGTTGCACACCTGTGAGGGGATGATACCTAAAAGGCCTTACTTCCCTCTTTGAATGGCACTCAGCAAGCGGGGGAATAAAAAGCTGGTGACATTATTTCACTTCTGTTAAAAATTTCCTGGGGTATCTTCTAATTAGTCTGGTTAAACTCACCTTTTATCTGTCTCCCCAGATATTCCCTTTCTACATTCCTAGGGCTATTCAACAACTTCTTTTGATGTTTTCTCTGTTCATTAATCATAAAATCATAGAATGTTCAAACTGAAAGGGATCCTTATTGATCAGTTCGTTTTGAATGACTTAGCACAATCACTTTATTTTGTAAATGAGGAAACTGAGGCATGAAGAAGTTATGTGACCTACAAGAAAGGTCATATTAAAAAAAAAAAGAAAAAAGAAAGGGTCATACAGCTTTACTCAGGACATGACTGAGAATAGAAACCAAGATTTCTTTCTCTCTGTCTCTTTTTTTTTTTTTTTTTTTTTTTTGTACTAGGGATTTGACTCACGGATGCTTTATCACTGAGCTATAGCCCCTTTTCATTTTTTATTTTGAAACAGGGTCTTACAAATTGATGAGGCTAGCCTCAAATTTGCAGTCCCCCTGCCTCAGCCTCCGGAATCAATGAAATTGCAGGCATGTGCCACTGCACCCATCAGAAACCAAGATTTCTAACTCCCATTTCAAATCTCAGTTGGCTGCATCCTTTTTTCTCTCTCTTCAGGAGCATCTGTATATTCTTTCTCTGGTCTTCATAACTTCTTTCCCTACAGCTCCTTCCCTTCTTTGCTTTTGATCTTCATGTTTCCTAACTCTTATGGTTCATTCCCTTATAGGATCAGTGTTGCTTTTGTTTTTCTTCTATTCTCTGTCTATTTAAAAGCAGGTTCTGTAAAGATGTCTCACCTTGGCCACCACTGAAGTCCAGTCTGAGAAGCTATCTTTCTTCAGTTTCTCCCATATTCATGTATATGCAGAGTTGCTTTCTTTTGCCTTGTTTTTTTCCAACTAGTTGCATCTCTTTTTAATAAAGTTCCTTCTCCAGTTTTGATAAATACAATAGGATTTAAGTTGATAGCAAGTCTATTTTTTGTCACAAATTTGGGGTTGCTTTATGCACCTCCCAAGTAATTCAACCACTAAGATACTACCTAAGATCATCACTACAGTCAAAAAAATGCACAAGATGTGACCATTTCAGAGAATTCTTATACTATCTTTCTATAAGCCAATGGCGCATCCAGTTCAGATCAAACCTGTGGGGGTACACATGGGCCTGCCTAGGTTGCCCATCCTGTAACAGAGACAGTCTTAGAAATTCTCCATCTTTACATGGTAAGTCAGTAGGCACACAGTGACCTCAGAATTCCTGAATTGATCTCAAACTGGGCTGCACACTGACCCCAGATGCTCTTGGAATAGGTCCTTCCTAGTAGTGAGGGGCTCTTAAAAGGGAAAGTGAGGGTCTATCACCGACCTGCTGGGCAATCTGAGGCAGCTCCATCACCTCTCTGGGCCTCAGTGTTTTCACACATCAAAAAGGAAATTGAGTTAAGAAACACATTCACACACACCCGCGCACGCGCGCATACACACACACACACACACACACACACGCACACACACACACATACACTTGGGGCTTTTTCTCATTTACTAATCAATAAATCAGTAATGTCATAACTAGAGCTAAAATGAATAATAAAGACAAATTCAATTTCTTTCAAATATATACTAATTAACTCAACAGAGAAGTAAAATTCTGATCATCCTTGGGAATTTTGTGGAACTGTCTCAATTTGAATCATTTAAATCTGTTTCCCCATATATAATACATATGCACCTGTATCCGACCATATGAATATGTGAACCACATTATTGTCCTTAGTCTTTGTAGATGCTTCATTAAAGTTCTGTGGAGTTATAGCTTACCTGAGCCACACCCCTTGCGGCACTTAAGTGCAGAAAACTGAAATAAGTCCCATTTCATGTATTTTTTCTGAATAAGAACTTCACACACTGGCTCCATCTTTGCCATTCTAACCACTGAAAAAATGAAATTGAAATTCCTTAAACTTTTATCCCTTCAGATAGTTTCCAGTAGGAAACAAAACATAATATGACAGGAATGGTCATGGCCACTCACAGGTCTGCCCTGTTATATTAAACCACATTAGCTTATCACACAGCTTCCAAAGCCTTAGTAGAAGTTGTCACCTCTACAAGATCAGGTAAGAGCTCATTGCTGACATCACAATCCTCAGCACAGAGCTTGAGTAACCAAAATCTAAGTCCTATTCAGCTGACCCAAAATGGATAGGGAGAAATGGAGAGAAGCTGATTAGAGAAGACATAGTTTATATTTATGTACAAACATTCCCAACATTGAGCTGTGATAAGAAGCTCAAAGGAAAATTATGAGAAAATGGAGTTTGAATCAACTTATTGAAATAGAAGAGCTGGGGTTGTGGCTCAGTGGTAGAGCACTTGCCTAGCATGTGTGAGGCACTGGGTTCGATTCTCAGTACTACAAATAAATAAATAAAATAAAATCCATTGACAACTAATAAAATATTTTTTAAAAAAGTAGAAGTATCTCATAAACTTTTGGTGGTATGCTTTTTATTTTCTATTTTTAACAATTTTTGAATGGAAGGATTATACTTTAGAATTGAATGGTACACACGGAGGATATAGTATGTGTGAGGGTTTTCACACTTGAGCAGAATCCATGGGCTCATTTTTCCCAACTTCCCATGAACTCACCTGGCCTTAGTCACTAGACATTACTCTGTCTACCTAATTATGCTGAGAAATGGCACACAGAGACAAACTGCAAGCTTTCATGGTTGTCTAGGTAAGCAAATGTGATTATACTGGAAATTATTTCACAGTGTGTGGCGATATTGGTTCTGCCATTTCATCAAGCTGACATGTTCCTAGTGAGTGCCAGGTGGCTTTGTTCAACATAAATTGAGTCTTTTGGTTAGACTTTTAGAGAAGGAGCCATTTGTCAAGTGCAGCAGCTTCTTCATCTGAGTATTCTCCCCAGTTGTTCAAAATCTTGATGTTACACAATGACTCATTTTGAAATGGAAGGTAACTTGACAAATCAGAGGAAGGGAATTAGCCAATGCATAAAGAAATGTGATGAGAAAGAGCCTTTTCTGTTCTTTTTTTCTGGCCCAAGTTACTAGTGCTCTGTTTCCTTTCCCCTGTAGATTTTGAATTTTGTGGTGGTGCCAAGGGAGTGAAGGTAAACCAACATAAAAGAATCATTTGTGCCCTTTTCCTGAGCCCACAAAGCTCTATTGGCTGCAGACCTCGAACATGACACTGCAATTTCCTGGTGCCACACATGAGTAATAAGCAGCTGTTTCTGAAACTGTGGTTTGGAGAAGGCAGCACTAGGTTATTTTTTAACTTAATTGTAATTTTTGATTGGTGTGCAAAAAAGTAAATCAAATAAAGTCTGTTGTCTTAGTCTGCAAGAAAGCCATAGGCCTCAAATTCCAATGCTGACCATCTTGACCAGAATAGAAAAGGGGGAAAAATGTGTATCCCCAGGCTGGAAGTTCATCCAGGCAGCTTTCGTGGGCTGCCTTTGCACAGGAAGAATAAGCATATTTGGTATGTCAGATGACTGGATTGTGGAAGGTGATATTTGACAGTCCCTCGAGTTCTGGAAGTACCTGAAATGATGGAAGAAGATATCAGCTTGATGCTCATTTTGTCCTTGTCCCACAATTGTGATGACATAATTTTAAATTACAAATGGAATGTATATTCTTTAAACACCCAGTCAGTATGACATCTCTGAAATAGTCCTATATGCACTTTCCCCAAGTAAATGAATAAAACTGGTACCTTCTTTAGGATAAGAAGTTAAGTTAATGGAAAACAGAAACAAACCCTTTTACTCCAGTTTGGACATTTACCTTTGCTCAAGGAGATAGACAGTTTGGTATGTGGGAAAAGTGGAGGAGGTTGAGAGCAGGGGGCAGAGGAGATGGGGTGGGGATTACATGTGTTTTCTGCTAATTACTTTGTTATGATTTTGTTTGTATAGTCATGTACTTTGGGAAAAATAAATGGAGAAATAACATCATCTCAGAGGTCTATTTCTCCATCGCTCATGACCAATCCAGTTAACCAGGATGGTTAACTAAAACTACCAGCCTTCTAATGCTAAAGATGAAGTATTCTTCCATCATTTGATGGGTTGTTATAAAGTTATATTAACCTGTGACTAATTTGATTACAAACAGGAAAGGAATAAGAAGGACAATTTCCAGGTGTTGCTAAAATGTTATCTTACACTAGTGATTCCAGTCAGATTTGAGATGTGCTAAGTGTATCCCTCCAGCATTTTGGCCTTGGCCAAAGCATGCTTGTCCAAACTCTGTTCTCTTATTTACAACAATACCAGGGAAATGAATTAGATGGCTTTACCTTAATTTCTACAGATGTCATCCAAACTATATAACAACTTGATGCCTTTAAAATAATGACAGATGAAGTTCATACTTTGTTTTCTTATTCACTATAAATCTCAAGTGTCTGCAAGGAGAAATGAACAAGTCATAGAAATTTTCTATTTGGATTATTAGTAATAAGCCATTATTTATTGACCACTTGCTCTAAGTCAGACACTGTGTTTGGTGTTTTCAGTACATTGAATCTGATCCCTCCCTTGCTCCTGCAAGGTGGATGTTATCCTAGTTTTTCAGTTGACAAAACTGAAGCCCAAAGAGGTTAAATAACTTCCCTAAGTCTCACAGCTGGAAAATTGATGAACTAGAATTTGTACTGAAATCAGCTTGCTTATTCCACTTGCCTTCATTGCTTCCCAGAGACAACCAAGTTCTGATGGGGTGTTGAAAGATCTTTAATGTCAGCCTCTTTAGGAGACTTTAATGAGTCAAACTGTCATGCATTGGAAAATACACCTAAGTTGTTGAGAAGCATAAACTGCCCTATGATTATGTCTATGCCTTTAAAAAAAAAAGAAAGAAAGAAAGAAAAAATGGGTTTTGGCCAGTTTTATTAAGGAGGTGGTTTATTTTGCCCTGCTCAGTCCTGGCTTGTTCTCAGTGATATTAGAATCCCCGGGGTCAAACCTAGCATGGATACCTAATCAGAAGGATCCCCCCACCACCATTCTGGCTATAGTGGACTGCTGTCACTCTGGTGAGGCATACCAGCTTAGGGTGGACAGAGCTGTGTCCACCTTCTGACCTTTCTCATAGCTGTGTTCTTGGCCAGGAGATCCTGTTGGACTTTGCCCCACCCATTGTCAATTTCCAGATCCAATGGCATGCTAGAAGCTCTTTTCTATTCTTCATTCTCAGTTGGAACCTGACGGTATTAGTCTCCTTGAGCTTTGGTCTTATTTGAAGCTGCCCTCTTGCTAGGGGTGGCTCTTCATCAGAACTTAACCTTAAGGTTAGGAAGTTGGCATGAATAGTACAAGGTTATTAGCAGTGGAGGGGAAGCTGTGGAAGAAATGACGATTTATTATTGAGGATTCAACCAAAATAAAGATATACCTTATTTAAAAACAAAACCAAGGAAATAACATACCTGAGCCCACTTTTCATAATGATGAAACTTCTAGACCAGAAACCAAAATAACTGATTCTATTCCTAATGCCACCAGTAGTCATATTCAGAGACAAGATTTAAGCCTTTTAAATATCCCTGAAAAATTATAACATTTTCCTTTCTATAATATTAAAGGAATGTTTGTAATTTCTAAAATAAATTTAAGAATATTACCTCAGTTTTCTGGAGAAAGAAAATATTCCAGCAACTTTAGCCATGTGGAACCCGGCCACCAACTTAAGCTGACAAATAAGAAAAAGCAATCTTAAAGCAGATCACTTATTTAGGAATCCTTTTTGCTTCTTCATAAGTGATCTGCCACCTGGTCCAGGCACTGGTTATGCTTCTCCCTAAACCATATAACACAGTGACTGAAAATGCTGTGACACAAAGATAACCCCAAAATATGACTGCCAACAGCTAAGGCAAGGGACAGAAATGCATTCTGGGTTAGTCAACGAGAACTGACAGGGAGGGACTCTTTCCCTTCACGCAATTTACTTTCCTTTAGTTGCCCCATGTAAATGGTCAAAAATCATTATTTTTGTATGGTCAATATGATTGGATAAGCAAATCACTCACATATTAAATAATAGAACAGAGCACAAAACAGCAAAATTAGATATTTTGATGTGAAAGTAAATAAGGATAAGCATAAAAGGTCCATGGAGCTGAAGTAGCCAAAGATAGCTTTTCAGATCAAACCAGAATACACCTAAGCCATGAAGCCTATGTAAAATTTAAATGAGTTTTAAGAAGTAAAACTCTCAATAGAGGAGATGACATGAATAAGGGCTCGGGAGCAAGAGAAAACATACTTTGTGCAGGGAAATTTTGCTTACAACACAAGATGAGTTTTTGAGAAATGGAAAATAAGTTGGGATCAATAGTGTAGAGTCAACTTACGGAGACTCTTGCACACCAAGCAAAACATAAATCCCAGTTTTGTGCCATTTATCTTTGTATCAGGTGTTTGAGACATGGTAACTCAGTAAAATTTTATGAAATGAATGTGGAAGAGTTTTTATTAGTGATAAAACAATAATTCACCAAAGCCTTGAGAGAAAAGATGATATATGATGAAAGTGATGTATAAAACTAGATTATCTCATTAATCTAGAAATGGGTAATAAGAGGATTGGGTAGGGTGGAAAAAAAGAGACTTACAGTAGAAACACTGAAAAGAAACTCAACCACAAAAATACCACATGTTGTATGATTCTATTTCTATTAATTAGGCAAATTTATAGAAAAAAGAAAGGGCAGGGAAAGATGGGAGTAATTACTAATGGGTGTGGGGGTTTAGAAGAAAGTTGGTGAAATGTCTAAACTGATTCTAGTGATACAGCTATGAATAAACTAAGGCAATCAAGTTGTAGGGTTTAGAGAGATTTTTTGTTTTCTGTTTAGGGGAGTGTTTTGTTTGTTTGTTTTACAGTGCTGGGGATCAACCCCAAGGCCTCAAACATGTTAGACAAGTGTTCTACCTTGAGCTGCATCCCCAGCCCTGGAATTGTAGATTTTAAATAGTTGAATTGTATGATATGTGAATTATCTGTCTATAAAGCTGTTACTTAAAAGAGGGAGAAGGAATCAATAACGTGGTAAATGACATGATATTTAGTAGAGAAAATGAGTCACTCACAGTAGACTGCATACTTTAAATTTGACTCTCAATGAAATAACAAGAGCAACCACTATCACTATTATTGTTACTTAATATTGTTTTAGAAGCCATAAATCATGCAATATGACATAAAGCTTAAGCAAGAGGCATAGTATTAAAATGGGAGGAATCCAATTTTTGTTTTCATAATACCCAAGAAAAATCACCTAAAAATGATTGCCATTGATGAAAATGCAGTAATATGGTCATGTATAAGATGAACACAAATGTCAAGATGTTCTAGTATCCCAGCAAAAGCTAATAAAAATATTATTCAAAAGGTTAACCTTGAAAGAACCTAATAATACATGGGAATGGTATGCAAGGAGCAAAACTGGTTTTTATTAAGTAATAATAAATGAAGTTTTAATAAAATACAGACATGTAGCAGGTTCTCCGATAGACTATTATGAAGATAGAAATCCTCAAGTTAATTTTCAAAAAGCTCATTAAAGCCCCTAGATAGGAAATGGCAGTGTACAGTTGGTGGAATATTACAAGAGCCTTCAAAATATTCATACACTTTGCCCCAGTGAAGCCTTCTTTCTGGGTAGAGAAAAAGCTTCATGACAAAATGCTCAGTCTTTTCCTTTATATCCACATGAAAACTCTCATGTCTTCCTCAAGGTCTTCTCTTATCCTCTTTTTATTTGGGGGGTTGGGGGGTTGGGTAGAGTACCAAGAATTGAACTCAGGGGCACTCAACCACTGAGCCACATCCCTAGTGCTATTTTGTATTTTATTTAGAAACAGGGTTTCACTGAGTTGCTTAGCACCTCACTTTCACTGAGGCTGACCTTGAATTTGCGATCCTCCTGCCTCAGTCTTCTGAGCCACTAGGATTACAGGCATGCCCCATTAAGCCCAGCTTCTCTCCTCCTCTTTACTCACTTGGTTTCCATACTGTTCAAAATTTTGGTGTCTCTCTTTAAATGAGTCATTAACCTTGGTTGTTTAGAGTGGAGTAAAATAAGAAAACTAAATTCAACTGAAGTATCATTACCACAATTTAGAAATTACTCCATGACACATTGGGAAGTGTTTAATGGTGGTTAGGCATATGATTTGTTGTGGTTATTTCTTAGAAAGCATGTGTCATGTGTCATAAGGAGTGTGCCTAAAACTGGAGTTTATCAGAGTCATTGATCCACAAAGAAGAGAAATGAAAGGAGGTCTATCCTCAGCTTCCTAAAGGTTATGGAGGCGAGAATAAGTTGAGTAATGATGGAAAACACTTGCCTGACTCAAAAATCAGCTATTTTCTACCTTACTTGTTAAGGAAAATAATTCCACTCTTAAAAAGCTGTAAACTTTATTTTTTTCTGTTCATTTTCTGCATTTTAGTGCAAAAATAATGTTGTTAATTAATTGTTTTTAATAATGCAAAGACATGGGGTGGGGATGTGGCTCAAGCCTTAGTGTGCTTACCTGGCATGCGCGGGGCGCTGGGTTTGATCCTCAGCACCACATAAAAATAAAATAAAGATGTTGTGTCCACCAAAATCTAAAAAATAAATATTAAAAAATTCTATCTCTCTCTCTTTAAAAAAAATGCAAAGACACAACTTTATACAAACTGATTGCTTCTCTGATTTGTTCTGCTGCCCAGAGTTTATCATTGTTTTGGTTATTTGAGAACACTATGGCATCATCCTGATGTTTAAAAACTATCTCAGTTTCTAGCTGCAGTAGAGCTTCATTGTTTTGTAAAAGGCATGATTACCTTCTCTGTTTTTTATTTTTTATTCCCTGTCACTACTACTTAGTCACCTTGACATTATGATTTCTTGGTGGACATTTCCCTCAGATGTTCTATGTAAAATTATAATTTTAACTATGTATTCAGTTGAAAGAAGGCATCCGGCTATTTCTAAATTAAATCTAATCTTCATTTTTTTCTTATATCAAAATCCACATGTTATGCATTAATGAGAGAAGAGTAAAGGCAGATTTTATCTTGTTGATGTGTGACGTGCTGAAGTCTTTGAAGCCCATCAAGTTAATTCAGTGATGAGGGATCTGATTGACCATGGGTTCCAAACTCACAGGTGTTTGCAGGTGAGGTGACAGTGGAAGAGCAGCATATGCAAGACACCAGGGCCTGGTGGGGGGCTAGGGGAGCAGGCAACCCCTGCTCAGAATCAGGTCAGAATTTAGAGTAGTTTTGCTAGATCTTGTAGTTTTTCAAAAGAAGGTTAAAAATCTGTGTTTTTATGAGCAATCTCCCAATTTTTAAATTGACTTTTTTTTTTCCTTTAGTGCTGGGGACTGAACCCAGGGCTTCCCACCTGCTAGGCAACTACCACTGGGCTACATCCTTAGCCCTTTTTCTTTTTGTTTTTGCTAATTTGCTCAGGAAGCCTTAAATTTGTGGTCCTCCTGCCTCAGCCTCCCAAGTCAGTGGGATTACTGGCATATGCCACCTCATCCAGCTCTAAATTGGCTCATTATTTTTAAACACTACAGTTTTTGTTTTGTTTTGTTTTTATAGGCTGAAAATGGCCCTCAAACTGCCACATTGCAGCCTCTTTCTATTATTGTACTCACCAGCAGCTAAGGAAACCTGTCTTTCCACATTTGCTATGTGTTTGAAGGGGAGATGATGATAAAACTACCTCATTGATTTATCAGAGAAAAAGTATTACTAAATATACCATATAAACTTCTACATTCACCTTTTTCCTATATGTTTCCCATCTATTTTAGGAAACCTACCACACTGCTCTTATACCAATACCATAACTGTGAAGTTGGTCTATTCAAGTAGAGTTCCCATCTGTTGGTCCTCAATCCCCTATAACCACACTATTAAAAAAGAGAAATACAAAAGAAGCTTCAGCATCTTCATTTTCCAGCCTCCAGTGGTTTAAACCCGAGTTCTTTTGGAGCAAAAATACTATGTCTTTTCTTCCTCAAAGTTGCTGAGAAATTATAATTAGAGGTTTTCCTGTTGTGTAAAGGAAAGGAATCCCTTTCCTGTGTCTGTAAGTCTTCTGTTCTCAACAATTTGCTTCCCTGTTCCATTTCTCTTTCTGCAGGTGATAGAGGGAAAGCTGGCTCCGTTCTTGGGCAAGGTCATTAAATTTGCCACCTCACACGTGTACAGCTGCAGTCTTTGTAGCCAGAAAGGGTTCATCTGCGAAATCTGTAACAATGGAGAGATCCTCTACCCTTTCGAGGATATTTCTACAAGCAGGTATGAAATATATTATCTTATAAAACCCCTTACTATGTTTTGCTGTTTTATTTGGTCAGATTCAGCTAACTTTTAGTCAAGTACTACATCTCTCCTCTTATCCGGGATCAGGTTTCCCTTGTTCTTAGAGAAAGTTTTTCACCATTTGGTTTTCTGTATTTATTTCCAACCCTGTCTTGGCTACCTTAATCCAGAATAAGATCACAGAGTTGCAAAGAAACATCACCTAAGTCTGTCTTTATTATATAATGAAGAGTATTCAGATTCAGATATAGAATGAAGACTGAGGATGGAGAATCCTCTCCACCTTTTCAGGGTGGAAGTTGCCCTCACAGAGGAAGACCAAAACTGGATCAACTGCTACAAATACAACCACTGAGGACCCTGGTGAACATGCCTGCTCACCACATGCTTTTCTCCACAGATGTGCTGCAGTGTGGTGATGAAAGTTTTAGGACCCAAAGGAGAGAAAAGTGGGAGTTTTGTGGGATTATTTTTCTAACCAAAGTAATACTGGGGCATCAGCACATCCATTGATTGATGGATGATTTTTTTTTTTCCTCCACTAACTGGAGGTCAGGGTTTTTATTACTGCTTTTCCTGAATCACAAAATGATACATATCACTTTTCCTTTCATTCCCAAAGCATAATAGAAATACACACTGTTTGTGTGTGTGCACTGGCTTCTTTGGCCATGAATGTCATGGCTCATTTCCCACCCTGCAAGGCTCACTTACATTGTGGTTCAGAACAGAAGGAGAGGCAGGCAGCCAGGGAAAGCTGAAGCATGTAGAGTAGAGCTAAGATGGTAAGAGTTGATTCAGCCCTTTTGGCTTCCTTTTTAAACCCAAAGACTATTTGTAAACATTCAGGAACTTGGGTTACCCCACACATGGAAAGATGGACACATAAACATATAGGAACATACATGTATACACACACACACACATACTCACACACTTACACAGACACACAGTGTTCAGCCTCCAATACTTAATACAGAGTTCAGCCTCCAATACTCTAGTTCATAGTCTAGAGTTTAAATGCCTTTTTTAAAGGCACCACACAGCCCTTCATGGAGCTAAGGAGGGATAACTAGGTGAAACATATTTTTAGGGCAGTGAAACTACTTTGTATGATACAATAGTGGTACATACATGACCTTATATTTTGTCAGAACCCAAAGAACTGTACAACACAGAGTGAACCTTTATTTAGACTGTGGAATTTAGTTAATAATGATATATCATATTGGTGCATTAATTGTAACAATTTTACCACACTACTATAGAAATGGAAGATGTTAAAATGAGGGGAAGGAAGGTGGGGGTATATAATGTAGCAAAACTGTATCTGTAAAATATGTGAATCTAAACTTTTCTATCAAAATTTTTAAAAATATGTCCATATGAATTTTTTACTGTAAGATCAAAGCTGAGCAGACAGTTTTAAATAAAACTTCACTGGAACAATGTTAGATTTGCAAAAAGAGCACAGAGAGTTTTCCTATACCACATACACAGTTTCCCCTATTAATAACATCTTACACTATTGTGGACACATGTTACAATTAATGAACCAATATTTTTATATTAATAGCTAAAGTCATAGTTTTTTTTTTTAAGACTTCCTTAGTTTTTACCTAATATCCTTTTTCTGTTTCAGGATACTATGTTTAGTTGTCACATCTACTTACTTTCCTCTTGGCTATGATAATTTCTCAGGTTTTACTTATTTTTGATGTCATTGATAGTTTTGAGGCATACTAGTTAAGTATTTTATAGAATCCCTCTGTTGGCATATGTCTGATATTTTTCTTAAAGTTAGATTGGGTTTTATGGGTTTGGAAAGGAAAACCACAGAGGTAAAGTGCCATTTTCATGACATCATGTCAGTGGTTCATACTATCAACATGACTGATCCCTGCAGTATTTGCTCCAGGTTTCTCCACTGTGAAATTCTTTCCCTTCCCCTTTTCTCCATACTGTACTCTTTGGAAGGAAGTCACTGTGTACAGCCCACACTTTGGTGGGAAATTATGTTCCATGCTCTTGGGATCAGAGCAGATACAAAATTATTTGGAATTCTTATGCATGGGAAATTTGTCTCTTCTTTCTCATTTATTTTTAAATTGTTTATTCTTATCAGTATGGATTCAGGCACAGTTTTTTTCTTTAATTTAGATTATTCAATAATTTTTTATTGCTCAGACTATTCCACCAGCTTTGGCCATTCACACTCTAAGTTGTCTCTTGTGTCTCTTTGACAGATTCATTATGGGGTTTTTGTTTAGAATGCATTTTTGTTTATTTGAGATTTCTTTTGTTGTTTTTATGTAGAATTTTCTTATTTTCTGGCACTATCCTGTTCCAGGTTCATGCTCATCTCTTGTGTTTCTTGCCCTGGTCCAAAATGCAGCCGACTATCCAAGGAGACCTGGTTCCTTTTATTGGAGAATGACTGTAGAAAGAAGATCTGAGCATGGGATTTCACACATATTTTTAAACTCCTCAGTCCCAAAACTTGTCCCTTGACTGGGGCAGAGGTGCTACTCTCTGACTATCTCCTATAAGTCTTTGTTTGTTTAAATTCCAGAATATGTATCTTCAAAGACTTTATGTGATTATAAGTCACCACCAGAAGAAAGAATCACTTTTCAAAGTTAGCTGTGGCTGTAGTTAGAGGTACTGGATTCTCACCAAAATAACCAGATTATCATGCCTCTGGGCTCATAGGGATCTTTACCCAGTGGGAGAGAATATATATGAATTTAAAATCTTGCTTCTCCCTTGGCCATCACAGTTCCTTAAGCTTGCAAAAAATATCTGAGTCAGAAGTAGCTCTGACCAGCTTCCCTGGAATTCCAGTTTGGTAATACTTTTCAAATTAAGCTTCCTCTTGGTATTCAGTTTCCAGTTAAATGCTAGGAGAAGTTTATATAGGTCTATGGGAAAAAGCAAAAGGAAATATTAATAAAAGATTTACTAAAGGAAACCTTTATAAAGATACCAAGTTGCTGATTAAAAAATAAGTCCATAAAGATATAGCAACTAAATTATTGTGATAAATAAAATTGAATAGTGGGTTAAATTTTAAAATTTGTGTATAACTGAAAATTTTATGAATGAAGTAATGATTATTCTGAGGTTTGACTCAGAATAATCTGATGATGGGTAAGGGGGGATGGATGTAGCTGAAAGAGGTTGCCATAAATCTATAATTGTTAAAGCTAGATGATATGTACACAGGAATTTACCATGCTCTTCTATTTTTTAACATATTTGAATTTTTCCCTATTAAAGCATGTTTTTAAATCTGTATATAAAAATCTTAGGAATGAGGTAATGAATTTGTTACCATATGTCCTTGACCATATGCTAAATTCAATACCTCCATGGCCTCAAAAATATTCTTAATATCCTTTTAGATCCAAATATCATTTGAATAGCATAATTACATCTGGCTAAAAAGCATTTCACAAGTATTAGAACTATGTGTTCTTTTAATAAATGATTTATCAAACGTATTATGTGTGAGCATTGGTCCAGGTGCTGGAGACACAGTGGGCATGCACACTCCTTGCTCACAAATAGTTTGCAGTCTAGGGAGGGACAGATGAGCCATCAGCAGTTCTGTGAAAGTATGGCTGGAGCACAGAGGGAAGTGAGCCTGCAGCTCTAAGAAGGGCTCATCGTCCATGAGTGAAGTGCATCATAGGTAAGAAAGAACAGGTTCCAGAATTTCAAACAAATTTAAGGAGCTTTAGTTGAGGTCTAAAACACTGATATAAGTACTGCCCCAAGATATAAGGCCAAAACATGATCCCAAATACATCTGACTCTAAAATCTGTTTTTTCCATTATATGTCATTGCTTCCACTCTACTTGTGGCCTCCAAACCCTTTTGCAGCACACTCACTAAAATTAATTTGAAAAAATTATGTGCCTCTGTCTTGAAAGTAGCCTCCAATAAAAGTGTTCATTTGAACTGTCCCTTCGTTTGCTCCCTTGGGACTTTTTGTATTTGGAGCAGACTCTAACCAGCCATGGTTAGATTGGGATGGGAAAAGAAATGCCTTTCTTTTGTTAAATGGAGGAAGGACTTTTGTGACAGAGAGGATGGCCGAGCTCTCACCTCCTGCACATCCCTAGGAAGCCCAGCTGGCTATGGAAGCTGAGGATCCCTGACTGTAACCCTATTTGTTGCTCCAAACCAGCCTCCCCTAGAAGATAATGCTAGCAGTTTTACCTTGTGATATCTTTCTTCTCAAACACAAATAATTACCTCTGTTTAGCCTTAGTAAGAAAAATCTCAAATCCAAATTGCAAGATTTTAAATACAATAGGAAGATCCTGAATTGCAAGACTGTTTCACTTAATCCTAATCCAGCTTTCACCCTCTAAAGAAGGACAAGGAAAACACAGGGATAGGAGAGATAAACATTTCCTTACAACAACTAAATCCCACATCCTAAAGAAATAGGAAAAGCAGCACATGCCCTCCTTGAGAATAAGAAATAAGGGATCTAACTTTTATGAATTAAAATCGTAAGAACAGACTGATACTGCCCTAAGTTATAAAAGAAAACAATGAAATGCAAGCAAAGAAGTCACATAAATCCACAAAGTGACCCAGGATTTAGACTTCTTATTATTTTTTTAAGTCCTTAAATTGCCTCCTCCACAGCTTTCTTTGCAACATCTCTGTATATCAGTGATCTTCTCTTGTTATTAAGAACACCTTCCTGATGTTGCTAAAGAGTCCATCCTGCTTTCAGTATTTCTATGAGGGTGCCATCCCTGAATCTTGAAATGCTTCAAGTACATAAACCCTTCATCTTAAACCACTCACCATGTATCTTAACATGGGACTTGCAAGATCAGCAGCCATCATAAATCAGTTCCATCCTTTCTGTCCTGACCCATTTGGCTTTGTTGATTTCTTCATATGGCATACAAGTTGTCCACAGTTCAGAAAACATTGCACTTTAAGGCGTATGACCTAATAACCTTTGGGACTGTATTCAAATGGAGGTTTCCTATAAAATTTTGCTTGACATTGAGCTTGGTGTCTTTTGTATAGTAAGCATTCCATAACCATTTATAATGTGGTTCAGCTTACTCAAGTATATCTAAATTCATCATTTTAAATAAACTAATTAACTAAGGGAATTTCAAATATTCCTAAAGACAGAGAAGCATAGTAAAAGCCTGAAGTAACATTGCAGCTTAACAAATAAGGTTGGAGCAACTGACTTACCACTTAAGATATTTCTCTGGCAGGAGCATCGGCCTCCCCTAGTCATACTAGCAATATTCGCTTACCCTTGGAATGGCATTAGAGGTGGGGTTCTTCCTGTGTGTTAGAGGGGCATCTGCAGTTCAGAGGTTACTCTTGTAAAAAGGTTTGTTGTTTTTTAAAACATCAGAGTTCAAAGATGCAGAATGAGCATTGCTTGTCAGTTTTCCTTTCTGTACAACAGTTGGTCATTCCCTCTCCTCCTTTGAGAAATAAGGACAGCATGCAGAACCTTGCACTTATTAACGCCAGACTCTTACTAGTTGAGTTAACATACTGTGCGACCACTTCCAGGCTGCACACATTTAAAGAACATTTTCCATATCAGTTGGCCTCATAGAAAAGACCATAGCAGGTGAGTTTCTAACAGAGTTTATCTTCTTTTTCATGTTTAAAATCTATTTTATCAAGGTAGCTTACAGAAAAAGAAGGGCTCCTAAGGAACTTCATCCAGGCCCCAATTGCTTTCATCCATCTGGCCAAACTCCAGAACTGTCCAATTTGCACTGAAGAACATAGAGACTCCTCCCACCAACCTTGACCTTTTGAATTGGTCTTTGTCATTTTTCATTTCATCAGATCCATACCACCCACCTCTGAGGACCTAGGCTTGTTGGGGCATGAACATTGTTCTTTGCATTGGCACTTTTCTGCCCTTCTTTAAGCTTCATGTACACATGAATCCTCAAATACCTGATCATGGTGAAACCTTATAAAGGTTTGTTTAAAAAGAAAGAGCCCATGGGCTGGGGTTGTGGCTCAAGTGGTAGAGTGCTTGCCTAGCACACGTGAGGCACTGGGTTCAATCCTCAGAACCACATACAAATAAAATAAAGATGTTGTGTCCACCTAAAAAACTACAAAATAAATTTAAAAATTAAAAAATAAAATAAAAAGAATGAGCCTGCTTTATTATATAAAGTGTTGAATCACTTCTTCCCATAGAAGACACTTAGATACATGATTTTTCTCAGCATAACTAGAATAGTTCATTAAGAACTGTTTCTGTGGCTCTGTTTGCCTTTGATTTGTTCATGTTAGCACAGTGCATGGAGACGGCTCCATGGGGGCTGAATATGGAGATGGCTTTGCCTAAAGTTGTCACTTATTAGTGTTCCTAAAACAACATTAAACCCCAGATTTTCCAGCAACCTTACAAAGACTCATCCATTTTTCTGGGGAGCCAATTGTAATATGCCGTTTTCTTGAAGAGTGTTTTTTTTTTAATATTTATTTTTTAGTGGGCTGGGGATGTGGCTCAAGCAGTAGCGCGCTCGCCTGGCATGCGTGCGGCCCGGGTTCGATCCTCAGCACCACATACCAACAAAGATGTTGTGTCCGCCGAGAACTAAAAAATAAAAATATATAAAAAAAAAAAAATATTTATTTTTTAATTTTCGGTGGACACAACATCTTTATTTTATTTGTATTTGTATGTGGTGCTGAGGATAGAACCCAGCGGCCAGCGCATGCCAGGTGAGCGTGCTACCGCTTGAGCCAAGTGTTTTATGGTAAGTGTTCAGGCATAAACTTTTGGGGAGGAAGGGGTGCAGGTGGAACAAAACTTAAGTAGAGAAGGAGAGGGAAGCACTACCCAGAAGATAGTTTTTCCCCTGGGGTTCCTATTTGTTCAGCCTTCGATTTTGTGAGACCTTGGACAAACAGACTGAATACCTGGATTATGCCCCCCATCTGGACTGAGCTACACATACATTACATACCCTTTCTCACTAATCAGCCTGACACATTCCTTTGTTGGTAAATGGTTCCAAAACAAACACTGTCAGTGCACCTAATTAGCAGGTTTGTGGGCTGTGCTTGGCAGTCTTGTTACATCCTGTTCAACAATTGAGGACAACAGCTTTGAGCGGTCAGGCTTACTGGAGGGAAGAGCTTCCCCCAATGTATATACTCGTTTAATGATATTTCCTTTCTGTGGCTTTTCTTGGGAAGCAGCCACTCAGTGCGTATTGTAATGAGGTGTGGGATTTTAGAAACAGCTAAAGGACATTTGGACTCCTCTTCATAGGTACTTTTTCTGGGGAAGCACTAACTTCCATCTGCTTATTGCTCTTTCTCTCTCTCTCTCTCTCTCTCTCTCTCTCTCTCTCTCTCTCAAATTAAAGAAGAGGGTTTTGAGGAACTTTCTCGATGGTCTTCTAGCACCATCGGTGGAGGATAGCCTCCTGCCTGTGATTTAGAATTATCCACATTCAAGGTGGAAGGACTGTGGAAACATCTAGACATTTTGGGAAGGGCAAAACCAAAGCCCAGAAAACTCATATGGCAGAAACAGGGCCATGACGAACCAAGATGGGATTCCACTCCTCTTAGGCCATATGACTGCCCATTCTTTAATGTATTTGTTATATCAGTGAAGGTTTTCTTTGGAAACTCTTCAGCACAATGCTGGTTTTTAACTTTGGTCAAAGAGTAACTTGGTAAATAACATTTCACCTTGGCCTGGTGGCTCCTATATTCACATGTCAAAATGTTTCAGAATGTCTGCTAACACAGACCAGACATTTGGGAAACTCTTAGGGCTGACCTGACCCTTTATGCCATTAAGATACTTGATAAATATGGTGCATTTATAAACACAGTACTAGCTGCTGAGGCCACCTCTGTGTTCAGAGGCCACTTGGTCATTTTAGTAAGCAGCTGTCATCTCCACCTAGATGTGTTTCTTACCAAGCTTCCAGTTAGATGTTTGGTTAATATTATGTTAATCATCTTATCTTTAAGCATTCCAAAAACCTAATTTTTATTGCATAAAGAGAGAAGTGTTCTTCGTTATTTGACTCATATTTTAACTGTTTAACTATAGAATTAATTGATGGACACTATAAAAATTTGAAAAGTATACAAAAATATGAAGAAATTCTCCATGACTTATTCTTTTTCTACCTATATACATACATATATGAAACTGAAATGATAGTTAATATATAATTTTATATCTAGCTTTTTATCACATTATATTTGACCCAGGAAAATAATCATATTTAATCTACAAGTTTTTATTGATGGGCACTTTTTAGGAAAAAATTGTAAGTGGCTCTAAAATCATTAAGATTTATAATATATGGAGACAAACTAGTACATGGAAAGATCATTGGAAAAGAGATAAAGAGGTCTAAATGTCATTCCTAACTCTACCACTAACTTGCCATGTGATCTTTGACAAGCCATCACCCCTGTGTGCCTACATACCAAACCTATTGCATTTTTAAAAATTCTCATTGACAAAAGATATAAGAGCTTTGCTTCAACTCCATAGCTTAGCATTTTTTATTTGTCTGATAGTTTGTCATGATGTTTTCAGTGAAATTGACTGATTTTAATGCTGTTAACCCAAAGAGATTAAAATACAAATTCTGATTGTCATTCAGGCCACCATTTTGAAAGATTGTAAGCTCCATGAAGAAATATATGTTTTTGCCAGATGTGGTAGCACATGCCCATAATCCCAGTGGCTCTGGAGGCTGAGGCAAGAGGATGACAAATTCAAAGCCAGTCTCAGCAATTTCGAGAGGCCCTAAGCAACTTAGTGAAACCCTTTTCCAAAACAAAAAATAAAAAGAGCTGGGATGTGGTTCAGTGGTTAAGTACTCTTGGGCTCAATCCCTGGTAACAAAACAAAAATTCTTTTAATTGCCTTATTTTAATTTTGCAAATCTGTAGTTGTTAACATAATTTGTTCAAATAACTTTCAAACTGATTTCAGGAAAATTTTTACGTAAGTAGACATTACCAAGATATGAGTAATTTATTGAGTGATGGCTAACAATCTATCATATGTCAAGAGCAGATGTGTTTTACTGGGCCAGTAGAAACTTTGTCAGGAGAGAGACCATGTCAAAAATTTAAGCTTTGGGCTGGGATTGTAGCTCAGTGGCAGAGCACTTGCCTAGCATGTGTAAGGCACTGGGTTCAATTCTCAGAACCGCATTTAAATAAATAAAATAAAGGTTCATCTACAATTAAAAATATTTAAAAAGAAAAAATTGAGCTTTGCTAAGCTACTTAGATAATTTAATTTACAGAACATTTTTTGGGTCACTTTTTAGTGTATACTTTTTTGCCCGTGAGACTGTAAATAAGTAACCTGAATACACAATAGGGAAAAGAAGAAGTATTTACCTTTCCATACAAAAATGTTGACTTTTCAGATTGAGCAGCATGTTTTGAAATGAACTGTTTTATGCTTTAGGATTAGAAAAGGTAAAGTAGTATCTTTGTTTTGTCAGTATATGTTTATGATATTTTGAGACTTTTTCTATACAATTAATTTTAGGAGCCTAATAGCATTATGTCATTAAAATTACTTAAAATTTTTTTGTTTTGTTTTTAGGCTGGGGTTGTAGCTCAGTGGTAGAGAGCTTGCCTAGCATTCATGAGGCACTGGGTTCGATCTCTGGCACCACATACAAATAAACAAATAAAGTAAAGGTATTATGTACATCTACAACTAAAAATATATATGTACTAAAATATATATATATATATATATATATATATTTTGTTTTAATGTCAGCATCTAATTCTATTATCATCTCTTTATTAGGCACCTTCAGTATTCTTAATATTAAACCACCCAGCAGTGTTACAGCAGGAAGCATCTGCACGTGAGATCTACAACTATCATTAATAACTGTCACTCAGGCCAGGCCCAGTGGTGCATAACTTGTAATTCTAGCTATTTGGGAAGCTGAGGCAAGAGGTGCTAGGCTAAACTGGGCAACTTAGCAAAACACTGTCTCAAAAAAAGAGGAGGGGGCACTAGGGATGTAGCTTAGTGGTAGAGCACCCCTTGGTCTAATCCCCAGCACTACAAAAAATAATAATTATCATTATTACCACTCATTCAGTTCCTGATGCTTTCAGAATACTTATTATAGAGATAAAGGTACAGTTCATAAATGTTCACACTCTGTATAAAAGTTGCTATTTGGATTGAATCACACTGGAGCATAGAACCTCTGAAGAGCTAGAGGGAGCTTAGCAATCATCTTCCCATGACTCCCACCTCCATTGAGGCTAGAAGCCCCTCTGACATCACAACTGTAGCTACTAAGATTCCCTCCTGAATCTCCATGCAGGGCCTTTTCTGCCTTAGCCTGTTGCCACAGCACTAGCTCTGAAATTTAAGGGTCTCACAAACCATCCATAAGGACAAAAGGCTCTACCTTTTGTGGAGCCCCACTTATTTTTGGCATGGTTTTTAGAACTCACCAAAACAATTAACAGGAAGAATGTTCAGCCTTTTGATTAGAAATTGGAAAAGAAAGGGGTTGGGGTTGTAGCTCAGTGGTAGAGCGCTTGCCTAGCATGTGTGAGGCACCGGGTTGGATTCTCAGAACCTCATAAAATAAAAGTCCATCGATAATAAAAGAATATTTTTAAAAAGAAATTTAAAAAGATAATATTAAAAAAGTAATTCATGTAAAACACAGAAATGTGGGAATTTTCTTATTTTAGAACCAATAACATAATAGAAAAACTTGCTAATAATGACCCTGAGATTTGCCTAAAGCCTGTCTTAGAAACATTGGAAACCATTAACTTGTACAGATTTCACTTAAACTAAAGATCTAGTTTGGCCTTGAGAGTTGGAAAGGTGAAGTATGATAAAGCCTTTCTTCAAAAAACGAATTTACATGCCCTTGTTCTCTAGAAAAGAAATATTTGATGGTAGAGGAAAAGGACATTTATGAAATTAAAAGACTTGGCGGGAAGGCAGCTTATATCTGTGATTGGAAAGAAAATCCTCCAAATCTAGAATGAAGAGACAAGTGAATTTTCCTCAGCAGCAGGGAAGACACAGTGTCTGAAGTGAGGAGAGGGTGGGGTCGGGAGCAAGGCTGAGCAGCCTCTGGTGAGCAAGCATGGTGTTCACCAGCACAGCAGTGGGGGTGGGGGAATTTGGAAAGATCTGATGCATGCATGTCCAGCTTCAGCCAGAAAAGGGACTTTTCCCTTCCTCAGCTTTCTTGAGAGCATATTTAAGATGGTCTGTTTAAACGCAAGAAATTTAGTCAGGGTCTAGCCTTGGAAGGCACCTAAGGGTGATTTTAACGCTTCTGTGCCTCTGTCGTAGGCTAAGCCCACCTGAAGGTGTCTCACCTCACTTTTTCTCACAGAGGGATTTGCAGCTTTTGCTCAGGCCACCCACCACCCAGAGACAATGAAAGATAAAGAGCCAAGGTATTGGTTAGCACAGCTTGTCCCTGCAGCCTAAGCTAAAGGCTTCCCCCAGTGAGGGACTGTGTTGTTCTTTTTGAGATTCTTTTTCTTAGCACCACTAGCCTAGAACACATTGAGTGTTAGAAAACTCTGTAATGCCATCTTGTTAAGAAACTGTCTTGGACTGAAGAAGCAGCTCCAGGGTAGAGCACTTGCCTGGCATAGGTGAGGCCCTGGGTTCCATTCCCATCACCACTGGAGAAGGGAGGGAGTCACGTTGGTGACAGGAGACAAATAAGGGAATAACCTAAAATAATGACAAAATACTTCAGGCCTTTTATTTGACTGCCTTTCTCCTAAAATTTGCATTAATGACCAATAACTTATTCCTAAGCAATTAATCATGCTGCTTATAAAATTGGTCTTATTTTCTGGACTTTTGCATTTTCTAATGTACCATGCTTGAAAATTGCTTTTATTTTGGCTCTACTAAATGCCTTGTACTTTGAAACTCAAATGTAATATGTAAATAACAGTGACTTCCATTCAGTGTCTTAGAGTTTGTGATTATAAGTATTATAAATTATTGTTTCTTTTAAAAGGCATACTTCAAAATATGACAGTTAAATTTCTCAGTTTTGCATTTTAAAAGGTGATACAACAGAAGTATATGTATAAACTAAGATTATTTGTTTTAATCTCCATTTGCCTAACAATAGTCTCATATACAGTTGCCTTTGTCTTAGATGTAGCAAGACATTTCTAAACATCCCATGGGCTCTAAGGAATTTTGAACAACTTTAGGAATTTTTACAGCAAACCATTGCTCTTATTTATAGTTTTCTGTGGCTACAATTATAATAAATTCTAGCTTTTCCAGCAATGGTAGAAAATATTTAAATCTTCCTGTAGTTCCTTTACTTTTGTCATGGTGTTTCCATGCCTAACATGCACCCAGTTCCCTCCACTGCAGCCACTCCAGTAACAGTAATAATCTCTAATAGTAAACAGATTTTCCTGAAGTCATCACAAGAAAAGGTGGGCACTTGTTATTTGAAAATGATAGGAACTTCCAGGTGAACCTTAAAATAAAAACTTAGCAGTTACAGAAACATCAGTAGTTTCCAAATCCCACAAAAATCTAGGACATTGAGTTCAAATCTATTATGATTTTGTACACATATAATGTGTGACATATATGTCTGACTGAGAAGTCCTGTCACCACCCATAGGTTAGTAGGAAGCATTTTTTAAGCATTTACACAAAAGATGACAGTTAATGACCCCAGTGGGATAGCAAATTAACAAATGAATTAATTAATCCTTGTTTGCCTTCTATTTTGAAGCCAGATTTTAAGTAAAGCTTTTGTCAAAGGTATTAGCTGAGCTTGGTTTACAAACTCAAAGTCCAAGACCTGTGAAAGCCAAATGCTTTGTGGGCTGCAATCAGGAAAAACCCCTCCTTAATTGCCTCAGGCTTAAAGGGCAGATAAAAAGATCATTGCAGGACATACCAATTGTCCTTCCCAGATTTGAGGCTTAGCAGGTATTTAGGTATGTGCTGAATAACTTAAAGGACCATGTAGCTAGTACCAGGAGAAGGAAGGCCAGATTTCAAATCAAAGACTGGAATTAAGTCCAAAGTTTTCACTCAGGTATTCACTCTGGTTATTGTTTGATATTGTATCTAATTATTTGCAGACAGACCTGTTAAAAATGGGAAAACAAATAATACCTTACTCAGAAAGCTGTTGTGGGGATTAAAAAGATAATCATTTACGTAAAAACATAGACAAATGGCCAGGCAGATGTTGCCTAGTTTAAATTTTTAATTTTGTTCTTACTGTATTTGCATTTGCCATTCAAAACTAATGGAATAGCTTTTCTTTTCTTTTTAAATTTTTTTTGTAGTTGTACATAGACAGCATGTCTTTATTTTATTTGTTTATTTTTATGTAGTGTTAAGGACTGAACTCAGTGCCTCATATGTGCAAGGCAAGCACTCTGCCACTGAGTTATAGCCCCAGCCCATGGAATAGCTTTTCAAACTAGCACATAGGCACCTAAATTTGCCAGACTTAGCCAAAGGAACTGGATCTTTTCCAGTCTCATACAATTCTAGTCAAACCATATAGATACATTTTTAATCCTACCACCTCTCACCTCCTGCCCTAAGCCAAAGTCGGGAGGCATATACCATGAACAATCCCAAATGTGATAAATGTAGTCTGTTTTCCCCTCTGCGTGGCTCCATTGTTTGTAATCTAAGATTTCTAGATCTCTTGTTCACGTCCTCCCCATCCTGCCTATTTTCCCTAAGTCTCTTGCATTGCCAAGCAAAACAGGGGGGGGTGGTTTGGAGAGTCCAGATTCCTGGTCAGCTTAGGGCAGACCTTTTTTGGAGATGGCACCCCAGGAAGCCGCTCTAAGGCCTTGCACTCTCCTCCTAGGTCCTCAGCACCCAACCAGCCACAATCAGTTATTTCTGACATTTATGTTAATCTTTCATTATTTTAATCTTCATATTCCTCCAAGGAGAATAGCTCTATTAAATTGTATTAAATCTTAAAATTTGTTTAAATCATTTTAATTTTTTTCCTAAGAATGTTTAGTAAAACATTCTGTGTATTTTTCCGAAGTGTATGTAAGTATGTACATAGCACATGTGTAACACGCAGGCTTAAGGTATACATGACACTAGCTGATTTCCTATCTAGGGAAATTACGAACTATTTGCTTATGTTCATTTACTTACACAATAACAGCAAAAAAGCACCAACCCAATACATTAAAATAGCCAGGCCCCAATAACTACTTTCCTTAACTAAGACATTTAAGTAATCATCTTGGTTTCTTGGAAAAGCCAATAATAGCTAGTGGCCATATGGGCACCTTCCATAGTAGCTCTACACAAACCGCACTCGCATGCCTGATAGCATGCACTTATTTCTGCACCCCACCCTATTCGTGTGGGCTCTGCAAAGTGGAAATCAGCCAAAGCTCAGCCCTACTCTGCAGGCCTTTTGCTCATCAGAGATCTAACCAAACTGAAGCCTAAATTTCAATCCAAGTGAAAAATCTGAAGCCATTGCCTGGGCCAAAAGTAAAAACACAGCAGAAAGAGAACCCAACATGCACAGAGCAGAAGCATTTCAGTGACCTCAGCTCAGGGCAGAGGCCTTTAGCAGTTTCCTGTGACCTCCCTGAGTGCATCCAGAATCTGGAAGGGTGCAGACAAAGCCATCGAGCCTGTCTCTAATTGGCCTCACATCATCAGCATTCCAGAACAGGAAACTGTCTGCAGCCAGGAATTCTTGCTTCTTTGCCATATTTGAGATGCAAACCTTTCCCCCCTGAACGTATTTAGTTCTATAGTTTGTAGCAGGACTGTTTTCCTGAATTTGATACCATAATAAGAACATCGTGTCTGTTCAATCTCTTGGTTTCTAGATTGTGAACCTCTGCCTTACTTACCATGGGTCAGTAAGTTAATTTTTAGGTCAAAGACTGTTCATAAAATGTACAGTCTCCTTCCATGATGTACTTGCTAAGATGCAAAGTGAGATTTGTGTTTCCCTGAAATGATGGAGATGCTCGCCTGAACTTATCCCAAGAAAGGGGACCAGTTTGCCAGGGCACACACAGATAATTAGTAGCTTCTATGGAAGCAGAACTCCAGTCTCTCTGTCCTAGTCCCATTTGTCGTGGTGTGTCCAAGCTTAACATGCACCCAGTTCCCTCCACTGCAGCCACTCCAGTAATTTAACAAACACTTCATATAGGGTGCTAAGCTGGTGTTTCCTCCAGCCAGCATTTACTGTTTCTCTCTCTTCTCTTCTCTTCTCTTCCCTTCTCTTCTCTTCTCTTCTCTTCTCTTCTCTTCTCTTCTCTTCTCTTCTCTTCTCTTCTCTCTTTCTCTCTCTCATACATACACAAACTCACACAAGCTCATGTTTAACAATCCTGTTTTGTTTTTTTTTTTCTTGGGTAAAGTGAGTATACACTATGGTTGGGCTGGGAGAAGCCTTAAAGGAATTTTCAATGTTTGTCTGGAAATTTTTGAGAAAGGGACAGAGTCAGCTCCTTTTGGCCACACTTCTTATAGTCACAGCTGTATATACTAATTTATATATGTTATTTTATAGTTTGATTAAAGCAAATAAATAAAAATAATGCATAATACCTTAAAGCCCCATCTCATTTTGTCCCAGCTTCTCAATTTGAGACTTTCTAAGGAGGAGGCAGGAAAACCACATTCACATTAATTCATCCACAGACCTTAGAGCAAGAAAATTTGGAGAGAAAAAGGTGTTACTGAGAATTTTTTTTTTCATACCCCAAACCTGCAAGTTGGAAGGAACCTTACATATTATATAACCCAATCTTGTTTACTCCTGTAGAGACTGAGGCTTAAAGATGAAGTAATTCACCTGAGGTCCCTGTGACACCAGAGCCAACCTGGGCCACGGCCTTGGACTCCTCACTCCATCGAAGCTCTGCCCTGTGCAGTGAGCAGCCTGGTGAATGTTCTACCAGGCTCTTTTTCATTACAGGAGTTACTGAAACCAACTGTCTCACAGTTGCACAGGAGCAATCTATTTTAGGAAGCAAATGCAAAAGTTTTTCACTTAGATTTGCCAGATGGTCTGAGAAGGGCATGAAGATGCAGAAAACACTGCAGAGAAATAGCCCAGAGAGTCTTGGCCAAAGAGCAACTAAATATCACTGAGGGCCAACCATAGAGAGGCCTTTAGGTAGAATTGAAAGGTCCAAGTAAGTTGGTAGAAAGTTAAGGAGTTACTGAGCAATGCACAGCCTCGTGTTGTAGGTACTATTGACTTCTTAAAAGATGTTCTAAATTTTAGAAGCCACAAGATAGTTAATGCTAGTGAATTTCAGGTATTTTAATCAAATGATGTGTTTAAAATAGATATTTGTAAAAGTTATTGAATAAGTGTACTACACTGGATCTTTTTGCTTGATAAAAGTATAAGTCAGTAGGTAATATTTGTAAAATTCAGAGGGAGGGAGGATTCTGTTTAAGCACCTCTTGGGCACCCCCTGGTGATGCCTTTTTCAGATAGATTAGGCCAGTGGCTCTCAATAGGGATGATTTTGTTCCCCAGGGGCATGTGGTGGTGTCTGGAGACTTTGCTGGTTGTCACAACTTGGAATGGGAGATGCTGCTCCTTGCATCTGCAGGGTCAAGGCCAAGGATGCTGTTTAACATTTAATGATACCCGGGCCAGCCCCTCACATCCAAGAACTATCTGATTAAAAAGGTTAATAATGCTGAGGTTGATGTCCTTGATTAAGTGGAAGCAATGGATTTGCTCAAGAAAAAGTGGAAAACCCCATGGCTGACTTTGGTCAATAGCAAACATGTCTCCCTGCACTTGCACCCTCTATGACCCTGGGAGGGGAGGACGTAAGGGCTTTGTTCCCTGTGGTGTACAGCAGCAGCCACAGCGCAAGGAAGCTGCCTATTGCCGGGATGATGACTTTGACGTGAAGATGTGGCTTTCATTGATTGTATCTGCAGAAACACCAAAAGCCATTTCTCTTTCATTACCTGTTGTAATTTTCAGCAGAGATGATTACATTGGTAGATTGGCCTTATATGAAAAACATGTTCCTGAAAAGTTGTGCATGTTAAATCATAAATAAATACAGTCAGGAAACAGTAAACACTCAGAAGCCAGCAAATCTTACCCCCCACCCCAGTTCTTGGGATTGAACCCAAGGCACTTTACCACATCCCCAGGCCTTTATATTTTTATTTTGAGACAGGGTCTCACCAAGTTGCTGAGGGCCTCATAAGTTGCTAAGGCTGGTCTTGAACTTGCAACATGTCTGTCTCAGCCACCCAACTCACTGGGATTACAGGTGTGTGTGCAGCCCCCTGATGCCAGTGAATCTTTTTCAAGTGAAAAAATCCCTTTAAATAAAGTCCTGTTCTCAAAGAGGAGCACACCTATAAATTGCATTTTTAATGTAAATATTTTTCCAGCATGTTACTTTTTTTGTGTATGTGGAGCTCCAAAAATTTTATATCATAAAGCAATTTCTTTCTCCTTCCTTTTCCTGTCCTTTTTCTTTTCCTTTGAAAAGAAAATCAGGGTGGGGAGGATTAACTCTAGATTGTCTGAATTGGGGAAGGTCATTAATCAATCTATCCATACTAGAGTTGAAAAGATGCCTGCTGGGTTACAAATTGTTAGAAAATTGGACTTGGTTCTATTTTGAAATCATTAATTTTTTATCTCATACTTTTTTTCAGTTACTGACCTTTGGCTAGAAAGAGCAGGTGCATTCGATCCCTCCATAACCCTATGGGTGTTTTTGCACCAGAAATATCCGATAACATTCAATCTCTTCACTCACTTGGGCCTGGTATCAGCAGAGATAAGGGAGTGGCACTGAAGGGACCCTTTTTCTTCATCACTCACTGCCCTAGGGCCACATCCCTGGATGTGTAAATCCCCAAATTACCCAGCAGGACAAAAGGGGCATAAAGGAGGAAATTTATTTGATAAAGCTACCATTAGTGTCACTTTAGTGATAGGTGATTACAGAGGTGTGATGGGCAGGGGAAGCCACTGCCTTTGAGGAAGGGCTTGTCAAGAAAAGCCTTCTGGGTGTGACCTTCATCCCCACAGACAGGAGGGAAGAGGCAGGGGAGAGGGAGAGACTAGAGGTGACCCTGCCATATCCAGTATTCCACCAATGTCAAGGAGGTGGATACTGGAGTCACCTGTGAAGGATGATGTCACACACCATTTGTGTGGCCTTCCACATATTTGCTCATTTTAGCCTCACAGCAACCCAGTGAGTAGGAAGGAGATCACCATGAGCAGCATGTTATAAAGTGGTAATAACTTACCACTCAGCTACAAAGAAAGATCTGTGGTTCAACACAGGTCTTCTGACTCGGAGCCCTCTGTTTCCCTGCACAAGGGCACATGCGCTTACTCAGATGGCCAGTAAGCAGCCTGGCGCTCAGTGGGAGACATGGCTGGGCTGCCAGGAGCCTTGGGTTCCGGCCACAACTGTCTTCAACTGTGTCCCCAGGAGACAATGACTAACCCTTTTGGAATCTGTTTTGTAATCTGTGAAATGAGGGGGTTGATTGAGATGTCCTTGGTCACATAGGTGAAGATAGTCCCTGCAATGACACAGGTGAAGTCTGCAGTGACGCCCCACAGAAAGACAGCAGGCAGCCTGAGGGGCAGTGGAAGGGGCAGTTCCAGTGTGCCCTGCACCAGGGATTATACCAAGCACCTTCCCCATGATCTCATTTTAGGCACTCAGCACCCCAACAAGGCAGATGCTGATATTACCTCCATTTAGCAAATAAAGAAACCGGCGCCTGGAAGGTGAAGTAACTTGCTCAAGGGCATTGTTTAGTCTGCTCAGAGTACCATACCAAACACCACAGACTGGGCAGCTTAAACAACAGAAGTGTGTTTCTCACAGATCTGGAGGCTGGAAATTTCAGATCTGGTGCTGGCAGGATGGGCTTCTAGTGAGACTACTCTTCCTGGCTTTTAGGTGCCCTGTCTTCCTGTGGCCTTTCCTCTTAGGCACAGGGAGAGAGAGAGACTGAGAGCAAACCTTCTGATGTCTCTTCTAAGGTTCTGTGCCTGTTGGATCAGGACCCCAACCTTGCACTAATACTGCCTAAACACAATGTCTCCAAATGCAGTTACACTGGGGGATTGAGCTTCCACATATGGACTACAGTGGGACCCACTTCAATCCATATCAGTGGCCAACAGTGGGAGGTGATTTGTAGATCCTTGCCTGCTCTTCTACCCACCACTGCATTTCCCTTTGCTTGGAGAGCCGAGCCTGGGCATGAGGACCTTAGGGTGCTATGAAGCCCCTATCTGCTGTCTCTCAGTTAGACCTCCTTCCTAATGTCTCCTGCCAAGTGACTGCCTCCTTTCCAGGACATGAGGTTAGATAGGAATCCTGAATGGTGCAAGGGACAAGTTGTGGCAGACTAGGAAATAACACCCCCAAGATCCGACTGAAACTAGAGGTCCTGTGGGAAAAAACAAAGAAGGCTGAGGTGGATAGGGCCTGGAGGAAGGGTTCCTCAATCCCTCTTTAAACCCAGTACAGTGCTGGTCCCCTCTACACTGGCTGCTGCTAACTGAACAGAATAATACAGGCGATTCCATGGGCTCCTAGGATGAGGTGAAAGTTGCTTGTCACTCATGTGTGGAAAGCTGAGAACTTGATCCACATCAGCAAGCCACTCACTGGAGCAGCTATAGTTGAGCTTGTCAGACATTATTAAAAACTTCGCAGTAAAAACAAGCTATTCAGACTCCTGTGCAGGCTTCCACTAGACTGAACAACAAACTAGTCATCCACCTGGAATGTCTCCCCTCCATAAATTACAATATCTGTCCTGTCATTGGGGAAAAGAACACATTTTCTTTCCTACTCTCTGGGGCTTCCTTGTTCATTCTTATGTTGTCAAGGTAGGCTTTAGAAAGTGGGAAGCTTTTCCTAATTTTTCAAAAAAAAAAAAAAGTTGGCAAAGAGTAATAGACCCCAGGACATCATTCAGAGAATGGAAATGTGTCATTTTACCTCCTCAAACTGTCAAATCAAGGCAGCAAGTTAACAAAGGACCACTTAGCTCATTATAACAGAAGTAGAAAGCTGTATCCTCACAGAGGTGGTGCTCAGCCTGCTGTGAGGTGCGAGTGTTTCTGGTTATCCAAGCAATTCTCATTTTCTGTCACTTTTCCTAGAGTCACTACCCACCCTTCCTCTTCAGTGGAGAGAAAACAGGTGCGTGGATCTTCCAGTGCTGCCCCTTGTCGCTGTGATAACATAGTCACTGGACACCTGCTGATTCCCCACCATTTCTCCTCCTGTGGGCAGGGATGTCCAGGATAGTAGATGTGTCCCCATCTGCTCCCTGAGTCCGCACACCTCAGCGTGTCACCTTCTTCACTCTCACACATCGTTTCGCTGGTTGGCTTTCACAGGTGTGAAAGCTGTGGAGCTGTCTTCCATTCTGAATGCAAAGAAAAGTCTGTCCCCTGCCCGAGGTGCGTCCGCAGAGAGCTGCAAAAGAAGCAGAAGTCCTTCTGGCAGAGGCTGAACGTGGATGAGAGCCTGGAGGAGGCGTGCACCATGTTCGAGCTGTCCTACCAGAACACCTGACCTGCCGTCCAGGCCACTCACCCTGTAATGACCTGGCCAGAGGCTTCCGAGGGGACACCTACACCCCTGTGAGGAAGAGCACCCTCTTCAGCTAGTTGTAGATATATATGTTTATTTATTTATATACACACTGTATGTCCTGTGCGTAGGTCCTGTGTAAATCATTGTCTAACAGGTCCACAGAGCTGCTGTGGCTGAAAACCTGCCGATGGCTGAGTTACACTTGGCCATGAATCTCAGCTGCTTGCTCCCAACAAAACCTGGTTTACACACAAGGCTGTATAGTTCTGACCTTTTTTTTTTTTTTTTAAGTTCTTCTTATTTCTTTCTTCTTTTTCTTTTTTGGCTCTGAGGACCATTTTGTTACACAAGACATGGGAAGAAGCATTTCCTGCAGAGCAACAGAACTTCGGGTATTTTTCTGAGTTATTTATTTTTAGCCTTCTCTGAAGCCAAGGGAATTGAGGCAGGCATCATCATGCTCTGTTTCATTAGGAAATCTCCAAAACACAGGAATGCTCCTGGATTCTTCCAGGACCAGTGTCCTGGACAGAGGTGGGGATCATCCCAGCAGAGCCGCACAGTGGGAAGCTGGGAGAGTGTGCTTCCTCTGACAGAGATTGAAGCTCTAACTCAGGAGGAAAGCTGGTTCTGGTTTTGAAGTTAATCTCAGAAAGTTTTTTTCCTGAGAAAAGAGGAGAACTCTGTGACCAATAACTGTATGTTGGTCTGTTTGCCACTACAAGTCCCAATGCCTGCCTAATGATGTGACTCTCCACCATTTTTGCCAGGTTGTAAATGTGACTCTCTTAAAACAGTTTTCCAAGGGTATTGTGGGTGATTGTTATGATTTTTTCATGGTGCTGGCTGGAGAAAATGTCCTAGGATCATCATTAAAGACATCGGAGCCTAGACTCGTAGGTGGAGTACACGGTCCGTGTCTGGGAGGAGACGAGCTTCGATTTCCTTTCACAGAGTCCTGCCTGTGTGGGCAGTTTCTACCCAGGCCTTTGAAATGCTTTATTTCTCAATGTTCACTGCACTTTCATTTTGATCTTTGTCGATTTAACCACTCTTGATTTCTGCATTTTTTTAATTATTTAAGAAATCCGAGTATCATTTTGAAAAGCATCTACTTTAAGCTATTAAGAAAATTTCAAACTTATAAATAGAATTAATGAATTAAATCTAATATTGTTTAAATAAGTAGATAGACACATATATAATTGCCACCTTAAAGTAAAGCAAAAAGTGCTAGTATAAATAACATATAGAAATAAGAAACATAACAAATTGCTTAGCTGTTTGGCAGGATAGTGGCTTCGCACTGCAGAGCCCTGGTAAGAGCCAGCATAGCAGTCTCTGTGACCCACGGCAGGTAGGACAGCACTGGAAACTGAACGGCTCCCATTCCTTCTATCTTGACCCTTTCTTGAACAAGAAAATATGCTTCTAATGGAACAGTTCTCAGTCTTCCTTATGAGAAGATCCTGTATCTTTCGCCCTGGCAGATGTCACCCATGCCTTTCTGGTTTGGACATTTCACCATTGCAATCTGGGGAGTCAGTGGTTCCCAAGGTCCATGGTACATCCAGCCCCACACCTTGCTCCATCCAGAGACCAGCTCATGATACTTCCGTCCATTTAGAGGCATTTCAGACTGACTTTTATGCAGTTAGCTGTAAGCATTTCACCTCCCAACCTATGCCTGTTCTTTCAGCCCCAGACCACACATTTCAACTTAATAATTCGGCACCAGGCATGCATTTATGTTCTGCTTATACAGTAGCTGTAACCAAGGCATGAAACTTGTTAAAAGGCCAGGGCCCTATTCACGAGACACCTCATGGTGCCTTTTACTCTTAGAAAAGTAGGTTGACTCCCCCCAACACATACACACTGTAGTTATAGAGAATGTTGCACACAAAAGAAAAAGGGTGGAAAGTCTCAGACACTTGGCAACCAGGCAAGCAAATTTGATCATCTCCTTTCCTCCTCCCCTTTGTGAAATACAGTATTTATATTTTCCAGCCTCAGAGAAGATAGCAGAACATGATCTTTCACAAGAGAATTATAGACCTGCTTATTATAAAACAGATGTGCTCCCATGGCAAAGTGCCTTCTCCCTCCGCCCCCAGCTCCCTGTCGCTGTAGCTTACTTTTGCCTTCGCTGTAATTAATGTATCTGTGATTCCAACTGTCAGCGAGGCCTTCCCAGCCCACTGAGATTGGAGACGGGAAGTATGATGCCCCCTCCCCAACATCTTCACTCTATGTACAGAATTTCCTGTCCCAGACACCCAGGGTCAACCCTGACAAGAGTTAAGGGTGACATTCTGAATCCCTGCTCTAAACACCTTTGTTTTTTTTACCAGTACCCGTTTAGAGGGCTCTGCTAAATATTAGCAGTCCCTGGGAACAACTAAGAATTTTCCACCCCCGTCATATTCTGCTTATTTTCAAAAGGGAAAAAAAATAAATGTGCTATCACCATCAGCTACCCAGAACTGGAACTGTGTCCCCACGGCTTCTGTTTTCTCTCCTTTTTGTACAACCCTGACAGCCTTGTTCATGCCAGCCACAGGCCTACAACAACACTCTGCCACCACCACCAAAATCTAATAGGACAGAGTGGAGCCAGCTTAGGAGCAGGTCTGCCATGAAAATTCAAAATTGCTGTTTTCAGTCCCAAATGCCGTAGAGTGTATGAACGCCCTTACTGTTTTCAACCCTAGCAAATTCCTTGTTGCAATGTTAGGTAATTGTTCCACTGCTTAGAAACTGTCAAAAAAAAAAAAAAAAAAAAAAAAAAAAAGGCAAGTCTGTGGATTTCCAACTTCTTAAGACCAAACTGATACCTGATTTTCCTCGTGTTCCATTTTTCATCCCATGGTAAATATACTGCACGTAAAGCATAGGAGAAAATGGCCAATTAATCTTCTGGAGCTGGCGGCCAAGTTCAGGGAACTGCTTTTCACTGAAAGGCCCATTCCCTGGTGTATAACTTGAGGAAATCCCTCCTACCAATGCCAGAAACTCATGTGTGAGACCGTCCAACCCTGGTGAAATGTTGGCATCCAACCCCCCAGTAAAGAAGCCAATTCCTAAAATAGACTTCAGTTTGCACCGCTGCAGGACAACCTCAGAGCACTTAGGAAGTGGTAGACTAGGGTGGGTGTGCTGTCCGGGGCCACCCCTTCCCAAAGTTGAAATGTCTCTACGTGAAAACCATGGAAATCCACATCCCCTTCTGCTTCACTGTCTTTTCAGAGGACTCACAGTCACTTTCCTGTCATAGTGGTAAGGGTCATCTTGTTAGGAGCTGAGGGTAATCACTTCTTAGTTCTTTTCAACTAGGCCTATCCCCAAAAGAGAATATGGCTGGTGCTTGGGATTTGTGGTGCCCGACCCAGTGGTACCCTTCAGGCTCCTGAAAAGGAACTGTGCCATGATTCCCTCTCAGCTGCAGTGGGAACCAAGGTGTCTCTATCACTCTGGTTACTGAACACAGCCTGTGCTGGCCAGGTCTGGACTCCATGCTCATCTCTGCATGTTGAGTGTTCACCCCAGCTGTTAACACCAGATAGTTTCGTTCCTCCTCCTCCTCCAAGAGGCTTGGCTTCCAAACCTGAGGCTTTGTTCTGTATCCATTGGCCAAAAAAGGCCACATATAAATTAATTGTCAGGGCGAGGCTGGCATGATGCCACTCACCCTGAACACTTATTACAGAGACAGGCATTATCTGAGGTCCATTCCGCTCTGGAGTCAGGGTAAAGCCACTGCTGCTGCTCATATGTGTGTGCAGAATTATTCTTCTCCATTATCTGCTGCACTTTGTTTTTGAAATAACTAGACTATGAAATAAATCTTCAATTCTCTATTCCAATACTGCCTGGCTTCAATACAGATGTTATTTTATTTTATTACTTCTCACAGTAGATTGAGTACAATTTTTTATTGCACTTTTTATTTCTTGAGCTACCTACTTTGTTTCATACTTTGAAATAATGTGAAAAAGTAGAAAATTTGGGACACGACTGAAAGAAACAACACTGCTCTCTTTGGCATGAAGGGAGTCATTGGCAAATCCCTCTGCTTTCCCTTTCTGGGTGCCGTACTTGTCAGTGATGGGCATCAGGGACTTCAGATGTCCTGCTCCTTGTGCCACTCTTCTGACCCAAGTTAGTGCAACCAGCTGCTCTAGGTCGAGTCCGGGGATGGGTGAATAAATCCTGCTCAGTTAATCCAGACAGACAGATGTTGATTTCTATCGTGTGGGACAGTGTTTTGACAGTTAAAGCTTGACACCCAACAGCCTTTTTATCAACAGACTTTTCATTTCATTGGGTTCAAAAACTCTGACTGAGGGTTTTTTCTCTAGTACGTTTTTGTAGGTCCATGGCTGAAGTCAAATCCAAGCCATTTGTTAAACTCTAGGTAAAAGCAAAACAAATATAAGTGTGGAATATCCTCCTAAGCATAGCCACAGTTGTCAGGGGTTTTACTTACAATGGGTTCCAAGTGGCCACGTTACATGGCCCTGTGCTCACAAGGGTCCTCTGCTGTGCTGAAAGGCCATTAAATGAGATAACTGCTGCTTTGCTTTGGTTTCTCCCATGGGCTGCTCATCTTGTTGGAAAGCACTTGAATGAAGCCAATTGTTGCCCAGGGTAGAAAATTCAGGCACCTCCAACAACTCTCACACAGTGAGGATTGCTTCTGACTGGCCATGAACCACAAACCAGCCCCTCTCTCCTTCACTTGCTCTTCCTTGTCCCTAGTCTTGAATCCCAGCCCAGATTCAGGGCTCACAGCTAATAACCCACCCAGTGGACCACTGGGCCTATGGCCCCTTCTCCATGTTGGCCTTTCCACTTGTTTCTCTTCCCTGTAGGAGTGCCTTATAGTGCTGTCTAGTGCTTCTAGTCTATCTACCTGACCCACTTGAAGCCTGCAGGACCCTTCAACTAAATATGGATCCCTTCACCTCTTCCTGGCTGGCTGCTCCTCACACAAGTGCACCTGCAGCCCACATACCCCGAGATGCACGAAAGACCTTCCACCTTTGCTTAACCTGGTGCCTTAACCTCATGCATAAAGGGATTCACATGGCAAACATGGTTACAGTGGTACAAGCATTGGCTTCTTAGTGCCATTGGCGCTTTTACTAAGAGACACAACCAATCAAGGTTTTAACTTTGTTTCGTACTGTTTCTTAGTCACTCTTTTTGATTGCTTGCTTGCTTGCTTTCATTAACCAAACTCAGGGGATGTCATCTTGTCACCAAGGCCAATGGAGAGAGAAGTAAAACCAGCTATCCAGAATTGAATCAGTAAAGTCAATGAACTTAATCTTTTTCAGGTTCAAAAATTACACAAACACAAGGAGTTTCTTTTCCTTTACTGTATGAAGATTTTCTTTTTATTTTGCCACCTATTTTCCACATGGGAAGTGGAAGCCTCGTGGGTAAATTTTGATGGTAACATCTCTGTGTGGCATGGGCAGTCCACTGAGCTATCAGATTAGGCTCGTGCTACTAGAGGCCTATGTTCTGGCTTTGGTCACCTATCAGACTTTGACTGTGAATAACTGTTAGCCACCATCGAAGAAGTAAGGAAAAAAACCTATTCCTAGCAAATGGGAAAAGGAGAGGCAATGCCTAGGTTGCAAATGCAGAGTGTGATGTGGTGCTACAGAAGAGTTTTGCACAACTTGTTCTCAGGCTCCTGCATCAGATCCATGGGTTTTCCTCATTTCTGCTCATGCAGTACAGAATTGACTAAAATTTTGGCTTTGGGCTATTGTATCGCTCTCTGTTAAGCTATTTGTCATAGCTAATGTGTTAACTAACGTACATATGTGGGTTTTTTTCTGGATTATGTTGCCTTTTGTTTTGGCATAACTTATCCATATTTTTGTTTACATAATTTAAAAAAATATCAGTAACTGTAATAATATAAAACTGAAGTTGTGTTGTTGACAAGAACCTATTGCTTTTACAGTCATCTGTCACATAATTTAAGTGCACCCGTTCTTAATGTATAGAATTATCTTGCTCAATAAACAATTTAGAAAGTACTTTCTCTTCTCATAACAACTTCACTGAAATACTGTTTTTGAGAGGTGTTGAAAGCCCAAGACCAGCCCTGGATATTAGTTCAAAGTCAAGATTTGAGGTTTATTGGAAGTGAGCTACCAGGACTTTAAAATCTCTCTTAACAGTAGCCTTACAGATGGTCTTTGTTTTTTTGTTTCCTATATTCATCAATCTACAGTATTCTCATTAATCCTTCCCATGTTTATAAAAAATGGATTGTCACTTGTAAAAAGACACATGTCGTGTTAGCCTTATATGCTGAATCGAAACATGATTGCTTTTAGTTGTGAGACAAGCTGCCCCAGCTCATGCATTGAATGCCCTAACCAGCTCTTTCCCCAAGGCTTCCTGCTCTGGTTTCATCTTTCCTCTTCCGCACTCTCCAAATTAAATGGACATGTGCCAGGCTAAGGAACTGGTTCCATGTTTTTGGAGTGAAATAGCAAAGTGTAAAAAATAAAGAGTCGGTGTTTATGCTCCAGATAGCAGCCCTCTGAGAGTTGGGAGTGATTGAAAATGAGTGCAGCTACCTCCTGCCTGGGCTGGCCCTTACTCCTCCACCAAAAAGGCGGTGGGGCACAACAACCGTCCACCTGGAACTTTTCAAAAGCACCATTTAAACTCACTTTCCCAAAGAAGGACATTGAAAAGAGACCAGAACAGGCACCTCTGGTAAACATTTACCAAAGGTGAACCCTGAGCCCTACTCCCTGAGACACACCCAAACTGGGTCATGCCCAGCCTCTCCTACCCCACCCTCAGGAAACCAATCAAGTCTCACGCCCACTCTGTCCAAGGAATAACTGGACTTCATCCTCACACAAAACCTGCCACAGTCTATGATAAAAAAAGGGACAAGTTAATGTTTCACTGCCCCAAAGTAGACACACGTTGTAGTCCGAGCCCAGATTCCACTACTTCTCAGGACAGGTGAGCTTCCCCCAGTTGGAGTATACTAGTGTGGCCGAGCAACTCCAGATAGTTTGGGCATCATCAAAGAGGAAGATATGCAAAGATGCTGTCAAAGTTCATCTCCCCCCACCCTCAGGAGACAGTGATTTGAATCTCCCTTGTTTTCCTGTTCTGTTCTTGATGATAGCTCAAGAGGATGGCTTAAGGCAGTGGTTCCCACATTAGAAATACAAAAATAAGAGCAAAATGTCAGGTGTCCTCACAGACGGTTGAATCAGGATCTCTGAATGGGGCCTGAGTATTGTATTTTTTATAAAGTGCCAGGTGTGGGCTGGGATGGAGCTCAGTGGCAGAGCACTTGCCCAGCACGCACGAGTCCTTGGGTTTGATCCCAACACCACAAAAAGAAAGGAAAGGAAGAACAGAAGGACTCCCTGGGTGGTTCTGATGTATTCTGAAAGTCAAGAACCACAATCCTAAATGAAGTAGATTTGAAATAAACATTGGCTTGGCATATGGCAGTCAGCAGCGGGACAGCGTCACAGCGATTATGGAAGGACTCTAGAGCTTTAGTTGCCTTCCCCTTTTCCCGACAGAAACGAATAGTGCTTTGGAACTTGCTGCTCAAAGACTATAGTTTTCATAAAATCTTACCTTTATACCCCTTTCATTGTCTGTCAGGGTGCAGATAGCTTTTATTAATTCAGTATATACCAACCTCTAGAAAGCCTGGTGAATAGAAGTGTCATGACTGCAGGTGACTAAGCTGGCCCACAAAAGAGCCTCGTAGTGTCCCTTTCATTTTTTTATTCCTGCTGGCAAGGCTGGGATCATTCTTCAGATGCATACATGTGAGAGTATGCTTCAGGCCTGGGCCCATCCCAATGTACACACACCTCATCACTCTGAATGGTGATGTTTAAAATGAAAAACTACCAGATGCCTTTTACCGAGACAGGCTCAGGAAATTCAGGAAATCTTGCCCGAGTTCCAATTCCCCTTGGTTCTATAGAAGAACTAGGCTATAAAACAAACCAGAATCATTCCAAATCCAGGTACCTGTTGAACTGATGATGATTTTCAATTTCAACTGCCAGATAACAGATGAATGGAAACTTAGAAATTCTTGTCCTTCTTTATGAAGTCAGTATCTTAACTAAAGGCAAGTATTGCTCCCTGATGGAGCACTTCAACAAAGAGTCCAGAGTCTCTTACCAAAGGTGTCAACTGCTCCATGCCCCCGATGCTTAATACTCAGGAACACCCACAGCAGCAATAGTTTGCTACTAAATCACTGCAGGAAATAAGTGTGAAGGGGCCAGAATGCAACTAGGAATGAACTTAAGTCTACCAGGGCCTTCCCTAGGACTTCTTCCAAAGCAGCATCATTAGAAACCACATTCCTGATTGGGCGGCAGAGGGAGGGGCGGGAATACTTTGGATTTAAAAAAAAAAAAAATTGCATTAGAATCTGATTAGGGTAGAGGATTCTTCTCCCAAAATAACAAAGGTCTCTGGTACACAATACTGAGGAAGCACAGGCAAAACACAGCCAACAGAAAAATATAGTTCGTTCTTCCCTCATTTGCATCTATTCCCTTATAGTTTGGGCAGAAAAGTCTAGCCAGAAGAACAAATGGTTCCCATGGCTGAGCATATAGAAATTCTGATTTATGTGTACTGACATCCAATTTACCTGGACAATAGGGAAATTCATTACTCCACCACTTTTATTTCATATTCCTCCATTAAGAGCTATTGGTTTTAAGCAAATCAGCTAGAGTTCACGAGTTCATACAATATTTCAGATTCTGCCATGCAACCTCAGGCAGCTGTTGGTCTGGGGAAAATTCCTCCAGCTTTTGTCCAGACTCTCCCAATATGATCTGTTGTTCTGAGGCTGAAGAGCTGCTATTAGCACTGTAATTTTTCCAAATGAACATTGAGCTAAATTATCTCAAATGTATAAAGAAACATCTCTCACTGTGTTATGGAAAATTGCCTCCCAAATTACAAGACTATACAAAGCACATATTAATTCTGGGCCCAAGGACATCCAAATTGCCTTGGATTCCGTGCTGCATTGTGGTAACACTCTTAATAATGTCAGGCTCAGGATATCACAAGGTGCATGCTGTTATGAAAATAAAACGGAGTTTTTGTCCATTAGGATCACCCTACACACACCCAAGCCCAGCTAGAGGTATTTTGCTCTGAGATTCAAGTCTTTTGCAGAAGAAATAAATTCGAACTGCACAGGCAGGGAGTGAATTTGAATTCTAAACTGTTATCAACTCCCCCCCACACACACCCCCAAGATGGCTTTCTTACTGCTGCCCAGGAGTGAGGCAGCCTAGAAAGTAGCTGGTGGCAGTCACCGTGCCTAGGGGAGACGCTACCGAGGTGTCAGAAGTAGCTCCTGCTCTAGCACATTCAAGCCCATGCCAAGATCAAGGAAAATCAAACCCAAGGCCTCACGCATGCTAGGCAAGTACTCTAACCCTGAGCCACGTCCCCAGCCCTTTTTATTTGAGACAGAGTCTCAAAATAAAAGCTAAGTGGCCATTCCAAACCTAGCCAAATCGATGGACATTCCTTGGTATCATCTCAATTCCAAATAAAATGTATCTAATTGTTTCAGAACATCTTTTCTTGTTTTGTTTGAAGAGATGGTCTTTTTTGAAAAATAGAAATAAGAATTCAAATAACTCCTCCTGAAACCTTGATAATATGTAAAGAGTAGGATACCTCCATAGCATCTCTTCCCCCTTAAGAAAGATAAGGCACCCCCACTCTTCCTCTGAGGGCACTATCCCTTCTCTTCTCATTCAGGTAGTCCTGCCTGTCCATCCAAGTCCCTTCCTTCAGGGTAAGACCTCACATGAATCTCGGCAGCAAGAATTTAAATTTTGTGGGAAGCTGGGCGAGCATATTGGAAGGCAGCTTCTAAAGAAGATGTTAAAGAGAGTGTTAAATAACTGACTCATTGAAACAACCTGCTCAAGAAATAGGGTGAGATCCTACAGAGTTGAGTGGACAAAGAAACCAGCAAGCAAGAGTTCTTGTCTAGTCCCTAGCACCGTGTTGAGAACCAAGGCATTCTGAACCAACAACCTTGTCCTCCTGAGCAAGAGCATTGCACCATTCCTGACCTGTCTCCAGTGTCACCCCGACCCAAGGATGATTGGATTCAAACACCCTTATTCAGTTCTTGTCCTGGGTGAGTATTAAGTATTTGTGAAATAAAATTAAAAGGCTCAAAATTCTATGAGAGAGGATTTGCCTAGTAGATCTTCCCAAGTAAAATAAGCTGTCCAGATATTTTCTATAAATGTCACTGTTTGCACCATGTTTAGGTACTCAATCAATCGTTTTTTTCCATCAACATAAATAACTATTTGATTAAGACTGTTATCTAAAGTAGGCAGGAGGAGCCCACGAACATTTTTCATTATGGTCCAAATTTTTCAACTTTAATTTCCCCTTTTGTTGATCTCAGGCCACAGAAAGACATAGATAATGGAAGAGATGGAGTTCCCTGCTATGATGTGAACACAGGACCACAGCCAAAGTGACCATTCTCAAACTTTGGTCCACGAAACAGCAGTATGAGTGTTAGTAGGAATGTGTTAGAAATACAGGTTCTCAGGCCTCACCTAGAGCTACTATCCAAGACACTCGGTGCGGGGCCCAGGGATCTGTGTTTTCATCATCTTACACACACACACACACACACACACACACACACACACACACACGGGATTGTGTGCATACTGAATCTGAGACCTACTGTGTGCTAGGGAGCTTTACCAATAATTTGGCCCTCTCTGCCCTCATTTAGGGAGCAGATCTTTATGGAGCCTCCTATATGCCAACCCTCTGTGAGATTCTGGGGATTCAAAGACACAGAGACACAGCCTGCCCTCCAGAAGTACAGAGTAAACTGCTGCTGGGAGATCAGCTCTCATGAAGGTGGGAAGGACAAACTCTCAGTCCAGCCCTTAGATTCCTGGCTTTCATGCTCGGTGAATTTGGTCAAGTTACGTAACCTCTGCGACTAAGAAGCCCCGTTTCCTTATATGTCTTTTCTGTGAGGGTAATAGAAGTTATGGGGTTGTCATGAGATTTAAGTAAAATTAAGTAAAATAAAATACAAGACACTTAGCAGTGGCTCGGTGCACAGGAATGGAGGAATCGAGGTCAGGGTCTATTATTTCAGGGTGCAAGGAGACTATGAAAGAGGGTGTGTGTCTAGTCTTCCTGAGCAGAGAAAGCTTCCCAGGAAGGCACGGTTGGGGTTGGTCTAGCACGGTGAGTCATTGTGTATAAAGGAAGGGCGTGGGCTGGAACAAGGTGGCACTAGGCTCCAGGTGACCTTCGTGGATTTCTGGGGCATTCTCCAGCAGGCCCGAGAGCCCTGGAAGCATCATTTGGCTTTGATTTTGTTCTCGTCTGCCATCGGGCCTGACTCCTCTTTAGGATCACTTTATAGGTCAGCGAAGGGGTAGGGATGTAGGTCAGCAATAGAGTGCTTTCCTAGCATGCATAAGGCCAATCCCAAGTAACCCCCCCCCCCACACACACACACACATTGTACAGGATAGAGGTCAGCATAGCCTTCCATATTATGTCCTGGATGTCCCTGGAGTCTGATATACCATAAGAAAATAGCTAAACCTCTCCTCTTTCTGGCTCTCACAGCCCAGAAATGTGGTTGAAATAGAGACACCACCACAGACCAGTCTCAAACACTCAGCTTTCAGTTCCCTGTTCTGTGGAGAGTTTTGCTCTGAGCCTTTTCTCACCAGCCTCTTCCATCGTTCCATTTGGTGGCAGAAACCCAGGAGTCTTGGAGTCCTGGTCAGGGAAATGGGCTCTACCTGTTTCCCTTCCCCAAGAAGGGCCATCACCCACACCTCACCTTCACCTCCTTCCCATCCCACCACCACCAGGGACCTGAACCAACTGCAGCACAGTCTATATTTTTCCAAAAATAATTCTTTTCTCCTTGGATTTTTTTTTATTATTATTAATTTAGAAAGCCCAGCACAAACCAGAGTGCTGGGCCCCCTCTGTGCCTCCACACCCCCCTCCACCAGGAACCTGGGCCTCCTGTCCTCCACCACCTCCTCCTCCTCCTCCTCTCCTTTTATTTCCATGGCTCCCTGATTGGAAAAGAGTGGGCCCCCTTCTTCCTCCCCAACTCCACAATTGTCACCGCCAATTAGTGCATTGTTAGGACACACAATGGCGTTACTGTAGCCAGTGGAACGGGAGGCCTTTGTGCTTCTCCAACCGGCCATGGGGGCAGTCAAGTTTCATTTAGAGACTTAAAACACAACACCAGAAGAGAAGTAAAAAGCACCCAGAAAAAAAAATTAGTGGTGGTGGTGGGGGGGGGACATATATACACACAGAGAGAGAAAAGAAAAAAGAAAGAAAAAAAGGAGAAAGTGAAGACAAAGATGAAGGAGAAGAAAGACTGTGGCAACCAAACGTTGAAAGGGGGAAAGAAAAAATCTGCTATTCAGGGGTTGGCTCCGACTCATGAAAAGACCCAAGTGGTGGCTACACACTGAAGTCTCCCCCTCAGAACACAAAAAGGACTCAAGCTTAACAGTAATTAGTGGCCTGATTGTGCTTGGAACACTGTGTGTCTTTAGAAGATCTTTCCAACTTTTTATACTTTTTTTTTTTTCCAGTCTTCTCCAATAAAGAGGATGGGAGGAGAAAGGTAGGGGCTGGGGAGAAAGTAAGGGACCTGCGGAGCCACATTCTCCCAGCCGTCTGGGGTGGGGGCAATTCAGCCTTTCTCTTTGACAGGTAAATTGGATTTTATTCTCTAAAGCTTGTAACTAATTATAGACGGTATTTTCCTGTAAGAATGTGACATATGGGTGCGTTTTGGAGTCACTGTTTTATTGGTCTCAAGTACCTTTCGAGCAGCCTAGCCCTTTTTGCAGCCTGGAAGATGCCCCCAGAGGGAGGCCCAGGTCTTTCATCCAGAGCCCACGGGCTGTGGGTCTGTTTGCTTTTTTTTTTTTTTTTTTTCCCTCTGTCAGCAAAATTTCTATATCTAGGAGAGTCTTTCCTACTTGTAAAATTAATATCCCAGTTTAAAGAGCGATCCACCTGAGGAGGCAGCCTTTGCATCTGAGTGCAACTGTCCCCTGTACCTGTGTGTTGGTGACATCACCTCCTGGTCTTCTTCCTCCCTCTTCCTCCTCACCTATCCCTAAAGCAACCAGACATGTTCCTGCTTGTTAGAGCACAGAGCAAGGGATGTTCAGAAGGGCAAAGTGGCCACCCCAAAGATGGGCTCATTCAGTGGACACCCAAGTTCATCCTCACTATTATCCTCCCACCTGCCCCCATCACATCTCCTAATTTCTAGAAAGTTCAGAGTTACCTCAACAAGTCTCCCTTACAAAACAAGGATGTTCATGTGTTGCTGTTTTTTTTAAAAAAAAAAAAAAAAAACAGTAATTAGTGGCCTGGAGTCTGATATACCATAAGAAAATAGCTAAATGTTTGGAGCAACCTAGCTCCATGTGGCCAAGCCATGACTTGTACCTACCTCACTCTGTGACTTGTGTTTTCATTTCCCTTCAAATCTGCCTCTCTTTCCGAAGAACTGATGCTTCCCCCACCCACCCCCTTTTTTATGAATAAGCTATTTGGAAATATCTGCTCATGGAAGGGTTAAAAAAAATCTCCCCCATCATTAGATACAAGAGCATCAGAATTTACTGGGAGGGAAAGTCAGGGAGGGGACCACCCTGGATGTAAAGACAAGTCCTAACACACATCCCACCAACAGGTGACAGTGGGAAGGTCCCTCTTGGCAGGTGAGCCTCAGTTACTTGTATGTAAAAGGTGAGTCATTGCACTCATCTTGAGGTGTTGAGGTGAGGATCGGAGACTTCTGTCAATGGGAGGGGCCCTGGCACTGAGCACCGCCGGCTGCTACTGGAGGTACCGCACAGTTTGGTTCTTTTCTATTCTTTCCTGCTATATATAGAATTGTCCTGGGCTCTTGATGACTGTCTTGTCACTTACTGGCTCCACAGCCATCAATGCCCCCCAGAAAGGCACATCCTCATTCAGCCCTCTGATAATGGCTCATGGAACATCACAAGTCCCCAAGTCAGGAAATGCAAATCTGAAGGGGGTTGTCATGAAACCAAGGATGATTTTGCTGCCTCCAAATGCTGTAATGTGGGCCCGGTGCGCTGGCGCATGCCTGTAATCCCATCAGCTCGGGAGACTGAGGCAGGAGGATCACCAGTTCAAAGCCAGCCTCAGCAAAAGTAAGCAACTCAGTGAGACCCTGTCTCTAAATAAAATACAGAATAGGGCTGGGGATGTGGTTCAGTGGTCAAGTGCCCCTCCGTTCAATTCCTAATACCAAAAAAAAAAAAATAGATAAATACTGTATTGCTAGGTAGGGTGAAGTGGGGATTTATTGGGCTCCCTCTAGATTTGGGTCAGAGAAAACAGCTGCCTCTGTAGAAACAGAGTAAGGGAATTCCCAAAAGAGTTCTTGGCCAGGGGCACGTGGCAGGCCCATGAGCCACTCGTGCTTTACCTCCACCCTCAGCCTTTTGCTGAGGGTGAGATAACGGAAGCCCAAAGACTCCAGAACCCACAAAGAGGGAGGCACAAGAGATATCCGTGGAGGGTGGCCTGGTCACGTGCCGCGCCATCAGGGTCCCCTCATCAAGTTCCCCACCCCCAGAGCTTTTAAGGCCCCAGTTCCTCGCCGCCCACTGCTGTGCTCTTCCCCCACCAGCTTCCTCTAGACCACTTGGACACTTCTTCACCAGACTTCCTTCAGCTGGGAGCGTGGCTTGGTTCATGCAGCCTCATCTTGCCTCATCTCAGCTTAAAAATATCTTGTCAGGACAAATTTCAAGCTCCAAACTGTCACTAGAAAGCATTTGATAATATGGTCCTACTTTCTCTTTAACTTCTCCTGCCACTGGGATGGCTTGCTTTGTGGACACACAACCTGGGCACCTGCTGGCTTTAATGCCTACCTGCTGCCAGCTTGAAATTCTGAATAATTTTGGACCAAAGGTCCCTGCATTTTCATTTTACACCAGCTTTGCCTGTGGTTTGCATGCATTTCCCTGGAAGCCTGTGCTATAAACTTCATCTCCAATTCAACAGAGGTGGCACCTTTGAGACCCCAAGAGGCCGTGAGTGCTCTCCCCTCATAAATGTACTCATGCTGGCTATAGAAGGGCTCAAGGCTGCGAGCTCAAACTCTGCCTCCTACCTACCACAGGGTGACACAGCCAGAAGATCCTCGCCAGACACCAACCCCTGGATACTGGACTTCTCAGCCACCAGGACTATGAAAAATCATTGTTTTCTTTATATATCGCTCAGTTTGTGGTCACAAAGCAGACTAAGATGTCCCACAAATATGGTGGCCAGTCCTGCGACCCTCAACTTCCCACTTCGTATTCCTCCTCACCAAACACCCTTCCGTTTTCCAAAGCTTTTTGTAATCCCCTCTAAATCTAGTCACCCTTCAAATCTTTGCCTATATATCTTTCTTTGAGAATCTTCACTGATCTCCTCCCCAAATGATTTATTGCCCCTTGGCAAATGTCCACTTTTGAGCTTATTATAACTTATTCTTATTAATTTCCTGCCTCAATTTAGAGATTAGGAATCCCAAAGGGGTATAATTTGTATCTTCCACAGTACCAGGGTGTCTAGATTTTACTCAAGTGACATTGAACCAAGTGGAATATTTAAGAAATAAATATTTATTAAAGTGTCATCATATGTCATCTTATAATAGCATTGAAAACTTGGGACTTAATGAATTCAGCTTTCACTCCAGTGACTTCACCTGTGCATCTGTACAGATTTATAGGACTATATCCTCACTCTAACCTTACCCAGGGCCCTCAGGCCGTGGAGCAGCTCCCCACTGTCTGGGACCAATTAGGCAACTTCTGTTATGAGGTTTGTCTTAGAGTAACACCATCCAATAGAATGTCCTGGAATGATGGAAATGTCCTGTAGCTGCTCTGTCCAGCATGGTAGCCACTATTCATGTATGCTATTGAGCCCTTGAAATATAACCAAAGCAACTGAGGAACTGAAGATTTAATTTGATTTCATTTTAATTATAAGTAACGCATTGCTTCCTGATGGAGATATGCTATGAGAAATGCGTAGTTAGGCAATTTCATCATTGTGTGAAATCATACGGTGTATTTACACAAACTGAGACAGCTATGACATCAGTCGGTGATAAGATCTCACGGGACCACCATCATATATGCAGTTCATCATAACTAACTAAACATCATTACTGACTCTAAATGCACATAGGCTCATGTGGCTGGTGGTTCCCATATTGGACTGCACAATCTCCCATAGTGTTACTGATCCTTGTCATGAGCTGAGAAGCATGTAAGCTCACAAACTTGTTGCTTCAGAAAGACTTTTTTTTTTTTTTTTTTGCAATGAGAAGCCTTTGAGTACCTCTTAAGAAGAAAGTTTGACTGTGGAAAGGAAAACAATCTTTTCTGACTTCCCCGAGTGACACCAGCAACTTCTTTCCACACACATACAGACAACCACATCTGGAACTCTCCCTGCTGCAGCTATATTTGGTCCTACCTGTGAAATGAGAAAACAAAAAGCCTTCCACACCTGGGGGGGAAATACCTGTTGGGGTCAAATACTTCTATTATGGTTACCAAGGGCAATAAGACCAGTTTACATTCCTTTCCTCCAACGTTTTCAGAAGATTCCTATTAAGGTGAGTTACAGTTCTGCACAGGTCCTGTGCAGTCAGGATCACAGCCCCAGACATGATACTAGCAGAAGGTCATCGGATGCTGGCTTGTTCAACACTAAGTGAAGCAGAAACAGAGAGAGAAAATTCCATTTTTGGAGGTACATTGTCCCACGTCCCCCCCCCGACCGCCACCCCACAACATACACACACAGAGAACTCCTGTGACTGATAACAGGGAACAGTACAATGCATGGAGACAATTTCAAAGGTGAGAGCACCTGGGTCAGTCAACCCCACAGCAAACCTAATGACCAAGGATCAGGACTGTCCCTGCAAATCACAGAAGAGAGAGCCCCTCCCCCCCCCCGCCTCTTCATATTTAAAATGATCCACAAAGTGGTAGAAGAGGGAAAACCTCTAGAAGATTTGAATTATAATTCCATATGCTATTTAAAATATCATCCTCAAAAGGATAAGTTCATGTCAAGGCTCCAAGAAAATGTGGGTCCTTCTCCTCCCCTCAGGCTGCCACCCTGCCAGTGTAACAACTGGCTCTGGATCCTGCACACTGCTGTCTCAGAGTCTCCTCTTCCTCCTCTGTGAAATGGAAGCACAAGAGCAATACTGCTGCCTGCTGAGGATCCAAGCCCAGCCTGAGCCTGCGCACATCGCGAAGCTCCCTCCAAGGCACTCGGTCAAGTGGAGAACAAAGGCTCTTCACGGGCTCCCCAGCCGGGGCAGGAAAGTAGCAGCCACTACCTACAGGGAGCCATCTTCAGAATTCCAGGGGCAGAAGAAGCCAGAAGGATGTGAGCTCTCCCAGGCCCAGGAATTGGCCCGTGGGCCTGGCTTGGTCCCCACACGGATTCCAACTGTTCCAGAAGAAATGCGAGTTAGGCAGCCCACTCCACCCCTGCACTGAACACAGAGGCCACTTACACTGTTTGCTCAAATCCAGACCTTTCTTTGGAGGTAGATCAGGTTACTGGCCAGGTGATTATTGTTTCTAATGGTCTGCAAACAGGTTCTCAACCGTTAACCCCTCCAGCCTCTGGGAGTACTTGACAAGCCAACTGGGCAGAGGCAAAGCAGGCACCACCCTGAGAGCTCCATGGTTTGACAGACACGCAAAGAACTGCCGAATTGAGTAGGGTCCTGTGCCAACGGGTTGAGGCCCAGCTCTAAGCTGTGCTCCCCAAATGGCCTGTGGCTCCTCCCAGTGTTCTTAGATTCCCAGGAGGACCTTGAGTTTAAGCCAGGGGCTGGAGAACTCATAGGTGTGCCAGGCATTGTTCACAAAGTAAAGAAAAGAGGCAAGTTTGAGAGGCATTAAGGCCTTCCTGCCTGTCAGTCTGAATTCTTGAGCCTCCACTGCTGATCAGTGTGAGCTTGGGCAAGTGGCTTAACTTCTCTGTGCCTCAGTTTCCTCATCTATACAGTATGCATAAAAATGGAATCCTTCCTGTGGTGTTGTGTGGCAAAGTGTCGATAAGGCCTAGAGAGCACTTAGCAAAATACCAGCACATAAGTAAGCACACAATAAACAGTAGCTGCTGTTATTATTTTAATAATATTTTAATATATGCAGAACTGTTGAAGTTAATAAAATGCAAGTTCGTTTTCAGACACTGCAGTTAAATTAAAAGCCGTTTTTCTTTTCCCGTGTACTTTCCTGTTCCATAGATTTCAAAAGGAGGAATGTCAGTGGGTGTTCAGGCCTTCAGGAGGGGTCCTCGTTCTTGGGGTACCGCTGACCTAGCCTCTGAGGGATCAGCGCGTCCCCCACACCCAAGTTTGCACAGTGGAAGTGAAGAAGAGGCAGGTGGAATTTAATGAGCACCACCGGAGGGGTCAGGAAAAGAGACGCAGGGAAAAGGGGATGGGAACCTGGATGAGGTGGGAGTGGGGACTGTCTTAAAAGTAGAGCAGTGAGGAAAATATGATGTCACCAAAACATTCTTTACCCATGAGTGGCACCCACAAAATCATCCGAAGTGCTCCAACATGGAAAAACAATTAATAATTAACAAAAGAGCAGGAAATTATTGAGGCTCAGAAATGGCTGTTTTTAATCTCATGCCTCGTGGCACAAAGACGCCTTCCTTTAGCACTATGTGCCGCCACAGAGCAGGTAACAGCACAATGTTCAGGAAAGTTCTGAGGGGAAGTCATCCATATCTACCTAGAAAGGGTCTCCAGAAGGTTATGGAATGAAACGAGGGACAGCAGTTAACTCCAATGTGAAATTTGGATACAGGAAAGTAATAAATGTTGCTTATTTCTTTATTTCTTATAATTTTGCAAGTCATGTACTATTTTTATTTTTATCTTTGAAATTCAGACATGACTAGATTGAGGTGCACAGATCTTAAGTGCACAGTTTGATCAGTTTTTTGTTTTTGTTTTGTACTGAGGATTGAACCCAGGGGTGCTTAACCACTGAGCCACATCTCCAGCACTTTTTTTGTATTTTATTCAGAGGCAGGGTCTCGCTGAGTTGCTTAGGGCCTAGCTAAATTGCTAAGGCTAGCTTTGAACTCTCGATCCTCCTGCCTCAATCTCCTAAGCTTCTGGGATTACAGGGATGTGCCGCCCTGCTCAGCTAGTTTGATCAGTTCTAAAATAGGCATCCATCCATGTAACCCCCACTCCCATCAAGAAAGGAACATTGAGGGAGAGTAGAGAGGGTGCATGGGGGCAGGAAAGATGGTGGAATGAGAAGGACATCATTACCCTAGGTTCATGTATGACTGCACATATGGTGTGACACTCCATCATGCAAAGTTGTGCTGCAATTCTGCCCAACGAATCAAAATGCATTCTGCTGTCATAGATGCCTAATTAAAACATTAATTAATTTAAAAAGAAAAGAAAGGAATATTTTCACAATATAGAACTTCAAAAAGTTCCCTCATGCCCCTTCCAATTAGCCCCCAGCATCTTCCTATACCTCTTCTGTTTCCCTATCCTTCTAGCTCTGCAGGGAAACACTAAACTCATTTCTGCTTTTCCCCCTGTATGTTATAAAACTTAGGCAACAGATTCATAATGAATGCTCTGATCTCTGGCTTCTCTCACTTGGCACAGTGTTTGGAAGATTCACCCATGCTAATACACGTATCAGTAGTTTGTGCCTTTTTATTGATGAGTGGTCAGACATTGCAAGGACCTCCCAGTTTGTGTATCCCCTGTTACAACGCATCAGGCTGTTTTCAGTCTTTAATTATTATCAGTCAAGATGAAAAAAAAAAAAAAACCTGACACCTAACTCTTCTTGAGACCACAGCTTTTCTCTCTAAGATAAAGATCTAGAAGTAGAATTGCTGGATTAAAGTGACTGCTTTAATTATTCTCACTTTTACTCAGGGCCTCATAATCCAGTGTCAAAATAAAGTGAAGGCAAAGAGAATTGGAGAGGTGGGGGGGATACAAGCTGGGAGGTAGCATTTTAGATTGAGAAGGTCCCAGAAATTGTGACTTGGAAGACCTTGCCCGAGCCTGGGCTGTCCTGGAAACCAGCTCTTTGTGTAAGTCAATCACTCTGGGCCCCAGTTCCCTCATCTGTACAAGAGCAATGTTGCTAAAGAGATGGAAGGAAGGAGACATGCCAAAAATGAGGTGGCTTGGGGGCTGGGGTTGTGGCTCAGTGGTAGGGCGCTCACCTAGCATATGTGAGGCCCTGGGTCCGATCCTCAGCGCCACATAAAAATAAATAAATAAAATAAAGGTAATGCGTCCAACTACAACTAGAAATTAAATATTAAAAAGGGGGGGGGGTGGCTTGTTGTCAGCTGTCTTGCCCTGGCTTTGAGTTGGGGACACATACCACACCCCCATCAGGGAAAAGTGAGGAAGAGGATGCTCGCTGGGGCTTCATGGACCTGGCTGAGAAGGAATGAATGAGCAGCTTGTCTAGATCCAAGAAGTTCTCTTCAGTTCTTAGCCCACCGTTGATCGGGGTGAATTCCCTGCCTTTTGCGCCTACTCCTTCTTCCTCCATAACCCAGACGGCAGGAAACCCAAGCCAGGTTTCACAGGCCCATGATATATCTAAGTGCTCAGGCAGGATGAACTGGGGTGCAGGTGTGAAGGTGGACCGAGGGGCAGCGTGCCCTTTGGCAGTTGTAGAGTGAGACTTCAGCCTTGGACCCCCAGCCAAAGGTGGCTCGGCAGGGGCTGATGAAGAGCCTGGGCAGGTCATTGGTCATCATCTACATTGGCCCCTAGTTCCTCCTGCTCCATGACCAGCGGGAGGTCAGGGGACCTGGGCTTTCACTTGTGTCTCTTCGCGTTCCCTGTCAACAGTAATGGTGTCCACTGAATGTTGATGGAGGAGGGAACCGTTGTTCTTGAAGCTTCAAGCTGGGGAGAAAAGAGGCTGAGGAAACATTTTTAAGGCATTGCAGGAAGGCTGAGCTGCCCCCAGTGACCTAATGTTAGAATTGTTGGTTCCAGAGTGTTAGATTTTCCTGCTGAACAATTCCAATATGTTTAAAATTCCAATCAGCCTTAAAATTCTAAGCCCTTCTCCTGGAACGATCCCTTTGTTTATGGGCAGGAACCCTTTCCCTCTGTGTCCCTGCCTCTGGCAAGATTTTAAACATCGTTAAGGCTGAAAACACATCATACAAACTAGAATTTTAGAAAGAGGAGAGGAGGAGAGGAGAATGTGAGTGTCTTTATTTTACAGATTTGTCCCTTCCTGGCTAGTGGGGTGTTTATGGCTCTGATTGTAATAATTTTGTCTGGATCTATTAGCTCGTATTTTATCAAAGTGCTTTACTATTGTTTTTGTTCCTTGTTCACAAAACCACAATCTTGGGAAGGAGACGATTGGGCAACTGGGAGAAGCACAGAAATAGAAGGGAAGCCGAGATTCTGGATGTGACTACAAGGCCAAGGCCTGAGGAGTAGCTAGCGCTGTCTTGCTCCTTTCTGAAAGTTGAATTGGGGGACATTCACTTGCATTTTGTTTCAAAAAATAAACGCAACCTGAAAAGTAAGCTTGGATTCTCGTCTTGCCCTCTACCAACCAAGGAAGGTAGGACAAGCTGCTTCACATCCCAGCCCTTCAGAGAACTCCCGTTCAGCAGCACGTGTTGTTTCAGTCAGCTTGCCGTCAGGGTGGAAGAGTGTGGCAGAGGGAAGCAGCTCACATGATGATCAGGAAGCAGAGAGAGAGGTCACCACTGGCCAGATACAAGTATATATCCCAAAGCCACCTCCCAGTTCCCTCCTCCTTCAGCCACACCCTACCATTTCATTTACCACTCAGTAATCTCTATCAGGGGAGTAATTCACTGGGTGAAGACACTTACAACCCAATCATTTCTCCTCTGAACTTTCTTGCATTGTCTCACATGTGAGCTTTTGGGGGACACCTGGCATCCAAACCATAACACATGTAAAGCAGGCTGACTGTCAAGACAGGAAGTGTGGCATAAGAAGTCACAGTAAAAGGTGCTGAGGAGTAAGGTGTAGGACAGAGAGAACAGCAACTCAAGGACCTCCCCAAGGAGTTACTTCTTGTCTCTTCCAGTCTTCTCTCTCAGTATCCTTGTTGCTAGTTTCCCAGTCCAATGGAACAGCATGCCTGTGCACACGCACGCGCACGCACACGCACACACACACACACACACACACACACACAGATTTCCTGAAGAACTCTGTTTCCCTGGTCTGCCATGCCCCCACTTGTAAAGGGCCAAATGGTTCCTGGCGAAGTAGTGGGGCCCCAGGTGGACAGGGTGCTGCAGGCCAGGGAGAAATGCACATCCCACTTCCCAGTGGGCCTATTTGCATCTAGGAGATTACTTAATTTCATTTTTAAACAGGGCCATATTATTCATTGGAGGACTCTTATAAGGATTAAATTAACACATGTATGTTTAGTATACTGCTAGCACCTAATAAGTGCTCCAATATATATTTGATTTGAAAAAACAAAAGAAAGGGCAGAATGATCAATGGGTGTTTGGGAGGAGCTTGGAAAAAATGTTATCCAGGGAAAGAAACTTAGACGTGGGCAGTAAAGGATCCATGAAGTCAGGGATACAGTGCCAGATATACTATTGGCATTTGATAAATAGTTGTCCAGTGAATTACTCCAGGTGACACGAGTTGGAGAGCAAACTATAAAGTCCTGTGATTGTTGTGTTCTTTTATTTCACTGGCATTAGTAAGTGCTAAGCATGGTGGCAGTCTCCTGGGGAGATAAGGAAGCCAGACTCTGCCTTCCTGAGATGTGACAGAAAAGTCGGGTTTGGGGATTGTGTTTGGGGTGAGGAGGAAGGTGAATGAACTGGAAAAGTATGAGGGAAGCTGGTGGGTCGGAGTCCAGCCAGGGGCTCTTGCTGTGGCTTGTCAGCAAGAGGCTCGGCCACGAATGTGGCCAGAGGTGCCAGGGGACCATCTCAATAGGTGGAGGGAGGGAGAAGATCTCAAGATAAATTCAGGGTTTCAAGGTGGGTTTTCTGTCCAGGTGTTGGCCATTGGAGAGTGGAACCTCACTTGCCATAGTCATAATGGGGGAGGATGCTGTCCCTCAATCTAGAAGGCAGTGGCCAGTGTCAGAGAACTCTTGGGACATGACTCCCCTTATTGTGGGATTTAGCAGAGCAGGGCTTTACCCAGTGCCCCTGAGAGCTGGCAAAATGATAAACTACCCCCTTCCCTCTTGACCAGAAACTCTGCTCTGCTCACAACAGGGAGACCGAGAGTCACCTTGGCCTTTAAGAGTTCCCCTGTGAGACACAGAATGCCACAGGCTGAGACCCAAGGCCTGGAGGCTTTTTGAAAGGCTCAGGAATTGGATTGAGCTCAGAGGAGCTTAACCAAATGTCAGAGAGAGGCACCTTTCAGTGTACAGCCTGCAGTTTAATTGGTGCCTCCTTAATGTGGCATTAACTGTTCCCATCTCACTCCATTTTATTTACTTTTCTCTCTTACACCACATCCCTTATGTTGGAAGATTGTTATCTATCCATCATTGAACACCCATTGATTGCCAACATGCTGGAGATACAGAGAAATAAGACCGAATCCCAGCTTGGCAATAGTTATCCAAAAGCTAAATGTGATTATAACCTTAGGAACTTTGACCCACCAAATTCAACTTACAAGAATTTATTCTAAAGATATACTTCCACAGGTACCAAAATTTATAGGTAAAACCGCAATCCCTGCAGTATGTTAAATAACAAAATTAGGGCTAGAGATGTCTACCAATAGTGAGCACATGAAATAGATTGTGATAAACCTAAATAATAAAATTCTGGGGCTGAGGTTGTGGCTCAGTGGCAGAGCGCTTGCCTCACAAATGTGAGGCACTGGGTTCGATCCTTAGCACCACATAAAAATAAATAAACAAAATAAAGATATTGTGCCCATGAATAACTAAACAAAATTTAAAAAATAATAAAATTCTGATTTTCAAAAAAGGTTGATCTTTATGCAATGTTAGGGAAATATCTCCAAGAAAGATTATTTAGTGAAAAGATGTAAATTATAATACTTTTTTCTTCTTTTTGATACTAGGCATTGAACCCAGGGGCACTTTGTCACTGAATCACATCCCCAACTCTTGTTATTTTTTATTTTGAGCAGGATGTCACTAAGTTGCTTAGGGTCTCGTTAAATTGCTAAGGCTGACCTAGAACTTGTGACACCCCACCCCACCACCGCCCCCCTCCGCAGCCTTTTGAATTGCTGGGATCACACGTGAGTGCCACCAACCCTGACTGATTTTTAAAAATATACGTAACTTTATAGAGAGAGACCATCTAGATTCTGTAGCTGAGCCGTACAACAGGTAGCTACTGAAATGTGGCTTGTCTGCACTGAAGTATGCTACATGTTTAAAATACACAGCAGATTTTGAAGACTCACTACAAATACAGGAATGTAAAATATTTCAAAAATTTACTTTTGAGTATATGTGAAACAATATTTTGGATATATGGAGTTTGATAATATATGTTGAAATGAATGTCACCTTAAAGCTTTTTGGTTTTCGTGTGACAATAAGACAATGTAAAATCTGTGGCTCACAAGTGCTTCTGTTGGACAATTGCATCCTAGGGGAGGGGCTGGCAGGGCCACATCAAGCTGAATTATGTTTTTGTACATTGTGTAATTGGAACACAGCCCTGAACATTTGTTTAGGTATCATCTGTGGCTACTGACAAAAACTTTCTCCTTTGACCAAGCCTGAGTCATCTTTTCTGAGTTCTCTGCTCCACTGGGCCGACCTTGGGTTTACCTCTCTGTCCCTGTAGAATCCAATTTGAGAAAGAATCCTACTGAATTGGTTTACTGAAAATTCCTCGCCCTCGATATCCTATCAACCTCACCTAACTTCAGCAAGAATTCCACTGGATTAGTCCAGCAAGACTCCCCCTTACTCCCAGTGTTTTCCTCTTGATAATTTTTCATCCACTGACCCCCATCTGCTCCTTGGTTTTAAATCCCCACTTGTCCCCATTGGAGTCAAACCTCATCTCTCTCCCCCACTGCAAAACCCCATGCAGTGGTCCCTATAACTATGGCAATATAGCCCCCTTCCTATCTCTAACAAATATGGTGAATAATTTCTTTTTAACATTACTTTCCTGCTTTAAGGTGAAAGTCAAATGGTTGCAAAAACATACAACCACAAATCCAAAAATATTTATTACTTAGTTCTTTACAGGAAAAAGGGTCTCAGCATTAACCCAACCATGATTCTAGAGAAATCTATAAAATCCACTGTCTACCATGATTACCTTTGGGAGCTGAGATTAAGGCAGATTCTTAGATTCCCCCTTCTCCCTCTTTAAGAATATATTATTTTCATCAACAGGAGGAAAAAACAATTAAAAGAAACTTTAAAAACCTGCCCTCAAGTGCTGCACATTCTAATAGGGTGGCGGTCAGGAAGCAAGTAAATAAGTCAAGAGCCAAGGAAAGGTACAAGTTCAGTAACTTTTTTTTTTTTTTTTTGCAATGTCAAGTATACAATAATAATAGCCAGCAATTGTTGAAGGCTTACTGGTGTTGGCCACTGTGTATAATAGTCCCTCCTCATCAGAGGGGGATGGGTTCCAGGACCCCTGCAGATTCCAGAATGGAGAATGTTCAAGTCCCTTACATGAAATATGGTGTCATATTTGCATATAACCTATACACATCGTCCTGCATACTTTAAATCATCTGTAGATGACTTATAATAACCTAATCAAATGAAAACTCTGTGTAAATAGTTGTTATGCTGGGGCTGGGTTGTGGTTCAGAGGTAGAGCGCTCGCCTACCATATGTGAAACATTGGATTTGATCCTCAGCACCACATAAAAATAAAATAAAGATATTGTGTCCACCTATAACTAAAAAGTAAATATTAAAAAATAGTTGTTATGCTGCATTATTTAGGGAATGGTGACAAGAAATTTGTACATGTTCAGTGCAGATGGATTCAGTTTTTTTTTTTTTTTTTTTTTTTTTTTTGTGGGGCTGGGGATTGAACCCAGGGCCTTGTGCATGCCAGGCAAACACCCTACCAACTGAGCTATATCCCCAGCAAACTTATTTTTAAATATTGATTCAAGGTTGGTTGAATCTGAGGCTGTCGAACCCACAGATATAGAGGGCTAACAATAATGCTTTCTAATTAGTTGAATTAAATGATATTTAATCACAGAATCCTCATTTTATATTTGAGGAAATTGAAGCCCAGAGACATTAAAACTTGCTAAACTAAAGAAGTCCAAGCTCTTAACCAGGCTGGACCACACTGGTCAGTTCGCCTGGAAAAGTAGTGTCCATAAAACCAAAGAAGCCCTTTTACTTCACATCCCATCTCTGTTTCCCTAAACTGCATTTCCTTCTGTTTTCCTATTGTAGTCTCAAATCCAAGAAAGGTGGTTTTGGAGCTACCCTTCTCTGGGAAGCACTAAATGCCTTTAAAAATCTTTTCATTATGGCATATCCTGTTTGTAAACTACTACCACAATCCAGAAGCAAAAGGCAACTTTCCCATCTTGCCCCTTCCTTCCCCATTTCCCTGGAAGACAGCCTCATACTTCAAGCATCAATCATGTCTTTTGCAGACGCAGTACACAGCGATACTATCAGGAGTCTTACTTGTATCGCTCAGTATAAAGTGGTTCTTTTTACACAATTGCACTCATAATCTACTTATTTTTTAGACAGCTGTCTACTATTTTAGTAATTCCTTTTTAATGAAAACATCAGTTAAAGCTCTGAGTGAATTCTAGAAAAGCACTTTTAAGAACCACTTCTTTGCTTTCAGGAAGTGGGTTTATCTTCATGACTTTTCACTGGGCCCAACAGCAGACTAAGTACAGCTCTGAATCTGTGCTGCAAGAATGGTGCCCATGACCTTTGGGGGTCAAGGTATGTTCTGAGGACCAAACCAAGTATGTATGTTACCACTGAGCCACACACCCAGCCCAGCCCATCAGTTCTGCCTGTGACAGTGTGGGGACAAAGAGCCAGGGCATAATAAAATGTGATTCTCTTTGACCCTCGTGTTCCTGCACAATCAACAGCATTATACACCTGTAAAACCCAAGATAATAACTGTCACAGTAATTATGACCTGCCAGGGAGGTAAGCGCCTGTTGTGGAATGTCAAAGTCGTGTCCGGGCAGAGTAGGCTGAGGAATAATAGCTTCGTGTCTGCCTCTCTTTTTCTACTTTTGCAGCAACAGTCTAGCTTGGACCTCTTCACCTTGTCCCTGGGCTCCTGTTGTAGTCTCCAGGGGCCTCCTAAACTGCAGACAATCCACTTGGCAGAGCACAGCCAGATTCTACTGCTTTGAGCACATTACCCCTGGCTCAAACACCTGAACGAAATTCCAGATCTCTATCTCGGCATCCAAGGTCCTCCGGCGTTGCCTCACCTGCTATTCTCGTCTTATCACTGAGTCACTGTGCCTGTCTCTGCGTCTCCAGCCAAAGTCGTCCTCCTGCCCCCAACCTGTCACGCTTTCTGCTAAGAAAGCCTCATGCCTGGTGGCCTTTGCCTGGCTCCCACCGTGGCCTGTTCTACCTAATTCCTTTCTTACCTTGAGTGAAATTCTCATGAAGACTGCTAATCCTCTCAAGCCCAAACTTCTCCCTCAGCCCAACGTAAGGTTGATTCCACCCTCAGCCTCTGATCATATGATGCGTTTGTTATTTTCACATGTAAAGATCAGTACACCACACCTAGAATGTACTAAATAGGAGAGGACCTTCCCTCTTATCATCTTGTACCTTCTGTAAATCGTACCTGAGCACCTTTCATACAATATATGATAAGAGTTGGCACAGGTTGATTAAGTGGAAGCTCACTACCTCTGACCCAATAAGTCAAGCCCTGGTGATCTTCTCTTCCTAGAATCCTCTCCCATCACACCATCATCCCTAGATAGGACATTTTGGAAATGTTCCGTGAATGCTCCCTAATTTATTTAACTGTTTCCCATTGATAGCCACTTATGTCCAATCTTCTAAAAGAAGAAAAAAAAAAACTACCCTGAATAATCTGTGCATCTGTATTTCTTTTTTTTTCTTTTTTTTTAAATTTATTTTTTTTAATGTTGGTTGTTCAAAACATTACATAGTTCTTGATATATCATATTTCACATTTTGATTCAAGCGGGTTATGAGCTCCCATTTTACCCCGTATACAGCTTGCAGAATCACATCAGTTACACTTCATTGCTTTACATATTGATAAACTCATGTCTGTTGTATTCTGCTGCCTTTCCTATCCTCTACTATCCCCCCTCCCCTCCCCTCCCCTCCCCTCTTCTCTCTCTACCCCCACTACTGTAATTCATTCCTCCCCCTTGTACTGTTTTTCCCTTTCCCCTCACTTCCTCTTGTATGTAATTTTGTATAACCCTGAGGGTCTCCTTCCATTTCCATGCAATTTCCCTTCTCTCTCCCTTTCCCTCCCACCTCTCATCCTTGTTTAATGTTGGTCTTCTTCTCGTGCTCTTCTTCCCTAGTCTGTTCTTAGTTACTCTCCTTATATCAAAGGAGACATTTGGCATTTGTTTTTTAGGGCTTGGCTAGCTTCGCTTAGCATAATCTGCTCTAATGCCATCCATTTCCCACCAAATTCTATGATTTTGTCATTTTTTACTGCAGAGTAATACTCCATTGTGTATAAATGCCACATTTTTTTTTATCCATTCGTCTATTGAAGGGCATCTAGGTTGATTCCACAGACTTGCTATTGTGAATTGTGCTGCTATGAACATCGATGTAGCAGTGTCCCTGTAGCATGCTCGCATCTGTATTTCTGTAGAATGAGTTCTAAAGGTAAAATTGTTAGAACAAAAGAAACGTTCATTTTTATTTTCAAAATATATTTTTAAACTTCCCTCCTTGGGGATATATAATAATTTACATGCTTGCTCATAAAGTAAAAGAGATAAGTAATTATGTTTAATGTTTTTAGTGTTGAGCAGAAGAAACATACTTAACTATACTCTTATTTTTGTATATTAGGCTTTGTGTCTCTTTAATAGAGAAACCTACTATAGCCCTGGAAACTGAGACCTTGAGCCCTTTGATTTCTAGGTCTCATAGCTTCCTCATGAAACAAGAATCAAAATGCATCACCTAACTACTTTCTTTTTTTTTTTTTTAAGAGAGAGTGAGAGAGGAGAGAGAGAGAGAGAGAGAGAGAGAGAGAGAGAGAGAGAATTTTTTAATATTCATTTTCTAGTTCTCGGCGGACACAACATCTTTGTTTGTATGTGGTGCTGAGGATCGAACCCGGGCCGCACGCATGCCAGGCGAGCGCGCTACCGCTTGAGCCACATCCCCAGCCCACTACTCTTTTTTATGGGAAGATATTGAATTTTTTTATGTTGCTGAAAATCTTTTTTTATTATTCCTGGCTACTTTTTATAGAGAGATTACTTCTAAAACAATGTATAAAACAACATTGTTTGTAAATAAAATCAGATAATTAATGAGAGGAATCAGTATAGCACAATAGAAACAAAACAGATTTTCGAACGGGTCTAATTTCTTTCTCTCTCAAAAAAGGGGTGACTTTGGACATGCCACTTAATTTCTCGGAGCCATACTCTCCCCCCTCTGAATAAAAAGGTCTAATGTTCTGTATTTGACATGAGTGACAATATGTGGAAGATCCATTTAGCCTTAGCTGGCAGCCCAGTAGGGACCCATGTCTTGTTCACTGCCCCACCTTCAGAGCAGTCCCCAGAATGGACCATGTACCAGTCCCAGAACGCACCCTCAAAACCTAAGCTAGTTGGCTTGTCATGGTCACGTAGTAATGACCAAGAAGAGGTAAAGGTAAGGAAGGAGGGAGCTTGGGCAGGTATGTACATATCACCTGGCCTATTGTTTCTCCCCCTGATCAAGCTCCACCTCCCAGGCAGGTTTTTATTCCAAGTGAAGAGCTGTCAGGAAGCTGCTTTCCTTAAGCAGTTTTGGGGGTCTCTCTCCTTCTGTACTCATTCATGTACCCCACACTTTCAGGATATCTTCTTTGATCACTGGAGAAAAGAGGTTTTATTTTGTATTTAAGCTTCAAGTCTACCTCTCCGACTTAATCAAACATTCTTCAAAATCGCCCGGTTCACAACTAAATACATCTGCCCCATTCATTTGAGTGTAACATTTTATACTCAAATTCCCTCTGAGCTCTCTCCTACCTCCCGTTCCTCTTTCTTAACTCTGTCATTGAAGATCTAGGACCTGTTGATGTTCTGCCATTTTCTCAAGTTCTCATATTTTGCGTCTGTAGTTTTACGGTAGGAGTCAGAAAAGTAAAATGATATTTCCAAGTTTTACGAACTGAGTTTAAGGTAGGAGTGGATTGAACTCAGGTCTTCAGGATCCAGGTCCACTCTTCAAGTCTGCATCGGTGTGCATTTTGCAAAGTGCCTTTGTTTCTAGTTGCTCGCATCATCATCATAATAGTCTCAGGGGGCATGGCACTGTCACTGGTTGGCCTGTTATCTCTCCTACTATCTCTCACCAATAGCCTCACAATTTAGAGACTGAAAAACCACAGTCCCCTCCCACTCCAGCTCCCGCAGCTGCAGTCCACCTGACAGCTAACTAGGTAGACCTACTGATCATGGCTGGATTTGCTCCTGCCTCTCTGGGCCAGCTGAATGGCCCTCTTCTAGGCTGGGCTGGGCTGGGCTGGGCTGGGCTGGGGCAGCTTCCTGGGGTCCTCCCTGCCCCACATATTTCTCATCCCCTCTGGAGACCAGCAGACTAGCCCAGTCATACTCTCCTTGTAGAAACAGCAGAGATGCAAGAGAGCAAGTCCAACCACACAAGCATATTTTCAAGCCTCTGCTTGTATCACATCTGCTGAAATCCTGTCGGTCAAAGTAGATGTTAGAGGCAGAGGATCAGGGATATACTCATCTCTTGATGGAGGAACTGCAAAGCCACATGACAGGGGGTACTGCTGATACAGGGAGGGATAAAGAATACAGGGCACGAACGCAAACCACCCCAGCCTTCTGACATCAAGCCCTTTTGGATGAAGCTATTTTTTTCCCATTGCCTCCAAGTTTAGGCTCCTGCTCAATACAGTCTTCCCTTCACTTAGGGACCCAAGCCCAAAAGTGCAGCAGAAATGGGCACAGGAGGCACCTCCATTGCTGAGGACTTATGTGCAAAGGCTGCACTAGGCCTCCTTCACGGGGGAGAAGGAGAAGGAGGTTGACAAGCCAGCACTGGCTCGCACCTCCCTGCTCCAGCCCCCACCCTGAAAGCTTCTTAGAATGTGATTCACTGCTCTGGTGAGAGAAAAATAATTGAGGGTGTAATTTATACTGGGAAAATTGCTCTGGAAAAAAATTAGAGTGAAACAGACCAGATACTTTGATTCAAAGGAAGTTTAATACCAAAAAAGATGAAGACGGATCAGACTGCAGAGTAGCTGTGTACCTGCAGAGGCGAAAGAGATCTAGACGGAGGAGAAGAAAAACAACAAGAAGAAACTATAGGATGTCTTAGAGGAGAAACATGGGAAAGCCTCAGGCCGCACATTTCCTGGGATCGGATTTGCTCTCTGGACGTGCTCACGGCTCACGCATGTAACACCAAGTTTTCATTGAAAACCTCTCAGAGAGATTTCTTTCACACACCCTGCCGCTTCCCTTGCCAGAATAAATATGCTGGGAGGCTGATCGCATATGACACGAAATCCAAACAAACGGAACAAACTCAGGGAAACCCGAGAGAGAACCTGGTTTCCAACTCGGATACCTTTGTGATCGTCAGCTCCCTATCTGGTTTAGATTAGGAGCTCACTGTGCAGACTTGTACAGTTACACGAATAATAATATTCACATGTGAATATGCTGTGGATGTTAAGTAAAATAATCATGCTTGCCACAAATTGTGCCAACAAAGACCACAGACTTGTGTGTCTAAGGGTGAGGAGAGCCCCCCCAACACACCCCCTCAGTCCCAGTCAAGACTGCCCTTGCTTTTCCTCATGAGTGTCTGAACTTTCTCTGATTTCCTCTTTGTTCAGTTTAAGATCTTCCCCACGTCTTCTTTTTGGATCCATTTCTTCATGTGTAAAATAAGGAGCATTAACTAGATGATCATCAGCCTCCTTTCCAGAATCCATAGGTGATTCTGTGATTTTTCTGGTTTTACCATTCCAACTTATTACCTTGTACTTTGAAAGAATGAAATTGGTGCAGCATTTACTTTGTCCAAGTCTTTAATAGCAGAGGTAAGTTGGCACCGACATTTAAAACAAAAACCACAATGGAATGACACCAAGAAGAATCCCTACAAGTCAAGCGTTGCCGCTTACTCACTTTGTGCCCTCTGGCAAGTTACTTAATCTCTTTATGCCTAGGTTTCCTCATCTGTAAAATGGGGAAAATAAGAGAACCTATTATTATTGGGTGTCCTGAGGATTGAATGAGATAATGCATGAAGGATTTAGTGAGGTGGCTTGGTACATAAAAAGCACCCTAGCAATGTTTTATTATTATTATCTGCAAACGTCATTTTGGCAACTCACAGGATGGCAGATTTTCTTTCACTGAGAGGTGAACGCTGAGAAAAAGAAGAGTTGTTTATAAATAAAGGATCTTGTTTAAAACAACAGCAACCACCTTTTCCCTCTTTCTTGACTTGCTGATGTGAACTAAGATTTACACATGTCTTGAGGGTATGCAGCAACCGGGGTTGAGGCATAACTGTAGTTTGGATTTCTTTCTTTTTAAAAAAATATTCTTTTTAGTTGTAGATGGACACAATATCTTTATTTTTATTTGTTTGTCTTTATGTGGTGCTGAGGATCGAACCCAGGGCCTCATGTATGTGAGGCAAGCACTCTATCACTGAGTTATGGTCCCAGCCCCGTAGTTTGGATTTCTGATTCACTAATTTTACTTTTCTTGTCCTGGTGCATTTGGCTTAGTTCATGTTCTGTTCTTACCTCCAACCAGAAAGGCAATTTTTCTCAGTCTTGGCTGCACATTAGAATTGGGAACGCTTACAAAAAAAAAAATCCCTCTGCTCATATTTTCTATGCTGTAGAAGTCAGGATAGTGGTTGTGTGTGTGTGTGTGTGTGTGTGTGTGTGTGTGTGTGTGTGTATGCTCATGCACATGTGTGCATGTGGGTGGGGGATGACTGAAGCAAGTACAATTTGTGCTTCTGGGATACTAGTGAATTTCTGATTCTTAAGCTGAGTGGTGGTTGTACAGGTAACTTCAGTTTGTAAAACTTCATTGAGATCCATACTTAGGGTATTGTGCACGTTTCCACATGTATAATATTCTTCAATAAAATGTTAAACACAAATCCCTATGTCGAAGTTGCACTGAAACCAATTAAATCAAAATCTTTAGGGGAAGGGCCCTGGCATCAACCTTTTTGTGAAACTTCCCAGGTAATTGCAATGTGAAGGCAGGTTTAGTGGCAGCAGAGGTTCTTTCTGGTCAAGCAGGCTATAGTCTTGATACTGGCATCAGGCTGATACCAAAAACTTGGAACAGCTAGGAGTTGGTTGGGCTGGCCTGGGATTGGTTTGGGCAGGCCCAAGATCTGAAGGCCATTGGGCAGCACAGTGGAGTTGAGAGCACTAGATGTGGATAGAATCTGGGCTCAGTCTCCAGCCCTATCACTCACTGGTTAAAATACTCTGGGCTAGTCTTGCACATAACCTCACAGAATTGCTTCTACTCACACCACGACTGGCTCCTACATTGAGACGAATGTGTTTTCCATTTATCAAGGGCTTCATAAATGAGCTATCATGATTCAATTGTGCAAGTTGAAAAGGAACCTAAAATAGGTTATTGATTTCAGCAGGGCTGCCAGGTAGTTTTTGTACATTTTTCATTACTATTACTCCTATCACTTACCCTGTGGCACTGGAAGGATGAAGCACCAGTTTGAGTATAAATAAATGGTGGTTGTTTTATATCACACTTTAAAAAAAAATAAGCTATGAAGCCACAAAAAGACATGAGGGATTTAAATGCCTATTCCTAAATGAAAGAAATCCATCCAAAAAGACAACAAACTGTATGATATTATGGAAAATGCAAAACTGTAAAAACAGTAGTAAAATCAGTGGTTATCAGGGGCCTGGGGAAGGGAGGGATAAATAGGTGGAGCACAGTAGTTATTTAAGGCAGTGAAACTATTCTGCATGGTATTTTAATGGTTGGTATGTGGCACTGTATATTTGTCAAAACCCTTAGACACATACAAGTTCTTTACTGAATATTTGATTTGCAAATATTCTCTCTCAGTCTGTAGCTTTTTTTTTTTTTTCCTTCAGTGCTGGGGATTTAACCCAGGGCCTCACACATGCTAGTGAAGTGCTTTGTCACTAAGCTATACCTCCAGCCCCGACAAAACCTTAGAACTATACAAAACAAAGAAAGGATGCTAATACATACTATGGACTTTAGTTAATAATCATATTGGCTCATTAATTGTAACAAATGTACCATACTAATATAAGGTGTTAATAATAAGGGAAACAGAGTAGAGGAGGAAGTATATGGAACTCTTGTAATTTTATGTAAACATAAAACTGCTTTATCAAAAAAAAAAAAAAGGTGCACTCCATTGTTTGACAGTTCTGTATGCACCACTTACTTAACAGGAAGCATCTTTGCAGAGTGCCTTTGGTCACCAAGCAATGAGGCAGCACGGACCAACACGGGCGAACGGTTTTGAAGTCAACAACTCTCAGTCAATCCTTAGCTAGAGTGTGAGAAGAAAGGGGGTTAGAATGTGGCTGGCACCCACGTTCGCCTTTTTAGTACAAGCAAAGACTTGCTGAGTACGTGAAGGTGGCCCAGTGGGTCCACGCCTCCTTGGGAAACAAATCACACGTGATTTTTGTCTTAACCAAATAGTCTAAACTGCTAAATAATTCATCCTACGTGATCTTCAGTTTTCCTATTTCTACAACAGAAGTATTATTTGTCATAAATGTTGCTGGGATGTTTTCAAACCTTGCTTGACAGGCTTAACAAAACCACTAAAACACTCGTACCTAGTCTGACGATGATGAAGAAGTGGAGCATACGGGCCACAGAAACACGTTATTAAGGAAAGCGAGGAAGAGTTCTTCTCAAAAAGCTCTTTTAGGCCTTCCACTGCTGAGTTTTCTCTACTTGTTACCTGGAATTTTGTCTAAGGTATTTACCCTCCATGAATTCTAAGGACCTCTCAGGATAAGTTTCAGTTGTGCCTTGTTGTGCTCTTTGTGGACAGGGATAGAGTTTGTCAATCCACTAGCCAAAAGCAATGGTCCTCCCAATATGGAGTCGCCCCTTGAGAGTGGTGATTCTGAAGGGAATTCTAAGACCAGACACAGAAGCATTTCCTTCACTTGAAACCAGGAAATGGAAACGAAGTGAGTGGGAATCAGGATGCAGTGCTTAATTAAGAGGTGGGTTAAATCCCAAGAAACACTAAGAATCACACTGTAGAAGAACTAGCAGGACAGAAAATGTGAGACGAATTCAGGCCAAGAGGAATTGAACACTTTCTCTCAGAGTGACTGGTTTTTCCCTTCTGGGTGACAAAAGGGATTGGGGCAAGAGTTCGGGTTGTCTGGGATTCCTGTGACTAGCCCCTTTGCATTGCTCACTGGGACCACATTCTTTTTCCCTGCAAGGTGAGCAGGCAGCAGAAGCTGTCACCCATCTGTTCGTTCCTGTCACTCGGTAGGAAGTTGTCCCAGCACCAATGTCCAACAAGGCCATGAGATCTACCCCTGGAATTGATGGGCTCACAGAAGCAAGTCCAGGGAACTTGGGTCAGCCCTGGGAGGCAGAGGATGCAGGCTGCCAGACGGTCACTTAACAGTCACAGCAGGAACCTGGGTTGGGTAATGAAGTCTAATTGAGATTTTGGTTTTGGAAAAAAAATGTCTTTTTGGTTGTTGCTCTCTGTAGCCCCCACCACGGAACCGAAAAGGCCCATTCTTTAGAGTACAAATTATTTCCTCTGAAGCATTTGTGTAGCAGATGCTTCTAAATGACTGGCAAACAGAATTCATAGAATATTAGAGGCCAAGAGCCCCACAGATCACTCTGGTTGAATCTCTTCTTTCCTAGATGATGAAGATGGGGCCCAGAGAGGTTGAGTGTTGTGCCCACAGCCACTCAGCTGCCTTACAAGCTGAGCCTTGAATTCGCCTTACCCCATTCTAGTCTAAGTTTCTTCCCAATATACTGTGCTCCATTTACCAGGGCTACAAGAAGGAATCCATTGCCTCTTGCAGAATCTAGAAAGTATTTTTTTTTAAAGCTTGGAACTAAACCTGTGACTAATTAAAACAGAGTGTTCCACCACCTTTAAGTCACCAGCTAAAATCCACTGCTCCGTGTCCCAGTGCGCCCAAGGCCTTCTGTGTGACCAGCTCAAAGAGAGATTATTGTCTCAACTCAGTTCTCTGTGTCTAGGTCCCCACAAAATGGAAATCGCTTTACTTGGGGAAGAACAAGAGGACAAGATGAGATGAAAAGGAAGCATTTTTAAAATGGATAAAAGAAGGTACTTTTTTTTCCCCACTGCACACAATTGACCTGGGGAACTCACTGCAGCAGGATATTAAGATCAATGGTGAAGATTTGTGTTTTAAAAGATTAGACATTTCACATGCATATCATCAACAGTGGGTTCAATAGGATGAAAGGAAGATGGATAAAAGTTCCCAAGCTTCAGTGCATAAGTTGATCACCAACTGGGTCAGGTAAAAAGAAAAACTTGTCTCCCCGATCATCTAAGATCTCATAGGAAGGCAGATGTGGGGTATTCCAATTACTGCCACTGTATAACAAAGCACCCCAAGCTAGAGGTGTGAGACAACAGACGTTTGGTTTCATTCTGGAATGCAGCGGATGAGGAAATTAGCGGAGGGCAGAGCAGGGATGCTTTTCTTGGCTCCACAATATCCAGGGCCTCCCCTGGGAAGTCCTAAACAGCTTGGGGGACTTGAGGCTGAGGACTGGAACTATCTGGAAGATCCTTTATCTGTGTGTCAGACACCTGGCTTGTGATGACCTGAAGGCTCCCTCAGCTGGGACTGTCAACTGGGGCAGCTACAAGGTGGACTCCAAGACCCAGAGTTCCAACAGAACCAGGCGGAAGCAGAGTGGCCATTCACGACCCATCTGTGGAAGGCCTACTGCATGGCTTCCAACATGTTCTATCAGCCAAAACCACCGCAAGCATACCCAGGTTCCAGAGGAGGGAACCAAAGACCTCCTACCTTCCTGCTTCATGAGGGAATGACAAGGTCACACTGCAGGACACATGGGAGGGGAGAAAGTTTTAGAGCTATCTTTGAAAAATGCAATCTGCTGGGGAAGAGTCTGGGAATGTGTGATATATAAAATCTAATGGGAGACTCTGATATATGAAGGAACAATCATAGTTGCAGTAAATAAATCACAAGGTAGTTATAGCCTGCCCTTTTAATCCCATCATAGGAATTTTTTTCCCCTTTTATGAATATCATTATACTTTAATTTTTGGTTCACTTTCTGTCTTCCCAGGAGGCTGGAATCTTGGTGCATATGACTAGTTGCTTGCTATATCCTTTGTGCCTAAAAGAGCACCAAGCACATAACAGGTGCTCCCTAAGGACTAACTGGAAGAGTGGATGAGTAAATGGTAGAAGGGCCGAGGAAGTACAGGCAGTGACAATGACTCACCTTCACAAGTGATTGGGTTTTGATGCTTTGAAAGGATAACAGTTTCTCTTGTTAAGAAGGAAAGAAAGAAAGAAAGAAAGAAAGAAAGAAAGAAAGAAAGAAAGAAAGAAAGAAAGAAAGAAAAAAAGAAAGAGGTTATTTCTTGTCCTTAAACTCCTCCAGAGACTTCCATTGGCCAAGTGTAAGTAGGCAAGTTCTCATCCCAAGTATACAGGCTGCATGCAGTAGGTGGGAGGCTTTTGGTGGCAAGTGACAGAAGACACTGACAGCACTGGCTTAAGAACTAAACAATGGGTTGGATTATATGAGAAGTCTGGAGGCAAGCAGCCTCCATGCCATCCTTCTGCAGGTGTTAGCTCTCCCATGGTTGCAACACGGCTCTCACAGCGGTAGGCTTCACATGTACAAAGAAAAACAGCCAGCAACAGGAGAGACTTTTCTTCTTTTTGGTACCAGGGATGGAACCCAGGATCACTTTACCACGGAGCCGCATCTCCAGCTCTTTTTATTTTATTTTATTTCTTAAATTTTGAGCCAGGGTCCCACCAAGTTGCTAAGGCTGACATCACAATCCTCCTGAGTCACTGGGGTGACAGGTGTGGGCCACCATGCCTGGCTGTTTCTTCTACCTTTCCTACAGCCCCTGGACAGACTCACTTCACATTGGTCCTCTTCCTTATCCACCAGGATTGTCCCCTGTGCACTGTGTGACGGAACCGAGAAGAAGGGGTCCAAAACAGTCAGTTGTACCAATCTTGTGTTACATCTGGGGGCTTGGACTGAAGCTCTACCCTCTCTAGAACACATGGCTGTGCAGAGAAAGGTAGATGCCTATAAAAAAAAAAAAAACAAACAAAACCAACTGCAATTCTGTTAGGAAACAGAAAGGAAAGGAGACAGCTCATGGGTTGTAATCAATAGTGTTTGCAATGTTAAGCCTAGAGAAGGTAACTTTCTGCTATGATCTGTTCGCTCCTCCCAAACTCTTGTTGAAATTTAATTGCTATGCCATGAAGAGGGGGACCTTTAAGAGGTACTTAGGCCATGAGGGCTCCGTCGTGAATAAAGTGGGTTATTATAATGGGCTGAGTTTGCATCTCTCTTTCTCTCTCTCTCTCATCCTTCTGCCTTCTACCATGGGATGAAACAGCAAGAAAGCCCTCACTAAATGCAGACTCGATTTGGCCTTCCCAACCTTCATAACTGTGGCAAAGAAGTTTCTGTTCTTTATAAATTACCCAGTCTCAGGTATTCTCTTATAGCACCACAAAATTAAGATAGGCTCTGATTGCTTTGTAGATAAATATCGCTCAACACTTTTGTTTATTCTATTGTGTGACTTTTGCTCATCTCCTTTGTCCTTCTGCATTAGTGGTCAGTTGAATATTGGTCAAGCCCAATATCAATGAAGGAGTTTATATGTAGGGTGTACATATGAATCAAATTAATGAAAAAAAAATACTTTGATCAGACATGAGTGCACTTTCAGATAAAAAAAAAAAAAGCTCCATTTTGATGTGTCTGTTACTCTGAGACAGCCTACTGTACCCAGCTGTTTGATACTTGAGCCATGCTCTATCCTGGCCCTGTGCCCTTTGCCCGGGATGATTCCTCTTGTCTAGGAAGTCCTCACTTTGTAGTAAACATTGAGAAGTGACACTTCTGGCCTCCATTCTGTTCTTTGTCTAATAATCTAGTTGAGATTGGAAACCTCCCAGCAACACTTCCAAAACTCCCTTATAGCTAGGGTGTGGATCTGAAACTCCCTCTGTCAACCAGGTGCCCTCTTGTGAGATTTGGAGGCAGATGAAAAGAGAGGCCATGCTTTGGCTGCTGTTGTTGCAGCAAGTGGGGTCAGAGAGGTCATGTTAAAAGGCAGCTAATGTTTCTGGGCTTGGGGTCCCTCTGAGGGGCTAGTTGCCAGCTCTGTGGGTGTGGAAGGCAGCTGTGGTGGCAACAGCACTGTCCTGATTGTGGGATCATAGCTACTGTGGTGCCCTTGAACTCAGCACTCTAGGGGAAGTCCCTGACTTCCACCCACCCCTTCCCCGCCCCTAGCCCTTTTTCAATTGTATAAGCCCCTGCTTAGTTCTCAGGAATAAATCTTTCTCTGCTTGAAATACCTAAAGTGGTTTCTATTAGTAAACCTGACTCATATTCAGCCTTCCAGACAAGTCTGGGTTTTTCTTGAGCCACGAGGTTAGGCTAAGTGCCTCCTCGAAGCCCCAAATGCCCCACTTTGCTGTCCATGCCTTCTTTGTGCTCCCAGCACCAGTGCTTGGCTCACAGCAGGTGCATAGTCAATGCTTAGTGAACTGAAGCTTCCTCTATCAAGAACCAGGAGGCTCTGAAATCTAGTCTGAGGGGCATCCCACCTTATGTTTGATCTGAAAAGTCCAAAGAAAAATTGCATCTGGATTTATATTGGATACTAGATGAATCCAGAGCTGTCAGCTTTTCCACATGTTAACCACCCTAGACAGCAGAATTGAAGAATCTACCTAGTCCCCAGGAAACAGATGCTAAAGAACAAGGGAAACTGCTTATCTCAAGATGTACCATCTGCTGGGTCCCTTACTTGATGAATGTGTGCTGCCAGGCCTATAGCAAGACCTGCAATTGACAAGAGCTTTGGACTCAGGGAGACCCGAGTTGGAAGGTTTGCAACCTTTGGCAAGTTATTCAGCCAAATTGTCTGAACCACAATTTCTTCATCTACAAAGTGGAGATAATAAAATCAATCACACAGGACTCTTGGAGGTCAGAGACTATATATGTAAAATGCTTAACACAGGGTACACGTACAAGAAGCACTTCATATTCCTCAACAACTGTCGCCATAGTGATCCTCTTGGTTAATACATTCTGCCATAATTATGTTGCTTTACCTAATTTCCCTTCAGCCTAAGTACATTCAGATGTAATCAGCCTCAAACACACTTCTCTACTTCTTTCTCCTGAGGTATTCCATTTTATATGTTGATGTGATTAATCCTTTTTTTGTAGAAGACCCAGCTAAGTGCACTTTGGGGACTGTTCCGAGGAGGCACCAAAACCACTTTTTCAGTGGTTCTCAAGTCTAGATGACAATTAGAATCACTTGGAGAGTTAAAACAAAACAGCAACAAAAACAAAGAAACCTAAAAAGGTCTAGACCCCTCAACCAGAAATTCTGATTTAACAAGTTCTTAAAGCTCCCCGGGTGATTGTAATGTGCTGCTGAGACCTCTTGATCAATGTGAGAAAGATTAGTACTTCTATTACCTTGGGGAGAAAAGGAAAGCTGTTGCTTTTACTTTTCTATAATCTCCATCATGGTGTGGGAGGGGAGAAGACTAAAGATTATAGTTGAAATATTCCACTTATAAAGTGAAAAAGACAAGTCTCATTATCAACCTGAAAGATGGCTGGTGGTGCTAATCCTGGCTAATATAAGGGGAAGAGGGGCGAACAGAGACACAGTAGGACATGGAAGGAGCTCATCTGGAAATACCTGTGAAGGAGTCAGGTTAGAATGTGGTGTCTAGCCTGTGCCAGCTTGTGTGCACCTGTGGCTGCTGATGTCAGGTACACGCACTCTGATCCAGAGCAAATGAAATAAATGAAATGATCTCGGCTTTGGCATTACATTTAGTAAAAGCTAAGTGCCAAAGATAGCTGGCGATGGCCGGGAGTATGCTCAGAAATAAACTACATCTGAAAAATATAACTATTCCTTTCTGTTGTGAAAGTAACATACAAGAGAAAATTGGGAAAACAGAAAAACAATGAACTCTCTACGTATAAACTAATAAGAGTAGTCAAGATTTATATAGACTTATGAGGTGCTAGACATAGTTCTAAGCCCTTTATCAAATAAATTCATTTACTTCTGACTTCAGTTCAAAGAGGTAGATAATTATTTCTAACTCCATTGTACAGATAGGAAGGAGGGCCTGGAGCTGTTAAGTGACTTGACCAAGGGTGCACAGCTGGTAAGGGCAAAGCCAAAACTGAACTCACGCTGTACTTAACAGAGTATGGGCAACCTTAGAGATATGGTTCATACGGTAAATACTCAAGGATACAATGCCAGTTGTAAAGTCAAAAAAGCGAATGTTGTCTGTCATTCACTCATTCATTTATATCATATTTAGTGAAAGTATCTATATTTAGCATACCATTAACCCGCTCAATTATCAAGATTATAAATAGTAATCACAGGGTACCTGTTCATTCATACAGCATTCAGAATAATAGATATATAAGCAACATAAACGAATAAGATTAAAAATGCTATAACTATTTTCTGATGACAAAATCCAAAATCAATATTTCAAAACTTATGGAATGTCATACACTTATGAAACTGAATATTTGGCATTATACTATAGACTTTTGACAATTAATAAATATACCTTGAACAATAATTTCATGAGTTTGGTTTGATAGAAATAAGTTTAACATAACAGTAGTTTATTCAACTAAGAAATTTCATGTTTGTTGAGTGACTTTTTGGATAAATAGTTGGAAGAATAGATGAGTAAACTGATAGATAAGGATGCTTGGCAATGCTCTAAGTGCTTAAAAATTGCAATGGTATGGGTTGGGGACATAGTTCAGCAGCAGAGCATTTGTCTACCGTGTGCCAGGCCCTGGGTTCCATCCCAGCACCACCATACAACACACACTCAAAAAATTAAATAAATTTCATCTTTTAAAAAAGCAGTGTTTTCTAGCTTGTTGAATACTAAAGATCTAGGAGAAAATTGTGTGTTCTTTAATTTTAAATTAATAAAAATTCTCTATATTAATGATGTACAACATAATGTTTTGATATGTTTGTATACACTGTGGAATGGCTAAATCAAGCAATTTAGCATATGCATTGCCTCACATAGTTACCCCCCCACACCCTGTGGTAAGAACACTTAAAATTATTTTAGCAATTTTCAGTTGCAACATATTAACTGTAGTCATCATGGTGTATACAAATTTTGATTTCTACCCTTTCCATGTACTAAATAAATACCTTTAAGGAAGTCATTTTGGTGCCAGTTTCTTCATATGATTGTTACAATGATTAAATGAGGTAAAATTACTTAGGATCCTACCTGGGATATGTTAAAGATCATATTTTAAATTATCTTTAAATTGAAGTAATATAGCAAAAGAAGAAAAATTAAAATGATACGAAAAGCTATACAATACAAAAGTAAATCTCTTTCCACTGTATTTTCTTCTATTGTTCCTATTATTAGAGCTCTCCAAGCAAAAGTAAAATTTGTGTTGTTCATTAAGAAGAGAGGTTTGTAAACCAGTAGACAACATACTTTGAGTCAGAACCAAATGATATAACACAAGTAATCTGGCTAAATTCCAGTATGAGTGATTAACATTATCCAACTTCAAATAATTTTTATTATTAGCCAACACTTGTTCATCCCCAATAATATGCACGTTGCATATAAGGCACAGAATGAGCTAGGCCTCCCTTGGCATGCTCACAGGCTGCACATACTTTCCACTGAGGGTGCCCCTTTCTTCTGGACTGCTATGCCATAGCATTTCAACTCCCACTATTTTCAACCCGGGCATCTGCAGACCTCGAAGGCTAAGTGGTTCCAAAAACCCAGAGATAAAAATACGAATACCTGTAGAATTCCAGAAAATGAACGATGTAATGTACTCTGTAAACAATTATTAACAGTTATGGTGTCTCTGAGGCAATTTACTCCTTTTTAACTGTGAGGCTGATATTAACACACATATTCTTCATTATTTCCCATCAAGCTTTGTTCAGAAGCAGGAGGGGGATGGCTATTCTGAAATTTAGTCTCCTAATTTGTACAAATGTGAGCCAGGACAGATGATCGACAACAATTCACATTTGAATCTCAGTCACTGAGTCCAGTCCTGAATCCTTCAAGTGTCCCCAGGCCCTCTGCCTATTTTGCCTTCCGCCCTGTGTAAGGAAGGGGTGAGAGAGCTGGATACAATTTAAACCCTCTTCGTACGTGTGTGAATGAATGTTAAATATGCTAAACACCTCAGTCTTCCAACCTAATTAGAACGCGTAGAAAAGAGGCATTTGTAGGACATTTAAAACTCCCAGCATAATAACCCATCTGGAGTCCAACAGGCTGATGCGCGCCCCCCCCCCCCCGCCGCCCTCGGGGTGCGCAAGTGCGCAACTCAGCAGCAGGCAACTCCCCAGCGTCCTGCCCAGTGCAGAACCTTGAGCCGTGGGCGATTCCGGACCTGCCTGGGATTATAAATCCCGACTGATAAGGACTAACAAGTCTCCCAAACCCAGAAAAAAAAAAAAAATTCTTGTCACAATAGAAGGATTTTGTTACGATGTGCAAAAGTAAAGGTCGAAGCCTGGGAGATTTCGATAATATGGGGGTGTGTGTTTTGGGGGGGTAGTGGTAAAGATCGTGAATGCCGCTCCCAACTACTTGGGTTCCAACCCTAGAATTGAGATTTGAGCGCCTACTGTGTGCCAAACGCTCGGATGCGGCGGCGAACAAGATTGTCGAGTTCGGTTGCCTAGGTCAAGCTGCTAAGTCTCGTCTTCTTCACCTCTAAGGAGCACTTGCTTCAGGGAACTGTAAGGATTTCGGGTCTTGCATTAAGATGCAAACGATTAACAAGTTGTTGGGGGTTCAATAAGTATTAGCTCTTCTTTCACCCAATTCAATACCTCGAAGGAGAGAGACAGGTGCTGCAGCTAAAAATGATTCTTTGAGTAGTTGTTTATACAAGCGCTGGACTCTGTAAAGAAACCTGGTGGGAGCCCTGAATGCGATGGTTCGTAATCTACCACATCGCAGCAAAGTGAGTCCCGAACTAGCGAGCGCTCGCTGAGAACTCCGGAGGGACTCCTGGCCAGGGTTTCCCGCCCGGGTTCTCAAGGCGGCGTGATTAGCATTCGCCCCACCCCCGCCATTCGCCGACTCACGATTGGCCAGTTTTCTTCGGCTGCCGGCCCAGGGAGGGGCCAGAGGGCGCCTAGGGAGAGGCCGAGCCCGCGGGGCAGTGGGAGGGGACGTGCGGAGAGCTTGGCCGGGTGGCCCACCACTCGAGCCCAGGCTTGAGGGGGCGGGGCCGGGGCGGGGCGTCCCGCCGGGCATTAGAGGCAGGTGACCCGGGCAGGGAGGGAGAGGGCAGTCAGCCCGCGGCCGTGTCCCCGCTGCCGTCTGCGCTGCTCTGTGCCCACCGAAGGTGGGCGGCAGGTTGCGAGAGCGCGGGGGAGGAGCCGAACAACCCGTTGCTTCCCGATAGCACAGCCACCGCCCCCAGGAGTTCGCTGGAGCGCGGAGCCCCCTGCAGGGGAGGAGGCGAGCGGCGGGCGGGACGCGGCGGCGAGCGCGCACCATGCAGTCCCGGCCGGGCCAGCGCCGGCTGCTAGCCGTGCTGTGAGGCGGCCGGGTCTCCCGGCCACCGCATTCCGCCTTCCTCCCTCCCAGGTGCTGCCAGGCGCTCTCGCCTTTGCTCCGGCTCTCGGACCCGGGTGGAACACACGGCCTGCCTCTGCCCCACTCCGCCTAGAACATGACGGGGGGCCCGGAGGAAGAGAAGGCGAGTGACAGGCCTGCGCCGACCCTGTTCGGGGGGCGGCCAGCTCTCTGAGACGCCCCCACCTGCTACCATGTGTCGCCGCCACGGTTACCCAGCCTGTCGCTAAACTTTCCCGGCCTCGGCCCGACTCGGAGTTGCGTTTTTGAGCCGAGTGTCCCAGGGACAGAAGACCCAGGCTGGCTGCAGACATCTGCCCTTCTCGGCGAGATCCTTAGAGGTGAGAGCCCGCGCCTTCCCTTTTGCCCTGTTCTCCCGGTTTCTCTGCCCTTTTCCGGGGGCTGAGCGCTCTGACCCCGAGGCACAGCCTGGAGGGCCCGGCCAGGAAAAGGAGGGTGGTGAGAGTCAGTACTTTGGTTCGAGGAGGTTGAGGGGAGGAAAAGAGAGTGGTTAAGTTAGAGATTGGAGACTGCTTTGGGTACGGAGCCGTTGGGACGCCCCTCCAAAAGGAGAGGTTGCAATTTTTCTCCCCCCGCCCCTTCTCTTTTAAAAGAGTCCCTTCCCTGGAATTGGAGCCCTGACCGTCCCTCTCCAGCCCTGTCCTGCGAAGAGCTGAGTGCTGGCAGTGGAGGCAGCGCTTTCCCGAAGCAGTTTATCTTTGGACGGATTTCTTTAAGAGAAAAAGAAACCAACAGGTTGCCAACGCCAGCGTCACACGGGAGACTCCGGAGAGGGAAGCCCCAGCCCCGGTTTCCTCTGCCTGCCTTGGCCCCTCGCGGGCTGCGGGAGGAGAGGGGAGGGAGGGGGCGATGGCTCGGCCTGACCCGTGCGCGCCGCCCTCGCTCCTGCTGTTGCTTCTGGCGCAGCTGGCGGGCCGGGCGGCGGCCGCCTCCAAGGCCCCGGTGTGCCAGGAAATCACGGTACCCATGTGCCGCGGCATCGGCTACAACCTGACGCACATGCCCAACCAGTTCAACCACGACACGCAGGACGAGGCGGGCCTGGAGGTGCACCAGTTCTGGCCACTGGTGGAGATCCACTGCTCGCCGGACTTGCGCTTCTTCCTGTGCTCCATGTACACGCCCATCTGCCTGCCGGACTACCATAAACCGCTGCCGCCCTGCCGCTCCGTGTGCGAGCGCGCCAAGGCCGGCTGCTCGCCTCTCATGCGCCAGTACGGCTTCGCCTGGCCAGAGCGCATGAGCTGTGACCGTCTCCCTGTGCTGGGCCGCGACGCCGAGGTCCTGTGCATGGATTACAACCGCAGTGAGGCCACCACGACGCCCCCCAAATCCTTCCCAGCCAAGCCCACCCTCCCAGGCCCGCCAGGGGCGCCGTCCTCCGGGAGCGAGTGCACAGCAGGGGGCCCATCTGTGTGCACGTGCCGCGAGCCCTTCGTGCCCATCCTGAAGGAGTCGCACCCACTCTACAACAAGGTGCGAACAGGACAGGTGCCCAACTGTGCGGTGCCCTGCTACCAGCCGTCCTTCAGCCCAGACGAGCGCACGTTCGCCACCTTCTGGATTGGTCTCTGGTCAGTGCTTTGCTTCATCTCCACTTCCACGACGGTGGCCACTTTCCTCATTGACATGGAACGCTTCCGCTATCCGGAGCGCCCAATTATCTTTCTGTCAGCCTGCTACCTGTGCGTGTCGCTGGGATTCCTGGTGCGCCTGGTGGTGGGCCATGCCAGTGTGGCCTGCAGCCGGGAGCACAACCATATCCACTATGAGACGACCGGCCCTGCGCTGTGCACCGTCGTATTCCTGCTAGTCTACTTCTTTGGCATGGCCAGTTCCATCTGGTGGGTCATCCTGTCGCTCACCTGGTTCTTGGCGGCTGGCATGAAATGGGGCAATGAGGCCATTGCGGGTTATGCACAGTACTTCCACCTAGCAGCGTGGCTTATTCCCAGCGTCAAGTCCATTACGGCGCTGGCTCTGAGCTCGGTGGACGGGGACCCGGTCGCCGGCATATGCTACGTGGGCAACCAGAACCTGAACTCTCTTCGCGGCTTCGTCCTGGGCCCACTGGTGCTCTACCTCCTGGTGGGCACACTCTTCCTCCTAGCGGGCTTCGTGTCGCTTTTCCGCATCCGCAGCGTCATTAAGCAGGGCGGCACCAAGACGGACAAGCTGGAGAAGCTCATGATCCGCATTGGCATCTTCACGTTGCTCTACACGGTGCCCGCCAGCATCGTGGTGGCCTGCTACCTGTACGAGCAGCACTATCGCGAGAGCTGGGAGGCGGCTCTCACCTGCGCTTGCCCGGGCCCCGACGCCGGCCAGCCGCGCGCCAAGCCCGAGTACTGGGTGCTCATGCTCAAGTATTTCATGTGCCTGGTGGTGGGCATCACGTCGGGCGTCTGGATCTGGTCCGGCAAGACAGTGGAGTCTTGGCGGCGCTTCACCAGCCGCTGCTGCTGCCGCCCGCGGCGGGGCCACAAGAGCGGGGGCGCTATGGCCGCCGGGGACTACGCCGAGGCGAGCGCGGCGCTCACTGGCAGGACCGGGCCTCCGGGCCCCTCTGCCGCCTACCACAAGCAGGTGTCCCTGTCGCACGTATAGGAGGAGGCCTCGGCCGAGGGACCCGTGCTGGGAGTTGAGGGAGGGGGTTGTTTTGTTTCGTAGCTTGAGAAGGTCACTTCCGTTTACCTTCGTGGTGCTGAGGCCCCCTCCCAGGACAAATTGGAGAGAGGGGAAAGGGGCAGTTTCCAGGGAGCATCTGTCCCAGTTCTTAAAGGGGCTCTGCTCACGCGTAGACTGATTTGCGTTTCTTAACTGCCGCCTTTAGAGGAACCCTCTTTTTAATTTATATGTATTGTTCTTAATTTTTAACTGTTGCATTTTGGCAACAGAATTTACCTTTGCTTTGGGGGCTTTACAATCCTAAAGTTGGCATTGTAATGAGGTTCCATTTGGTTCAGGTTTCTTTGAACTGTGTGGTCTAAATTGGGAAAATATATTTCCTATACGTGTGTCTTTAAAAAAAAAATGTGAACAGTGAAAGTTTGGGTTGCTGTGACTGGAAAGGAGTGGAGTGTGCTTTTTCAACTAATTTCTCCTTCCACTGCTTAAAAGTGTCCAAGCTGCTTTAGAACTGCTGCACGTCCCAGAGTACAGCCCCAAGTCCTCCCAAGGAGGGGAACATAATGTGCTAGGGCCTCTCCAAGTTGACAGGTTTAGGTGAGGGAGTGCCTAGGGATTTTGTGTGCATCCTTAACCTTGTCAGTTGAGCTTTGGGTTCTTTGCAGCAGTCATTTTCATTCCTAACAGAACCAGTGTCCTGTCCAAGTTAGAAGTAGCAGCTAGAATGTCCGCCATAAACATTTGCAATAATAAGAGCCTAAGAGATGATGATTGGTTGAGCGTGAATTCTAGACTGGTGAGATGGTAAGCGTTGTGCCAGAGAGGGGGTGGGTGGTTCTTAATAAGCTTCTGTGATCCCTTATTATTTTAAAGGAACTTGTGTTACAATTTTGGTGAAAGTACACCCACTCTCGTCTTCTGGAAATACTTAGGGATTGTTGCTAAAGAGGGCTCCCTTTTAAATTAAAGGACTAAAACGGATATGCTTCCAGTAATTAAAGTAAATTTCCAGCTTCTCTTATCTGCTCCCTCACCCTGCCTCCTTTATCATGTTAAACAGTCTTTTTGCTTTTCTTATTCCTTCTCTCCTGGAGAGCTGTGATTAGAAACCACACCCACCCTCCAGTGAAGTGCTTGAACTGGGGGAGGGAGGCTGGCTACCTGTGAACAAACATTGGCCCCAAGGAGGGAAAACAAGTGTCCCTGGACTCAGGGCTAGTTTTTTTTTTTTTCCCCCAAAGCAGCAATACAGTGCTCTCTGCAGTCTCTGAAAACAAATGAGATCCACAACATCCTTGCATAAGCTTTTAAATATGATTAGTGGAATGCCATTGCAAGAAGAAGCCCCCTCCCCACTCCACTTCCCACCCCACCTTAATTTTCCTTTTCCTTTTCTGAGAAAAAGAAAGGCCTATAACACACTTGCTGTTACTAGGTTTGCTTTTCTAATGTTTAACCATTCCTTCATATATGAAAGCCTATATCTTGGTGAATACACACACACACACACACACACACTTCTTTGCCTTCGGAAGTTATGTTCTCCTAATCTGTTTAACCATTCATTCATGAAGAGTGTGAGGCCACCACTGGGAAAGGGGTGACAGTGCATCAGCCAGAAAATACCAGTGACCAGGACCGAGTGGAAAAGAAATTTAATGGCCAAAGCAATTAAAGACTGAGAAAGCTTCCCTAGGGAAACAATTGGAATCTAGGCATTTGAGCTTCATTTGAACCAAAGTTAGAAAAATTTAAACCTACATCATTTTTCCTTCATGAGTGTTGAGTAGACAAATACATAGTTGCCACAGGGAATCAAAATAGTTGGTGGAGAGAAGTCTAGTACCATAGCTCCAAAGCTGATCACATTAATAAAATCGTACTGCTCTTGCCCAGCTCATTCTCTGAATCAAAATTAAAAATCCCGGAGATTTGACAGAACCGTGTATACATAGCTACAGAACTTTGCGCATATCTTTTTCCTCTATTTATTCAGAAGCCTCTTCCTAGAACCTTGCAATGGATCTCCTGCCTGGCCACCAGTTCCTCTCCTTTTTTCAAATGAGATCACCTTGACCTCATACCTCATTTAACATGTCTTCCCAGAATCTGCTGCCTTCAGATTTGGGCTATCCCCCTTCCTTCAAATCCAGAAATGATGCACTAAATCTAGAAGTTGTAGGATGAAGTGAGTGGATTCACACTTTTGGGTTTTTTTGTTGCAACATCCCAAAACCTGAAAACAATTAATTTAACCTGCAAAATTAGACAGTTAAAACATAGATGCTAAGCCAAGGGAGGCAAGCAAGATAGGTTATGCTTTCTGAGATCTAGTTTCAGAAGCACCTTTTATTCTCACCCCTGCTCTCCTTTCTTCCCTCATTCACTAAAAGAAACAAAGATACCCCCCCTTTTAGTACTCAGCCAACCCACCTAGGGAGAATACTGCATCTATTTATAGCCACTCCTTATTTCTACCCACATACTTATTTTTCCCTGTTTTGCATTTTTGTTATAAAAACAAATCATACTCATGAAAACAGTTATAAAATGAAAGGCTATGGGGTAGGTAGTTCAGCAACTTCTTCACAGCCACCCTTGTGAGGTTGGGATGTAGGGGCCCTGTTTGTATCTCAGATCCAGTTTCTGGACTGTCCCTTTCACTGTCCCGTTTTAAGCAGTGTCTCACTTCACAGGTTAGCTGGGGAGGATCTAGGTAGAAAATTGCCTCCAGGAACTAATGGGACCTCAGTGGCCAGATTGTGGGAAGTTTTTAAAATTTATATTATTTCCCTCCTCGCATTTTGAAGTTGTCTAAATTGGCTGGAAATCATTTTTCTTGGTGCCTTATTGGTTTATTCACACAAACCTTTTGTCAAGTTTCCATGTGACTATTGCCGACGACCAGGTCCTGTGTGTATGTGTTGTGTGTAATTGTGTGAACGTACAAGCTTAAATAATATGCCGACAGCACTGTTTCAAAGTTGGTATTCATTAGGCAGTTCCCTCCTGGGCCAGGGCTGCACTAATCTTGACACGGGCTGCCAGGAGAAAACCTCATGGATCACACACCGAACCTTAATAACAGCATCGGTGACCTGCACTCTCTGGTACAGAATGGGAACCCCAGAGCTAGGAAGCGCAGTTGTATATTTTAATGAACTGCTACCCCTGCTAAAGAAGCTTCTTTCACTTTTGTGCTCTACAGAAAGACCAAGGGGGGTAGGAGGGACAAAGCTTTGAATAACTGCTTTCTAACACCGAATGTGGCAAACAGGATGGAGCACATCACAAATCTAGGCAGGTGTGAGGTACAGTGACTAAGAATCCCTGCTCCCTCTGCATGCCCTTTTTTGTCTCCAAAGTCTAATCAAGTGATTCTGGGGAAGAAATATGCCTGGGTTGGGGAGGGTGGTTCTGAAAGAAAAAAACTACCAAGACATTAAAGAAGGGTGAAGGATAGGCAGGATGTAAGTTAACCTGACTCAAAACTCAGAAGCTTCTAGCAGCCTGATGACAATTACAGGATTTATTTCAGCCAGCATGTCTGTCTGTCTGTGGCACATCTTTTAAAGACAATATTACTTCATGTTTTTACAAACTGTATGTACAGTATGTATGTCTTGTGGGTGTGTATATACATAATATATATTATATATATGAGAGATTTAGTGATTTTTTGATACGGGTTTGGTGCAGGTGAATTTCTTACTGAGCCAAATGAGGCACATACCGAGTCAGTAGTTGGAGTCCAGGGCATTCAGTACTTTTTATGATTTCCTAAGTGTGTAGTGCCTACCCCATGCAGTATAGTCACTGTCGCTGTCAAATCCAGAACTCGCATCAGAGCCAGCGATATTTTATTTGTAGACAATCAATTTTAATCTATAAATTATTACTGACAAATGATTATAATTCTGAATCCATAACACTAATAAAAAGAAACCCAGAGTATCATAAAGAGGTTTTGTTTTGTTCCTGGAAGTAGAGCAGCAATTGTACATGGTTATGTTAGTCTCAAGGATACTTAACTTGCTGACCTTATTTCAGAAAAAATAATTTGTATGAATTCTATTTGTGGGAAGGTAAAATAATGGTTTGAGATTTTTATCAAATATGGAGATTAGTTATTTATGAAAACAAAGAAATGTCTATTTTTGTTTCTTTGTTCCCAATTAATGTAGATAACTTTTAAAATGCATTAAAGCAATGGTAAAGAAAATAAACAGATGCCCTTCAAGTCTCTTTCTCATTTATGGAGAGACTCTCTGCTTTCTAAGATGGTCTGAGGAGTGGATTCTAACTTTGTAATCTGGTTTTTCAGATGTTCTTAAAATATAAACATCAAAGTCTAATAAGTAAAAATTGAAGCAAATTCCAGTCACCAGAAGCAGAATGAATTAAAGCATGTTTTACTGGAATATACTTTGTTTCTCCTGCCCATCCTGTGATTGTTCAATTATTCATTTGAAGAAATGAAGGGAGCTCCATGGAAAAACAGAGATATTGCCTGTGTTCTGTTTTATAAACACTCTGTCTACACACTGAACCTATTTGGAGAGAGATGATGCAATACTGTGTGTATTTGGTTAAGGGACGACTCCCAAAATTGCTTATCATTTCAGTAATTGGATTCACTACTAGGTATTGAGCTCTAAATTCATCAGGGAGCCTGGAGAAGATAGAAATTGATTTAGAGTCCATACTTACCTGTCACCTAAGCACAGATGCTTAGTGAGCCTGAATACTATCGCCAGTGCATCTTCTGATTGCTGCTTTGGCAAAAAGGAAAATTAGCCACCGATGTTCCAAATACCACTTCATTTTAATGCCTGGTATGTGAGTGTTCTCTAGCAATGTTTGGAGGCAATGTGAGAAAATGTGTGGGAAAACAAAGGTAATTAAGGGTTTAAAATGTCAAGGGAGACAATAAATCCATTTAGAGGTGGGAATAACAACATGAGAGTATTTAATTCAATGTCAATGGACACTGAGTGCTATGGACTTTATTAGATTGGTACATAAGTTAGGGCAGGGGGGTTGCGGGGAGGGATATAACAGGTAGGCATGATGCTGACAGAAAAGCAGTTACAGGTACTTAGGTGTACAGGACTAGCTGGCTCATCTCTCCCTTGCTTTCTCCTGGCTCATTTTTAGCCAACTGAAAAGGGAGAGAGGGGTAGTCACAAGCTAGAGCAGAGACTTTAATGGGTTGTGATTCTGAATTTAATCTCATAGTATTTTTTTCTCATCTGTGAAAAGGGGGAAATAGTGGCAATTATATCTTAGGGTTCAGAAGACTTAAAGGATTAAACCAGGTTAAAGCAAGGTTAAGGTAGTAAAGCTAGGAGGCAGAAGATGTTCAGGCATGGAATGGAAAGGGAGTTGAGAGGATGTTTTCAAATTTGAGTCTGCATAAGAATCACTTGCAGTTCCTGTGAAAAATGTAAATTCCCAAGCCTCAGCCCCAGGAATTGAGATTTAGTAGCTCTGGGACCAAAGAAGCTCCCCCTTCCCCCCAAAAAAACTTTTAATTTTGGAATTTTTTGCAAATCTAAAGTTATCCAAGATTTTAAAAAGTTGCAAACGTTACTCATCAACATCGTATATTTTTACAGGATGTTATAGTTGTAACACTTGTTACAACTAAGAAGTCAGTGTTAGCACATTACAGTGACCTCCAGGCATCAGATTTTCTACCAATGTTCCTATCTGTGCAGAACCCAATCCAGGATACCACTGCATTTATTGAAGATTCATGTTTCACAGGCTCTTTCGGCTGATGAGGCAGGTGGTTTGCAGATCAAATCTTGAGAAGATCTGGGACACTGAAAGGACTGAACAAAATCAATTCGCCCCATCCCCTAGCTGAGGAGTTGAATGCAATTTTAAAGCAGAAGGGGGTGGAGTTTTGGAAATGGAATCTTCTCCATTAGTTCCCTTAAAAACAAGATGTCTAATGCCAGTTGAAATACCAGATTTTGGAAGGTGGCAGATACTACACCTAGTCCAGTCTAGATCAAAGATATATGCTTAAGGATGTAAGCAGCTCAGGGGAATTGCTAAGAACGAGTTAGAGATAGCTGCTTTGGGGAAAACAGGACTCAGGTGAACAAAGAGACTAGGGGGCATGTATGCCATATAAAAGCTTTATTTTCTTGAACCTGGTGCTAATACTTAGGAAGTCACAGTAAATAATATCAAGCATTGCCAGGTTGGAGGCTAGCTGAAGGTCACAGGGTGAAGCTAGAATGGACTGCTCGTGGGAGGGTCCCAAAGGGCTGAAGCAGCAGGTGAGTGAATACCTTTAGAGGAGTCAGCTCTCACACTGAGCTACATACAAGAGACACCATCTTGGGATTGCAGGTAAAGGATTGAATTGAGAAGATGAAGCAGTAGATTATAAGACAAATTTCTGTGTCATTTGAGGTATTTAAAGAAGATACTACTTATATCTTACTAAGGACCTTAGGGTCTGGGACTATCACACCAAATCTCCCTAATCTCATTGAAATTGCTTAGTCCTTAAATCAGTTAAAATAACCACCCATCTCTTTACCCCACTTGATTCCAGATTCCTCTTAATTTCCGATTTCACTTTCCTGAGGCGCAGGAAGAACAAAGCACAAACTGGTATTCTTAAACTTTATCTCACGGCTAAGGATGCATTTTCACTTGCCAAACCCATTTAGAATAGTTCAGTGAAAACTGCCTTAGAAACCAAATGTATTGCCCCTCGTACTAGGGAAAGGAGCCTTACCGAAGAGCTCCTGGATCTTTTGTATTGTTTGCTGGCAGTGTTAGGCCTTCAAGGTTAAGTGTCTGGCTGTTAAGAATTATGATGATCTAATGATAGACTGCTTGATAGATTCTAGGTACAATCTACAGATTTTGCATGCAAACAAGCGGTAACTTAGGTTATTTTTCTGCCAGCTGTTAAGTACTTTTCCAAGTAGTACTATTCTCAAGAATGGGTGAGGAAACAATTTACTGTCATCTTAAACATGGTTAAAGAGAAGATTTTAGCTTGTGTGCAAACTAGTTTCCAATAAGACTAAATTGTTTTCTAGTTAATTTTTTTAAGATTTCCTTTTTTAGTTGTAGATGGACACAATATCCTTGTTTTTTTTTAATGTGGTACTGAGGATCAAACCCAGAGCCTCACACACACTGAGCCTCAACCCCAGCCCGATATTTGCTTTTTTTAAACCAAAAAATACTGCATTTAGAGCTGTAGGAAACTAAACCAAGAAGTCAAACTGTTATAAAATCAGGATTCAATGTTATTGGATTTCAATAATATATGGGCATATTGGGAGGTAAATAGGAAATATGAAAATAAAAAGCTTGGATGGAATCTGATATGTGAAAATTTTTTAAAAATATATTTTTAGTTGCCCATAGACCTTTATTTATATGCAGTGCTGAGACTCGAACCCAGTGCCTCACACATGCTGGGCAAGTGCTCTACCGCTGAGCTACAATTACAGCTCTGATTCGTGAATTTTTTAAACCAAAAATACCGAGACTCAAGTTGTGGTGTCAGGATGAACCACATAAAATTACTCACAGGCAATTATTTTTTGACCTGCAAAATGGCAGTTTCACTGGGTTTAAATATGTATTTCAAATTTGTTTTTTCCTTGTCATGAAAGTTCACAATACACCAATTAAAACTTGAGGTCTATATTACAGTCTTAAAAATGAAGCCAAAAAAACCCCACCCCAAATGAAAATGAAGTCGAATCCAGGTGGATATTTCTTTTATCTTTCCTAGGTATAGAATCCTAAGAAAACTGCAGTTACCACCTTACTAGCAACTTGGTTTCTATGCCTCAAAACAATGGCTGCCCTGCCTTCTAGAGGTAAGGCCAATTGGAGGATCAACTTTTAGTGAAACTACTTATTCTGCCAGTTGGTTCTTAAGTCAGACTCATGTCCACTGTACCTCTCCCAAATCTTTTATCTTATGTGTCAGCATTTCTGCTTAGTGAGTGATGTTACAGGATGTAAATTATACTAGTTTATGATAGGTGTTTTTCCCTTCTAAATTAAATCAAATCATTTATCCTAATCAGCAATGTATCAAGAACAAAGTGATCATTTAAAGACTCAACCTTAGGTACCAAAAGTACCTTATGTTCTAAATCTACATTATACCTTTCTTTTCTCTTGGCATGTTTTCCCTAATTTTTTCTTTTAATCTGCTTTTCCCTCTCAGGGAGAATAACAACTATTCAAAGATGCCATCTAATGCACTATTCCACTAACTACCGTGGCCAGTGATTTTTAAGCATAATAAACTGCTTTCAAGTGGAAGAGAACCTAAGCACAATAAATGAATTGCTATACCTTCAGCAGAGGCATAGGTCATATCAGTTTCAATCGTCAGTTTAAAAGCCTATTAGGACAGATGTAAACATTTAAGATCTGGAAAGATGTGACACTATGAGAATAGAGAAGTGTTACAAACACAGTGACCATATTTTAATTAAAATAGAGTTTTATTAGCTTTTCTTTTAATATAAACATGAGAAATAAAAACCACATAAGTTGTAGCATTCTTTTCAAAATAAAACTGCAATCAATACTTGAATCTCCAAGCTCTGAACTCCATAAACAATGTTTTTTTTTTCTTGAGGTGGTAGATTGTAATATTTCAAATACCATTATTTATCACTTATGTCTGTCCTTTAAAAATGATGGAACCTTCAGCACTCAGTATAACGTGAAGCATTGCTATATTGAGAAAGAGTATTCCTGGCTCATAAGTGTAAGATTCCTAGGATTACATTTAAGTAGAGAAATGGATTTCACATAGTTTAGAACACTAATCGTTTTATATTTCAAATTTAGGTGACATTGTTATCAACCTCTTATATTTACTCCTTGCCTGAAGTAAGGGTTCCTAAGGTTCGTTAAGTTCTCTCTTATATAGCAGGACTTGAAATGAGATACCTACAACCAGGTTAACACTTAGGATTAAAAATAAAAAAGAACAAGAACTTTCATATCACCTGCTATTAGGGTCCAATTTCTTTTCATTTATTACATGTGAATTAACACTCCTCTTTCATAATCTTCCTTTACCAAATCTATAGAAAAGAAATTTAGGTGATCAAAGCAGATACAACACAATCCTGAATAAACTACTTTAAAAAAGAGGAGGGTACCTTTTTAAAATTTTTTTGACCTTTTTTATCTCCACAAATTTCAGTGTAATTTTAAGCTTTGACACCTGTAGAAGTATAAATTCTACAAACTTCAGAACATCATTTGAAAGTTAAATTACATTTCCTTTAAATTTAATTTTGCAAAAATATTGAGCTTTCAATTTTTTGTTCCAGTCAATGTTTGCCATCTTCAAGAGGGACCGCTAACAAAAAATTGAAGAGCTCAACATTCCAAATTTATGAAATTAAGTTTAAAAGAAATGTAACTAAACTTTCAAATGATGTTTTGAAAGAGTTTGTAGTTTTTACACTTTTACGGGAGGACATAGTTACCAAAACTTAAAATTGCAATAAAACTTTCAGGACACCTGGTCTTTATCTGCTCAGTTATCATTGGACCACCATGTTGGCGCATTATGAAAATACTTTTTAATACATTTACTTAATAAGAGGAAAATTATCAGAAAGCGAGAAGCACCATTAATAGTTCACAAAAAAAAAAAAAAATGCAGTGTGGACCCAACAGAAGTAGGTAGTCAATAGGTGATACGTTCTCTTTATGACCCCAAACATGCCAAAATGCTAATAAGTAGTGCCTGCAAAATACATGAATGGCAAGTGTTATCCAGTAGCTTTTTGGTTTAAACTGATTGCCAATAATGACTAGCAGCTTCAATAATATGATACAGTGGGAAGGAAGAACCTTCAATACCTAAAAATGCTACAGGTTGCTCCTAGGTGGTTTCATGAGTGTTAAGTGGGCTGGGGGTGGGCCAGTGCATTTTTAGCACATGCTAGGCCCTGGTTTTGAGCCCCAGCACCACAAAAAAAAAAAAAAAAATAAGAGTACCATGTTTTAATGGTAATACTGCATCAATTCTGAAGGCATATGCAGCAATGGAGAAAGGGAAGAAAAACAAAAAACAAAAAGTTATATGGTTAGTGTCTTTAAAAGTCTAAACATTTAAATGATTAATTAAAAAACCTCACATAGTTCACAGCTATTGGCCTACACAGTAAGCAAATATCTGCATGTGGGTTGAGAGCTTTTGCTTTGGAGTGGTTTTTGTTAACTCTGTTTACATTAAAAAGGACAAAAAGTGTGTTTGTTGCTTTGACAAGGTCCCATTCTTTCCTATGGAGTGCAACTGTCATTGTCCATGAGTCTCTCGAATTCGAGGTCTTTCCTTCTGATGAAAATACTAAAACTTTGCTGGTTTTTGAGCAGGAGCGGTGATATTTCATCCAGTCTTTGTAGATGAGAGGCTTATGATGTTATTACCCCTCAATTCTCCCTTTTAAGAGAGGATAGCATTAGAGCGCTGAATACCAATGAAATTATCAGCGCTGAAAGACCTTCTCATAGCAGCTCTACATAAGTCTTTGTATTTGTCTTCACACAATCTTGAAATGGCCTAGGAAAGTCAATTAGAACACAAGTAGAATTTTTAAAAAGATTCCAACCTTAAAGGAAAAACACAAACTGATGTTAAGCCACACATGCAGACTCCTTTAGATAACTTCATAGTTGTAGCTACCTTGGCTATAAGGCTTTATAGCACAAGATTCTGGATATGCTACTTCCTATAAATTATTTTAAGGGCCAGGAGAACTTTATTATTATTTAAAAATTGAGTTTCCAAAGATGTCAAAGATGCTATGAAAGGCTCCTAACAGCAGTATCATCTGTTACCTCTGTGAAACAATCGGTATTCAGTTTTCAAATTCTACACATCTTCATTAGTTATTATATATTCTAAGCAAATTACAATGAGGCAGAATAGAGGGTAGAAAAGGTGCTACTTTGCTTGCACATTAATTATGATAGAAAAACATAATTCTAAGATATCACCCAAATTATCACAAAAGGTGCCATTTTAAAGTTATGTGTCACTTTCGTGGTGAATGATTTTTGGTGTATACTCACCAAAAGTCAACAAATATTACTTTTAAGTTACCACCCCACTTAAGTTACCACCTCTATTAGAATCCTATTTACTTCCTACATCCAGTATTTGAAACACCACACCCCATTCCCCGAACTATAGGCCTCTTAGCAGAGCCACTAACTCTAATAAACTCATGGAATTGAACTGTGATTAATATAAACACTAACATAAATTTGCAAACTGAGTAATGACAACTGAGTCACAAGTGAACCATAATATGTAAATATAATCAGGGACACAACTATACAAGTGCAAGGAATTACTTGTGCATGGTAATGTAGAAGGGAAGAGGTTCAAAAGGAAAAGCAAAGAACAGATTTTCTTTAAAAATATTCTGGATTATGGTCATAGAGGAAATAATGCCTAATTTTTAAAAAGTAATGTGGATCCTAGCATAAACTATGGAGGACTCAAGAAACATGATACCAGAGTTAATACTCTTCAAAATGTGTTAATTTAAAAGTTTACCATTTTCCTAATCACTACTTAATATGATTTAGTCCTAGATACTGGCTTTGGTGGCTGACAGAAAGCCCCACTTAGCGAAAACACAGGCTCACCTCTAGGTTTTGTGCTCTTTCTTTGCTGAGAGGAGCAAACAGAAAATTCAGGTTGTTGTCATCGGCTAAGGAGCGAAGGTCAAAGTAGTATTTGGCATAAACACTGGCAGGAACATTAATATTAAACTGGAGTAGCTCCAAGAAATGCCTTTCCATCTCATTCCTGGAGGAGGAGGAACAAAACAAAACCAAAACCAATACAGGACAATTTTAGTCAACTGGACTATCTTCAAAAATGTCATTCTGAGCTTCTAGGATAGCTCTAAATTCTGTTTTGAAACAAATAAAGGCTACTCAGCTGGATTAATACACTAACGTTCAAACAAGGTACAGCTATTTGTAGTCCTTTCTGCATCCCAGCACTTTGAGTTTGGGCTGAGGGGAAAAGGTTACGGCCCTCTCATGCACTCGTGCTGCTGACTCGGGGGCTCATTCTTCAGAGTTCCATTAGTGCAGCTGTACGATTCATACTCCACGCTCACTCACAAGGCCCCACTATAGTGAGCAGATGAAAGGAATGATGTATGCTGTTTATTAGCTCTGAAGAACTTGCAGACATTTTCACCGAGCTGATAACAGGAAGGGGCTTATTGAAGTAGAGAAGCACCAACAAAAGAAGTGGGCACATCACCACGGCAACAAATGGATCCATCGAGAGCCACCGCTATTATCTCTGAGGGGGGAAAACTCTTGAGGCAACAAGGATTCATCTCAAATAAATAAATAAATATGCTACATTGGATGGGAAAGGAAATCTACCCCCCTTACCTCAGTGCATGAGGCTATGTCAAAGGGCATAATGCACATTTCTGCTCACCTTAATATTACTAAGGTGACAAACAGTCACTATGATAGTCAAGATACTCATTTTAAAACTTTGGAAGGCACGAAGATCAAAGTAGATGCCATGGGTAGACAAATCCCACTTTAGGATATGACCTCTGGCAGAACAGTGGAGTTGTAAACTGTGTTTTGAGAATGAAATCCCAAGATGCTCAGCACCTGCCAGCTCTTGCCAGAATGGAATGTACACACATGAGGACAAGTTTAATACAGTGGGAAGGAGAAGGGTTGAGAGCAGTCCTCTGCTATATGACCATATAGCTGCCCCTGCTGAAGGTTTAAATCACTGAACATAAACAGAGGAAATCCTACATTCTAACAGTTTTAATTGCATAAAATAATAAATACTTGAACAGACATGAGAGGTTCAATTTATACAATTGAGTTTCCTGGTTTTAAATTTTTAATATTTTATTCACTGGCCACATCAGAAAATGTGTGATGTTCTCCTGTGTGGAGAGCAGGTAGACTATGAACAGAGACATGATTTTCTCAATTGTTGAAATTAAAACCAAACTGAACCGACTTCCAAAATTAATTTCCTGTTCGTATGGCAATAAGTCCATAGAAATGTAAATCAGATAATGTTTTGATAATCAGCTAATCAGGACTTAATTTACTACAGGAATAAATGCACTTCACTATCCCTTTTATATTTTCTCCACTAATACATTTTAACTGTGCAGAAATACAGTACTTCATGGGATTAACATGTCTATTAATAGAGGTTTTAATCACTGAAGAAAAGCATTATGCATCTTTCTAGGTTTTTTGTTTTTTAAATGGCTGAATAGCATACCATTTACAGGCATAGCAAATTTTCTGAATAGCAGCTGGTCAATTTAACTTATTCTTTAGTATATTTTAACAAAACACATAGATGGTAGAAAGTTTTAAAAATTTGAGACACTGATTTTTAACTTTCTCATTGCAGACTTAAAAATGAGACCATTAGAAACAGTCAACAGCAGGGGGATGAGACAAATGTATATTAAATACTTTGTTGTAATGCCTTCTAGTTTCCAAAGATCATAAACAAAAACAGCCTCGCAGGAACATGGCTCCTGGTGTTTCTCTGTTCACACAGAAAAGGTGTTGGAAGAACTGATGTTGCAGCTAGCGCCCCTGCTGCCATCACTGCTCCTGGGGCTCCCCATCTGTGGAAACTGACACATTTCCCTGCATCTTCTCTGATCTTATCACTAGACCCAGAGCCTCAGCCAGTTTAGTTACAAGTTTTGAGTATATTTCAGCTGCCATTCAAGCAGGATTGTTGTTCATGATTACAAATTTTGCTTCCTTCAAGGAATCAGTCTGAAAACTGATGACAATATAGTGATCAAAGGCACTTTAGCTTCTTCAACTTCCAAAAATACTTCCCATTGTTTCAGGTTCTTTTATTGTCATATCCTCTGCTAAGATAGTACCAGCAATATCACCAGGACTACTCAGCTTGCACTATTATCAAAGTAGTATTTTCACCAACAGCCACTTCAAACACTCCTAAAAACCACTGGTCCCTTCTCAGTCACAAGTGTCATCACTCAGCAGTATATATAGTTTAGTAGTTTTGAGGGAGTCTAGGTAAGGCAAAGGTAACAAATATGAACTCCTGCCATAATCTTGATCTTCCTATGATGCTCAATATAACCAGTGATGCTGCTTTCCATTTTCCTAAATGCCACCCACAAAGACATTTTTCCTTTGAGAGTCTGCTGGAAATCTCTCTATTGTTCATCCTGCCTACCACCTACAGGGCCCTAACCTTCAGTCAGCATGGCCAGATTAGAAGCCCTTGTTTCACTGGTGTTTCTGTGCCATGCGTGAGGAGCCCCATGACTCAGCAACACTCCCTGCACTGTTACTTCATTCTCACAAACTGCTACTGTGGCTCTGACTGGCTGTCAGTGTGATAAGCACTGAATGATGCCCTAGTAATGCTTTCTGGGACTGCCTGATGGGAATCCTAGAGCTTCCTAGCCCATGAGAACAATTTCATTCTTTTCTCTTTTTTTGGTACTAGGGATTGAACTCAGGGGCACTCAACCACTGAGCCACATCCCCAGCCCTATTTTGTATTTTATTTAGTAACAGGGTCACACTGAGTTGCTTAGTGCCTCATTTTTGCCGAGGCTGGCTTTGAACTCGCAATCCTCTTGTCTCAGCCTCCAGAGCCACAGGAATTACAGGCATGCACCACCAAGTTTGGTTCATGAGTCCAATATCTAAACATATGCAACACTCCTAATGAGGAGGAAGCAAGAGCACAAGGATCTAAAATCTTTATTTTTGTATTTCATTGTTTCTGTAACAGATTTTCAGATAAAGGGGGGGGGCACAAAAGCAAATATATAATGTGTGACTCAGGTTGAAGATATAACTTGTCAACAGTCCAGAGGCTACTTATTTCAAAAATCAAGACTTGCACCCCTTTAAAAAGCACTTGAGGCTGGGGATGTGGCTCAAGCGGTAGCGTGCTCGCCTGGCATGTGTGCAGCCTGGGTTCGATCCTCAGCACCACATACAAAGATGTTGTGTCCGCCAAAAACTAAAAAAAAAAAAAAAAATTAAAATTCTCTCTCTCTTTAAAAAAAAAAAAAGCACTTGAAAGACAGTTTTTAAAAAGCCATGTAAGCATGGCACTATGGCGCAAGCCTGTAATCCCAGTAGCTTGGTGGGGGCAGAGGCACGAGGATCACGAGTTCAAAGCCAGCCTCAGCAAAAACAAGGCACTAAGCAACTCAATGAGACCCTGTCTCTAAATAAAATACAAAATAGGGCTGGAGATATGGCTCACTGGTTGAGTGCCCCTAAGTTCAATCACCGGTACCGTACCCTATACCACCCCCCAAAAAAGCCATGTAATTTTATAATGTTCCATGTTGTTCTGGGAGTAAACTTATAACATGTTTGCCAAAAACCACTAGAAAAATACTTTTCAACATCAATACAATAACACATAAGGTCCTACCAATTAATGATAGAAACTTATGTATTTTTATGCCTACTTCCAGTATTTTCAAAAGGTAACGTCTAAAAATATTTCTTAAAATGTAAACTTCATGGGAGCAAATGAGATACTAGAAACTGAGTAAGATTCACCAAAACCTTACAAACTCACATGTCCTCAACTGTAATGTCCTTGAGGATTTGGCAGTAGTCCACATTCCATACAGCCTGATCGTCCCAAACCTTGGAGGCAAGAAGAATGGCTCCCAAAACGATTCTTTTCCAGTTGGTGGGACAAATGTCGATCTCAGCATAAGTTAAAAGCCTTTCTAAGTAGACCTGCAAAAGTAGAGCACTAGTCTTTGATTTTAGTTCAGTTTAAGTGTTCTGTTAAGAAGTTGTGAATGACAAATTTCCTCTGTGTTTGACAAGTAAGTACCTTTTTTTTTTTCAGAATTTTTTAATCTTTTTTTTTTTTTTTAGTTTTTCGGCAGACACAACATCTTTGTTTATATGTGGTGCTGAGGCTCGAACCCGAGCCGCACACATGCCAGGCGAGCGCGCTACCGCTTGAGCCACATCCCCAGCCCAGTACCTTTTCTTTTTGAGTTCTACAGAGACTTTCGCTTAGGTAAAGCAAGAGACCCAAGCATAGCTATAAGTTAGATACCTCTGCTGTTTACTCTGCCCATGCAAATTTCCATTCCAATTCTGGTCATAGGAATGACTGGCAAAGGACATCCTGAAAAGCAGCACTGTTATAACCTTCACATGCATAAAGGGCACCCACCACGCACAGGCCCAGATTCAAGTTGTTCAGTAAAGACCTAGTGACCCCCACGTACAATTACAATACCTAGCTGATAGTTTTATAATGGTTTTACAGGCAGATCATGCTTGAATATGGAAGTACCCAAGATGTATAAGAGCACATTTTAATCTTTTTTCCCCCAACAAGAACTAGCCCTTTTATGGAGCTAGTTGAAAATAAGAACTGGGGGGCTGGGGATGTGGCTCAAGCGGTAGCACGCTCGCCTGGTGTGCGTGTGGCCTGGGTTCGATCCTCAGCACCACATACAAAACAAAGATGTTGTGTCCGCCGAAAGCTGGAAAATAAATATTGAAAAGAAAAATTCTCTTAAAAAAAAAAGAAAAAGAAAAGAAGAACTGGTGGACAAGAGAGCCTCCCAGTGGTTGCTGAGAGAGCAGCATATTAGGTGCAGGTCTTTATGGCAGTTCAGTTTTCTCTGAATTCAGCCCCTTCTAAAAAGAAAACACATGTACAAAAGGATGGTCATTCTCATAGTCCTTATTTTTCATATTTCCACTATTATTTCATGAAAATTCATTTTCTCTCACATATTCTGCATCTTACTCAATTCCATTGGTTTTAAGGTGGTTCAAAGCTGCAGGTCTCTGCATCACTGGGACTCCTAAACCTTCCCAGGCAGTTTGAGAGTTTCATGAGTTATTTTACACATATCAAACATCTAATCCACAAAGAACTGGATTAAGTTAACAGCTGAGTAAAGATCATTCAGGAAAGTGGTCTGTTTTCACTACAAATGGTGCTCTGCAAATATACAATTGTCCCTAGGTATTGGCTGAGGGTTGGTCCCAGGACCAAATCTAATCAGATACCACAATTTGCAGATGCTCAAGCACCTTATATAAAACCTTTGCACATCCTTCCACATATTTTAAATAATCACTGGATTACTTACAATACCAAATACAATGTAAATGCTAAGTAAATAATAACTGTTATACCATCCTGTTTAAGGAATAATGACAAAAAATAAAGACAATTTTCCCCAAAATATTTCTGATTCAAAACTGACAAATCAGATGCAGAGCCCACAAATATGGAGAGCAGTCTATATGCTATTTAAAAACAGGAAAAAAAATCCCCTTTTAAGAGTATGTTTACTGTCTGAAGGTTATAAGACTGACAGTTCAGATTTGGCAATGTTCTCTAACTCGACTGTTTTAAAAAACAAATGGTTATTCAACATTAAATATTCTTAAGGAGACCTCTTCTCATTTTCCAAAACTTGGCATTCTGAAGTATCCTAAGAATGAACCTCCTCACAGGGTACAACTTTCTTATGAAATAAGTAGCAATGAGACAACACTGGCAATCTCTCAACCTTTATTGATCAGCCTGTTCTGTGCTGACACTCATTTACCCCATTAGCCCTGCTGTGTCAGTGGAAGAGAATTCTGTCTTGCCAGTGAAACCAACTCTTCTGTTAGTGCAGTTGACCCCATCCCACTTCTGTAGAACACTGTTCCCATGATTACCTTTTGAAGACTTTGTCTCTACCAGAGGTTTTCCCCCAATATAAATGTGTTTACACTGTTTCCTCTCCACTCTCCACAACACTTCCTCTCTGTTCACTGCATCATGCCCTTGCCAGATCCTTACCTCCCATTCTCTCCCACTTTCCTCTACCCACTGCTGCCATCATTCTAAGAAACTACTCTTAAGGATCAGTGCTTTCAAACTTGCAAATCAGAGCCTTTTATCCCAAACCTCAACACCCCAAGTCTTCCTAATATTGGATAAAGGCACTGTCATTTGCCTAGTATAGGGCCAAAAACCTACATTTGAGTTATCTTACTCCACTGTTAGCAACTCCTGTAGTCTCTACCTCCACTGGTGGTCTAGAAGCTTTCTATCCTGACCTGCCATTTGTCATCGCTCACCTGCATGACTCTGCTGCCTCCTACCGTTCCTCTCTGACCTTCAACTACCTCTACTCTACCCAAAGCAGTCAGGAAAAGCTCTTGCATTAGGTACACTTCACTCTCCTATCTCAGTCTACCAAAGTTACCCGTTAGCCTGAATTTTAACTTCTTTTGGAAGCCAGCAAGCTATAAAGAAGGCCCTGGGAAACTGCCAGTGTAAGTTCATCTCTCCTCTCCCTAGTTCTTCCCCTCATTACTCACTCTCACCACCCGCTGCCCTACTATTCCTTGAGCACATAAAACATGTTACTGCCTCACAGCCTTGGCACTTGCCCTGCTGCAATCCCCGACCTTTTTGGCTTCCTTGCTTCAAGTCAGGTTGCTGATCAAATATCACCTCTCCAATGAGGCCCTTTCTAATCATTCCACCTGAAACAGAAACCTCTCTAATTATTCTTCTTCTTGGCATTTGCCACTATGGGAAATATTCCTAAACCTGAAAAAATACTTGAAGTCTTCCTCACCAGAATATAAGCTCATGAGGACAAGAACTTTGTCCAATCTGTTCCCCTTTGCCCCAGCACTAGAATAACAGTACAAAGTAGATACCAGAGAGTACATGTGAAACTTCATTTTAACCACAAAGCTTCTCTTTGTCACTCTCCCCTGGTTTTCCTCATATTGCTATAGCCACTCTATTGGACACTTGCACCTTAAATGTTGATGGTAGATCTGTGGGGACTTTCTGTCCACTTTTCATTGTATACATTCTCTGCATTTGAACAGCCACTTTTAATTACTTACCTCTAATTTGGATTCATGTTCCAATCCTGGATATCCTACTAATGATTACATATTGCCACTCTGCTATCTCATAGGGACATCAAACTTATCTAAAATGAGCTACCATTCTTCAAACCTGTCTCTCTCCTTCCTGCATTACCTACTTCTACATATAGAAGAGACCTCTGAGCAGTTTCTATTGAAGCACACAGCAAAACCCCATCTCTCTCCTTCCTACATTATCTACTTCTACATATAGAAGAGACTTCTGAGCAGTTTCTATTGAAGCACACAGCACAACCCTCTTCTCTAAATTCTAATTGGATGCTAAATGATAGAAGTGTCAGGTCACATAATTGACTTTCCACTATGCGTTTGTAGGGAGTCAACCACCTGAATAGCAGTTACTCAAACTGATGAAGTCCTACCTTTGAAATTCTATATGGATGAAGCAAAGATAAGAACAAAGCTATAGCTTAGCAGGCTAACAAAGCCTAAGAACCACTGATACTACCATTCTGGACAACTTTGTGAGCAGACACATAATTCAACAGGATGGATTAACACCCATTACCCAAGGATCAGAGAACTGAGGGCAATAATTCAATCATGACACACACTGGAATTGTCTGCAGAATACAGCCTAGGATATGGCTCAGACTTGCACTCAATCAGTCTCTGTGCACCACATGGTTTTGTTATTGCTCCCCCATAGCATGCCCTGTAGGTATTGTGCATACTGCATGTGCTGTAGGCACTGAGGTGTCGAGGGGATCTCTTCTATTACCTTTAATAATAATTCTTTTGTTATAAGAAATGCATAAACCATCATGATTACTAAAGTCAACTATGTGTTATTTACTTTCCTTTGATAAGTTCCTCTTAATAAAGTTCTGATGATAAATTTCAGGGACCTACTTTTATTTGTAAAACAAGACATTACCCTATTTACAAGACCAATTTCTAAACATGCTTAATAAATAAGAAATATCTTACCAACGTTACTATTGCACATTCAGCTGTTAGCTGTGCAGCACTAAAAAGAGTACGAACAAATCTGTAAATAAATTTGTGTTCAGGGTCATGCTTAAAGTACTCCTCTGGAACCTTTTCTCGCTGAAAGAAGAAAAGATGCAATGTAAGTTATCTGCTGAAGAAAACCACTCTTGAAGAAAAGTACTTTTAAGATAGCAGCCTTCACATTGTGCCAATGTATACCTTAAATAATTTTGAGTAGCATTTCTTTTAGTCTTTTAAACATAAACAGTGGGATCTTACAGTCATACGGTGTATAACACCTTTGTCAATGACAAACTGCATATTGGGATTAACAGGTCCCATAAGGTATAACCTAGTGACACTGCAGCCAAGTTAAGTCTGTGTGAATCCATTCTGATGTTCATACAATGATGAAATTAAGCTCTCTCAGAATATATCCCATTGTTAAACAACACATGACTGGACAAATTATTCAATAACCCATCACCATTTATTAAATTTTTAAAAAAGGGGGCACAAATTCAAGCTCAGAAAATTGATGTTCCTTTTTACTTTCCCTCCATAGAATTCTATCAAAATCTATTTCTAGTCTGAAAAGTTTCATTGATTATGTTATATTTCTCTGTAATAAACTTTGGAAAGACTTTAGTTTGCTGTAACCACAGGTTCCAAAGTCTCACTGTCCAAAACAATAGTAACCAGTCACAGTGACTGTTGAAAACTCAAAAGTGGCTGAGTTTTCTAATTTAAGTTTTGTGAGCAGACACAATAATTCAACAGGATGGATTAACACCCATTGCCCAAGGAACAGAGAACTGAGGGCAATAATTCTCAATCATGACACACACTGGAATTATCTGCGGAATACAGCCTAGGATATAGCTCAGACCTGCACTGAATCAGTCTCTGTGCACCACATGGTTTTATTATTGCTCCCCCATCAGCATGCCCTGTAGATATGAGTGCATACTGCATGTGCTATAGGCACTGAGGTGTCAAGGGGGATCTCTTCTATTACCTTTAATAATAATTCTTTTGTTAAAGAGAAATGCAGTGGCATCATTTTAAACCATCATGATTACTAAACTCAACCACTTGTTACTTTTTCTAATTTAAGTTTTCTAATTCTCTTCAGAGATTTTACACATTTGTTGGGTTTATTTACAAATATTTATATTGTTTGATGCTACTGAAAAGTATCTTTTAGCAAAGCTACATTTTCTCTTATTGGGTGGTACATTTACTCACCTTAGCTTATTAAACAAAGCTACAAGTCGGTTCTTACTTTATTATAGACCTGACAAAACACTTTTTCTAAGACAATTAGATACAGCATGAGGTGGGAAGGAAGATGATTTTGACTTCAAGCTGAAGGGAGTGATTTTCTTCTAGTAATTAATCTCAAAGCAAAGCAGCACAAAATGAACAACCCTTTGAGAGGAAATAGTTAAAAAAAAAAAAAAAGTGATACTTACTGTGAGTGGATGTGATCTCTCATCAAATATATCCAGGGATCTATTTGCATCTCTATAAAATAAAAATGTACATTTAAAAATTTATTCAGGAGTTGTTAATATCTTACTAAAATATCTGCTAAGAATAAAGAAGGGGTTGGAAGGAGCAGCTTATCCTTCAACAAAGCAAATAGTTTGACAAATTATTTTCCTGGATTCTAGTGTTAGGACCTCTTTTTACTCAGCAAATGAAGTACTGTAAAGCCTTTTCTACAATAACCAGGTAGAGCCCATAAGCAATGACGCTCCCAAACAGGCAATGCCAATTAATCAAATATATTTTCACTTCTCTTACAAAGCAGTAGTGGTGGGAAATCAAGTCTTGAGAACTTTAATGAACATAAATGGATTCAGATTTTCTAGATTTTTTTCCTCTTTAGTTTTCTATTATATTATTACCATATATTTCTAGTTTCTTCTAGTTTGAGTTTAAAAGTTATTGCCTGTCTTTTTATTTTAAGACATCAGTCTTTTCATTTTAAAACTAAACAATACACTGCTCAAACTAGTGGTTCTCTGTGGTCTGTGAAACTCTGGAGATTCCCTTGGTACTTTCAGGAGGCCCGTGAGGTCAAAACTGTTCTTATAAGAATATTAAGACATTACTTGCATTTTCACTGCTGAACACTTGCAATGACTATAAAAACAAAAGTGAGTAAAACTACTGATTTCTCAGTATGAATGATACTAAGAGTCATTCTATTCTCCACTGCCACTTGCAGTTAAAAAATAATAATCCTGCTTTACAAAGCATGTTCTAGATGAAACAATAAAAAATAATGTCACTAAATCTTGACCTTCTTTTTAATATTCTGAATAAGTTGAAAGTTCACCTAAAGCTTCTGCACACTGAAGTAATAATTGTGTTAAGAAAAAGCACTTGTGATTTAGCTGTGAGCTGAACAAACTGCTTATCATAGAATACTATTTTTATTTGAAAAGATAAAATATTCTCAAAAATGAAGAGTGAGGCAGGCATGGTGGCGCACACCTGTAAACCCAGCAGCTCAGGAGGCTGAGGCAGAAGGATTGCAAGTTCAAAGCCAGCTTAGGCAAAAGCAGGGTACTAAGCAACTCAGTGAGACCCTGTCTCTAAATAAAATACAAAATAGGGCTGGGGATGTGGCTCAGTGGTTGAGTGCCCCTGAGGTTCAATCACCGATTACCAGCCCTTCCCCCCCACCAAAAAAAAAAAAAAAAAAAAAAAAAAAAAAAAGAAGAGTGGGCCTGTCATTTCAAGGAAAATAACAAGTATTCACTGCAAGGATAAAATTTGGGCTGTCAAGGTGAGACCAAGATTTTTGAAAACCTGTACCTTCTGCTATAGACTTGACAGTTTCTCAATCCCTTGAGACTTTTTTATAAGATTGGAGGCAATACTAATGAAAGTGAGTTCTTCAAAACTATGAAGAAATGTGAACTAACACTTTCCAAATGATTACCACGATATTATAAAATCATGCACTGGTCAAAGATTTATTCCTTCTGTAAGATACATCAATGACTACTAATATAACATGTTCATTGATACAAATCAAAATTTCACTGTAACTAATTTAAGAAACTAACTTTTTATAATGTTTTAGTGTAATGTTAAAGGGTATCCACAATTATCTGAAAGTTTTAAAAATACAACTTTTTCCAAAATTAATATCTGCATGAGACTAAGTTATCTCATTGTTTCTTCAAAACAAACTGCAAACAAAGTCAGAGAAAGGTGAGAATCTAGTTGTCTTCTATTAGGCTAAATATTAAAGAGATTTGCCAAAGTGTAAATTATATCACACTTCTCACTCAACTGAAAAAGTGAAGAAAAACTTAAAATTATAGAGAATAACTATTTTTCATGATAAAAGTTAATAAGGTGGTTCTTTAATATTTTATATATATATATATATATATATATATATTTTAGTTGCAGTTGGACACAATACCTTTATTTTTTAATTTATTTTTATATGGTGCTGGGGACTGAACGCAGCACCTCATACATGCTAGGCAAGCTGCTCTACGGCTGAGCCCCAGCCCCAGTCCCAATAAGGTGGTTCTTAATCAGAGATGATTTTGTCCCTCAGGGACAATTTTTAGTTGTCACAATGTGTGGGGGGGATGCTACTGGTATCTAGTGGGCAGAAGACAATGATGCTGTTAAATACCCTACAATGCACAGCACAGTCTCCACAATAGGGAATTATCTAGCTCAAAATATCAACAGTATCAAGGTTAAGAAACCCTGTATTATTGTATATATAAATATATTTAATTCTCAACTTAAATTTCTAAAACAGTAAATGTCAACATAATTCACAGAAATAGATACTCTGGAATTTTAAGAGAGTTCTGAGAACAAAAAGAACAAAACTCCAAATGATACATCTCAAAATTGTAATAAAAGCACTCTACAGCTTATAATGTTTTATAGTTATGACCTATTAACTATATATCATGCAAAGTAATTAACTAGAATAATAAAACAGGTTTTTAAAGAGCTCACCTGTTCTTTATGTGGTAATATATTGCTAAGGTCACACTGTAGAAGGAAAAAAAATATTTTAACAACTTATCTGTTATAGCTGACATTTTTTTTTAAAAAGGTATAGGGGACCTTCCAATCAGCCCTGAAATCCTCCAGTTCAGAACAGTACCATTGGGCATTTTACCCTTTATTTAATTCTGTTGATTATTACATACAAATTATTAAATATCTTCCCTGTCATTTGCCCGTCTACCCACAGAACCTTTCATTCCATGCGAGTTGTATTTGTCCACACGCTTAAGTTTAAGCCATAGCTTTTTTTTTCCCCTTGAAGTTAGGCCCAGCATTTCAATTGATTTAGTTACCTTACCCATCTACCCACCATTTTTTATTACCCTAAAAGTAAAAAAGTGAAAGTGCTATACACCAGATAAAATTACTTTTGCACTACTAGTAGAAAATTAGTAAGTGCCCACAAAAGATGAAAATAGGTCTAGCCCATCTTGAATAAGCAGTGCTGACAACGTAGCATAATACTGAACAGTATAATATTAATGGCAGATATTTCCAAACTGGAATAAGTGAAATATTAATAAACAGACAACTCTTTACACATTATGTTACTGTATTCCTAAGTTATCCAAAGATTCTTCGTATTAGGAAAAAAAGGGTTCTCTTAGGTAAATTTGATTCCATTTGCTCTGTCTAAAATGAAGCTCAAAATGAGGGAAGGCAAATCTGAATTTTAAAAGCAGGTGTATACACTATTTTAAATTTTAAATTTAAAAAAAACAATATTACTGGCATCAAAGATGGATACTTCTATAGTGCTTCAAACAGTTTTATTTCCAAAATTGATTTTAAAATCACAGAATTTGATGTTATATGCTGAAAAAGGACCACTAAACCTTATATGGCATTTTCATCCAACAACACATTGTACAAATAAAGGGGATGAAGGCTTAAATATGATTTGCCCAAGGTCCCACCGAACAATCAGAAACAGTTTTCTATACTCTTTAATAAGCAGTGGCTCCCAAACTTCGCTGCACATTGGAATTGCCTGAGGAGGTTTAAACAGACCTGACCTCTTGAGACATTCCAATTAATTGGGCATTAAGAATGATTTTAAAGTTCCCTAGGTAAGTGCAATGTGCAGCAAAATTTGAGATTGACATAGGGTTGAGATCAGAATCACCTGAATGTTTTGTGCACTTTATATCCACCACCAGTTTCCTAAAAGGCTTGTGTCTATGGATGAAGGGGAAAAGGAAGGTGGGAAAATGCATGTTTGTAGAAATGTATTCTGAAAAAAAAATCGCATAGGTGATTCTAAGAAGGCTTAGAATTCCCTTAAGAACATTCCCTTAAGAACAATGCACTAAATCCATGAAAAACATTTTTCAGAATTTTCCTAAAAGTCAATTTGCCCTATTAATTCTCTCAATAAATCTTTCTTTCACCAATAGTGAATGTACTGAATGATTATTTTTAGAATTTAATGAAAGAAACTAAAACTTACTGTACTTCCAAACACAAGACTTCTAAACAACAAACTCAGTTAAGAGATCAAAAAGCATGAAACCTACATGTGTTAGCAAGGTTATTCTTTAAAATTATATTCTGAATTATACACTGAAACATCAGAATCTTTTGAATTCAAAAGAAGCTGAGGGTTCTAGCCAATGTAGAGTGGTTTTTTAATCATGGCTATTTAGGGCTGAAAACATTCAGTGATTACTTAATAGATGCCAAATCTCAGAAAGGGCTTAGTTTTTGCTGAAACACAAGTCAATCTCAACTACTGTTATGTGTGTGAGAGAAAAGTTACACTACTGTAAGTGTGAACTTGCAGTTTTCAACTGAAGTAGAAGTTACTGATAATTTAATTAGCTAAGAAATTAAAAAGCTGGTATATTAGAAATAAAATAAGGCTAATCAGGCTTTTTAGACTAAAAAGTAAAATTAGGGATAAGAATATTAACATTCTAAAAAAGCACTTTCCAAACTATGTTCTAAAAAATCAATGCTCACATCCCAAGAAGTCATTAATAATGTTCCCTGGACAACCCCAACATCATGGGGGAAGCTCTCTACCCGGTTTTTGTTGATGTCATTTTAATAAGTTTAAAAGGTTCATCTTGGAGTGTTTTGAAAGTGCATCTTTTATTTCAAATGCCAATATGCTTTGGTGCCAGGAGTGGACTAGATAGTCCTTCCTCCTACAGTAGTTTCCAAAGTATTTTAGATATGAAACTCATAACTATTTTTTTCCAGAAACATCTGATAAAAAGCACCTCTTCTTATGTTCAATAGTGTCTTAACAACATAAATGCATCAAATAAAGAGGTACACTTTTCCTGAGATTCCTTATTTGCTAACTGGCTTTCCCTTTCACCAAAGTCTGAGATTAAAATGGAAATTGAAAACTCACATTTAGGTCCTTAAAAATCAATGTATACTTGACCCCAATTTTGTAAACTGAGCACTAAAAAGGACAGTCAATAGCTGAAATTACCAAGTATGGCTGGGATGCTTTTAGCAGAAAGGGGTCTGTCACTCAGCCCTTGGCAACCTAGTTGTACTCACCATTTTATTGTGGTTCTAAGATTAGGCTGGCTGACTGTGCTGTCATCTAGAAATATTGTTGAGCATGAGCTATACTTTTTAGTAAGCTGCCCTGGAGATACCTGAAGGGGAGGGAAATAGAAGAAAATGTCACAGTAAGTTAAATCTATAAAATGTGTTTATTTTCCTTGGTTAAAATGTCAAACGATAAAGCATTAAGATATTTCTTATACTCTGTGAATTGCCTGAGTGTGATATCATGTGTGGCTCTACAGGAAACCCATTGGAGGTTCTTAACTTCACAGATGATGTTTGAGGAATGGATTATAAAATGCTGCCCTTGGTATGGTACCTATAATCAAACCTGGCAAGCATCTATTATGAATTAATTCCCTTAATAAATACTGGAAAAAGTTTAAAATAAGATTTCAGTGTTTTCCTCTTAAGCAATAAAAAGCAGTTGAGAAGGTTCTGTTTCTACTATTTAGTAACTACAATACAATGTAATGCCTTAAATAATACCAGCACAAAAGCATTGTGCTGCACTAAATGAAAGCCTAATACCAAATTTACTGATTTGCTAGTACTAAGTGTCTAAGTGTAATTACACAAATGTTTTGGAATCAGAGGCTATGTGCCAGGGCTATTTAATCACTAACAAGGCTTGGGACCATAGGTCTGAGTCTATTCTCATATGTAGAGGGTAAAATTATTGCCTTAAGATTCTTTCACATCCAAAATTAGATGATAAAAACAACTTTGGGAATTTAGCTTTCACTTCACTTTTAAGTAGATTGCCATTACATTACTTATAAGAAAACCTCAGCCATTCATTCAAGATTTTATTTAGTTTATTCTCTTATTTGATCCACATCACAACACCTCCCTGCTTCATTAGTGTTACTCTCAGCCCAAAGTCTTTTTCTTCCTTGTCCCAGAAGCTTGACTCCTTCTACCTTCTGGGATACCTTTGCCAACAGCCACATCACAAAATTCATCCTCCAATTCAATACTTGCAGGGAGGTTATCTCCCACATAAGAAACTAAGCTGCTCCAAAAAAGGAGGACTCTTACTGCTCCTATCTCCAGCTGCTGAGCATAAAATTGGGGACAAGTTAGGGAGTTCAACAACTGTCTGACAAATTATTAATTAATAATCAATTACATGTTGGAAGACAAATCTTGCTACAGATACAAATTAGTGAAAATTTACCTGAAGTGATACTAAAGAGGTGACAATGAACTTTTTGAGGCCTCTAAGTAAACTATCATTAAAACACTTTAGAAGTATCCATTTAATTGCAAAGGGTAAAGAGTGCAAGGATATAGAGCAACAGTCAAATACTGAAACAGCCTAAACTACATTAAAACAATTCTCATCCTTAAAAAGCCAATACCGAATCTCATCACTGAATAGTTGAAGATTAACAGCAGCATTCTTTAAAAACCACAGATTATCAACAATTTTAATGTTTTTTTAAAATTAAAAAAAAAAGCTAATTCAGATAAGCCTTCCTTCCTCCTATCAATATAATGGTTTTCATCATGCTTTTACTTTCTCCCATCAGCAACCCCTACAAATAAATGAAAGATGGGACAGGGAGAAGACCTAGCTGAAAGTACAGAGCACTTAAAAGTCACCAGTAGTCCACAGTCAGAAATATCCATAAGGTACATAAAATTGCATTTTGCTTGTTTTAGATGTTTTTATGGCAAAGTCACTTTTTTTCCTTATTAACAAAAAGTGTCAGAAGTTATATTTTTGAAAAGTATAACTATTTTGGAGGAATAAATTCTCCTTTTAACTAAAAATGTTTTAACTATATCTAAGTTTGGATATGTTTCTTAAGCTATTCAGTTAATATGTATACTGTTGAAAAAAATCACTACACTGGAATAAAAAGAGGGGCGAAAATGAATCAAAATGTAGACTAGTTGGTAGAACTTCAGGTGATATTTTCTTCCATTTTCTCTATTTATAATTTTTTTTGTATCATGAATGTATGTATACTGGCTTGTCTTCAAAAACATTAATGCCAAGTCATTCAAAAATTTTTAATTAGATGTGGTCTTACAAACTATGAAAGCTCCATTAATGAATCAGCAACTTACTGGCTAGATCCAACCAAAAAACATTCATCACTTCCCTTTAGTCCAGGCTTACTCTAAACTGATAAAGACAGAGGAATCATTCATTTTGTAGGAAGAGTCATTTCTGTTACCTTCTCTCCCACTGTAATCAGGCCATTCCCAAATTTCAAGGTGACTAGAAAAGCTGAATGCAAAAACTCTCTGTTGCCAATATATAGCAAACGACATACCATCACTTCCAGCTATTCCAACATTTCAGTCTTGATGACTAGAGGGTGGCAGAACGAAGCCTCTAAGCAAAGCCTAGAATATAGCTGTCAACAAGTAACTTTCCCCTCAGCTTGCATGAAAAATTAGGACAACTTGCCCTTTATTGTTAAAACGTTACCACTGCTGGCTCATAACCACAAAAAAACTACACTGACAAACATAAGGATATAAAATACAAATACTAAAAAAAAAAAAAAAAAAAAAAATAGAAAACATTTCTGACAGATGGTTACTAAAAGAAACACAAACAATAGCATCTTTCTTCTTCCAATCAGAACAAATGATAAAGTACAAAATTTTGTAATTCTTACAGGAAAGGGAGTACTTAAGTAGACTTAAGGTCAAATGGCAAAGACTAGAAAATAATACCTACTAATCTGGTAAATCATAACCAGAACCTTACCATCAAAGGTCAAGAATTTGTTGAAATCCTGTCCCCACCCATTGACTTTTCCCATTGTGCCTATAGCCGCTTATCTATTAAAAAACAAAAACAAAAACCTGAAATCCACCCCCATAATACATATTTGGGATATGTTTCTTTTTTTAATATTTATTTTTTAGTTTTAGGTGAACACAATATCTTTATTTCATTTCTATGTGGTGCTGAGAATCGAACCCAGTGCCTCATGCATGCTAGGCGAGCATACTACCACTTGAGCCACATCCCCAGCCCCTGGGATGTGTTTTTAAGAATCAATAACATTTAATCAACCTCAAATTTTCTAACACTTTATGCATTCATGAAAACTATTCCAACTTTTGTTGCACAGTAACAAGACAATACAGCAGGATGTGTGTTTGAAAGAATTCTAAAACATGGCCTTATATATGCTAATTACAGGTAAAACTTTTAAAAGTTTGGACCAATATCATTAAGCATATTGATTTTGTGCTTAGATATATACTTTAAATACAGGTTCTAAATTCATTTATTAAACATTGAAGATTGACCACACATATATACCCCTTTCCTCCTGAAATCTCATTAAAGGTATAAAATACAGGTTTATAGCTAAGACTAGGAGACAGGACAGAGAGATGATTTTTATTGTTTGAAATATTAAAGTAGATAAAAGAATAGTAACATGACAGAAGAGTAGAAATACAACTCTGGTGGCCATGAAGAATCAGTGGCAGGAATAAGCAAGCCAGTTTATCTTGCAGAACCCATAGAGACTCAGATTTCAGAGGCTTTTACAAAGCACCTTGGAATGAAACATAAAACAAAGATAAAGGAGGTCAATTGGAAATTTGTAGTTAGAACCCAAAGTCCATCTGTCCTCCATTTTATAGGGATCTAGATATTAATTCTCCAGATATATTAAACCTGACAGTTTCTGGGCTTAGAGTTACCATTCTCAGAGACACTATGGGTAAAACCTGGAAAATAAGAGGAAAAAACTACATACTCCACACCTCCCTTACCCAACTTCTGAAAAATAAGCAGCCATGCTTGTACTCCCTAGGTAGAAAAGTGGAAGATCCTTCTCTGAAGAAACTGAACTATCCAGAGACAGGGCGCCCCACATAATAAAAATACTGAGGTCCCAACAAATGAAAAGCTGGGCATGGCCTCCAAATCCTTGGAGTGAAATCCATCAGTTAACAAGTCCTTCTCATACATAGTGCTTCAAATCAGACAAAGTCAGGGTCTACCACACATTTGAGGCAAGCCTCGAACGAAGGATTTAGAAAAGGAATTCATGGGAGTGCTTGAAATTTAAGAGTAAGTGAAAACTCAAGACAAAAAATTCAAGAGAAGGGCTGAAGAATCTCTAACTAGGACAAAAAGACAACCAGAAATTGGGGAGGGAATAGAAATTGGACACTGGTGTAGGAATACTGTCAAAGAGGCCCAACATCTGAATGACAAGAATACAAGGGGGCAAAAAAAAAAGAAAATATCAATGAAATTACAAAAAAATTTTCTACAAAGAGCTAATCTGCAAACTAATGACCCCAATTAAAATGAAAAGGTTCCTAACAGCCAGGCCTGGTGGCACAAGCCTGTAATCCCAGTGGCCCAGGAGGGTGAGGCAAGAGGATTGTGAGTTCAAAGCCAGCCTCAGCAAAAGTGACTCATTAAGCAACTTAGTGAGATCCTGTCTCTAAATAAAATGCAAAATAGGGCTGGGGATGTGGCTGAGTGGTTGAGTGCCCCTGAGTTCAATCCCTGGTACCAAAAATTAAAAAGGTTCATTAACAAGCCATATCATTCAACTTCAGAATCCCCCAGATAGAGAAGATACTAAAGCTTTCAGAGAAGGTATAGGGGAAAATTACTAAAGTTGGTTATATATAATGTAAAATACAATGACAAAAATTTATAAATGAGGAGACAATAAAGAAATATCAGGACTGGGGCCGTGGCTCAGAGGTAGAGCACTTGCCTCATACATGTGAGGCACTAGGTGCAATCCTCAGCATCACGTAAAAAAATAAATGAATAAATAAAGATATTGTGTCCATGTGCAGCTAAAAAATAAAAAATAAAAAAAAGAAGTATCTTCACCACTGGAATAATTCGTTTCAACCTAGAATCCTACTTATACTTTTACCAAATAGGAGGAGCACATTTATGTGCCCTTTCCCAGGAAAATGTACAAGAGGTATAAGACAGAGGGAAACACAAAAATTACAGGATCCAATACAAGAGAGCAGTTATTTGAGATCCCAGATAACTTCAGAAAGATACCCCAGGAAAAATAGGCAGAGAACTGCTTAACAAAAAAACAGTCTGTTTTAGAATAAAATGATAGAAGACTGAGAAGGGTTGCCTCCAGGAAAAAAGACTAAATAGATGTGATTTAGTAAAGGAAAATTTTTTTTATAGGCATGTGACAAATGTTAAAACATTTGGGGGGGAACAGACAAGTGAAAATAGGAAATTCCACAAAAAAATTGAAGAATATGAAAGCAAAGAGGCCAGTGAGGGGGCCACTTACTACATGTGGCTGTGTGAGTTAATGTTCATTAGGAAATGGCGGATTATTGCAGGAGGAATACAGAAGTGCTCAGACTTCAGAAATATCTTTTTAAGAGGAAAATTAAGGGTGAACAGGAGGTGGCACAAAGTACAATATGACAGCAGTGAAAAATATTTGCAAGTCAATGTAAATATCGATCAGTGATTTAATAATAAAATGTGATACATGTCAAGGAAATACAGCAGGGGAATAAGGTCACAGTGGAATGAGGAAGCTAAATTTTCACCTGCTATAAATTACAGGAAATCAACAGCTAATGCTAAAAACTGACTTAATAGTTTGTTACTTTAATTAAAAAAAAAAGACCAAAAAATTAAGGCAAAATATTTCAGGCATATCTTAATATCACAACCACGTTACTGAAATTTAACTGTCAGAAACCTCTAAAAACTGACATTACTAAGTCAAAGATTTCCCTGAGTAAATTTAATACTTAAGAAATTGGAGAGATTTAGAAAATCCACAAAAAGTGGACCCTGCTAACATTAATGAATCACCATTATATATATTTTTTAAAAAATCACAGTAGACATACTTTTAATTCACTATAAGTTTAACTGTTTACTTACATGGTTTAAATGGTTGCTCTTCCTCTTTTCACGCACTAAGAATAAAAAAAAATTAACTGATCAATTCTGGTACAAATGTCATAGAAAAATAAAAAGTAGCTAATTATCTGATGAATTACCAATATACAAAATGACAAAGTTAATTCTTTTTAAAAATAATTTCCAACAAAATTAATAATCTGAATTTTCTGGCAAGATAAATTTCATAATAAAAATCTAAAAACTTAGATCTACTATTTTACTAGCAGATAATCTATTACATATAAATGAGAGATTCTCCATATACAAAAGGGGTAAAACGAATTGAGCTAGGTAGGAAATATAGCTAATAAGATAGTACACATACTGCATACCTGAATCATTAAATAGTATTTTCTAGTTCTACATTTCCTTACCGCTTACTTTAATTACAAGGATCTAAGAGGTGATAGCTCTAGGAAACTGTTTTTGGCTAGGCAGCCATTTCTAGATGCATCTGAATCCTAGAAACATCCTGAACCACCTATTGATAATCTACCAAAATAAAAAAATTAATGGGCCTTTATACAATTGGAAAGTAGCCTATCTTAAATATAAATTTTTAAATGAGTGTGCTAACCTAATTGAACATGATTATCTATAGCACACTGATTTCATTATGCTCTAATTAAGGCCAGAAAAGTATATGCTCCTAAGAGTGACTTGGGCCACACTTTTGTTTCCCATACTGCCTCCTCCTTTAACGCTAGAAGGCACTATAGTCACACATTCCTTCCTACTAAAAAGAGCAGCAGGGATAGTTTTTTACTTCCTCACACTCTAGAATACAGTTCTTAAAGAAACTGAGACATAGCAATGCTAGTCAGAAATGGCCAGCTGAAGATAGGAAAAGTACACACATAGCAACCACTAATTTTTACTGTGCTACATTACCCCAAATGTAATACAGAACCCCCCACTTTTTATATTTTTCTTGTTGTAATAAACTAAATCAGTTTTGCCTTTAAATTTTTTGCTTTTTTACTTGTACATGGACACAATGCCTTTATTTATTTTTATGTGATGCTATGATAAAACCCAGTGCCTTACACGTGCTAGGCAAGTGCTCTACCACTGAGCCACAACTCCAGCCCCTCATTTTTGCTTTTTAGCAAAAAAAGGATTTGACCAAACATTAAGAAAAACAACACAAATGAAGAAAAATCCTACAGTTTTAATGGTTCATCCTAAAACAATCAGGACACATGAAATTTACACTAGTTTCACACACTGGCTAACCTCTTGGGAAACACCATAATTCATGTTTGTTCCAGTTTTTAATACATTAGGATGAAAAAGCTTTGAATGGCTTAAAAGTTCTGAGTAGGATAAATCAAGATGTGAGACAGGCTCATTTATTTAGAGGACTGTAAAATGAGCTCAAAATCAGATTCAATCCCCATATGTAAACAACTGATTTTTTAAAATTTGTTCATATGAAAACCTAATTAAAACCTAAATCATATTATTTATCTTTAAAACATGCTCTGAGGATCAAGGGGGAAGGTTAAAAAAAATATGGAATACTAGGTATAAATCAATGACCACTTCTAAATTGTGTGGCAACTGTCTTTATTAAGAGGTAACAAAGTGTATAAACACAAAGTCTACCTGTATTAATTAAAGGAGAGTATATATCATCACATATTAAAAAGTCATGTAGAATATATGTAACATTTAAAATTTTAAAGCAATGTAGGAGTTCTTCTAAATATTTTCTATGATATGCCATATAAAATAGTCCTTTCTTTGGTAGGGAAAAATATTGTCTTACCATAGGGAAAAATATTGTCTTACCATCTGTCTGAGATTTGCTCAGGAAAATTGTGCTTGCCCTTGGATGGTCAGAAGGGTTTGATTCCAAAGCTAAATCTATAGCGAAAAAGAAAGAGATGTGATAATTTAGTTCAATAAAAGAGTAGATGGTTTTTAAATAGATACATATCATGTTTAATCACTTTCAATAGTCTTAGAAAAAATTTTAGTTATGAACATGTAGGAAACAAGCAACAATATAAAAACACTACAGGATAACTGTAAAATCCTAGATTCTCTCCGCACATGTGGAGCAAAACCAGGCTAGGCTGGGTCTTAGACCTCTTTTTAAAAAAATAATTGATTGCAACTTTTAGATAAACCGTTTACAAGACCACCTCTTCTTGTCCTCCAGAAATGCAAGCACTCTTCTCTGTGCTGATATTACCAGCACATTTCAGGAACAGTCTCAACAAGTGATGCCCTGGCCAATTACTGTCAAACACTGGCTCAATATATCAAATATGCCAAAACAAGATTGTTTTGACAAATGTTTTTCAGACAATCACAAGGCTAATTCTAACTTCTTTCAACAAGTAATCTAGTTAGCTTTGGCTTATTTGTGGGCTATTCATCATGGCAGATATAAGAGGACTGCATAAAAATTCAATGTTCTAACCTACAAAAACACTTCCATGAAAAAAACTGATTAAAAAACAAAAACAGAAACTTCTGTCCTTAATTTCCAAGACAACACTCTTCTCTCTTCATTCTTAATCCCTACAGTCCACATTGGGAACAAGACGTGACAATCTATTTGGTCAAGACTATAAAACAGATTCATAAATTTTGTTTATACTTTGCCATCATGGGACAGCAAAAGTTGTCAGAATGTGGGAACCTACAACACTCCTCAGCAATGTCCACTCTCAAGCCATTTAAGATGGACCAAGATCTAAACAGAGTAACAGTAAGGCAATTATTTCCCAAACCATATTTTAGTAATTGTCCTACTTTAAAAGAAAAAAAAAAAGAAATAGAAGGATTCAATGTCCAAATCACAAAACACTACCATCCAAGGCTCTTACAAAATCAAAATGTATACTGATATATTACTCAGTATATTTCACAAATTTGTCTACTTAAAATACTTTCTCCCGCTCCAAGTAATATTGTTAGAATCTTGCATGAACATAATTTGGGACTTCCTGATTTAATGGAAATCCAATTCATCCATTTTAATGGTACTGTCAGATCATCAGAAACTTACCTATTTAAGCCAACCACTCTGTCCTTCATGGAAATTTATTCACATAAGTTTATTAAACTGCTTTTGAAGAAAACTATTCTTATGTAAAAGACCCACAAAACAGTTTTTTTCACATGATGAAAGGATGATGAGACAATGTTAGCTATGTGGAAAAATAAAATCATGTGAGCACAGAATGACAAAAAGATTTTCATAGTTATCTCCCTAAAGCTTCTGAAGGGATTTGGGACTACTTCCTCCCCCAAATAAAGCAAATATATTACAATTTGAATTTAAAACATAATTTGCAGAATTATTAAAGTATCTTAAAAGTTTGCAGAAATAGCCATATTATATATTAACAATGTAATGATAAAACTTAATTCAAAATGTTCAATGGAAGTCTAGGGAAATTAAGTATCACAATTACAGAGGAGCAGGCTTAAAACACACACACACACACACCCTAAAATCAAAATATGCTACTAAGAATATTAAACAACATTCAGAGAGAGGTATAAAAGAAATTACAACCCGCAGACAAAAAGCAAAATTAGCCCAAGTGACAAGCTGACAACTCTCTACCTCCCACCCTAGGTTTTAAGGTGGGTGCAAGACCCTGGGCTAGGCAATTAATTAGAGCTCACTTGAGACTTACCAAGTTCTAGAGGAAAACAGCAAAGCTGCTCTCTAGGACCATTAACTAGCCTAGTCAGCAGCTGTTGCTGGCTAACTTTGCAATCGTGAGAAATAAAGCCTTTTCAGGCAAGATGAACAGCGGGGGAAGAACTGAGATAGGTTCTGAGATCATGTAATTCCCGAGTCAGGTTGTACCTAATCTCTGAAATCCTTGTTATACAAGTCTATTTAGATATAGATTTTAACTTGCAAATGTAAAAGACCTGCTTAATCATCAGTACTAATGAACATACCAAAGGTGGCGATGGATTAAATTATCACTTGCTCATTTAATGAATCTTATTAAACAGAAATTTGCAAAAGCCAAATTTAAAAATTATTAATACTCTTATAACCATTACTTTTAGTTGCTTTTCTTATTATTTTTTTAAAATAATAATTATTATTATTTTCTTATTATGTTTAAAAAACTGCTCTTGGGGTTGTGGCTCAGTGATAGAGGACCTTGGGGTTCAATCCCCAGAATGGTAGGGACAGCTCCCGGGCTGGGATATAGCTCAGTGGTAAAGTATTTGTCTAGCATGTCTGAGGCCCTGGGCACTAAAAACAAATGAACAACAAAAAGACAGAAAATCCTCTTATCAGTATACCATTTATGTCTTGTTACATGAAAATGACTTCTACCCCCCTTACAGTATATTCACTATTTAATGCATACATACATAATGATGCAGCCAAATGTCATTCCTATACTTAATCTATTCTGGGGGAATTTAGGCACTTACAACATTCTATTCTAATATTATGAAGAAAACCTTCAAGAGCATAGTTTTTAAATTATTCTTTTTATTTCCTTGGAAAGACTTATAAAAGTGGGATGACTAGAAAAGCTTGGATCATTTTCATGGCTCAATATGTACAGTGCTAAAACTGCTTTCTAAAAGAAGAGCACAAGCTAACAATTATAACAATAAACAATTTTAATTACTACCCCAGTTTTGGATACCTAAAAAAGAAAAAAGTCCTGTTATGTTAATGAGGTACATTACCGCAACTCTAATTGACTATTCTCCAGTGGTTAACAGTGGTATTTCCATTTTGGTGAGTTTCATATATTTATATATACTGTAGGCATTGTATCCACTAGGGCCTTAGGGTTGTCAATTTACACAAGATTTTCAGAAAATACTGATTTTTGTCTTTAGCCCATCATAGTTTTCTATATAACTTGCATTTCTGATAATGCTAAGTACCAGATGTTGGTATTACATGTATAGAATGGAAATTTAAGCCATTAGATAGTAAACTCATATACATACTATTATTTCTGCAATCTCCATTAAATCTACTGCCAAGAGCCTAAGGAGACTCTGATAAATCACACTACACTATTTCCACTATCACAAAGGTAAAACTTTCCACTATGAAGCAAGGCATCAGGTCCCACAAACATGCACACAGCATACATAAATTTAGAGATGTCAGGAAGTAAAAATACATTAATTACCATGCATCTTATGATGTGAATCCCTTTAAAATCATTTAAGAAACCAGTAAAAATATTTTAAATTAAGAAAAATATTCTTTTATCTCAATGATTAGGGGTGCTGTGATTAAAATTGTAAGACAGACTTTCTGTTATCAATTTAAATTGTAATTTAATTGGACAGTATGATAGGCTGACATTGGAAAAGCACAACTTAAAAAAATTAAACTCCAGTCTTAATGTAAACATCTTTGATATCAAAAACTGCTTTTTCGGGCTGGGGATGTGGCTCAAGCGGTGGCACACTCACCTGGCATGCACAGGGCGCTGGATTCGATCCTCAGCACCACATAAAAATAAAGATGTTGTGTCCACCGAAAACTAAAAAAATAAATATTTTTAAAAAACTGCTTTTCTCTTGTCTATCAGTTGTTATGACCCACTCTGACTGCACAGATATTTAAAAATGTGAAAGATATGCGACTAACTGAAATACATTACTAAAGGCTGAAAAGTTGAAGTTAAGTAACCATAAACTGTCATGAAATTATTTCTTAGCCAGGTGTGGTGGCACATGCCTGTAATCCCAGCGGCTTGGGAGGCTGAAACAAGAGAATATAGAGGTTCAAAGCCAGCCTCAGTTAACTGTGAGGCACTAAGCAACTCAGTGAGACCCTGTCTCTAATAAACCACAAAAATAGGGCTTGGGATGTGGCTTAGTGGTCAAGTGCCCCTGAGTTCAATCCCCAGTATCAAAAAAACAAAAAAAAATTATTTCCTTGTCAAAATATTCAAGGGAGAGGGTAGTGACCAAGAAACTATTGGACCTTGCTGCATCACAGTATATTTCAGAAATATACTGATTTTAACATTGATTTCAATATATCCTAATTAAACAGATGTCAGCAGTTTCGGGGCCAACTTCTGGGCATCTATTTATTGAAAGGCTCAATCCATTTACTGACCTGTTCGATTTTCCCTTACTGTACATTATAAGAATACACAAATGTTTCAAGTGCCACAATCACCATGCAAACTTAATGATTTTATCTCTGAGTCCACATTTTCTACCATCATAATTCTTCACCTGGCATCCTTGAGCTGGCCTGCCTCAGCAGAGGGCAACAGCAGAGCTCCTGCATGCTGTTAGTGCTGGCTCCTATCTGGTTTCTCTTTTCTAGCCTCTGATGGTACTAATTCTGGCTTCCAATTCATTTCTGGACCAGCATATCCATCAGTTCTCAGTCTTGCCCTGTTTTAATTTTCCATCTATGTTTTAGTGAAAATGACTGAAATGTGACATTTCAGACACGGTAATATACCTTTCCTCCATTATATTTTTCTTAAGAGCACTTTACTCAATTTCTTAGAGTTCTAAGAACATTCCTAGGTTACAAGATACTACCTTCCATTTCATTGTATATTATCCAATGCTACTGTTTAAACAGTAAGACTTAATTATTTTAATATTCTGGGGGGCAGGGAAGGTAGCATCCAAAGAAGCCTATGAGTCAGTCTACAAATTATTTTCCTATATGCCACATATCTGGAATTTACATTCTTGAACTACCAAGTTTTATTTTTCAAAACCTTGGAAAATTTAATTTATACTTTTCAGAGGCCATCTTCTCATGTGTAAAACAGTTTTAATCGCTATATTGTCTAACCTAAAACACTGAGAATCAAATGAAATGCAAGATGAGTCTTTATAGTGTATATTACAATCACAAAACAAAGCTTTCCAAACTCAAAAATAAACAAACATTTAGCATTTCACTGGAAAACTCATACCAAAAATAACATCCCAAAATACATTGAGCAAACACATTTTTGCTACCCACTAAAGGAAAAGGTACACACAAGATCATCAAGAATTCCTCCCAGTGTTTAGAGTTTTAAATATGCAAATGCATATTATTTTCCTTGTTTTAATGTAGATTACTGTACTTTTTTAAAATGTATACTTTGGAGATCATTCCATAAGCATTCTTTTTTACAGCTCTAAAGAGATACAAGATACTTACATAGTATTTACATTCACTATATGGATGTCCCAGTTTCTTTTACCAGTCCCTTACAAGACATTTGAATTATTGTCAACATTTTGCTATTGAAAATGATACAACAAACTTTGTACATGTGTTGTTCCATATTTGTGGTGATGTACCTTTAGAAAAAATTCCTTTAAACAGGACTTCTGGATTAAATGTATCTGCAGTGTTGTGAGATTATGCCAAATGCTTATTGATGGAGTCAAAACATTTTGTATTTCCATAAACAATACATGAATTTAACCACCTTCATGGCCTCACCCCCAAGATTGTATTGTCAAGTTTTAGGATTTTTCTCCTCAAAGAGAAATTGCCACAGTTTTCATGTGCATTTTTCTTATGTGTGAAGGTATGTTTAAGGATCACTTGAATTCCTTTTTCTGTGACTTGTCTATTCATCTTTGTTAACATTTAGATTCACTCAATTTCTTTCTTTTTTGTACCAGGGTACCAATTCAGGGGTACTCAACCACTGAGCCACATCTCCAGCCCCATTTTACATTTTATTTAGAGACAGGATCTGTCTTACTGAGTTGCTTAGCACCTTGCCTTTGCTAAGGCTGGCTCTGAACTCACAATCCTCCTGCCTTAACCTCCAGAGATGCTGGGATTATAGGCATGCGCCACCATGCCGGCCTCAATTTCTTTAAATTAGCCATTTTAGGCCCTTATTAATATTGCTTTTTTGCTTTTTTGTCCAGATCACTATTGGCTCTCCCCTGTACCTGCAGGTAGGTCTCCCTGCTTCCACCCTTGCTGCATCACAATGCATTCTCACAGAACAGCTAATCTATTTGTTTTTGTTGTTGTTGTTTGTTTTTAAAATATTCCCTTATCTCTAATCCTCCAATGGTTTCCCAATACTACTGAAGTCCAGGTTCTTTATCAAGATCTGCTGGGCATACAAAGCCTTACTTAGAACATCACGTTCCTTCTGGCATCCCTTTCACTCTGCTACAGTCAGCCTTGTGTACTGTCCTTTCCCACCAGAAGAAATCCAAAAGGAGTTATCCCTCTGCAAGGAAGGTTCCTCCCACCACACACAGTTCCCTCTCATTTTTAGGACAGCTTACACATCACTAAAGGAGAACAGACATCTTTCACCACCCCACATAAAGGCATGTAAAACTGTTCTCCTACCCAATCATTAGCTGGTTGCTTTCTTCTCATCACCTCACTACCTGATATTTTTGATTTTTTATGTGCTTCCTACCATCTCCATTCTAGCATGTAAGGATCAGGGTTAGGAAGAGCGCTCTTATATACCACTGTTGGCCCTAGATCTGGAAAATTGCCTGATCATTCAAAGGTACTCAATAAATGTTAGTGTACTCAAAATCAGTTAAATTGTTCCTGTTTGCCCATTATCATCTAAGATTTCTTTTAATGCTGTTTCTTATTTGACACCTAAAATCAGCATTATTTGCAGATCTCTTAGAGTGGTAGCTATTCAGAATTTAAAACATGAAATAAACTACCAAGTACTGAGAAACAGAGTTCTAATGTCCAGCAAAAAGTCAATTATAACTAATTTCGCATAAGAACATTTAATACTAAAAATACCTTAACTGCAAAATGACTCATCCTAAGGACTTAAATTGTGTCACAAGGGAAAATATGCCATCTGAATTCTATAGTAGAAAGGTCATCAAAATGTGTTTTTATCTGTGTCCCCAGAATCAAACATTTAATGGTCCTGTTTGATTTTACTATAAAAGATGCCCAATGATAAAGGTTAGGGAAATAAATGATGCTCTAACTACTCAACAATACACTAGCAGTTATTAAAAAAAAAAAAAAAAAAAGCAGTAAGCACTGGCATGGAAAGACATCCTGGAGCACTCTGCATATATCAAGCACTGTCCCAGGGACTTTGTGTCTTATTTCATTGTTTTAAAAAAGTTAAAATGCAGCACATAGAGTGATTTCATTTTTATAAAATAAACAGAACGTTATAATTATATGCATATAAAAGGGTCAGAATAATCAACACCAAAGTTAGCCTTGGTGTGAATGAAAGATTTTTCTGTTTTTACTGAATCTTTTACATCAAATACACTTGATAATGTAATTAAAATGGGGAACTGGGGTTGTGGCTCAGTAGTAAAGTGTTTGCTTCACATGCATGGGGCAATGGGCTTGATCCTCAGCACCACATAAATAAAATAAAGGTATTGTGTCCATCTACAATTTTTTATTTTTTAAATATGGCGGTGGGGAAAGGGTAGTAAATCATCTACTAGAAAGAAGACAGATCTGTTGCCCAGGGTTGCTGTTGTTTGTTTTGGTTTGTTTTTGGTACTGGGGATTGAACCCAGGGACACCAAGTCACATCCCCAACCCTTTTTGTATTTTAGAGACGGGGTCTTGCTGAGTTGCTCAGAGCCTTGCTAAATTATTCACTGGGATTATAGTCCGTGCCACCACACCTGGCTGCCCAGGACTTTTTTCACATCATATTGCCAATTTATTCCCTATCCTACCCCCTTCAAAGGGGTCACCTGAAAGAGCACTCTTAGCCTGCAAATTATCAAAGCTCCTAAGATTGGAGCATAAAAGGCTATATGAAAAGTTGAGTAAGAAAATTGGATAATAAGATCTTACTACTTCATTTTGTGATACTGATATTACCATCAGTTATATTAGATACACTGTCAAATAAAGGCCAGACTTGAGTCTATTTGAAATCCATATTTGGTTCTTAAGAACAGCTCTGAAATAATCTTAAGAAATACTGTTCTGAAATGTTTCGAAGAGTAAAAAGTACATCATCATACTGTACGGTTTAATCTAAAAAAAAATCAAAACAATTCTTCATTGTAGAAGAGGTAAAATGTTTTATATCTAAGGTATTTCTTAGTTTCCAGGGAAACCATGTAAAGTTGTCTGAAATAAAGATATTAACAGCAAACTTTCAATGTACTTATACTTTATATTTGGTGCTCTAACTTGTTTCTAAGGAAACTTAAGAATAATAGCCAAATGTTCAATCCTTAACACCACATTGAATACATACATACATACATAAATAAATAAATGTATTGTTTATACAACTAAAAATATTTTTAAAAGATGGGAGTAAATTGTAAGAGACGGGTCTACTTTATAAATGCATTTTTGAAAAGTTTTTTCTTAGGAGCTGAATTTGGCATATCTGCTACCTCTAATCAGACATAGCCAGTTCCTATCTTCCTTTCTTCTTCATAAATGCAGGTATAATACACATATGCTTCCTTTGTATTTGGAAGGGTCAAATGAGACCACACATGAAAATGTTGTGAATACTAAAGATTTAAATAAAAGTTTTACTTGAAATATATCCAAGCTACCCCAATCTACTAATTGGTTTGTAAAATCAAACTTACCTTTCACCACCCAAGCAGAACAGCTTTCACATGTACTTACATGCATTATTTTTAAAGGTACAATTAATGCATAGTCTTTCACAATTTTTGAATATTCTGAAAAGTTACAAAGGCATGTCCATCATGAGCCTTAATTATTCTAAAGAAAAAAGAAAAGAAGTGCCAGGCTGGGGAGGTAAGCTCAGTGATGGTCTTTGCCTAACATGCCTGAAACCTAGCACTGTGAAGACAGAGAGGGAAAGAAGAGACACAAACAAGCAAAAGAAACCAAGAGTCCAACTAAAATTTACATAGAACTATAAGACATCTGGCTCTATAGTAATGAAATAATCTCTGCCATTTAAATGAAACAAATGGGTCAGCAGGGCAAACATCTGTAGAATACAACGTTTTCCATTTCAAAAGATTTAAGTCTTCATTCAAGAACCATCCAGTTTCTCAGAATTATATTTACCTAGATGCGTCCATTTCCAAAATTCTATGGTAAAAATCAAAGGTTCCTTTCTCTTCTCTCACCTCCCATCCCTCTCGGTTTAGAGCATGAAAAGCTTTCCTTTCACTTAAACATTCTAAGTGCTGAACAGGATTCTAGTGATGGGAGGGGGGGAGGGAAGGAGGGGAAGCCATGGAAACAAACTAGCGCCGGCAGGGTCTGGCATTTTAATTTCCAAAACCATTACATTACTAATTAAAGCCTAAATTTGTTTTGACTACTTTGAAACGTTTGACCAGCAATCTCATGGACCACCTCACCTCTCCTCTCCTCTCCTCTCCTCCAGAGATAAATGAAGTCCGCTAAGTGACTGAGTAGGGCTTCAGACACATTTGTCAAAGTAGGAATTAAAGTAATCGGAACTCCGTGGGTAATGTTCTTTGGGTGAAAAACAAAAGCAAAAACCGAAGCCCTGGCAGTAACCTTCGACACTTTTCAGAGTTATTTTAAGGCCCCCTTCCCCCGGTTTTTTTCTTTTGTGTTCAAATTACAGTTGGAAAGAATAAAGCAGTTCTATCCAGGAGACTTAAAACAGTCTGCTTTATATCAAATAAACTCCTATGGCAACCTCTATTTGAGTCTAAAGTAATCCTCAAACGTTTGGGTCTGAATTGCTCGAATATCAGCTACCTTAACCGGTGTTTGGAATAAACAATCAGGTTCTCATCTGGCTTCTTCACTTAGGTACCATCTGGATAGATAAGGATAGGGAGGATGGGATGGATACTCCGAAGTTGGGGCAACTGAATTTTCACTAAGCAAAGGAAGCAAATATACCAAAACAGTCGTGCAGAATCCCAGGAGACACTGAATAGAAAGAAAACCAGAAAGGGCCGAAAACTGGAGGGTCCCAGGACAGCTTGGGGAATGTGAAAGGGGGCAAGAACTGGGCGGCAAAATAGGGAGGGAAACAAGTTGACCAGACGGGGAAGGGAAAGAATAAGGGGTGGGGACGCCAAGCAGAGGCAGCTAGCATCCCGGTGCCCAGCCTTGGAAAAGCCGGCTCTGGGCAGGAAGGAGCTCGAGGCGACGGCTGCCTCCCGAGGACCCTGAGGGCGGCGGAGGCCAGAGGTGCTTCCTAGAGCGGACGGGGTCCACCGCCCCCTTACCTTCCGGCATCTCGCGGTCACTGATGTGCTGCAGGTGGTGGCCCTCGCCGGCTCCAAAATCTAACTCGGCGGGCTCCACGGCAGCGGGCGCCGGCGCTACGGCCACCGCCACTGCGTCCCCAGCCGCCGCCTCATAGAGCTCAGACTCGTAGTCCGGCTCCGCCGGCCCCGTGCGACGGCCTAGCTTGGGGCTGGCATTGGGGGACACGCAACAGGTCAGCGTGTTCCCCATGGGGCGCCTCCGCTCCTCTCCGCCGCCGCCCGCGCCTTCACTCGCCCCCGACTCCGCTTCGCTCAGTGGCCGCCCCCTCCCCCAACAATGGCGCGGCCGGCGCTGGCAGCCCCGGGCTATGCCCGGGCTGCTCCGCACATGCAGACGCGGCCTCGCCCGCCGCTCGCCTGCCCGCCCCGCCGCCCGGCCCCGGGCAGGGCTCCGGCCTCGGCCGCACCCCCGCCGCCACGCCGCGGCCGCTTTCTCAGAGCCGACTAGTCTGCGAGGGCGGCGACCAACCCGGCTTATTTAAAAGGGGTGGGGACCCGACCAGCGCTGAGAGGCGCAGCCACTGCCGGCTGAGAGCCGGGTCAGAGCTCCTCCTCCTTCCGCCGCCGCCTCCCGACTGAGGGCCGCTAGCCTGGCCTGCACCTGCCAACCGGAACGCGTTCTGCGGTCACCTGGTTACGAGCAACCAATCAGACCCAGAGTTCTCTCCATGCGCCCGCCTGGAACCCAGACACGTGACTCACGATGCCCCGCCCCGTCCACGAGTGCCCCGCCCCTCGCGAGCGGCGTCCGGCACTCGGGTTTCCATTCATCGTAGGCTTCCCGGAGCTTTCCGGTCTTGGGAGAAACAGCGGGCGTTGTTACTCGAGACCGTCTCGGTTAACAGACTCTGCAGAAAGCCCCGGTTAGTAAAGAGCTGGTTCCGTCAGCAACTGGGTTTTTCGGAGTCTGACAGCTTTCATTCGCTCAAGTAACTTAGTTACACCAGAATTATTGATCATTTTTGTAACTAAATGCTCCTCTCTCGTCTTCGAAGGAGTGTTGCTTTTTACATTGAATTTGACTGTAGCAACCCCAGGAGGCCTAGCCCTACTTTCAATGAACAGTTGTGGCTATGTCTTGAATGAAACACTAGGACATGTCAACCCCCACTTCCTCGTTCGTAAAAGCACACACCAAACTGGTCCCTCCCAGTTCTAAATCGCTGCGACTCACCAACCCCTTTTCTCGCCTCTGTCTCTCCCTTGCACGGCAGGAGATTTTGCTTCTTTTACTAACAACACATAAAGCTTAATTTTTTTCAACTAAATTGAGAACCAAAAAGTAGGGTGCCATGATCCCGCTTCCAAAATGATAGGGAACAGTTAACATTTAGCAAGCACTGTGTGTCCAGTACTGTTCCATCTGAAGCACTCATTTAATCCTCAAAAGCGTTCCTATCTTAAATCTCACAGATTATACAGAAGAAAGTGAGATACAGAAGTAATTTTCTCAAAAACAGAGGAGCACTCAGAGTGGGTAGGAATAGTCTGGATCCCCACAAGTCATTATAGTCATCTGAAAATATAGAAGTCGAATTTGGGGAAAGTAACTTTTTAAAAAAAAGAATGGTTTTTCTATATGGTTTTTAAAATGCCTTCCCTTCAATCAACATTAAGTACCTTCTCTGTGTCAGCCACTGTATGTGTGAAACAGTCCCAACCCTCCATGAGGTCAGGGAGATAGGAAAAGAAAGGCTTAGAGAGTCTAATGGTCAGAGGTCACACTGATGGACCATCCTGGAATCTGGGATACAAGCTCCCATCTATCTGACTCCAAAGTAGATATTGGGGTAAAGGATTTGTATCTTGTCATGAAAACGTGAGAGTCATTGAATGATGTGAACTTCAGAAGTTACTATCAGGTATATTTTTGGCAAAATCACTTGGATAATAAGGAGACTGAAGGAAGAAGCAACAGGACTGATTAAGATACTATACTCATCTAGGAGAAGAGGGGTCTTAAACTAAAAGCAGTGATAGTGGCTGAGTGGAGAGAAAGAATTTGTGGTAATTTGTGAGGGAGTGGAGGGAGAGAGAAGTAGAAGGCAAAAAAAAATACTCCTAAGGTTCTGATTTGGGGGACCCAGTAGATAGTGGTCCCTCTTTTGGGGGGGACTCAATAGATAGTGGAGACAGAGAATGCAGGATGAGGAATAGGTTTGGGGAAGAAGATAGTTTTTGACTCTGTTAAGTCAAAGTTGCATATAAGCCTCTATAGGATAAGTCTATTTTATGGCATCCCGAGTTATCAGGTTATGCTTTTAAAAATAATACACATTAAATTAAATCAAAAGGAGTGGAGAAATTTCCTGAAACTTACATGCTAAGAATACTATATCTTTCTTTTTTTTTTAAATGTTTTTGGTGATTACTTCCAAGAAGCAACTTGGAATTTATGGTTTTAGCAAATGATATATCTTGTGTAAAATAAAACTGTTAAATTAAAACAGCTCAAGTTATAGTGTCATCAGTGAAAATAGACAGTAATTGAAGTCGGGTGGGTATAGAAGTGGTTATCTTAAGAAGACATATAATAATTGGGCTAGGGATGTGGCTCAAGCGGTAACGCGCTCACCTGGCATGTGCGGGGCACTGGGTTCAATCCTCAGCACCACATAAAAATAAAATAAAGATGTTGTATCCACCAAAAACTAAAAAATAAATATTAAAAATTCTCTCTCTCTCTCTCTCTCTCTCTCTCTCAAAAAAAAAAAAGACATATAATAAAGAAGAGATGGGAGGTATGGGAAGGAAGGAGACTTGGAGAATAGGGAGCATAAAGTGAAGCCTGCCAAGGTGAGCAGTGCAAGTCAAAGAAGGAAGGTGGATCAGTAATGGCTCATCAGGAATCATGAGTCCCAAAGAAAAGGGGATGGCACCTGCCTCTCATTTCTGTAATGGCAGCACTTTGCACAGTGGCTAGCCAGTAGGCAATCAGTAAATGCCATGTAAAGCTGAATGCTGCCAAGAGGCAGCAAAGTTACAAATGACATTTTCTATAATAACTGGATGCCTGAGGATGAGTGTAAGCCAGTTGGACAACAGGGAGAAGTGAATAGTAGGTGTTTCAGTTAGCTTTTCTGTCACCATAATCAAAAGACCTGACAAGGGCAAAGTAGAGGAGGAAAAGTTCATTTGGGCTTATGGTTTCAGAGGTTTAGTCTATGGTTGGCTGACTTCATAGCTCTAGGACCCAGGAGTAACAGAACATCATGGTGGAAGGGCATGGCAGAGGAAAGCAGAGTTCCACTCACCAGGGACAAAATGTAAACCCCAAAGGCCACTGATCAACCTCCTCTCGCCAGATGCTACCTGCTTATAGTTACCACTGAGTTAATTCATATGAATGGATTAATCCACTGATCAGGTTAAAATTCTTGTGATCTAATCATTTTGTCTTTGAACATTCTTGCATTGTCTTACACACGAGCTTTTGGGGGACACCTCATACATAAACCATAACAGTAGATGAGAAGGTAAGGTAAAGACAGAAACTGAGGGCTTCACTGTCCAAACATTTGGCTGGAAAGAGAGATGTGGTATTATTTAAAGGGAGATGTACAGTTAAGGGAGTTTTCTCTTTTTAAGTCCAGAAAAGGTCGGGTGGAATGGCATATGCCTGTAATCCCAGATACTTAGGAGGCTGAGACAGGAGGATCACAAGTTCGAGGCCAGCCTGTGCAATTAAGCAAGACCCTATTGTTAAAGAGAAAATGAAAAGGATAGCATGTAGGTTAGTGATAGAGCACTCTTGGATTCAACTCCTAGAACTACAAAAAAAAAAAAAAAAAAGGATTGGAAAAAAGGTAAGTATGATAATGTGTTAAAGAGTAAGAGCCAATGGAGAAAACAAACTTTTGAAATGAGAGGAAAAGAAAGAATTAATAGAAAAAAGATCCCAGGAAAGCAGAAGTGGGGGTAACCCAGAACAGGGATAGCTTTAGGATACTAAAGCAAGGAGGTAGAAACGTCTCTGAGTGGAGGAAAGATTGAGGTCATCACTTGATGACCTCTATTTTTCTTTTACTTTAGGAGGTTTCTTTTTGGAAAATCATTATTTGAAAAGAGGAGTTCTGTTAAAAATTTCTGAGTACAGAAGCTTGACATACCTAACAAAAACAAATATAATTGCTCCTTGGTATACATAGGATTGGTTCCAGGAACCTCCATGGATACCATTATAGTTTAGAAATAAGATGTCCCCAAAAGTTCATATGTGACAATGCAAGAAGGTTCAGAGGTGAAATGATTAGGTTCTGAGAGTTTTCAGCTAACCAGTGCATTAATCCTCTAATAGGAATTATTGGGTGGTAACTCTAGGCAGGTAGGGTGTAACTGGAGAAGATGGGTCATTGGGGGAATGCCTTTGGGGTATCTAATTCTTGGTGAGGGGAGCGTTCTCTTTCTCTCTCTTTCTCTTTCTGCTTTCTGGTATAGTGTCCTGTGCTTCTTTCCCTGTCATACCCTTCCACCATAACAGTCTGCCTCACCACAGGCCCAGAGCAATCAAGTCAACCATCCATGCACAGAGACCTTTGAATCATGAGCCTCCAAATAAACTTTTCCTCTGCTAATTGTTCTTGTTAGGTCTTTTGGTCACAGCAGCAAAAAAAAAAAAAAAAAATTGACTAAAACAGGAGTCAAAATCAAAGGACGCTCAAGTCCCTTATATAAAACGGCATGGTGTTTGCATGTACTTAAAACATCTATTATTACATAATACAATGTACATGTTATGTAAATCGATCCATACTGTATTGTTTATGAAATAACAACAGAAAAAAAGTCTGTACATGTTCAGTATAGGTGTAATTTTCTTTTGAATATTTCAATCCACAGTTAATTGAATCTTCAGATGCAGAACCCACAGATAGGAAGGCCTGTTGTAATTTCTTCTTTCAAATATGGGTAAATTGAAGATAAATTTGAGCAAAACTAAGAGATATGCCAACAAAGTGAAAAAAATGGAACTTATTATTTTTGCAATATATATCAATTAATTCTTTTTGCAATATATATCATTTTCATCATGCAATATATATCATTTTCATCATGCAATATATATATATATATCATTTTATAAAAATATAGATTGCAAAAAAATATTAATTTACAAGCTCTTAAGCCATGTAACAGGCCACACAAACAGCCAGAGGGAGTGTTATCCTTTTAATAGAAAGAAAAACTCACTTCAAAAAGCAGGGAAGCAGAGATGCTTAATTTTAATTTAATTTTGTTTAAAAGATTTAAGGTTGAGAACAAAAATTAGATGACATATCAAAATGTGGAAAATCACAGTGCAACCAGAAAATATTTCAATAAAGTTCAGTTTCAGTAACATATATCTAGTTAAATCCTTAGGACCTAGTGACTGCATTCCATGATGATAATATTGTTCAAAGAGCTAGGAATGTCATTAGATATCATTTTGGATGATTCCTTTAGACTTGAGATGACATCTAAGATCAAGTCACAAAATAGTACCTGCATGCAACAACAACAACAACAACAACACACACACACACACACACAAGATGGCTATGCATGATCTTGAAAATTCAAGAACTTAAAAACTTTCTGAACAGAAAGATATTGGGAAGCATTATTATGAAAATATACTTTAAAACATTTATTTGCAGGGAACATTGAAAAGCATTAAAAGAAAAAAATCTTTATCCTTCTAGGATAGTGGCAAGTCAGAGAGCAAACAAAGGAGAGCAATAGGATAATGTGGTATGAAGGGAAAAAAAGAGATTGATTCTGTAAAGACTGCTGAGACTTTATTTTTATGGATCTGGATTAAACTCAATTGCTCATCCATTCACTCAGTACCCATGCAATATCTGAGCCTTCAGCACAGTATGTGCTGGTATGGTTGCTTCAAGGAAGATAAACAAGATTCCTGTTCTCATGAAACCTAACTTCTACAAAGGGGATCAACAATACTGTCTATGACTCCCTCTCTGTGGCCCAAGATGGCAAGGTAAGAAGAAGGAAGATTTTTTTTTTTTTTTCAGAACATTCATAGCCTGGGGCTTACAATAACATTGTTTTAAAGCTTAGCGACCTGGCCACACCTAGCTGCAAGGGAGGCTTAAAAAACATAATTGTATATTTTAGATGACAAATGCACAAGGGACAACTAGATATTGGAAGGCAACTAGCTGTCTATGCCATAATCTGTAAGGAAACATTAGGAAAATTTCTGCCTAAATCAAGAACGATCATGATAAATTTGTATAGCCTTTTGCAAGCACATATGAAAACCTATACAAGATGTTTTGTAATGATCTTCTCTTAAGCTTAGAGGATAGAAACACTGAAGAGAGGGAAGCTTAAACTATAGAATGAAATTAGGTCAGATGCAAGAAAGATTTTTATGGCAGTCAAATGATCAGGGATATGTATCATCTGTGTGTTGTAACTGGTTTCCATCTTGAGGGCCGTAACTATTTTCATAAATGGAATTCTGTGGGTAAATTATATGTATATTTCTTTTCTGGGCAGCCTATAGTTACCATATTCTTAAAGTAGTCTGTAAACAAAAATGCTGAGAATTATTATCATATCTGATATGATGTGTGACAACTTGATTTCTCTCATTCTCAACTCTGAAAAAATTATAATCGGTTTGTTGTTGTTGTTTTAGTAAATTGGACATTCAGTGGTGCTGGTACTCACATTTTAGTCACTTTCAGGGCCTTTTCCACCTGTCTCTTTACACTCCTTCTCAACTATCCTCCCACCTTTCTTTCTATGAATAGTATGTGGGTTTATTCCTGTCAAAATGAGTCAGTTGAGATGAGAATGCTAATTTACCTGAAATGATGCTCTGAAAAAAAAAATCAAAAAGAGTGTCAGTTTGTCATCCCACCAGTACATATAATGGCCATTGGTTAAGTTAGTTCTGGCCCCAGATGTTGGATGTGATTCTAATTCTTAACACCAGGGCATTTTATGAGAAGCACTTGCCGTTTTAAGAGACACTAAGAACTTCCTTTTTCTCTCCTGAACCCTTTACTCTTTTTCATCTTATAAAGTTTTTTTGCTTCTGGTTTCTTTTGTCTAGGTGCTACAGAAAATCTAAAACCTTGCCAGTGCTTCCTCAGATCACCCAAATGAGGATAGAAGAGTGGTGTTTAGGCAGGATAGAAGAGTGGTGTTCAGGCTTCTATTCTAAAGCAGATGCCAGCTCTACGCTCAGTGTCAAAGACTCTAATGGTTCGTGGTCTGCAGCAACTAATTTCCTAAAAGAGCTACCTTCTACATTTGGCCAGGAAATAAGCTTACTGCAAAATCTACTTTGGAACAAAGAGAATATAAATAAATAAATATATTGAATATCTCGATTTTTTTCCCCTCTCCAGTCCTGCCAATGTTCCCCCCTACTCCACACCCAGAATTTAAATGTTTCACCTTTTCCAGTTGTTTTATTACATGAGATCTTAGTATTTTTAAAATGTGTCAAATTCTTCCCCTCATTTCCTCTCCCCCTGCCATACTGGGGATTGAACCCTGGGGTACTCTACTGCTGAGCTACATACCCCACCCTTTAAACTTTTATTTTAAGGCATGATTTCACTAAGTTGCTAAGGCTGGCCTTGAGATCCTGCTGCTTCAGCCTCCCAAGTTGCTGGTACTACAGGCATTTGCCACCACACAGGCCCTCCTGTAGCATTTTTTAAAACAACCTCCACTTCATAATGTTCGTGACTTGGAGTCAGAATCAGCCTACGCATGGTGGGGACTGTTTGTCCCTATTCCCGGATGTCTGGAGCCTCAACTGGATTGGATTGATATAGCAACTGGATATGGCTGAGATGGTTGAGCAGGGTCCATATTTCTGAAGTGCCAGTACTGGCTGTACCTAGGTTCCTCTGTTTTTTTCCTTGTCAATCTCTGAGGGGGAAAGTCTACGGTGACTTCTTCCCTGCATGTCATGCAATTGGTTTGCTAAGTCTTAGATTTGTCATCACTTTTAATGGGCTATTAAGAAAGAAAAATGCATTATTTTTCTTTTTCAATGGGGAGTGGTGGGAAACAGGAATAGGCAATCTCTCAGAGCCCTGTGGCTGAGAGCATGACCTCTGCAGTCTACCCAGTCTGGGTTCAAGTTCTCTTTGCCATTTTTTAGATGTGTAATGTCAGCCAGTTACTTGCCCTGAGTCCTGGTTTTTCACCTGTAAAATGGGGTAATAAGGATATCCTTAGCACATGGGGCTGTTCCCAGTCTCTGGCCAGACCAAATTTGATTTCTTAGATCTCCATGATTTGGAAATGTCAGGATACCAAGGGTCAGAGATGAGTTCCAAATTTAAGTCTTATATACTATCTGGTATCCAAGTAACCCTTTTCCCTACTGGTCCTTGGGCTTTTTAGTAGCTAGAAAGAACATATATTTCTGCAGGTGCTCTCCAAAACACTTGCCATAGGTTAAGTCTATTTTGTGATGCCCTACATGTTAACTGAGAACACAGAGAAGAATTATTAAAATGTACACATTATATATCACATTTCCTAGTGATTATTTTTATAGTACAACTTAGAATGTATGGTTACAACAAGTTTGTCTTATGTAAAATGAAATTATTACATAAAACATGATTTAAAATGATTATTGTTGTTTGGGGGGGTATAGAGTACTAGGGATTACACTCAGGGATATCCAACTTCTGAGCTACTCCCCAGTTTTTTTTATTTTTTATTTATAAAATTTTGAGACACCATCTTGCTAAGTTGCACAGGCTGGTTCAGAACTTGTGCTCCTCCTGCCTCAGCCTCTTGAGTGCTGGGATTACAGGTGTGCGCCACTTTTCCTTTACCCAAATGCAGTCTTCTTTAATTGTTGATAAACTAATACCTACAAAAATCCCATGATGTGGTAATATGAAAGTCCCTCAGGGAAGCCTTCCTCTGGGACCAAATACCGGCTTGACTCCATCACAACTTCTCCAGGGAAGTTGGTGGAATAAATGTACTATTCTCTGTTGCCTACTTTCTCTCTTTCCTTTTTTTTTTTAATTTTTATTTTAATTTTTTAAAATTTATTTGTGTTTTTTAGATAGACATGACAGCAGAGTGTATTTTGACATATTATACATAAATGGAGTATAATTTCCCATTCTCACGGTTGTACGTGATGTGGAGTGACACTGGTGGTGTGATCATGTATGAACATAGGAAAGTTATATCTTATTCATTCTACTGTCTTTCCTATATCCATCCTCCCTCCTTCCTCTTTGTCTAATCCAATGAACTTCTCTTCTTTCCTCCCTGCCATGCTTATTGTGTGTTAGCAGCCGCATTTCAGAGAGACATTCAGTCTTTGGTTTGGGGGGATGAGGTTGCCTGCTTTCATGGCAAGATGTGTCAAGGTCTACGTGCCCTTCTCCAAAAGTATCAGGGGAGGAGTCTGCAACATCTGCAAACTCTGCTTAGTACTCTTTTGGGTAGAAATCATGCTCTGCTGGCATTTTATGTTTCTATAAAAGAACAGAGAGAAACCTGCCCCTCGGTCTTCAATGACATGGGAGACCTATGATTAAGGAGCAATTGTGATGAGGGAAAAGGAATGAACAGGATCAGAAACGTATATATTCCCTCACTGGCAACCTAACAGGGTTTTCACTGAAAGCCAAATAATCATGGAGTAAACAATGCTAATTCTTAGGCTCAGAATAATTCCATCATCAATTGAAATAAAGCAGTACTAATAATGATCTGGACAATTGATGATCCCCTACCTTCAGGCTGTGGGCTGGAAGCAGTGCTTTTCTGAGCCCTAATGGAGCATGAAGCAAAAGAAAAATCAGTAATACTTGTCCTATATTTATTGAAATTGTTGGCTTCTTGTTTATTGCAGATTTTTATATAACTTTTTATTTTTTAGGATAGTGCTCTAAACTATTATTTGATTGCTGAGTTTTTGTGGTGCTTCTTAACTTTGGTGACTGTGGCAAGTGCCTCACTATCTCACTCTAGTCTGGGCTCTGTGCCTGGAGCAATGTGAGTGGTATGTGAATATTGTTTTGGTCTGTGCTCAAAAGTAAATAAAGAGATAATTGAACTCGAACTCATCTCTGACCCTTGGTGCCCTGACATTTCCAAATCATGGAGATCTAAGAAATCATATTTGGTCTGGCCAGAGACTGGGAACAGCCCCATGTGCTAAGGATATCCTTATTACCCCATTTTACAGGTGAAAAACCAGGACTCAGGGCAAGTAACTGGCTGACACTACTCATCTAAAAAGTGGCAAAGAGAACTTGAACCCAGACTGGGTAGACTGCAGAGGTCATGCTCTCAGCCACAGGGCTCTGAGAGATTGCCTACTTCTGTTTCCCACCACTCCCCATTGAAAAAGAAAAATAATGCAGTTTTTTCTTTCAACTTTTAGTAACTTTATCCTTTTCCTCTTAGAGAAGTACTATATAGCCATTGTAGAGAAATTGCAAAATACATATGAACCAAAGAGATAAAAATAAATCAAAATCCTACCCCAAGAGCCACCTGCTATTAGTATTTTGTTGTATATTTCTCTAAACTTTAATAAAAATAAATTGTGATTTTAAAATGAAACAATGCTACCCATATGGTTTTTGTAATTTGTTTTCTTTGCTTAACAATGTGCCTTGAACATTTTTCTCTGTCATTGCCTTTTTGCAGAGTAATGTATAATGACTGCACAGTATGCATTCATCTACTCATGAATATTTATTAAGGGCCTGCTTGTCTCCAGGCATTGAGTTAGGCTCTGAAGATATGTCAGTTCACAAAATAAAGAAACTGGCCCTTTGGGGTTGATATTTAAGTAGAGGGAGAGCTTTAAAAAGTAATATAAATAATAGATGAATAAATGTGCCAGTTAACAGGGGCACTATTTTATATGGAATGGTCTAGGAGTCTCCCCTGGTAAGAGGCTGTTATGGGCTATATTGTATCCCTCCCCCAATAAGATTTGGATACTGAAGTCTTAACCCCCAGTACCTAAGAATGTGACTGTATTTGAATGAGGATCTTTATGGAGGTAATAGTTAACGAGATCCTTAGGGCAGGTTGCAGTCCAACAAGAGTGGTGTCCTTGTAAGAGGCAGTTTGGATACAGACACATAAAAGACCCTGAGGAGATACAGAGACAAAAAGGGAAGACTGTATCTATAAGCCAAGGAGAGAGGCTGGAGTGGATCCTTCCTTCATGGATCTCAGAAGAAACGAATCCTGCCAGGATCTTAATGATAAACTTTCAGTCTCCAGAATTGTGAGGTCATACCTTTCTGTTGTTTAAGCCATTCAGACTGTGGTACCTCTGTTTTGGCTGCCTGAGCAGATTAATAAGGGTTGGAGAAAGAGACCCAATTGATATGAGAGGGTGTGAGCCATGTGGGTTCTGGGGAACAGACGGAAAACAAGGCTTAGTAGTTTGTCAAGAGGCCATTTGTCTGGGAGGATAAAGGAGATGGGGTCAGAATGAGAAGCAGATTTCACCAAGTCCTTAAGTCTCCCAGGCCTTCAGAAAGATGTCAGGGGGTAGGGAAGAGGAAGCTGCTGGGCAGCTATTGGCCATGGCGTATTTTACGGAGATATTTGTGTGGGGTCCAGATTAAAACTTTATTAGTCAATTAAATTATCTATCAGTTTCTTTTAAAGGTTTGGGTTGAGAAGTGGGGGGAGAGGCTTCTGGAACACTGGCCCCAAGCTCTAAGGCATCTTTGAGAGAGAGAGAACTTCTTTTTAATATTTATGTTTTAGTTCTCGGCGGACTCAACATCTTTGTTGGTATGTGGTACTGAGGATCGAACCCGGGCCGCAGGCATGCCAGGCAAGCACGCTACCTTGAGCCACATCCCCAGTCCCTCTAAGGCATCTTTATAACCCCACCATCCATCCACTTAACCACCCTAATAAACTGGATAAGCCATCATTTTAAACCAGGATTAGACCCTTCCTTGAGTCCTTCTCCATAAATTTATTCAGTAGAACCTCTCTTCCCCTATTTAAAGGCCAGCTGGATAATGTCCTTTCCTTTCCCTTACATCCATTCCATCTCCCTGGGTCTTATACCCAGGCTCCCAGTCCTCAGACCTTTCTGCTAACTGGCACCAACTGCCATCTGCCAAGATTCCAGTGCTCACTTGCACCCTCTCCTCCCCCACTCCTCATTCCTGTCTTCCTCTGGGGCAATGCAGAAATGTAAGCCTTCTCTGATAACTACAAACCAAATTTCAGGGAAACAGACAATCTCCACCAGTTAAGTTGGGGAACAAAATCATGAGCGCTCTGCCCTTCTTGGAAACTGCTATCAAATCAGAGGTCATGGCCATATAGGAAATAACACAGCCCAGGGTTGGACCCAACTCTGACCAACATGCTTCCCTTGGAAGACTTTGTTATTCTCCCAACCATTCTTATGCTACTGATGGATCTTCTTATGGACAGAACCCTCAGCAGTATCTTTTTTTAAGGGTATTTTTTCTTCCTTCTCCTCAAAGTCCTCCAACACCACCTACCCATACAAGACCTAGTAACTCTATCAAGATACTCTTGTCCTTTTGCTCTGGGCTGATTTTTACTTTATCCATTGAAAACAGGATCAAACCCAGGGCACAGTGGAAAAAATAAATAAAATGGATGACATTAGTAAGTATGTCAGGTCAACTCAGGCTCCTGGATTTATGACCACAGAAGAAAGTTGACATTAAAAAGACAGGCAGTGGTACTTCTCTATATGAGCTGGACAGTCTAAGTGCAAATGCCCTAAGATAAGAAGGACAACCCCACCAAGGCCTTAGGCCTGAGGCCTGAATGCTGCAAAGGGCCTCAGTGCCCCATGGTCATCCTTACAGCTACAGAGAAGCCCTGGTTGGTTTGAAGAAGGAAGACGTAAACAGTCAACTATCTCCTTACAGGCTTCTGTCATGCTCCATGAGCCAATTTCTTAATAAATCCCCTTATAACTCCCTTATCACTTCAGGAATGACATAATTTACATTGAACTGAATGTGTGTTGGAATTGTTTACATGTTACATATTGAGATCTAAAATAGCCAGCAAGTTTCATAGCTTGTTTTCAGCATATCTTTCTCCTTTGGGGATTTTGTTTAGTACAGAAGTGGCCAGTACCTCTCTTGACCTCTGAAAGGTCCTACGAAAATCTGAAACCAAGGCAGGGTGACAAAGACTGGTCATTCAGCACTAAGGGCCTCCTCGTGTTACTTCTTAGGAAAAGAAAATGTTGCTGCAAAAGACCCAGAGGCACAAATGTTCTTCCCAGGCCAGTCAGCTTCTGAATCCTTCAATGCTTAGCTTAATTTAGACATTAGGAAATTTTCTAGACTAGAAATATCTGATCAAAAATGAACCAAAAATCTCAAATGTGAACCCATATCTTCCCAGTTGGGCATGAGTCAAATGGGCCTCTGGAGTGAGGTGAGCAATGAAAGGGATGTTTATCCCACAGAATCATCTCAAAATCAGAAAGTGAGTAAGAAATTTGTGTGTTCTTGCTGCATATGTTACTAGATTCTCAAACTTATTTTCCTATGCAATTCCAGTCTACCTTATTAGGAATGTTTGCAGGACTATAGTTGAATCTTTGTAGCTGCCGTTACTAATCAGAAACTAACATGCCCACGTGGTCAGCATAGAAAGGACAGCATAAAATCTCTCAACGCTTCTCTTCCGTAGTAATACTGTCATCTAGAGTCTGAGGGATCCTGACCCCGTCTGTATGTAGTTTTAAATTCCCCAGTGATGCCAAATATATTCATGTCAACAGATACTGTTCCAAAATACCAGCGTTCAATTTAGCTGAATACCAGGAGACTGACTCAAACTACTTTAAAGGAAATAAATATGTCTTTAACTCATATAACAAAGTAGTGAAAACTCATAAAAATCTACATTCCAAAGAAAAAACAGTAAAGTAAGAATTTCCAAAAAAGGCTCATAAATTTTGTTTTCTTTAATTATGTTATTGTAACTTTTTAATTCACAAGTTAATTAGCCATATGTGAAAATGCTCTTTTTTTTTTTTTTTTACCAATTCATGGTAACATCTAGTTCATTACAAAAACTAAATCATTATGAGAAATGTAGAAATCCATCATATACTACACAACTATTAGGTAGAATTTGACTTTTTTTTTTATAGTCCTGTAGATTGAACCCAGGGCTTCATGCATGCTAAGTATATTTTCTATCACTGAGCTACATCCCAGCCCCTATTCAGCATACTGAAATACTGATAATCATGTAAGAATAACCATGAAAGTTATGTCTCTCTTTGATAGGAGCTAGAAGCTTTGCTGAACACTTTATGATTGGCATATATAAACTTCTCAACAACTTTATGAGATAGTAAAACAATTTGTTAATTAATGTCCTAGTGATGATATGGCTAAGGTTTTTATTGAGAGCTTACTGGGTGCCAACTGCTATTCTTAGTGCTGTATATGTATTATTATTTCCTTCATCCCTCATAATTTTTTACAAAGCAGTGCTTTCATTATTCCTATTTTAGGGATAAAGAAACGTGGTACAGAGTTGATGTGGCCTGCCCAAGGTCACATAGCTGTTAAGTGACAGAGCCAACACACTCAAACTTGGGCAGTTTGGCTCTCAGCTCAATCCCTTCCTTGCTAAATAGTTGCTCAACACTAGCCACATTGTCTTTGAGACCTTTGTGTACAGGCACTGTATAAGATGATCCTCATGTTGTATATGTTAACCAGCTTTCTGTCTCTGGGACAAAATACCTGAGAAAAATAACTTAGAGGAGGAAAGATTTATTTTGGCTAGTAGTTTCAGAGGTTTCAGTCCATGGTTGGCTGGCCCCATTGCCACGGGCCTGTGAAGAGGCAGAACATCATGGCAAGGGGGTGCAGGTGGAGGAAAGCTGCCCAGCTCATGGTGGCAAGAAAGCAGAGAGCAGGGGAAAGGAAGGGGCCAGGGATTAGACATAGTCCCCAAGGACACACCCCCAAGGACCCACTTCCTTCAACTAGGTCCCACCTCCTACAGTTCCCACCACCTCCTTCTAGTCCATTCCATCATGAATTAATTATTGGATTTTATTGCCCTTATGGTCTAATCACTTCCTCCTAAAAGTTCCAACTCTGAACATTGCATTGAGGATCAAGCCTTCAACACAAAAGAGCCTTTGGGGCACCTCCCAGATCCAAACCATAACCCTGTGTGAATTATTTCTCCACGAGGAGCTCATTGTTCTCACAATTCTTAAGATGAAAGAAACCCTTACTGACTTAGTATAAACATATCCAAAAGATCAAATGAAGTAAACCAATACTCCATCACCTTTGCACCTAACCGGTAAACTTGCTTTGTCAGTTTAAGTGTTGCGTGCTCAGGGTTTAGAGCTGGAATTTAAAACCAGCTCTTGCATAAATCCCGAGCTCATACTCTTTCCACCTTATTGTCCAGGAAAAGTTGATATGGCTTCTATGGTGCAGAAGACTAACTCTATGGGAAAAGAATAAATACTGTGAGAATCCACTTAGGTCATGAAATAGGAGAAACCAGCAAACGGTGTGCACACATTAAATCCAGGACTAGACACACCTGTGATGGTCTCATAAAGGAGTCTAAGGAAGAGCAGGGTAAATTGCCATCGTCAGGAAACCAGCCCTGGAAGGCATCCTTCAGTTTCAGTTGTAGGAAATCCAACTCTTCATGGGCTTGTCCAGGCTGGAAGATAAGGGGTTGGAATCTATCCCCATGGTTTCTTGTATTTGTTAGTTATTTGTTTAGACTAAAGGTTCAAAAAGACTCAAATGACAGGCAAATGGTGGAAGCTCAAAAAAAAAATCTATTCTTGTGATGTGGAAATCAGTTTGTAGTTTTTCCTGTTATTCATTTTGAATTTCCTCTTCCTTACCATTGAATGTTGTTTAAGAAATTACTTTGGTATTAAGTTGCAGTGGTTTCTATCTTCTTAAAGCAACTTTTGACATTCATTCATAGCCTAAGCTTTTGGCAGAGAGCTTTCAAAAATGTGAAGAGGGTTCCAGCCTAACCTAGTTCACTGTGCAAAACATTTCTCCTGTAAAATGGTGTTTCATTTTTCTGAATGGTATACATGTTACCACTTTTCTTTCTTTCCTCAGAAATGAGTCCTATTACACAGTAAGCTGTTGTCATTTCTGTATTCTAAAGTCATCTCAGTCTGTTCCATTATTGAATTACACTACTTGAGTCCACAATCAGGGCTCACTATGAATGACGCCCCCTAGGGTTAGTCAGTGCACAAACACACAACCACAGGCAGTGGCCCTGCAGTTAGAGCTCTGCGCAGGAACTGAGCACTGGAGGAAAGAATTTAATAACGGAAACTACTGTCCTTTTGATTCTTCCCCCCACCCCTTCTCTATCTACAACCATCTGCCTTATTTCTTTGCACCATGACTTTATTTTCTCTGAGCAGAACCTAAACAGAGAAACTATGCATCTATGTATGTGCACAAGACAAATGAGAAATCATGTTGATCTTGAAACAGGTTCAACTTAATTTAATGTTTTAATATTTGAGTTGCCAGGAAAATTTTTGCTATAGAGTACATTGGTTTTATTTGATCACAGGGTTGGTGGTGTTTTCTTAGTTGAAAATATATAAAGAGCTGGTGTTTGTAAAGATGCCCTGTTAAGTGTATGTTCCACTTGAGCAGACATTTTGGAAAGCAAATATAGTTTTCAAAGGTAGTTACCAAAGTTGCCATCAAATCCAGAATTATCATTTGGGAGCAAGTTTTGGATAGTGATAATTTGATTTTCCTTACTGGTTTAGTGCAGACATATTCTAGAGATCAAATGAAAACAAACCAACACTCCATCACCTTTGCTCCTAACCAGTACACTAACTTTGTGAAATCTTTAAGTGCCCATCAAATTTCTTCAAATTAGGGTTTTTGCTGTCTTAGAACATATAAGCCGAACATAAAAGGAAGCTGAATTCTTTGATGTTCTTTTATACTTTTTCTCTTTTTTAATAAATGTGCAAATGCACACACACATACACACACACACACCCCAAATTTTCTACAGTGCATGTGATGACTTTGATAATTAAAGAAAAAAGAAAACCACAATAATAATTGTATAGAAAAAATTGGCTTACATATAGGATATACTCAGTAAATTTAGCTCAATTGAAAAAATACTTTTGAATACATAAGTCAAAACATGTCTCTTGACTTTAAAAAAAATCATAATATATAGTCTAAGAACATAATTCAACCCACAAGTATTTATTGCAGTTATAACAGTGAACAAAATGGAGGCAAACTAAATATATAATAATGAGAATTATGAAATAAATGCTGTATCCATGAGGAAATATTGTGCGATTATTTAAATTATAATTATAATAAGTTATAAAGACATAAGAAAATACACATGATACAAAGTTTATAAAATTAAAGGATATACTGAATTACATTTTTTTTGAAAATTTAGCTTCTAAGGAAACGTGGCACAGGAAAAGGTATTGGAAAGAAATATGTTAAAACATTAATAGTGTTTTTGGATATTGAGAATATGGTTTTTTCCTTGCCTCTTTTCCATGTTTTAGTATTTGTTTTGAATAATAAAGATTATTATTTTGATAATTGAAAAAAATAAAAATTATAAAAAACATTTCTTAGGGAAACTTTATTCAGATAGCAGCTCAAACAATGAAAAGTTTATGAATTTCCAATCTAAATCCATTGGTGGCTTTCAATACAAAATGTGACTCTCCAGTGAGAGTCACATAATTAAGTTTCCATAATTCCTGTAGGTAATTAACTCTAAAGTCTAACCAATCAAAAAAATTTGAAGCCTACCTTCAGTTTTCTAGTTTCAATTTGACCCCTCTATCCATCAGTGACCCTATAGGAATATGTATAGTTATGTCATATTTGAACACTTATTTTTTTTAACTATACCTCATATTCATTTGATCTTTTCCTCTTTGTGTTCATTTATGTGATTGTCTTTGTTTATTATCAATTATCTTAAGTTCTTCGGGGTGCTAATTCTCTCCCTCCCTCTCTCCTAACTTCCTCAAAGTATCACTTCCTCTGTAATTTTCAATTGTAAGCATATCTTTAGAAGGTCCATCTACCTTGAGTTATAAGGGTTTCCAAAAATTTTTTGTTTACATCTTACTGGAGCTCTCGTGGATTCCATGCCACCCAGGACCCATTTTTATGTTGATTTTTAGGCTTGTGTTCTCATACCATGTGAGCAGTATAAATTCAGATTTTTTTTTTTTTTTTTTGTACTAGGAATTGAACTCAGGGGCACTTTAACACTGATCCCCATCCCTATCCCCTTTTTATATTTTATTTAGAGGCAGGGTCTCATTGAGTTGCTTAGCACCTCACTTTTGCTGAGGCTCGCTTTGAACTCGGGATACTCATGGCTCAGCCTCCAGAGCTGCTGGGATTACAGGCTTGCGCCACCACCTTGGCAAAATTCAGACCTTCTACCTTCACTTGAGCTCCATTTCTTTGAGCTCCCTCCACAAAGGGCACACGTTTCCTTTAGGCCACGGGTGTGGTGCATCTAGTGCTCTTTTCACACAGTGACCAGCACCTAAGCAGAGGTCCTGATTCCAGCTCCCTAACTCAGTGGTGAGCCCTCAGTGACTGACCTTCATCCTTGAAGGAATGCTAAAATGCTAGCGGAGGCCATCAGGACCTGTTTGAGAAGGTTACCCCCAGGGCTTCTTTAGTATCATCTCATATACATATTGCTCTACTTTTGAGTTTTATCTTTTGTTTTGGTGCCTAGACATTTCTTTTTTAAAGGCTTTGTGTGTGTGTGTGTGTGGGGGTGTGTTTTTAATGTTGTTGTATTTGATCCAGAAATTTTGTTGTTTGCAGTGGGCGGAATTCTAGGGGACCCCTGAATTTGGGAGTGGAAAGGGTTGCCTTATCTGAACTCAAGCAATGTTTTAGACAAGAGCATCTCAGACTCCAGCTGGTGGAACTATCCATTTTGAGGGATTCCACAAGAGATTAGTCATTAACAACGGAGCATCTACATTTTCAAAATTTTTACCTTTTCAAATAAATTCTGGCTCTTCCTATATGACACCAATTCTTTATTCTGCCGAAATTATCTCAGGATGTCATCTTTTGCATGTGTTGAGATGGGCACCAAACCTAAGAAGTTAGGCTGCACTGTATTCGGGATCCTCTTAGGCACCCTCTGAAGACACCCTTAACCCTCAAACATTAAATATCAATTATTAAAAAGCAAACATTGTGCTTCATAATCACAAGGAGAAAACTAGATTTCTTTCTGCATCTTTCCCAGGATTATCCCCATGATATATACTGAAGTGTAGTTTCACTCAAATGAGACATCATTGGTGAAATACATGTTATTGTTGCCCCATTACCATAGAAAGAAATGAGTTGGGCTTCTTCCCTCATCACACTTTCAGTCCTGACCCTGTAAAAAGACTCAACAGAGCAAAAACGAAGCCTACTTTAATGGGGTGTCCCTAACTTTGTGCCTCTTCTCCAAAACAGCTACTTTTTTTTTTTTTTTTGGTAGCAGGGATTGAACTCAGGGGCACTTTACCACTGATCTACATCCCTAGCCTATATATATAGACACAATACCTTTATTCCATTTATTTATTTTTATGTGGTGCTGAGACTCAAACCCATTGCCTCACACATGTTAGCTAAGCACTTTACCACTGAGCCACAACCCCAGCCCACTCCCCAGTCCTTTTTTTATATTTTATTTATATTTTATTTAGAGACAGGGTCTTGCTAAGTTCCTTAGGGACTCGATAAGTTGCTGAGGTGGGCTTTGAACTTATGATCCTCCTGTCTCAACCTCCTGAGCTGCTGGGATTAGAAGCCTGCACCACCAGGCCCAGGCCATCAGATACTCTGGCTCTGGAAGTCTCCAGTGTTTCTGCCCATTTTGTCCTTATTGTTGGTTAAAAAAATAATAATAATCAGGGGTTAGATACAAATAAGCACAACCCAGGAGGTAATTGATTGGTAGTTCTGATTTTTATCTACAGAACTTAAGTGAGTTCTCTTTGATTACATTAAACCTAAAAGAGTAATTTTTTTAACCTAAATTTTTTTTTTCCTGCAGAGAACATTACCAAATTTTCATAAGCTCTTGTTGTCACCTGTCACCTCAGTGACTGTAGGAAAAGTCCTCTAAGGAAAGGAGAGGGAGTTCTAACTCCTTTTATTTCACGGCAGAAGCTGCTCAGTGATGACATCAAGGCTAGAGGCCCCTAAGCCATGGCACCCGCAGCCTGTCCACTAGGTGAACCTGGGACAGCGAGGCAAGCACTGTTCTGAAACCTTCCTTAACTCAACCCTCCCTATTGCAGCCATGATCTTGATTTTGCAATTCTCTCTACACGTTCTTTCTCTCAGCTCCAAAGATGGGCCTAACCTTCTCATTCTAATTTCTCTACGTGTCCGTTCCAGCACTACTAGAATTCTCACACAAGTCTTACCACCATAAATCATGGTCCTGTTGTTTCTAAAATGAACCTACATGGGCTTTCACATGATCCCACTGCACATTTATCTCTGCCTGTGTTGACCATTGGCCACAATCTCCAAAGCTATAACTGATAAACCAGTGTGATTCATGCAGGAATGGTTGGAATGACTGTGACAAATCTTTGGAAAGACAAACATTACTTTGTACCTCACTTGTGATGGGAAAATAGTCTAACATGCAAAAGGCAGCTGAATTTATTAGGTTGATGTAGTAATACTGTAATTCCTAATATATGGGATTTTCTCACCATCTGATAACAGCTTTATTGCATGTAAGCCCTTGTCATTTATTGCTTTCTAGGACTATAAAAACAGGAAAAAAAAAATGTTTTGCCTAGACTGGCTGACTTGAATTTGTGTTTTATTTAACCAGAAATGTGCCCTCTAACCATGGCACTTCAGTTTATGGTCGGTCATAGTTGGTTTGACAGAAAATTTTTAAAAAACATGATTAAAGGGAGCTCAGGAAATTGAGCTACTTCCCAAAATTAGAGTTTCTGATTTGGTTATCTATTTTAGGCCCAAATTGTGCTTGAGTTTTTATTTTTGTTCTATAACTTGATGAAACTTATACAAATTAAGTCAAAAGGGCAAACTAGGTGATTTTAAAAGGTTAAAGTCTATTCATATTGCTTTGCTTCAGCCCTCACGAGAGGATCTGCCCAGGATTACACCCAGATGCACGAGAACTAGAAAGCAGAGGCAGACAAGAGAGTATAAAGATGGAAGTACCTCTGTTGGCAAAAGAAAACAGAGAGGAAAGAGGCCTGGTCCTCAGCTCTGCCACCATCCTGCCCACAGAAACAGTGGCATAGTATTCTCCCAAAGAGAACAGAAGAGAAAGGATGTATGAGTAATGTCACTGAAGGGTGGCTGGCATGTACTGTGGGGACAATCTACAACAGACTAAAATGAAGAGTAACTGAAACTGGCAATTTCAGGGGGGAAAAAAAGATATATATTTTTGCTACACTTAAAAGATATATTGCACCTGATTTTAAATTCCTCTCCCCAACTTTTTTTTTACTTGTCAATGGAACTTTATTTATTTATATGCGCTGTTGAGGATGGAACCCAGTGCCTCATACAAGCTAGGCAAGCACTCTACCTCTGAGCCAAAAACCCAGCCCACTTTTTTTTTTTTTTTTTAAATCACAAGACTGAAGCAGAAACTATGGCTATTGTGAAAATAGGTGAGAAATCTGGAAGTTAGCACTTACAGGTTCTTATTCAGGAGTCTCATTTAAATTCCTGAGAGAAGAGAAAGGAGATCAAGGGAGGGTGGAAGTAAAGGAGGGCAGTGAGGGGTGATCCACGTGTGTTATATGTATGTACAAATATGCCATGATGAAAGAAACAAAAAATCCCAAGTACACCATGTGAGAGATGAGAGAGTTTTTTTCAGACAGAAGCTGAAAAATGATGAAGAGATAAAAACGTGCAACACGGAACACCCTCAAGTGGTATTTCTTCTAGCATTGGAACCTTTTTAAATCTCACAATTTCAAGGTAGTCCTCAAAAAAAAATTATTTTCCATTTAACAACTGATGAAGAGGTTTCAACTTCCCACACGTGTCATTTCTTCACATAAATACCATTCTACTTCAGGGAGAATATTTTTTAAAAAACCTGAGAAGTTATCTTCTTCCTCTTCCTTTTTCTCTGCATGCTCTTTCCCTCCTTTCTCTCCTCTTCCTGAAGAGTTGGTTCTAAAGCCATTGGGTGGGACGAGTGAGGCTTGTGCCTGTGGTGGGTGAGGTGGGGGTTTGGGAGCTGCGAAGCCCCAGGGTGGGGTGCAGGAGTCTGAAGGGCAGACTAGCTCAAGCCTCAGGGCCCCAGTGGAGGCCATCCTCATGGAAAGACTGACATGGACTGAGAAGGGAGAGAATGACCAGATGCTATGGTCTGAACATGTCCCCCAACCGTGTTAGACATTTAATCCTAATGACTACATGATGAATATACTGATGGATTTGGAGGTGGGCTTTGGGAAGTAATTTTAGATGAGGTCGGGAGGCTGGGGGTCCCAGGGATCACATTAGTGTTTTTATGAGACGAGAAAAGAGACCTGAGCATACACACTGGTTCCATCTCACCTCGTGATGTCCTCTGCCATGTTGTAACATAGCAAGAAGGCCCTCGCCTGACACCAGCACTTTAACATTGAGCTTCCCAGTCTCCAGAATGGTGAGAAATAAATTTCTTTATAAATTACCAGTCTGAGTTATTCTATCATAAAAGCAGAAAACTAAGATACCGTGTGTAGGGGGAAGGAAAAAAAACAGAAACAGCATGATGTTTGATGAAATTTGAATTTCAGCTAAACAATGAATAATTTTTTTTGGTATAAATATGTTCCAAATCTCGCTGCGCTACTTGCTGTTTATTTGAAATCCAAGCTTAAGTGGGCATCCTGTATTTTCCTGAGAATTCCACGAGGAGGGCATTCACATAGAGGGCGACCTGGAGTGGAGTGCTGAGTTGAGGTGGCTGAGGAAGGCATCTGGGAGGCAGGCAGAAGTGACCCCTATGGGGAGGAGCAGGAACAGAAAAGCCAACACCTGAGCACAGGAGATGGCTTGCAGGGGTGCGAGATTTCCAGAGTGCAAACTTGGTGGCCTAAAACAACAGAAATGTGTTCTCTCTGAGCTCTGGAGGGCGGAAGTCTGAAATCAAGTTATCTGGAAGCCTGAAATCAAGTTATCTGCAGGCTGTGCTTGCTACCTCTGAAGTCTCCAGGGGAGAATTCAGCCCATCTTCTGGTGGCTCCAGGCATCCCCTGGGTTGTGGCGGTAGATTTTCAGTTTCTGCTTCTGTTGTTGCATAATCTTCTCCTTTCTCTGTGTGTCTCTTTATAAGGGCACTTGTCATTGGATTTAGGATCAGCCTGGATAATCCAGGATGATCATTTCCATCTCAAGATCCTTAATTTAATCCAGTAAAGTCCAGCAGCATCACTCTGGGTAGCGTCACTCTGCCTACCAAGCCTTTCTTTCCACCTGAATTTCTCCACCCCAGGTGTTGCCCAATCTGGCTGGAGCCACACACCACCCCCCCAGTGTTAATTGTCTTGGGTGGTTTACTCACACCTCTGCACCTCTGCACGTCTAGCACCACCTCCTCCAGTCCAGCTTCTGCTCATTCTGCAACTCCCAGTTCCTTTGAGAGTTCCTGAGTCTCCCCAGGCTGGTTGGCCCCCAGAGACCACCTCCTGAATCCCAGCACGAACATTCATCACACACTGTGGGCACTGCATATGTGTTGAGTGAACGTTGTTATCACATTACAAGCAAATTGAGAGCATGACTGATGCTGCTTTCTAAACCAGGGCAGTACAGCAGTTGAGGGGAGATATACAGCAAGAACAAAAAGATGAGCTGGGGCACGGTGGCGCTCGCCTGTAATCTCAGCAGCTCGGGAGGCTGGGGTAGGAGGATCACAAGTTCAAAGCCAGCCTCAGCCAAAGCCAAGCGTTAAGCAACTCAATGAGACCCTGTCCCAAAATAAAATACAAAATAGGGCTGGGGATGTGGCTCAGTAGGCAAGAGCCCCTGAGTTCAATCATCAATACCCCCCCCCCAAAAAAAATGAAAAAGTCCAGGAGGAGCATTTTCCAGCATTCCCTGTTTCCTTAGTTTAGAGCAACACCAGTTCACCTTCCTGCTGTGGTCTGAATGACTGTGCCCTCCCCGCCTCCTAAACACTCCTCATATATTGAAACTTAACTTCCATTGCGACGGTTGTAAGAGGTGAGCATTTGGCGATTGATTAGTTTATGAAGGCAGCGGCTTACTGAATGGGATTAGTTCCCATATTAAACCAAAAAAAAGAAGAAGCCAGAGATGGCTGCCTTATTCTTTCCACCATGTGAGGACACAGAGAGAAGGTGACATTTAAGAGGCAGAAAGTAGGCTTTCGTCAGACGCCAATTCTGCTGGTGCCCTGATCTTGGGCTCCTCAAATCTTAGAACCCTGAGGAAGAAGTTCCTGTTGTTTATAGGCCGCCCACTCGATGGCTTCTTGTTGCAGCCACCCCAACAGATTGACACTCCCCCTGTAAAAACACGCCAAGAGCAAGGGGTCTTTTATTCTCTGCAGGCTGGTATCGTGGTGACCTTTAATGACAATTTTGCCGGGGCCCCTTCCTGCGCACTGCTCTCTTGGTGACATCTATGTGCATGGCCAACAGAGGCTCTTATCGGGACACCAGCATTACCAATGCAAAGTGTTCTGGCAGCCTGAGAGCGACCGTTCTTCCTGCTGGCCACCATGGCCTGTGGAGGGCTGGCAGAAGTGAGACAGGAGAAGGTCCCTCAGACCCTCCCACTCTTCCTCGTCCTAACCTTCTTTGAAATCTGTGGCCTTCTTTTGTGTGACCACCACTAGCGTGTTATTGACTGGTCAACCTATTTTTCTTTTTTTGTTTACTTTTTAGAATTTTGGAAAGGTTAGAGATTCCACTTCTATGTTACTTTATCTTACCCCCCATAGGGGGTATACCACTATTTTATGTGTAATTCAGTCTTTCTAGTTAATGACAATCACTTTCTGAAAAGAGATGCTTTTACTTTTACATTAATATTTTGAAAAAGTATCATTGACTGGAACATTTTCCTCATCAGTGAATAGCATTCATAGACCAGTTCTTCCTAGTCCAGGGAAAGGGATCAGGAAGCTGCAGGGTGACGGTTGGCCTTATGATTCTAACAGAGTTCACATCAATGAACATATCACAGAATGTTACCTGTTGTCTGCTGACATTATGCGGGGTATACTGGAGTTTGAACCCAGCGGTACTTTACCACTGAGCATTGACTACATCCCCAGCCTTTTTTATTTTTTATTTTGAGACAGAGTCTTGGTAAGTTGCTGTCAGTCTCATTAAGTTGCCCAGGCTTTCTCCTCAAACTTTCCACCCTCCTGACTCAGTTTCCTGAATAGCTGAGATTCTATGTGTATACCCTCAACCCGGGCTCATCTGACAATTTTTGAATGATGAATTGGAATCTTTTTTGAAAGAAGAGTTGAACCCTTTTTAATGTAACTCAATGAATATTTAATAATCTAGGAACACTTTGCTGAGCTTTGGTGAAATAAATAGATGAATAAGAAACTGTCTTGGCCATCCATGGATGATAAGACATGAGCACAGACAACTTTACAAGAACTATTTCAGGCATCCTTATGACTACCAGTTCCGATAGATTGGGCCTTAGACCAAGAAAAGTTTTTTCAACTTACTGGGCAGAGAACCAAAAGTAGACCTCTCAGGTTTTAGATAACATTACATTTTTTTTTTTTTAACAGATTACAAGTTTGCTCTTGTAGACATTTCAAACTTTTTCTATGTTTATAGTTAAAGTGCTGTTTCTATGAGTGTAATTTACATTTGGGTATACATGTGGATTTTGACTTTTTTCCACTTGAGGAGAATAAATACATAACTTTCCCCCTCCCTTCGTAGGAAAAAAAATCAGGAAGGAACTTAAATACAAGGCTTTTCCTCCCATTTTACATTCAAACTTGTCTCACAGGAAATGAACAAATAATGATTCTTGACTATAACATTGTAATTCTCAGTGCTGCAGTACAAACAGAGCTTTACAGGAATTTCGTGTGTTCCGGAAGTTGAGATTTTAAGGACAAATGTGAAACTTAGATTTTCATTTCCTGCAGAATAAATGGCAATCTCCTCAGCCTGGTGTTCAAGATCTGCAAAATCCAAGCTCATTTCATCCAAGCTCATTTCCAGCTTTGTCTACATCCATTCTAATTCTGCATATCCACCAATGTCCTCTGAACCATGCTGAAATTTTTTTATTTCCACACTTTTTGGTGGGGACACTGGAATTCCCTCTTATCTTTTCTTTCCTCCCCAATTCTACTGTTAAAATCCCTATCTTTCAAGGCACATCTTCCAAAAAAAGGCATTCATTCAGCTTCCTACTCACTGTTCTTCAATTGAGATATTCCCCTTTCCTGAATTTTCATAAATTTCTGTAATTAAAAATTAGTGTTTCTGTAATCATGAATAAAGATTAAAATTAGTTAATATCTTACTAGATAAAATATAAACTTTTTGAAAAGGGAAGGGAATTCTTTTAGAACCAAAGTGGTGTATTTCTACTTCTAAATACTTACTATTTCAAAAGGAGATGTAAGTTCCAGGCAATATATGAAACACCAACAAGACATAAAGTTGTCCTATAGACTGCAAATAATTAAATTTTTGTAAGTAATGGAAGTGGGGGAGAAGCAGTAAAGACTTAGAATTACCTTAATAATAATTTTTTTTAAATGGATGTGACCTATAAGAAGAAAATCACATTTTAGTGGGGGGTTTTTAAAATGAAAAATTAATGTATGCCATATTCCTGTACTCTTTCTTCATATTAGTATATGGGTTTAATGCAAATACTAATAAAGTTTTCTTTTTTAATTAGAAAAATGAAGTAAAGTTTATTTAGGAAAGCTAGACAAGAATTAAAATACATTTTGAATAAAGAATGCAATGGGACTGATATAAAGATATATAAAATCTGCAATAATTAAAGCAGAATGCTACTGGAAGATAGAGAGCTACTGGAAGCTACTGCAAGATAGAGAGGCAAATTAATAGAACAGAAGATATTGCAGAAAAAAATTCTATTATGTATGACACTTTTAGTAAATTATGAGAAAAAGAATTTTCCATAAATTGCATTGAGAAAATTTTAGCTTTTATAAGAGAAGCTCCCACTTGATAATAAAATGTGCTCTAAGTAGAATTATAAAAAGATAAAAATGTTTAAAGATAAAAAGTAAAATTTTCAAAGTAGGGAAAAATGAATATTGCCAGGTGTGGTGGTTCATCCTGTAATTCCAGAGACTTGGGAGGCTGAGGCAGGAGGAAGTTTGAGGCCAGACTCAGTAACTTTAGTGAGTCTTAGCAAGACCCTGTCTCAAAAATAAATAAATAAAAATAAAATGAAAATAAAAAGGGCTGGGGATATGGCTCAATGGTTAAGCACCCCTGGGTTTAATACCGTGTGTGTGTGTGTGTATGGTGTGTGTGTGGTGTGTGTGTATACACACATACACACACACCACACATACACACATATAACATTGGAGGCAAGAGTGTTACAAGAATGACAAGAAATCAGAAGAATGAAGTACCAAACTTTTGCATACAAAATATAAATAGAAGTGGACAAATAACATGCAGCAGCTTCATGCTCTGATAAAACTCCCTCTCCCCCACCTTCAGCCCCCACTCTCTTTCTAAACACATAAGGAGGATACAAAAAGGGAAAATCAAAATTATATAATTTGGTTCAGAAAGCATAGATGTAAATACTTCTATGGCACAGAAACAAACAAAAATGGCCCCTTGAAGAACTGAACCATAGTTGTACACCTGCTGGCTTTGTGTTCCCAGGTCCAGAGCTCCCGCTAACACAGGTTAGCGAAGAAGACGGTGTCCAATGTGGTACAGGGAACCTTGAGGCTAGGGCTGAGGGCTGAGGCTCCCTCTTGTCTTGGGATAGGAGATTGGAAAAGAAGCTGGCTCACCCACTGCTTAGAACAATGGGCTCACTGGAAGCCCTGGAGGTTGGGAAATGGAAAGCAGGAACTTGAAGCCTGATGTAGTAATGGAATCTGTGACGTCTATAATATGAAAGTAAGGCAGAACACCAAAATGTGGCTGTGTTCCTCCTTCTGAACTGGGGTGCCCAGGCTGCCCTGTGGAGGCAAAAGCAACATTATCAGGTAGGAGACAAGTAAGCACACAGGAAAAGGGCAAGTGGAAATTGACAAAAGACTAAAACTCTTTCCACTCAAAATGAGCCTTCTGCAAAGTAAAATTTCAAAGCCACACCAAAATATCTAACATAATAAAAAGTATGAACCCCATGTCCCTGTTGAAACATCAATTCACTCTAGATAAAATTAATTTTGTGGAGCTATTTGATAAGGAATTGAAAATAAATGTGATTATGATGCTCAACAGAGTAATTGAAGATATTTTATTTTAAAAAAGGCATGAAAGTATGACACACACAAAATTTGAAAGAAATAGGTGGATCTGAAAGTTTCAGCTTTTCACGATTAAAAAAAACTCAGGAGATCTGTTGTACTACAAAGTAAACACAACTTAATGCCACTGAACTATACACTAAAGAAAGGTTGAGATAGTAAATTTTATGTTGTGTGTTCTTTACTATGATAAAAAATGCTCATTCTCAGGCCCCAAGCAATTCCAATTTAATTTTTCTATAGGGGCAGGCAAATAGTGGGGAAGGAAAGCAACAGGAATTTCTATAAGTTCCTAGTTGGTTTTTAATATACAGCTAAAGCCAAAACTGCTGAATTGTACACTATCTTTACAGTCTCACCTAGAACAAAGCCACGTGAATTTGAAACCAAAAACTAAAAGGATGGAAGAAAGTGTGTCTGAGGATACATAAGAGGTGAATATAGAAATAGAAGAAATACCCAAACAAAGGCCAGTGTAACAATTATTGATATTAGACAAAATAGAATGCAAAGCATACACTTAGATAACAAGGATGATACAAAATAATCAAGGGGGAAATATCACATTCAGTCATAAACTTGTATGTACCTAACAACATAGTTATAAAACATGAAAGGCAAAAAGTGATAGAGTGAAAGGGAAATAAAGATCTAAAATCATGAATGTGGGAAGCTCTTTGTCAGAAGCTATTAAATCTATCACAGGGGACAAAAGAAACTTTAGGCAGGATATAGAATATTTAGAGAATAAAATTAACAAGCCTGATCTGATAGGGATATAGAGAATCCTAGAATTGGTAGACAGAGTATGTTCATTCTTTTCACAACACGTGAGATAATTATAAAAATTGACAACATACAAGGTCACAAAATAAGTCTCAACAAATTTCAAAAACATTTATTGTACAGATTGTATTTATTTATTTATTAATTTTATTTTATTGTGATACATAGTCAAAATTATGGCAGCATATTATTTAGTAAAGTTGTGTAACTAAGCTGCTTCAAAACTTCATGGATTAAGACAACAACTTGCTACTATCTCACGTGGTTTGGGGGGTTGATGGGCATTTCTTATTTGGGTGACTCAAGCAGGTGAGTCAAATGACAGCTGAATCACAAGAAGGCTTCTCTGTTTCTTCATAGAATCTCTCTATGGGGCCAGCTTGAGCTTCTTCACAGCATGGTGGCTTCAGGGAAACTGGACTTACTTTGTGACTCCAAAAGAGACTCTTTCAAGAAACAAGAAGAGGAGCTGGGGGGTTGGGGCAGGGCGGTGGGGGGTAGGTGGCTGCTGTGAGTCTGTTAAGATCCAGGCACAGAGACAAAAGACTAGTTGCCATCACTTCTACTGTTTTCTACTGATCAGGGCAGTTGAAGAACTGCCCAGACTAAAGAAGGGGGACCTAGACTCCACCTCCTGATATCAGAGAGGAGTGACAAAGAACCAGCAGCCATCTTTAATGTGCCAGAGGATGGTAGGCCACACGGATAATCTCCATTATCCTGGTGGATAGGCTACCACTGGCTTACGTGATTGGCAGCTTTTGTCCTTGTTGTGCCTGAGTTTCATTCACGGGAGAGTGTCACTGTTTAGGCCAGGGGAGGGCAGAATACCCTGATGAAAGTTCCACTAAAGACAGGCAGTAGGGGAGAGGTAGGTCCCCAAAAGAAAATCAAGGTGGCAGTCTCACCACAGAAAAGGTGAATGGGTGCTACAGAGGTAAAAAACCAAAAAAGAAAGTCAAACAAACAAAGCCCCCCAAACCAACAAACAAACCAAACCAATGTCTGCTTCGGATATTCATTGTTTGTTTTAAATCTACTTTTTTCCTAAGTGAGAATATTCACACGAACCCCGTACTCTTGCCTTTCTCCCCTTTACACACCAAACTTATTCTGTATCCCTCATTTTACTCCAATAAAAAAATGCTTCCCAGCAGCAGGTCTTGGCAGGCCTGGGGGATGGGGGGTGAGGATCAAAGAAAATTCAGACATGGCATTTGCCCTGAGTGCTCACTCTCTAGTTGAGAGGAAATCACAGTCACATCAGAGAGAAAGAGGACCGTGCCATAAGGGGCACAGAAAAAGTGCTCTGGAAATTCAGAGGTGAGAGATTACTTCCAGCTGCACCCTTAATCACAGGCTGCCTCCCGACATCTCTTGTAGTCTTGTCTGGTTATTGACTCTGATGTTGAACCACAGCAAAGCAGTCACACTGAACAATCCACAGCGCGGCTCCTTCCCCCACATCCAGGTCACCAGCTCCTCCAAGGCAGGGCTGGAGAACTCTGATGGGCATATTGCAGAGGCTAATAGCTATAAGCTTAAGAACACCTGCTTCAACAGAAGAGCATGTCAATCAAATGTCATTCGAATAAAGCCTATAACAATGCAGCCCTCTATTAACTTCCTAATATTTCTTGGTGCGTTAAAGGAAATAGGAAATTTGAAGAGATAGATTAAAGATTGCTTTTTTGTATTGCCACCTTCGTCTTTCCTGGGAGGAGGAAATGTTTTCCTATTGGTGTCTCCTGCTTCCAATTACTGACATCGCAGTTGGGTGTGTTCTTTCACCTTGGCTAGGTAAGAATGTCAAATAAAGGTAATTGACTGTAACAGTGAAACACACCTCAGGGGCGTAGACCCTTTATATTGTAATCTCAGATTTCTTCATGTGTACACCATCAGAGTACCGCTTTTTGGCATTGTTTTCAAGTCTTTCTGAAAAAACCTACTATGCTTTTTTTTTGTTTGTTTCTTAGATTTCAATGACAGATGGTTAGGAAATATCTTCTTCACTCTTATAATTATTTCCCCCAGTTTTTCTCCATTAAACAGCAATTACTCTTGTGCATAATCTTCCTAAGTAGTTATTTTCTAGCTCCTGAAGAGAATAATCACAGTGAATGTATTCATCTTATGTACTTCATGGTTTTTCTCAGCATGAAACTTCTACTGAATATAATTTGTACCACAGTAACTAACATAGACTTTAAACACGCTTGGCAGTTAATTTTTTTTTAAGTGAACCATTTTTTTTTTTCTGATGAAACATTCATCTGTTTTATGAAGGATCATTTTCTTGGACTGTATCCAAAAGTACCTTCAAAGAGAAACTAGAAATATGACTACCACATTTCAAACATTTTCCAAGGGAGAGGTGGAGCGAAAAAAATCCTTTTCTTTGGCTTAAATTACCTCACATTTATTCCATAGTAAGCAGTTTACAAAACATGCAAATTATCTGCTTTGTGGAGAAGTAAAACCCCTTCTGAATTTATTTCTTAATGCTAGCAATGTTGAAAACAATTTAATTTACAATATACAAAAAAAAAAAAACACACACTGTAGGTGGATTTTGTGCTGCTTTAACAAAACACCACAAACCAGGTAACTTATAAGACACAAAAATTTATTTCTCAGGTTGGAGGCTAGGAAGTCTAAGATCAAGGAGCAGACAACTTGGTTGGATGGTGAGGGCCTAGTCTCTTGTGTCCAAGATGGAGCATCAAATACTTCCTCCTAGAGAGAAGACAGTGTCCTCCCGTGGCAAAGGGAGAAAAGGCAGGAGCAATGAACCCCATTTATCAAACGTTTTTATAAAGTCATCTAATCCCATTCACTAGGGCTCCACCCTCAAGCCCTAATCGCCTCCAGAAGGCCCCACCTCTTAATACTGTTACTTTGGCAATTATGTATCAAAACATGAATTTTGGAAAGGACACTCATATTCAAACTATAGCAGACCCCCCAGTACTTGAATTTCAGTGTGGCCCACTTTCCTTGCAGAAGTCACATGCTAAATCTGGAACGTCATAGGAAGGAAAGCATTTACCACTGTGGTGTGCCTCAAATAGGGAGACTTAAAATGGGCTCACCCAGGATGCGCTTCTGGAAAATGATATGCCATTTCTGGAAAATACCATACAATGGAGATAAAAGAAAGATGAAAGTTAATGAATTTCTGGAGCTAGTCCCCAAATCAGAACTCTAATTAATTTAGGAGAATTGCCACTTTAAGTGATAATATTCAAGAGAATCAATACTGTTGTTAAAAAAAGAAAGAAATCAGTAAGAAGAGGTGGATGGATCCTTTTCTCTTTCCCAGAGTCACGCAGAGCAAAAATTACAAGCCAGTTACTGTAAATTCCTGGCAGTGAGTCTTTTGTATCAAACTACCTCTCTGGCATTATCAGTAGGATGGCCAGCTGGACAAGGCCCAGAATTACCCAGCCCGGCAATGCGCATGATTATACACCTCAGGAATAATGATAGTGGTTCCCGGCCACTCCCGCATTCCTGAGTGCTGTCACATCTCCTTCCTGTTTCTCTCTGAGCCTGTCCCACCCTCCTCAGCCCATGTCCGGACTGTCCCAGGCCCTCCGGCTGGTCTCCAGGTTCCAGTCTCTTCTACTGTGAAGCATTGTCCTCGGAGGTGCTGCTGAAAATGCAGGTGTGAGCCTGTTCTTCCAAGCTTTCAAATCTTTCAGGGAATGGCCTATTGCCATCAAGAGCCTGGGCCCAGTTCTGAAGCATGCCCTGCACCCCCTCTTCTCCTTATCACCCTTCTCTCTGGAGAAATGAGTTCCCTGAGATTTCTTTTAAAAAGGTTGTGCTATTTATATCTCCACACACAGTTCCTGAGGTGGTGGTCCCCTCCCTCCTCAAACACATCTGAAATAGTAGGACAAAATCTACTTCTGTCGTAAAGAGAGATCACCTTGAGGGAATTACTTTTGAGGAGCCTACTCTCCCCAAGTTTGGTAGCCTGCCACCTCTTCGCACAGAACTGGGTTGACCTTCCTCTGGATCATCAGTTTATCTTATGTGCAGGACTGGTCAAGGGCATTGTTTGTTTGTTTGTTTAATTATCTGTACCTCACCTTCCTCAACCAGACCATAAGTTCCTTAAAGTCAGAGTTAATAATATTTGACTTTCAAACTCCAAAGCCTAGCATGAGGGCAGCCAAGAAATCTGTATTGTTAAATATTTTCTGAGGGAAGGAAAGTTTGGTGGGTGGGTGGGCAAGCAGGCACAAAGAGAGACGCAGGACCAGGCTTTCCTCTGTTCCCACCTGACTCCTTGTCCTGCCAGCTCTCTGCTCAGGACTAGAGGACTTAATTGCCCAGGTGGTTGCGCTCAGGCCTTACATACACCTAGTCTCTACTTCTGAAGCTAAGCATTCTTGAATCCTCACAAAGGTGACCCTTCTGCTTCCAGCTGTGAGGACCAAAGCAGACCTGAACTTAGAGCCAGGGATTGCATACGGATTGTCCAGTGCAATCTGGCCACTCTACAGATCAAGCCTTGGGTAACTGAGGAGAAGTCACTGTTTAGGAAGCATTTGATCCATGCCGCCTAACACATAAAGGCCTCCAGATGTGTCACCCCATCCTGGCCTCTTCAGTCATTTGAGAGAAGAGTTAATATCCCCACTTTCCTAATGGGGAAAGTAAGACTAACCAGGATTCTCAACCCATGCTCTGATGATTATACCATGACTCTCCATGGTTGAAGTCTTTTCAGATTTATAATGGACACCTTTCACTGTTATAATAATTACACTTGTATGCCACTTAATGATGGGTACATTCTGAAAAACGCATTGTTAGGCAATATTGTTGCTGCAGAACATCACAGAGTGTACTTACCACAGGTCAGTTACTGAGCCACAGTGACTGCAGGATATATGAAGCAGCTGACCATGATGTAATGCTGTATGCTGTGTTTTTTTTACAGTCTACTTTTTAAAAAATATTTTACAAAATGAGGGACTACATACTAAAATAACAATAAATAACAAATCCATAACATAGTCATTTATTATGATTATCAAGCATTTTGTACTCTGCCTGATGTCCTATACTTCATACCAGTGGGAGCACAGTAGGCTCATTCATACCAGCACCACCACAGACATGGGAGCAATGCATTGTGCTCCAGTGTCACCAGCTGACAGGAGTTTTTCAGCTCCATATATAATCTTATGTCATAGGTGCCGTCTGTCATTGACTGAAATATCATTATGTGGCACCTGGATATATTTATGGTTGCCTGCTGTAAGGGTTCATCATCTTAGAGGCTCCTGGAGCTGGGAGACATCTTAGAGACCCTCTAGTCCCCTTCTTTTATGAACAAGGTAGCTAGCAACTTGACAGTTTTGTAAACTGAACAATGTATAGGATTATAATACAATCATGCTCAGCAGAGATTTTTAAAGGTTTTTTTTTTAACCCCTTGAATATAAGAGGAATACAAGCCCAATGTGGAAAAATTTAAAACTCAATAAAATCAGAATTTAAAAGTGATCCATATTTTATATATCAATAATATTATTTTATTGATAAACGTGGTTTGAGAATGAATTCATTTGTGTCTTATATTCAGGCCTTAGTAAAAAGATGTATTAGGTGAATGGTTATTTATTGATATCAGCTTTTATATATGTGTGTGCATAGATATCATTTTCTTTATAACATGTACTGAGTATTATGATTATTTTATTTTAAAATTTTCTATAAATATTCTTAACTGATAGAAATGATTTTTTTACCATAATCAGTGAATAATACCGTCTCATTAAGGAGAAACATTAAAAAGTATAATTCCTAAATAAAAACGACCTCAGCCCACCATCAAGAGCTAATGCCACCATTACATTGATTTTCGTGGTGTGGGGGGTCATCTTTTCTGTTGCATATGTATATAATTTAGACAAGTGGAATAGACATTTTAAACTCTTGACACATTTTCCCAAATCATTTTGAAGAAACTTGTCCTAATTTAAATTAACAGCATCAGTGAGATGAGAATGTTTATCTCATAATGTCTTTATCAACTTTATATATTGAGTTTTTAAAATTTTTTTTGCTAATTTTATAGTGGGAAAAATGGTTGTAAGCATGAACTAATAAAAAATAAATATTGGTTGTTGTGAATAGTGTTGCTCCCTTATAATTGTCTTATTTTATAGAGCAAACAAGATTAGGCATATACTATTAAGAGCTCAATATAATTAAGTTCTACTTTATATCATGCCTATTTACACTCTTTTAAACCAAGGGGAAAATGACTTAAATACAGTTTTGCAAAACTGCATTCATTGTATTAAATGGAATCAAAAGAACAAGAAAGTACCTGGTAAGGCAGAACCTCAGCATCACTAAGTAATATATTAATTTGTTTATCTATTTATTTCCTGCCATGTTCCAAAAAGGGATAGCAAGTAACATATTGTTGCAGTCTGACCCCATCCATAATCAAAATTTCTCTGGTATTCTACTTGGTATACTTTGCAGCCACACCTGATTTGGAGAATCTACATCAGACCCGTAATTCCCTATACACCAGAGTCACAAAGCACAAGGATTTCAGAAAAAGCTGATTATCAGTTCATGTACTGCCCTTCCCAGACTCCCTACTGCTGGTGTTTGTGCTCCTCCAGTACTTTAAGCCTGAGCATTTTTGAACAGATATTTATGCCAGCTAAATTTCTAGTATGAATGAGACACCATTGTTGATCCTACTACTGTGACTGCACTGTCTGTCCAAGGGGAGAAGAAAGAACAATTGTGGAAAGTCAGAGTGTGGGGTCAGTATTTAGAGTACACAGCCCCGAGAAGGTTCCTCTTCCTTATCTAGGGACAGGACAGCTGGTTTGTGATGTCAGTGTGCAACGCTTCTCTAGATAACTATGTGAGATAATCGAGGGAGAAGTAGAGCAAGAGTCAAGTAGAAATGTCTGGATTGTATTTTGTAACTCTCAAGACACGGGGAACAAGTGTAACACTTTGAAATCCATCACAACTGGTGAATGCAATATGATGCTGTCATTAGTGTTGCCATCTGAAAATGAAATCTCTTCCTTCTGAATGTATTTTGTGGTTTGCCACTGTTACTTGTCTGCGATCAATGCTATCATTGTTCTGAAGGCTTTGTGTTAAAAATGCATGATAATCATGATAATGGAAGTATGGAATTCCAACTCTTTCTCTTGACATTCAAGGCCTTAGATAGCGTGACCTAACCAGTCTTTGAAGCCTGATCTCGTCCTTGTGCAAAGCTTTGCTCTAGGAAAACTAGTTACTCAGCATTCCCTTCCCTCTGCCGAGGGCCATACTCTGTTAATGCTGGTCACTCCATCTGGATGGCCGCCCTTACTAAGGCTGTCTGGGAGTTCTTTCTCTTGTTGCCAAAAGCTCAGTCCTTGTCCCCAAAGCCAATCCAATAACAAGGACATGGTTTTGAGAAAAAGGAAAATATTTAATTTCTTTGCTAGCAAAGGAGAAACACAGGGGACTCCTATCCCAAAGGCTGTGATTCTGCCCATCAGCAGGAACAGGGGTTTTTAAAGAGGTGATTTAGAGGAAATGAGATTAGGGAGGAGAGATCAGGAAGATCAGGGAGGAGAAGTTTAGGGAAAAGGTTAGGAAAAAGATCAGAGAGGAGATGATCAGGGAGAAAGTTGGGAATAAGAAAAAAAGCATGTTTCAATGCCACAAGAGACACAGTCAAAGCATCAAGTGAACCCCTGTTGTTACGCAGTCAATCAAGGGTCATTTCAAATGCTATTTCCTCAAGGCATTTTTCTTCCATGAACTCTTTTCCCTCTGATGCAAGTTCTTTTTTTTCCTTTTTCATTTATTAGTTTAAAACTTTATAGTTCTATAGAAGTTTTAGGTTCATAGCAAATAGAGAGGAAGGTGCAAGGATATCTCATACACCCCTTTTCCTCACATATACATAGCTTCTTTCATGATCAATGTCCCCAGATTGGTAAGGTGGTTTCAACGAGCTTACCCTTACCCATCATAATCATCCAAAGCCCTTAGTATATATTTGGGTTTACTCTGGGTGTTGTATATTCTATGGATTTATGTATAATGACATGTATCCACCATTTTAGTATCATGTAGGGTGTTTTCAGTGTGCTAAAAATCTTCTCTGTACTACTCCCTAATCATTCCTCTGATCCCTCTTGCCCTTGGCAGTCACTAATATTTTTGCACTCTCTCCACAATTTTGCTTTTTTTTTTTGTATGTCATATAGCTGAAATCATATTCAGTCGGAAGCATATAGTTAAGATTGGCTCCTTTAACTTGGTAATGTTACCAAAAGCTTAGTCCTCATCCCTGATGCCAATCCAAGACAGGGTTTTCAGAAAAAGGCAAAAGGAGTTTTATTCCTTTGCTAACAAAGGAGAAGCACAGGGGACTCCCATGCCAGAGTTCGTGATGCTTCCCTTTCAGGGAAGCAGGGACCTTTTAAAGAGGTGATTCAGAGGAATCAGTTTCATGAAATTAGGGAGAAGATCAGGGAGGAGAAGACAGGGAGGAAAGATCAGAGAGAAGAAGGTCAGGGAGGAGAAAAAAAAAATGTCAGTTTTGGAGCAACAATGAACATAGTCAAAACATACAGTGAATCACTGTTACAGTAATATGCAATTAAGATTCCTCCATGTCTGTTTTAGTCACCTTTTTGTCATTGTGACAAAAATACCTGAGAAAAACAATTTAAAGAAGGAATGGTTTATTTTGGCTCATGGTTTCAGAGATTTCAGTCCAGAGTTGGCTGTTTCCACTGTTTTGGGCTTGAGGACCAGCAGGACATTATGGCAAGAAGGGCATGGTAGGGGGAGAGCTGTTTACCTCATGGCAGCCAGGAGTCAAGGAGGGGGACACAGGAACAAGATATCATCTCCAAGGACACCCTCAGGCACCTCCTCCTCCTTCTTCTTCTTTTTTTTTTTTTTTTATATTTTTTAGTTGTTATTGGACACAATATCTTTATTTTATTTATTTATTTTTATGTGGTGCTGAGGATCAAACCCAGGGCCTTGCACATGCTAGGTGAGCGCTCTACCGCTGAGCCCCAACCCCGCCCAGGGACCTCCTTCTTTCAACCAGACCCTACTGCCTACATTTTCCACCACCTCCCAATAGTCCTATCGGATATGAATCCCTCAAAGGATTAATCCACTGATGTGGATAGAGTCCTCATAATCCGATCGCTTTCCCAAAGCCCCACCTCTGAACATTGCACTGGGGACCAAGCCTTCAACACATGAGCCTTTGGGGAACATTCCAGAATCAAACCATGACAGTGTCTTCTCATGGCTTGATAACTTTTTTCTTTTTTTAGTGCTAAATAAAATTCCACTGGATGTATTGCAGTTTATTAATTCACCTACTGAAGGATGTTTTGCTTCAAAGTGTGTGTGGTTATGAATAAAGCTGCTATAAGTATCTCTGGGCAGATTTTTGTGTGGACATACATTTTTAGATCCTTTGGGAAAGTACCAAGGAGACCAATAGCTACAGGATAAGAGTATATTTAGTTTTGTAAGAAGCCTGACAAACTGTCTTCCAAAGCAGCTGTGCCATTTTGCATTCTCACCATCAATGAATGAGAGTTCCTATTGTTTCACCTCCTTGCCAGTATTTGTTATGTTATCATTGATCTGGATTTGGGCCATTCCAATAGGTTTGTAGTGGTACCTTATAGTTGTTTTAATTTGTATTTCCTCGATGTCATATGATATAGAGCATCTCTTATGTGTTTATTTGACTTCTATGTAATCTTTTTGGTGAGGTGTCCGTTAAGGTCTTTTGCCCATTTTTAAATTGAGTTGTTTGTTTTCTCATCATTGAGTTTTAAGAATTCTTTGTAATAATCCCAGCATCCTTCATACAAAAGAAATAGAGTTCTTTGTATATTTTGATTAAATAGGAATATTTAATCAGATGCATCTTATAAAAATATTTTGCCTAGCATGTTCAAAGGCCTTGGGTTCAATCCTCAGCATTGAAAAAAAGAAAAGAAACAAAAGGGGGGGTGGGATATTTCATTCTCTTCACATTTTCTTTTCAAAAACAGAAATTTTTGACCTTAATAAAATGCAACTCATCTATTTTTATGGATCATGTCTTTGGTGTTTTGTCTAAAAAGTCATAACCATCCTCAAGGTAATTTAGGTTTCCTACTATGTTATCTTCTGGAAGATTTGTAGTTTTGTGTTTTAGACATATGATCTGTTTTGAGCTAATTTTTGTGAAGAGTGTAAGATCTGGGGGCTGGGGTTGTGGTTCAGTGGCAGAGTGCTTACCTAGCATGTGTGAGGCACTGAGTTTGATTCTCAGCACCACATAAAAATGAGTAAAACGAAGGTTCATCGACAACTAAAAATAAAAATAAAAAATAAAAAAAGAGTGTAAGATCTGTGTCTAGATGTATGTATTTACTTTTTTGTATGTGAGTGTCCAGCTCCAACACCATTTGTTGAAAAGACGGTCTTTGATCCATTGTATTGCCTTAGTTCCTTTGTCAAAGGTGGCTTGATGTTTTCTCCCCTGTAGTGCTGTTGGGCCTGCAGGTCTGTGTGGATCCGCAGACCTGGCCGGGTCTTTGTTCCGCAGGATGGGGTTTATTAAAGTTGTCAAGAATAAGGCCTACTTTAAGAGATATCAAGTGAAATTTAGAAGAAGATGAGAGGGCAAAACTGATTACTTTGCTCAGAAACGCTTGGTGATCCAGGACAAAAGTAAGTACAACACACCCAAATACAGGAGGATAGTTCGTGTAACTGACAGAGATATCATTTGCCAGATTGCTTATGCCCGTAGAGAAGGGGATATGATAGTCTGCGCAGCATATGCACATGAACTACCAAAATTATGGTGTGAAAGTTGGCCTAACAAATTATGCTGCAGCATATTGTACTGGCCTACTGCTGGCCTGCAGGCTTCTCAATAGGTTTCATATGGACAAGATGTATGAAGGCCAAGTGGAGGTGACTGGAGATGAATACAATGTGGAAAGCATTGATGGTCAACCTGGTCCCTTCACCTGCTATTTGGATGCAGGCCTTGCTAGAATTACAACTGGCAATAAAGTTTTGGGGGCCCTGCAGGGAGCTGTGGATGGAAGCTTGTCCATCCCCCATAGAACCAAAGAATTCCCTGGTTATGATTCTGAAAGCAAGGAGTTCGACGCAGAAGTACATTGGAAACACATTATGGGTCAGAATGTTGCAGATTATATGCATTATCTAATGGAAGAAGATGAAGATGCTTACAAGAAACAATTTTCTCAGTATATAAAGAACAACATTACCCCTGACATGGAGGAGATGTACAAGAAAGCTCATTCTGCTGCTATATGAGAGAATTCAGTCTATGAGAAAGCCCAAAAGAGAAGTTAAAAAGACGAGGTGGGACCTAAAATGTCCCTTGCTCACAAGACAGATCGGGTAGCTAAAAAGAAGGCAAGCTTCCTCAGAGCTCAGGAACTGGATGCTGAGAGCTAAACCAAATAACAGTTTTTCTATGAAGTTTTTTTCCAGATAAAGATAATAAACTTATTGAACAAGCAGATTAAAAAAAAAAAAAAAAAGATTGGTTGAGGGTATCCACGTGGGCCCCCTCTGGGTTCTCCATTCAGTTCCATCAATCTATCCGACTGACTGTTCTATTATTTCCGCCACACTTTTTTGATTACTGTAGCCTTACAATAAGTCTTGAAGTGGGTAGAGCCAATCCTTCAACTTTGTTCTTCTCCTTCAATATTGTGTTGGCTATTTGGTCTCGTTGCCTGTCTGTTAGGATCAGCACATTGATATCTACAAAATAATTTGCTGGGATTTTGACTGTGATTGCATTGAATCTATAGATCAAATTTGGAAACACTGCTTGACAATATTGCATCTTCCTATCTATAAATATTTCTTCATTTAGTTAATACTTCTTCTGAGAAAGGTTCTTTGAAGGTAGAAGCCACTTCTTATGTGATATGAATCAGACATCTCCAGCTTGTTCTCATCCATTTCTACTGTGAATTTGTTGTAGAGAAGTGACTATCCTGTTATGGCTGTGTGGATCAATAGTTTGTATCCAGGTGTGGCTGTGCAACTTGTTCTTAACTGTAGAATGCACATGGAAGTAGTGGATGTCCCTTTTGGGCTGGGCGTTTTAAGAAGTGGTCCTGTCTTTCACTTCTTTGTTAGCTTGAAGCAGAAGAATCTCATACTGTGCAGGATAGAAGAACTCCAGATAGGAACTGGGATCACTGCTTTACCATGTGGAAGAAATTTGCTTTCTGACCTAGAACAGCAACCCTGTGCTGTTAAGTGAATGAAATAAAAGTTTATTGGGTTAAGCCACTGTAATCTAATGTTTTATTTATTACAGAGCTAGAGCCATTTCCCTGGCTAATACAATTTGGTATCCTCTCAGTGCTTAGCTCATTCCATTTCATACAGCAGGTGGTCAAAAGTATTTATTTATTAAATTGAATTAAAATTTCAGAATCAAACGCAGGAAAATATAAATTAGTTACACTGTTAGGACATAGTTTGAGACATCTGATGACGCCAAAAATTCTCTTCCAATCTTACTATTGAGAGTATTACTGAAAAAAAAAAAGTCATTTGCTTTACATGATAAGTAGTTACATTTTGAAATCAGTTGTCACTTTGTTTCTGGCAAAGAGAAAATAAGATGTTTTGAGAACTGATGGTCATTCTGGCTGAATGTGCATGCCAAGTTTTCTTCTGGTAATGTGAGCCAGATGGCATAACTGCGAACAAATAATGGCAGGATGAAAAGATATTTCTTTTTGATTGTCAGATACTTGGGTCAGATCTTTCAAATGAGACATATTTAGTAAATAGGGGCCCTTGGCCAACAGTACTTCCACTCAACACTGCTATTAGACTTTCATTATAAAGTGATAATGTTATTAGCCCTGGTATTATTTCTGAGGTTGAGCTAAGTCCTAGAAAAGGGAGGTAACTGTTAGTCCTAATGCCAAGATGTCACCGGGCCCTGAATATCAGAATCTAAAGCTTGAAGAATATGAGGGACGAGATAAGGTAACCAGAAGCTTGGCATACAGCTTGCCTTCTCTCTCATTTTGGTGCTAGGGCTTGAACCCAGGGCCTTAAGAATGTGCACCCTACCACAGAACTATACCTTCAGCCTTTTTTATTTTGAGATGGGCTCTCATTAAGTTGCCCGAGTTGGCCTTGAATTTGCGATCCATCTGCCTCAGTCTCCAATACAGCTGGGATTACAGACATGCACCATCGTGCCTGGTTTAACCCTTTCTCTCTGTCTTTTTTGGTAGACAGCTTTTGGTATCCATTTTCTTTTTCTTCCATCTCAATAAAAAGGCTTCCCCATGGAGTCAAGTTCAAAGTCATTTTCTTATGATTTATCTTTATATCTAGATTGCTTGACTTACCAGACTGATCTACTGTGCCATTTCCCACAAAAATGCTAGTTAACTCTCTATACATTTGTTTTGGGGAGTTTTTTTTCCAAGTATGAACTCATATTTTCTGATAGCCAGTGAATTAAAGATGATTTAAATCTATTTGGGGGGACACATTAGTGAGTCAACTTACTGAATTACAAGCACATTTCCAAAAATGAAATAAAATAAATTAAATGAAAAATAAAATGTCAAAGTATAGTATAGCAGTAGTTACAGTAGTAGTGTATTATAGTTGTGGAAAATATCAATTCATGGAAGTTCTATTTAGGTTTATTTTAGTCATTATGCACTATGAGGCAAAATAAAACATTTCTTATCATGGATTGCATTAAAAATTGAAACACATTTACTTGGCAAATATATTTCTGGCTATTATTGAATTTATAATTTAACTACTTATTATTGAGGCTTTGAGAAGGAAAAAAAAGGTATGCTCAGATTTTTAATAATTAGTGTTGCTTCTTGTGGTAAAATGAAGACATAGAGGTAATTCCTTTATGAAGACATAGAATAAATCCTATGTAAAAAAAAATTTACAATAAAAACTTCAAAAAATGTTTTCTAAAACAGTCATAAAATTCATGAAGAGATTATCAATTGTACTAGAGTCATATGCACTAATATAATACATTAATTTGATGAATTATTAGCTTTAAAGACTTGCTTTTTAAAAAGAGCTTTATTGAACTATAATCCACATACTACAAAACTCACCCAGATAGAGTGTGCAATCATTTTTAGCACATCATCTGAAAAAGAAATCTCACACTCATTAGCAATGATTTCCCCCCACCCCATCATCCCCAAACCTGGTCGACCACTATTCATTCTCTGTCTGTATAGATTAATTCTATTCTGGACATTTCACACAAATAGCATTATATAATGCATATAGCCAAACATACATACATATGGTCTTTTGTTGCTGTTTTATCTCATTTAGCATGAAAATGTTTAGTTGATATTTTCAGGGTTCATCCATACTATAACATGTATCAATATTTCTTTCCTTTTTATGGCTAAATAGGATTCCATTGTAAGGCCACAAGATATCTTGTTTATCCATTCATTGTTTGGTGTTACCTGTCTTCTAGTTCCTCCAAGTAAAATATTCATGAAGTTGAAAGAAATGGTCATATTTCCCAACAGTTTTTTGTCTGTTCTGTTTTGTTCCTTATGAAAGGGAAGTCTACTTATTCTGTATTACAGCTGTCTCGAAAGCTGGGCTGAGCTGCAGACTCTTCTCTGAATACTCAAGGCCATGAGAAGGTTTATATTTTATGCACTGCTTTGTTAACTACTTTTTTTTCCCCACTCAATCACTCAGTGTGAACATTTTCCAGCGTCTTCCAATAATATAATCTATAATGACTGCATGGTAATTCATAATGGCAAAAAGGAATACTAATATTGGTCATTTGGTTGATTTCTGACTTTTCCCTGTTAAAAGTATTTCAGAGATTATTAATAACCTCTGCAAGGACCAAAACCTTTATTATTTTGTTCTTTGTTGTGTTGCAGCATCTAATAGAGAGGTAAAGGGCACCCAATGAATGTGTTTGAATAGCATGCATTTATGTATTTAAACCTTTTTGACAAATCTGAGTATTTCCTTTGAGAAATCCCCAGAGGAGAAAATGATGAGTGGGTGGATGTAGACACTTTTTGAACTCTTGATCGGTATTTTCAAATTACCTACATAAAGATTTTGCCAATCTCTGCCCCACTGGATAAACACAGGAATGCCTCTTCTTTAACCTGACCATCTGCTGCTTGGTTTAAATCTCTGCAATTAGTGTTCAAAGAATAGGGCATTCTTACAGTTTTAATGCACATTTCTTATAAGTCAAATACATTAAATTTTTTTATTTGTTCTAATCAGTTTATACATGATAGCAGAATGTTCTTTGATTCATTGTACAGAAATGGAGCACAGTTTTTCTCTTCTCTGGTTGTACATGAAGTAGAATCACACCATTTGTGCAATCATACATGTACTTAGGGTAATGATGTCTGTCTCACTCCACCATCTTTCCTATCCACGTGTTCCCTTCCCTCCACTCCCTCCCCTTTGCCCAATCCAAAGTTTCTCCACTCATCCAATGCCTCCACCCCCCTTATGGATTAGCATCCACTTATCAGAGAAAACATTTGGTCTTTGTTTTTTTGGGGTGGTTGGCTTACTTCGCTTGCTATTCTCCAACTCCATCCATTTAACTGCAAATGCCATAATTTTTTTCTCTTTCAATGCTGAGTAATATTCCAATGTGTATATATACCGCAGTTTCTTTATCCATTCATCTATTGAAGGGCATCTAGGTTGGTTCTGCAGTTTAGCTATTATGAATTGTGTTGCTATAAACATTGATGTGGCTGCATTAGTATAGTACCCTGTTTTTAAGTCCTTTGGGTATAAACCAAGGAGTAGGATAAACAAGACCAATGGCAGTTCCATTTCAAGTTTTCTGAAGAATCTCCAAACTGCTTTCCATAGGGGTTGCACTAATTTGCAGTCCCACCAGCAATGTATGAGTGTGCCCTTTCCCCCACATCCTTGCCAACATTTATTGTTGTTTATATTCTCGATAGCTGCCATTCTGACTAGAGTGCAATGAAATCTTAGAGCAGTTTTAATTTGCATTTCTCTAATTACTAGAGATGTTGAACGTTTTTTCATATATTTGTTGATCAATTGTATATCTTTTGAGAATTGTTTTTTACTTCCTTAACCCACTAAATACATTACATTTTTGAAGTCTTTTCCATTTCTCTTCCTTGATGGACCCAAGCACATGGACTTGGGGAGGGTCCAGGGACTGCAACTTGTGGCTGCTCAGGCAGTGAAAGGATTGTTTGTGATGGGCCCAACCCACCTGCTTTTAAGGCAGCCTCACAGGGGTTCGCCCTCATTGGTAAGGAGGAAAGCAGGAAGAGGTCCAGTTGTACTCTGCTCTTGGCAGCTTCTCCTCTCTCTGTATCACAACCTAGGCAATTCAGGTTTGTTTGTTTGTTTGTTTGTTTTCCAGTTTTAACCACTGAGCTACATTCCTGGTCCTTTTTATTTTCTGTTTGAGACAGGGTCTCACTAAGTTGCTCAGGATGCCATCGAACTTGGCAATTCTCCTGCCTCAGGCTCCTTCTGAAGTCAATGGGATTACAGACGTGAGCCACTGCACCTGGCCAGGTTTTATCTGTGACATCTTAAGAACTTAGTGTGACCTCTCACAACCGTTACTCATTGATGTCCACCTTCTTCTAGATAGATAGCCTTCAAGCTTTTTTAGTTTGGCACTCATGGTGATAAGCAATTTTCAGTCAAGCCTTTCCAACATATATCAATTAATAAAGTCTATACCTTTAGTTTATACAGGTACTATAATATGAATATATTAAACACATATAAGTATATCACACAGAACTCAGCATTTTCAAGGGCAAGGTATATATATATCTTCTTGTTCAGTGACATTTCCATTTGGGCTCCTTTGCTTTGGAATCCACTGATCTAGTGCATTTGCAGAAAAATGGGTTGTGTTTTGTGTGAGCAGACACAAGACATACATTTCTCAAGGAGTTTTATAGTCAGCTGTCTACAAAACCAGCATTTTCTATGGTCTGTCACAGAGAGCACTTGAAACTACTATCCAGCAAGCTGAACCCAGTGTCATCTAATGCAAACTCTCTATATGGATCCATCCTGAGGAGCAAGCAGCACTAGCATTCTTTCCCAGTCTCTCCATTTTCCACTGCCTCCAAGTAACTCCTCTGCTTACTTAAAAATTGCCATTGACATTTAAGGGAAAGCATGAGTCTAGTCGGAACCCGCCCAATGCTGTTAGATTTTGCTTCCTAATGATTCAATTGAGCAAAATATTCACATCACATCATACTGTGAAAACATGTAAGGTCTCTGTTCAAAGAAATATTCATGTCATATAATGTAGAAGCATAGACTAAAATAATAAAAATCAAAGTTACAAGGAAATTTCTTTCCAGAAAAATCTACTAGCAAGTGTGTTCATGGTGATACCTTTCTTTTTTTCTTTTTTCCTAAAGAAAAAAGGAAAATCATCCCATAGATTTTAGATGGAAACTTTGGGTTGGGGGAAACGAGGCAAATGGGACCAGGGCCCAATGATGCTCCCATGATAATTCATGCTGAAATTGAAAGGTCAAGGGGCTTTGGAGCCATACAACCACATTTCATCTGGCTTTGGATCCAAAGTCTGTCACATATTAACAATGTGATCTTCAGCATTGAGATTTTTTTGGATTCTAAAGAGAGGATAATCATCTCTTTACCTTACAGTAAGACAGTAGTCCCTCCTTACCACAGTTTCACTTTCTGCAGTTTCAGGTACCCTTCTTGGTCAACCATCCTTCAAAAATATGACACTTGCAATTCCTGAAATAAACTATACATAAGTTTTCAATTATATGCCATTTGGAGTTGTGTGATGAAATCTTGCTCAGTCCCTGTCTGTCCAATCTCGAATGTGACTTGTCCCTTTGTCTAGTGTATCCAAACCATATATACTACTTGCCTGTTTGTCCCTTAGCAGCCATCTAATTATTAGATGCACTGTCATGGCACTGCAATGATTTTATTCAATTAACCCTTATTACTTAATGATGGCCCCAAAGGATAATAAGTAACAAGAGAGGTGATACTGGTAATATGGTTATGCCAAAGAGAAGCTGTACAGTTCTTTCTTTGAATGCAAAGGCAAACATATGGGACTGGGATTGTGGCTCAGTGGTAGAGCACTTGCCTAGCACATGTGAGGCACTGAGTTCGATCCTCAGAATCATATAAAAAAAATAAGAAAAGGTATTGTGTCTATTTACAACTAAAAAACATTTTTTAAAGGCAAACATACCATAAGATATTTAGAGAGATAGCATATTCACATAAAATTTATTACACTATATTGTTAAAATGATTCCATTTTAATTATGGCTAATCTATTATGATGCTAATTAATAAATTCAACTTTATCACTGGCATGCAAGTATAGGAAAAAACATGGCAGGATTTGGTAATATCCATGATTTCAGGCATCCACTGAGGGTCTTGGTATGTATCCCCCACAGAGAAGTGGGGTCTACTATATTTTCAAAATCAAATGAGGGAATATCCACCAATGATCTTGCATGTGATAGTTGCTCAGGAAATGTTATTCATTTCTTTCTTTCTTTCTTTTCTTTCTTTTTAGGCCATGGAATTTCTTTCATTCCTTAACTTCAAAGTTTGCCTTTTCGTCTTTCAGTTTAAATGATGTAGAAATTTCTCCTAGGGTTCTTTCAGCTTAAAAAAAAATGCTTAATCTTGAAACATATATTAGAAACATTATGCTCCATTCAATCACCTCTAAGTCCATAACAAAACCAAATGGGTTTTATTCTGATGAAAGCTGGCACATACAGCCTCAGGTTCTTCTATAACATAATTGGCATCAGAATTATTCTTGGCATTCAGAATATGGGTTTTTTAATTTTCATTTTTAATTTTAGTTAACTCTGGTGTTCTAGAAATTCACATACATAGCAAAACACATACCCCACACCTACTGGAAAACCTGTCTTGGGAGAAAAACCTCACCATCCAGCTCTTTCTGTTCAAATTTTCTTTGCTCCTGATTCAGTTCTGTATATACAGGTTTATATTTAGCCCCTCTTTGAGTCCCCATATGTTCCTTCTAAAAACATTTCCTATTGAGGGATTTCAAACAGTTGCTCTCTTGGAGAAACCACTGAGTGAACGTGACCCTGTGTAGGTATGTGTGGAGCTTGTCTGCTGGTGGCACTGTGGCGGACCCGGGAGTCAAGGAAGCTCCTTACAGACAGCTGTCCTGCCGCATGGCTTTCCTGTTTTTCTGAAACCTTTGTTGCGAAGGGCCACACACAGTGTCTGTGGAGGTCAACTCATGTCCCCCAGGGGTTCCGCTTTTCCCTGCCTTCCTCCTTTGGTCAGGTGTTGCTCTGTGGTACCAGGTGAGGAGTGGGCAGCCGGAGACTGGGAGCCATCAGATCTAGCACCACAGGCCAGAAGGTACACAGCAAGAGACTAGAGAGCGCACACTGGCAGGGAGAGGCCACGGAGCTCTGGCTCGTCCTGAGTGGCTGGCCCAGAGTGTCCCAGCCCCAGCCCAGGGCCCTGGCTCCAGAGCTGCAGTCGTATAAATGATGTAATCCTGGCCAGGCAGGCCACAAGCTGCACCTGCTCTCAGGGAAGTCACTTACATTTGGTTAAGACAGCCAGCCAGGAGAGGGAAAGGGCTTCAGAGCCAGTGAGACTGGTTCTGTGATCCCTCGACTGGTCTTTGGGGATCACTCTAGGGGTTACTCAGCCTACTTTGTAGGGTCCCAAATGTGAAGGATCCACCAGGTCTCAGTGATTGTGATGATTATAGCTTACCCACTGGCCACTGGCCTCTGCTTGATCACCAGTTTGAGCCTGGGCCCTTTCTTGTTTTCCTGAATTTAGCATCTATTTCATCAGCACGTCTTGTGTGCCGCCCCCTACCCCAAGTTCCTGGCTTTTGCTGTAGCTTTCAATGTTCTTCACTCCTATTGATTTACCCCAGTAGAGGGTGGGCTCTGAGTCTTTCTTTTTAGTACTTGTTTCTATGGAGACTAAATGTTACCATATTTTACCATATTTTCTTGAGCTAAGGGCCCCTTAAACAAAGTCAGAATGACCACGGGCAGGGCATTGGGTGGTCTTGGCTTGGCATGTTTAAGAAATCTTTCTTTGGCCTTCATCGACTCCAGAGCCATGAGGACCAGGTTAGTGAGGCATGCAGGGGCAAGGAGCTCCCTGTCCCCGCAGGCCTCTCTGCCCTTTCACGTGCTTTAGGAACAATATGCTCCTGATGCGTGGCTCAGTCCCCTCCTTTTTCCTTCTGGAATAGGCTGCGGGCAGAGCCCTGTTGTCCATGTCCCATGTGAATGACGGATTCACGTTCGCTCTGTGTGAATGTGGGCTGGCGATGAAAAGACCACAGACCCAGAAATACCTTTTTGGGGGGTCAGAGACAGCTCAGCAAGCTCAAGCTTCCCTCTTTGAAGGCAAGGGGAGCAAAGGAGGCAGGAGGCAAGGAGCAAGAGCAGCAAGAGAGCCACCAGACTCTCTGATCCCCGGTTTTATACAGGGGGAGGCATTCCATGGAACATTCTACCCAAGTAAGGCAAAGGATTGTGTTACAACAAACAGGTGGGTGTAGTTCAGCCCCATGGGGTGATGCCCAATCCCAGAGCTGCAGCTCTCTTGGTGAGCAGAGGTAGTCCACATGCATGCAGCGGGTACAATGCCAGTCCAATACCTCCTTACCCAAGGCTAAAAGAGGTGTCCTGTTCAAGGCGGCCTCCCACAGAGCCCACACTCTTCCTCTGCTCCTCTGTGCTGTAGGAATTATGTGGGAGCCCTGCCCTGAACCTAGTTGCCCGTAACCCAGCTGGGTAAGTCAGTGTGGTGTTCCACAGAAGCCATGGTCTCCCACCTCTTCTCTCTTCCTAAATAAAGGAGACGGTTTGGCCTCAGCTTTACCTATTGTTTTCTTTATCATCTTGTTTAGAACCCAGAGAAGGAAAAGTTAGATGCTATTTAAGGATGCACCCTTGGAGGCTCCAACAGGACTGTGACTGAATGAAGCTGGCACAGGTGGAACCACAAGGAGCCGAGGGGACAGTGGCAAGCTGAAGTGAGCATACTTCCCAACAAGGGGAGGGGCAGCTCCATTCTAGCTCGATGCTCTCTTGTGGGCACGTGGACCCAAGCATTTCAAATTTCTCAAAGAAATCCAGAGATCGGGATTTTTATCTGGCATGCTCCTACTTTTAAATGTTGACAAAAACAAACAAACAAACAAGACATCATGAAAGCCAAGTCTGTGTGGGACACATAAAACATATTTCTGGCCCATGACTGTGTGGTGGCTGCCAATCTGGGATCCTGCCGGGGACCCTGGGCACTGCATCCTCCCTGGTCATATTTACTGTAATTCGATCCTCACTTTCTTACATCCCATTAGAATAACTTGAACTCCAAATGCCCTATGATGTCTGGGAAGGGGCACTGCTGTAATGTATGAGTTCCTTTGGAACTACAAGCTAGCAGCTTCATTTGATAATTTGCTGTTCTCCTTTGGATGAAATCTTTTGATTTTGTCCTGCAATGTACCTACTTTTTACATACGACTTAGCATACAGAGGATGGAAAGGCAAATGGCTCTATCCCTCTTCTTGGCACTGTCAAAAGATAGACTTTCATGATTTCTTGCCCAAACATGTACCACATCAGTGGCAATTACTGAACCCCAGGTTAATGAAACACATACAAAGAATGAAAACAGCCACTAATTCTTCAGCATCATTGACTCTAAGGTATCTAATAAGTGGAATTTGAACTTAAAATCTGTAGTAGTGAGGTAGTCAATAGTTTGTTGTGATGATTCTGTATTGTAACATTCGTTGAGCCGCTTAACAAATATTTATTCAGCATGGTTCATCTGAAAGCCACAAATGTGACTGCAAAACCCACCAGCACACAAGACTGGAAACTTCTCCCCAAGCTGATGCTTCCATTGTGTGGCTGAACAAGAGCATCAGGCACCACTGCGGTTGTTGTCAGGCAGCTGTGAACAAATGTGATTGACCAGCAAAATGAAAAGCCCGCATGCTGCAGTTTCTGCGGTGGCGTATTGCTTCAGAATAGCAGAGCAGTTGCCTTGGTCTCTTTTCAACACGGTCAGTTCCTACAGAGGCACTTAAAGTGTAAAGATGGCGAGGAGCACTAATATCAGGACCCCATTACAGTTATCTTTTCATTGGTACCACCTGAATTTAATTCCGTTTGAGTCACCCAGGGTTTTGTGACTCAAACGGAGGAGCTGGGTAGTGATGATACAGAAGTACCTCTTCTTTGGGGCATCAGCTGTTTGGGAGTCTTGGCACTTCAGAGAGTTTGATCTGATGACTTCTCCTCAGGCTTACCTTGCACCAGCTCCTCCTTGCTTGTGGCTGGTCAGCTGAACTTTTCTCTCTACCTATGGGCTTTTGCCTGTTCTGTTCCCTTGCTTGGAATGCTTTTCCACTGGCACTTGAGGTAGCTGTTTCCTTCTAAACTTTGAAATTTCGATTTAAGTGTCACCTCCTTGGAGCCCTCTCTTTCCCCCACTCAAATGGCCTGCCCTTGTGCATTAGTAAAGATGGGCTAGACCGCAGTGCAATAGTGAACCAACCCCAGATTGTGAGGGCCTGGCCAACAAAGGCTTATTTCTTACTCAGTGTCAGTTGAGCAGCTCTCCTCCAAGCAGTGACTCAGGGATCCAGCTCCTCAGTTTGTCTATCTGAGGGTGAGCAGATCAGAGAGCGAGGGCTTTCATGCAGGGGTATTATGGCCTACCTACTGATGGTTAGAACCTTAAGTTATTTGAAAGGGGTAAAAGGGCTGGAAAACAAGTCTTCTGTTACATAGGCTATTTATTTAATAATTAAATATTAAATATTTAATAATTAAAGTCATAGTATCATACTCATTCTACAGATAGGACACAGAGGCTTAGAAAGAGTAACTGACATACCAAAGGCCCCACAGCAAAGAATTAGGATAAGAATGCAGGGCGCAGGCCACACTGAACACAATCTCTGTATTATTGTATTGCTTTCATGTCAAAGATCATAAAGAAAACTGATAACATGACAATCATATATTTGCATCTAGTGTTGGAAACTCAAAGAGTTTTATAAGTATTCTTACTATTTATTCCCAGAACAATAGTAGCTTAGATTGAAAAGATAGCTTGGCTAAGAAGGCTGAGGAACAATTAGACTAATCATTCTCAAATGTAGTCTATAGCTTCTGTGGAACACTGATACTTTTTCAGTGCATCTGTGAAATCAAAACTATTTTCATAATAATCCCAAGATGTTATTTGCCCTTTGCATTTTCTCATGAATATACTTTGGATTTTTCCAGAGGTTCCTTAACATGTGAGGATGTAATGGCTGTGATGTTAATGTGTAATGAAGATGTGGTTGTTACTTTTAAATGGACTAACAGTTTATTATTTTAGGTTACAACTTTTAAAAAATCAACACTACTAACAATAAATATCAATAGATATAATACACATAAAAAATAGTTCTTTGGGATCCTCAATAATTTTAAAACGTGTGATGAATCCTAGACCAAAAACTTGAGAATCTCTGAATTTAAATAGCTTAAAGCAATGTGTTTTCTGACAGTTTAATTTCAAGTATATAACAATTAAGAGCCTCAGTTTAAAAAAATTTTCAAACATGCTTATGTTTCAATATCTTTATTTTTTAAATGAAATCATATTATATTTATAATACTAATTACAATATATCATGGAATACAAGATTAATTTAGAACATCAATCATAGTAACCTGGATTAGAGTTCTAAATTATGAAGACAGAGATGAATATTAACAATTAATTCTAAGAAACTTCCCCAATTTTCTGTTTCTTTTCGTGTGTGTATGTGTTGGGTATTGAACCCAATGCCTTGTACATGCTAGGCAGGTGCTCTACTACCGGGCTATATCCCATCCTAAAATCCCCTTCTCTTTCTCCTTGACTCCATTTTTTCTCAAGAGTAGTGAGAAAACAAATCCAGTCTGTTAACACCATGACATTCAATCAGTGAAGTCTTCTATTTATTGGAGATTAATTTTCCAATCAATTTACCTTGGCCAACAGTAAAGAAAATTCACTACAGGTGAAATTGCCTGTCAACAAAATTCATTTTAACTGCATTACTATGTTAACAGACAGGTTTCCTTCCTTCCTTCCTTCCTTCCTTCCTTCCTTCCTTCCTTCCTTCCTTCCTTCCTTCCTTTCTGCATGCTGGGGATCAAACCCAGGGCCCCTCATATGCTAGGCAAGTGCTCTACCTCTGAGCTAAGTCCCTAGCCCAACAGACTGTGTTTGAACTTGGCTGATGGTTTGGTGTGTTCTCCTGTACTGCTGTCATTATAGTAAATTTCAGTTTAAATAAAATCATGTAGCTACTCCAGTTCTCTCCCATGCTATATGATATCACAAAACTTCATATTTATAATCCATGTAACCTTAATATAGAAAGTAACCTGTATGGGCACAAGATTTACCCAAGCACACAATAATACTTAATTAAAGACTTAAAGACAATGGATTTATTTTAAGTATCTTTTCAAAAAATTAAAATTAAAGAGATTAAAGAAATAGTAAGCCAGAATAAATTATCCAATACTGCTATAAGTTAATAATAGCTGTACTACTGAATAAGTAACTACCACATGCAGGTGTCATATGTGGTGACTGACACATTTTAGTTCATTTACCACCACTTCCTAACACTCCAATGATGTTACTGTTATTCCAGTTTTACAAAAGTGAAGAAATTAATCTTTGCAGGATTTAAACACAGACAATAAGTCATTAGCTCATGCATGCAATCAGTAACCAATGTGTTTCCGCTATAAAATTGTGCATTTAAAACATTCTGAGTTTTAAAAAGAGAAGCATTTTCATTAAAATGTTCTCATTTGATTGTCTTTGCATCTTTGGTTGTTGCTAATGTGGGTTGAATTGTGCCCCCTCCCAAAGATATGTTGCAGTCCTAACCACCCACACCTGTGAATGTGATCTTACCTGCAAATATAGATGCCCCTCAACCTACAATGGGTTCTGTCCTGATGATGCGATTGAAAGTTGATAAAATTACAAGTTAAAAACTCACTGAAGCTACGCCTGTAATCCCAGAGACTTGGGAGGCTGAGGCAGGAGGATCACGAGTTCAAAGCCAGCTTCAGCAATTTAGCGAGACACTAAGCAACTCAGTGAGATCCTGTCTCTAATAAAATACCAAATAGGGTTAGGGATGTGACTTGGTAGTTGAGTGCCCCTGAGTTCAATCCCTGGTACCCACCCCCCCCCTAGAAAAAAACCTGAATACTCCTCATCTGCATTGTAGCTTTGCAACCATGTCTCACTGTAGAGTATTGCCCATTGCGGTGGTGGGGTCAACTGGGAGCGGTGGCCCGCTGCCACAACCAGCATCTCAAGAGGGTATCTCACCAAATATTGCTAGCCTAGGAAAGAATCAAAATTCAAAGTACAGTTCCTACTGAATGCACATCATTTTAACATCATTGATAAAGCTGAAAACTGTAAATTGAGCCATTGTAAGTTGGGGGCCATGTATTTGTAGTTACAGATGTAATCAAGTAAAGATGAAGTAGTACCAGACTTCGAGTGTAAGATTTGGAGTCACAGCAGCACAGGGAGAGGACTACCAGGAGAAGACCAAGGCAGAAAGTGGTGTATGTTGCCACAGTCAAGAAATGGATGCCTAGGGCCAGGAAGAAGCCAGGAAGGAATTCTTTCCTAGTGCCTCTGGAGGGAGCATCACCCGATACCTTGATTTCAGACTTCCAGAACGGAGAGAAGACATTTGTCTTGTTTTTTAAGCCACTTTGCTTGGGGTCCCTCATTTTAGCAGCCTTGGGAATTAATACAATGACTTCCTGGGCTGGAGCCCCAGGTAAGCATAAGATCCTGCCAGTGGGGCCTGGACTCCTGCAGCACTGTGGTACCAGCAAGAGTAGACACCCCGGGAGAGACTGCCATCCAGTGACAGGAGGACCCGAACGGACTGAGCTCTTAATTTTAATCTGGTTGATGAGCCTATTTTGATGGTCAAGTTTTGCAGTATGATCACTGAGAATTTTAGAAACACAATAATGAACGCTTGCCTTTTACTTCCTGGAACAAAGCAGAATTTAGAAATAACCAGTGGCTCTTTCAATTTGAGACAGCAAACTTGTAGGCAGTGGGGAGACTCTGAAATGCATAGCTACAAAGGTAGTGAGCAGGAAAGGTGATGGCTGTGGGTTTTCAGAAGTGGCTACAAAGGGAGAGCTCTGAGCAACAGCGCACAGGGCGCCTGGAGACATACCCGAGGACACACCCTTCAGATTATGGGCAGTGTTTGTTTGTTTGTTTTAGTTTTTATTAGTTATACATGACAGTAGAATGCATTTATGCATTTTGATGTATCATACATAGATGGGATATAATTTCTCATTTTTCTGAGTGTACATGTTGCAGAATCATATTGGTCATGTAGTGTCACATATATTCATACAGTAATAATGTCTGTTTCGTTCTACTATCTTTCCTAACCCCACATCCCCTCCTCTTCCCTCCCATCACTTCCCTCTACCTAATCTAAGGTAATAGTATCCGCATATTAGAGAAAACATTCAGGCAGTATTTTTTTTTTTTTAGTTGTTGATAGAGATGTTTAATTCATTTATTTATATGCAGTGCTGGGAATCGAACCCAGTGCCTCACCCATGACAGGCAAGGGTGCTACCGCTGAGCCACCACCCCAACTCTTTGGGCAGTGTTTTAACTCCTTCTTGGCTACCTCGTGTGTGCTGATGTCTTTGCATGGATGGGAACTGGGTGGCCAGTCTAGAAATATGGGGTTTGCCCCAGGGGAGAAAAGAAGGGTTCGGGGAGAAACGAGAAGGCTCTACTACACATGATGTATCTTCAAGTTCACACAAAATAAGCCAAAGGATGGCAGGTAACAGAAGTCCTTCACAGAGTCCACAAGCCCAAGGCAGACTTTACTGCCCAGACTGTGGAGGACATCAAGGTGAAGGTGGAGTAGAGGGACACCATGGATTTCTCTGAGGTGTCCTATCCTCAGCTGCCCAAGGCCAGTCTTGAAGACTCTGGTGAGAGCAGAGTCATTTCTTCACCACAGCCACCTGGGACTCCATGAGCAGTCACTAAATGGACCAGAAATATGGGTACTGAAGAGGAGGAAGGGGCTAAGTATGACTCAGGTCTCACATCCTGTTTACTGGGGACAAGTTGGTGCAGTAGACAAGAGTGAGGGAGTAAGGCTGACATTTAGTAAATGCTTAGGGCGTGCTAGGCACTGTTCTAGCACCTTCCTACTCAGAACAAGCCCATGGGGTCTGGTAACACCCCCATTTTGCATATGAAGAAAATGAGATGCCAAAACACGAATTCATTGGTCATAGTTTGTACAATTAGGAGCATCCTATTCTTTGACTCCAAGCTTGTTCTCTTAATTCTTGTGCATTGTATGTGCAGCAATGTCCCCACAAGTTTTTAGGTGAGGTGGGTATTATCATGAAGACCGTTTTACAGATGAGAACACTGAAGCTCCAGGAGTTTTAGTGACTTGCCCGAGGTCGTATGGTTAGAGGATGGCGAAGTAGGGCTGGTGCTCAAGTCTTGCAGTCACAGATTCCCCACTCTTTCCACGGCACCACTGTGACTGCTGGGCAGAGTGCTTGGCTTTTTGAACAGGTTGAATCTGAATCACAATGAAACAGTGAAGTAGGCAAGAGTACAGGGAAAAGGGAAAACCAAATGTCCAGAGATGCAGCAACTTAAATACAGGGTAGAGGAGGTGTGAGGGGGGCCGGACTGGCAGGCCATACCAGAGTCCAGTGCTCCTGAGGTCAAGAAAATAAATCCTCATAGCCACAAGGGCCACCTCGAGCCTATGCTGTAGAGAAATCTTTGGGTGAGATGGGGAAAAACCTGGTGTTGTCCAGGCAATAGCTTAAAGAGAAAATCTCAGTCGGTCACAGAGAGCAGAAGACAGCCTGCAGGTGGGGGACCCGGAGACAGCAAGCCTTGGTCACTCTTAAAATCCTGACCCTGAGGGTGGGAGAAAGACAGGATGGTGGAGAGGCCATAGAAGTAGTTCAAGTGTCTTTGGGTAACAGGGAACAAGCCTCCTTAGGACTGAGAAGGAAAGAGAACACCCAGGGCCATTTGTACTGGTAGCTGGTTGCAGGTGGTGGTGTCACTTCTTCATCCTAGAATGGATAGAAAGATGTATTCAGAGATTATATTCCATTTCACAACTCTTTATGGAGTTTTTTTTAAAAATGTGGTAGTTGTAGATGGACAGAATGCCTTTATTTTGTTTATTTTTATGTGGTGCTAAGGATTGAACCAGTGCCTCACACATGGTAGACACGAGCTCTGCTGCTGACTATCGCCCAGTCCTATTTATGGAGTTTTGTGCTAGCCCCAGTCGTTGCTGATAGTGAGTGTGGTGATGAGCCATATGTCTTCCCAGCACCATCCACCTGTTAGGATCAAAGTGTATTTATTTATTTATGTAAAATATGACAGCCAGTTATCTGTCACCAAATCATGTATGAGGAATTTGCAGGATGTTTACATTATTTCTAAAGACAACAAAAACTATTGGGATAGTATTAGGCCCTCAAACCAGCTTAAGCAAGAAAGGGAAATTTATCCGATTACTTTGGTGTCCCATGGGACCCGAGAGTCCAGGAAGGGCTCAGGACCCAGAGGGTCATCGGGAAGTCTGTCAGCTCTGACCAAAGCTTCTGCAGAATCTTCTCTGCCCCAGGTTTCTGCAGGCTGGCTTCTCCACTTACACAGCAGTCTGAGGACAGTCCTGCACAGGCTTGACTTTATATTTTCCTTGTTAAGGGACCAGCCAGATTGAATGTATTAAGATTGTTTTTCTTCTACAGGGGACCAGAAAAAAAAAGTAGCTCAAAGGGCTTAAGCTAATTAGGGAATTTAACAGCTCATATAACAGAAAATTCTAGGACAGCTGGATCCAGGTGGTCAAAGGGCACCATCAGAAGCAGCCTTTCCCTTCACTAGGGCCACATTGTCTACATTCCCTGCTGGTAGTGTCCTCTTGGGACAAAAGACCAATAGGACCTCCAGGTTTCTCTCCTTTCCCAACAAAGCTGGGCTCTGGTCAAGCTTAGTGTTGGTCACATGTTTACTTCTAAATCACTTATAGCCCAAAGGGAGGAATGTGCTTATTTGGCCAGGCCTGAGACATGTGCCTGTTATGGAGCTTGAGTTGAGGTTAGCCTACTCCAAATATAAAACAGTAACAGCACATTTTTATAGAGTTCACTGTGTTTTGGATCAGTTCTAAGCAGGCAACTCATTTTAACCTCAGGTTATTATTATTTTTTTTTTTTGTTAACTAATTTAATCATGATGTTATCCTTATTTGATACACAGAGAAACTGAGACACAAACCCTCACAGATAACCAGTCTCCAACTTACAATGTGCAAACACAACATGCGCTCAGAGGAAACTGTATTTTGAAGTTTGAATTTGTATCTTTTTCGGTGCTAGTGATGATATGCACAGTATGATCCTCCCTCAGGACGCTGGTCAGAGCATCAAGCTGCAGCCTCAAGCCAGCCACTTGATCATGAGAGGAAACAACTTACTCTGTAGTGTTCTGTGTTGCTAAACTATGATACTTATTAGGTTAGGTGTATTCAATGTGTTTTCAATTTGTGATGGGTTTATCAGCATGTAATTACTTTGTAAGTCATGGAGCATTTGTAAATTGCAGAGCTAGAAGTTGACCCAGAACTTGGACACCAGAAACTGGGGTCCTAAACATTAGCAGAAGGGAACTTCTGCCAGGAAATTGGGAGATAGATGCTGGGCAGGTAAAAACAACAGATGTCTAACAGTCACTCTGGATTCTTGTTCCATAGAGAAGCATTTACCCAGCCCAGGGTTGGATAACCACCCTGGTGGGGTTCAGGAGAGGATGGAGGGATCAAGTTGTACCAAGGTGTTTGCTTCTACTGTGACCCTGAACATGGACTAGTTTCAGAAAATAGAAGGGAGGAAAGAACAAGTGTCCTTCTATTGTTATTGTAGGGAATTTTAGTCATGCAAGTAAAAAAGGTATATGGGGGAGGGAACTTATAATTGTGTCTATGAAACAAGCTGAGTAGACAGATTAACAGGAGAGAAAGCATACGGATTTGTCGCACACATGGGGGATTCATATGAAAGAAAAGTGAATATCTCCCAAGCCCAGTGAGATCTGGTAGCTTATATAGCATCCTGGACTACTGAAAGCAATAGGGGCAAGAGGCTTATTGGGGACAGTAGCGATGACAAGCTATGCGAGGGAGAGGGGAAGAATTGTACAGCGTGTAAAAGTTGTCTTGGTGTGCACATAACACTTCTCAGTTAATGAAGGTTGCCTCAAGGACGACTTGTCAGAAGAATAGGTGCTAGCCCATAGTGGCAGCCCATCTGGGCAAGGTAATGACCCATGGGTTGTCTTTTCCTCTGATGTTATCTTCCCTGGTTGATGACTCTCCCAGGGGAGAAGATCCATGTCAATTGGTTTTCTTTTTGGAGGATCTCTGGAAGAACCAAAGAGATGAGGGAGGTTCAAAGAAAGCCTGGTTAGCATCTATTGATCATCCCTGCCACCCCACCCCACCCCCACCCCCACCATCACCATCCCAAGGCCTCACAATTCCTGTGACATTTCCAAACTCCTTTACTGTCACCAAAGGTCTCTGGGGTTATTTATATTCTAGCCCATCCTAAATTCTGCTCCCCACAGGGATGGAGTGATTGTGAAAGACTTCAGCAATCTGAAGGTGCACAGGGAATCCACAGAGCTGGAGGGCATGCCCAAGCTTGGCTCCTTTTTGGCTATAAAGGTCCAAGAGAGGGCCAGAGAAAGGAGCCCAGCTCTGCTTTTTCTAAAGAAAAGGCATAATTCTAACTTGGTATTATGATTAAGCTGCACTTTGGAGTCACTCACAGATAATGTGAAAAAGTAAATCTACCTTTCTGGCACATGCTGATGGGGGAGGTGGGTGGGCAGTTAGATGGAGGGCAATGAAGGAAGTCTTTATGAGCAAGGCAGACCTCCAAAGATAAAAGTACCTACTTTGCTGAATAGCCAAACATCCATACTAAAAAAAATTCTACCTAATTTTTTAATGTCATGGCTTGTTCATACCTGTGTTCTGATAGCTTCTAAGTAATACTGTAATAACATCCAAATTTCAGTCATTACAAAAGACGTTTATCTCTCATGTTTCTAGTCTTGTTCCAACTGGGGACCCTGGTGCAAAGGGCTTCCTAACTTGAGACCTGTAGTCCTGAAACAGAAGCAGAATAGCAACAGCACAGCATAAGAGGTACCCACTGCTCCTGCTTATGGGTGGCAAATGCCACTCCCATTTTGTTGGCCAGAGGAAGTCATATGGCCAGGCTTGACCTCAATAGGGTGGAGAGACATTCTTCCCTCCGGAAGGGATTGGCCTGTGAAAGGCTGAGTATTGTAAGTAATATGTAATCTACCACACACCGTTTTTTTTTTTTGTTTTTTTTTTTTTAAGGATTACAATGTTATTTTCAAATATTCACAAGGAGCCACTGGTTGTTTTGGTTTGTTTAGATAGAAACAGAGCTCTGTTTAATGTCTACACTGCTGTACAAGTTGCATATGTTCTCAATTGTGTGTATGCACACACTTCCTGAGCCAGTTGGTACCAATTACAACATTGGGAAGGGCTAAATGACTTTCTTGTCTATTGCCTTTGAGAAAAAGTGAACAACATCTTTGTAGACAAATTGTAGGTAAATGTAGTGAGGCAAATAGCCTATGTTAGTAGAGTGCTGAAGAGGTGGGGAAGGTGATTTAAAGTCACATATATGACTTGAGTAGAAAAGATGGAGAACAGGGAGAAGGAATGGCAAAGGGGGCAAACCCTCTGTGCCAGGCTTTAGCTAGAACGAGGAACCTGAGACCTAGCATTTAGTAATTACTCAAGGCCATCCCATTTAAAGTGTCAGAGGCAGAATTTAAATTTTCAAGGTTTCTCTGGCTCCAAAGTCCATACTTTCTCATTCCTTTAGTGCTTGCTCTCTAAAGAGATAAGAGAAAAAGAGGGGAAGAAATGGATTTTTCTTTGTTTTTTCGATTAACATGTAATAATTGTACATAATAATGGAGAATAGTGTGATATTTCAACACATGCACATAGCGTGCACTGATATATCAGGGTAATTAGCATTTCCCTCTCTTTGTGGAAAGGGAGGTTTTAAAAAAAGGAAAAGAAAAAAATCGAGAGGCAGAAGCAACCCAAAGTCGTAGAGGGCGTAAGAGAGGATATACGAAAAGAAAAACGGAGAGTGTGAGAAGTCCACAAAAGAAACAAATAAAGAGGGGAAAGGCTCTCACTGGTGGTCTTCAAAGTTCACGCAAGTCACCTTGGGAATCTGAAGAGGCCGGGACGCCCCCTGCCGGCTGGGAGAAGCGAGGACCCCGAGCGGCTCAGGCCACGCCCGAGGCTGGCACCCACCGTAAGCCGGGTTCCTGCGAGAGCTTTTAGAAATATCAAGTGGCATTCAGGTGGCGGGGTCCGGGTTGCGGGGGTTTGCTCCAGTTCATTCTAACGTGTAGCCCCGGCTAAGAACCATCGGGAAGGAGTTGGCCGGGTAGGGTGGGTGGGTGGGTGGGTGGGTGGGTGGGGGGGGGAAGGAAATCTTCAAGAGGATGCTGGTCCCCGCGCGGTCACACTCGCATGTGCTCACTTCGATCCGGCTCTCTCCCGAGGCCTGCGGACTGGGTGCCGCTGGATTTCCCGGAGGAGGAACACCAGGGATCACAATTTGCACCAACTGCCTGGATCAGGGTCTAGGGCCTCCGCCGCCGCGCCCACCCGACCCATTTTTAAATACAGACCTGGGTGCCACGTGCCCACTCCTTGTTAGCGCTTTAGTTAAGAAGTGCTTGGCAAGACCAGCAGAGAAAGGGGACCACGTGGAGCGAAGAGGGGTGGGAAAAGGAAAGTACTGGGGATTGAAATGAAGCAAATTATAGGCATCTGTGAGTGTCAAAAAATGAACCCCACTGTTAGATGTATAGCTACACTGCGCTAATAAAAACGAAAATATTCAAAAAGTGTTTTGAGACTTTTCCACTTATTGCCACCCAGTGGGCGATTATGCCTCTTTGGACCCCATTTAGGAGACGCGGGACGCATTCTTCAACTTTCTCTTTCACCGCTAAACTGGACGCCTTTAAAAATAAAAACCAAAAGAGCCAAACGGACAAGCGAGAATCGGCCTAAGAGCAGATCCGGAGCAAGGCTTCCCTCTCGCTGTCACCAGATCACTCAGGCTCTCGGAGCAGCACCCTCCAACTGCTCAGCATTTCGTCTTCTCGCCTTTCCCCCTCATCCCTCTTCTCCCCCGCCCCTCTCCTTCCCTCTTTTGCACCCACCCCTTTTCCTACCCTCCCTCCCCCACTCCTGCTTCTCTCTACCCAGTTACCCCCGATCTCCTGGGCTAACTAAATTACGGCACCCAAATACTTAAAGCGAGGAAGCCGGGATTGGGCCCCCGCCCCGCAGCGCCTCCTCCACGCCCCGCCCCCAGGCTCCCAGCGCCGCGGGGTGGTAACACCTGCCCAGGGAAGGGAGGGGGTGAGGAGCGCCGGAAACGCGTGTCTGGAGGACGGGGACCCGCCTCCGACCGCCTCTCGACTCTGGGGCTTTTTAAGGCCAGTCCTCTCCGCAGCCAACCCCGGCGGGGAAAACGTAGCGCGCATGCGGCGCCGGGCACCCTCCAGATAGTAAGTACCCGCGTGGCTGCGCCCCCCGGGCTGGGTGTCCCGTGAGCCCCGCTGCGGGGCGGCCTCAGACTTCTGTGGCCTCTACCCGGAAGCTCCCAGAGCCCCAGGGTGCAGCCGGCTCCCCGCGCGGCCGGGGGATCCCAGAGGGCCCTGTGGAGCACCCCTCGTCTCCCATTCCCACCCGTGACTTATTCCCGGAGCTCTCGGCCCAGGGGCCGGAAGGGGCACCTGCCAGTCCTTTTCGGGGCGGGCGGGGGCAGGTTTAGGTAAGGGACTTAGTGGAGGCCTCCGAGCCACCCCACAGCCGCGCTCTGCTGGCGAGCGACTCGGAACCCCTAGTGTGGTTGCCTTCCAGTCTCCAGAAGATGGTACAGTGTCCACCGCATAAATCCGGCTGTTGTTCAAACCGTTAACATTCAGTTCCATTATTATCACTATTGAACCTAGTGGTTTAGACCGGAGGACCAAAATAATAACACCCACCCCCTCCCCCCAGCCAAAAAAGCAGCAAACCCGAGGCTGGTTGCAGCCGCAGTGGAGTGCAGTGCAGGCAGTTTGGGGTCCCTGAGCAGTCACCAATGCTTGGTGCACTGTTACGCAGCTCCGAATATGCGCAATGGTAACAGTGGAACTGTAGGGCATCCTATGGGTGTTGGAATACTCAAGGACTTTTTGCTCAAAGATATCCATTGGCACGATTTCAGAGCCACGTCTTACCTCCCGTAGGACTGAAAGGAAGAGTCATGCTAAAGGAATTAGACGGGCTTCAGCTCATTTCTTCTTCTTTTGAAGTTATAAATAAACTTAACAATCATTTGGAGTTACTTAAAAGATAATGCAATTTCTGCCCAGAATGTCACACAGGATACTTTTGCACGACAGGTCTCAGCAGAAGCGTGGTTAGACAAAATGGCCCTGGTGCCCTATGAGGAGACCAGGGGAATGGGGCTCCAGAAATTCCACCAGCCTCTTGCCACTTTCTCCTTTGCAAACCACACGATCCAAATCCGGCAGGACTGGAGGCAGCTTGGAGTCGCAGCAGTTGTTTGGGATGCGGTAAGCAAGCCCCAGAGGGTCTCTGAAAACATCCTCAGTTATTTGAAAAGAAAAATACCATTATTGAGATACAATTCAGGTACCATGCACTTCATTCACTTCATTACACAAATTCATTTTTTTTTTTTAGTATATTCAGAGTAGTGCAGCCATTACCACTTTAATTTTAAAACATTTTCATCACCCCAAAGCCCCTTCCCCTTACCAGTCATTCCCTTTATCCCCCACCTCCCCAATTACATTGCATTTTAATGGCGGTTAACTGAAAACAGAGGGGAGTGAAATGGCTTGCCAGTAATTACCCAGTGAGTAACAGAAGTCTGAAGTCCTGACTGCTTTGGACGCTCACTGAGTTCTCTTTCTAAAACACTGCACCAAAGAATACATAAAGTGACAAAGCCCGAAATGAACATCATGTTTCATCTTTAAGTTTTCCATAGCTGTAAAATAATAACTGCTTTTCTACTTTTTCCTCTTTAAACACTGTTCGCTTTGCTTGAGAATGGTGGCTTGTGACTCAGCCCCCTAGTGTGTGTGTAGCCCCCTAGTTATTCCTGTTGAATAACTGGCCTAAATACCGTTCTACAGTCTTAACATTGTCTTAGGGCTGTTAAAGAAACATTAAGAAATAATAATATTAATCTGACCTGGTAATACCACTTCTGGGAATCTACTTCTGAATAACTGCATGAAACTATTCCCATAATTAGTACCAATGATAAATAATAACAAGAAATAGGATGCCTCCTATAAGCTGACTGAGGAGAAGAATTGCCAATTTACTCCTAGTACATGGCTATGAAAAACAAACTTTAGTAAAAATTTATATTAACACTATACCATTTTTTCTATAGGATTATAAGTAAATGCTAACTTACACAAGTTCCAAAATTTACCTTCTGATGCCCAAAACATGTGGTGATGGCCCCTGTGGGGTTATGAGAGTCAGGGATGCAGTTCAGGGAGCCTTGGGCACTGTGCTGCTTTTTCCTTCTAGGTGAAGTGTGGCCTTGCTGACCTGGCTTGGCTTAGGAATTGGACATGCCTTAAATAAGACTGTTATGTCAGTTCTTTAGAACGGTTTTCTAAGTCTCAGTGTGAAAATACTGTGACAATAAAAAATTTAAGCTTCACAGATTCAGCATGCTCCTAGCTAGCTGTGCAGCCCCCTGTTGGGGTGCTGGGTCTGCTGTGTGTGTGCCTCTGTAGGAGGTCACCTCATAGCAGCAGTGGCTAATTTCCTGTGCACATTAGTGGACTGGGCAGTGTGGGGCTGGGGAGAGGGGTGCACATGCAATCTCTTCCTGCCAGTAGCACATAGGCATCCTGACCCCACAGCTCCTAAAGCACTTGTTGACCTTAATCATACTCGCACTGTGTTTTGACTCAGGCTGTTGTCCTTTCCACGTTCCTGGAGATGGGCGCTGTGGAGCTCAGGGACTGCTCTGCCGTGGAGCTGGGTGCTGGCACAGGGCTGGTGGGCATAGTAGCTGCCCTGCTGGGTGAGTGTGATGCACTGCTTACTGCATGGTGAGCAGAACTCCCTGAGAGCTGCGTTTGCTGTTTTCTTCACATAATATCCATTGTTTTTTCCCCCCTTCCTGGGTTAATTTCTTTTGCCTGCACATGTCTGAGTTGTGGGCCAACTGCTGATGTTCATAGTAACTCCAGAGGCTAACAGGCTATTCTACTTTTCACAGAAGATCACTTTGCCTCCTTTACTTCCATGTTGCTGATAGTATGATCTTAAGGTGATTTGATTTCAAGAAGAATAGTCTCATCTTTGTATCTAGGTTTCCAGTTTAAGGTGCTTAAATCCATATGCTATTAGATATAATCCTGTGTTTTAATCAGCTATTTTGCTGCTATAAATAAAAGACCTGACAAGAACAATTTTGGAAGAGGAAAAGTTTATTTAGGGGCTCATGGTTAGTTGATGACCAGCTCCATTACTCTGGGCCCAAGGTGAGGCAGAAAATCATAGCGGAAGAGTGTGGTGGAGGGAAGTGGCTCAATACATCACGTCAGGTAGTGCAGAGAGAGAGAGCTCTGCTCATCAGACAAAATATGTACCCTAAAGGTATGCCCCTGAATGACCCACCTCCTCCAGTCACACTCCACTGGCCTACAGTTACCAACCAGCCAGTTAATCCCTGTCAGGGGATGGATTCACTGACTGGGTTTTAGATTCTCGTGACCTAATCATTTCACCTCTAAATCTTTTTGCATTATCTCACATATGAGCTTTTGGGGCTACACCTAATATCTAAACAATAACACCCTGTGAGGTTGGTGGCGCATCAGACAGTCTCTCCTTCATCTAAGGGAACTGAGGGTTTTTTTTCTTCTTGGGAGTATCAGTCCCTCCAAAGTTTGTACAGACATCTGTTTTAAGAAATTGAATTACTGGTGTACAGTTTTGAATTGATAGCTGTGTTATTTTTTTGTTTGGTATACAGACATTAGTTTAAGCTTAGAGCATTTTTAAGCTTTATTAATATTTTTTAAAAGTTTGCTGTTGACTTTTTTCTACAACTTGTACAGTTGAAGCTATTCAATGATGAGAATAGACCAGCTGCTAAGATTATCACATATCGTATTTACTAACCGGAATTGTCAGCTGGGGCACTTGTTCCAATGTGGTTTCTGACTCAGAAGGTCTGGAGCAGGGCCTGAGAGCCTGCACTTCTAACGAATTCCCAGTGATAATGATAACCTGCTAGATTTCAGACCATACTTGGTGGGAATGATCTGTGTTTTGAGAGCACTATCTGCAGGTATCCAGGTCCTGCTAAAACCCCTCTTTTGTTCTGTCTTTTTGCTGGTAACTCATTTCTTTTTCAGTATTGCTTTTTCTGCTTGCGTATCTTTTCCCAAAATCTGATGGGGAGCTTGGGCAAGGTTAAAAGTAGACATCAGTTGATTGAGGCCCCTTTCTGTTTTGAACCATGGCCCTCTGTGCTCGATGAGGCCTTTCATGGTCCTCTGCTTTTATTTTCCTAGGTAGGCCTTATAATGTCCCCAGGTATGTTTGGTATTATTTTTAATTTTTCATTTTTCAAATGAAACACATTCTGGGCCTGAGGCACTTTCTGAAGTTCCAATTAGTGATGATCTGGGACTCAAAACGAGGCTTAATAGACACAGCAGCCCAAGTTGTTGTTTTTCTGTGTTAGTAACTTTTCTCCCTGCTGATAAGAGTTCACTTGAAGATGAAATGAGGTTTCTTCTGTTTTCTCCTGAGAACCAGGACCTTGGTGGTAAACTGCACAGTTTAGTTGTACTTGGTTTTGACACCTCTTTTTAACTCTTTGTGACTTGAGGCAAGTTGCTTAATCTCTTAATGTTAATTTCCTCATCTGTAAAATGAGGTTAATAAGAAAGAGTATTTACTTCACAATGAGGATCCACAGAGATTGTGCATGGAATTTGTTAGCTCACTGATACAAGTGAAATACCACGTGTCAATTGTTCTTCTGAGTATTTATTTTTCTAATCTAGAAATCTGGATCTGTGGGGCTGGGAAAGTTAGGAATAAGGTATTTTAGTTCTGTTACAGAGCAAAGGATTAGTTAGTTGTTGCCACAAGGACTTGGTTGGTTCTGAGAGTGAGCTGGAAGGGCAGAACAGCGTACTTATTCTGTTGATTTGGAGATGCGTGCTTCGTAGCCCCACTTCATTCTCACCTCTTGAAGTTCTTTCCTGCCCTATCCCAGAGAATTCATTGCTGCCTTATTTCTTTTCCCTGTATGTAGGCAGTTGTTTCATATATCTGTCTCTGGTAGGCTGAGGCTCTTGAGGAATGGGACCACATCTCAGTCTGGGTGTCTTTGGCCCTAGTATAGCACGCATTGCTCAGTAGATGCTCAAATAATTCTGGAATAAGAGATGGAAAAAACTAGTTTGAAGGCTTTTTGAAAATGAGGAAAGTTAATGTTTTCATTATAGAACTAGATGTAATTCTATTACAAAAATAATTCTTCATCACTCCACAACATAATTACCTTTAGCATTTTGGTATATTTATTCCATTCTTTTCCTCCATCTGTGTTTTTAATTATGATTTTATATATATGTGTAATGTCTGCACACGTGTATATATCTGCATACATACATATGCATATACAAATGATAGTTAATTTACCATTACATCACAAGCATTTCTCTTTAATGCTAAGTGATTTTCATACTGACTATTTGTAATCACTGCAAGTGTTAGGCTAGAAAAATTTTGATGTTCAAACCTGAGGTAAGAAAAAATCATCTTTTAAAAATGGAGTCAGTGGTTGTTTCAGTCAGCTTTTTTACTGCTGTGACCAAAAGACCTGACAAGAACTATTAGAGGAAAAGTTTACTTGCAGGCTCACAGTTTCTAAGGCCTCAGTCCACAGACAGCTGCTCCATTCCTCAGGGCTTGAGGTGACGCAGAAATCAAGGTGGAAGAGTGCTGTGGAGAAGAGTAATTCACATGATGACCAGGAAGCAGAAAGAGGCTCCACTAGCCAGATACAAAATATATACCCTAAAGGCACACCCCCCAATGACCCATCTCTTCCAGCCTTTAGTTATCTGCCTTTAGTTACCACTCAGTTAATGCCATCAGGGGATTACTTCACCGACTGGGTTAAGGCTTTCAACCCAAACATTTCCCCTCTAAGCCTTCTCACACAGGACCTTTTAGGGGACACCTCACATACAAACCATACCAGTGGATTTAAAAAAAAAAAAAAAAAGGATGGTAATTTTGAAACATCTCAAAGGAATTGATTGTTCCCCTTTGAAAAATATTTTCACATTAGCTGATCCAGGGTCTGCATAGTGAAAAAAAAAAAAGTGGTGGTGGGGGTGTGTTTTCATTTTTTGTAATCTTCGTCATTTATTTCTGAATTCAGAGAGCACCTACCAAGTGCCTGGTGGAATCAGTGTGGATCGAGCAGGGGCCAGGCAGGTAGAAATAAAGTCTTGGGAAGCTTATGTTCTGAGTCGATGGGTGGGTGGGTAAAGGGAGATAGAGAGAAATTGACATTAAAAAGCCCCACTCTCACAACAGTAAGTGTTCTACAGAATGTTAATATAGAGCTGCTGATCACTGAGCACTTTCTGTGTTCTGAGAGGGGCTATGTGTCTGCAGTCTCATTCTCACAGTCGGCCTACATGGTAAATATGCCTGACCCATTTATAGTAATGTTCAAGTGTGAAAATGAAGGGTTAACAGAGAGTAGGTAACTTGCCCAAGGTCACAAAGTTAATAGATTGTGGTTAGAATTAGAATCTGGTTCTGACTCTCAAATCCTGGTTTAGTTTGAAAGTTTTCCCAACCGTTATGCTACTTGGAAACTACTTATAGAAGAATATCTCATATGAGTTAGGTTGGGGTCAGGGAATCTGGATTTTAGAAGCTTCTAGGTGATTTGACGCCTGACTAGGCTTAGGAGCCACTGTCTAACAATACAACACTTAGGAAGAATTTGCCTTTATTTTTCTGATTCCAGTTCACATCTACACTGACTGTTTGACTTGCACATGTAACTTAAAGCTGGATCTCTCTACTTGACTAATTTCCAGCACCACATGCTAACTCCTGATGCTTCTCCCCTTCCCAAATATATTCTTTCTCCTCTGTTGTGAGTTGGCATCACTGTCCCTCACCTAGTTCTCTTGAACTTGCAGATTCTGTCTTTTAACTCTTCCTCCAATTACCCCACATTCCACTCCCCATGCCTGGCTTGAGCTCTCGTTATCTGTCTCCCACATGATCATACAGCCCTCCCACCTGGCCTTTCTGCCTCTGCGGTGGGTCTCCTCAGACCCACTCTCACAACAGCTGTCAGAGTGTTCTATCTGAAAGGTGAAATTGATGGGGTGGCCTGTGTTTAAATGTTTCTTTGCCTTCCCATGGCCAGTCTGCAGGCCAGATGCCAGGCCTCCCAACAAAGCTTTGCAATCTTGTCGGTCTCTCTCATGCTTTGAGACATTCCTGGGACACACACACTGCTCTGGCCTGTGCCTTTTGTCCCGAATATGCTTTCTTCACTCTTTTCCCTGGTTCATGCTGTATCTTAAGTGTAAGTGCAGGTTTCCCTTCCTTCAGGAATATTCCTTTGGTCCCTGCTCCTTTTGAAGAATTTCTCCTTTGTGACACATGATTTCCTGTGTGCACCCATATTCCTTTATTTTCCTTCTCACACTTATATTTACTTATATCCCTCATGCGGCTCTGAGCTCATGAGCTCATTTCTTGCTCATCTTTTTGGCACATAGTATGTGCTTGAATGTTTGAATAAATGTTGCTTACAAAACTAGGATTAATGATGTCTGTTTTTTTGGTTTTTTTTTAATTTCTAAGTGAATGACAGCCTGCTGTGTTGTCTTATGGAGTTCATTTCCCCTCCTTGCCCAGTGTAAATCTCTTGGGCAGTCATGTTGCCCCCATCTTCACTTATCACTGATACCAGTTCCTTGCTTCATCTTACTCTCCAGGCTAAAGAAACCCAGGTCAGATGCTTTCCCTGTTCCAGGCCTGGTAAGTGCATGTGCGTATGGCAGCAGCAGTGCTCTGCTGGCTTTCACTTTAAATTCAGATCAGAAACCTCAGAGGGGTTCTGTTTTCCATACCTTTTTTATTGGTGAATTATAATTATGCATTAATGGTAGGACTCGTTGTTACATCAAGGGGGGCCTTGACTCCTGGACAGTCATACTCTGCTTCCTGTCTTGCTCTGCTAACTGACTCTTTCATGATTTTGCTCTCAAGCCTCCATTCTTTCTTTCTCTATTCTCACCCTTAGCCAATGACATTTCTGCTTTCACAGGGGAGACTGAAGCTATCTGAAGAGAATTTCCACCCACCCCCACCCCTGCCCCACTGCCTCTAACCACACCAGTGTCTGGTGGACCACCATCTCTGCCTTTCTTCCTGAGGTTGTAGTTGAATGTCCTTTTTAGGGCCAGTGACCTCTCTGTGCCTCAGATCCTGCCCACTCTCACCTACTCAGTGACATTGTCCCTGCATTGCTGCTTTTCTGCCCTTCTACCCAATCATTTCCATCAGCATATAAACTTGCTGTTACTTCTCCCATCTTTTCAAAACAAGAAATACAAACCTAAGTGCCTGGTTGTAGGTCTGTAGCAGGGAAAGCATTAAATGACCCTGGAATATCTTGCCATACCAGATAGCAAGGAAGCTTTCAAAGATGACCACGGTTGTGTCAGATCAGAGGCCACGAGCAAAAAATGGCTCGATTTGAACATCAATAATAATAATTTCAATAGATTAAAGTATGTCAAATATGTTTAATTCATGAGTTTACAGCAACAAAATGAACCTAGGTATCTTTGGAGAACCAGCTTTTTATTTCAAAATAGGGTTTATTAAAGGGGATGGAGAAGCAAAATGTATCCTGCCTGTCCTATTCAGACAGTTGATATACAAAATGAGTAGCCATTTCTCTTTATAGAATGTTCTTAACAAATGCAAAAAGAATAATAATGAACTGGGGATTTGGGCACTAAGCACCAGTGGCTTCTCATGTCATAAAAACGGAGTCTACCAGACACAGCATACCTCTTGATAAAAAACACACTGCTATCTCTGAAATAGTCCCATTAAAAAAAGACAAAAACAACAACAACAAAAAACCCAAATTTGTAGGAGATGCAGAGGACAGAGTCCAAACAAATGATGCTGTCTGCAAAATTCAGACTACGGGAAACTACAGGACAAGTGATCTGTTTCTTCCTTAAACTGCAAGGGAAAAAAGGATGAAAAGGAAGCTAATATTCAGAAGATAGACTCAAGATGTCCTCCACACCTCCCTCCCCAACTAGGCAGAAAAGAAAAAAACCATGGACAAAGTTGTAACATGTAGGGAAAGACACTTGGGTGATAAAACCTGAGTCAACAGTAAAAGACAGGGGCTCGGGATGTGGCTCAAGCGGTAGCGCGCTCGCCTGGCATGCGTGCGGCCCAGGTTTGATCCTCAGCACCACATACAAACAATGATGTTGTGTCTGCCGAAAACTAAAAAATAAAAATATTCTCTCTCTCAAAAAAAAAAAAAAAAAAACCAAACAACAACAACAAAACAGTAAAAGACAGATTCCGAGGAAAGCTGGTGTGGCACTGAAGGGTGGGCTGCATTTGGGAGCTGGCCAGACCGGTGTGTGAGGGTGGTTTCAGCAATGTGCAAGCTACTGGCATCCTTTACTTAGACCACTGGGGGGGTCTTCACTGGTTTTCTTGCTACTGGCCTTGCTACTGCCAGACATTCTGTTAAACCCAAGACATACCATTTGTACCTCTGCTCAGCACTTTCCAGTAGCTTTCTGTCTCACTCAGTGAAAATCAAAGTCTTTTTTAAAAAGTTTTTTTTGGGGGGGTACCTAGGATTGGACTCAGGCACTCAACCACTGAGCCACATCCCCAGCCCTATTTTGTATTTTATTTAGAGACAGAGTCTCATCGAGTAGCTTAGTGCCTCGCTTTGGCTGAGGCTGGCTTTGAACTTGGGATCCTCCTGCCTCAGCCTCCCGAGCCGCTGGGGTTACAGGCCTGTGCTACTGCTCTGGGCTGAGAAAACTGAAGTCTTTTTGAAACATGGCTAATGAGGCCATACATGGTTGTCCACCTTCCCCATGACTTCCCTGACCTCATCTCCTCCGACTTTGTCCCTTATTACTTTGTTCCAGCCATACTGATCTCCTTGCTTGCCTGCACACTCTTGAGTTTTTGCACTCGTTCTTCTGCCTGCCAGAAATGTTATTCCCCCTGATATGCTCTTGATTATCCCCACACACCTTCAGGTCTTCCCAGGTCACCTCAGTCAGGCATTCCCTCTACCCAATCTAGAATTCCACACCTGCCTCCCTTACTTCCTGACATTTCATGTCTCTTCTGGCTTTGTTTTTTCCTTATCTTATATCAACAACAAACAGATATTATACCTTAAAATAACCATAGTGCTTATCTCCTCACTTGAACGTAAGCTCTGTGAGGGTAGGATTTTTGTTATCTAGCTGATGGTAGCACTTAGCTATTTGTAGAACTCTCTCAGGATGTTATGGGAAATAGTCAACTGACATTCAGATCATATTCAAACTTCTGGAATACCTAGTTGGGCAGAAGTAGCCTCCAAAACCCTCAAGATAGGCATTAGAGATGCTGTTAAAATGGATACAGAAGTGATGTTGAAAAGACTAGATCATTCTATTATTGCTAAGAGAGTTGGGCATGGTGACACATGCCTGTAGTCCTAGCTCCTTCCAGGCTGAGACAGGAGGATGGCTTGAGGCCAGCTTTGACAACATGGTGAGAGAATGAAAGAAAAAGAAATCCAGAGATAAAATCCTAAGTCAAACCAGGAGTCTGTCTATAGTTTGCATTATTGGAAGAAAAGAAAACTATCATTGAATCCTGCTCCTCAGGGAGCTCACTCTCTAGCCAAGTGTAGTAGTTCCAGGCTGGTGAAATCTAATAGCATGAAAATTTTCATTGTATCATGCTCTAGAACTACAAATATCAAATGTTATGTGTCAAGATAAGAAATCCTGGGTAAAAGCCACCACTGGAGTGGTGCTGAACATTGCTGGTCTGGAACTTAAATGAAATCTTAAACAGAAAAAGGTGCAAATTAGAAATACTTTCATGAAAGAATGAAACATTTTTAAATTTCAGAATTGCAGGGGCCAAAACTAAACAGGATTTTCATTTCTGTAGATGGTGTTGTATTAGGGCTGTTGTTGTTTCACTTCAAGGGTAACTACAGTTCAGGTTTTCTCTTTCATTGACTAAAAAAATTAGATCTTACAGTTCATTGTCAATACACCCCCCCACACACACACACAAAACAAGAACATTAATAAAATACTGCACCTTAATTTTCTATACCATATCTAGTACCTTAGCAGTTAACACAAGCTGGCATTTTAACTTAGATCTTAGATTGCTTTACTACTATACAGTAATTCTTTTTTTTTTTAAACAGGGAGAGAAATAATTTTTAATATTTATTTATTTATTTTTTTAGTTTTCGGCGGACACAACATCTTTGTTTGTATGTGGTGCTGAGGATCGAACCCGGGCCGCACGCATGCCAGGCGAGCACGCTACCGCTTGAGCCACATCCCCAACCCTACAGTAATTCTTAAATTTAAGAATTTTCAATAATTGAAGATGATTATGTAAATACATACGGGTTGGCTGCTTTAAACAACATTAAGAAAGATGGACTGGGGTTTCTCAGTATCACTTCTGTGTTGTTTTAAAAAGTTTAACCTCACAAAACAGCCTTTCCCCATTTTTGGGATCTCGTCATCTTTGTAATAATATTCTGCTCCCAGACTTTTCATTTTTGGATTACATTTTACCATGAGGTCTGCTATCCTGAGTTCATGAAGCAGAAGAAACCTATGAAGGGTGAGCTAGCTGTGTTTGCAGCATTCAAAAACATCAGCTTTCTTTTCACTTGGTGACTCTGTAATTTATAGGCCTAACTTCAGCAATAGCAGTTGTGTCATAGGGGCAAGTCAAAGGTTTACTTTTACCAGTCGGCAGTGCAAAAGGAGCAACCAGTTGCTGTTCTGATCCGTTGCAACTCTCCACAAAGGGTGTGGTATTCTGCATGTCAGGTGGAATATTTATAGTGTTCTATGTTTTAACTTGACCCTTTCTCTCCTTCCTACAGTTGTACTGATATACACCTTGCTTTCTCTTTATCTCATATTATAGGTGCTCACGTGACTATCACGGATCGAAAAGTAGCACTAGAATTTCTTAAATCCAATGTTCAAGCCAACTTACCTCCCCATATCCAACCCAAAGCTGTTGTTAAGGAGCTGACTTGGGGACACAATTTGGGGAATTTTTCACCTGGAGAATTTGACCTGATACTTGGAGCTGACATCATATATTTAGAAGAGACATTCACAGATCTTCTTCAAACACTGGAACATCTCTCTAGCAACCACTCAGTGATACTTTTAGCTTGCCGAATTCGCTATGAACGAGATAACAACTTCTTAGCGATGCTGGAGAAGCGATTTACTGTGAGTAAGGCTCACTATGATCCTGAAAAAGATGTACATATTTATAAAGCACAGAAAAGAAACCCATGGGATGACTTATAATTGGCTACGCTTATAAGAATATTGTCATTGAGTGTGTCAGTTAAGGTCTTAGACTGGAAATCTAACCATACTTAAATGAAATGGTTGTTGTACACATCTCTCTAACCAAAGGTTGTCAAGGGACAAAGCACATAAGCAGTGCTTTGTTCTATTGCTGTGAGTTTAGTCCTGTCTTACTCTGAAATTCCATCAACATTAAAGGAAAGTATGAGATTGTCATTTATGCTGTTTCTGTCTCCTGCATTGCTCCCTCTTGGTGAAGGGCTGGTATAAAGGTGACTTTAAACCAGCTGAGTTGTTTTTGGCAAGGTTAAATCATGTAGCTTATTTTAAACACATTCGGAGATTCATAATGTTTATTCCAGTTTTGTAATTTTTTGAGGTTTAACATACATTCCCTGGACTATTGTTGCTGTTGAAATCTTGTCCATTTAGATTCTAAGCACTTTTTTGTCTGTTTGAAATTAAGTTGTGAGTTTTCTGCGTGGTCTCATATCTTGCTTTTTAGTTTAGTTTCAGGCTTAGGAGTGTAAACAAAGGAATAAGTAAAAATAAAATCTTATTTATTTTTTGGAAGTACCTAAAGTCTTGAAAGATTTGGAGAAGTTGTCTTCTCCGAATTGAAAGCTGTGGCTCCCCTTCACCTTTGCCATTTCTCATGCTTTTGTTTATTTATTTCTTAAGCTTTCCCTTTTCCTTGTGCTCTTATAATGCATAGGATGAAAGGTTAAAAGAAAAAAAAGTTTTAAATCTCATCCTTCCACAAGAAGGTAGCTTCTGTCTTGTACCTGCAATTGCTCATTCAATGTCAGTATTCCCTGAAAGGTGACAGCTTCTGGGGGGTCAGAAATATTTCTGCTTCTTTCATTGTTGCTTCCTCAGTATCTAGTATGTCACAACCAAATTAAGAGTATTGATCTTTGGATTATGTGTTTGCTACATTTGTTTTATGATTATCTTTGATAGACTTTATGGATGAAGTCACCATACATGAACTTTTGGCTTAAACAAATTTAGACCCACAAGACTATTATAATCTCAATATGGTATTTGGCACCAGAGGTAAATTCATTTTACAAAATATTATCAATCAGACCTCCTTCTTTTTAACCTTTTGATGAATATTTGGATATGAAAATACCCAAGAATATATTAGTATCTACATATATTTAAAATAAAGATTTTGCTTTAATAAAAGTGAATTCAAAGTTGTGGGTATTCTGTGATATACCAGTTCAACACAATTCTGATAAATACACATGAATGAAAATGTCCTAGCTCACTGAGTCTATACGATGCTAGCATACCATGAATAGGGATGTTCTCATTAAACAAATTTAAAGCCTGGCAATATCACCAATACTATAATGAAAACCCAATCTCATTTAGGTTTGATATTAGAAATGAATATATTGCAGTTCAGTTCCTTTAAGCTCTTTGGCATTGGAGGTAGGTATTAAAGTGGTAGGGGTAGGGAGCTTCAGGAAGTCCATACATTCCCTGGACTATTATTGCTGTATCAGGAAGGTACTTGGATGCTGTCCTAAGTGAGAAAGTGAGGTAAGATGTCATTGAATTATATATTACATTTTCATAAAATATTAACATGAGAATCAGAAAAGGTTGAAAAATCCCCTATCCTGCTCTACAAAGAGAACATGGAAGAAAAAAAAAATCAGCAGGAATAGTTTGATTGTCTGAGTGAAAATCAAGTGACTTTTCTTGGCTTTGGGTTTGAAATGTCATTGTAGGACAGGTTCCTTGGGGAAACAGACTGAGAGATGGAGATTAGGCTGTAGAAAGTTTAAATGGGAAGGCTCCCAAGATAAACACTCTTGAGAGAAAGAAGCCATGATTGGGATAGAGGGAGCATTTGGGCTGTGATGCAGTCAGGAAAGTCCTCAGCTCCTTCTTCAGAGCTGCAATAGCCCTGCAGTTAGACCATATTGAGGCAAGGTGATGGGCCTTCATGCCCTAGTGTGGATTAGTTTGAATGGAAGGGGGGTACAACCCTGGGCTAAAGACAGTACCACTAGAGGGACAAAGTTGAGCCATCAGCCACCAACATCCCAAAAAGTCAGGGAAATGAGTCCTTTATAGGTGTATGTAGGAATGGAGGGAGGGAAAAATGAATGAGTAGCATACTACAGTGTCCCACAAATGAAATTATCACATACCTTTTACTGTGTTAAAAAGTATTCATTTATCTGATAAATGTACACTATAAGTGTGCTTGTTTTTGTCCTCAAGTTAAAGATAAAAACCTAGTCCAAACCTATTTTATTAATAAACTTTGACTCTTGCATTGCTTAATTTCTTTAAACAATTGTGCTGTTAGGTAATCCAGTGTGTATCAGTAACTTTCCCCCCAATTAATGTCATATACTGCTGCCCAGATGCTATGTTAAAACATATTTATGGCACCAGATTCTTAGCACTCCACTGGAATGAATGCTGTTGTTTGTCTAAGCAGATTCCCTCTTAAGGATAGCTTGATTTAGTTATAACAGAGCTAGCCAGAGCCTTGCTATACCATTTGCAGGAAGTTTTTTCATACAAAAGGATCAAAATTCTAGCCCATCAAAATACTTACTTTCTCTAAACTGAACACTAGATTTTTTTCTTTTTAGGGCAAAATAATGTTTTCTGGAATGTTTTATCTTAGCAAATACAATTTATGGTCCCAGAAGACCAAGATGATGATACTGTGTACTTTGTATTTCAAGTGTTAACATAGTGCCCTGTTCATAAAGGGAACCCCATAAACACGCATGGAAAATAGATTCCTTCACAGTTAACTTATTAAATTACCCAATCTCTGTGCTTTATTTCTCCTTGCCCAAGGGAAGAAAAGTGGATTCTTGGGAATATTAAAATAACAAAGCATATGCTTTTAAAAATTTTTTAATTAGTTATACATGACAGTAGAATGCATTTTGATACATAAATGGAGTGTAATTTCTTATTCTTCTAGTCGTACAAGAGGTGGAATTATACCGGTTGTATAGTCATATATGTATATAGGGTAATAATGCCCAGATTCATTCTACTATCCTCCTTACCCCCATACCCCTCCCCTTCACTCCCTTCTACCTTCTATCGGAAGTACCTCTATTCTTCCCTAGCTCCCCCCTCCCCACTTATTGTGAATTAGTATCTGCATATCATGATGAGAAAACATTCAGCCTTTGGTTTTTGGAATTGGCTTATTTTGCTTAGCATGATGTTCTCCAGCTCCATTGATTTACTTGCAAATGCCATAATTTTATTCTTCTTTAAGGCTAATATTGCATTGTGTATAATACCACATTTTCTTTATCTATTCATCTGTTGAAGGACACCTAGGATGGTTCTATAGTTTAGCTATTGTGAGACAAAACATACACTTAATAACAAAATTACATGAATTTTTATGTGAGTTAAAAAATTATTGGTGCAGGGCTGGGGATACAGCTCAGTTGGTAGAGTGCTTGCCTTGCATGCACAAGGCCCTGCACAATCCCCAGCACCGCCCCCCGCCACACACACAAAAAATATATATATATCAGTGCAATATAATTATAATAGGGGAATTTGTTATACCATATTAATACATGCATATAATTTGATCTATTTCCCAGTACCATTACTTTCCCTCCCTTATCCACTTGCTCTGCTTATCTTTTATTATTTCAATTAGTGCATTTACATTATATACAAATATATAAAAGCAGAATTCATTGTGGCATATTCATACATGTTCATAGCAGATTTTGTTCACTTTCATTCCCCAGTACTTCTCTATGTCCTCTCCCTGCTCTATTGGCAAAATCACATGAATTTGTATCTTAATTTTTCCGTTTTATGATACTGGGGATTGAACCCAGGGCTTGCTACATGCTATGCAAGCACTCTACCACACAGCTACAACCCTGGCACTGCCCCAGCTTTTGAGACAGGGTCTTACTACATTACCCAGGCTGAATGTGAACTTGTGATCCTCCTGCTTTAGTCTCCCAAGTAGCCTGGTAGCTGGGATTATAGGCCTGTGCCAGCCACAGTACATGGCTACACTATGGTGTTTTCTTCCCCCAGTACTGGGGACTGAACGCAGAGGTATTCTACAAACTTATGCACGTTCCCCACCATTTTTGATTCTTTGAGACAGGGTCTTATTAAATTGCCTAGGCTCCTGCCTCAGCTTTCCGAATTGCTGGGATTATAGGTGGATACCACTGCATCAGGCATACACAGTTAAGTGTTTTACAAGTGTAAGTATTACTTTAAAAAAGTTGTTAAAAAATGATAAAAAACAATATCCTTTGTTATTATCAAGAAAGGATATTATCAATTTGGCAGAATTGGAGAAAATATTATAAGGGTCTAATATACAGAATATATAAGAAATTCTAATAAGAAAATAACTCAGTTAAAAAACAAGCAAAGGACTTGAATAGGCATTTTCCCAAAGATATGTAAACAATTAAACAAAAACATGCTTGACATCACTAGTCATTAGGGAAATGCAAATAAAAACCATGAGTCCATTCACATGAGAGTGGTCATAATTCAAAAAGAGTAAAATAAGTGTTGGTGAGGATGTGTCAAAATGGGAACCCTCGTACGACCATGGTGGAATGTAAAATGGTACAGCTGCTGAGGAAACGTTTGGTGGTTCCTCAGGAAGTTCAAGAGAACTAGCACACGACCCAGTAATTCTACTCCATGGTATATGCACTCAAGAATTGAAAAACAGGGACACAAACATTCATAGCAGCACTATTCACAATAACTAATGGTAGAACGAATCCACATGTTCACATCAACAGAGTGAATGGGTAACTGAGTATACACACTTAATTGAAACTTATCCTGCTATAGAAAGGAATTAAGTACTGATACATGTATAATGTGGATAATCCTCAAGGAATGTGTTCAATGAAGAAACCAAACACAAGTCAAACATTTTGTGTGATTCCATTTATTTGAAGTATCCAGAATTGGCCAATCTATAGAAACAGAAAGCAGACTGGCGGTTCCCCGGGGGCAAGAGGGAGAAGGAAATGGGAAGAAAACTTATTTAATGTGCAGGGTTTTATTTTGGCATCATGAGACTATTTGGAAACTGGTTAGAAGTGGCAATAGAACATTGTGAATGCACTAAATACTACTTAATTGTTCACTTTAGATAATAATTCATGTAACAAAATTCATAATAATAGTGCTATTATGAATTTTGTTACATGAATTATACAATTAAAACCAAGCAAAAAGAGCCTTCAAACTCCTGGAAATTACCCTTCTTTCACTGGATGTTAGAATTCTCATCTGGTTTGGTTAGTATGCATAAAATGTAGAGAAATTAAGGGTGGCACTTCTATAAGGCAGTACTTTTCTGGGTCTGCCTTAGGCAATTTAGTGGACTATAGCACCATTTATGAAATAGAACATGCCAGCTAAAGGAAGATTGGGAGGTGAAATTCATTTTGTTTGGGACCCGTGTTTTGCAATCTGAGTGGAAACGACAAATCTTGAGTCTAGAATTCAGGGGAGAGGAAAGAGTCATCCCTGTGTTATCACAATTGTATTCTTGGATGTTTTGGAAGAAAGGGACTTTTCTTCTTTCAATATTTGTCAAGTAACAACAAAGATATGAAGAGAAGATACGTATTCTGATTTCACTGGTGGTCTAAGCATCTGAACACAGCTTACAGGTGACCACATGATCTGACATTCTCAGCTATAACCTGATTTATGCCTGTTGTCCCCATTAAATTAATATCACTTGTTCATGCTCAAAAACATCTCCTCTGTACAGTAAATTATGTGGTCACTCTATGTAGAAGAGGAAAAATGAAATGTAATTCTTTCAGTATAGTGGCAGGTATACCAGGCTTAAAACATATCTTGGCAATTAAGGAATACCATACACAGGAATAAATTAACTAACTACTTACTTTCAGAAATCCAAAACCTTATTTCAAATATAGTATGGGAGAATCTTTTGTTCTTAGGCCTCAAGCAAATAACCACATTTCCTTCCTTTCTCTTCCATTTTATGTGATCACAGACGTTCTCGCTTTTCTTTCCATGCAAACATGCGTTTTATGACATTGGAGAGAGTTGGCCATGTTTTCCTTAGTATCTCAGGAGAACAATAACATCTCCAAATCCTCAAATAGGGTACTGTTCTAGCTTACTCAAAAAGTCTTGTGCTAACTAGGAGTGAAGTAAAATTAAGTAACTGAAGATGTAATTCTAACTGCTGTGCAACACAAGCTTGTGATAATACTCTAATGTAACTTCTGCTTGCTTAACAAAATAAACCCAAGTCCAAGAAAATATGATTTAAGATTGACAAGCAAGTATAAAAAGATAGATTCCCACCCCCAAAAAAGAGACTTACAGAGTTTTAAAAAGCATATTTATGTGTCTGCACATAAATGTTTGTGTAAAAAGGGCATTATGACAGTTGATACCACAAAGATTACAGTAAGAAAAAGCACTTTATGACAATATTTCACAAATTCACAAGAATCACTTTAATATACAAAGCAATTGCTACCATTCTGAACACAAAGCAGCTACTATGTACATAGTGTTAATAAAATGCATTGTAACTCAGTACATTTTTTCTTTACACATAAAGCACAAAAAGATTTAGATAAAAAATTAAAACAGGGATGTTTTTAGAATGTAGGGAATCTTATATTTACTTAGTATTTAACTCCAATAGAAACATCAGAGCTAAAAATTGATACCCTGTTTTGTGCTGATAGTTTTTGGGGAGGTATTCTTTACACTAATCCTCAAGGAAAAAAAAAACAAAAAACCAAACACTCCAAATACCTTTCTAGGAACTTCCCTGGTTATTCTGTTTCTAAAAAGTTTCAAGGGATGCATCTGGGTTAGAAATAATTCCTTTTGCTGGACGGGGAAGGGAGGATTACAAGGGATGCATACAAATCGATCAAGGACAACTTCACAATGGAAAATTGCTAACTAGCACTCTTCTTTGCCACCCCTAATAAATCTATACTCACAGAAAAATGTTGACAAATTATTTCCCACTTTTAATATTTTATAAATAATTTTATTACATACACATTGGAGTGGCAACCTGGATAAAAATATGTCTATAAAGCATTTACCAATTCAATTTTTTAAAACGTAAGAAAATAAAACCTCCCAACACAATGGTAGATAATTTCGTGTGGTTAATTAACATTATCTACAGGGATTTTCTTCCTTCCCTACCAATTTTTAAACGATCTCAGATTTATTCTCACAGCTCTGAGATGCTCCTCAGACAGCTTAGAAACGCCATGCTTCTACAGACACTTCAAAATTAATGCCTGTAAAAGCAGGCAAAATGTGAATTGCCTACTCTTTGACCCTTTTTAAAGATATTTCCTGTAGACTGTTCTTTTTCCTTTTACCTGCTGGTGAGAATAATTTAAAATGTATCATGTTTTATCCAGCTGGGATCTGCACTCCATAGTACAAGGATGCAGACAGGTCAATATTTTCTCTCTGTGCTAAACATTTCTGCCTGCTTATAATATCAACTTGCTTCACAGGCTTTTTTCTATTTTTTTTAATTTTTCTTTTTTTAAAAAATAAAATTTCAAGCTAAAACACCTGAAATATAATTCTTCTATTCAAATGTTATCTGGTCCCTCTTAAGTTTGTCTGCCCCCTGAGGACCCATACAAAGGCTTAAGCTACATTCACTCATCAGTAAGAACTTATCATAAGCAGATGAGACAGATGGAACTGCAGCACCCTGTTTGATTTGTATGAATTCTTCCATACTGACTCAACTTAATGATATGTTCAACCCCTCAAGGATTAATGCCTCTCCTAGCCATTGATTCTAGAATGTCAAGGAAACCAGTTCCTAATACATAGAGTGACTCTAGTCAACTGAAAACCCAATATTATTAATATTAACAATATTCAAGATGTAAGCCACCCAATAAAAAGTTCTAGTTGTTCTTTGTACAACTGAGTGAACAAATTCATTTCATAATTTTTTACCTAAAGGCTTACTCTTAAAGCACACTTCATACTTCCCCCTTCTTATCTGAAATTCAAATTTAGGTAGCATTTGAATGTTAACAAAGCCAATTTAAAAATAAGAATAATTTAGTAAAAATGATTACTACATTGTGGTCTCCCATAATAATACTTAATTGCTTTAAAAATATTTTACTATTCTGAAAAATGAATTATTTTGGCAAACTACACATGATATTAATGTTGGGGTGAGTATAAAGTTACTCAAAATTAGAAACAAATATTGTTCTTTTATTTTCCCTTCAGTCTTTATCCATGATGAAAAAAACTTATGTTTGAGTCCCTTTTTTTAAACTGGGATAATCAAACAGAATTTCCATATATTTTGCTTTCACAACATTTTTAAGGCAAGCTTTTAGGTGCTAAATGTTTTAATTAATGAAAAGCTTCCATTTAAGAACATCACATGATTTGGAGAGAAGAGAAAGACTAAAAAGTCAATTGATGATGGATGAGGAAATTTCTTAAGTTGCTGATACCCAAACTGGGTCTTTTTTAAAAGTGCAAGTTACACCAACCATTTACAAAGAATTAATGTAAATATAATCCAAATAAATATACAACTTTTGTTTTAGGTCAATGGGAAATAATGTAGCAACAGTTTTCTGGGTTACAAAAGCAACAAAATTGGGAAGAAATGAAAAGGTATATAATTACTGTTTCTACTACATGAGTAAGTCCTGCAAAATGAAGCAGCTTTTGATAAACAGAGGCCAATTTGTTAATTAGCTGACTATAGTTGATCACAGAATTAAAAACTTCATTAAACATTAGAAGAAATCTAGATTGAAGTCACTTCAAGTAAGTAAGAGCATCCTGGTTTATACAGCCTTGTTTTTTCCTAAGCCTTTGTATGATTCCACCTGTCACAAATGGTCAAACAGTAGGGATTAGTCCCAAGACAAACTTTGGCCAGATGACTTCCGATCAGATAGCCTGCTTGATTGGTATTGTGCTTTCAGATACTAGCACTGTTGCTGACCTACTGCCAATACACATTTTCTGACAAAATCCCTGCTCAAATAAAACAATAAAATTCCTCCCCCAGGATGATTTTTGAAAATCAGTGGTTTCTTTTAAAAGCTATCTTCAAAGTGTTCTTACCACTGTTAATAGCTGCCAGAGACAAAGCAGGAGAAAAAAAAAAAAAATTTGGGGGGAGAGGGGAGTACTTTTCAAGTGACTAGTAGCAAAGAAAACTAATTAAAAAATAAAATACTTGGAAGAAAATTAGAAGATAAAATCAATCATTGAGTGCCAGAGTAATGCAGTCATAGAAACTATCAGAAGGGATGCAATAGGACACACAAAAATGTAAAATTTCATCTGACCTCAATATACTATAATACTCAGCATTCCTGACTTAAGAGCTCTCAGAGCTTTAGATTATATACTGTATGTATATATATATATATGTACACATATATTATACAAATGCCATTTCTTCACCCCCCCCCATATCTAAACAAACAGAGCACCTATGACAATATTATGGTTGCCAATATGGTACTTGAGTTTGAAAAAGAATGAACTTAAAATTGCATCTCATGATAATGTGAGCACATTGGATCTAGCCCTTTCTAAGCCACTTTTCAGTTAAATGCTATCAAAGCATGAAAACTCATGAGTAATATATCAAAAATAAACCCCTCCCCAATCATTTTTATTAGTTAATCTGTCCTATAGATAAAAGTGCCACATGGCCCTATATTTGCAAAGTGAGCGGTACCAAACTTGCTATTTTCTAGGCAAATCAGTAGCATATGTACAGATTCCTATGATATTTTCATTCCCTTTTGGCCAATATGAAGAGAAAAACATTTATTACTGGTTATGTGGCCACATATATTCTTGGTACAAGATTTTTTTTTATTATGTCATTTTCTTAATAAAGATTCTCAAAGTTACAAGCTTAAAAACACACTTTTTTCCTTATTCTCATATTAAAAAAAAAAAAAGCCTGCACAAAAGATGCTTGATTTCTGTCTGTATAAACTGAAATCTTCAAGTCTCTCCAAGAGTCTAAAACAGATTTAGCAACACAATACATTTCTCACCTCATTATTAAGTAACTGACTTCAAACCAGTGCAATCATACTCAAGGTACAGAGAACAGGTCTTTATAACTTATAAATGCACCCAGGTAATATGAATGTGATTGCCTTAATTTATCAGGGACCAAGAGGACCACCAACTTCCTAGTTAAGTAGAAAGCCGCAACTTTTGAAAACATGGACAATTTTAGAGATTACAACTTGCTACACACCAATTTTTCACTTATAAAAGACATTCAATATGTTCAATTTGACATTCTGACTAAATGTGAAATAATTCCAGTTTGTGAACATATTTGTGATTTTTGCTTGGTTTCTGTTAACACCAAGGTTAGAAAATGATATCTATGCTGGTATACAAACAATTTTTATGCTATCATTTTCCCCATAAGCTCAGCAGGACAAACATCAAACTTTACAGCCGTTTGAAAGCCTTCTTGAGAATCTGGTGAACTGTCCAAATATAAAGACTACATCACTCAATTCTTAGAATGATGCTCCTTCACAAACTCTGTTCATCCTTGAAAAAAGACAATGGTTTGTTACAAACAAAAATATAACATTTACAAATATTAAAAATCTTTTTTTAAAAAAATGGACCCAATAAACTAATACTAGTATCTGCACAATGTTATCATGATAAACAAATTTAACTTTCTTAAATAAACTATGACTAAATAGGAAACTAATTTTCTAAGTTGCTTGACTTTTTAAAAAGGAATTTCCTTCTCAAATAAAAAATCATAATCTAACATCACATCAGTCTCCAATTTAAAAAATCTACCTTGTTCTTATATTTTTCTTTTAAAGGGTAACTTTTAAATTTATCAAGCTTAGTGAATAAAATGAGTAATTAAAAATATTACTGGAAACAATGTATGATACATACAAATACAGACTGTTATAGCCAGAAATTAAAATAGGTAGCTCATTTATAACTGACAAAGGCTATACAGCATATTGGAAACATAAAACATAACTACCCTTTTAAGAAGAAAACAAATGTTTTGTAAGAATGATAGTCCAAATATTATAGTACTGTAGATTCTGAGGAAAATTACTTTCCTTGTGCACATCTAACACTGTACTTCTTAGAACCATATCCTTATCACTTCTTCACTTAAAAAATTCACTAGAGGTTCTCTGATAAAAGTATGTGAATCTGGAAAAGATTTAAAAATCAGTATTTTTCTATAACACATAAATATACATCACTTTGTTTTCTTTAACATCTTGAAGGCTTTTCTGTTGGTGGTACAATGTAAGTGCAAGGGGCAGCAGCAAATTAGAAATATCTTTTTAAGTAAATGAGTGACAATATAAATATTTTTGAAGGCGAGGACGAAAACTTTTATTTAGAAACCTTGTTATATAACTCAAGGGATGGTTTACTAGCCGGCATCTTTTTACTAAGATTTAATACTAACTAAAATAAGCTTTGTACTTTTATTTACTTTGATTTAATTTAAAATTCAAATGACATGCTTTTTCGTTCAGTTGCTTACTTCTTTTAATGTATTCAAAAATGCTGAACACACCCAGAACTGGATTAAGAAGCAACAACTGCCCTAGGAAAGAGCTGTCATTAAATACAGAATGTTTTTTTAAGAACCAAGGACAACTTTTCCGTACTGAAGAAAAGAACATACAGAGAAAGTACTCCGAATTCATTCCTAATTTCTTCAACACCATACTAAAATTCTTTTTTAGAGGGTGTATCTTTTAACAATTTTACATAATTTACAATGAAAATGTGAAAACATGTCAATTTGGCAATCAACACTTCCTCATTGCAACTTACTTACTTTATGCATGCGGCCCACACATTACTTCAGCTCAAGAGGCTGGGGAAATTCTGTCCCTAAGGCAATCAAGGAGCTCAGCACAAACCTTGAAATCATTTAAAATTGAAATCATTTAAAAAAAGATTTCATTTTCCTCATTTCCCCCATCAATTTACAAGTAAACAAATTATTACTTCTTGAGGAGGGTGGGAGTTGAAAAGCAGAAGTCTCTTCATGATTCCTGGCGCTGCAAATTTCTTGAGGGGAGAAGTGGAGGCAGGTGTCGGAACATTCACAGTTTAATGCAAAAGCACAAATGAATGAAATTCTGTAGTTGCTTTCAGGCAGTTTTGCGCATAGAAAAAAAGAAATGTTTAGAAAATAAAATGTTTATTTTTGTCTTTCTGGTTGTGGCCAATCCAGTCCATTTTCCACCTTAACAGGTGAAAATTTAAATCCCAAATTAATCTGATTTGTGGCAGTAAAGGTCCTTAAGTGCTTTTAGCTCCTCAATTAGTGTCTTGTTTTGATTTTCAAGCACTGCCACTCTGTTTTCTAAACATTTCACATATTCTTTCTTCTTTCTACGACACTCTCGTGCTGCTTCCCTACAAAGAAAAAAGAATGGGAAAAATTATACATGATTTTCATATCATTTATTTTAGATTGCTTTATTTTTAGAAAAACAGTTCAAAACATTTTAATGTGTATTAGGTGTCTGAAAGATACAAAATGACTTTGCAATTTCCTTATATCAAATTTTGATATTCTATATGGAAGGCTGATTAAAAAAACAAACATGAAAACTCCATAAGTAAAAGTTAAGTGATCACTTAAAAGCTGCATCTTAGTATTTATTAAAATGCCTATCATACCTGTAAACTTGACATTGTATCCATATCAGTAACAACTAAGATATACTGAAGCAAAATTCTTTAAATAGAAAATCTTATAAACTGATAATTTCAGGGCATTTAAAAAAATCTAACAGAGTCTCTTCAAGATGGAAAGACCTACAATGTTCATGGATAAGTATTAATATCATCAAACTGGCCATATTACCAAAAGCAATCTACAGATTACAGACTCCATTAGGTTCCCATCAAAATACCAATGATGAGGCTGGGTATAGTTCAGTTGGTAAAGTGCTCGCCTCAAATGCACAAGACCCTGTGTTCAATTCCCAGCACCACAAAAACCAAACAAACAAAAACAACAATGACACTGGAATCAACAGTTCTAAAATACATACGGAAGAATTAAAGACCCAGAATAGCCAAAGTAATCCTGTGCAACAACAGCAAAGCTGGATGAATCACAATACCTGATCTCAAATTATTCTATAGAGCTACAGTCATAAAAACAGCAAGGTACTGGCATAAAAACAGATCTAAAATCCTCATACAGTCATATGGTCCATGACAAAGATGCCAAAGCCATATGTTGGAGAAAAGATAGCCTTTTAAACAAATGGTGCTGGGAAAACTGATCTGAAGAAGAATGAAACTAGATCCCTCCCACCCTATACAAAAATCAACCCAGCGTATCAAGGAAAGACCTAGGGAGTACACCAGAAACAATGGAAATGCTAGAACTCCAACATACTTATTTTGTAAGTGCTGATTAATGAAACTCCTAACGCTTCAGAAATAAAACCAAGAATTAATAAGTGGGATGGCACTAAAATAAAAGCTTCTGCACAGCAAAGGAAAGAATAGCATGAAGAGAGAGCCTACAGAATAAAAGATAATCTGCCAGGTACTCTCCTGATAGGGGATTATTACTTAGAATAAATATACAAAGAACTAAAAGAAACTTAACCAGACAAACTAATAAACAAATGGACAAAATATCTAAAAAGGCACTTCTCAAAAGAAAAAAAAAATACAATGGCTAACAAATATATGAAAAAATGGTCAATCTCCTTACCAATCAGGAAGATGCAAATCAAAACTACTGAGATTTCATCTCTCCAGTTAGAATTGTAATCATTAAGAATACAAATAACAATTGCTGGTGAGGATGCAGAGGGAAGGTACACTTATACATTGTTGGTGGGACTGCAAAAAATTATTGAAAGCACTTTGGAGATTCCTCAAAAGACTGGAAATGAAATCACCATATCAGGCAGGTATCCTACTCCTTGGTTATCTATCCAAAAAACCTAAAGTCAACATATTACAGTGATACATGCACACCAATGCTTATAGAAGCACAATTCAAAATAGCCATGGAACAAGCCTAGCAGATGAATGGATACGGAAAATGTGGTACATACATACAATGGAGTTTTACTCAGCCATAAAAAAAATAAACAATGTCATTTACAGGAAAATGTATGGAGCTGGAGAACATCATGCTGTGTGAAGTAAACCAGACCCAGTCAAGGGTCCAATGTTTTCTCTCATATGGGAAAGCTAGAAAGAAAAAAGTAATTAAAAAAAAGGATTTCTTGAAAATATAAGGGAGATCAATAAAGCAAGGGTGGGGGACAAAGGTGGAGGGAAAAGGGGAAGAACTGGGGAGGTAGACTAAATTATGCTATGTGCATGTAGGAATATATCATAATTCCTTCCACTTTTATATAACTATAATGCACCAATTAAAAATAAAACAGAAGGAAGATCAATGAAGTAGAGGAGGGGGATTAGGGGAGGAAGGAGAGGAGGGAAAAGGGAAGTACTGGTGACTGAAATGCAGTAAAACATGCTAAAGCATTTATGAATATGTCAAAATGAACTCTGCTATTATATATAACTGTGTTATGGTTTAGATTTGAGGTGTCCCCCAAAAACTCATGGGTAAGACAATGCAAGAATGTTCAGAGGCAAAGCAATTAGATTACGAGAGCTGTAGCCTAATCGGTAACTGTAGGCAAGTAGGGTGTAACTAGAGGAAATGGGTCACTGGAGATATGCCTTTGGGATTTATATTTTGTCCCGGGTAAGCAAGTTCTCTCTCTGCTTCCTGCCTGTTATGGCCTGAACAGTTTTCCTCTGCCGTGCCCTTCTGCTATGGGGAGTGGTCTCACCTTGAGCCCACGGTTATGGAGTCAGCTGACCATGGAAAATACACTTTCATTTGAAAGTGTTTGCAGAGCTTCCACAGAACTTGGAGTTGATTGGAATCTCAGCAAATATTTTTTCACCCGATCTTGTTGATACTTGGCAGGAAAGATGGGTATACCAGTTACCCTTGGCTGCCCAAATTTCATTCTTCTAGGTTGAAGCGTTCATTGGTAAGAACTCTTTGAATTTTGAACCTTCCAGGTTCTTACTGGATATATTGGTTATAGCTATAAAAACTATAATGCACTAATAAAAATGTTAAAAAAAAAGAACATCTCTTCCATAAGTGATGTTGGGAAAACTGGTTATCAACATGTAAAAAGAATGAGATTCTTCCCCTACCTTATACAAAAATAACACAAAATGTACCAAAGACTTAAACTTAACACCTAAAACTATAAGACTTCTAGGGGAAAACCTTTCTGAAATTGGACTTGTCAGTGATTTCTTAGATATGACATTGAAAGCATAAGCAAAAAATTCTGTACCTATAAACACACAAAACAATGAAAAGGCAACCTATGAACTGAAATAAAATATTTACAAATCATGTATTTGATGCGGGAATAATACCCATAATATATAAAGAACTTCCACAACTCAACAACAAAATAACTAGATTAAAAAATGGGCTTAGGCCATAGTAACAAAAAAGGCATGTGGGCACCAAAAGAGGTGGTAGACCAATGGTACAGAATAGAATAGGGCATGGAAGAGGAAAACTGTTCAGGCCATAACAGGCAGGAAGCAGAGACAAACCCATACAAATACAGTTATCTCATACTAGACAAAGGCACCAAAACCATACACTGGAGAAAAGATAGCCGCTTCAACAAATGGTGTTGGGAAAACTGAAAATCCAAATGTAGCAAAATGAAATCAAACCCCTATCTCTCATCCTGCACAAAGACTTAAGACTCTAGAACAGAGACCCTGCCCCTAATAGAAGAAAAAGTAGGCCCAAATCTTGTCAGTTTAGGAACTGACTTCCTTAACAAGACCCCTAAAGAACAAGAAATAAAATAAAAAATCAATAATGGGATGAAATCAAACTAAAAATCATCTTCACAACAAAGGAAACAATGAAGAGAGAGCCTACAGAATGAGAGAAAACCTTTACACATGTACCTCTAATAGAGCATTAATCTCCAAGATGTTATCAGAAGAAATATAATCAATCAACAAATATATTAAAAAATGTTCAACATCTTTAGTAATGGCAATTATCAATAATAGAAACAACAATACAAGTTGGTGAGGACGTGGGGAAAAAGGTACACTCACACATGCTTGTGGGGCTGCAAACTGGTGCAACCACTACAGAAAGCAGTATGGAGGTTCCTCAGAAAACTTGGAATGGAACCACCATTCAACCCAGTCATTCCACTCCTCAGTTTATACCCAAAGGACTTAAAGTCAGCATATAATGACACAGCCACATCAATGTTTATAGCAGCTCAATTCACAATAGAGAACTATGGAACCAACACAGTGTTCTTCAACAGATGAATGGATAAAGAAAATGTGGTATATATACACAGTGGAATATTAGCCATAAAGGAGAACGAAATTATGACATTTACCAGTAAATGGATGGAACTGGAGAACATAATGCTAAGCAAAATAAGCCAATCCCCCAAAATCAAAGGCTGAATGTTTTCTCTGATATGTAGATGCTAATTCACAATAAGGCGGGGTGGAATGGTGATGGAGAAGAATAGAGGTACTTTGGATTAGACAGAAGGGAGTGAAAGGAGGAGAGGGTATATGTGGATAGAAGGATAGTAGAATCAACTGGACATTTTTACCCTATGTGCATATATGGATTACACAGAACTGGTGTAACTCCTCCACATCATGTATAACGTTAGAATGAGAAGTTATACTCCATTTATATAAGATGTGTCAAAATGCACTCTATTGTCATGTGTTATTAATTAGACCAAATAAAAACATAAAATAAAAAATGGGCTTAGGACTTGAATAGATATTTCTCCAATGCAGGTAAACAAATGGCCAATAAACATGAAAAGATGTTCAACATCAACTAATCTATAGGGATATGCAAATCAAAACCACAATTACCTCACAGACATTAGGATGGCTATCATCAAAGACAACTACCACTTCTTTCCACCATCTGAAAACACCTATTGTGGACTTGAAAAAACTGGAATACTTTTGGACTTTTGTTGGGAATGTAAAACAGGAGAGCTGCTATGAAGAGGGTTTCTTGAAAATTACAAAAAGAATGTGTCATGTGATTCAGCAATTCCACTTCCGACTATCTGTTGCATATATGAGAATATACCTAACCCTACTTAATTATACACTTAAAAATAGGATGTTAAATTCTTTATCATGTTATATATTTTTAACCACAATTAAAAATTATTTAAAAATCTAATAGACTGACAAGAAAACTATTATTTAATAAACTGATAACCATAAACTAGTAAACTCTTTTTTAGCTCTATGTGGTCAAAGGCCCTCTTATTTTTTATATCCTTAGTCTAGTAGGATGAGTAAAAGATAGGTACTTATTTTTTAATGAATATTAGTTAAAAGCAAAAAGATTTTAACTCTTTAAAATATGAAAACCAACAATTTATAATCAATCATTTACAACAGGGGCAAGATAAGTGTAGTAGTTAATAATATCTTCAGTGGCAGATTTCTGGTTATAAGAGGTTTCTATCCCTTACCAGTTATATAAGGCAGATGTAAATTATTTAACCAGATGAAAACTCAAAAGGTTCATGAAGTGGTTGGGGCTATAGCTCAGTTGGTAGAGTGCTTGCCTTGCACAAGGCCATGGGTTCAATCCCCAACACCCCCCCCCCAAAAAAAAAGGTTTATGAGAAATAAATGTTAACATATATAAAGTACATGAAATATTATTGTATTGTTAAAATGTTACCTACTATTTCTAGATAACTCAAATGGTAGGATAATTACATCAATGTTAATGGGGAGTGCTGCATACAATGTTTCTTTTTTTCATGAGAGGCATGCACATAATCTACTGTATCACTTGGCCATTTGAGAAAAGTTGTTTGGAAATGGATTAAAAATGGTCCAACATTCCTATGAATACTGAAAAAAACAAGTCAAGAGGTGCTTTGGGGCTAGAGGAAAGCTGGGATCTAAAAAGGATGATAGTGGGAATGATTTAGAGGTCAATTTGGATGCTCTCTATTTGGTGAATTCTAACACTCAGAGAACATGTAGGCTGTATGCATATTCACAAGTTTAATTTCAATCATGGCTAACTAGTCTTTTCTCTTGCTTTCTCTCCTCCATTACCTGACAATGTACAGTCTACAAGTTGAATTGCCCATATGAATGCTATTATCTACTTGTTAGTTTCCAAAGCTAAATTAATATGATCCTATAGATTAGTACCTCCAACCTTTTTCTACTATAATCATATACTGCAGTACTGTGAAAGATTCAAGTATATATTTCTCAAAAGAAACATGAAACATTGGGTGAGGAAAATTAACTTTTTCTTTTTGCAAGACCTCTTGGATCCTTTCCATATACTAATGTGAACTGAGGTCCTCCTCCAAAGAGAAATTCCACATAGCAGTCCTAAACTTGACTCTCTTTTGGGCTGGGAGAAATACTAAATGTATTTCTAATAACACCAATGTATAGAATGATGCTCAAGTTAATCATCATTTAAAATAAACAGACTTGGATACACATTTAATACAATATAGTATACTAGCAAGAGTTCTGAACTGAGGATCAGAAATTCTGGATTCAGGTCCTGGCTTTGACACTAACTAGTTGAGTAGTTTCTAGTGGGTCCTTCCCCATTCAAGAACTGTTTTCCCATCTGTTTAAAAATAAAGAAAAAATAAACTCATCAACACATCCCAAACTAAGGTATAGGTTAGCTTTGTTAGGTACATGCAAAGAATAAATACGGTAAATCATTCTAAAGCATTAATTTTAATTGATGAGGTGGAAGGCATTTTAATATTAAATACTATATCTCAAAGGAGAATACAATATTCAAATGAAAAATAAAATTTTAAAATTGAAGACGGCCACTTAAATTAAAGCTTCTTGAAACTTTCTGTCAAGATATTTTAAGAGCAAGAGAACGAAAGAACCTACCCAAGGAACTGGTCTAGGGACTCAGTGTGCAGATCAAAGTGACCTCTGATGTCTCTTCTAGTACAAAAATAGGATTTTGTGATTCTAAGAATTTATGCAAACAGATGGCCTGTAAATTCTGCAACTGATTTAGACATACTTTTAGAAAAAAGTTCTTTGCTTCTATAAGATATTCTTATCTTATTTACTCCTCTTTCAGCATCTTCAATCCTTCCTTACTATGTGCTTTTTCTTGTTTGTCTTTAAATATTTATAGGTTTTTACAGTCTTCATCCACATGAATTATTATATTAATTTAAAAATGGGTATATTGGTTCTGGCTTCTACCCTAAGATGTAGAGAAGCAAAAAGAAAGATATCCTACTCTTACCATGGGAAAAAGGACGAACCAAATTCATGAGTGTTTTCAAATCTATCAGAGACCAAAGGCTACACAGCAAATTGATCCAAAATTTAAGGAGGCAATGCCTCAAGAAGAGGAGACAAAAACATACTTATCTTGGATAGAGGCAACTGGACAATGGTAAAAGAATTTTTTACCATTTCTCGTAAAAAAGATGGAAATCTGATAAAGGCCAGAGTGAGTGTAAGCTGGTGGGACAGTATTTAACCTTTTAAAATTCCAGTAATTAGGGAAGTCTGAGTGCTCTTGAAGTCTTTTCTCCATGAACACACTATCAGTCATTCATAGAAAAGACCTCAAAGAGTCCACACACCGTGGAACAACATTTGAGTGGGAGGGAGTTTATCTTCATTTTGGAACAAAAGATTAATCCACTCAGGCAGGGCAACACCACTGGCCTTAGGGCATTGGTGAGTACTGAATACAGTTTGGGGAATGTGTGAGGCCCTATTTCTTTAAGGATGCGCAAGAGAAGACCATACCTATGAGACCAACAGAAACGCAAAGTATGCCTAAAACCTAGTCTTAATCAGAACAACAACTTCAAATAGCATCAGAATGCTAATGAGAGAGGAAAAGGAAAGAAATAAGAGCTTACAGAAAGATCCATGTAAAGCATCAGGCTGGTGAGCCTGATGAAGGACATGGACATTCTAACTCTTCTCATCATCTGCCTGATCCTCTCTGCATTGTGTTCACTGCTCTGAAGCTCTACAGCAGCCTCCTGACCCTGGTGAGAATGGCAACTTCTCCTTATGATGGTTTCCTCAACTGGCTGTCAACTCCACACCAGGAGAAGACTCCATCAGTTCCTGACCTGATCACTGTGGTCTGAGTGAGTGTGCATCTGCTGGACTTAAGGCCTAAGACCTGAGACTCTAGATCTGGCACTTGAGCTTAGCATGCAGAGGGAGTATCTGTATAATCTGTCATGATTAAGTGTGTTTGCAGTACTTAGAGATCACTTAGAATTATTTGCCTTGAATTGATTATGTCTATTGCACTGTCCAGGATTAAGGATTGTCATTTTCTTAAGAATGTATAGAGTGAAATTGTATTAAGTGATTTGAGCGTATAAAACATTAAAAAGGGCAGAAGCATGTGGACATTCTTTATTTCGACTCCCCTCAACTGCATAAGTCACACCTTTGCCCCCCCCCCCACAAATCTCCTAGAACTAATGAAATTTAGAAAGGTCATAGGGTAAAAAAAAGGTCAATATGATTATTTGGTCTTCCTTTTGGCAAAATTCCTAAAATCCTTGGATTCTCCATGGAATAAGGTTTTGTACGCTAATAAGTTGACAGATGGCTTGTTAATCCCTATGTAATTTCAGAATGAAGACCAGAAAGACGGGGGTAGGATTAGAAGGTTGGGACTTTTCAGCCCTATTCCTGAACCTCAGGGTGAGACAGGGATTTAGGATAAAGAATAATACATTGAGTCTTAAAGGAAATATCCATGAACCACTGAGATGCAGAAAGCATGGTTGTAAATCTTGAGCAACAGATCCTTGGTTCATTCCCTTGTCAAAAAGAGAATATACACATGCAGGAGAAACTGGTAAGAAATTACATAGACCCACTAGCCTCTAGTCCCCTATAAATATTGAATCCCCACACAAAGGCAAGGCTTCTCATTTGAGACAGCCCGAATTCTCCCTTGAATGTGTATTTGTTTTCTAAATAAACCTTTGTGTATGCCTTTATCTAGCTCAAGCTGAAATTCTTTTTCATCATGTATGCCAAGAACCTTGTTGGTCATGAGTTAAATTCCCTGCTCTGCTCTGGAAACTCCTGGTACCCTTGTCTAGAGACTTCTCATCTCCCATGACAAGAGGAGGAAAAAGGGGTAAAGGTTGAGTAGATCACCAAGGGCCAGTGATTTAATCAATCACATCTAAGTAATGAACCTTCCATAAAAACACAGAAAAACTGGTTGAGAAATTTCTGGACAGCTTAACACAGGGAAGCTGCCTGTAGGATATTATGCCCCCACTCCACAAGAACCTGGGACCTTTCTAGATCTTGCCTTACATCTCTTCATCTGGCTGTTTACTTGTATCCTGTAAAATATCCTTTGTGACACATAGTAAAGGTGTTTCCCTTTGTTCTAGCAAATTAATTCAAACCAAGAGGAGTCATGGGAACTCCGATTAATAGCAGGTTGGTTAAGATCACAGAAAAAAATAACCTAGAGCTTGCAATCAGAATGTGAAGTGAAGCAGAGGTCTAGTGGGACTGAGCCCTCAATCTGCAGGATCAGATGCAATTCCCTTTTTTGTTTAATTGTTTCTGAATTAGAGGATACCCAGCTTGTGTCCCCTGAAGAATAGGTTGATTGCTTGGTGTTGTGGGAAAAACAATCTCCATACTTTGGTCACAATAGTCATTTTTTTTTTTTTAATTTTTATGTGGTGCTAAGTACCTCACATGTATTAGGTAAGCGCTCTACCACTGAGCTACAGTCCCAGCCCTACAACAGTCTTCTATGTTTACATGTTGAGTGAGAATACAGAAACTAGGTTTGGCCAGGTACAGTGGCGTATGCCTATAAGTCCAGCGGCTGGGAAGGCTGAGGTAGGAGGATCAGAGTTTAAAGCCAAAGCCAGCCTCAGCAAAAGTGAGGACCTGTCTCTAAATAAAATACAAAAAAGGGCTGGGAGTGTGGCTCAGTGGTTGAATGCCTCTGGGTTCATTTCCCAGTACAAAAAAAAGGGAAAAGAAACTGGATTTCATTTTTCCCATATTCTCAAAGTCAATTTTATTTCTATTATATACTAGCAATGAACTGATGAGTATCATTTCAAGAAGTACCTGCCCCCAAACAAAAGCAAAAACCTCAGAACTACTTAAGACTTAGTATTGTTAAGAATTAGTTCTCCTCCATTTGATGTACAGACTCAAGGCAATCCTAATCAAAATATAAGCAAGCTTTCTGTAGACACTAACAAGCTGATTTTAATTTTATATGAAAATCCAAACAATTCTATCCTAGAGTAACAGGGTTGGAGGACTCCACAGTCAAATTTGAGACTTGCTATGATGCTGTGGTAATAAACATGAGAATGTGGAACTGGTGAAAGGATAGACACACAGATCTGTGAGGATGTTAGCCCAGAAAGAGACCCAATCAACAGTCCATTAATTTTTGACAAAAGAGCAAAGGGAATTCAATAATCTTTTTAATAAATGGTGTCAGAACAAATGGATACCTATATATAAATAATGAATCTTGATACATCCCTAGCATATCATATAAAAGTCAACTCAAAAGTGATCACGGGCCTAAATGTAAAACTATAATGTTTTTAGAGAAGAACAGGAGAAAAATCTGTGTGATTGTGAATTAGGCAAATAATTCTTACATACAATACCACAGCATGATTTATAAAAGAAAAAAATATTGATGAACTGGATCTCATAAAAATGAAAACCTTTTCTTCTACAAAAGACAGTATTAAGAAAATGAAAAATAAGCTACAAACTGAAAATACTTGCTAATCACATATCCAACAAAAGACTTGTATCCAGAATAAAGATCTCAAAAGAAAAAAATACCAACCCAATAAAAAGTAGGCAAATGATCTAAATAGATACTTTAACAGGGAAAATATTCAGATGGCAAATAAGCTTAACATTAGTAGTTACAACGGAAATGCAAATTACAACCACAATGAGATACCATTTATATACCTTATAGGATGAGGATTAAAAAAAAAAAGAACTAATAATATCAAGTTCTGGCAACATATAAAAAACCTGGAACTCTCACACACTGTTGGTGGGAATACAAAATGGTACAGTCATTTTGGAAAACAACTGGGCATTTATAATAAAAGTTAAATATATATGTACATTCTACCCTGCCAACCTCCTTCTAAATATTTACCCAAGTAAACTAAAAATTCATATAAAAAACCTTTGTCTAAATATTTATAATAATATATTCCTCCCAACAACCAAAATAAACTTCAAAGTGAAAAAGGATAAAATAAAAAACCATAGTACATCTATATAATGAAATGTTAGTGATAACACCAACTACTGATTCCTGCAACAATATTAATGAATCTTAGACACATTTTTCTAGGTGAAATAAGTGGATCTAAAAGACTATATGATTCTGTTTATATGAAATTCTGGGAAAGGCAAAACTATAACCGTTTAGTGGTTTCCAGGGATTCAGGGAAGGTGTAGAAGCTGATTAGTATCACAAGGGAGTATTTTTTAGGACAGTATTACTGTTCTGTATGGCATTATGGGGGTAGATACATGATACCATACATCTGTCAAAATCCATAAAACTATATTTAAAAAAGTGAACTTAGCTGTATGTGAATTTAAGAAGAAAAAACAGAATGTTGGGGAATCCTAGACTGAGTGAAGATGATGAGAAATCTAATGTTGTGTAACTTCACTAAAGCAGGGTGGAGAAAAGGAATCCTAAGTACCTTTGGAAAACAGCAATTTCATGCAATACTACAAGGCTGAAAACAAAAAGAAAATAAAACATTGCACTAAAATTAGGTAAATTTATTTCTCACAGGGGTACTCATTATCAACTCTGAACCTGCTTCACATGTACATTAGAGCTAAACAAACATGTAAGCCTAGTTTCTGTCATAGAAAGAATTACAAATAAGCAAAGAGGGGGAGGCTAAAATGAACCCTGTGGTTATAGATTAGTCAGTGATGTTATTATGAATCCATTCATTTTAGTGTACATGTATAGATATAGAAATAAGGACGTATACATACACATATTTCCTAGTTCTATGTTGAGGCCATACAAGTGTGACCCTGGTAGCAAATAGCATAATCTAGTGCCCAGTTCTTGGTTTCTAAATAGTATTTTCCAATAAAAAGGAACAGGGCTCATTGGAAAAATGGCTGATTCTGAAAACAAGATGAAAAATTGAGTATAGATAATCCAGTAGTGCAAGAGAGGAAGGTGCAAAAGCGGGGGTAGAGGGCATGTTCAAAGGATACAGAAAACAAACTGGAAGAGCTCCCAATGGCTAAAGTTGGGACAATCTGAATAATATAATAATGATAGTAATGAATTATAACCTCCCCCAGTTACCATGAGTCTATATTGATGTAAATAAGGGGGAAGGCACAAAATATCCTTATAGAAAAAAAAAAAAGTTAATAAAAGTAGAAGGGATGAGAGAAATAGAAAATTCCCATGAGAATACCATAGTAATAATTACTGTGGTATAATTCACTGGTGAATATAGGTTGAATATCCCAAATTTTAAAAATCTGAAACTTGGGAACAGACACGTTACTTAAAAGTTCTGGATTTTGGATTTTCCAATTAAAGATGCTCAATTGGCTAAGTCTATATAAATATTCCAAAACCAGAAGAACTCTGAAATCTCACATTTCTAGTTCTATGCATTTTGGATAAGGAACACTTGACTTGTACTAAAATCAGTGGGCAAAACTTACAGGGAGATACTTACATAGCTTCCAAGCATCTTCTTTAAAAAACCAACTACTTTGTTGGTTATAACATGTGACCACAAATTCTTTGATAGTCTTCCCCTTAAATGTAGGCTGCACTTAGTGAAATCATTTCTAAGGAATGCAGTATACAAAGAGAAAAATTCTACTGTGGAGACAAATTAGTACTTCAACCAACTGATCAAAAGTTAATATTAGGGCTGGAGATGTGGCTCAGCAGTAGCGCGCTCGCCTGGCATGCGTGCGGCCCGGGTTCGATCCTCAGCACCACATACCAACGAAGATGTTGTGTCCGCCGAGAACTAAAAAATAAATATTAAAAAAATTCTCTCTCTCTCTCTCTCTCCTCTCTCACTCTCTTTAAAAAAAAAAAAAAAAAAAAGCCTTTAAAAAAAAAAAAAGTTAATATTACCAGTAATAAGTCTACTGGTATATGTTTCCTGATATGATGTAGCAAGAGGGGCACAATAAATCACTGCAGGATTTTTTCCCCAAAATTGATGACCTCTATCTAACAAACCCCAAATGAGGGATATTCTATAAGAAGTCAGATCCCTACTCTTCAAAAGTGTCAGATACAAAAAGCTATGAAACACAAGGAAACAGAAACAATTAAATGCAATGTGGTATCTGGATTGGATTCTACAAAAGGAAAGGAATATAGGTATTAAAAAATGCCTGAGTCTGAATAAAATGTATAATTCACTTAATAGTTTTATACCAATGTATTTCTTAGTTTTGATAACTGTTATTCTGCTTATATAATATACTAGGAATACAGGAAGCTGAATAAAAGGTATCGGAAACATCTTTACAACGTCTAAGTCTAAAGCTATTTGAAAATAAAAGGTTAAAACTGATCTATTAAAAATGTATATATAGTGCTGGGGTGGTAGCTCAGTGGTAGAGTGCTTGCCTAGCACACTGAGTGGCACTGGGTTCAATCCTTAGTACTATATGAAAATAAGTAAAAATAAAGGCACTGTGTCCAACTACAACTAAAAAAATAATATTTTAAAAATGAATATATGTTTTTATTTGTATCGAGGAAAAATATACTCTATATAATAATTTGGATGGTTCAATTAGAGTTGATATTTTTAGTTTATACTTTTCTAACTTACTTATAATGAGCATGTTTTACCTGTGTAATACATTTTAAAAAATGACAACATATATACTCTTTAGTAATCTGCTTCTGTCCATGAAGAACATTCTTCCTATCTCAGTAAAAAAATACATCTATTTTCTTTCTTAATGAACAGCTGTATGTAGTTGAATGAAAGTACCTTAATTCATATCAAATATACGTTTACCCTATCATTTGTGAATCTGCCTTCACATCTTCATTAGTCTTCTGACACTGTTAAAATATTTTCAGTTTGTTTTGTTATTTTATATAAATCTATTTAACCTTTTCTTTATTATTTTTGGCCTTAAAAGTCTGCTATTAAAACCCCCTGTGCACACTAATGTTATATAAAAGCAAAGGTGGTAAATTATATTACTTTTGTAATTTTCCCCTCCTTGCTTCCTATGGAAAGAGCTCCCATCCAGTCTGCTGACGTTGGGCTTGTCCTTGTCTGTGCTGTGTCCAATGGAACACAAGTAGACATGTTGTTCACCATAGTCAAGCAGACGCTTTAAAAAGCATTCCCTTTTTCCTGTTGTCAAAGGCTCCTCTCAGAGGTGCTGCTGCTCCTTGGGGCTGGGATTCACGAAATAGACAGCATGTGAAGAAGAGCCATGGGCAAGTGACTTGCAGCTGACAAAATGTAACTTATATAAATGAGGAAGAAATGTGTGTTCTAAGATACTGAGATTTTGTGATTGTTACTGTAGCAACACAAATAAATACAACAACCATTTATATTTCCTCTTTCACAATGCTTACCACTTATTTTCATTTTGGAATAAATGGCTATTTGGAGACTGTAGAATTTCTGAGTCCAAACTTTTCCTGTCCAAGCTTAGTTTAATACAGGTTATGTTTGATGTATATAGGAGATATTATTTCTGGTGAATATGTCAAGAGTACTCACTTTAAGCAAGGAAATTTATGGGGATTCTGGGGTCACAACCCAAAGCAACTGCTGTAGTGTGAATCTTTTATTATTACCTTAAAAATAATTTTTACTTGTCTCTAATCTGTGAGCAAAATTAATACCTAAGAAAGCATTCCATGTTTCACTTCCTTGTTACATATCCACCCCACTGCCGTGTGCTCTAGTAAGAGCATCATAGCAGTGAAGTAGCATGTTAACAGGCTTTGGCAGCAGACACATGATCAAATCTCAATTCTACCAGTTTCTTAAAAACTGTGATGTTTGGCAACATTTAACTTCTCTCTGGTATCTGTGGGAATAAAATTCCACCTCACTGTAGAAGAATTAATAATGTATATAAAGAATCTAGAACTGCCCATACATAATATAGAACTTAAAAAACAGTACCTCAGAGGAAAGGTCAATATCAGAATTATAGAATTATTGATACCTGCATATATTGGTACCTGAAATACATGACTATGGATGAAAGTTCCAAGGGGAAATTTGAAAAGTAGTCAGAAAACCAGGTGGTGAATAAACCAAAGAAGTATTTTGGGTGAATGAGCAGTCAAAAGTGGTACATACTTCACAGAGGTGAAATCAAACAAAAAAGAGACTACTGGATCTGCCAAGTGTGTGTTTTGGAATGTGGGTATGTACCTGGTATGTGAGTTTGCATGGTATGATGGTTACAATAGCCAGATTTGACTGAAAGCTCAAAAAGCAGTCATCTGATAATGAAGGAAAAAGGAAACTAAAGCACTATATCTAAATTCAAACAAAAGTATTTTACCAGAGTACATATCAGGTGGTTTCCCTATAGATCTCATTTTAAAAAAGCTTGTAAAGAACTGAAGCCCTCTCCATAACTTGGAATGTGTTGTAGAGGTAGGATGGGGATCGTAGAGAGGGCTACAAATCTGAAGGAAAAAATAGAAATTTGATCTGCTAAAAGAACAAGTTTTCACAAATGGACAGTGCTCTAAGTTGGCCTCTATGTAACAGTAGATAAGAACCAATACTGCTGCCTTCTTACATACTATAAAAAAAATTTTTCCTATTTTGTTCCTTCAAAAGGACACTAGAGTTTATTCAACTGTTGGAAAGGATAAAAATAAGTCCAAATCATGACTACAATTATACTGCCTCTGTAGTCTTTTCTGAATAAGAGGGAAACAACAACATCATTATTATTATTATTATTATTATTATTATTATTTTGGTACCAGGGATTGAACTCAGGGGCACTCAACCACTGAGTCACATCCCCAGCCCTATTTTGTATTTTATTTAGAGATAGGGTCTCACTGAGTTGCTTAGCGCCTTGCTTTTGCTGAGGCTGGCTTTGAACTCACAATCCTCCTTTTCCAGTCTCCCGAGCTGCTTGGATTACAGGTATAAGCCACCACACCCACTAGAGGGAAACATTTTTTGTCCCACAGAGGCAAACTACTTAGATATAATCTGAAAGTTCTCTGCCTTTTTTTTTTTTTTAATTTTTTTTTTTTTTTTAGTTGTAGATGGACACAATACCTTTATTTTCATGTGGTGCCGGGGATCAAACTCAATGCCTCATGAATGCTAGGCAAGGGCTCTGCCCACTGAGCCACAACCCTGTCCCCTCTTCTGCTGTTTTTAGTAATCAAAAGGACTTATTTTTTGATCGATCTGCTATGTATGCTTTAAACTATTTTCTTTAGTAAGTGCTGTTTTTTAAATTTTATAACCATGCTTTTGCTGGAGACTTCTTAAAAGAGAATTGTTTCTAATTTTAAAAAGGGTTAAGCATCCTTATGAGTACTTTAAAACTGAGAATATTTAAATAATGCATAGTTTAATTTATATTTTAAAATACATTTAAATAAGAATGCAGCTTTTATACTTTTGTTTAAAATTATAACTTAAAAATACTTAAAAAGAAAGTCACTGGTTGATAGAGAACAAATAAAGTCACTCCACTCCTTTGCAACTTTTCCCCTAATCCCAGAATATTTCTGCCATTGCTCATAGCTTAGATAATAATTTATTAATACAGTGACAGCTAAAAATATTTTAGAAAGAAAGAGACTGATCTGCTGAAATATGAAATTGCTCAAGGAAAAAAAAAAACATTTATGTTTCAGACCACTGTGGTTACAAAGTACTTTCAGAGAAATAATCTAACTTGACCCTTAGAACAACACTTTAAGTAGATTGTGGAATCCTATTTTACAAAGGAGAAAACTGAGGTTCAGAAGATTAATAGGTTCTCTGAAAGTCACAGCAAGGGTGGAGCAAGACACCAAGCTTTATCTTCCAAATTCAATCTGTTTCTTTGACTTTATCATGAATTTGAATAATCCTGGGGTAAAAAGTAGAATATTGTCACCAATTTAAAACATTTTATAACTTCATACATCTTTATTTTCATTTATTTCTGTTTGTCTTAGCCATTTTCATATTAAAATCTTAAAACTCTATGAGGCATGTGGGAACAAGCCTATAATCTCAACAAACAGGGAGGGTGAGGCAGAATTGCAAGGGTGAACACCCAGCCTGGGCACCTTAGGGAGACCCTGCCTCTAAATGAATGAATGAATGAATGAATGAATAAGCCAGCCAGCCAGCCTGGGCACCTTAGGGAGACCCTGTTTCTAAATAAACAAACAAATAAATAAATATCAGACTGGGGATGTAGCTTAGAGGCAGAACGCCCCTGCTTTCAATCCCCAATACAAAAATAGGGTACATTTATTTTGATGTCAAAACCATTTAAAAATGGTTTTGTCTACATGTCACAGATTTTGGTAAGTAGAATTTTCCTCATTCAAGAACTATAACTATTTTAAGGTTTCTGTCAGTAAAAAGGTATTAAGTTACTATTTTGAGTAAAGAAAATATTGGCCATTGATATATTTACTTTATTATACATAAACTTAATAAAATTTAACATTTAATGTTAATACACATATCTGATGCTCTTGAACATGAACAATACTACTCATGAAAAAATTTGTAAATAATCTAGCTAGTTGGTTGGAGCAAAATACAAACATAGCAAAGCTGCATATTAAATCTCCTGTGAGGAAACTGCATGAAAGAAAACTACTTTATTATTAAAGACTGACCCATAATCTCATTAGTCATTTCACATGCAACTTATTAAATAAAGAAGTTTTAGTAAGATCCATCAATTCTGGGGGATAGTGGTGGTGGAATTCAAGGCAAAGATCCTGTTATCAGTTGTAAAACACATTTGGCAGAATTTGTGGACATACTCAACCCATAACAATCTAAGTAAATGGATTATATGTACCTGTTCTTCATTAGACGAACCTCTCTCTTTCGTGCTGCTTCTTCAGCAGGCTGTGTAGGAAGTGCTGGGGAGGATGCCATAACTACTCCAGGGGCAATGGTGCTAGTAGGTGCTGTGCGAATCTGATATGTTTGTACATCTCCTGAGGCAGCTGAAAAGAATGGTGAGCAAGGTGTAAGGCACAGAAGTGAAGTGACTTGATTCAGCTGTGTGTTAATCATCAGTCTAAACATATTTTTTGAATTAGAAAAGAAACAATAAGGAACAGATGATTCTGGCTAAAATGTTGAAAAAAAAAATCAGCACTCTTTGGGTCATTACTGAGAAATAAACCCCAGTTTAATGTACTTATTAGTATAGACACTCAGGTGAAATACATCTAAACCTATGTCTGCTGGGTCTTATATTTATCTTTCATTGGAATGTAGTTCTATTCTGTTAACATGCTTACCAACCTTAAGTCTAAAAGGGAAGTAGGGCACAGCTTGGATGATCTTCCTAGATAGAGTATAGTCCTCAATGTCTTCCTTTGATATTGGTAAATTCATATTAAAAAATTTCAAGTAGACTCTTGCCACGACATAAAAACGACCATGATTTTTCATAAAATAGCAAAATGGAAGAGAAAATAAAGCATTATGGTCAACTATTGTAAACTTCTAATTCAAACAAAACTGAAAGTATGAAAAAGTGTACTAATTTATGCCAATTATATTATTTGTAAACATTGTTTTAATATAAATGATAATGGCTAGATAAACTCTTAAGTTTTAATTTCCTAACTAAACAATCCACCATTTGTGAAAAGAAACAATCACTGTTTGTCAAATTTCTTCTAATATCAGCTTAATATGCTCTCCTAAGAATAAGGAACCTAACATTTGAGAGAATTTGAAGGTCTTTATATATAAAATTATTCATATTAAATATCAATATCAATTAAAATGTGTAGTTTGAGTGGAAAAGATTTATATACTAAACATGTTACCATCTTCAAACTGACGTTCAGAATTCAAATTCACTGACATCCTGCTTTACATTTTTTGAGTACCTGCATGTAAAGTGAAAAGGTGTTTTATTCCCATTAATAAGCAAAATATCTTTTTCAAATATTATTTGTTTCAAAACAGAATATATTCTGTAATTACACTAGGGCCCTTTAAATAAATTATGATTCTCTAGTTAGTGTTTTAGGATTATCCAAAGGTAATTATCCAAGGCAAAGGGATACAACTGCCACTACCTAACATAGGCAAAATGCATTATTATTAATGAAAATATTTTCAGAAACAAATTATTATTTCCTCAATCTACAAATTTCCAATCTGGCATAAATTATATTGTTGAAATATTCAAACAGACTCAACGAAAAATAGTCAATTCCTAGCCATATATTTCTGAAATAAATGTAACAAAAAAATTAAAATTAAAAAAATCTACTTTATAATTCCTCAAGGGTTTAACTACTACTTTTCCTTCCAAGACCGGTGGACTTGCATACTCGTGTGTGGCCTTTTGGAATATAATGTTGTTATACAAAATATAATAATTTCAGAAAAGAAGACCTAAGTTTCTTTTGAATAAAAACAAGAGAAACAGAATTGTGGACCTCCAAAATTCTTATGTGATTTAGCGCAATTTCATTTGATAAATGAAAAACAAACAAAAAGGCCCAGAATAATTGGATCCTGCTCAGTCACAAAGCAGATCCATTCAGAATTACATCTAAAAATCCATCTTTCCTGACTTCTGATTTCATTTTTTTGTTCTAACCTACCCTGTTTCTCCTGTTCCCAAACAGTAAAGGTGTTACAGATAGACACTATATTTTTAAATACTAAAAATAGTTGTTTTTATGCCATGACATTTTGGTCCAATTTTGGGATAATGGAAGAGTTCATGGAAAATATTATCTGTATCAAAGAAAAATTGACTACATTTTAGTTGTGCTTTATAATACGATACTTACTTTTTCTGAGTTTATAAAATTTTAATCTTTTAAAGAATTTACCACACCTGTGAATTCTGAATTCCCTTACCTTGAACAACAACTTGGTTGCTGGGCACTAAGATCTGCTGTCCATCAGTGGTCTGTGCATACTGTAGAATGGTAGTACCCGGCTGAGTGGCAGCTGCATTGGTCATGGTTAATGTTTGCAGACCCTGTACCCCATCGGTACCATTGTTAGCCAGCTGTATTGCTCCTCCCTGGGTAATGGCAACTAAAACCCAATGGATTTTATTGTTACAAGTTTAATTAATACCATGTAAGACCTTTAAGACACTCTAAATTCAATGTAGAATAATTTGTAAGGCATCATCTAGGAGAAATTATCACAATGAATCTTGGTATCCCCAAGTAGCTTTCTACTACTCTATGAACTGAATTACAATTTATAATATAATGCTGTTAATAATTTTTTAGAAACAGTGAGAAAATATCAAATTCCTTTTGGAATTATTTGGTTACAAGGATATCCTGCCTGTGATCCACACTTTACTTTATTTTAGTGTTTACCATATAATATATTGTTTAATATTTGTTGGGCAAAAACTAAATAAATTACTTGAGGGTAGGAAATGTGATTTTTCTTCTCTACCTTTAAAAATCTAGTCTTTATGCTCTCAGCACAATGGTGAGCCTGTAATAGGCACCCAATAAATGGTTATTTTAAAATGTAATCAATAGGGCTGGGGATGTGGCTCAAGCGGTAGCGTACTCGTCTGGCATGCGTGCGGCCCGGGTTCAATCCTCAGCCAGCACCACATACAAACAAAGATGTTGTGTCCGCCGAAAACTAAAAAAATAAATATTAAAAAAAAAAAATTCTCTCTCTCTTTAAAAATAATGTAATCAATAAAGCAGCTCATCAGTGCATTCCATTTATCTCTTCTAGCAATTCATAAAATATATCAAAAGTCTACTCAATTATCCAGGTGTGGTGCACACATCTGTAGTTCCAGCTACTTGGAAAACTCAGGCAGAAGGATCACTTGAGCTTAAGAGTTCAAGATCATCCTTGGCAACACAGAACCATCTCAAACAAACAAAAGCCCACTCAATGAAACAACTGAAAAATAGATGGAACTCAGCACAAGAAACCTCTTGTGGAGCTTAAAATTAGAACTCAAGATCATTATTTAGAAACAAAAACAACTAGTGTGATGGTGCACACCTGTAATCCCAGCAACTTAGGAGGCAGAGGCTGAGGCTGGAGGATCACAAGTTTAAGGCTAGCCTCATCAACTTAGCAAGGCACCAAGCAACTTACCGAGACCCTGTCTCAAAATCAAAAATAAAAAGGGCTGGGGATGTAGCTCAGTGGTTCAATACCCCTGGCTTCAATCCCTGATAAAAACTGAAATCACCTGTATGCTACAGTACATGGAAAAAGTTAATAGAAAGAGAAGCTATTCTTTTTCTTAGAAGACACAGATACTAACATTAAGAAATTTAATTCATTCACAATCTCCCTGTTAAGGGTCAGGTTTTCCAGAAAGAAGAGGAGTAAAAAAAAAAAAAATCACAGTCACAGTATTACATATAAAATCACATAACGGTTTTAACTGAATTAAGAGACAAGTAAAAAATATGAGATCAACAGATCCGACTCAAATATAGTACTGTCCATTAGAAGGGAATTAGTTTGATATCAACTGCCTGTAAGCTCTGGGAAACTATAATATACTAAGTCATCAATCAGTACATGTAAAGCTGATTATTCACTACTCAAATGATTAGTTTAGCAAAATAATACTTGTGAACATTAAGACATTGGCATTTATAATCCATCCACTTTAGTAAATCTCAGACAAGGGGAAATACTGGAATATATAAGAATTAATCTAATTCTGTAAGATTACTTGAGAGAATCAGAAGGTTAACAAAATTAATCTACAATTTCACATACAGAGTTAATATGCAAATTCTATTCTGTTTAACATATTACTTTCTTTTTGGTTACAGCCATGAATTCAATGTGGGAGGAAGGAAAAAAAAAAACTATACTTGGAAAAGGAAAAAAAAATACTACACTTGAAAATATTTGGGCTAGGGCTGGGGATGTGGCTCAAGCGGTAGCGCGCTCGCCTGGCATGCGTGCGGCCTGGGTTCAATCCTCAGCACCACATACCAACAAAGATGTTGTGTCTGCCGAGAACTAAAAAAATAAATAAATATTAAAAATTCTCTCTCTCTCTCTCTCTCTCTCTCTCCCTCTCCTCTAAAAAAAAAAAAAAAAAGAAAGAAAATATTTGGGCTATAGTCCAAGTTCTGTTACTAAATCATTACTTGATTCTCTTATCTCTTCTGTAAAATAAACACATCTAATTGTAGCCACAAAATATAATTGCTGTAAGCATTAAATAAGGTCATGTATATCAAAGTACTTTCAAAACTGAAGTCTGGTCCTACTGAACATATTTTCCTATATAACATTGATTCATACATTTGATTATTCCAAAAGGATTTGAGAGTTTCAATAAAACACAACTGAAAAGATAGAAGTCAAAAAACTGTTATGTCTCTAGGTTTACATAATGATCTACTAGAAAAATCTAGACTTAAGGAAATACAATAAATAAACTTAGTTGAGATTCCATACAACATGTAAATGTATAAGACAACATGTGTATGTAAACAGAAGGAACAAAGGGATATTTCACCTTACTATTGAAGAGGAACATTTTAAGTTTTATTAACACTCTAACACTTTACCACTTGAATTGTGACATGTTCATTTTTTGAGCTAAGAATTATAAATGTTGTTGTAAATGTATTAGTTATATTGTTCCTTAATGAAAAATCAACTAGTTCTATCAAAAACTGTGTGTGCACATACAGAGAAGAAATAAAAATAAAGCTTTAAAAATCTCAAAATGTTAATCTCTTGAAATTATTTTTGGTAGCTGGAAAAGGGTGTGCAAAATTAGACATTTAGGGGGATAATGGGAGTTCTCTAAATTTCACTTCCGTCTTTCAGATTTCTGGTATGTCTGTTTCCTAAAAAGCATACTTTCTAGTTCAAGTGAGAACTAGAAAGTCCTCCAGTAGTGAATCTGTTACCAAAGGGAATGTTATACCCCAGGATGCTAAAGTAGGCAAAAATAAAAGTCATGTGTTAATGTTGTAAAATCACATCTTGAATAAAGATGTTTACCTGGACACTTAGCCAAAAAAAATACACACACACACAGGGAGGTATAGATATGTACCTCTTTGCATCTGTCAACAAGAAACTTAAGGAAAAAAAGAATAACTAAGCTTACTGAGTTTTAATAGTAAACCAGTAGCTTGGTCTGACTATCAAAAATTTTAGCTCTGAGAGAGCTAAAAAGTTTGCTACTTGAAAAATCTGTTTTTAAGACAGAATGCAAATTACTGTTAGGCAAACTGACATTGGATTAAAAAACAAAAAGTAACCTAGGTGTCAAGCATTAGGCACACTAAAAGGCAAAGGTATTGAGTAAATAAAAGAGTACCATTCACACAAATGCATTTGAAAATGCAAAATTCGAAAGTACTTTCCGATGAAAGTTAAGAAAAAGTAAGAGATAAGAAGAGACCTCTAAGTGCCAGATAGAGACATCATGAAATGAAAATTTGAATAATTTTGTAATAGAAACCTTTGCTTTCTGTGAGCCAAAAAACCAAGTATCCAGTTAATTTTCCTTGTGTTTACATAATCTTAATTTGCTATACTACCTTTTACATGAAAATAATAATTGAATGTGCTAGCAGACTACAACAAAGTCAACCCCACCCCCCCTTGAAACATTATTAAATATGAATTTTTTAAATGCAACTTTTGGAAGGTAAGATAAAGTATTAAAATAGATGAATAGTAAGAGCATCTTTGGCCTTAAACATAGTCAAGGTATAATTTTTTTTTCCTTTATCTGAAAAAACTCATGTTATTCTTGAATATTACGTGAAAACTAAAATCTTTTTTTGCTGCTGGTACTGGAAATTGAATCCAGGAACCATACATTCTAGGTAAGCACACTTATCACTGAGCTACATTCCCAGCCTGAGGACTAAAACCTATAGAGGTTCATTTAGTTCTTCAAAAAACTTCAGATTATGCATCCGCATAAAACAAAGGAACGTGTAAATAGCTCACATAATTGAGTAATACTAAATAAAACTCTGAAGAAAATACTCCTATTATATATAGACCTCTGCATATTAAGCAATAGAGGAAATAAAGTGGCAGTAAGAATGAGAAAAAAATTGGAAATTACATAATTCCTTTAAAGAGACTAAAACATTAACTTTTCTCTTTACAAAACAGAAATATCTATTACTCACTATACTGTCCACTGCTAGTTTGATAAATCGGAGTTGGCACTGTTACAGTGGTGATGGCAGGGGCTGAAGTCTCCTCTTCAGACTTCTCTTCTTCAATCCTTGGCACTCCTGGTGCATCAGAAGATAAATCATTCAGAATTTTCCTAGAAAAATAGAGAACTATCTTAATTAAAGGTAAAATTTACTGTCTAAATACAAATAGTAGTTAAAGATTAGATAATTGGCAGAAAGGTGGTTAGAACAGAAATTTAAAAATTGTTTTTATTTTATACTCAACTTCAGACAATTTACAGTTATCACTACCATTTTATCCTGTTTGTTTCAGCTTATTTATTTTCCTATCCATGAGAGTACTTATCTGTTAAGGTTCTGTCACTTGAAAATTTGATAAGCACAACTTCTATGTTTTTCAGCTAGATTGCTGCTAAAAATATCAAGCCAAATGAGACCAAGAAGAGTGCTTTTCAAGTACTTCCTCTGGATATAAATTTATCACTATAAAGATAGAAAGTTGCTCCAATAAAAAAATGCATCTTCTATTATCAATTAATTCCTATTTCTCCAGCCTTACACATATATATTAAGAACTTTAGTAGATACCGTACTATAATCAAGACACAGAGGCTAGATTTCAGGAATTCATAAACTTAAACTAAAGGTGCCCTAGTGGGGAGTTTGATTGTAAGTGAAGATGTCATTATCTTTAATAACTCTTTCTCTGGACTTCCCAAGTAGATTTCCCAGATAGAAGTCAAATAACTATTACGTCTCTAGGTTTACATAATGATCTACTAGAAAAATCTAGACTTAAGGAAATACAATAAATAAACTTAGTTGAGATTCCATACAACATGTAATTTTAATCAATTAAAAGCACCTTTTAATTGATCATTAAGGTGTTACTATTTAAATGACCTTTACTACAATGTAGGCTACAAGCTAATTAAGAAAAATTAGGATATTTTTCAATAAAAAACTCATGTTAAAAGGTCTATAGCTAATATTTGCCTAAAATTTATAGAGAAGCTATATGCATACCTGGCTGGATCTGCTTCAGGATTGAAGGTGTTATATATACTATCATGAGTTATACTTTGAAGTGAAAATCTAACACTAGTTATATTTAAAAACAATAGAAACTATTAGCATAAAAGCATACAACATACATCTAGTATCATAAAAGTTAAGCCCTCAAAATCAACTTATTTATATTTACTTAGGATCCTTAATCCAAATGTGGGGATAGAGAAAGGGGTTGGCTTAGTAGCTAAACAAGTGGGAGCAGGGAGTGACAACCACCTCTTCAAAAAAACTGGCATATACATAAATAGAAATGTTAGACTAATAAAAAGGAAGATAATTATAAGTCATTAAACTCTAAATTATAATTCATTAAACTCTAAGGTAAATTTATCAATATTTTTGGAATTGTCCTTCCTGCAGATGTTTCTACATATGACGAATGGTTTTGGTCTACCTTGGAGATAAAGCATGGACTAAGCAACATCTATAGCTGAAAACAAAAAGTATAGTATGGTGCCTCTAAAAATAGAGAATGTTAGCAAAGCATCACCCTAAAACAACTATTAAATAGTTATCTGCTAAGTACCATGGCATAAAAATGGCTTGTAAACATGTAGCCACGTAGATAAATAACAGCCTCAGAACTGACATGTAACTAGAAAATCCAGTAACTATCAAATGTATTTTTTTTTAATAAAAAAGCAGCACCCAGCAGTCTACAAAAACAGAACCAGAAAAAAGTAGTGTTTATCCAGAAATGCTCAGAGTTAAGAACAATTTATTTTATAAGACAAGCTTATTCCATATGATAAACTTATTTGGGAAGTAACTTGAGATAAAGATAAATCACCTATAATACTGGCTTGATCAGTAAACCAATCTTCTGAAATATCTTTACCTGCAACTATCTAAGGCTTCCTGTACATCTTTGATTCCAAGTTCTAATTATTAAATTTCATACCTGTAGGAAGGTCTCCTTGAAAGAATCTCCCTTCGTTTTTGAGAATCAGTTACACTATCCACTGACTCTTGTGAATCTTCGCTTTCTGCAATAGTTGAAATCTGAAAATAAAGAAGAACTTGATCTTGATAATCAAATTTAGTTTCCAAAAAATTTCATTAACTTTAAGGTTGAATACAAAAGAATACATATATTTAAGTCTTATACATGGTTAGGTTTTTAATGGGAGACAACTGCAACAACCACTCTCCCTTCCCCTTTACTTAACTTATAGAATATTTAAATTGAATTTAGAGAAACTAAAATATTTGTCCTGAAAACATCTGTTTTTAATTTCTTTCAAGACTCCATGTAATCAATCCTGAACTCATCAGTATTATTTGTCAGTTTTTTCTTGTCAGCTGTTAGGATAAGACTGCCAACTTAAACAAGGTTTCTGACATTAGGGAAGGAATGACTAAATATTTGCTCAGAAGTCTATATAGAGACTATACAAACATTTCCCCTTTAACTCTGATGCAAACACTTATGCACTACTTAAAATTGTACAAATAAAATTAATGATCCCTCACCACATTCCCCAGTTGTTTCTAGCAAGTTAGGGAAAAATCCTGTTTCATATAGACATGTTTAAAAGTTGGCATTCTACAATTATTTTTTAAGCTAAAATCCAAGGTAAAGAATCATGCATTTCTGGTAAGCATCCCTAGACTGAAAATAAATGAAGATATGTGAATAAAGATTTTACATGGGATAATAGAAAAAAGAATTTACTGAAAATTTACTATGTGTCAGGTGCTATACTAAAGCACTTGCATATATTCATATATAGTACATTACTTAGTATAGTAACATCAGGCACCAGATAGTTACTAGTACTATATCCATTTTATAGATAAAAGAATTAAAGCACAAAGAGGTTAGGTAACTCACCCAAGTAACAAAGCTATGAAGAAGTAAAACTCCTGTTAATACTTAGCATCTCTGTTTTAGACATCCTTACCAGCATCAAAATCTTGGTGGTTCCTTCCAGTCTCATTCCAGACTATTTCAGTCTGAAACCAGTACTGTCAGAGTAACAACCCAGTAGCATTTTTAGACTGTTTCTAAACTAGAAGTTCTCTCACCTAAATGTGCTTGTCTGTCAAATTCATATTTACAGACTTCTATAGGCTAAACTGTAGGGGTCACATATTCTTTTCCGAAAGAAGTGCACATGATGCTATCAGAATTAGAATTAGATTTAGCCAAGACAAAGGGATCTGTGTGGGCTAGGTCCACATCAAAATATATGACCATGGCAATATGAAAAATCTTAAGTACTTCAAAGATACTTGAGAAATTCCAAAGATATTCTGTATGCTGTCAGAGCCTAAGGGTTCTAGAGAATAGACATTCACTTTACAAAGAAATCAGTTAAATCTAGTAATGCTTTGTAAAATACACCTATAGTAAAGTAATATGTCCATCAAACTTTAAAAGTATGTGAAGCCTAGTTTGAAAGACCTAAGAATCAGCAGGCAACAATTAATGGATCCAGAAATGATGGGCAAGGCTGAATTCAATCTATAATTCTCAACAGAGTAATAATGCTACAAAGTACTACAAAGTACTGCCAAAGGAACATGAAGGAAAATTTCCCAATTATTAGTTGTAGCTGCTGTAACTAGCCCACTCAACACAGCATCTGCATAAACTTTTTCATAGATAACGGATCTGTGAACAGGTCCTAGCAGAGAGTCAGAAATTCAAGGAACAAGACTAAACTCAAAGTGGACGGTACTGATAAACAGTTGTTACCTTTATTAATACTGCACTCAGAATCTACTTAGTTCCTCTGTGGCTTTCTTTCTTTGCCCTCTGCTTTACTTATATATGCCCATTCTTATATAATGACCTTTTTAAAAAAATTATTTTTATTTGTTCAAATTAGTTACACATGACAGGAGAATGCATTTTGACACATCATACATAAATGGAGTATAACTTCTCATTCTTCTTGTTGTACATGATGGAGAATTACACTGGTCATGTAATCATATATACACATAGGGTAATAATATCCAATTCATTCTACTATCCTTTCTACCCCCAATATCCCTTTCCCCTCCCTTCATTCGCCTCTGTCTAATCCACCACGGCCCCAATCCCTTATTATGAATTAGCATCTGCATATCAGAGAAAACATTCAGCCTTTGGTTTTGGGGGATTGACTTATTTAGCTTAGAAGGATAGTCTCCAGCTCATCCATGTACCAGTAAATGTCATAATTTCATTCTTCTTTATGGCTGAGAAATAGTCCATTGGGTATATATACACATTTTCTTTATCATTTATTTGTTGAAAGACACTGTGTTTGGCTATTGTGAATTGAGCTGCTATAAACATTGATGTGGCTATGTCCTTTGGGTATAAACTGAGGAGTGGAATGACTGGGTCAAATGGTGGTTCCATTCCAAGTTTTCTGAGGAATCTCCATACTGCTTTCTGTAGTGGCTGCACCAATTTGCAGCTCTACCAGCATGTATGAGTGTACCTTTTCCCCCACATCCTTGCCAACATTTATTGTTACTTGTGTTTTTGATAATTGCCATTTTGACTAGAGTGAGATAAAGTCTCAGTGTAGTTTTGATTTGCATTTTTCTAACTGCTAGAGATAAAACCATATCTTAAGGACATATAGTAACATAGGAGGACTTTCTTCCAAGCTGAAACTTATTAAAGCAAGCTATATAAACCACCCACATAATAATTTTGAAATGATGTTGCTTTTTTATATGTGGCCTTTGATTCCCTCCCCCTCAAAGTGAATTGTGGCCCTTAGTAGAAATTTTGCCCTTCTCTGATCTAAATTACATGGTAAAGACAGAAATAAAAACATATTAAAGCAATTTTAGCAATTTTTTCAGGATATTTATTAACTATTATCTAAAATAATTTATCTTTAGTCCTTCAGTAGTAGTCTGTTTTAATAATTCATTTTGTAAATCTTTGCTAAATTTACATTATCTTTGGACAAACAGATACTAGATCCAAGAATTTTAATATATATATAGAAACAGAATTCAAAATGTTCTTTAATAGCCACAAATTCTCCGTGATAACTTCAAGCTGTGAAGTATCTGTTTATCCCCTACTTCATTCACAGTTTAGTTAATGCCAACAACGTATAGAAACAATATTCTAACTTCTGTTTTTGCAGTTTCATTTGTTTCTGTCACTAAAAAACGATGTTGCACTGAATGGCAGACACCTGGAATCCCAGCAACTAAGGAACCTAAGGCAGTAGGATCAGATGTTTCAGGCCAGCCTCATTAATTTGGCAAGACGTCTTAAGATAAAAAAACAAAAAAGGGCTGGGAATGTAGCTCAGTGATAAACCCGGTATTGGATATTGGGTTCAATATCCAATACTGCAAAAACCAAAATTCCCAAATAAATGAAAATGGTGCTTTCCTTTCCTTACAGGGAGTATTTAGATTACTGAACTGCAAAGATAAAAGATTAAAAAAAAAAAAAGTCAATTCAGATAGACAGAATTAACTTACCACAATTTAGTGACTAACTCTTTAATATAAACAAAATAGTGACCATTCAATATAACATAATGAATGTAACACTTCCTACCCTAAATGAAATCAAACCACCATGTAATGTACCAATGGTAAGAGTGCAGCCTAATGTCAACTATGGGCTTTGGGCAATGTTGTAAATGTAGGTTCAGTTTTAACAAATGTACCCATCTGGTGGGGAAAGTTAACATGAGGAAGGCTATACAGTGGGGAGGGTATTCTATTTTCCATAATGTTATTGTGAACCTAAAACTGCTCTAAAAAACTTAAATCCTTAGAAACAAAAATTATATTGAACCCATACTTGAGAATAAAAATCATATCAAAAATCCATTTTATAGTTATTAATTATAGTTCAATATAAACTTCACAGATTTAAAACAACCATATAATTCCAACTAGAAGTATCACAGGTAATCTCATTCTAAAGATAGTATAACTTCCTCTGTCCCTCACCTCTTGCCATCTCTCTTATTAATCTCTTCCTGAGTTCCTTTGATACGTCTTTCATTTTGGCTACTTCTGAAAGTCAAGAAATTTTCAAAACACCAAGTCACTACTTATAGACATAAAGCTTTAGCTTCATATTTCTCAACTTTGATTTATGTTTATATAAATATATAAATTTTAAAAGTATCTACAAATAAGTATATAAAAGTATTTATATAAATATATTTATAATATATAATATAATCTTTTAAAAAGATTATAAAAGTGATTCAGAAATATGATTCTGGGCTTAGGTTATTTAAATGTTGATTTAATGTTTGCTAGTTTTGAAAAGGGGAACTCAACTGAATATGTAGATAACAAAAGTTAAGTCTCAAAAGTACACTTTGAGACTGTACTTACAAAATAAAACGCTTTTCCATTTTTCTCTACAAATTTTGCTAGTTATTAATGAAATCTATCTAGTGTATTTTCACTCCCTGGCTTTAAGTCAATTATTGCATGCTTCAAGTCAACAGGAAGGTAGTGTTATAATTTCATATTTTTAATAAATTAAGTTCAACACCTGCTAAAACTAGAAGTTTTCTGAACAGTTGAGGAAATTCTTTTTTTTTTTCCTTTTTCTATTCTTTGGGGATATTAAAAATAAAAAAATTGGGATTGAACCCAGAAGCGCTTAACCACTTATCAGCATTACTAGCACTTTCAACTTGTAAGCCTCCTGACTCAGTCCTCTTCCCCCAGCTGCCGGGACTATAGGCATGTTCCACTGTGCCCAGCTATTTAAGTCTTAAAGTACATAGATTTAAGGCAAACTTTCATGGTTCGCAAGAGAAAAAAAATTTTCAAATTTCTATTTTCAAAATGCTATCTCCACAGCAAAAGTTTCTTTCAAAAATTATCACATTCATGATTAAAATAGCACTTCCCCCATGAAAGGTAATTAGAATGGACTTCTTTTTTTCAAAAACATCTTAGGTAAGATATCCCTTGTACGTTCTTGCCTGCCATCATTGAAAAGATCAGAAAATTGGGAAAAATTATCTTAGGTTAAAAACAAAACACAACAAAAACAACAAAAAACCCAAAAGCAATCCATTCTGAAGTTAAACAACTCTTAAATACTTTGCTATATAATAATAGACTATGTTGCACAAACTTTTACTTTTATCCCCACATTACAAAGTACTAAAAAGACTATCAAAATTCTCATCTCTACTCTCTTCCTTGCTTACTCTATTCCAGCAACACCTTGCTATTCCTTGATATCCTAGTCTACTCTTATTTCCAAATCTTTGGATATGCTTTGGTTATCTTCTCGGCTTAGCCACCTTTACTGCTGTCTTCCATAAAATTAAACATCCTTGCCCTTCATGTCTTTCTCTATTCCTTTATCATTTTATTAATCTTTCCAGCACTTATCCTCACCTGACATATTTTATTTTTTCATAGTCTGTCTCTCTTCACTCAAATGTGATCTTCATGAGAATAGAGATGTACTGTTTGTTCACTGTTGTCTGATAGCACATAGAACAATGACTGGCACATAGGATGTGATCAATAAATATTTGTTGACGAAATGGATGTAAGTAATATAATCTGTGAATCCTCTCTCACATTTAAACTGCACTATAGTAAAATGTGGCCAAAAGTAATGAATGTAAAATGAGAATGCCACTGTCAACCCCCATACACAATGCAACTCCCAGTATTTCTGTGAGCATTCTCACACAATCTGTGAAGGAATTTATGCGTGTACATAGGAATAAACGTTAGAGTACCAAAAGTCAAGCTGTGTATGAAATATCATTATAGCTTAGTTTCTAATATTTTTAAACAAAAATATATAAACAGAAGTCTTAATATCTTATTCGTCCCATCAAAAGAAGTATATATCATGCATAATATGGAAACTTTGCTATGTTCCAATATTTTCTCATATAGAAGTTTGAGGGGCAATTTCTATTCTTGTTTGATCACTCTTCTGATGTAAATTATTTCCTAGTTATTTTAATTTTTTTGCAGAATAAATGTAGCTTTATTATGACCTAGGAAAGACAGACATTAGAGCCTACTTATTAATAATTATTTCTGTTAGCCAGCTGAAGTGACCATTGAGGCCCTTTAAAGAAAAAAAAGTGTATAACTGTATCTCTATTTATAGAATCTAGGTTTCAAGAAGTTCAACATTTCTTTTGTAAATTCACCTTAATGTAAAATATGTTCTTGAAAATATGAATACATATTTCTATTAATGTTTACATAATCCTCAAAATTAAATTATGTTGCCAACATTAGAATTAAGAATATAATCAATTAAATCATATATTATAACCAAAAATTGTAATCTTTTTCACAGCAAGACTTTCTTCTTTAATTGAAAAAGTAAAAAGTAAAAGCTAACATGAACAAAGTCATTTGACTTATAAATATGCACACTGGATCTAGAATTTAGGTGTTCTGACTGATTAGCAGGCCAAGTTCTTTTCATTGTCATCAAGAAGAAGACAGGGTGGAGAATTAGTAACAGAAGAGTATAGAGAATGCTAAGGTAGCATTCAATGAATTACAAACTAAGGCGAAGGAATCAGTCATTGTGATTCCACAGAAACATCAAATTCTTTTATAATTATTTGGAAATACTATCTCCTACTTACTAACAAAGTCTATTCCTGGTATCTTATGGAAATTCATCCAACTTGATTTCACATGGAAACATTATCCCCACTGCTTAAGTAAAGAGTTGAAGGAAACTGAAAGCACAAGGACAGAATGAAGTAGAGGAACTAACAGTAGCTCAATGATCAGTATAATATGGCTGACAAAATCTCATATGTCCTTTGATGACATTAACAGAATGGTTCCAGGAGAGAGGGGACACCTCCCCACTCTATAGATATTAAGCAGTTCTGGCTATCATACTCAAGGAAAACACAATTTTCACTCAGTAGAAAACAACCAGATGGTAAAGAGGAATACCAAAGGTATACCATATAATAAAAAGCCTGAAGAAAAACAAAACTTTGTCCAGTCTGAAATTTTTCTTATAAACAGGAAGGGTGAGGGAAATCGAGAAGAGAAAGCAGTTCAACAGAAAAGGAATTACTTGTTAATCTAGTTTCCGAGGACGGAAATGGGACCACCAGGTGAAAATTTTAGAAAGATATTCTGGCTAACCACAGGAAAGAACATTTTAGCAATCACCCCTAATTCTAAATAGATTATGCCAAGAGATACAGCTTCCTTTCTATGAAAGTATTCAAGTAATTCTGGACTACAATTTGGAAGGGAAATATTATATAGGGGATACAAGTAATAAAGTAAGGGGTAGGTAGTCAACAAGTTTAGCTTAGATCTGAAGACCTCTAAGACTATTACTGAAACCATGAAATTCCATGTTTATAGAGAAGGACAAAGACATAAACAGTAATTTCTCACCTTCCTTTCTAATAATAGTTCTCTTCAAATCTAGGACCTAGGACTCACCTGCGTTCCGGAGAAAAGTCTTTTTAAGTCCTTACAGGAAGACTGTGAAGCAAAAAATATGAAATGGGAGGCTGGGGTTATGGCCTACTTGAATGAATGTTCAAGTCTTTTTTTTTTTTTTTTTTTTTCAATAAGCTCAGTTGCAAATATCCTATACTGCTCTTGGTTCCCTACAGTTACACAGAGTAGTCACTTCAGAGGTCTAAAGTTCCTTTGGAGATCAAACCAAAGGAACAAACTCTCCAAAGAATAGGATAGATAACACATAGTATAATCAACAGCCCTGAAAATGTACTTTCTAAATATATTATTATTTCAAAGTTATATACTATAAATGAAAGTTCTATATACAGCCAATATTAAAATATTTTATGTAATCCCTTGGTTCAAATAATATCAAGTAAGATTATTATTTTATTTTTTATCAAGATTCTTTTTTCACCCAAATGAGGGTTTATAAAATAATTACAAAATTACAACTTTTATATCTTAATTTTCCTTAACTTAGATGTGTCAGTCTCTCCCAAACATTTCCACTTTATCTCATGTATTTAACTATTTCCCAATCAATTCTTTATTTTTTTTCTGAAGCTTAAGAAAGAGTCATTTTTTTATGTCTCTTCTTGTGTATATATGTTCCTATACATAAGGTAACTATTCAGATGCAGCACATTCCTTTACTGTGAACTAAAATAAACTCTAAACTAGATGTGTCCTTATTTTCATAACTTATGAAAGGAGACAGAAATGGCTATTAACAACATATATAAAAGTATATGCAGAACTTTTTATACACATACCTGAACTGTCTGGACTTGTGGAGACTGAATAACTGATGGCTGGGCCGCCTGAATAACTCCATGGACTTGAACTGTTTGCCCATTGGGCAGCTGTACTAAAGTTACGGTGGGAGCAGATGATGTTGCGTGAGCTGCTGGCATAGAAACCTACAGTGTTGAACATGGAAAAAAATTACCATTACAGACACTTTCTTGGGATTACTCAAGTTCAATATGAAGTAACTTTTTAGAACCAAAAACATGAACTTTTTGAAACACAAGTACTCATTGATGTAAAAGAAACCAGTGATTAGATTTAATATTTTTAAAACACAACACCCCTACATATCCCTCTGCCCTCCACTTACAACTCCTCTTAAGTGACGAATAAACACAAGTTATTTCAATGTAATATAAAAATTCTAACAGACTTCTTCTAAACACCAAGTACCACTTTATTTGTACGGCATGTTTCCCCACCTACTCGCATATCCAACTATCATTTCATTTTTCCAAGAAACTGAAGACTGGGGATCATTACTGCTGTTTAATAACAAATCTTCAAAGAGATGGATTCCCCCAAGGTCAACAGATATAGTGGCCTTGAAGGAACATAAAATTCTTCCGAGTATCATGTTAAATGACACATTCTAAAATCTTAACTGTTCTCCAACTTGAGCAAAACTGACCTAAGAATATACACCTTACTGTATGCAATTCAGTTTTCTTTTTTAACTATTCCTGAGCATACCTTTTCATTAATGAGAAAGTATTAATAGACACTATAACTGAAAATTTCTAATCCTCTTCTTAAAAATGATTATAAAGTGACAATATATGATGTTTTAGAAGTTTGTTTTCATTTTGAATGAATAAAAGGATACAGCTGAAAGAATATAAAAAAGAAATTTTTCCCTTATAGCAAAAGTATGCAATTTTAATGAGTCAATAGTCAAGTTAAAAGGGACTGTAAGTCATGTGTATCAGATGGTACTTATTGTTCTTATACTCTTAACACATTCAGGGTAGGAATTTTATTTGCTCATTTGGTAAACAGTTACTGGGATCTACTGTCAGGAATAATGTATAAATTGAAACTACAAAGATGAAACAAAGATATGGGACCCTGACAGTAAAAAAATTATTGACATGTATTTATGAAGGAATGGGGTGGAGAAGACACCCTAGTAAATGCAACTCAATGGAGTAATGAGGCTTGTTAAAAGAAAAATGAACATACTGAGGAGAGCTACTCAGTCCAACCTAAGAGGGGAGGCTACCAAAGAATGTGAATTTAAAACAATGAATACAAGTTAAACATGTATTTATGATGATTTACAGGGGAGAAGGCACAAAATTTCATGCAGAGAGGGTAGTACTGACAAAAGCAAAGAGAAACAATGTAGTTTATACATGGTAGAGAGGGATAAACAATTCAGTACTACTACAGCAAATAAGCTGTTACTGTATCATGTACGAAATCAGAAGACATCCAGGAACAGAGGTAGGCAGGGAATAAATAAACTAGTCATAAAAGCCTTAGTATATGTCACATAAAGAACTTGTATTTTGGGCTGGGGTTGTGGCTCAGAGGAAGAGCGCTCACCTAGCATGCGTGAGTGAGTCACTGGGTTCGATCCTCAGCACCATATGAAAATAAAATAAAGCTACTGTGCCCACCTTCAACTAAAAAATAAATGTTAAAAAAAAAAAAGAACTTGTATTTTATCCTGAGTATTGGGGAAGGCAATGAAAAGCTTTTTAACTTCTTTAGTATGATAGTGAGGTTTGAAGTTCGTATTAGATACTTCCAGTGGCAGCATGACTGATTTATACATGGGGGGTGGTGGATGTGTAGAGACAAAATGAGAAAGTCAGTGCAGTAGTTAAGGTGAGATATGAAAGCAGAACACAGCGCAGTAGTAGTGGTAAGGATGGGAGTGAGAAAAGAGATTTCGTGAAGATCTGGAGGAAAAACAAAGACTTTCTGAATAGGTGAGGGAAAAATCAAAGATGACCCACATGATTCATGTATGAGAATATGGGTAAACTATGCTATCAACAGAAAGAGAATGCAAGAAGTAAGGACAAGGTTTCTGGTAGTAGAAGTCATGGTAGAAGATAATGGAATTACTGACATCTGAATATGCAAAGATGTTTAGCATGCAGGTAAACATTTCATTCCAAAGTTTTGGGGAAAGATCCCTACCAAAGAAAAGTCTTTGGCATACAGCTTAAAACCAGGAGGTTCCATCTTAAAATATTAGGAAATCCTTCCATATTAATCACTTTCTCTCTGGCCACTTTAAGGCTTAGTTTTATTTGGTTCTCAAAATGTGTTCCCTGCACTACGTGCATTAATCATATGGGGTGTCATTTGTAAAGTCAGAATCTGAAGGGACTTAAAGATACTTCAACCCTAAAGTCTGAGAGGCACAACCTTAAGATTATTCAGAGTACCTCACCTTAATTCCATAAAAAGCTCTTCTAATATTTGAAGCAATTATATTCTCTTTACCAAGTCTTCTAGGGTAAATAACAATCTGACTTTAATAGATAATCCCTTTCCTACCCTGATCACTCTTCACAATAGCTCCTCTCATTTTAAGTTTATAAAATACACATACATGTCTAAAATTGAAAGCCTTTATAATCCTATCACACAGAGCTAATCATTATTAGTATTTTGTTGTGAATTTTCTAGATGTGTTTTAAAGCATATAGGAACATTTGATTATTGTGACACACTATTATGAAACTGTTCCATCTTTAAATATTATTAATAAATACTATTAATAATCTTCTTTAATGGCTTCAACGGCTTAATTTTTATAGACAGAAACAGACAAAGTTTAGGACAAAAGGAAAGGAAATAAGTAATAGTAATAACCTGTTATTTTGGAGACTGGAGAGAACAGTAATGAATTAGGATCTGAGACTGTCTCATGAGCTAAGATGGGGCAAGCCTGACTGGCAGCACAAAATCACAAATCTCAGGATATATAGCATCCTGGAAGATAAGAGTGAAAAGAGGCTGAAAACAAGAAATGCTGGTTGAAGGTTCTTTGAGAAGCAACTGGGGACCAATCCCAACTCCCTATAGAAGAATAATCTACCATATTCTAAAAGAAAAATGGAGATTTATTCTTTGGACAAAGGGTTTGATTGCTTAAATCAAACATTGCTGTAGGTGGCTACTAAACCTTAGTCTTCTTTTCTCACTTGGCTCTAGGCCTTTTCCCTGTAAGGGGACTAGTGAATCCTCTGGGGAACTTAATACCAAGAAGATCTAAAGATACTGACATTAGGGCTGGGGATGTGGCTCAAGCGGTAGCGCGCTCGCCTGGCATGCGTGCGGCCCGGGTTCGATCCTCAGCACCACATACCAACAAAGATGTTGTGTCCGCCGAGAACTAAAAAATAAATATTAAAAATTCTCTCTCTCTCACTCTCTCTCACTCTTTCTTTAAAAAAAAAAAAAAAAGATACTGACATTAGGGCAACCACGATTACCCTATAGCAAAGTTCAATGCTCACAGCTATTAAGACCCTAACACATCTACAAAGCTTCTAATATAGCATCTTGGACCCCTACTTTCATTTACTTATTTGGTGCTGGGGACTTCATCCAGAGCCTTATACATGCTAAGTGTGTGCTCTGTCTCTAAGCTACATCCCTAACCCCCAATTTTAAACCTGAGCAGATAACCACATTATCAAATATTTGGAGAAAGCCTCTAATATGAAAGATGGAGACCAAAACAAATGGGAGGTGAACTGTATAATGGAAAGTCTATGTAGGGAAAAAAAACCTGAAACAACAACAAAAAGTATTATCAAGATAAAGAAGAAATATTATGTTTGTGAAACACAGGATGCTATTAAAACATTAAAGGACTATTCAGCAAAACTCTTGGAAACATGATAGTAGAAATACAAATTCAACAGATGGTTGGAATATATTGAGGAAGTATCCCAGAGAGCAGAACAAAATGAGGGAAAACAGGAGAGAAAATAAAAGAAAATGAGAAAAACATTCCTAGAGCTATAACCTTTGGATCATAAGAATCCTAGCAAGAATTGGGGGCAGGGGGATCAGCAACAAATAATTTAAAGAAATGCCCCATAATAGAAGACATGAGTTTTCATTACAAAAGGTCTCATTGAACATACAGGATAAAAACTGATCCAACTTATCAATCCCCATGATAATGAAATTTTGAAGTACCATAACCAAAGAGATTTTATAAGATACCAGAGATGAAAGATAAGTTTAGTCTTTTTAAAGAACAGCATTAAAATAAATTGACTGTGGATCAATGCTTTCAAAATTAAAAAAAAAAAAATTTTTTTTCATCTTTACCAAGAATCCTTTCTCAAGATACCACTATACAGACTTTTCTGTATCAAGAACACAAATCCTACAAGAAAGAAAATCAGTAGAGTGAAAAGAATTCCCATGATGACACTATATAGAGTACTCAGAAGACAACCAGACCAGATAGAATACTGTGACCAGAAATAGATATATTGAGAATTGAATCACTAAGATGCCTGCAGGGCAGAATGCTTGGATGAGCTCAGATTCTCATCTGTGCTTGTTTAACTTGACCCTATAATGTTTATGCCCTGCCTTGTCTGGGTAAATTCACCATCTCCAAGTGTAATTCACTTTATCTTATCTTGAGAGCTGGAAGTGGGCCCTGGGTATCTTAGGAAAAACTCCTGACTCTATTCCTGCTGGAGCTCCAGGATCTGGCCCACATTTTAGCTTAGCCAGTTTCCCCAGCCACGACACACGACCCCAATTGTGATGAGTCCTCAATTTTTTAAGACTCATTCTTGTTCAGTAACTTCCCTCAGAGCTTTTAAACTCTTGGGAAACTACAGCTAGATATACCAGAGCTTCTACCAGGGTTATTTTTCCTAGGAGCTTTCATCTTAAATAGGCAATACCAATTTCTTGCCTAGCAGATTTCCATTTCCTATTTTCTTTTTATATTAACCACCTTTCTCACGTGTGTCCAGGTACAAAGTTGTTAACAAAATATTTTAGGGAAAAAAATGAGAACAAAAAATTAGTACAAGAGAATACACCCTCAAAGACAGGATGTTTAAGACAAAGACAAAAATCAAAGAACTCAGTATTATCTTTAAAATATCAATTTATTTGCCTTATCCTATTTTCTAATTTAAGCATATATAAGCAGAGGCTTTCATACTATCTCTACCTCCATGTTGATAAGTTCTATGATAGGAAAAAAAACATCTGTCATAACCAAGGTTCTTGCCCTTGTTTGAAAGAGACAATTAATTTACACATCAGTTAAAAATGTCAATATTTCTGGATCATATAACTACAAATACTGTATTAGTGTTTAATGATACATTTTACTGTTATGTTACTGAATTAATACTATTATTTCTAAACATAGCCCAATATTAAGTGAACAGGAAATGTGATATCCAAACAACATCTCTGCAATAGAACCTAAATTCTCTTGGAAACATATTCCTCTTGGAAGAGACACAGGTTGGAATCTCTCCATATTTTATACCTGGGCTAATGTGGCAATCTGTGGCTGGGCTTGAACTGTCATTTGTTGATTTTCAGCTTCTGTTACAGCTGCATCTCCACTCTGCTGGTTCTCTGCTCCAGATTCCATGGTCATTTAGTTACCTACAATAATATGGAAGAGTGTTACAAGCACTACAGTGCTTTGTGCTTTTGTGACTTTAATTTCAAGTTATAAATAGGTATATGTGGTGGTTAGGAAAGCAAATGCATTTAGAAAACTAGTTAAGATATAATGTAATTGAATTATTAGCCAACTTGTCCCAATTTGCTTAGCTATAAAAGTTCTAGTCCCTTTAATAAAACAAAAAAACCCAACAACAATAGCATTAAAAAACAACAACCTATTTCCTTGATTATTCTTCGGAATGGGATATTAATTCATGTTGAAATAAGGGACTTCTTTATTCCTTGGATCTTCCCTTCTTGGCACCAACAATTGTAATTTTTCCAAATAATACCCATCAGGTAGAGAGAGGATAGGGAAGAAAAGCAAGCTAAAAATGACAGTCTGTGAGACAGTCCTTTCTCCTTAAGGAAGCAGCACAAAAATTATAAGGCACTCTCATAGGAGGTTTTGGTGGCAGAACAAAAATCAGCCCACATTTTAAGAGCCTAAGTTGTGTTTAGCAATACAGAAAGGTGAAATAAAAGACCACCAAAGCCAAAGTAGAGGCTCCAAATATTGAAAAAGTTAGTGTTCTGACTCCTCCTTCATGTATAGTATGCAACATTACAATATCAACATACATACTCACACAGAGAAATAAAATACTTTTTTGAATGTTTAATTATGAAGTTCTGACTAAGTCAATCAGAACTGACATTTGTTAATTTACCTTGTTTTGCTAAGAGCTTAAAGGTATATATGTTGTGTAATCTGGTATTGCATGGCAGCAAGAGTTAAGTGAAGAGCAATTACTAGTAGCAAAAATAGTTAGGTTAGGGAAATTTTTGATAACTGGGGAAGCAATCCTGTCTAAAACTTTGGGGAAAAAAGGGATGTTTCTAGTGTACAATTGTTATCATTCAGTGCCTACCATATTACCCAACAAAAATGAATTTATTATGAGGGAATACTATAGTTATTCCACAAATAACACAAAAAAAACCCAATGTTTTTCCAGAATAAATTGCATTTATTTTATTACTCTGAAATTAATATTAAAAATTGTTACTGATCCTTATGTTATTATTATACATCATCACAATATATTGCATGCTTATACATTATAGAATTCTACAAAAGTGTTTTTCAAGTAACAAAAAAGGAAGTGAAAATATTTCTGTGGAAATGAATATAAATAGTTTAGAAATATTAGAATCCACAAAACACAGATGACAAAGGCAAACATAACAGACTTGAGTACATCATTATTTAAAACATTCATGAAGTCCCCAAGAAAAGTGCTCTGAGAGAAATATCTTCCACAAATAATCAACACAGTAACATCCAAACTACAAAACAACTATGAGCAAATGAGAAACTCTCATTATTGACTAGTTCACAAAGATACATTTCAGGGGCTTTCACTGTAAGATTTTTTTAATACCAAAAAAAACAAAATAATCATCCATCATTAGAAGAACCATTTTAAAAATATTACAGCAGTAAAAAAGCATGAAATCTATATACAATATAATGACATACTATTAACAGATAACCATTTATGTAAAACACATACACATACAAGTAAAACAAGTGGTTATAAAGATTCATGCATGTTTCAAAAAGGTATGAGAAATTAAGCACTAAAGTGGTAGCTCTGAAGAGGAAGAGGATTTATAGAATTTTATAGGACAATAACTTTTAATTTGTATTCTTTATATACTTTAGAATTCAGTATTGTCTGAATTTCCCTTCTGTGAACATAGATTCAGAATTACACTTGTACAATTTTAAGAAACCTTTTTTATATTGGAGATTGAACACAGAGTCACTTTACCAATGAGCTACAGCCCTATCTCTTTTTATTTTTTTATTTTGAGACAGGGTCTTGCTAAGTTGCTGAGGGTAGTAGCCTAAAAGTTTCAATCCTCCTGCCTCAGTTTTCCAAGTTGGTAGGATCATAGGCGTGCACTACTAATGCCCAGCTAATTTTAAGAAACATATCAGATATAATGTAAAACATTTTAAAACTATGAATCAGATCTATACTCCAGTCATGATTTCAAGATACTGCTGACAAATTTTTTCCAAATCCCAGATAGTTTTTAATCTAAACTGTTTACCCTACATTTCCAAATAATACAGAAAACTTTTTAAAAATTATCAAATAACTTTGGTTATCATCATTTGACATAGTTCCCTCAGCTGTTATACCAGGTATACTTACAATCTGTGCTCTTTTAAAATACAAAAATCTTTTTAAAAAAATGTCAGATGTAACACACAACAACAACAACAGTTCATCTCTCCTAAAAGTTATCTACATTTTTGGTGGTGGTGGTGGTGGGGGATGGCATATGAAAGCAAAATACTTAATCTCAATAACAATAAAACAAATAAATGAATCCATTCAACAGTATGGGACAAAGTAAATAGACTCCATAAGTTGTTCTCCACTAAATCATCACTTTAAACAAGAATGAAAACAAATACAAATTTATCACAGTTGGTAAAACATACATAACAATTTTAAAAGACTTCACTCCAAGCCATGTTTTTTTTAGCTATACTGTTATCCATATGCAGTTTCTCTCTACCATTTGGTTAAAAACAGTCTAAGACATAGATAGATCACATTCTTAAATCTAATATACGGAGACTACTTAGCTTTGTTTTTGTTTTAATTTAAGGCATAGGGCATCTTTACATCTTTTTGTTTCAAAAAAGGGAGGGGGGCTGGGGATGTGGCTCAAGCGGTAGCATGCGTGCGGCCTGGGTTCCATCCTCAGCACCACATACAAAAAAAAAAAAAAAAAGATGTTGTGTCCGCCGAAAAAAAAACTAAAAGAAAAAAAATACATTAAGAAATTTCTCTCTCTCTTAAAAAAAAAAAAAGGATTTATCACTATATTTTAATGAAGGAACAAAGCCATTAATTACTAATAGGTACAAAGACACACTAAAAACAGAAAGCTTTCATCTTACTTCCCTCCTTAATTGGATTATATCCCCCCTTTTTTTTTAAGGTGCAAAATTTCCAAGGAATATAAGTCCTCATTTAAACTTCTAATATTTTATCCTTTAGTTCAGATGGCCTATAAATCTTTTCAGGGTAGGAGACAGCCTTAGTTTTAAAAACCTTTAGCTTCAGTAAATACCACCCACTTGGGCAATAGCAGAAATACAGTCTTTCGCTGGAAAATTTAGGCCTTTCTCAAAGTGCTGGTAAGAATTATTTCAGGAGAAAAGACTGTTTCAGATAACAAACTCTTTAAGACACAACTAAAACAGATACTACTTTTATACTTTTCAACTTGAAGGTAATAAAAAAGCAGTCTCCCAATTGGAAAAGACTCACATTTAAAGTAAATACATTAATTCAGGTCTTTGAAAGCTTTTGCTCTTTTTGTTTACATCTTCAGGTATGGGGAGAAGAGACTGTACAGCAAGTATCAGGTACAGAATTTTCAGTTTTTCTATTAATCCAGTATCAATCTAGACAGCAGTGATACATCCAGACATAGGATTAGCTTAATTAGAACCAGTACATGGGTTGCTAAGGTTGTTTGAAGACTGCTAATTCACTAAACAAATGCAAGCTTTAGGGGAATCTTGGGGGGTGCGGAGGACCAACACTGAATAATGCATTAAAATAAGAAAAATACCAGGTACATATGAACTCAGAATGCTGTATGAATACTGAGCCTGGAATATGAGAAACAGAATGAATCTGAAAATATAACATAGGCCTGATAGTTTTGTGATTTTTGTTCTTCCAATTATTCTGAATTTTAAAATTTATTTGGAATCGATGTTTAAGATTTGGGGATGTTCACAATTTATCCTAAAAAATTAAAGAGAGATTAATCCTTAAGAAACTGTGAATTGATAACAGTGCCATGCCTCAAAGAAATAATTTTTTAAATAACTTTTAGAAAAATCAATTCACAAAGATACATACATACCATTTTGCTATCATGGTCCTCAGAATTCTCTTAATTTGGAAAGTAAAGTGAAGCAATTCTGTAGTATTACTCCCCAATCTTGAGGAAAAAAGAATACTGCTATAGGTAGTTGGGGGAAGGAGCCTAACCCTTGGTGGAGCTGGATTTGTTGCCAAGCAGCACTGTCACCAAGTGGCTGCTGGATAAATTACTTTAAATTTTGTTTCAGTTTCCTCATCTGTAAGAACAAAAAGGATGGGTTAAAAGTCCTCGCTTCAATTTTAAATCTTCTAATCTTAGGAACTAAGACCACATGAGAGGTAGGTACGTACACATAATTACACAGGTCATATAAGAAAATAATATTTACTACTAAGGAAGTACTTTGTAATGAAGGATGCAAATTTACACTGTAAAGGAAGATAGATTCGTTAAAAATAGGTCACCTAGTCTCCTGATTTGGGACAGTGGTATCATCATTTAAGCATTATCATGAGAATGTAATAAAATTTTGAGATAGTACTTTAAAAAGTGCTACAAGACCAGACCATCATCCAATAAAAAGCCTCTGTTTCACATGGTAGACACTGTCTTACTACATTGCTCAGGTCATAACTACTGTTACAGTTATTAAACAATTAAATAGTCCCTTTTCTCAATTAGGAAAAAAAAAGAAACAAGCAATTATTCCTTTCCATCTAAGAAAGCGCTAAGAAATTATTAATCTGTTGAGGTTTACTAAGCGTAAAGGGCTAAATTACTTTTGCACCTTTCCACAGTGGAGATAATAACAGGTATTTAAAAGTTTTAGTTTAGGTAAAGTGTCAAATGAACGTTTCCATGATCTTTGAAATAAGAGAATATGTTCTATAGTAGTCATGAAAATAGTGAAATTCCAAAGAGGCATTAAGAATGAAAACAGTATTAATAAACTTGGAGTATTAATAAACAGTATTAATAAACTTATCAGAAAAGTGACTTTTCTGATAAAAAAATGGCACATAAACAAAGGCTGAAACTATATTGAGAACTTAAGAAAAAGGTGAAAGTCAGTGGTTGGTATCAGACTTTCCATAGAAAATGAAAAAAAAAAAAACAACAACAGTAATACAGAATGGTCACTCTAAAGCAACAGGTAAAATAAAAATATAAGAATGATGTCTCGGGGCTGGGGATGTGGCTCAAGCGGTACCGCGCTCGCCTGGCATGCGTGCGGCCCAAGTTCAATCCTCAGCACCACATACAAACAAAGATGTTGTGTCCGCTGAAAACAAAAAATAAATATTAAAAATTTCTCTCTCTCACTCTCTCACTCTCTCTTTAAAAAAAAAAAAAGAATGATGTCTCAGGACTGGGGTCATAGCTTAGTGGTGGAACACCTGCTTAGCATGCGTAAGCACTGGGTTTGATTCTCAGCACCACAAATAAATAATTAAAATAGAGGTCCATCAACAACTAAAAATAATAATAATATTGTCTCTTAAAGTCATTTGGTTTAGAACTTTTATAATACAATGAATTTTGCTTCTAGTCTATATAAATACCTGGGGGAATCTGCCATAAGTGAACAATACACTTTACTAAAACTAAAATAAAGTCTTATATTTTTGTCAATTTACATTATAGATGTCTTGTTTTAAACTATCATATCTGAATATGTATCAGGCATTGTTCAAGCTTCTGGAGATAAAACAATGAATACAATAAATCTTTAGAAAAAGTTTGACTTTCTAGAGTCTATATCTAGCAGGTGGGGGCAGGAAACAAACAAAAAATGTACAAATCAGATGGTGAGAACTGTGTAGAAAAATAAAGTTGGGAAAGATGTTGAACTGATTTTCAATATTATAAAGGCTAATCACTGACCCTTACTGACAAGGTAGCATTTAAATTCATCTATACAGGACTATATTGTACTAATTCCCTATTTGTCTATAGAAAGTTAACACAAATCTTCAAACTACAAATTAAAGCTTACCAAAGAAAGCCCATATCACTATTTTTTTTTGCTAAAAATCACTAATAAAAGGAATGCTGTATATCTTCATTTTTTTTTAAAGAGAGAGGAGAGAGAGGGAGAGGGAGAGAGAGAGAGAGAGAGAGAGAGAGAATTTTTAATATTTATTTTTTAGTTCTCGGCGGACACAACATCTTTGTTGGTATGAGGTGCTGAGGATCGAACCCGGGCCGCACGCATGCCAGGCGAGCGCGCTACCGCTTGAGCCACACCCCCAGCCCTGCTGTATATCTTCAATTTGTTGTTTTCCCTAAAATGTATTGACCTTTAAGAAATGCTCTAGTCCTTAAGATTCTTAACATTGTAATTTAAGAAAAAAAAAAGCCTACCTTCTCCACAGTCAACTTTTTAATCCCCCTTAATTTATGACAACTTTAATCCTGTTTTGGATGGGGTAAGTATTCAGAGAAATAAACTGTAAATTTTGGCTAAAGAAGAAATAATGCCTTTGTAATTAATGAAACACATTCTGGGTTGTTTTTTTTGTTTGTTTGTTTTTAATGGAAACGACTTCAATTAAAAATGAGGGGAAAAGCTTCCTCTGCACACTAGCAAGTGGAGAACTCTGGAACTCTCACCAACTCAAAATTTCAGGGATTTAAGATAATCACATAAGTAAAACTCCAAAGTCTCCGGGTTATTCATAGCAAAACGCATATTTGGGCACATTATTTTAAAACTAAATGACTATTTTATTGTCACTGTCAACTACCTTAACTAAAAATATTCTGCAGAAGTATGCCCTCAAACACCTACATGTGATACATAATCTTTTATAGTTATTTTGTTTCTGTACTCAGTTTTCAGGATAACTGATTCAAAGTTTTGTTAACACATCCTTTGACATGTCTTAATTTTTTTTATGTATTATGACTAATTTACTAAAGAAAGTTCAGGTACTAAACAACAGACTTTCCAAGAAACAATCAACAACAATGTTAACCTAGACATATTTGTCATTTATTTTTATGTCTAATCTGTAGTCAATCAATACTGCAAATTTAGCAATGCTCCACATTTCTGATGCTAACAATAGTTTACTGGTGTTAAATACAGCATACCGTCATTGAAACCAAAGAGGAAACAAAGGATTTTCAAATACTGTACGAGTATGTATGCACATGTGTACAAACACATATCCACACTCAACAAAACATATGTCAGCCTCATCTGTATAATGTATAGACTGATTACACAACAAAATAAGGTGATATACATCTTAAACGAAGAAGTCAAAAACAGGAATGTGTTTAAATAAAATAAACCAGTTTATCGGAATAAAAAAATTCTGACATTTTTCAGAAAGTTTTCTCTGTGCTCCTACAAAGGTTTGTCTGTCTTTCATGGGAACAAGTCTTCCTTTCAGGCTCTTATCTTCATATTAGAAGTCAAGAAAAGTTGTAATATGAAGTTAACTCCATGACTTGATGACATTTAAATTATTTATAAGACAAAAACAAGAACAAGCTTAAAGATTTCCATACATACTTTCATAAATTCTTTGTTATTAAACACTAGTAAAACCTCACCATACCACCACCAGCAAAAAAAAAAAAAAAAAAAGAGGGGCACACAGCAAAAGGAAATCTTTGCAATGTTATTTAATAAACAAATTCCTCAATTTATTCACTAACTGGATTTAACTCAGTGAATGGTTTGGTTTCAACATATTTTATGAATTTAGTAGTTTTGTGATTACCAGGATATTTGACTATCAACTTTAATAAAGTCTATTTTAAAAGCATGTAGCACACCTTATGAAAAAGATGATTTCCTCAAAGTTAGTATTTAACAGAAGTGAATCAGAAAAATGTTATGTGATTTACAGAAACACTGCATGATTTAAGATAGACATCTCTGAATATATGACTAAGTCTATAGAACTTTCAACAAGAAAACTTTAGCACTTTCTCAAATCAAAATTTTTGTTCTTGTTTTTAAAATACTGGCAAAATTTATTTGCCTTGTTTTCCCTGAGGTAAGACTACTGGTAGCTCTGAAACAAGCTTTCATGTACCTGGTCACCAAGAGACAGTGTTGCTTAGCAAAGCAGCAACCATGACTATGCATTATTTTAGATGGTAACATTTTTATCCCATCTCTTCCCATTCCCCTTTCTTATAAACACCCACCTAATATGTTTGTAGCTTTCAAGAAATGTTGAGGTATGAAGTGCTACTACATGGCTTTTTGAAGCTAGTTTTTTTTAAAAGATTATACACCTCCAATATAGTTACTTTTATATAGGCTATATTTATGTTGAATTACAAGTAAAGCTATCTTCATTATTATGTTAAGTGTTGCTTTATAAACTAGCTCAATGATGAAACTGTAAGGACTCAAAAAGTTATACCCTAAATTTAAATATTTATAGCCTACTATTCCATTTACTTAACAAAACCTAAGTGACTATGTGAAATCACTACATTCAAATGGGAAATAAATAGCCAAGTGTTTTTGGTTTTTCTGCCCATAGTTTATGATGTAACATTTGTTACTTCGATGGTTCTGTTTTGAACTAATATTTGAAATGCTATTGTTGGTGAATTATTTACAAATCAGATACGGAAGAGTGAAAATTCAGCACATGTTATGCTAGGAGTCATAATGACAGGAATTCTGGTTTTACCTGACTTCACAGAGAACTGGAGATGTTACACCACATAGCTCTCAGTATTATAAAAACTACGTATTTGGCAATGAAACTGCATAGACTATGAAGCAATAATGCAAATTATTTCAATTACATGCTGCTCACTAGTCAGGCAGCAAAGAAAAAAGCCCAAGAACTCAAGATAATAAAGATATATTGGACTATATTTAAAAATTGTCCATGGCTAAACCATAAGGCTGATAAATGTCATGCAGTCAACAGCACTTTATGTACAATTTGTTTTTGTTTCTTTTACATTAGAGTTCACTCTTGTGCTTGTACATTTTACGGATTTGGACAAATGTATAATGGCATGCATCTATCATTATAGTACCATACAAAATATTTTCCTCTTTGGACAGTTTAGACAAAAAACTCACTTCAAGGTCAAGTATTCTATCTTTAATCTTGAAACAATCAGCATCAAGTTTAACCTTGCAGGTACAGCAACTATTTTTTTACCACCATGGGCCTGACTTCTGGAAAGATCATTTTGATTAACATAATATGCTATTCTTGTGTTTCAGAGGAGGGTAGTACTGGAAAATAAATCCAATTTCCTCAGTTAAAAAAAAAAAAAAGTATCTGGGCTGGGGTTGTGGCTCAGCAGCAGTGCACATGTGAGGCCCTGGGTTTGATCCTCAGCACCACACAAAAATAAATAAATAAGATGAAGGTATTGTGTCCAACTACAACTAAAAAATAAATATTTTTAAAAATGTTTTTTAAAAAAGTATCTAAGTTTATTAGGTTTAAACTGACCAAAACATGCATGTCTGCTTCCTTTAATCTGCGCCAGGATTGCTTTTAACCTTTCCTTTCAAATTGGTGACCCTCTAATAGGAAATCATTCATTAAAGAAATGTCGGGACCTCCTACATAAGTGTTTTGTTGAAAACTATGGGGCAAAAGCATAAAGCATACAAGAGTCTTTTCCTCAAAGGGCTTACAATCTAACAAGAGACAAAACATGTACAATATATGAAAAAAGCTTGACAAGTACAAACTAATCCTATGACCAATTTACCTACAAATTCCCTTCAAACATGTAATAAGTGATTTAAAAATATAAACTTCTAATTAGAAATGACAGAATACAATGAATTATGGAAAAAAGGAAAATATGAGCTGGCCACTTAATCTTTATACTGATCAACAGATCTGATTAATAACATAATGAAATAAATACATTTTCCCATAACTTGGTAAAATATTTCCTTCAAGTGAGCTACTTATAAACCCAAACTAATACTGCTTATGAACAAAAATTTTAGTAGTCATAATAAGACAAGAACCTTGAAAACTAGAAAGAATGCTACAAAAGAATGAAGACGACTCTGCTTTACTATGAGGCTTTTACACAGCAAATACCTTAGTTAAGGTCTCCAGAACTCAGTTTAGTCATTCGTGAAAAATGAAGAATCACTACTCCCTTCATGCATAAAAGTCTGTAGTTGAATTCCCCAGTACAGTATAGTTTATGAGTAATATATTATGCCCACACTGAGATCATGAATACTCTTATAATAATAAATAAATCCTCAATGGTAAATCCAATTAAAATGTTTGATTCAAAGTTTTCATTTCCTGATTTTCAACTTTGCTTTTCATCAGTCACTCACAAAAAGGAATATGAACATAGAATGGGAGAAAACTAGGAGGTGGTGTATAACTCCAAATATACATTAGTGGCTTTAGTTATTTTTCACTAAATAATGGGATCCTGTTTGTTGGGCTTTTATAGATATTTAGAAAATACCTGAAACAGTTAAATAAAAATTTATGATGCTTTGGAAAACAGTCTGTTATTTCTTCAAATAGTTAAGTGTAGTAATCACATAACCTAGCAGTTCCACTCCTAGATATATATACCCAAAAGAAAACATGTGTCTCTTAGTCAAAAGATCCAACTGCATATGAACTAATGAGTGAATAAAATGCTGAATATTCAGAAAATGGACTATTATTTGGTAATAAAAATGAAACTGATAGTATAATATGGATGAACTTTGAAAACATTATGCTAAGTAAATCACAATGAACAATATGATTCTATTCATATGCAATGTCCAGAATGTGCAAATCTGGAGATAGAAAGGAGATTAACAGCTGCCTAGGACTGGCATATAGAGAGATTATCAGGGATGGCTAGGAGATGTGGTGTTCCTTTCTGGGGTAGTGAAAATGTCCTAAGGTTGACTATGGTGATAGATGTACCACTTTGTATGCATACTAAAACCACTGAATTATACCATCAAATGGATGTAGCATATGGCATGTGAATTATATTTCAATGAAGCTGATAAACAGTCTGTAAGGTCCATTTTTAAACTAAAATACCTGGAAGTCAGGGAATCTACATTTTAGGCTAATTGATCAAATAATTCCTCTGTATTTACCTTTCCTCCCTCTTATGTATTTAAAGCTCCCTGCCTTAAAGTCAGAATTCCTAATATGAATCCATAATCTTTCTTTACCAATTCTGTACATATTCATAGTAAGCTCATTCTACTTCAGTTCCTTCATTTTTGTTTCTTTCAATGCTTTAAAATATACTTTTAACTCACCTATTCAAGTTCTTTTGAATTCAATTTAAATTCTACTTTCCCCACAAAGCCTCTTCTATTCTAAACTTAACAATTCTTCAAGGGAACAGTGAAAACTGATATTCTGCCATTTAAAAATAAAAAACAAACATTCTTCCTTAAGTATCATCCCCACTGTTGCATCAAATACTTTGAGGGTAGAAGCTGTACCTCAGGCTTTATTGTTTATAAAAACTAGCACAATCTTCATTTAATACCCAGGTATTGTTTCTATAAATACCTAAATAAAATTTCTTGTGTTCATTTTACCAATTATAATAAGCTCATGGCCAATGAAGGTTCAATAAATAAATGATTAAACAAATAGCAGTACACAAAGCCCATGTATTACTATTATTTCTTCACTATGGTGTTCTAAAACAAGATACTTCTGAGCCTCCTATTACCATTTATATGAACAAGGATAAAACACTCAAAATGACTCATTTGGGGCTGGGGTTATGGCTGAGAGGTAGAGCACTTGCCTAGCATGTGTGAGGCACTGGGTTTGATTCTCAGCACTGCAAATAAATAAATAAATGCCTGTCAACAACTAAAAATGAAAAAGTGGGGGGGGGGCTTCTTCACCCTTGGCTGGATTACAAACATTTTTAGTTAACATCTATACTATCATATAGATATTACATATACTATTAAAACCCACTCTCACATGCAGATAACCAGCTCATTAGGAATACACTTAAAACTGATGAAAGAAATCAGAAGTTTCAGGGAAAATTCACTAATCTTTGGGAAAGAAACTTATTACTGTAAGTCAACTTCTAGATCTGCTTCCCACTCCTACGAAAGGTCATTAGCTAGCTATTTTATCTTCTCACTTAACTCTTCTTCAGCCAAATGTCAGTCTTCTCTCCTTTCAATCAATCCCTCTGACCTCTTCCTCTCCAAACATGCTTCTATTTAGATTAGTGATCCTAGATTAATCTGACAGGAGAAAGAAAACTGATAGATGCTTTCATTTTTGTTCACACAGCCAATCTCATGTATGGTAAATTTTTTTTATTAATTTACTTCATTAGTGAGAAAAAAACAACGTAAGCATTTATAAAAGAATAGTACTGGTTTATTTATTTATTTATTTTGTGGTGCTGGGGATGTAACTCTAGGGCTTCATACATGCTAGGCATGCACTCTTATCACCAAACCACATCCTTAGCCCCAATTATTTTTTTTTTTGGGGGGGGGGGAAGGTGGGTAACCCGGGATTGAACTCAGGAGCACTCAACCACTGAGCCAACCCAGCCTATTTTGTATTTTATTTAGAGACAGGTCTTACTGAGTTGCTTAGCACTTCACTTTTGCTGAGGCTGGCTTTGAACTTGTGATCCTCCTGCTTCAGCTTCCTCAGCTGCCGGGATTAGACATGCACCACTGTGCACAGCCCAACTTCTTTTTAAGTTGAGATATGTTAACTACCCTAAAGCACTAAGTGCAGTTTTAAATAAGTTTTCACTGCTGGGGATGTATAGTGTTTGTATCAAATTACAGATAATTATTCATCACTGGAGATATTCTTATCTGTTGGAATAAACATCAGAATATGAAAGATTAGATTTATCTTCTCATTTAACTTTTTAAAAATTTTGGTAACCTAGTTGATAGGTGACCAAATATTCAAATATCTGGGCAAAATATAATAAAACATATCTTCATAAGAATTTGTCTGGCAGATCTAAAGAAAGAGAATGCAAAACAAACAAAAACTAGGACTCGAGAGTGTGCATATGTTGTGATGAGAAATGTATTGTGAATTTAAAAATGAAATGATTTGTCTTACCTAAGTTTCATCTCAAAAATCTAAAATTTATAGATATAATGTGGAAGAAATTAAAAATCATATTTACTTCCTACAACTTCAATAAGCTGACTAGTGTGGGCTTGTATAAAATGCTGGAACTAGCATATATGTTAAAATTAGCTGGAAGAATAACATACAGCCATTTTCACACCATCAGTTAGTTGCTTTAGTTCAATGACTTTTACTTCTACCCCAAGAAGTAATCACTGATTCTGTTGACACGCTGCAAAATCATTTAACTCTCTGGTAGCCTGCAGAAGGAAATTTTCTGCTTTTACACAGTTCAATCATCTATTCCATTCCAACCCCAAAATCTGTAAAAAGACACCTGGCTTTGTAAACCCATTAATCAAATAGCAGGTTAAAAAAAAAAGCACATATCAACATTTTATTTCAAATACTAGGAAAACACGAATATACTAGTAAAAAGGTAATTTTATATTAAAACCTTTGGCATTATGGTCACAACTACTTAACTATCAACTTCAGAAAATTAATTACACAATCACTGTTTTATTTAATAATTTTTTTGGAACACCTTGTCTTTAGATCAGTAATCACTTTTGAGTTTTAGTCAACTTAGAAAATTTACAGCATGTGTATTTTAAAGATAAACACACTAAGAGCATGCATATTTAAAATGTACCATGGCTTAATGCTGCTTTGAAGATCCACGAAAGAAAAACAGAGAGACATTGAAACTTGTTTTGTGCATGAGAAGAAGTGTGTATTACCTGGTTATCAAGGTAAGTTAATGAGTATGTAAAAAAATGAATGCAGGGAAAAAGCTAGTAATCAACCTTACTGGGTAATAATATCCATAAATTGTCTTCTTTTAAAGGGGGAAAAATCTGGACTATATGAAACATTCTTTTCAGAGACCTTTAGAAACTCTTTTGGCCAGAATACCTGAAGGAAGCAGTCTCTTGAGAACTGTAAGAATCTCAATTAAAGTTAAACTCAGATGAATTTCACTTTGTAAGTTAGCTCTTACACCCAGCTTTCTTGCCTCCTTTGTGTATACTGATAATTTTAATAAAACTCGTAAAAACTGGAGCAAAACACATCATTGTTTATAGCAGCTCAATTCACAATACTAAGCTATGGAACCAACCTAGGTGCCCTTCAACAGATGAATGAAGAAAATGTGGTATATATATACAATGGAATATTACTCAGCCACAAAGAATGAAATTACAGCATTTGATGGTAAATGGATGGAACTGGAGACTAACTTGCTAAGTAAAATAAACCAGCACCCCCTCCCCCCCAAAAAAGGCTGAGTGTTCTTATGTGGATGCTAAGTCACAAAAAGAGAGGGTGGGAAGCGGAAGAATAGGAATTCACTGGATTAGACAAAATGAAGGGAAGGAAGGGGGATAGGAATAGGAAAGACAGTAGAATGAATCATATGGAACTTTCTTATGCTCATATATACATAACCAATGTAACTCTCCATCATGTATAGACACAAGAATGGGATCATAATTAGAATGCTATATTCCATATATGTATAATGTGTCAAAATATACTCTACTGTCATGTATATGTGAAAAGAAATTTTTTTAAATGGAACAAAAAATAAAATAAAGCAGTTGAAATATCAACTTCTAGTCACAAATTATTTTGTATTTTTCATTCAAATGAAATGTTTTTCATGGCATAATGGTAAATTCTCATTGTTTAAAAAGTCCAAAAGATCTAAAAATAAAATCAGCTCACTAATTGGTTAATAGTTATAAGCATATCCACCTAAAGAAATGCTTCATAATTTATATATCTATATAAATAAAAGGGTCTTTTATATGTTGATACAAACCAATTGTTAAGCCATGTTGGGGTGAGAAAGGAACTGAGTATTATGAGTGTACAATATGCTATCATTTATTTAAAGGCATATATAGTACATACATATTTGCTTGTATACGTATAGAATATCTCTGAAAAGACAAAAATTAGGCAACATTTCAGTGATGGGGAAAGAGAACAGGACATTTTGCTTATTTTATGCAAATGAATTATGAACCATGTGAATACATTACATGTTCCAAAAACAAAGCTGAAAAATATAAAAAATACAGTCTTCCTCCTTACTTCACCAAGGGTGATTTCTCTTTCCTCTGATTGCTATCTGACAAAAAAGTATTCTGTCTTATTAGTCATTGTGTTCACAACAGTTCCTTGAGGGTAGAGGAAATATAGTGTAATTCATCCTTGGATTTACAGCAGCTTCTGGTCCAATGTATTAAATATGATTAAGTATGGATAAGTTAAGAAACTTGCCGAAGGTCCCACAGAGAGGAAGTTAAAATAAAGCTCAAGTTGAAAAGCTGTAATTAGTTGATTCTTCCCTCAGGTACTTAATGTTACATCCCTATAAAGCAGGTACTATTATTCTAATCTTATGGCTAAAGAAACTGAAGCCAAGAAAGATTTTTAAAAAATTTACCCTAGGTCACAAAACTCTTTGAGGGTAGGTACATGACAGTAGTGGCAAGGCTGGGATTCAAACCCAGGCCTAGGATTATTCCAAACCAAATATTCTTTCAACTACATTCTCTGTCACAGTAAGTGCTAAATAAATATTTGAATTCCCATAAAATGTTGTCTTAAGTGATTCTGAAGTAGAAATTAGTCCACACATGGGCAAGAAAAAAAAATCCTGCATTTTTCCTACTCCCTGACATCTGTTACATTCTTAAATTCATATTTGAGCTCTATTCAAAATAAAGAGTCCATTATTGGAAGTTACACCATACATGAAGATTTTTGCAAGACTATTTCATGGACTTGGCTATAAGCAAAATTATGTAGGTATGGCTACAAAAATGTCTATGGAATAAATGAAATGATAAATTTCACTGATACCCTATAAGCATTAAGTTACAATAATACTTTCTACTGTGAAAAAAAGGAGAAATAAGGTGAAATGGAACATACATCATTCTCTGTAACTATAGTGTACTCAAACAAAATCAAATATCTTAGAATGAAAAACAAAATAAGCTACTTCTCTAAGAAGAAATCAAAATTTCTACTAATCAGATGTAATCATGAATATGAGTTTATGGAAAGCAGAAAAATGAATTTTATGGATCAGGGTTTTCTACATTTCTTCAGGCTTTCTATATGAAAAATAATTTGTGCAAAAGAAGTAACACGAGAGTTTTAAATTCCAAAATAAGTCCTCTTTTAACCTTCTTTAGACAAATTCTAAGAATTTATTTGCTCTTTGCTCTATAAATACACGTATCCATCAGGAGGCATTTTTACTGACCCCCCCACCCAGAGTAGAAGCACATTCTAGAACCAGATTCCAGGTGCGTGTTCAAATATTAAAGAACATAAAAGTTTGAAAAGTACCTGAAATTGCTAAGAATCACAAATTATGAGTCTATAAATAAACTTTAAAAGATCTTTTGGATAAGACTAAAGAAAGAGCACATCAGAAAACAAATTTTTTTTATAATCTCTTAATAATCATTGTTGTATGTTGTCTACAAAGGAAAAAAATTCTACTAAACCGATGCTAGTTGGTAGAAAATCTTTAAAGAAATAATAACTACTTATCAATACTATATTTAACTTCCTCAGTGTTTGGAAATAATTTTCTCAATCCTAACAGAAAAAAAACTCACTTTACTGTATCTTTTAATTTCCTTGGCAATGACAATTTGCTAATGTTGTCTTTATTTAACAATTAGCAATGCAAAGCTGGTTTTGGACTTGGATAGGGAAAAAAATCAGAAGACAGTGCTTATTATAAATCAATAAATTTATTCCTAACCAGAAGTTTTGCATGTGTCACTCCCAATTCACTCATACAGCGACAGGTATATATTAAAAATAACCTCATCTTTCAAACCACATACCTAACTGTAAGGAGGACTTTACTTTAAATTAGAAAATGAGGAATAAGCGTAAAATATTTCAATAGACAGCAATCAAAACTATCTTGAACTAAATCTTTAGAAGGCAGACCTAATGCAAGCTGCGGCTAGAAAGAAATTTTAATTTCTTGAGAAGGTATGACAAATTTAAATAGGTCATACTGCAAGTCCTTTAAAAATGCCTTTTAATCTTTAATGTGTGAATGACTTATGAGGTCCCCTCTTCTTCACATAAGAAAAAAAAAAGTTTCTTAGCTTAAATTGTTGTCGGCCTTCCAGTGGAGTTATCTACAGCAGAGACAAATAATGGATCTTTATAATGCCCATTTTAATAAACAGTATTAAATTAATTACTCATTAAAGTTTAGACAAAATACCCGAGAAACGTGGTATACCCCAGGGTGAGGGGAGATCCAGATGACTCAAACACCTTTGGCAAGATCGCCCCCACGAAAAAAAATTTGATGTAAAACAAGAGTACTTTGGCTAATATTCGTTTCTAAGAAGGGTTTCAGAATGATAGACTTCAAGAGATTATTACCTTAGTGAAAAGGGTTAAAACCGAAACTGTTTTCAAACACCAGCTTCCCTTTTATAAGATCCCAACAGTTTCTTCAAAAAAGTTATAAATTTGTTTTTCTTAGCACCCCCTTGCACTCAAAAAGAATGCATTCCCATGACTACTTTTTTTTTTTTAAGCGGGGTGGGGGGGGGCGTGGAGGAAAAGAGTCAAAAATTCCCTTAAAAAGCACGAGCTCTCATCTCAAGTAAGCAGCGAAGGGCAGAAAACAACATTTCCCCAACGGTGTTGGGAGCAGGGGGAAAGGGCAAGAAAAAAATACAGCACGAGAGAAAACCTTGGGTTTCGAACTTTATTGCACAAAGAAGCGAGAGGAGAGCAGGTCGGACGTTGCCGCTCTTCCCCTCGCGAAGCGGGCGCGGCGGACACGGAGGCGACCGAGAAGGCGGCAGGCACCTTCACCTCCTCTGCCCTCAACTGTCGCCTTCTTCCTCCTCCACCCCCCACAGGCACCAGGCGGCGGCCGCCCCGGCGGACCGGACAGCCCGGCCGAGTCGGGCGGCGGGGGCCGGCGGGCGGCGCGGGGGGCAGCGCCGGGCCGGGCGGGCGGCCTCCCCCGGGGCGGCTCCCGGCTCCGGCTCCAGCTCCGCGCCCGGCCCAGCCCGGCGGCGGGAACGCGGGCGCCAGCTCGCCGCGGCCGGCCGCCCGCACACACCCCCGGCCGCCGGCTCCCACCCCGCCCGCCGCCCCCCGCCATGAGCGCCGCCGCTGGCTGCAGGCAGAGTCGCTGCCGCCCCGGCCGCCGCTGGCTCCAGTCCGCCGCCATTATTCTTTGTTCGCTGCGAGCGGCGGCGATGTTGTGGGGCTCGGGCGGAGGCTCCATCTTTACCGCGGCCCCTCCTGCGAGGGGAAGGCCCCGAGCGCGGGTGTCCGGCGCCTCCCCGTCCCCCCTCCGTCCCCCCGGCTCTCTCGGGCTCCTGCCTCCTCCTCCTGCTCCTCTTACCGGTGGTACAAGCTCCTCCGTCACTGCTTTCGTTCGCGGCCCGGATCTCGCTGGAGTTTTATTCTCTCCCCCACGTAACACACCGCGTCAAACTACACCTCCGCCGCGTCACTCACCAACACTCCGCTTCTCCCAGCCGCCCGGGCCACAGGCAGCAGCAGCCGCCGCCGACTGAGGAGCCGCAGCCAGGGAGCCAGCCAGCGCCGCCCAGTGCCGAGTGCGCAGCGGCCGCGCACGGAAACAGCCGAGCTCAGCCCGGAGCAGCTCGAGCGGCCCCGCCCCCGCGGTGGGGGCGAAAATTGCCGAAGACTTTCGGGCTCCTTCGGGCGAGGCGGAGGGCCTGTGCGGAGAGAGGGAAGGAGAAGGTGGGCCGAGACCCGCTGTGGGAGGAGCGGTTCAAGCCCTTCCACGGCGTTCGAATGCATAAAACCGGGTGGCGGAAATTTGGAGGAAGCGGGGTTTGTGTGTGGCCAGGTGGGGAATTCCCGGGGTGTGGGTAGTGTTGAAACCCCCGCGCTAGCCTGCCCCTGCGGCGGTGAGTGGCGGGCTCTAGGGCGGCTGCGGCGGGGCGGGTCTGAGCTGCTGGCCCCGCGAGCCCGGGAACTTTCAAACGTTGGGACGCGCCTCCGGGGCTGCGACTTGGCTGAAATGCGGGAGTCCTGCTGCTGCCCCTCGACCAACGTCCCCGGGGCCTGGGGACTGCGCTGGACTGCCTGTCGGGAGGGGTCGGGGCGTTGTGGGCCTCTGTGGGAAGAGTTTTTCCGACCTCCCGCCTTTCTGAGCGCCTCGGAGAGCTCTGTGGCCGCTGGCCGAGCTGTTCGTTTTCTAGGATGAAGGTTGCGGAAGTCGTGACATCTCGCGGGGTTCAGCCCAGCAGTGAGGACAGGCAAGGCCCTGGGTGATTTCAGCCGCAGCCGGAGTTCTCAGAGCAGTGACCTGCCCTGGCCGAAGCTGCTCTGCGACACTCGAAATATGTCCTCACTCCACCTGCCCGCCTTCCCTCAGACAACATCCTGTGTCGCTTTCTTTTCTCAGCCGTTTCATACAGCAGTGGTTTGCACCCCATACACCCTTTTCTTCACCCACCCATCCTGAGTTGACAGTGTGACTTCCGTGGCTTCCAAGCTACTGCAAACTGCTCTCCGAGGTCGCTCAAGGCCAACCATTCTCTTATAACTCTCCATTCTCTTATTTATTGAACCCTGCAGTCCTCTCCCTGGGCTTTCAAGTTTTTAAATTATTTCTGTTCATTCTGGACTCCGCCCCTTAACGACTTCTGTTCCAAAGAGTTGCCCTTCCTGTTCTCTTAGTTCCATCCCTGCTTTCTCAGAAACATTACACTGAAGAGTATCCTTTTATTTTTGGCTTTTCCTTTACAAGCTCTATCCCCACCAGTGTTTTAAACATGCTAATGTCTCTCATTTCTTTAAAAAGATTTCTCACCTCCTTAGATCACTAACAACTCCAACTGTTTCTTACCCCATAGATTTTCTCTCATATCCCACTGCTTTATCATTTCTGGTCCACATTCTGTCCCTACCACTCACCTGAAGTGGCTCTGAATTGTTAACAGACAAGCTTCATGTCTGTGATACCAGATGGTTTTCAACCAGACTTCATCCCAGCATTTGACACTGCATCACACCCTCTTCCAAATATACTCTTCCCCTTGCTCTTAAGTCAGTTTTACATGTATTTTAGCCTTTTTTTTTTTTTTTTTTTGGTACTTGGAATACAACCCAGTGTCCAGGGGTGCTTTACGACTGCACTACATCCCCAAAAATAGAAATACTTTTTATTTGAGACAGGGAGGGCAGGGGTCTCTTAAATTGCTGAGACTGGCCTGGAACTTGCAATCATCCAGCCTCTGCCTTCCAAGTGACTGGGATTACAGGCACGCACCACCATGCTTGATATCATTCCCCCACTGTCTTTATCCAACTCATATATTGGAATCTGCTGATCTAAGCTCAGATCCTCTTTTTGAGTTCCACAATATTCACTTTACTAGGTGGTCCCTTCCAGTGCTTCAATACTGACTGTCAAAACTCTCCAATTCCTATCTCAGATCTTACCTTGAACTCTAGATTCACCAGTGACCTTTGGTATACTCTAGTTTGCCTCCAAAACTCTCTTCCTATAGCCCCAGGCTCTGTAAAGTGTGTCCTCCGGGAGTATTTGCTTGGTGCAAGTTAGACATGTAGAGCCTGTATATCTGCACTACGTATCAGAATTTCCAGATTCCTGAAAAAAAAAAAATGGATTTCTGACCTCTGTGATACCATACCTAACCTTTTCTCTTCCACTCTAGTCTAAGCTACTTTTGTCTCTTATTTGAAGTCTGAAATAACCTCTGTCCCCCCAAACTGCTCTTGCCTTATTCCAATCTATTTGCCAAACTGCTGCCAGAGTAATCTTAAAAATGTAAATCAGAACAAGTCATTACCCTTCTTAAATTCCTTCAGTGGCTTCCCTTTGCTAGCTGAACATTATATAAGCTCCATTATCTGGACTTGTCTTTTTTCTCAGCCTGCCCAACTGTCCACCCCTAACTCTCAGTACTTCAGCCATATTAATTAATCTTTCTTTTTTTCCAGGTATCGTTGTGTCATGTATCATGCCCCCTCTGCCATTTCCCTTTTCCCTACTAGCCTCTCACCTTAAGGCATTTACACATACCATCCCCTTTCCCTGGAATTCTTCTCTCAACCCACTCCCTCTACTGAATTTACAGATTTATCATACTTTTACCCTGGAATTTCTTTGCAGGGAAAGACCATATCTGTCTCACTGCCTTCTTTTCCTCTTCCCTCCCCCCTCCCATCCCATCTTTTTAGGTTCAAATCTTGGCTCTCAGTGAGTTATGGGGGGGTGATGCTATAATAAAATAACATAGACTGGGTGACTTATAAACAATAAATTTATTTCTTCTGGTTCTGTAGTTTGGAAATCTGAGATCAGGCTGCCAGCATAGTTAGGTCTGGTGAGGACCCTCTTCTAGTTTGCAGATAATGGTTTGTTCCTTATAGTCTCAAAATGATGAAAGAGGGAAGAGCTCTCTTGAGCCACTGATCCCATTCATAAACATTCATAAAAGCTCTACCTTTGGGCTGGGGCTGTAGCTCAGCGGCAGAGCACTTGTCTAGCATGTATGAGGCACTGGGTTCCATCCTCAGCACCACATAAAAATAAACAACGGCATTCTGTCTATCTACAACTACAAAACATTAAAAAAAAAAAAAAGCTCTACCTTTATGACCCAGTTACCTCCAAACTCACCATCTTCTTATGCCATAATATTGGGAGTTAAGGTTTCAGCATATGAATCTGGGGGGAACACAAATATTCAGTTCATTGCACTGGTTCAGCCACCTACTAGCTAGAGACTTTAGACAAATTGTTTACTCTTGTGCCTCAGTTTTTTCTTCTAAAATAAAAATGGTAACAGTGTTAATCTGATGATTAATGAGACAAACATGTAAAGTGTGTTAGGTCGGTGACAACTTAGTGGCAACTTAGAACAAAGCAGCCGCACTGGAAAAGAATGTCAATCAGATGCCAGAGGAAACGCCTGTCAATCAGCCAGATCTCCTGACTAACTCCTGTCAATCAACAGGACCCCCTGGCCAATCTTGGAGTTCAGCCAACTCCCCTGACCAACTCCAAGGGGGCAAGGGACCCTAGAAACACCTTTTCCTGTCCCAAGCCCTTCCCTTCCTGCTGTAAGCCCCATAAAAGTCCAGTCCGGTCGAGCTTCCACGCGGTTTCTCCTCAGATCCTTTCCCTGTCCTCTCTGTGGGATCGAGTTTCGCAAGTGAGTGATATCTCAATAAATCCTGTTCAGCGGCCCTTTTAAATCTTCCTCCTTTGGCCATTGCCTGCTCCGACTGATTTGACAAAGTGCACTTGGAACAATGTTTGGCATACAATAATTTTTAGTACATTTTCAAAATTGAGTTCATTATTTTACTGCTCCTTTTCTTGCCCTGGCCCTATACACAATACCAAAGTCTTGGAATGTTCTACCCGTAGTCTATATTAATCCACCAAATATGATTTTTTTTATCCTAAGATTTTCTCATGGTTATTCTTCCCTTTTATTCACACTAATCTTCATGAAGTTCTTATCACATCTCTATTATTTTGCTAATCTTACATGCTTTATAATTGCAAACCTGCTTTCCTTCTTCACTCGTGCCATTCTGTAAAACCAGTGGGACTCAAGTTAATAAATCGTGTTCCTCTTGATTTTTGTTCTAGTGGCCTCTGCTCATTTAACTTGACCCATTCACTTATTCATTCAGTTATCCATTCATTCAAACTCAGGTTATTTTACTCAGTTGGATTTAGTCCAGATTTCAAATTCAGTCTCCTAATTTCATTTATTCTACTCCAACCTCTCCATAAAACAGACATGAACTGGAAAGGTTAAATATTCAGCATCCGATTTTTGTCTCTGGGACTTGGAAGCCACTTCATTTTAAAATTTATTTTCCCAATTTTGAAGCTATGGTCAATATTAAGGAGAAGAAACAGATCAAAGTAGAGGGAAGCACATGGATATAACTTAACACAGTTAAATATAGATGAATATCTTGAACGAGGCAGCAAAAAAGGGAAGGTCCCATGAGATGCTTATAAAAGTTTTCAAGGAGAAAGTAGTATATGAGAGCTTTTTGCTAACCTCGGCTTCCTTTTCCTGTTTTTTTTTTTTTTTTTTTTTTCTCCTGCTGTTGAATCGTATTTTCACCTTCACAAAGTTTCAGTTCTAGGAACCCTGTCTTTCCTAGTTCATCACCCCCTCATGACTTGATTTTTCTTTCCTACCTAACCCCAAGGCCATGATGACTTATTTATTCTAAAAATATCTGTTGAGCACCAACTTTTTACCATGTTTTTTTCTAGAAACTGGGGCCCTGGCAGTGAACAAAACATCATCTCTACTATCAAAAAACTAAAACCTTCAACTTCTCTACTGGACATTTGTCTTTTTTGATCACTTCTTTGTGCTCTCATCTAGTCTCATTATAAATACTATTGTCTATATTGACAGTGATTAAAATTACCTTTTTTCCCCAAATCACTCTCCCAAACTCTAGACTCATTTAAATAACTACCTAACTCATATAACCACTAGAATATTGTTCCAGCTTGTGTTCTATCAGAAAGCAGAACCTGAAGCAAAAGTTTCCGTGCTGCTATTTTATTAAGGAGTCAAATCTCAGGGAAATAAGGGTGGGGAAAAGCAGTGTGAATCAGGGGAGAGGGTCAGGATTCAGTTAAAAGAATGCTAACCCTTGCCCTAGTGCAAACATACCTCCACAAGAGGCGTATGTATAGACTCTTAAAAGGTAAAAAAGACCTGGGCATGAGGCAGAGCACTGGGGGGGGGGGGGGGGGAGCTACTACCTGAGTAGGTTGACCAGTGGCTGAAGGCCCCCAGGCAAGCAAGACCAAGAGGAACTGAGGTGCTATAGATTTCCACTAGACCTTCAATTCAATATGTCCAAAGTAGAACCGGTTGTCCCCTTCGCTCCTACACCTACAGTCTTTCCCACCTTAATTGGTGAGATTAAAAAAATCTTGATTCATCGAGCCCTCCTTTCACCCAAATATATTCCATCAGGAAACTTTATGGGTATCTTCAAAATATATCTCAAACTAATGACTTACCACCACTGCAAGTGAGCCTGGTACACGACGCCTTCATCTGTTGCCTGGGTTAGATGCAATGGCATCTTAAGAAGTTCCTCTGCATCTTGCTGCAGCCCAACTGCACTTCTGCCTCAGCACCTTGGCCGTTCTAATGCCTAAAATGCTTTTTTTCTCTAAACAACCAGAGAGCTAACTCCCTCACCTTCAAATCTTTCCACTGAGAAGTTTTGAAATTCTCATAACAACTTAAAATTACAACTGATACTCTCCTCAACAATCCCATATACATTCCAGTTTTCCAAAATCCTCTTACCTGTTAACCTCCCCCAACACCCACACCCATGGGGCTTACTGCCTTCAAACATACTAACATATTTCTTTATATGTTTAATGTTGACTGTTTCCCCTGCTAAAATACAAGCTTTAAAAACCAGAATCAGCCAGGTGTGGTGGTGCACACCTGTAATCCCAGTAGTTCAAGAGGCTGAGACAGGAGGATCAGGAGTTCAAAGCCAGCCTCAGCAACAGCAAGGCGCTAAGCAACTCAATGAGATCCTGTCTCTAAATAAAATACAAAAATAGGGCTGGCGATGTGGCTTAGTGGTTGAATGCCCCTGAGTTCAATCCCTGGTACCAAAAAATAAAAAACAAACAAACAAAAAATAGGATCTTTGGAACCATGCCCTGACATAATAAATTTTCAATATATATTTGTCAGATGAATTTCCAACCTGCCTATCTTCAGTCTAGGTTCATTTTTCTTGATTATCCAATCAGTTAAAATGGAGAGGTATACAATAGCTTTCCCTTTTATTTGATAGCTTTTCATACAGTGTTAATATGATGGCTATCAAATATTTCTGGATAAGGTATCATTGAAATCCTTAATATCCCTCTATAATGTCAAAATCCCAAAATTCATGAATGACCCAAATGTCTCCACTAGTAGACTGCTTAATTCATTTCTGTCCCATATATGTACATGCATCTCTTTTAACACTATGACATTATAATTATTCATTCACTTGTCTATGTGCTTTATTGAACTATGAGCTCTCTGAAGGCAAAGCTTGTTTTGCTGGATGTGTATCCCTAGTAGACTGGCGCATTATAGGTGCTTGGTGGTGTTTCTTAAATGAAAGAGTGAGTGGATGGTTAGAGTTTCTATGGGATTGGTCAAGGGGGCATGCCCTGTCCAGCTGATACAAGCAGCTGGTCCACTCAGTACTTCTTTCCCTCTAGTGTAGATGAAAGCTTGAGACCCTTCATAGTTGAAATCTTTGGGCAAGATCACACCATTATCAATGCTTGTTAAGCGATCTTGTAATTTTAAGTTGATTCTCTAAATACAGAGAAAACACTGATCTCACAACTACTAGTAGTCTGTTTGCCAGTTAGAGTTCCTCATGTAAATTAATATATTGCATCTTTTAAACAAAATTATAGTTGTAGATGGACAACATGCCTTTATTTGATTATCATTTTTGAATGTGGTGCTTAGGATCAAACCCAGTGCCTCATACATGCTAGGCAAGTACTCTGCCACTGAGCTACAGCTCCTAATATATTGCATCTTAACATTAACTTATTCTTAAGAAAACCCTGGAGAAACAAAAACTCTTGACGTCAACTTCCCCCTTCCAGCTACCCTATCATTTTGTTGTTGTTGTTCCTTTACAATAAATACCCTTGAGTTTTATATTTATTGTCCCAGTTCCTTTCTTCCATTTTCTGTTAAATCTACCTCAACTGGCTCTGGCACCCAGCATTTCACTGAAAGTACTCTCAGTGTTGCTGAATCCAGTGGCTGATTCCAGTCTCCATCTCACTTGGCCTGTCAGCAGCATTTCACACAACTGATGGCTCCCTCTTTCCTGGACATTGTCTTCCCTTACTTTGTAGTACACTTCACTCTCCTGGTTTCAGTCCTATACTGGTGACTATTCTCAATCTCCTTTGTTTACTGAGAAGGACTTTCTCTCTCTCTCTCTCTCTCTCTCTCTCTCTCTCTCTCTCTTTCCTTTGCAGTGTCCTTAACATCTAGAAGAGTGCCTGGTGTATAGTCATTACTCAAATGTTTGTTGGATGAATGTAATTGAAATTCTAGATTTCATCTCTTGGGCATTTAGTTTGCACAAGCATGTCTTCCTTAGGCTGATTGTGTCTGGTGCATCTATAAATACCGGGTTTCTTTTTTTAAAATTATTTATTTATTTGTTTGTTTGTTTATTTTTATGTGGTGCTGAGGATCAAACACAGGGCCTTGAACATGTCAGATGAGCACTCCACCGCTGAGCCACAACCCCAGCCCCTAAATAGTAGGTTTCTGTATTGCAGCCTGAATAATGGTGTCTCCATCAAAGTAGTACCTTCTTGTGGGCTTTTCTAACAGGTTTTCTTGTTAGATGTCTGCCTCTCTGGGTGGAGTCTAGAAGATAAGGAGAGGAGAAGTAAAAGACTGTTTTTTCCTTATTTTTTTTTGTATGAGGTGGATTTTTTTAAAAATTAATAATTCAAATTCAAATTATTTCTAAATGGATAGAAATTTAGTTCTACTTTGTCTGACAAGTTTGTGGGTGTGTGCTTCTTTGATGTGTATGTGTCCTATGTTTGTGTGTATATGTCTGATGGGGCAGTGCCTCTCAAACTGTAATTAGAAATAGTTTGTTTCCAATCTACAAAAAGACCAAGTACAGAAACAGTGTAAGCATCTATCATCTTTAATAGTAATTTGACAGAATATTTTTATGTCTTAAAATAAATAATACAAATTTGCAGGCTTATGTTTTCAATTCTTTGCATTTAAAAATATTTTCTCTGGTAATTCATTTTTTATTGAATTTTACAAAAGTATTAGTTGGTCATTGAAAATTTTAAAAATTTGGTCCTTCCCAACTATCTTAGAAACATTGGTTTGGGGTATGAAGGAAATGCTGTAGGATAAAAATATTTGAGAATTATTGTGATAGAACAACCAGAAAATGGCCAAAATTACATTTTCTGACTATCCTTTCCACTCCACAGTTATATCCATGAGAAATTAGATATAGAAAGAATAGAAGCACATTGAAGTCTTCACTCCGTGTCCTGCCTAATTAAGTTGTTTACAACATACTCCTCTTCCTCTACCCTGACCCTTCAATAAAGCACCTGGAAAGAACCCAAAGAAAACAGTAGTATTTTCCAAGAAGCCATGGGAAAAATGGTAGTTTCCAGGAAGCATTGGTAACGCTGACAAGGTGGAGACACTGAACTCTGCAAAGATAACATGCTTACTTTTTTTGTAATCCCACCCAAATTCTGCATTTCTGACTGTACTATTCTCATATAAATGTTGCTAGTCACATATCCAAGGCATTACATTAGTCTAATCACACAAAATCAGTGAGGCTCTTGCCTTTTTAACTGGCTTATTAGGTTCTTACTCCTTTCTTTTTGAGCTTTATGCCCATGCATAAAAAATCTACATTAAATATCTTTGGGGGCTTAAAAACTGGTGCTTTACTGGGATAAAAGTAAAGAACAGTTTCTCATAGGATGTATTCCATAAGTTCCCAAGAACATTTCTTGTTAAGTAACATTTCTTTCAATATATGAATAAAAATGATAAAATGGTCAGTAATTCTGCCAGTCTAAATGCAGAAGTTCATACCCATCTTCCTAAAACTCTTCTGTGTTGGTTTTCCTTCAATTACGAATGTCGTCGTGGTAACCCTGGAAAACAGAACATAGCAGACGCATGCCCTAACATGACCTAAGCTCAGGTACAGGAAACAGTGGTTCAAACCATGCCGGAAGCAGCATCCTATCTCCACAGACTGAAAAGCTATCACAGCATGGTAAACTTACATGGTAGAAGTTCTTGTGTTTCCTAAAACTAATCTTTTTTCAGCTGTCCAATACTTATTGGGTAGTTTCATGTTCTCCATTTTTCTCACACAAAGGCACATATCCATCAATAGCATCCAAAGATGGAGAGAGGGGAGTTCTGTATTTTCAAAACCTCTTCCAAAGATTTTTAGTTCCATATTTTCAAAACCTCTTCCCACCTTCCCGCTTCTGCAAGAATTTAGGAAGGGATTTCTTGTTTGTATATGTAAGAATAATGGGAAAGGGAAGAATAACATTTTGTTTGCTGTTGTTTTTTCACCTTAAGCTTAGTTTTTTTCCTATGACAGTGAGACTGTAAAATTTTACCTCTCTTTTCAGGATCTGTCCTCCAGCTTTATGAAGGTGTAATTGACAAAAATTGTATATATTTACAATATGTAATGTTATATTTTGATATACTCATACATACATTATTAAATGATCCAATCAAGTAATGTTTTCATCATCAAACACTATTTTTTTGTGATGAGAACATTTAAGATTCACTTTCTTAGCAATTAAATATATATATATATATATATATATATATATATATTTTAAAATATATTTATATTTAGTTGTTGATGGACCTTTATTTTAATTATTTATATGTGGTTCTGATAATCAAAACCAGTACCTCACACATGCTAGGCAAGTGCTCCACCACTGAGCTATAACCCCAGCCCTTTCTTAGCAAGTTTTGAGTGGAAAATACATTATCATTTACTGTAGTCACCATTCTATACAAATAGATCTCTAGAGCCAAGAATAAATCTTCTCATTTATATACATTCTTAGGCAGCAATTGAGAATAAAAATTCAATGTCATGATTGTTCATAACCATTTTTTTTTGGTGTAGATTTTTCTTAGCAAGGAATCTAGTCATGTTGACTGGATTCTTATAGTCTAGTATTTGATATACTTTTTAAAAAGCCAGTCAAACATGACAATGATACAGCGTGTGTGCTTGTGTATATCATACCTGTTACCTTGTTACCACTTCCAGGAAATGTCTTCTTGGTGACAGGACTTAGAGGAGGACACACACATCTATGTGTTTTAGTCAACTTTTTCACTGCTATGACTAAAAGATCTGACAAGAACAATTTTTTTCTTTTTCCTTTCTTTTTTTTTTTTTACCATACGATTTATTTTTATTTTTTTTAGTCATACATGACAGCAGAATGTATTTTGACATATAATACATACATGGAATGTACATACATCAATCATATTGTCTATTCTATTCTGCTGCCCTTCCTATCCCTCCTACTCCTCCCTCCTCTCCCATCCTTTCTCTCTATCCAATCTAATGTGACACACTTTTTTTTTTTTTCTGACAAGAATAATTTTAATGGGGAAAAGTTCATTTGAGGGTTCGTGGTTTCAGAGGTCTCAGTCCATAGATAGCCTGCTCCATTCCTCAGGGTTTGAGGTGAGGCAGAACATCATGGCAGAAGGTGTGTGGGGGGGTCACACCTTCTACCATGATGATCAGGAAACAGAGAAACTCCACTGCCAGATATAAAATATACACCCCAAAGGCACACCCAGGGACCCACATCCTTCAGCCTCACCCTACCTTGCTGAGAGCCATTACCAAGTAGGAATGAGGCATCGTAATCCTTGCCAGAGTACCCCATGTTAAATGGACATGCCTTGGAAATTTGCTGCGACCTTGCTTGTGTGTTTGAGAAAGGTGACCCTGCTCAATCACCAGGGTGGATCCAGGATTAGGGTGTATTCCTGCAGGAAGTATCCCTGTCCTTGGGTTTAGGGCGTGACAATAGGAGTTTTAGGGAAGTTGGAGGTGGAAGATTATTGCTGCTGGGATTAGGGTGTTCCTGCTGCTTGTTCCCGTTGAGTTCTCGTGAGATTCAAATGGGATTTGGAAAAAGCCTCGTGGAGTAGGATTTGGGGGCGGCGGCATATTGGAGATTGCACCAGAACGTGTTTGTTGGAGGCCGGTGTGAGATCGGGAATAAAGATTGCTGTTTGAACCTACAAAGCTGTGTGGTGGCTCGTGATCTTGTGCCAAGCCGAGACATTGGCATTTGGCACTACCTGCCTTCAGTTACCAATCAGGGGATTGATTGATTGGGTTAAGGATCTCATAACCCAATCATTTCTCCTCTGAATGTTCTTGCATTGTTTTACACATGATCTTCTGGGGGATACCTCACAACCAAACTATGATATCTGTAGCTCTCCTGTAAAAGCAAAAAAAGAAAAAATTATCATTAGGGTTTTATATTTGTAGATCAGAAAAAACTCTTTATTCCATAGCAACCTATTGGTCAGAACAGATACATTTACAGTTCTGAGATCTGTTTAAGAGAACCCTTAGTATATATATTCTCAAACTATGAATGAGGGTTATAAATGGTGAAATGAAATTGAATTTGCTGGGTTCTCGTATGCTTCCAGCCCTCGATTTTAATAGTACTGCTTCTTAATCAAAGTTCACAATCTCCCTAACTAGACTGTGATCTTCCAGAATAGACTACCCTTTTTGTCCCTCTTTTCTTTCAGTACAATGATCCTGGCCAGGTATACAGACTGAACTCGAAAATACTGTTATCTAGTATGTTACTGTCTGATACGGTGTAGATGTTACTGTTTCACATCTACTCTGTGGCATAATACTAAGTAGTTTTTGTTGTTGTGGTTTTGAGCTGAGCCAGTAGAATGCTTTTGTAATTGTGTGTCAGAGTTTCTGGTGCTTTTTCCAGGAAGCTGGAACTGAATTATTTTCAGAACTTTTATATAACTTAGTCTATCATCTTTAGTCCAAGATTAAACAAATACCGTATGTGCCTGTGGCCTACATTATACAAAATGTGAAAGGGTTACAGCTGAAACACTCCCTAAGTGGCTTTCTGCGGCCAAGAATACTTTCTGGAATTATCCAAAATGTATGATGAAGCCAAAAGAGGTTTTTAAACACACCCTTTCTTCCCCTTAGGGTTTTCCCTAAGTCATCCCTTCCCTGTCAGAGCTTGCTGCACACACAGAGGCACAGCACTTGACAGGTGTTAGGAGCTACATTATCCACTCAGGTAATTGTCTAACCCACTAGACTTTGTAAGTGCCTCAAGACCAGAAACCCTCCCCTCAGCCTCAATACCTCTTCTGGGCCTGTTTTTTGACCTGAACAGAGGGGGGAAAAAACCCACAGGACCCAAAAGACTGAAATAAGTAGTCTAAGTGGAGCAGAGAGAGCAGTCACAGCTTGGGGTGACATAACAGAGCAGTCATGGAAGACCCATGGTGAAGATGTGTTCTCATATTCTTACCAGGTGAGAAATTTCAGATCTCCCTCATTTTATTGTGCTTCTCAAATATTGTGGGGTTTCTGTGTTTATTTTACAAATTGTAGCAAACCCATGTCAAGCAAGCCTCTTCAAACCATTTTTTTCATGTGTCTGGGTCAAATGTTGGTGATTTTAACAATATTTCAAGTTTTTCCATTATTATTATTTCTGCTGCAGCGATCCATGATTCATGATCTTTGATGTTGCTGCTGTAGTTGTTTGGGGGCACCATGAATGTCCATCAGATAACAGGCCAACTGAGTCGGTAGGCCTTGCCTGTGTTCTCACTGCTTCACTGACTTGTTCATTCCCCATTCCTCTCCCTCTCCTTGAGCCTCCCTATTCCCTGAGACACAACGACATTAAAAAGAGTTCAACTAATAACCCATAAAGGCCTGTCAGCGTTCCAGAGAAAGGTAGAGGTTCAGGTCTCTCACTTTAAATAAAAAAACTAGAAGTGATTAAATTTAGTGAGGAATACAAACCACAAACTGAGAAAGGTCGAAAGCCAAGTCTCTGGTACCAGTTAGCCTAGCTGTGAATGTAAAGGAAAGTTCTTGAAGGAAATTAAAAGCGCTACTCCAATGAACACACAAGTGATTTAAAAAAAAAAAAAATTTAAAAAAAAGCAAATAGCTTATTGCTGATGTTGAGAAAGTTTTAGTGGTCTAGATGGACGATGAAACCAGCCACAACACTCCTTTCACCAAAGCCTCACCCAGAGCAAAACCCTCACTCTCTTCAAATCTGTGAAGGTGGAGAGAGGTGAGGAAGCTGCAGAAGAGAAGTTTTAAGCTAGCAGAAGTTGGTTCCTGGGGTTTAAGGAAAGAAGCCAAATCCATAACATAAGTTACAAGATGAAGCATCAAGTGCTGATGCAGAAGCTGCAGCAAGTTACCCAGAAGATAACTAATGAAGGTGGCTAAACTCATGTAGATGAAATAGCCATCTATTGGAAGAAGACACCTAGGACTTTAATAGCTCGAGAGAAGTCAATGCCTGGCTTTGAAGCTTCAAAGGACAGGCTTTCTTGTTGGGGGTAATCCAGTTAACGACTTTTAAACTGAAGCTAGTGCTTACGACAATGGCCCTCAGCAACTTCCCATTTACCAAATCCTAGGTCCTTAAAAATTATACTACATCTACTCTGCCTGTGCCTTATAAATGGAGCAAGCCTAGATGAATTTTAAGCCCATTGTTGAGACCTACTCCTCAGGAAAAAAAAAAAAAAGAATTCTTTCTCCTCCTCCTCCTCCTCCTCCTCCTCCTCCTTCTTTTTGCAGATGGGGTCTCACTATTTTGCCCAGTCTGGTTTCAAACTTGTGAGCTCATGAACTCATGAACTCAAGTGACACTTCTTTCTTGGCCTCCCAAGAAGCTGGGACTACAGGCATGTACTACCTCGCATAGCTAAAAATAGATTCTTTAAAAAATATTACTGCTCATTGACAATGCACCTTGTCTCCCAAGAGTTCTGATGGAGCTATATGAGATTAATGTTGTTTTCATGTCTGCTAACACAACATCCATTCTGTAGCTATATATCAATAAATAATTTTTACTTTCAAGTCTTATTATGAAATACATTTTATAAGGTGATAGCTGTCATAGATAGTGATTCTTCTGATGGATTTGAGCAAAGTAAATTGAAAACCTTCTAGGAAAGATTTATCATTCTAGGTGCCATGAATAACATTTGTGATTCATGGAAGGAGGTCAAAATACCAGCACCAACATAAGTTTGATTCCATTAACATGAGGGTAACCCTCATGGATTGCATTGAGGGGTTTGAGACTTCAGTGGGGGCAGTAATAGCAGATGTAGCAGAAATAGCAAGAGAACTAGAATTAGAAGCAGAGTTTAAAGACATAACTGAATTGCTACCATCTCATAATAAGACTTTTGTGGGCGAGGAATTGCTTCTTATAGATGAGCAAAGAAAGTGGTTTCTTGGTGAAGATGCTGTGAACATTGTTGAAACAACAACAAAATACTTAGAATAATAACTAAAATTTGTTAATAAAACAGTAGCAGGTTTTAAAAAGATTGATTCCAATTTTGAAAAAAGTGCCAATTGGATAATATGGTACCAAATTCCATTGCATGCTATGGAGAAAACTCTTTTGAAAGAAGAGTCAATCAATGTGAAAGATTTCACTCTTGTCTTATTTTAAGAAATTGCCACAGTCATGCAGCATTCAGTAACCCACCACCCAATCAGTCGGCAGCCCTCAACATCGAGGGAAGATCCTCCATCAGCAAAATGATTATGGTTCACTGAAGGCTCAGAAGATCATTTGCAATAAAGGATCCTTTCAAATAAGGTATGTCCATTGTTTGTTAGACATTTACACTTAATAAACTATAGTATAGCGTCATTTACACTTAATAAACTATAGTATAGTATAAATATAAGTTTTATCAATCAATCTGTGATTTGTTTTGTTGTGATATTAGTTTTATTGTGGTGGTCTAGAACTGAAACTCCTGTATCTCTGAGATACGCCTATGTTAAATGACCAACTGAGGATTTTTCCCCAAAACTTATAAAGTACAATGTGGTACCTATAGAACTTATAGACATGAATTTTTCTTTACTGATTTGAAATTTCTCTTAAAAAGGGAAAAATAGTAGTAATCATGTCATAAGAATATTGGGAGAATTAAATGAAAAGACCCATATACATCATTTAACACTGTCTCTGGTACATGGGAAGTGATTAGTGATATTGGATATTATCATAATTCATAGCATCTAATTAAAATAGAGCTTTCTTATGTCACTAAGAAAAATTAATTGCCATTTAAACTTTGGCATGATGATTTCTTATCACCAAAATTATTTTATATTAATTGAAAAACTTTTAGACTTATTTAGGCAGATTTTTAAATCATATTTCTTTCCTATGTTATATATAAAAAGTCAAATCATTTAAAGTATTTTAAGATACTAAAAGTCCTAAAGAACTTATGTTCAGAGTCTAATTCCTCTAAATCATTTTTCTTTGCAGAGACATTGATTTCTGTGTGTTTTTTTTTTTTTCCTCATGGTGGTGTTGTCTGTCACATTAGGAGTGTTGGAAATAAGAAACGCAGCATTTCTAAAATGTGCCCCTCTTCTGGATCCCAGATTCTCTCTCAAACCACTAACACCCACTCTCCTTGTGCTTGCTCCATCTTATCAGAAAGTATCAATGGAAGTTTTTAGACAACAAATACATTCATATCCGCCCCCCCCACCCCGAACCCTCCCCCAACCCTCCCTGCACCCCCCCCCCAAATTCCTGCTCTTCACTTCCTAACCTGTTTCTTCTTCTCACTTCTTAACCCCATGATTGCAGTTCCTCAGGACAAAAATCCCTGGAGTCCTCCTTGGATCTTTTCTGTCTCTTACACTCCATATCCAATTCAATGAGACTTTAAATCCAGAATCTGGGCTGGGATCATGGCTCAGTGGTACAGTGCTCGCCTAGCACTGGCTGGGACCCAGGTTCTATCCTCAGCACCACATAAAAATAAAGGCTTTGTGTTGTGTCCATATATACCTAAAAAATAAATATTAATCAATCAATCAATCAATAAATAAATCAATAAATCCAGAATCTGCCCTCCTCTACTGCTGCTGTTCTGGCCTGTGGCCTTACCATCTCTTCATCTCTTGCCTATAATTATCTCTTAACAGGTTTTTCTGCTTTCATGTTGGCCCCACTACAATCCTGTTCTCAACACAGTGGCCAGAGCACATCTTGCAGTACTCAGTCAGACCATATTTCCCCTCTACTAAAAAACCATTCCCATTTCACTCACAGTGAAAGTGTTTGCAATGGCCCCCAGGACTTAACAAAATTGAGGCTCCCTGCTTCCCCTTTCTCCATCTTTTCCTCATGTCTGTTGCATGTTGCTCCAGACTTCGCTGGCTGTTTCTCAGTCTTTCAAGGTTTATCCTTGCCATGGGGTCTTTGTGCTAGCTCTTCCCTCTTCCCAGGATCCTCCTCCTCTAGGCCTGCACAGTTAGCTCCCTCATCTTCTTCTAGACTTTGCTCAAATCTCATGTCCTCATCAAAGCCTACTTTGACCACCCTGTTAAAGACTGCAATCTGAACCTCTTCCAGCCCCAGTACGCCTCATTCCCTCTAAGCTATTCTGTATTTTCTTTATCCCAGTATATAATATTCTGTATACTATAAAATTTACTTATGTATGATGGTTTATTATTTATTATGTCTTTCCTCAGAAGGAAAGAAGCATTTTGATTTGTCCACTGATATTCCTGAGTGCTTGAAACAGTACCTTATAGGCATTCATAATATGTTTCTTAAATCACACCGAATTGTGATAGGCCCTATCCTATGACTGAGGCCAGCACAAGTGCCATGGGGATATAGAGATAGTCCACACAAAGAGGAGGTTAAGAGAGACTGAGAGTCAATGCCTCAGTTGAGCTTTTAAGAATTAAAGGCTGAGGCTGGTAAAAGAACTAGCAATGAAATCAAAGGTGCAAATACTCCCTTGGTGTCTTAGAGCTGGGCCTGCTATAACAAAATACCTTAAACTGGATGATTTAAACAACAAATGTTTACTGCTCACAATTCCAGAAGTCCACAGCTCTAAGGTTCTGCTAGCCAGAACAGCAGTTAAAGAAGTTTATACTCAATATCTTTAGAAGGAAATTCTATGATAGAGGTTTTTCTCCTTGGTCGTCTTCTTTTAGTGTATACCAGGGATTGTATTCAGAGTTAAAGTGTTTGCTATATTAGTACCTGGAATGAGACATAGATCTATTCTTGAATCAGCTTCTTAACTTATGATGTATGATTTATGTGTTTTTAACAATAGGTGCCATCTGCTAGCTTCATATGTAAGAAATTATTCTTGATAATTAGATGTCAAGCTTAGTTGTTTTTAGCTGCTGGAGGATTGTATATACTGTCAACATGAAAATATAACACATTTTAGAACTGTGCATTCTTGAAAATGTTTGCCTGTGACCTTTGAATTTCAGTGGGTTGGTGCTAAGTCCCTCTTCCCTCCCAGTTTTGACTCTGCTTATAGAATCGCCTAAACTCAGTCCCTCCCTGGCACACAGTAATCAAAATACATTGTTTAAATGACTGAATCAAATAAATTTTGATCCAGAAGAAACATAGTGTAAGTCTTAAGGACTTGTGGAAACAGAACTTAATAAACTGTTTTGTGCCTGTGAAATAGGGTTCATCATAGTATTGACCTCAGTCTTTATGAGTGAATGTCCTATGAATTACTCACCTAAAGTCTTTGGCACATTTCTTATATTAATACGTTTACTAGTAAAACTTATTTTAAATAGATTTTATTTTGGGCTGGGGATGTGGCTCAAGTGGTAGCGCGCTCGCCTGGCATGCGTGCGGCCCAGGTTCGATCCTCAGCACCACATACAAACAAAGATGTTGTGTCTGCTGAACTAAAAAAATAAATATTTAAAAAAAATAGATTTTATTTTTTAAGGACAGTTTTAGACTTATAGAAAAAATGAACAGTTAATACTGAGAATTCCTAGACAACCCTCCCTATCCCATACCATCTAGTTTCCCTATTATTAACATCTCAAATTAATATGGAAAGTTTGTGATGATTAATGACCTGCAAATTGGTGTAACCATTATGGAAGTGGTATGGAGATTCCTCAGAAAACTTGTAATGGAACCACCATTTGACCCAGGAATCCCACTCCTCCGTTTATACTCAAAGGACTTAAAATCAACATGCCCATAGTGACACAGCCACATCAGTGTTTATATCAGCTTAACTCACAATAGCTAAATTATGAAACCAACCCTGGTGCCCTTCAACAGATGAATGGATAAAGAAAACATGGTACATATACACAATGGAATATTAGTCAGTCTTAAAGAAGAATAAAAGTAATGGCATTTGCCAATAAATGGATGGAGCTGGAGAATATCATGTTAAACAAAATAAGCCAATCCCCAAAAGCCAAAGGCTGAATGTTCTCTCTGATATGCAGATGCTAATTCACAGGAAGGGCAGGGGCTAAGGAAGCATAGAGTTATTTTGGGTTAGGTAGAGAGGAGTAAAAAGAGGGGAGAGGAGTATAGGGATAGGAAGGATAGTAGAATGAATAAGACATTATTACCCTATGTATATTGTGATTCAACATCATATACAGAGAATGAGCAATTATATTCCATTTATGTATGATGTGTCAAAGTGCATTCTACTGCCATGTACAATTAATTAGAACAAATAAAAATATAGAATTTTTGTGATCATTAATGACCAATATTGTTTGCATCATCGTTATTACCTAAGGCCAAAGTTCATTCAGAACTCCTCAGTTGTCGCCTAATGTCCTTTTCTGTTCCAAGATCCTATCCAGGATACTTATTGCATTTAATTGTGTTATCTCTATAGTCTCCCTTGGCTGTGACAGTTTCTCAGGCTTTTCTGTTTCTGATGAACTTGAGAGTTTGAGAAACACTAACCAGATACATTGTAGGGGCCCTATCTGTTGAAATTTGTCTTTGGCACATTTTAAGACATCTAAAAGTGTTGATTACTGTTATTGCTTAGTGTTCAGATTAAAATGTGAAACAGAAGTGTAATGTGGGTGGTGGAAAGTTTTGTTGAAGATTCATTATTGAAAAGAAATATTGATTTTTTAAAGCTTGGTCAGTTTATCAGTGCTGAAAGAACTGTTTGGATAAAATTCGGCTTGCCCACATCCAACCTTCCATCTGTCTATTCAATTCAGTAAATATTTGCCACGTCCCTATTATGAAGGTAGAAGTATATTGGATGCTGGGAATTCACTGACAAACAAAACATTTGTCCTCATGGAGCTTCAGGTCAAGTAGGCAGACAGTTAATAAACAACTAGAGAAATAAAAAATATGAAAGATAATTTGTAAGAAGTACAGAAAATGAAATATCCTTATATTAAAGAATATCTCAGTAGATGAGAGAAAGGGAAACTAAGATCTTTTATTAGTTAGATGCTAATCTTTTTTGTTGTTATTGTTTTCTTTTTACTTATATACATTCTACATGACAGTACATATCATACATACATGGAGTATAACTTCCCTTTCTTGTGGTTGTACCTGATTTAGAGTTACACTGGTAGTGTATTCATACATGAACATATGTCTGATTCATTCTACTGAGTTAGATTCTAATTTTAACTCTGAGAGATAAAATACTTAAAATAAGGAACTTAAACGAGATAGATATTTTCATGTTCAACATGTCAGGGAGTTAGCCCAGGGCTAATATGGAAGTTTTGTAGTGTCAATGTCCCAGGCTCCTTCCATCTTGTTGCTCTGCATGAATTCTCTCAGGATCAGTTCATGGCCTAAGACAGCTTCTAGAGCTCCAGCAGTCACAACTGAATTCCAGCCAGCATGAAATTAAGAGGGACAAAGACCTCCTCCCTTTTCCGTGTCTGCTTACTTCTTGCATGCCAGAACTCAGTCAAAATGGCCTCACCCAGACCCCTTAATTTTTACTCAGGTGGGCATGTATATCAACTAAACATCAGCAGTTTTGTTGCTATAGAACAGTGGTTCTAAAACTATAGCAAGTCATCTGTAGGACTTGTTGACATACAGATTGCTGGGCTCCACCCCTAGTTTCTCATTTAGTAGGAGACAAGAATTTGCATTTCTAATGAGTTCCCATGTGCTGCTGGTAATGCTCATCCAAGACTACATTTGGAGACTCATTGCCATGAGCATAGATACTGAGGCAGAAGTCTTTGATGCAGACTGTCATTTGGTCTTTGATCATTTACATTACTGAATTGAGATGAGGCTTAATGAAATCAAGTATCTCATCTTTGATATATAAGTTCTGGGTAGCTAGACACAATTTAGTCATTTTGGTATTAGGTCCCTGTTTTGGTTATCTTATGGTTACATAATAAACTTTTCCAAAGCCCAGAGGCTTAAAGTAGTCATTTACTTATGCTTCTGTGGATCTGCAATGTGAGCAGGACTTAGTGGAGAAGGCATGCCTGTGCTGGAGCAGGCAGGTCCAACATGGTCTCCCCATATGCTTGGGGTGTTAAGAGCAGGCACTTTGGTCTGCTCTTTGAAACTCTCTCTGGTAGAATAGCCTGGACTTCCTTACATAGAAGCTCCAATATATCAAAATGGAAATTCAAAGTCTTCTTGAGGCCCAAGCCTACCAGTCATTCTGAGTTCATCTTGCCAGATTCTATTGGTCAAAATAAGTCATGAAGCCAGCCCACATTCAAGCAGAGGGGAGACCATGGTCACCTATTTATGGGAGGAGTGGCAAAAACACATGGAAAAAAGCATGCAGTTGAGAGGAATTATTGCAGCTGTCTGCATGGTCCACCATAGACAGGAACCGGAATGCCAATATTATTATCATACAGACACAGACTTGTTATTCACTGGGGTTTATCTCTTATCAGGACCAGAGTGTAATTTGGAGAAAACACTTTCCAAATATTTTGGTGTACTGATAGAAAGAAAAGTGTGGCCAGATCAAATGAGGTTTTAGAAAGTTTTTTTGGTTATTGAAAAAACTTTCCGGGGCTGGGGATGTGGCTCAAGTGGCAGCGCGCTTGCCTGACATGCGTGCGGCCCGGGTTCGATCCTCAGCACCACATACAGGCAAAGATGTTGTGTCCGCCAAAAACTAAGAAATAAATGTTAAAAATTCTCTCTCTCTCTCTCTCTCAAAAAAAAAAAAAAAAAAAAGAGTATTTCTTAAATAAATGCTTATTTAAAAAAAAAAAAAAAAAGGGCTGGGGATGTGGCTCAAGCGGTAGCGCAATCGCCTGGCATGCGTGCGGCCCGGGTTCGATCCTCAGCACCACATACCAACAAAGATGTTGTGTCCGCCGAGAACTAAAAAATAAATATTAAAAAAAAAATTCTCTCTCTCTCTCTCTCTCTCTCTCTCCTCTCTCACTCTCTCTTTAAAAAAAAACAACAACAACAAAAAAACTTTCCTATGCCTTCATTGATATGAAAATTCAAAAATGAGGATTGAGAACAAATTCCGGAAATAAGCTCATAAATAACTTCCTGTTAGCCTTCTTTAGATACATGGCTATTTTGATTGAAAGATGGGGATTTCAACTTTTGAAAGCCAGTATTTAAAAAATAATGTCATCCTACCCAGAGAATGTGATTGCCACTGTGAGAGAGGTCAAATTTATAGTATATTTTTATATGAGGTATTGGTTAGGATGTGGATAGAGACTCCTCTTCCCACCCCCACCCCATGGCATTTCTACACACGCTTGAGACTTCAGAATGCAGGAGTGAGTCACTGATTGTTTTGAGCATTGCTCACTTTCACTGCACTCTAACACAGAAAGTACTTCTGGGAAGGACAGGACAGGAAATAAGTAGCACTATAGTATGAATAATTTAGAAGAACACTCCTCTGTGGAAGAATTCCGAGAGTCCCAGAAGCCTTTGGAGGAATTGGATGCCAAGAGGCAGGCAGTGGGTGGGGAGATGGACTGGTAAGGGCTGAGATACGGCTCAGTGATAGAGTGCTCGCCTAGCATGTGCCAAGTCTGGGGTTCCATCCCAAGCACCCCTCCTCTCCCTGCAAGAAAGACTTCTAAGTTACAAGTCCTGAGCCCAAGTTTCTCTGTCTTACAGGCTGCTGCTTAGAAGATGCGAATTAGGCTTATATGATGCTAAAACAACCAATTCTATATCCTCTGTTCATTTTGGATAGAACCTTTTGTTCCCATCATGTGATAATTTTTCTCTCTTTGTGGTTTTCCCCCTAAGCAATTTTCTACACAAAGTCTTTCTTTACTTTTAATATCCTATCTCTAGTAATGGGCTTTGAGGCTTTTCTCCTGCAATGTCTTTAAGCTTTTTTGATTTTGCTTTGGAATGAAATAACTCTTTCAGTCCTCAGCCCTGGCACTCAATGGGACCTCTGAAGTTGCTGGTCCACTGTGGGAAAATTCCAGCCTGGGCAGAGGCTGTGTTGTTTGTTCACCAGGTGTCAGACAGATCACAGAGCGGGGCTGCTCACAGCCTGCCCTCTCTGGTTTGAATAGCAAGCTTATTTACTTCTTTGACTTTTTTAAAGGGTGCCCAGTCCCTCTTTTTAATTTATGCCTTTACCCGGTGAAAACCAAATCCCACCCCAAATTGTCACATTGGAGGAAGTTGCTTTTGTCTGAGGAGCTGATAGAGCACTAGGCCGTGATTTTATTATTTCCCCAGAAAGCAAGAGCCTGTTCTGCGGTTCGAATGAAAAGCTCTGTGACTAACAGGATTCTTTCTTCTTTCCTTTCTTTTTTGGGTTACATTTCTCTCCTCCGCTGCCAGGTCACTTCATGACGGCTCTCGGGCTGAAGTGATTTATCACGTAGAGTGAAGAAGTGGGAACCGTCTGGTTTCCTTTTACCCGCTGGCTAACGGCGGCGGGGCTTCTATTCCTGCCATCAGGGCAGGCGGACAGCCCATTGCTTCGGTTGTGTGAGCTGAGGGAAGGAAACTTGACTCATAACTACTGTGGTTCTGAAGAAGTCCCCCGGCATGTCGGGCAGCGAGCCAGTGGGTGCAGTCTGCCTTCTGGTACTCCCGCCTCAAGCAAGGGCTTTGGAAGGCAGGGCTTCGTTTTGCAGCCAAACTAGAGATGGAGGTCCTTCTGCAGTAGTCATGGGGATCTACTCAATATGGATTTTATAGTTAGCCGAAAAGTAAACTGGAACTTGAGCAGACCGGGCATTTTGCCTCTTTCAAGACTCTGCCTGTGTTTCCTCCTCCTCCTCCCAGCTGGTTGGCAGGATCCCTGGGGATACCTACAGGCTGTTGAGAACTTCTTAGGATTGGACACTCCTTAGTCATAGATGAGCACGTTTTTGAAAAGATGTGGCACTTTGACAAATCCAATTAGTAGCTTACTGTCAAAACAATAGCTGAAAGAGCAGGTGATAAAGCATCTCTAGACTTGACAGCTTTAGAGGTCCATGTGCAGAATAGGTGAGCCATAGACAATGAATGGGGAGAGTGCAAATTTGCTAATACATCAACAAGTAGGGAACAAATGTCAGTGCAATTCCTGGTATCCTCTTGGAGAAAACTCTGTTTAGGAGTTCTCTGACTTCCAGGCTCTGTGCATCGGCTCCATTTATATGCCTAGAAGAGCTCCAGTTTCTAAGCTGGTCGTAGCAAGTAGGAGTCTGTCAGCATACTAGTAAAGTATGAACAGGAAGAAAGAAGCCATGCTGGGGATTTGAAACAAGAGGGCAGTGAATGCAGAGAACTGGTTATATAGGAGCTAGAAGAACTGAGAAACGAAACAATGGCTGGTGAAATCACCCAAAGCATAACAACAGCAGGAAGCTACAGCTTCTAAACTGGAGGTCAATGGAGGGAGGCACTCTTACTAAAGAGGAGGAGGCACTAGGGTCAGCTGGAGGAAAACTACTGTCTTTGGGTAGCTAAAGCTGGGGAGATACTGAGATAGTATCTTGGAGAGGAAGAGGGCTCTCAAGGTTCTGTTTCTGGGATCCAGAACAGAGCAGGAGCATGTAAGGACAGGCTCCTGTGGGGAGCATCATGCAGTGTGTGTATATGGAAGGGAGCTCAGGATCAAGTCTTACTGGGTGTGGACTTAGTGTCTACTATTGTGGGGGTGACTCCTGGCTAGCATGAAATCTACAGTGGCAGCACCTCCAGCCATCTCATGATCTGGTACATGTAATACCACATTCTTATAGGAACATGGGTCACATGGGTGTATATGCCTTTATTGAAAACTTGTTGAACCATAATATTTAAATTATACCTTAATAAAATGTATGTTAGCATAAACATACAAGAGTGTTATGCTCCAGCGTCATACTGTGTTTGTTACTTATAAACTATTATGAACTGAACTGTCTCCTTCAAATTCATTTGTGAACCCCCAGCCCCCAGCATGACTGTATTTGGAAATAGTGCCTTTAAGAAGGTAATAATGGTAAACTGAGGTAATAAGGGTAGGGTCCTGTGTTAGTAAGCTTTTTGCTGCTATGAGAGAGTAGCTGAGAAAAACAGTTTAAATGAGAAAAAAATTTGTTTTAGTTTATGTTTTCCGTCCATGGTTGGCTGGCTCCATTGTTATGGGCCTGTGGTGAGACAGAATATCATGATAGAGAGGGTTTGGTGGAGCAGATCTGCTTACCTCATGGTGGCAGAGATGGAATGAGGGGGAGGGGACAAAATACAGTCATACAGTCGTGAAGAGTATATCCCTAAGGACCCACTCCCTTCAACTAGGTCTCATCTCCCACAGTTTCCATCAATTCCCAATAATGCCATCAAATGGATTAATAAGGTCAGAGCCCTCATGATCCAATCACTCCCCAAACCCTACCTCTGAATACTGTTGTCATTGGGGACCAAGCCTTGAACACATGAGACTTTGAAGTGCATTCCAGATCCAAAGTATACTGGGCCCTAATCTGATAGGACAGGGTGTCCTTATAAAAAGAGGAAGAGAAACCAGAAATGTCTCTTTCTTCACAAGCACATAGTGAATAGGTCATGTAAGGACTCAGCAAGATGGTGGCATGTTGGCACCTTGATCTTAAATTTGAGCTTCCAAAACTGAAGAAAATAAATTTTTGTTGTTTAAGCCACCCAGTTTGTGGCATTTGAGTTATGGCAGCTGGAACAGACTAATCCACAAGCTATATGACAAAAAAAAATCATGTATTTTTTGTCACCTTCATTTATCAATCTCAAGAACAGAAATGATGAAAGTTCTCTTCCTGCAGGATTTTTGGAAAAATTAAATGTAATATGAATTTAAAGTCCATAACATATAGTATGACATGTAGCCTTTACTATTTATAACCTTCAATTTTTGCTTTAGTATCCCTGCTCAGAATTCAGGGTCTTACTTTCAGTTAGATTACTGTCTCCTAAGTTCCCAGCCTTGCACAGGATCTCCCTAGACCTCTCCCTTGTTTTCTGCTTTTGACAACCTCTGGCCATCATTTAAGGTCCTCCTGGTGCCACTCAGAATTGTTATTTGATTTACTTTTAGTTGTCTCTACTCCATTTGGTAATGTCATCTCCACCCTGAGAATATCATGTTGTTATAAGTAGGTGCTTTGGTCCATCCACCTAGTGGCCCATGTCTGAGCCAACATTTGAATCCATTTCCCATAATCCCATCCCTTCTAGTCCTGGCTCCATCCCACAGCATGTGTGCTGAGGTTGGTTGGTCCAGCACATGTCCCTCCTTCTGTAGCACTTAGGCTTCTTACACAGGCTCATTGACTTATGGCAGCTCCCAATTTTCTGTCCATAAATGCATTGGGCTAGAAAGAGACACAGATGAGCTTGCTTTGAAGCTGCATTTTGTAGGGCAAGCATTCCCTTTTAGGATGTGTTATTGAAACTTAGGTTGTGAGCTTATTTGGGTTGGATTTTGGGGAAAATTATATGTGCTCATGGGAGGGGCCATGGTCACAGGCCAATCAGATACCCTCTCCTGACATCAGTCCTTCTCTTGGCACATTGTTACTGATTTCATGCAGGCATTGGGATCTATGGTTGTCTATCTGAATTTTGTTAGGTGGGTTGCAAACAGTGGTCATCAGGTTTATAGTGACTCCTTTTGTGTACTAGTTTTCTATGGTTGTAATTACAGAATGATGCTACCTGGTTATAACAAGTTAAATATTGAGAAGTTTATAAAGTACAAGGGATACATATGTCTTTCTTACTCTCCTTTGTTCTGACTCTTCTCCAGAAATTACTATTGGTGATTGTGTTCAGTTCATCCATTCAGATTTTTTCCTATGCTTAAATGAATAGACACTTTCACACATGAACCTACTTTTTTCTCTCCACTATTATTAAAAAGAGAGTGAGTGAGGGAGAGAGAATGGCTCATATTTCAATTAGGACTGTTGTTTGCAAGTAATAGAAACCCTATGAGAAATATCTAAAGCAAATAGAGGAATTCCCTGTTAAGAGAATTTAAACCACAGGCTTCACTCTTTTCTCTTGTTTCTGCCTCTCTTGAATCAGCATATTCCACAAGCAGGAACTATGGTCACCAGAAGCTGTCTGGCTCATAGCTTTGGGTTTCCCCATGTAGAGGGCTGGTCCTTCTGTCTTTAGTTCTAAATGAATTGTTTCCAAGAAGGACTTTGATTGGCCTGTTGTATTGTTTACACTACTTTTGATTAGAAGCAACTGAAAACCCAATTCAGAGTGGCTTAAACAATAGGAACTCATTCTTTTCACAGATCAAGGTGTCTAGAGTTAAGTGGTTGCTTGTGATCCAATGCTGCCATTATGGATCAACTTTTCTGTAGTTCTCTAAGTCATGCCCCCATGTTTGCAGTGGATAAGGTAGCTCTAAACATCAAGTCTTCACTTGAACAATGGCTTCTTTAAGTTCTCTCAAAAGCAAAGCCTGAGGCAAAAGCTTGTATATAGTGAGGTGGTAGGTGATTGCAGGGTGCAGGATCAGGGACCAGGGGAAATAAGCAGGGAAAGAGGGCCAGTTAATGAGAGGAGTGACTGTGCTAGGGATGACTGGCACTCAGTCCTGCTAGGACCTCCAAAGAGACTCTATGAAATGTATTTTAGAATCATTATCCTGGGGAATCCAAGATTCTCCATCCCTTCTGTCCCCAGTTAGACAATATGACAATGAACACAGCTTCCTGTCAGTATCTACATGTATACAGCACATACAGTTCATAGCTACATCATATTTCACTATACAGATGAGTTACCCTTTGGCCACTCTCCTATTAATAGACATTTAAGTCACAGTCCAAGTTTTATCTCAAGTTGCCATAAGCATGAAAAGGGCATGGCTTTGGTTAGGGTTTTGATTCTAAGACCAAGGGACCCCTCTTTTATCCTATTTCAAAAATTTGGCACATTTAAAAATATAGAAAATTTTATCTTGCCAAAATACAATTATCTCATACTAACCTATTCAGAACGAAAATAGAAAAGAGGTAAAAATAGCTTCTAAGTAGCCAAATAGATGACAGACAGCCAGGAATTCCAGATGGAGTTGGCAGCTCTGTGTGCAATGTCACTCTGGCTTTGTCTTAAACCTCATACTCTTCACTTGTGAAAGAGAGCTTTATTAGGATCCCATTTAACCTCATTTTATTTAAAATTCTAACTGGATTGGTATCCTAGTAACTATTTCCACAGCAAAGGAGAAGAGAAGGAAGCCTCACTGGAAAAACCAAAATAAAAAAGTGACCACAGATAGAAAAAAGAGGAGGCAAAAGACAAACAAACAATACGACATCAAAAACCTTTTTAAAAATGTCATGCACATGCAAAAGAAGATTGGTGTTCTATCTGCTCCATGGGAACAGTAAAAAACTAGGGTTCACAGTCAGAAAGAATCGTTAAAATTGCTTCCACAGTGCTCTTTTAGGCAAGGAAATGAATAATTTATTTTAGGCTATTATATCTTTTCATGCCATATTGACTCAGTATAGTTATTCTTTTTGTGTAATATATTTTAGGGAGATTTTTCAGAAGTTTGGTTTAAAAAGATGAAAAAAAAAAGTTGTTTCTCGAAGCTCTGGGGAACTTCACTCTCCAAATAACCCTTTTCTACAGAGTTTTAGCAAGAAATTTCCTCCAGTGAGAGGGATCTAAAGCCACTGATCTTGGGCATTATTAAAGCTTCTTTGAGTCTCGTTTCCTTTTCTGTAAAATGGGAGTAACAATAGTGACCATCTCATGGGGTCATAGTGGGGATTCAAGTGTCATTCTATATAAATTGGTCAATAAATATGGTGGTGACTGTTGGTGGTGATGATGCTTATGATGTTTTAAGACTGAAGATATTTTGGAGTCTAGAGCTGGCACCAAGGAGCAGTTCGGCCTCTTCCTGTGTGTCTTTGAGCAACTCATCCTCTCTTATCTTCAGATTTCTTGTGTACAAATGAGAATGATTATAGTTAACTGGTAGGTTTGTCAGGAGGATTGAACCAGATAGTTTTACAAGTAGTATGTAGCACAGAGATGGCACACAGAGCATAATAGCTATTATTGTGAAAAGCAAAAATTGGAAAACCACTCTTTAGTTTACTTACATGCCACAAATATAATACCAAATAATATTGTCCATTACCATGTTATTTTTCTCACTTCTGTGCCTTAAGCATTGTTAATATTATTTTTTGAATTATAGGCAAATTCTGAAACCAAGAATTCCAATAAGATAGCCAATATTTTTGTATCTCTATTTTTTAATGCCTAGATTTCAGGGGGTTTCAGATCTGGAAACTTGAAAATCATTTTGTTGCTGTTATACAGATTTTTTTTTTTTGCCCATATTAAATTTTAATTCAGAGTCTCTGTTTTTGCTTTTCCTTTTTTTCTTCCTTTTTTCCTCCCCTCACACCTTCCTTCTGATACTCCTGTCTTTACTTTCTTCCTCTTAATAATCAGGTTGCCTTCAAACTATTTCAGAAAACTCCATGGCATGACGGACTAGATCTATTTTGTGGAACAGCAATTCTGAGAATGCCATATCAAAGCTAGCACTGACCTCTTGGCTTCCATGAACCATCTGTAAGTGATGATCTGCTCCACGAAGGCTGCCATTGCTCCAGTTATTGCTTTCACTTTCATTTCTGCCTAAATGTTCCATTCTCCAAATGCAATGAATATTACTTTCAGGTTGCAATCATTTTATCCTTTTAAACTCACATTTCTTTCTTAAATGCAACTGTAAACTTGTAGTTTAGATTTTGTTTTGCTTGTTAAGTCCTTAAAGATGATGCTGAACAATTAAAATCCAATTTAGACTGACAAAATACTTCAATAATATAAAGTGGTATTGTTTTATGGTCAAGTCCTGACCATACAGAGAAGTTGTTTCAGGGAAAACAAACTATTTTTGCTTGGATTCCAAGACTATATCTATTTGGTATTGAGGGAGATTAAATTATCTAGATTGTCTCCAATAAAGAGGATTCTCACTTTCTGAAAATATTAAAGCACATGAACTCTTGAATATATTGTTAATAATTTATTTGTAGAGAATAAAGATACAAATGCATATTACCAGTTAGTGCATGGTGCTTATTATTTCTTCTCTGAAGAATGGGGAAGGTCATTGTGAGGTTTGGGGAGGTTAGGGAGAGAATCACTTGTTCAGGCATGTTTAATAAGGCTCTGGGAAGGGCAAGAATGGGAGAAGGGAGTCCCATGAACTTGCAGCTGGGAGAGATTTGTGGTCCACCCCTTGTCTTTTCTAGGGAGCAGGGGCACACTTTTGCATATCTATTTTCAGGGAATGAGATGGCATAATGGCTAAGAGCACAGGGTCTTCAGGCAGACAAAGCTGGCTTCAAGAGCCAGCTCTATCATTTGCCAGTTGTACGAACTTTCATAAATAATTTCACTGAGCATTGGTTTCTTCATCTGTTAGATAGGGACAATAATGATACCTTTCTTTCAGGATTCCACTGAAGATCAAGGGAGAGAATATTTGGCACAAGGCCAGGCACAAGTTACACTAAATAAATGTTTAGTATTGTTATGATTCTTTTAGTATTATATTGCTTTATTATTATTATCATCAAATTTTATAATTTAATAATGTAGTTTAGTTGAAGAATAAGAGTTTTATTTCCTCCTCCAAGTAGTCATGTGATCCTTGACTTTACCCTCCACCTTAAGATGGGATGGGCTTAGTTTCTCTTATGCATTTTTTTTCACCCTATTTGCTGGAATTTAAGGAGGATAAACCTTTCTGTTCATTCCTTCTCAATCTTTTTTTCTCATCCACTTAAATGCAATAAAACTCTGCTTGAGGTAGATTTCATAAGCCATATGACAGCAGAGGAAAGTGGTTGCTTGCTCTTTCCATTTGAAATGTGCATGTGGGCTCAGTGGAATCCTGTTGGAAGAGATAGTGTTCTAGAACTCTCAGGAGCCTGACTTCTTAGGATTGAAGGACTCGGTGCTCTGAGTCTTTGCAGGGGTGATTTTTGTTTTGAAACCTCGGGTGTTTGATAGGCTGATTTGGTCTGGTGACTGGGGACTCCCAGATGTCTGTGTGACTTGCTGGGTGCTTTTCCCTCTGTGGTTACCCAGACTGCTAGAAGGTGAAAGGAACTCTGTGTCAGTCCTTTCTGGCCTTTGTCAGCTGCAAGGAAGCAGAGAGAAGTGAATGTCAGCCTCTGGCTGACACTGAGAGGTAAGGAGGAAACAGAAGCTTGCCAACAAACCCAGGCAAGGTCAGTACTGGAGCTGCAGGGTTGAAATCAGAGTGTGTCTGTGATCTTTCTGGCTCAAATGATCTGTTATTGTGCCTGCACTTCAATAATCCAAGTTTGTGAATGTATCTTTAATTTACAGAGTTCTTTCTTATATACCAACTAGTATGGTCCTCATAGCAGCCTCATCCGGGAGGCCAGGGGCGGTCTCAGCCTATTTCACAGAGAAGAAAATGGAAGCTTTCTTTCATAGATTTTCCTAGGCTTTGGGGATGTGTGAACTAGGACATATTTCCTGACTCCAGGTTCCACTGTTCAGAGTGTTTTGGGCTCTGCTGAACTTTCCTAGGTAAAGACGGTGGTATGGCTTGTGGCCTAGTGAGAGAATCCCTAGGCGCTGAATTACTTCTGCTATTCTGCATGCATTTCTAAAATTCCTTTAGTTTGGATTAATCAACTAGAGGTTGGTTCCTCCCTAAACCCTCTCTTACAAATGCAAAGAAACCTTAGAAGAGGTAGGTCAATTGTAAATAGTAATAAGATCAAGGTAGTTAGGGATGAAGTGTTTGTGGCAGATTGGGAAAGGAAACCTCTGGAATTTAATGTGCTGTCTGAGAAGGTAGGGCCTGGGAGGGTATACTGTTTTTTTCTTGCTGTGTTAAAAATTTCCACGGAGTCAGTTGCTAAAAAAAAAACAACACATTATCTCTGTTTCCATGGATCAGGAGTCTGGGTACATGTTATCTGGTTTCTCTGCTTAGGGTCTCATAAAACTGCAGTCAGAATGCTGGCTCTACTGTGTTCCTTTCTGGAACTGGAAATCCTTTTCCAAGCTCACATGGTTATTAGCAGAATTCAGTTCCTTGTGGTTGATGGACTGAGTTCCTCAGCAACTAGATGCCACTTGCAGCTCCCCACCACGTAGTCCTATGGCCATAGGCAGATCACAGCAAAGCAACCAGCTTTTTCAAGGCCAGGTGCCCCTTCTCTCTAGTTCCTGAGATGGATTTGTGTCTTGTGTAATATAATTGTGGAGGTGATATTTTGAGACTTCATCTGGAAATCCAGACCATTAGGAAAAGCTGGGCTTTCATTCTAATTGGAAAGCAGCCAATGGGAACTGAGTAGTGGCTGCCCCCTTGGACCAGGAAGGTTTCTTTAGTTTTTAAAAATCCTTGTCTTCCACTGATGCCATATATGCATTCCTACCTGACTTGCTTTAATTGTTACTGTGCCCATTTGTCTACAGCAGGCATTTGAGTTTGGACCCAAGATTACATTTTGGAAGAAATGGAGGAAATGTATGACCCTAGAAAATCGAATAAAAATGCTCTGATTGAGGAAACATGATGAGCTAAGGCAATTATGGCCCATATCCTCCCATATATGTAATTATAACATACGAGAAGGTAGGATTGAAGAGAACTGAGTTCTAATACTCTCTCTGCACTCAAATGCAAGTGATTGGCCCTGGAATTTATTTTCTCTGATCCTCAGTTTCCCAATTGGGATGCTTCCCCTCCCTGACGTTCTGATTCAAATATGTTTGGGTTGGGGGCCTTGGAATCTGTAATTTTGACAAATTCCCAAGGTGATTCTTAGTGACCAGCAAACCTGGACGTTAACCAGCAGCTACGGATATAGACATAAGAACCAGCTCTTGGAGAAGGACAATAACAATTGGAGCTCATCTAAACAAATCAAGAATTCAAGGGAATATTTCAGTTTCAGCAGGAATATTCTCAGGGAGAAAATATTATGAAGTTGAGAATCTGAAAACCTGAGTTAGAAACCAAACCATCTAGATTGGATTGTCACAGCAGGGTAGGGGAAGTGTGTATGTAGTACACTGAGCCCCTTACCACCACCATCACCTCCTTCCCAGTCACTAGCTCTTGGCTTCCTACAATTCATAAACAGGATGGTTAGGGTCATTCAGGTTCTGAGCAGGCCGTAGCTGCAGGTAGGCTCACTGAAGGGGCTGACAACTTGTGTCTTATATCTCAAAGCAGTTTGTAAGTTGCTGATGGAGTAGGACTATCCTTATACTCGAGTATAATACAGTTAGTTAGTGCTGATTGACTAGGTGAATCAGAAAGAAGTGAGCATTCACTGTCATTATGAACACTTGCCCAAGTTTAGTGCTTGGTGCCACTTGCATGTACTCTCTCACTCTCAGCCTCCCTAGGAACATGGCCAGAAGTCTTCCTGACTCCCCGCAAACTCTACTGAGCTGAGAGCCATCTTTGGAGAACTGATAGTTAATGAGGGGCCTGATGTGTAGAAAATATTTTATTTCCATGCAAAAGCAAATTAAATGCCTCCAATGTTTTGTTTTAAAATTAAAACTATCATTTTTCTTTGAGAAAAAGATCCTTTGGATTTCTGAATTTCAAATTCTGGAGCACATTTTTCTAATCAAGGGGAATTTCTAGTGACTTAGAAGTGCAGAAATCCTCACTGCAGGCAAACTTGAATTTTAACAGTACAATATCCTGTTTGAAAGTTTAAAAAAAAATGGTAAGTGGTCTAATAACGTATGATGATTTTTCATGATGGTTAAAAAAACAAAATTTATCAAGTGGGTCACATTAATATTGCACAGTCTACTCTTGGTCAATCAGGCCTCAAGAAATCTCTAAAAATAAAAGGACATATCAGGCAAAGAAGGACACACAAGTTTTAGAAAGTAGGGCTTAGGGTAAGATGTTTCTTTCCCTATAAGGACACTTGCTGAGATATAGTTTGACAATTAACTCACATATTTTTAGCCCTATATCTTTGTAATACACAACATTGGTTTGGTTTAATGACACAAGAAAGCATTGAAATATTTCAAAGCTGATAGTCCTGGTAAAAACTTAACTTGTACCAAAGTAATTTTTTTATTTGTGGGCTTTGGGGGCATTTATGGTGCTCTACAAAGCACAGAAAAGACAAATTTATGCTCTGGGCCTTCTGAGAGTGCTTAGCACTTAGATAGCAGTGACAGGTACCAGCTGAGTGACTTTGTGAGTTATTAGGAAAGATGGCCTCCTGGTAGGGATGATGGGCTGCACTGCTTGGGGGAAGAAGATTATATAGGATATGGTCACCAGTCACTGCATTTGAAGCCACTTTTCTAGAAGTGGTGATGGACCTTTAAGGGACAGAAGGATTGCAGAAGATACAAAAGAGCAAGAAAGCCATTTGAAATAAGGGAAACAGTAAGACCAAGGCACAGTGGTGCTCTTATCTATTGTGTTCAAGGGACATATTTCGGGGGCTAGAGGCTGAGTGTTAGGGGGGATCTGGAAGATGAAGAATCTGGGCAGGTAGCCTGGGAATAAAGCAGATAAAAATAGAGTTTTCTATGGAAGTTTCTGAGTGAAAGAATGGTGTAGTAGTAATAATTATTTTTTGAATAATTACTGTACCAGCTTCTTCATCTCTTGACTCACACCAACTCTGTTTTTATTTTATTTTACTTTTTTAGAGAGAGAGAGAGAGAGAATTTTTTTTTAATATTTATTTTTTAGCTCTTTTTGGCGGACACAACATCTTTGTTTATATGTGGTGCTGAGGATCGAACCTGGGCCACACAAATGTGATGCTGAGGATCGAACCTGGGCCGCCTGCATGCCAGGCGAGTGTGCTACGGCTTGAGCCACATCCCCAGCCCCCAACTCTGTTTTAGTATCTTTTTTTATGAATGTGGAAATGATCAAGGTAGGATTTGAACACAGTCTTTTCACCTCTACAGCAAATGCACTTACTCACTAGGTGGGCCAGTACTCCTTAGCATGGTAGATGGTTTTTTAAGGGAGATTAGTCTGGTGATGATACTCTGGGAAGGAAGAAAAGCCTGGTGTTGGGAAATCCAGTTAGGAGGTGATGGCATAATTCTAGACTCCTAGACACCATGCTTAGTGTTGCTTCCTGCCCCTCCATCACTGGATTTCATCCATTCTCACAGATGATGCTAAATCCAGTCTCCATCAACTTTTGCCCCTTACTCTGCTTTCCTCCAGTGCAGCCAGAAAGTCTTTGTAAAGAACAAATCTGATCATGTTACTCTTTTAATTAAACCCTCTGCGTAAAATCCACACCCCTGGGTTACAGAGTTTTACAGAGCTCTTGTTTTCCTTTCTGGTTTCATGTCCAGATACCTCTTTCCTTCCTTGCTTTCTTCCTCCCAGAGTTGCAAGGCAAAGGCTTTATTTATTTATTTATTTATTTATTTGTTTGTTTGTTTATGGTGCTGAGGATTGAACCCAATATATCACATGATAGGCAAGCTCTATCACTGAGCTACAACCATAGCCTCTCACCATTTTTTTGACCAATGATTCACCTACCAGTTGTACATTAGAATCACCTGATATCCAGTTCCCACCTCTGTTATCACAAACTTGGGGATAGGGGCAGGCAGAGAAGACTTAAAAAAAAAAATCTTCTTAGCTGATTCCAATGTCTACTTCACAGACAGACTGGACAGACTCTACTCTCTGAAAGAACCTGCTTTCTTCCCTTGTCTTGTAAGGGTCCGGTGAAAAATCGGAGAAAGAGACCACCAAGAGACTGACTTATTCAAATGCAGAAGGGGATTTATTGGGGACCCATTCCATTCCAGCGGGCTGGGGCTCCCGGCTCACTCAAGAAGGGAGAGCAGCCAAGAACCCCAAGCAGAGGTCAAGCGGTGCTTAAGTACACTTTTTGGGGAGGGTGGAGGCTTTGCATACATCAGGACAAATCATCATGAGGTGCGGGAAAATCAAACAACAATTCTTAAACTTGATTAGTACATTTATTAGCAGGAACAGGTCGGCGGGCGGGGGTGATTGGTCACTCCTAAGAGGGGTACACATTCAAACTGATTGGTTCGGGCCCTGTATGCTTACGTGACAAACTGCACAGGGCCCTAGGTTAAATGGCCAGTAGGGTGTTGTCTTAACTATCTCAGGAATTTCAGGTTCTGGGTGTAGCAGAGGAACTTAACAATACCTGGTCTTTCACTTTTTAATTCAGGCTTTGCAGCTTAGAAGCAGCTTTACAATGCCTGGTCCTTTACATTTTAACTCAGGCTTTGCAGCTTAGAAACTTTACCCTTTCAGTCTAAGTGTTATGCTTGAATTTGGGACCCCCAAAAGACCACCAGAGACCAAGATTGATGTAAACAGCAAAGAGGTGTTTATTGCGAGCTAGCTCTGTCCTGCGCGCGCACACACAGCAACTGGTGATGCTGAGAGGCCCTGAGCCCAGGGTTTGCAGCAGTTGTATACGTTCTTTGGAGAAGGCAGGGACCCCCACATACATTATAGCATCTCCTAGCAAATCATCACACACCGCGGGAAAATCAAATAACTACTCTAAAATATGATTAGCACATTCACTGGTGGGAACAAGTTGGGTAGGGATGATTGGTGAGTACAAAAGGGGTATTCATTTGAACTGATTGGTTTAAGCCAAAAGGGGTGTACATGCTGAACTACATGGTTTCCCAACTTGTTATCAACCACCATAAACTACTGGGAGGGTCATCTGGCATCCCAGGTATTTCCCTGTCTCATGCTGATTGGTGGCTGCTAGGGGGTTACTATGGGTCTCCACCTAGCCTGACTGAGTCAGGGACACCTGGCACAGCAGATCTCTCCTGTTTTTTTGTAGATTAGCGATTTAGCAGGGTGGGAATGTGCCTAGGAGTGCTCTGTGGGTCTTTCCAATGACAAAGGTCATGTCCCCTCCTTGGACAGGCTTTGTTCCTTGATAGAGGCTGGTTTTTAATAAGCCTTTGCACATGCCACTCTTTCTGCAGGGAGCACCTTTCTTGTGTCCTGTTTTACTTGGTTGACTCCTATGATCTTTGGATTCTGCTTATCACTTTCTTGCTAGTGTCTAGATGGGTGCACATATAGACTCCCAATAGATATTTGTTGAATCATTGAAAAATCTTGGTTAGATGATTAAATAATGCCCTCTCCATCAAGAATACTGATGTCCTAGAATGGAAAGTTACACTTCACATATATATGATATGTCAGGATACATTCTACTGTCATATATAACTAGAAAAGAAAAAATTAAATAAGTAATTTAAGAAACCAACCAAATGTGGCCTTCAACAACAACAACAACAAAAGTCCTAATGTTCTGATCCCCAGAACATGTGAATAATGAAAGGGTAAAGTTTCTAAGCTGGAAAGCTTGAATTAAAATGTAAAAGATTAGGTATTATTAAATTCCTCTGTTACACCCAAATTCCTGAGACAGTTAAGACAACGCCCTACTGGCCATTTAACCTAGGGCCCTGTGCAGTTTGTCATGTAAGCATACAGGGCCCGAACCAATCAGTTTGAATGTGTACCCCGCTTAGGAATGACCAATCATCCCCGCCCGATCTGTTCCCGCCAATGAATGTGCCAATCACGTCTCAGAGTTGTTGTTCAATTTTCCCGCGCCTCATGATGATTTGTTCTGATGTATGCAAAGCCTCCCGCCTTCCCCAAAAAGTGTACTTAAGCACTGCTTAAGCACTGCTTAACCCCTGCTCGGGGCTCTGGGCCGCTCTCCCTTCTTGAGTGAGCCTTGAGCCTCAGTGCGCTGAATTAGGATCCTCTTCAATAAACTCCCTCCTGCCCATTGCATGAAGCTGGTCTCTTGTGGTCTCTTTTTCCAACGATTCGCCGGATCCTTACAATATGTGGGCTAATGTGGCAAAGGGATATTGCAGATATGTTCAGTTTAAGGATCTAGAGTGGGGAGACTATCTTGGATTGTCTAAGCAGTCCCAAAGTAATCACCAGTCTCCCTTTTCATAAAAAAGAGGCAATAGCATTAGAATGAGGAAAATGATGTTAGGACAGAAGCAGTGGTCAGAGAGGTAGTGCTGCACTGCTGGCTTTGAAGCTAAGAGGAAGGAGCCATGAGACAAGGGATGCAGGCAGTCTCTTGGAGCCAGGAAAGGAGAGGAGGACATTGTCCTTTAGAATCTCTGATGGTATAATTGCCCTGGCAACAATCTTGATTTTGACCCAGTAAACCCTGCTTTGGACTTCTGACCTATATACAGAAAGGTAAGAAAATAAATCTATAATAATTGAGATTGATTTAAATGATTAAATTTGTGATAATTTCTTAGAGCACAAGAGGAAACTAACACAGATGTCCTGCCTGAGCAACTTTTCCTGATCACTTCTTCTCTGAGGGGCAGGGTCAATGCTTCTCCTGTTGACATCCATACACTTCAATGTCACTTTTCTGTGCCTTGGTTCCCCTGTGTGTAAGTTTATATAAGGATTAAATTACTTAATGAGTTAATATATACAAAGCCTTTAAAACAGTGTCTTTTATTTAGTAAGTGCTTGATAAATGTTAGCTGTTTTGGGCTGGGGATGTGGCTCAAGCGGTAGCGCGCTCGCCTGGCATGCATGCGGCCCTGGTTCGATCCTCAGCACCACATACCAACAAAGATGTTGTGTCCGCCGAACACTAAGAAATAAAATGTTAAAAATTCTCTCTCTCTCTCTCTCTCTCTCTCCTCTCTCACTCTCTCTTAAAAAAAAATAAATGTTAGCTGTTTTTATTACTAAAACACAACCCACTTATCACAACATTATAATTTTTCCCCCTCTTTTTGTACTGAGATCGAACCCAGGGCCTCATGCTACATCCCAGCCCTTATAATTTTAATTTTATTTTGAAACAAGTTCTTCCTAATTTGCACAGGCTGACTTTGAACTTGCTATCATCCTGCCTCAGCCTCCCAAGTGGCTGGGAGTATAGGCAAGTGCTACCAGTCCTCCCCCTACCTTTGTATTTGCTGAATGAAGAAAGTGAGTGGGGCTGGGTGAGGTGGCTTTGGAGGCTAAGTCAGGAGGATTTTGAGTTGAAAACGAGCCTTAGCAACTTACTGAAGCCCTAAGCAACTTAATGAGAACTTGTCTCAAAATAAAAATATAAAAAGGGGCTGGAGATGTGGCTCAGTGGTTAGGTGCCCCTGGGTTCAATCCGTAGTACAAAAAAAAAAAAAAAAAAGTGGAAATAGAGGGAATAGAGATTAAGAGATGGATGTGATTAAGAGATGTTTGATTTTAATACTTCTTCCACACCTATGGGCCTGATCCCAGGGCTTCAGCAATCATCCTTTCTGGAGTTGATCTAGTAAACATTTTTCCTCTTAATCCTGTCCTATTTAAAAAAAAAAAAAAAAAAAAAGGTTTGTTTCCTAGCTTCCATCCTGCAAATCCCCTTGGTTCTCAGCTCTTCTGGGACCTGGTCATGCTTACTGGTAGCTCTCATTTCCAAGAACTCAGTCTCAGAGCCCTGAGCTCCTCTGCTGCCTTGGGAAGGGAATTCAGATCATTTTAAGGAAAAAGGAGAAAGATGATTCAGAGTGTGGTTTCAAGGCCACTGACTCAGTGACTGGCTAAGAGGAACCAACTGGAGAAGGTTCAGAGCCCCTACTGTGGTGGCTTCCCCTTCCCTGGCTGGCCTTACAACCCTGGTGCTCTCCTCAACTGCCCCAAGTCTCAGTGTACCCTCTTGCCAAAGGGGCCATCATAGCACCTGCTTTACAAGAGTATTGTGAAGGTCAAAGAAAAAGTGGCCCTCTGGAATCCAGCACAATGCCCCATCCATGGGCAGGACCCTCTAACTGTCTCTGGCATTAATTTGAGCAGGAATGGCAGTAAACAGACATTATATTACCTATAACAGTGACTTTCAAACTTTTGGGTCTTAGGAGCACCTGCTTATACTCTTAATATTACTGAAGACCTCAGAAACCTTTTATTTATATGGCTATCTAGTGATATTTGCCACATTAGAAATTAAATCTGATAATCATAATGCACTGATGAAAAATGAAAACAAAAACAAAAGCAATAAACACCCACCAACTGGTTTTTAAAAAAAGAAATTAAAACTCAAATATTTAAAAATATTTATTAAATCATGCAAATGAAAGACCTAAGCAACCTTATTCTACTTGGGACCTTATTTTGCGCTGAAACTTAACCCCTGACCTACTGCAGTCCTAAAGTCAGGAAAATACCACAGAAAGCTCTGTGGAAACAGTTCTCGGAAAAGCCGCAGATGGTGATAGCCTAAGATAGGCCAAGATATCAAAATGTCTGAAATTCCAGATGGCCCCCACCTAGGTGTGGTGACCAATATCTAAACTAGAAGCCCCTTGCAACACCCTCTCGGTTTAAACCAATCATTTTTAAGTGCATCAACCCCTTGAACTAACCAGTAATCTTTTCCAGATTCTTTCCCGCCACTTGATGCGCTAATCATGTTTTAGAGTTGTTTTATGATTTTCCCGCGGTGTGTGATGATTTGCTCAGAGATGCTATGAAGTCCCTGCCTTCCCCAAAGAGTGTATAAAACTGCTTCAAACCGAGCCAGCTCACAATAAACACCTCTTTGCTGCTTACATCTACCTGGGTCTCTGGTGGTCTTTTGGGAATCCGGAATTTGAGCATAACACTGAAAGGGTAAAGTTTCTAAGCTGCAAAGCCTGAATTAAAATGTAAAAGACCCGACCTGTTCCCACCAATGAATGTGCTAATCATGTCTCAGAGTTGTTGTTCAATTTTCCCGCATCTCATGATGATTTGTTCTGATGTATGCAAAGCCCCCCCCCCTCCCCAAAAAGTGTACTTAAGCTCTGCCTGCTTGACCTCTGCTCTGGGCTCTGGGCTGCTCTCCCTTCCTGAGTGAGCCTTGAGCCCCAGCATGCTGGTTCAATAAACTCCCTCCTGCTCATTGCATGAAGCTGGTCTCTTGTGGTCTCTTCCTCCGACATTTCGCCGGACCCTTACAACACAAAGAATAAAACTATTATATGTTAATATATCTTTTTTTTGAGAGAGAGAATTTTTTAATATTTATTTTTTAGTTTTCGGTGGACACAACATCTTTTATTTATTTATTTATTTTTGAGAGAGAATTTTCAACATATTTTTCAGTTTTCGGTGGACATAACATCTTTATTTTTTATTTTTATGTGGTGCTGAGGATAGAACCCAGCACCCCCCACTCCCTGCATGCCAGGTGAGCACACTACCGCTTGAGCCACATCCCCAGCCCCGTTAATATATCTTTTTAAAAATAAAAAATAGCCTATTTTTTCCAAAACAAGAATAATTAAAACGGCATTACTTTACACTTTTGCAAATTTCTTTTTTTATATATTTAAAAAATTTGTTCTTTTTAGATGCACATGACAGTAGAGTGTATTTTGACTTTAATGTCTGGCTTAATAGAAGGTAGCCAGGTGCCTATGTCTGTTTCTATGTTAGTCTGATGTGGTACCACAAGTCAGGGAGTCTCTGTAAAACTTCACCATACACTGGTGAGAGAATGAAGGTAATAAGACAAATAACATCTTAGTTTCATTACAAAATAGTTGGATCTCAATGATTGCCTGAAGGATACTCAGAGTTCCTAAAAGTCTACACTGGGCTTATCTGCCCCAACTAGAAAAACCTATTGGCCTCACAACCAGCCTAACCAAAAGCAAGAGAGCAGCAAGTTTGATAAGTGACTCTTTGGGAAAGTTCCTTCTGACTTGGAGAGCCAGGGACATACCCATTCCCTGGCAACCTATTCTTAATACTCCCTTTGTGTTAGTCAGCTGCTCATCACTGCTGTGACAAATGCCCAAGAAAACCAACTTAGAGGAGGAAAAGTTTATTTTGGCTCATGCTTTTAGAAGTGTTAGTTCAAGGTCAGCGCCATTGCTTTGGGTCTGAAGTGAGGCCTGTTGTGTTGTGAAGCTGTAATGCCAGATTCATGGGACCCCACTAGACCTCCAGGAGCTGAATCCGATGCACCACAAGAGTCTTTATTGCAAGCTCTAGCCTGGACTCACAACCTTTTTGACTCAGCGGTCCTGAGGAATGAGTCCTGGTCTTTTGTTCAGTGAGTTTTTTTGGGGGATACTCTATGTATCAAAACATCATACAGCAAATCATTTCACACCACGGGAAAATCAAACAACAACTCTTAACATTGATTAGCACATTCACTGGCGGGAACAAGTTGGGTAAGGATAATTGGACAGTACAAGACGGGGATTTGTTTGAACTGTTTATGGTAGTTGATAACAAGTTTCCCAACTTGTTATCAACTACCATAAACTACTCTGGGGTCATCTGACATTCCAGGTATTTTCCCTGTCTCATGCTGATTGGTGGTTGCTAGGGGGTTGCTATGGGTCCTCACCTAGCCTAACTGAGTCAGGGACACTTGGCGCTGCAGATGTCTCCTATTATTTATAGACAAATGACTCAGCAGGGTGCTTATCTGCCTATGGTTTTTCCTGTGGGTGTTTCCAAGGACAGGGGTCACACCCCTTTCCTTCGGACAGGCCTTGCTCTGAGGTAGAGGCTGGTTTCTCAAAAATGGAGTCACATCAGTTTCTCAAAGCAAAGCTGCTCACTTTATAGAAATAGAGAAAAAGAAAGGGGCTGGGAGATCAAACATGGTCCCCAAGTGCATGCTTCCTGAAAGGAAATCGAGGAAACGGGGGACAGGCGATGGGCAACAGAGACCAGGCAGAGGTACACAAGAGAATTTGTTTATCAGAGATGACAAATAAAATCCATCTCTACATAGACAACACAGGATTGGGGTTTGAGACTTTTATGGAGAAGGCTCAGGGATTGGAGCAGGGTGGGCCCTAACATGGAGGGTGGGGTTGGTATTAAGGAGTGGTGAGCCTTTCTCTGAAAGGCCCTTGGGCGGGAAAGCCTTAAAATGGCGGTTGTCACTTAAGATGGCCATTCATATGCTAAACAAGAACCTTACACTTCCAATTACCTACTTCCTTATCTGGGCCCTATCTCCTATAGTGCCTGCCACCTCCCAGTAGTCCATTCATCTGTCAATGAATGATAAAGTAAGAGTGGCTGAGAGCTATCCTTGGGCTATGAGTATACTACTGCTCATCAGAGCCTAATGGGTAGGAGGATCTGGTGTCTGGAAACTTCCAGTGGATATTTCCTCTGTGTAAGACTGCCCAGACACATTGTAAGCCCTATTCAGCTCTGCCTGGTCCCACACAGCACCAGAGATGGGGTGACCTGCTGCATTCACACAGCCCCTCTGAGATGGGTATGACCTGCGAAGATGCCAATCAACCTACTGACTGGAAGACATCAGGAAGCAGCAAGACTCCATCCCTGAAATCTTATCCCTGCCTTTGATGTATCCCCTTAAATAAGCCACAGGAGACATTTTCTAATTGTCCAGCTCCAGCTCCTGTGTGGGCTGGATCTATTAGGTGCTCCATCCTTTAAACTTAATTCTGACTTTGTCTTTTGTTCTTCACTAATTATTCTAGACTTTAATTTCTTAGGTGGCTTACACCTTCCTGAGCAGGAAAAAAAACCTCCCTAATCAGGCGCTGGCCGCCTCCCCATAATAAAGAGCCTTCATGATCTAATTCCTTCTCAAAATTCCTACCTCTGAACATTGCTACGTTGGGGACCAAGCCTTCTACACATGAGACTTTGGGGACACTTCATATCCAAAGCATAGTATACCTCTTGCTTCCTTTCCAATCAGTTTGTTAAATGGTTTGAATGTGTCCCCCTAAACACATGAGTGTTGAGGTAATCTCCAGTACAAGTGTTGAGAGTCAGAACTTTTAAGGTGGTTAGGTCACAAATGGATTAATGCTCTTATCATCATGGGAGTGGGCTAATTAGCATAAGAGTGTATAGGATTCTTATAAACTTCTTTCTCTCTCTATGACGTGTTATGATGCAGCAAGAAGACACCCATTCTGAGACTTCCCAGCCTCCAGAGGCATGAGACAAACAAACTTCTATATTTTATAAATTCCCAAATCTTAAATATTCTGTTATGGCAACACAAAACAGACCAAGGCAGGGACTGTTACATTTCTGAGCCAATCAAGGCTGGTTATGGGTAGAATACCTATCTGGTAAGGACAGTCTGGATTTGTTTTTCTGTGGATAGATGGTCTGGGAATTTGGGGCCAGGAGATATGGGGCATTAAAACTGCCAGCCCAAATCTCTGAATTGGAACAACTTTCGATACTGAGCTTTAGAGTCATCCCTCACTGATTTTTTGCTAGGCCTACTTTTACTTCTTATTATACAGCTCTACTGTTTCTGACCTGAGTGAGAAAGGCCACTGTCTGGCCGAGCTTCTCAGAGGCTGCCATAGGTACACAACTTCTGCTGGTTCTAGCATTTCCTGATAAGCAGGGCTCAGGGGTGCTGATTTATTGGGACAGAAGGATGGCATATATCTGACACTATACATTTGACACACATTTCTGTAGAACAGGGTGGGACTGAATGAGTGATGGAGGTTGGGGCTATGACTCACCCAACTCACAAGAGTGAATTCCTGCCCAACTCACAAGAGTGAATTCCCCTTCTTCCCCTCTCATTATCTTAAATGAGCACTTAAATGAGGTTAACAATATAGAGCAAAAGGAAAGGTAAGAATTTTAATTATTCTCTAGGAGTCTTTTAAGTATTCACTGAAGTATGTGTTGGTTCTTATATTCATTGGAACATAAGTCCAGAACATTTTAAATTATATTACAAGTTTTTAACAATAATTTATAACATAAAGAAAAAAAAACTGCTTATTTAACCCAAGTGCTCTCATTTTTAGACATTTCAGTCCTTATTACATTGATATATAGCTGTAGATTATGGATTATCTTACTATTCTTGCTAATTATATTCACATTTTTCTAGGATCCTACCCAGTAGTCACCCTCCCCGCCACTTTTTAAAAACTCTATTGGAGAGAGGCTCTTGCTCTATTGTTGAGGCTGACCTTGAACTTTTGGTCTTCCTGCCTCAGCCTCCTGAATGATCAAAATGTGCCACTGTGCTCTGCTGCTCACTTATTTTTAATGCCTTATTATATTCCGTTGAGTGAATGTTAATGGAGAACAGAAAGTGTGTTCTGAGTTCTGATTCGGGGAGAACTTAAAGATATCAGAGGTTTGATTAAAAAAATGAAAGGTGACAGCTGGGGATGGTGATGCTCTCCCATAATCCCAGTGGCTCTGTGGGCTGAGGCAGGAGGATCTCAAGTTCAAAGCCAGCCTCAGCAATTTAGCAGGGCCCCAAGCAACATAGTGAGACTCTGTTTCAAAATAAAAAATAAAAAGGGCTGGGGATGTGGCTCAGTGGTTAAGCACCTCTGGGTTCAATCCTTGGTATATTGACAGTAGAATCTAGACAGAATAAAGAGTAACTAAATGATGGTTGTTATTATCTATAACCTTTTCTTCACCTTTCTTCTTCTAAAAGGCCCATCCATTTAATGAAAATCTGGGCTTCTCTAGTGACCCCTGTCATCTGTTTTGCATTTAGAGACAAAGTTGACAACTGGATCTCAGGCTGACAGAGCTAAGCAGCTTCATTTTCACATTGGGAGAGCAGCTCAGTGAACTTCCTCTGCCTGCTTTATCATGTGAGTAACTTCTGGAGTAGGAAAAGTGGGGTGTGGGCCAGAGAAGGGTCTCTGAAATAAGTCATTTGGAGACGTGCTGGGGCCATTCATTAATGCTACAGCAGGTGATTTTAGAGCACCATTTTTTTTTTCCCACTATCAATTCAGCACCAGACACTTAGGGCTGCTAGGCCTTAAAGATGCAGATGAATTGATATTTTCTGCTCTGAAGTTGCTGAATGTGCAGAGAAGAAGATGTTAGATTGAGAAAGAGTAAATGGGGAGAATGCTCAATGTTCACTCTGGGAGGTCAGGAAGGAGCCAAACCCACCTTGGACTGATGTTGGAGATAACATAGAGTTTCTTCCAGGAATTACTCAGTGTTTTAGGTAATAACATCAGAAAAGATACCCAGGAACCAGTGAAAAACCAGCCTCTATCTCAGAGCAAAGCCTGTCCAAGGAAGGGACATGCATTTGTCCTTGGGAAAACCCACAGAGCACTCCTAGGCACATTCCCACCCTGCTAAGTTGTTTATCTACAGGAGAGATCTGCTGTGCCAGGTGTCCCTGACTCAGTCAGGCTAGGTGGGGATCCATAGCAGCCCCCTAGCAGCCACCAATCAGCATGAGACAGGGAAATACCTGGGATGCCAGATGACCCTCCCAGTATTTTATGGTGGTTTATAACAAGTTGGGAAACCATGTAGTTCAGCATGTACACCCCTCTTGGCTTAAACCAATCAGTTCAAATGAATACCCCTTTTGTACTCACCAATCATCCCTACCCAACTTGTTCCCGCCAGTGAATGTGCTAATCATGTTTTAGAGTTGTTATTTGATTTTCCCGAGGTGTGTGATGGTTTGCTATGATGTATGTGAAGTCCCTGCCCTCTCCAAAGAATGTATAAAACTGCTGCAAACCCTGGGCTCGGGGCCTCTCAGCGTCACCAGTTGCTGTGTGTGCGTGCGGAGGACCGAGCTAGTTCGCAATAAACACCTCTTTGCTGCTTACATCCATCCTGGGTCTCTGGTGGTCTTTGGGGGTCTCGAATTCAAGCATAACACCAGGTCATGGAGGGCATTGTGTGCTGTAGTAAGGTGGATCTCCCTATCCATTGACTCTAACAGGCAGTGCAAGAAGTTGAAGGTTCAAAGGGACAGAAGCAATGGGCAATGAAGGGTCATGCCCTTCCTCCCTCACATTGCCCTTTGTTTCTTTTTTTCCTGCCCCCTAAGATTTTTATCCCTCAACAGCATAAGGTTCTAGTTAGGGAAGAGAAGGAGAAAGGAGACAGGAGAAAGAAATTCCAAATAATGACAGTGGAGAGGAAAAGGTGTTTGGGGAGCCAACTGGCTGATGCAGTCATTTGTATTTAAGAGATGGATGCAATTTAGGCATCTGAAAGCCAGAGGTTGTCATAGAAAATAAATTTCCCATGCCACACAGCAATTCATCAGCCCTGAACTTCACCTGCTTGTTGTTTATGAGTTTGTAGAACTTGAATAAATGCCAGGCAAGTTTTCTTTTTTAATGTTTGTTTTTTCAGTTGTAAGTTTATTTTATAATATTTTTTCCTAAGACCAAATTATAAGTTAGATCCTCACAATAAAAGGTGAAGAGTACTGATGTTTTGGGGTAAGTAAGACAGTTGTTCTGATAACCCCCAATCATCAGCCAACTCTTCTTGCAACTATGAGGCAATTAAACAAAGCAGGGTAGTGTTTTTTACTTGTGAAATATCAATGTGTGTAGATTTAGCAGATGGCATCTTGACATATCAAGTTTGTGAGGCAGTTCAGTGAAGTTAAAAAATATGTAAAGTTCCAAAAAAAAAAAACATTGAGCTTGATTTAAATACTTTTAATTACAGAATATTAGCCAAGGATAAATACTTTACTCTGTGTATCTGATGACCGTGATTTTGGAACATCTGATAGAACAAATTGATTTCTTTAGCATTTTTTTGATAAGTCATTTGGATATGCCTCTTAAAAGTTATATGAAGACTTCTTAGTGGAACAACTATGATTTAAGAGTGATAAAGATTTCAACTCTAAGAATAAACCACATGGTGTTTCAAATCCAACACTGTATAAAGGATCCTAGATGTCATGGTAGAATTTAGTTTTGGAACAGGAAATGGAAATTAAAATCGACTGGAAAAGTCTAGTGAGAGATCATTCAAAAGCCTCGTATTAGAAACTCTTTAAAAAGGAAAATAACATGAACAAAATGAGGTGTAAAAAATAAACAGATGGGGACCTTGCAGGAAAAAAAAATTGTTATAGCGAATCTGTTTCCCTTCCAAATAATTTCCCAAAATAATCAAACCTGTAAAAATTATGTAATGTGCAAAGAGTAATGTTTAATTGAATCTCCTTTAGCCTTTCTTTTTCTTCTTTTTGGATCTGTACCTGTGGCCATTCATTTGGAATTAGACACGTGTTTCTCAAAGCCATAGGGAGAAAGCAGGGATACTTGGGCAACAGCCACTAGCAACTGGGCTTGCGTTCAGATACGTGGAAGGGATACTTGGCTTCTTAGGCTCTGACAGGAAGATGATGTGCTCTTTGGGTGACATGGAGTGGGATGGTCCAGAGCAGTTGCTGGTACCAGAGGAAGTCACAGAGGACCTCCTTCCTGCTTCTCCACAGTGGGCTCAGCTGGACAACCAGGCATTATGTTTATGCTCCAGACAAGAAAACATGGGAGATGAGGAGCAAAAGTGAAGGTCAGAGTCCTGCAGACCTGATACCCTTTAAAATGCTTTCCTGGAGGCCAGGTGTAGTGGCACATGCCTGTAATCCCAGTGGCTCTGGAGGCTGAGACAGGAGGATCGTGAGTTCAAAGCCAGCCTTAGCAACAGTGAGTGAGGCGCTAAGCAACTCAGTGAGACCCTGTCTTTAAATAAAATACAAAATAGGGCTGGGGATGTGGCTTAGTGGTTGAGTGCCCCTGACTTCAATCCTTGGTACACCACCCTCCCCAATAAATAAATAAATAAATAAATAAATAAATAAATAAATAAATAAATAAAATGCTTTCCTAGAAGAATCACCTGTGACTTGTGCCTACATTTCATGGCTGCCTCTAACCATAGGGAATCCAAGGGAGGGGAGGGGTTGAACTGAAAGCTTTATCATTGCAAATGGAATAGAATTTTCTTGATAAGGAAGAAGGGGAGGATGCTTCTGTTCTTGATTGAAAATATTTACTTTATCCTGTTTGCCATTAAGTGAAAGTTAGATGTTCATTGCAAGATGATTGTGAGATGCTTACACAGGCCTTCTGCTTCTCATTTTTGTTCTGTAAAGCATGAACTACAGCCATGACATCCAGTATAGGCACTGGGTGGACGAGAGGCTACACAAGACAATGAGGTGCAGAGTGGGTTCCCAAATCACATTGCCCGAGTCCTCTTCCTGGCTGCCATTTATTAGCTGTGTAACCAAGGGTATGTGTTCCACTTGTTCTGTCTGTCAAGGGGGGTGATTGTACAAACTACAGGCACTGATGTGAAGAGTAATTGAGTTAATATATAAAAAGAGATTAGAAAGAGTTGGGTACATAATAAACACTCCACGGTTTTGAATAACCAATAAAAAAAAATAATAAAAAAATAAAAAAAAATAAACACTCCACGGAAGTTAGCTATGATTATATAGTATTTTCCAATTATTTATTTAAAAACAAATGGGATTAGTCCAAAAGTTTAGGCTTGCCTTCTACCACACCTAAGTTCATGAGGGTTTTCTTCACTGCCATCTTCTTTTTTTTCTGCTCACTCTCTTCTTTAAAAAACATATTTTGGCTGGGCACTGTGGCACATGCCTGTAATATCCCAGTGGCTCAGAGGCTGAGACAGGATTGAAAGTTCAAAACCTAAATAACTTACTGAGAACTTGTTTCTAAATTAAATATAAAGCGTTGGGGATGTGACTCAGTGGTTAAACACCCTTGGATTTAATCCCCAGTAGCAAAAACAAACAAATAAACAAATAATACCATATTTCTCCTGAGTCTGCTTTGACATTATTCTCTGGTTCAGAAAAGAACTCCTAAGGGACCAAGGGAACAGCTTAGTGGCTTTGGTGCCTGGGAAAAGGAGCCTAGCAGCTGAATGCCATGAACCACTGGGATGAGATAGGCTCTTGATGTGGGTGCTAATCACAGCAAAGTGATTGGCAGGATAGATGTTAATTTCAGCTGTCACACATTTCTAATCCTGGACTCTCCCCAAGACTCTTGACTTAACCCTGCAGTGGTTTGAAATGAATTTTATTAGGCTTTTATTACATCTTTATATCTATTTTTTCTTCTTGGGATCTAAAGTACACAAGACAGTACCACATGCTTGGACAATATTCTGTTCAACACCTCTTCTAATGTTCAGCTCTGTCTCTTGCTCTCTATTGCAGTAAATCCAAGAGTGAGGTCAGGGTTTCAGAGGCCCAACTAGCTTGCTAAGTGATGAAGCATTGAGGCTATTTTGTGTTGTTTCCCTTCTTATATTTCTTCCTGAAGTAGAATTATAAATAGGATCCTCTATAATCTATGGTCAAAAAATAGAATAATCAGGCAAATGATTCTATGATAATGTCAATTATAAACATAAGATATTAATAATACATAGAGTCAAGAATTCAGCTGAAAGATAACAAAAGACAAAGGCACCATGTGTCTTGTCTCCTCATTTTTCAGTTCTTTTTTCCTAAAGTGTCTCTCGCTAGAGTGGTAACAGGATTTTAAAAGTGAGTAAAACTTTTGCCCCAAAAACTCACTTGCTAATTTTTATTTTGAATAATTTTGTGACTTCCAAAACCCTGTTTTCTCTTATACTTTTTGAAAACATAAAAGAAACAAAAATCCACACTAATAAACACATCAGAATGTCTTTAAAGCCTTTTATTTTCCTAACTGGAGAAATTTCTGGAGTGATAAAGGAAAATAGCTACTGCATTTGTATCTAAATATACTTTCTTGCTTTTGTTCTACTTCAATGAAAGTGTTTCTAAGATTCTTGTGTAGAGTTGATCTTCCTTTGTTAAGGATACTGTTTTTCAGAATAAGTTTTAAGAAATATTATTTTTTTTAAAAATCTATTTTTTCTTTTTAGTTATAAAGAAAAATGCTTTGTAAAATGTTTACTACCTTGAGCTTCCACACTCCTGTTGAGCGTTCCATTCCCTCTGAACTTCCGGTGGGTGATGTGTTGGCAGCATGTCTGGTGCTGAGGATGTGCGTTTTATTTTATTCCAGAAAAGCATTTAGCTCATTCTCTCTCTCCTCTTCCTGCATAGAGAGAAATGTAAACAGTGACAGACTAAGCTCTTCACAAGTCTTTCCCTGATTTTTTTTTAACCTTCCACAGAGTTCAAATACATGTAAGAAGAAATGATCTTGTTTAACAATAAGCAATAACTATTATGACAAGAACTAGATTTGTGAGATACTAAAATCACCAGGTAAGTGATTTTTTTTTTAAAGAGAGAGTGAGAGAGGAGAGAGAGAGAGATAATTTTTAATATTTATTTTTTAGTTCTCGGCGGACACAACATCTTTGTTGGTATGTGGTGCTGAGGATCGAACTCCCGGCCACACACATGCCAGGCGAGCGCGCTACTGCTTGAGCCACATCCCCAGCCCCACCAGGTAAGTGATTTGAACTTTCACATCTGTTAAAACTTCCCACCCTGTTGGACAGTGGATGAACCTTCATCTCTGTGACTACAGAAAGTCCCTTGTGACCCTTAGGATATGTGAACTTAGAGAGCATTTTTCATTTAAGCAAGACTCCTCAACCCAGCACTACCAATTCTTTATGGCAAGGGGCTGTCGTGTGCATTATAGGATGTTCAGTGGCATCCCTAGCCTCTACCTGACAGGTGCCAGTAGCACCCTGCCTCAGTGTGACAACAGAAAACATCCAGAGATGGCCAAATGTCCCTCGGGCAATATGGTCCCCAGCTGCGAACCACAGGCTCACCGTCATGTTCAGTCCAGAAGTATAGTGACAGGTTCTCTACAAAGCACAAAGTGGCTGGAGGACGTCAGGGATTAGAAACCCTAACTGCTGATGTGGCAGTTCAGGGACACTTTATACACAGCCAGTCTGTCATAAAGTGGGATCAGGGGTCAGCTTCCCAGAACTGGCCTCAGTCTGCCTAATCGACTGGTCCAGCAAATCCTGGGGAAGGGAAGGAACAAAACCGAGCATCTCCCTGACCAGTCCAGGATGCTTGTGATACATTGTGGGCTGTTTCCTGGGGATATTCTAATTGTGTAGGAGAGGGAAAAAATACCTCTTCCTCTACTCATTTGAGGTTCATGGCTGAGGCCCTCATGATTTACAAGAGCAGAGCGTACATACTCATCTAATATAAGTTTTAATGTGAAACAAGAGCCTTTGTAAGGAAATTAAGACCTCTAAGAAATGAACAAATCTGAGTGTTTTTATTCTAGATTTGATGAAGAGTAAAAGGCCATGGGAAAACATCAGAGGGCCCAAAGGCCTGGTGGTGAGAGTCTGGGAAATTAGGTCTGATGGTTCAGACCCTCTTCTGTGGTTCAGGAAGAATGGTGTCCCCTTCCCTCTGGTATAGGGAGGGCTCTTTCCCATGAGGCTCTTGTAATCTACTTCAGAGCAAGGTCAGAGGACCCTTCATGACCTGTTCCAGGGGAAAAAAGGTTGGGGAATGGTGAGAGGGACCTACTTGTTTCTGCCATCTTCCCAAATTCTTTCAATTAAAAACACCTTGGCATAGCCTGTCCTGAACCCCAACATAATACATACATATTCTAAGTATACAAAAAAGAAATTTTAGAAAGGATTTCAGCAGCGATTAGTGATTATTCAAGTGTATTAAAAATGTAAGAGGTTTTATTTTCTTTCTCCCAAATCTTTGTCCTTTCAAAAATTATTATTTGTGATAATTTTTAATCACACAGCTAACACATGTTCACAAATGAGAAAGCAAAAAATAGGTAGAAGCCACCGAGAGGTGGGAAATCACCCTAAATTGTATTATCTAGAAGTTACTAACAGTGACATTTTGATATGTATTTTCTGAACATGTGATCATATTACAATTCTTTAGCAGGTCCACTTTGAATAGCACTTTAATAATATGTATTTTATATCTAACAAATGTCCTCTGCCTTATGGTTACTTTTCAAAATCCTGGTGAAGTATGAGGAACAAGTATCATCACATCTTGTTGATGGAGTAGTGAAAGATTTGGAGGGTTTTGAAGGATTACTTAATGTCACTAAGTTTATCAAAGGGAAAGATTTGAATAAGGCCATGGGTTTTTGGCTCCCTAATTCAGTGTGCTTTCCATCAGCCTACTTTAATGATTTAAAATGTAGATTTATGTGAAAACCTTTTTTTTTTTTCCCTGAAATTTTTGGTACTTTAGAGATAACTTATTATTTAAATAATGCCTAAAACCTTTAATGGGAAGTTGTAATGGTGAAGGGAGAAGATGGAGGAAAAGCTTCACTTGAATCTAATGTATGAGATATGTCAAGAGCTTTGTAATGTTTTGAACAACCAATTAAAAAAAAAAGATGGAGGAAAAGGGCAAGAAAAGTGGGAAGGGATAAATGAGAATTCCTGTATGCAAATTTTGCCCCCTGCCCTTTTGCATTTAAATTTGCTGAGTTCTATGGCTGGTAAAGAATAAATATATGTATCACAATTCTCAGAGATAGAGCAAAAAGGATTTAACCTAAAGACACTAGGCACAGATAATAGGGAAAATCAGTGAAATGAGCTGGGTGTATGTAAGGGAGTGGTGAGGATTGTGGCAATTGATAGAGGTCATGCTGCATCTCAGGAGGTGGTCACTCCTCAGCTCTGGTGAAAAAATGAGCCCAGTCCTGCCAAATCTTCTGATTTTACTAAGAAATCCAAAATTGGATTTGTATGTAAACGTTTTTTATTTATTTTTTTTATTTTTTATTTTTATTTTTTTTAAAGAGAGAGTGAGAGAGGAGAGAGAGAGAGAGAATTTTTAATATTTATTTTTTAGTTCTCGGCGGACACAACATCTTTGTTGGTATGTGGTGCTGAGGATCGAACCCGGGCCGCACGCATGCCAGGCGAGCGCGCTACCGCTTGAGCCACATCCCCAGCCCTGTAAACGTTTTTTAAAGAAACCCACTGCAGTTCATTTTAGTATGTTTGCAAGTGAAGTGTGCCCTCTAGGCCTCTGCCTATTCTTGGCATATTCGATTTTTGCTTTCCACATATTTTCAGAGTTGGAGTGCCACCAAGGATTGATCTGGTGAGTATAGTTTTTCCTTTCACTTGTACATATTCCTCATGAGGAGTCTCTCTTACTCGCTAGATACCCCTAACCTTGTTTCTGTAAAAGGCATTTCCTCTCCTCAGGGCTGTTGTCTACACACTGTCCACATCTAGTTCCTGTACAGGTTGCCCTCTCATGGACAGGGACTTATGAACAGGAGGGAGGTGTAGGCCTCCGAAGTCAGGTGTAAGCAAATTGCCACACAGTGTCTCATATCTCACAGTCTCCTTTTGGTTGTGATTTCTTTGTCATTTTATGTGATCTGTTCCTGAAGAAAACCAGAAGGCGATTTTACATTCATAACCATAAGCCATTATTATTTTTTTTAACCTAAAAAGATATTAATGAACTTGTTTTCTTCAAATAGAACAAACTCTTCTCCCTGGAGGAAGAGGATAGTAGTCTCTCAGATGGTGTTCAGATTAGAGAAACTTCAACATTTTCTGTTCTAGAATTCTTCTAAGTTTGCTTTCATGAGAAAAACATTTCTTCCCCAAGGAATTGAATTCTGAAAGTTCAAGGGAACAGTAGCACCATATTATTTTTTATTCATTTCTTCCAGTGCCCTGTAAAACACATGTTAAAAAAACTGTACAAACCCAATCCCAAATTAGATATTAATGTGAAAAGGGTGATGTGCAATGAATGTAATATATTTATTTTATGCACACATGCAACGCGAAGTGGATGCACTGTTCTATAAAACACTTTGGGAGTACAAGGGACATAAAAGCGACCTGATCTTAAACAGAATCATGCTATTAAGAAATTGACCATGAGAGGGCAGCATTGTCTACACAAATCACAGAATTGCAACTAAATTTGAACCTCAGATATTTTTGTGAGGCCCATCCACCATATTTGGTTTCAGACACAAGGAATAATAATAGAAGCAGTATTATTCATGCTTAAATTCACATTTTTCTTCAGTAAAACATTTTTAATCTCTCTGTCTGGGTAGTCATTAGGAATAAGCTAATTATTGTCTAACCATGGCACATATCTTTTATCCTCCTTTTATTTTATCCTTTTTTCCAGTGTATTGTCTTCATATTCTGTACCCAATTTTTGTAGTTTGATTATTTGTTTTAAAAATCAGCCTGTTCTTTAAAGATCCTGGCCATGCGAGTTGATCCCAGTCAGTTGCTCAGTTTCAGTACTATTTATAAAGCTCTTAGGCGATCTAGTGTCGTGGGTAAAAATGGGCCTCAGCTGTGGGCAGGTGTTGGTTCTGCCACTTAGAGATTTGCTCTTCCCCCTCAGTGAATTGAAGGTAATAATAGCCTCTACCTCACAGGGCTTCATAATGGATATATAAAGTGCTGGGTGCACAGAAAGCGCTCAGTAAACATTGCAGGAACAGCAGTGTTTTTTCTTCTTTTTTTTCTTCCTTTCCTTTTTTAAAAATCGAATGAATCGTGAATATTCAAAAACATGGGAGAGTTTATATAAAAACCACTACTTGATCCAGTTTTATCACACAAGTTACTTGCCTGGCTTCTGGTCCTACAGGTGAACTTGCCTGGTGTTTTGTGGCTGCTCAGTTCTTCCATTTCTCATTGTCTCTTCTTGATCTTCATATGATGATAAAAATGGTACCACAGCCAATAGGAATAGCTGTAGGAAAGAAGACGAAAGATATCAGGTTTTTTTTTTTTTTTCTTTTTTTCCTCCAAGTTGTAGATGATTGCTCTCAGTCCTAACAACTCTCTCTAGATTCTTTCATCTGAGCAATCCAAGGCCTTTAGCTCTGCAGTGTAATCTAATTTGTTTCTTTTGTCAGATTTCATTGTGAGGTTGAAGGCTTTGAGAGGCTAGGAGAGAGCATATCCTGTGGGAGATTCGGCTTCATTCATCCCTAGGTTGCAGGCTGCAAGGTCAGGATGGTCAAACTGGGGAGGACAGCTGTGGCCTGATGGGAAAACAAAAAGCCACTAGGGACAGTTCCACGGTGACATATTTTATCCTTTTCCCCATTCATTGCTCAGCCTTCCCACCCTTATGTGTGAAGGATTCCTGATTTTTATTTTTCATCTTGAAAAAAAAAAAAAGATACATGAACTGTTATTTAGAAGGTTATTTCTTCCTCACTGCAGGAATACAGGGAGAAAGCTTTGTGTCCTGAGAGTTCAGGGAGAAATTCAGATCCTCTCCTCTGTCTTGCGGAAGTGTGCTAAATTGCCAAAGGAAACCACTGCTGCGTCCCCTGACTGCCTAGCAGTTCAGCACTGGAGGCAGATGTGCTTGTTGCAATGCTCTCTCTCGGGGTGGCAGCAGACACTCAGAATGGTGTTTCCATCTAACTGATGGCATCGCAACTCATTGAAAAGCAGAGCACATCGAAGGGCCTCTGCGAGAACACTTTGCAGACTATAAATCGGGGCTGGAGGAGATGCTTAATTAAATCAGTCCTGAGGTCACAGGAAGGAAAAGCACACCTCTCCCTCCCAGACTTGACCTGGTTCACGTAACGTGGCAGCTAGAGAACTTGGAAATGTGTTAGTAGGGCTAATGTAAATATACCAGAAGAGGCCACTTCCCTGCCAGACGATGAAGCAAGAAATCCTATCTAGGCAGGCTCTGACCTTCCAGTTTAATTCTGCGAGCCAGGAGACACACAGATGAAGATGGCCAGAGAGGCTGAATTGCTGGGTGTCAGATTATAGTACCAAGGACAGAGTTTCTTGAACTCATTTCTAAAGAGTCTTGTTATTTGCCATTGGGGATTTGGGAAGCCCAGATTAGCCTTCTATCAGAACTGAGTGTGCGAATGGGCCGATCATTAACACCTCCCGGTTCATCAATGAGGACACCTAGGGTTAGCATCTGGGATTCTAAAAAAGATGCAGAAGAAGGTAAAAAGGGCAGGCCATCAGTAAGGCATGCCCCATGCAGGAAGGCCCAGCACAACCCAGGGTGTCTCTTTTCTCTCTTAGACTCATGGGCTTACATGGTCACTGTGTGCGCCATCTCTCCCCACCTTCTTTCCCCACCCCTCCCCAAATTTAAAGGAAGGATCACATGACAGGGATAAAGAGAATAGAACATAAAGGCAGAATGACAGCACTCAAAGGTGTGATCTTGGTTAAACTAGAAGAAAAGAGAGCTGAAGAAGTAACTTCTATCCAGTTCAGCCAGTGAGCACAGGGCGCTGAATGCTGGTCATAACTGTATGGTCCAGCTTCGAGCTCTCAGGGTCCAGGGTCATGATATGAAACAAAGGAGTCTGTGGCTCAGAATCATTACCCCATCCCTCGTGTCTATAATCATATATTGATCCCACTTATTTTTCATTCATAATTTTCCATGATGCCTTATTTCCCATGATACATCCATATCAACCCCATTAGCCCCTTCAAATCTATTTGTGAACTGGATCAATTCTTGTTAGGACTTTAGGTTAAGTCAACAGTCCAGGGAGGAGGGAGGGGAGCTCTGGGGTAGGCACAAGCCTCCCCACTTGCCTGTTATTAGTATTTTTAAAGTGTATCCCTCACTCTCTGGCACTTTCTGGTTTTCTACCCTTCCCTTCTTGCTTTCCTGCCCCTTACAAATCACAAAGAGGGTCTGAAGGACAAGACTAGGGTTTATGGTAGTGGTCAAGTATCTTCTTCCCCCTTGGCGGTTGTCCCTCATCACTGTGCCCTCTCTAATGAACAAAAGAGATGAGAAGTTGAGGTGGGATCAGAAGTGGGGACATCAGGACCACAAAATAAAAAGGTGTGTGGGTGTCAGGCATGGTGGCGCACACCTGCAATCTCTGCTATTTGGGAGATTGAGGCAGGAGGATCTTAAGTTTGAGGTCAGCCCGGACAACTTAGTGAGACCCTGTCTTAAGACAGAGCACTTGCCTACCATGAGCAAGGCCCTGGTATTGATCACCAGCATCGAAAACAAAGCAAACACCACCATCAAAAAGATTTATGGGAGGCCTGCTGGGCAGGGGGTCTGGAGGCAGGGACTTAGGATCCAGCACTGAGATGAAGGAGGGATTTGACCTGAGCAGTCATCATCTCTCTGGGCCTCAGTTATCTCAGCTGTAAAAAATCAAGCAACCAGACTGGATGTGCTCTAAGTAAGGCTGGCTCTGGGGTTCTCTGAGTTCATGAACTAGGAAATGGCAGTTGGCAATTTGAAAATCCGGCAGCACGCTTTGAGAGTTAATTTATGTAAATAAAAACCCCTACTCTTCCTGTGATCTGTATATTTATACCCCATTACCAATGCCATTATATATGAATAACTTATTAGAGCCAATCACAAAAAGAAAAAAAAAAGCAGTAAATGGCTGAATGATGAAGAAGGCAATGGTCCTACCCGGCTCATTCTGGTGAGTAATTTGTTTATTTCCTCTGTACTTAGGGTTGCCACCAAAGCTGGGCTGGAGAAACCAGTAAATATTTTTAATGTGACAAGAAATTTCAAAGCTTTCTGTGCATTGCGCACTGTTGTGACTAAGAGATTTATTTCTTTTATTATTATTAATATTATTAACTATAACCTTTGGGCCTGATCTAGTACAAGAGCCCTGTGCCACCAGGAGATGGGTGAGAGGCCAGGTGGAGCCTCCTCCAGGTGCCAGACCATTTGCTAGTAATTCCCCAGATAGTGGCCAGGGCCTTTCTGGTAGGAAGCATGGAGCTGATTCATCACCCATTTCAAGAATATTTATCTTTATTATGGCATTGCCTTATGTATTTTAGATTAATCATGTAGACAGTTTCAAAACCTCTTTGGACCCACACACGTTTTGCAGGATCTGATACCATTGTGCATCTTGTTCTACCCACTAGCAAGTTTATTCTCTTCTCTCAAGTGCATTAAGAAAACACACACACACACACACACACACACAAACCATCTGTCCATCCTTGTGAAAACCTAATAAAAGTAATAGCAAAGAGAGGCAGGGTTTATTCAATTTGCTTTAGATCTGGGCAACATTAATTTCCTTGTCTCAAGACAGCCCATATCATAGAAGGATTTGATAAAACTCAGCAAAGGCAGATGCAGGGCTGGTAAGGGTCACTTAGTGACTCCTACTGGCACAGAGAGAGTTAAACTTAAAAAAAAAGTTGAAAGGCAATCTTGGCTCATGTTACCCATTAGCCTGGATATACTATTGACCAAACTTATAGTCAGATAATGCAAACAATAACAAAGTTATTGATTGAGGAGCTGTCAGGCAAATAGGTACTTATCATGATGCTGCTGATAAGCTTGGAATCTCCCTCCTGTGGCAGCGACAGAGGCCTATTGATTTTGCACTTGGTCATCTGTGGCTTCCAGCCGACATGAGATCTGCAGGCTGATTTGATATGCAGGAGCAGAATTTATGGCAGGGGAACACTGCGATCACATAACAGAAGGCCACCAAACTCTGGCTGTGGGGAAGGGAAGGGTTGATGGTACATCCAAAAGAGAAGCTGGCAGTGCTGCTGGGTCACAGAACGCTTTGGGGCTGTCTCCTCCTTAGGGTACGTTTCTCTCCCCCCATGCCTGGATGCCTCCCACAAGAGCAAGCCCTTAAGCAGCTGGCATTAGTGCTGAGCTTGGCGCTGACCAGTAGGGGTGCGGAAGACAGATGAGACCTGCAGACCCTCCCCACTGAAAACCAAATGCATCACCTCCACGGCACATCTGCTCCCAAACCTGGGCCTTCCAGTTGGCAGGGAAATCTGGCCAGACGTATTATTATTGCTTCTCCCAGCATGTGATCAGCCTGAGGCATTCATGGTTGATTGTCTAAATTTTAGATGTGAACCAGCAAAACGCCATCTCTCTTAGCACTTTTAGTATTAGCCAATTACATGGCTGTGAAGGAAATATAATAATACTCATTATATTTTGGATAGCCTTGCAGGAAAAAGATGCTTGATGTCTGCCAAAGGAACCCGGGTGATTGTTTGACCTTGGAATGTGATAGAGAGTGGGAGAATCGGGTGTGGATGAGAGCAGTGGGGGGTGGGGGCGTTTATTTTCCTACTTTCCCATACAGAATTCTTTAGCTGATTTGCTGGTTTTATACATGAGGGAACAAAACACTTTGCTCATTATTGCCAGTTCTCCTTTATGCAAAATAACATCAAAAGGCATGTGATATTTATGTAAGATCATGTCTAGGAAGGAAGAATTCTCTCCATTCATTCATTCCAGTCACCATTCATTCAGTGGGTAGCTACTGAGGCTTCACCATGGGCCAGACATGGGATGCAGGGTACAGAACGACATGAGGCTGCCAGTTCCTGCCCCAATGCTGGTTTCCATATGGTGAGGGTTGAGTGGGAGCAGGGGACGGTAGTACACAAACATGTGAATCTACTCATTTTCCTATTTTTGGAGATTTAGATTGTTTCCAATTGTCATGCTCTTGTAAATAAGGTCTGGGCCTCTGAGAGGCCCAGGGATTATTCTGTGGGAAAACCACGGTCAGTTTTAAAGGCATTGCTTTCTGAGCCAGGGTGGGTGTCCGTATTACAGATGTTGTTTTTGAGACTTCTTTTTTGGAGTTACCTTTCAAAAACTTATTTTTAATATTCTCAGTTCTTGGAGGGTGAATTGGATTTGACTTTTAGAAATATTCAAACATCATCTGGCCTTACATCTGGTGAACGTGGTGGAGTGAATCATCATCCTCTTTTTTTTGTTGTTGTTTTTGGTAATAATGTGTGACTACAAAGTAATGCCATTGATTTTTTTTCTTTAGAGGGGTGGGAGAATAAGACTCCTAAAGACACTCTGAAAGTGATCAAGACTTCTATGCATTTGGAACAATGGCAGTGCCTTTGTTCTAGAAAAGGAGGACAGAGGAGGGAACACAGGCTGTGAGGTCAGAGGTTTTTGCCTTGCCTTCTTCACGTCCTCTCTGGGTGAACTTCAGCCAGTTCCTGAGTTCACACTAAGCTTCCAGTTGATCATTTGCACAATGAAGCTAATTTGGCTTCACAGCATAGTTATTGTGAAAACTTAACAGCATAAAATAAGTAATGGTAAAGCAACTGCTACAGTGTCTGACACGTGGCCATTGTTATGGATAATACGTGAAGAGTTTCTAAAAAGGAATAATTCAAAGTGAGTCACAGTTCTTTGTTGTTGTTGTTGTTTGTTTGTTTTTAGAACTATAACTGCCAAACCTGTCCACGAAAGATCTCCATGCCAACCTTTTTTTCAATGCCATGCTTTGTTGGAGATGATGTTTATTGTTTCAGATCTTCTTTCTACACTTCTCTACCCTACTCTGCACCTGTGAGGATGTATTGGTCAGACCTTGGTTCCCTGGCTTCTGAATGGGTCCAGACAAAGGTGGCACAGACAGGCCATCAGAATATTTACTCGCCCCACTTGCTTTACCAAAGGGTGCAGTTCTTCCCTGGGGACCACAGCTCTCAAGTCTCAGCCCTTCCCTGTCAGAGTTCCCCTCCCTTTCTGACTTCTTACCTAGGCCAGGTAACTGCTGTGCTGTCATAATCCCTGGGGCACTTTCCTAGCCTAAACCACACCCACAAATGAAGTCTCCACTGAGGTCTGGATCCCTGACTCATTCAGTTACCATATACTTAGTTTTCTAGAATTGATTGAATTCCCTAATGTTAAGATAAAATTATTTCATTGTGTTGATCATGTCTGGTAAGAGAATGGGATCCTAGAAATTGGGGAGCTATGCAAAAAAACAGAATTTAACTGAGAAACTGAGAGCAGGCTTCAGACATGCACATGCTGACGTTCAGAGTTTGCTTTCTAGGCAGATTGTCAGAGTTTGCTCTTTCTTTTTCCTCCTGTAGCATTCCGTGTATCTTCATGTTAAGTGCCTGCATTGTCAGAGGAGCACTTAGAGTAAGTAATGTTGCTCAGTGAGTCACAAATGGAATCCATGTCAGCCAGTGTCGTGAAATGGATCTATAACTGGCTTTTTGTCCCTCAATTTGAGATGATCTAATTCAATTTCTATGATTTATGGCTCAAGAGAAGACACTTTCTATCCCCCTTTCCCACTTTCCTTCTTTTTCTCTCTTATTCCCCAATTTCTCAGGATCTGAAAGAAATTCTTTTCTGAAGTCTAACTGAAGCCTGTGATCACACCTACTGATAATTGTGATTACATTGTTTTACTGTTGCTGTGAATGCAGGAGACATACATCACTGAGACCAACCTGTGTCTTTGGAATTGATGAGATTTCTTTTTTGTTTTTGCAGTACTGGGGATTGAACTCAGGGCTTGGTGTATGCTGGACAAACCCTCTGCTGCTGATCTATATCCGTAGTCAAGATGATATTTCTGATGTTGGAAAGATAAATGATATATATATGAAGGTTGGCTGTGCAAAATCATGAGGACTGTGTTAAGGCAAATGCCTTGTCTGATGGCCTACATGAGCTGCTCAATTAAAGATGGAAGAGGCTGTAGTGATGGACACTGCCCAGCCTAGATCCCTTTCCCAGGCTAAGGCCCCATTCCAGTTATTGGTAGTGTTGACTGATAACATTACCCAGCTTTTCTTTCTCCAAAGAATTGCTCAAGGCAGGCAGAAGCCTCCCTAAAGGAGGTCCTGCCGCTGCCACCAAGCCTGTAAGTGGCTGATATGGAGGTTCACCTCAGCCAAGGCCTCCTATGGTCTACTCAGGATCCCCTGAACTTCCCCAGTCAGCCTCCCTCATCTCCTTTTAGCCTCTCCACTTTTTCTGATAAATGTGTCCTCCATAAATCAGGTGTTCCTGAATCCTCATCTCCAGCTCTTCTCCTAGGGAACCCAGGCCTTCTCTCTGTCGGATTGTGGAAGGAATTTTAGGTGAAAGGTAGACGGAAACAGGTGCAGTTGCCGTATTTGCATTCAGTTCATTTGCCCAGGGCTGCTTCTCAGAATGCTCTTGGAATAGGAACCATTTTGATGGCTGCATCTGAGGAATCTGTGGACATAAATAGTTGAGTTCTGACTTTCACCTGTGGTGAGAAGACTTTGAACATTCTGACCTGAAACCGTCTCAGGATAGACAATATGTACACCATTTTTTTTTTTTTGCATCAGAAAAAGTCCACCATTTGTTCTGCTGAGAGCATTTGTGCCAGCTCTTTTGTCCTTGAGGCTTTTGTTGTAGTTCATGGTATCTTTTTGATGACTTTAAAATAGTATGTAACTATCTGGGAACCTCTTGCTGATCCTCTGTAGAGAATACCTTCTCTCTTCCGCATTTGCTGCACTCTTCATCATATTGAAACCACACTCCTGGAGCATTCTCTGAGGGACCCTGTCCCTTTCCAGCCACTCCAGTCATTCCCGCATCTCTCTGACCTTCATTCATTATATTTCACACAGCTGTGTTCAATCTGTCAGGGCTCAATACACAATAACCCAAACGATCTCACTTTGTGAGCTGAAAGAGATTGGAAGGCCTCAGAAGAAGCCTCAGAAGCCAGGCACAGTGGCACAATGCTTGTAATCCCAGCTACTCAGGAGGCCGAGGCTGACCAGTGCCGGGTCAGCCTGGGCAACATAAAAAGGAAGTCTTGGGAGCAAAGTCCTCAAGACCTGACTTTTGCCTGCCCTCCTGTCTCCTTCTTTCTTTCTTGTCTGAAGTGAGTTATAGAAGTCAGAATTTCTTTTCCTCAAGGCAATTCATAGACACTAGAACTTCTCTTACCCAAAGCAAGCCATCAAACCTAGAGAGGTCACTGTCTCCCTTTTCTTTTCTCCCTTGAAGACTCTCATTCTAGGGCGGGAGATGTTGCTCTATGGTATAGTGTTTGCTTAGCATGTGCAAGGCCCTGGGTTTGATCCCTAGCAACATACACACACACACACACACACACACACACACACACACACACTGACCAGTCCTGCCCCATATGCAGGAGGAAGTAGGGCGGCACAGAGAGTTCAAGAAGGACAGACAGACCCCTCAGTCTCTGATTATTAGATTATCATACCTTTTTGTCCCATTACATTTAGTCTCTAAGTATTAAAATAGTTTTTCCCCATGTGTCTGGCTATTTATATATTTATTTGGTACTGGGGATTGAACCAGGGGTTCTTTTTTTTTTTTTTTTTTTTTTTTTTAAAGAGAGAGTGAGAGAGGAGAGAGAGAGAGAGAGAGAGATTTTTTTAATATTTATTTTTTAGTTCTCGGCGGACACAACATCTTTGTTGGTATGTGGTGCTGAGGATCGAACCCGGGCCGCACGCATTCCAGGTGAGCGCGCTACTGCTTGAGCCACATCCCCAGCCCGAACCAGGGGTTCTTAACTACTGAGCCACATCCCCAGTCCTTTTTGTTTTTTGAGACAGGGTCTTGCTAAGTTGCTTAGCACCTCGCTAAATTGCTGAGGCTGGCCTTGAATTTACCATTCTCCTGTCTCAGCCTCCTGGGATGCTGGGATTATAGGCATGTGCCATCATGCTTGGCTCTGGGTCTTTATTTCTGAAGGTTCCCGTGTTATGTAAAAAATTTGATGAAGTGAATGTGTCATGCTTTTCTCTTGTTATCCTGTCTTATTATAGGAGTGATGGCTGTGCCCCTGATGATGGGTGAGGAAAGGTATTATATTTTCCTGCCCCTATCACACTTAAGGCACCTATAACCTTTCTTTATTAATTTATAAAGTTTTTTTGTGGTACAATATGCACAAACGATATACTTAAGTGAGCAGATTGAGGAATTTTTACATATGCATTTGCCCAGGAAACCACCACTCGGATCAAGACCTAGAATATTTCCCGTGCCCTGTGCACTTTATCAGTACATTATCATTTGCCCACCTGTTAGAGGTAAACATTGTCATGGCTTCTAGTAACACAGTTTCATGTGCTTTTGAACTTCATATAAGTGAATCATACAATCTGTATTCCTTTGTATTTGCCTTCCTTCACTCATTGTTATGTGAGATTCACCCACAGTTTTTTTTTTTTAATTTATAGCGTCACTTTTATTTTTTGGTGTTAGGAATACAGCTTTTCTTATTATGTATTTTTGTTTTATTATTATATTTTGCCTTGTCTTCCCTTTTACCTTGAATCCTTGTCAAAGTTCAGATTATCTTTGAATATTTCACATATTATTATATTCTGCAGGTGACTGCTGACTAAAATCTAGTTCATATTATTACTTAATGAAATGAATTTTAATTTTCTCCCCTGGTTGTATTGCACCCATAGTTGAAATAGTTGAATCTGGGGCTATAGCATGTTTTATTGCAATGATAACAATAGTAATAGATATTAATAGGAACTTTATCCGATGGATTCAGACTGGCTTTCTGTTTCTAGTTCATCTTTTTATTTTCTCTTAGAGCTTGGCAGTAAAGGTATCAAAAGCTTACCCTTTTGCTCATGGGTAAGCTAAGATGCTCTGAGAAGACACTGATCCCAAGTCCTAGAAAACAGAGTGGCAAAACAGAGGAACTGTTTACTTTTATCTTATTCTTTTTCTTGGATCCAATCCCAGGGTGTTCTCATCCCTGGGAAGTGCTTTAGTATTATCCCCATGGAAGCAGGTACAATAGTACAACCACAAGTATTAGAAGTTGAACGTTTTGGAATACTATTATTATATGAGTTCTTATTATGCTATTCTTTCATTGTGTGTGTGTGTGTGTGTGTGTGTGTGTGTGTGTGTGTGTGGGTTGATGGCTTGTCTTTACATTTATTTTTTCCTCCAACTTTTGTGATGCTTTTTATAGATATTAATTTTAAACAAATCAAATGGAGGAAGGTTGTAAATGTACAAACATGATAAAGGAGGTGTTAAAGATGCCTTTCCTTAGTAAAAGCAGATGATATTTGAAATTTCTGGGGAGTTCACTATACTGGGGACCATGAGTCTGGAAAGGCCACATTACTGCCTATCTTCTCATCATTTTTATTTTGGGGGACCAAAAGTTCTCTTTCCTATGGGATCATGTTTCTGATTTTTAAATGAAATGAGTTGAAAAACAGGATTCATTTGATAAAAAAGAGTTGAAGCAAACGTGACCACATAATATTTGAAGTCTTCAATAACACACAAATACTTATTATTTGATTCACAAATACATGCACGTGGAAATATTCCATGAAAATATACAATAGGCAAATGGAGAGTTTTAAGACATGACTGCTAGTGAAGAGAATGAATAAGTTTTGAGAGAATTTATAGAACAGTTTAAAATTGAATGCATCTTCTTGCTTCTCAAAATTTGAATTTTGTTTTGGTTTTTGTTTGATTTGTGGTTTGTTTATTTAATAAAAGCTCTTGACTTTATCAAAATCTAATTGCTTCTTTTTGGGGATGGGTACCAGGGACTGAATTCAGGGCCACTCGGCCACTAAACCACATCCCAGCCCTATTTCATGTTTTATTTAGAGACAGGGTCTCATTGAGTTGCTTAGCACCTCACATAGCTAGCTTTGAACTCATGATCCTCCTGTTTCAGCCTCCTAAGCTGCTGAAATTATAGGCGTGTGCCACTCTACCCGGAAAATTCCTTCTTTATAAATAGACTGAAATGAGAATTTCTCCTAATTTCTCTAGCTTTTAATTTTTTTCTTTGAAATATAATTCAGTTATCATACAATTTATTCATTCAAAGTGTGCAATCCATTGGTTCTTTAGTTTGTTCACAAAGTTGTGCAGGCATTGCTATAGTCAATGTTAGAACATTTTCAATACCTCAGAAAGAAACTCTATAAACATTCATAGTCACTTCCCATTTCTCTTCCCTGATCACTTACCTCTTCCTCTCAACTGTACTCCACACAACAGGCAATCACTTATCTTTCTATCTGTAAAAATAGCCTATTCTAAATATTCTAACAGTATTTCTCCTAATTATAATTCTATATCCTTTGATCAACATCTCTCCATCTTTTCCTCCCTCTTATCCACTAAAGTCTCTGGTAATTATGATTGTACTCTGTGCTCCTATGAGATCTCTCTCTCTCTCTCTCTCTCTCTCTCTCTCTCTCTCTCTCTCTCTTTGCAGCCTAGGGATTTAACCCAAGGCCTCGCAGGTACATGAGCTACATCTCCAGCCCATGAGATCAGCTTTTATAGATTACATATATATGAAATGATGTGGTACTTGTTTTTCTGAGGCTGACTGAAATGTTTATGCTGAGAAGTCTGTTGCTAGGCATAGTGCAATTCCTTTCTAAGTGATTTGCTTCTTTTCCTTTTCTGCTTTCTGGACCCTATCTTTGATCTTTTTCTTATAATATGCATAAGATAGTCTTATTTGAATAGATTCTTATTGGTATTCTTTGTCCTGTATCTGGATATTTATATTTTTCTCCAAGTTTAGAAAGTTTTTTTTCTATTATTTCTTTAAACTTCCTACCCACTTTTCTATCTCTACTCACTATTGTATGCCAATGACTCATACATCTTCTCCTTTGACATTATCCCCAAAATCCTGCAAGCTTTCTTCATTCCCTTTTATTCTTTTTAATATTTTGACTATGTATTTTCAAATAACCTGTTGTTGAGTTCACAGATTCTTTCTTCTCCTTGATCAATTCTATTATTGATGTGTTCTATAAGCATTTTTTATATTGTTCATTATAATTTTCGGCTCCAGGATTTCTATTTGATTTTTAAAAATTATTTCAATCTCTGTTAAATTTCTCTAATTTTCTGAATTGTTTCTCCGTATTTTATTTTAGTTTGTTGAACTTCCTGAAAACAGCTCTTCTGAATTCTTTGTCTGCAGGTTCATGCATCTTCATCTCTTTAGATTCAGTCTTTGGTACCTTGTTTTGTCCATATGATGATATTTTTGACTATTCTTGTCCCTTGTGGGCATGTATCAATGTCTGTACATTGAAGATGTAGGTGTTCACTTCAGACTTTTTGGTATGGCTTTATTTGGGGCATTGCTTATCAGTAAGTCTGTCTAGCAGTTTTAGGTAGGTCTTCTGTTGTAGTCCAACTTCTTGTCCTAAGTACAAGACTGCTAGACTGGTGCTGTGCCAGGCTGGAATCCCAGTCTTGGTTGCTGAAGTCTTCCTGTCACTGTGAGTTATTCTGAGTCCAGTTCCACTGTAGTTGGGCAGCAGTGAGGTGGGTTGTCTTGCTGTGTCTACAGGTTTCCATCTTGTGCCCAAATAGGTGTAGAGATTCAATCCATGGATATTGACCTGGATTCAGAAGATCTGTCTGGTGCTGGGTTTTTAAGTCAAAGTTCTGTGCTCACGTTCCTGTCTTTCCCCAGGCGTGTGGTATCTCTCTTCACACTGTGCTGCCTGGGGTTTGGAGATGGGTGATGTGAGTGTGTCAAACTGTTCTTACACTCTTCAATGCAGCTTTCTTATTATGATAGTATACCAGGTCATGTGATCTCTCACTGAATTTGCTCCACTCAAGCAGAAGTTTTTTTTTTATGCATGGATACTTGTTCAAATTAATGTTTTTGAGGGAAAATGATTGCTGGAGAGTCCTGTTCGACCATGTTTCTCTGCCCTTTCTCCAAAACTCTGTTTTTCTTAACACAAACTCATGGCTTGGATAATTGTAAGATTCTTCTTAACTTCTAGAGTGATTTAACAAAGTATGTATTAATGGCAATTAGTTACTCAGTTTTGAGATCTAAGTTTATTTTGTTTTTTAGGCTCAAGTCATGAATATGCCGTATTAATGAATAAATAATTATTCTCAGATAAATCCACTATATAATTAATATTAATAAGGGATCTGGTATTGGTAGGGTTTAGAAACTACTCCTCCCAAATATGGTGCCTTGACATATTAAATATTTTAAGCTGAAGGAATTTGAGAAATAGTAGGTGCAAGAAAGTTTTCCCTTTCTCTCCTGAGGCAAGTCACAGTATCTTCATGTGCTGTTCCTTTACCTGAAGGAAAGGAAAACCCTCACTTTCAAAAATGGAGAGATGCTAAGAAGAATCTGAGCACACAGGCTTTGTGAGATTACCAGTTTATTATTCTTTGTTCACACCCTTAGTGTTATCACATTTTCCCATGACTTTGCATTCTTCTTTGAACTTAGTATAAAAACACATAGGCTTCATCATTTCTTTGGGAATTCTTTTTATTATGAAAGGACCTGTGTCACATAAATCTTGTTAAATAAATTTGTCTGTTTTTCTCTTGTTAATCTGCCTCTTATTAGCAAACTAGCAGGGCGTCACCTGGAGAACCTAAGATGGGTAGAGAGTGTAGCTTTTTCATTCCCTAAAGCATGTATTAAAATTTAGGTAATTATGTTATTTTCTGTTTTTTAAAAAGCTCAAAACTTAATAAAACAGGAAGGAAAAGACTTTATAATCTGCTTTTTCTGTGTGAAATGTAAACACACAGAAACAGAACCTCTATTCTGGAAGCATCTGTTAGATCAACTACATGGTAAATTTTCAAGTTATAGAATGGGTGGATTTGTAATTTGTGAAAATTTTGGTCTTCAAGGGAAGATGAGATCTAGAAAGGAGAGCAGGTAGTAAACTGAGAATGTGAGCATGATTTAATAGTGTCTATGTTTTATTGCAAACCTGGAAATTAGACATTTTCACATGTAATTTTTTTTTTTTTTGTACATAACAGTTCCCAAATAAACAGTTAAAGTGGTTTAGGTGATTAAAGCAATATAGAAGATTAGTTTTGTTATGTATAATCACCTTTGCTTCGCCTTTATTGATGAAAAGAGCTTTTCTCAGCAGGTTGTGTTATCTATTTTAGATATTGCCTGATCTTGTTTTTTAAATGTAAATCAGCTTTTTAATCTTTTTTTATGTAAATTTGATAGCCCCGACCAGCAATTATTCTGCTTTGTTGCAGCTCCCTCTTTAGAACTGTCTCTGTTTTATGTTTAATTGTCCTAATTGTCCAAATTTGAATAAACCTGGAGAACAGCAACGGAGATCATTACTTGTTTTTAAATTTACAAAAAGGTTTAAACACTCCTTCCTGAACTTCTCTTTAATTCCTTACACTGTTAATTATGATCTTGGAGATTGGAAAACCTTGTTATTGTCCCTGGAGCTGCTACTCCAAATTATAGGTTTGTTTGTTTTTGTTTTACTACTTTATATCAGATGTCTCTTTGTGAACATGATAAAAAGCTCATCAGAGAAAATTTGTTAAGTTCACTTTTTAATCAGTGCAGGATTTGAGCAAAGGGATAGTTAGGTGAAGAGGTACATTAGGTAGCCTTGGAGGCTGGGACCAACAGATCTAGTCTGGGGAAAAGAGATTCACCCATCTTCTCTCCTTCCCTTCCCATTTCTCCTTCCCACCATCCCCCAACTCCTCCCCATTAACACATTGTTCTCTCTGTTCACCTATTTTTTTGTAGGGCTTGAACCAGATGACATATCAATTCAATAAGATTTTGTTTTGATTTAATGATGTTTAGAAAATGAGTATATTTTTATCTTAAAACTGAATTTAAAAATTGATCTAGTTCATAATTTAGTTGGAGGTAGACAAACAACAACAACAATAACAACTACAACAACAACAACCAAACAAACAAAAAGAAAACCAAGTAGGTCTGATCTCAGTTTATTGGGATTCTTTGCGGTTTGGGGTTCTATGTTTTGGTTAAGATCAGGGTCTTGGTCAAAAAACACCTGATTCAGCAGTTAAGCACAGGGTTTATCTGTATCTGGTACACTATGACCAGTACATCTGTGTCTGGCACCACATCATTGCTGGGCCATTTTCTCCTCTATAATCATGCTGAGAATCTACTTTTCATTAATTTGCAGGTTCACTCAGCATCGAGGGACACTTGGCATAATGAAGGATGTAGGTTAATTTTTGGTCATTCTGCCCTGCTAGGTTGAGTGTGCTCAGATATCCATGAGAAAAATCCTTCATATAATATGGGAAGTCACCTATAGACAGAGTAGATAATAAGCTTGACAGGTTTGCATGTCCAGACCTCTTCAGGGGTGCCTAAAGACAGAGCCTTGCAGCAACCTTGGCAAGTCACTGAGACCCTCAGAGGTTAATTTCCCCACCTTTGAGGTCAGGGATAGAAATAATTCTCAGAGGTACAATCTAAAGTGAACAGACAAGCTTCAGTGTTTTCAAGAGGCTCCATTATCATACACAAGGTCAGATCAAATGAAAATGAAATGTTCTCTTGGAGCATCTCTGAGTTTCAGCAGGTGAACTCTAATCATGCTTTGTATTCACAGACAGGAAATGTCTATTCAGAAAGAATGAATAATAGATAACTACTTTCTTTGTTTTATACCTAGTTATAATTCTACAACTAACACAATATTAAATGAGTTCCCTTCCTCCTTCCTGGTGATGTTTCATATTCTGGTTACATTGTGTAACCTTAAAACTCAACAGCATGAAAAATCAAACAGCTGGGGAAAAATGTATCTTAAATTTTCCCACCAATTTACCACCCCCTGCCCTCTTGTTCCAGATTATCTACCCTGTTCCTTGACAAATGGTATATTTTAAGTCCCTCTACTCTCATAAAGATGATGGACCTCCGCCAATCTTAGCTGGTTTCTCAGATCCAGCTTTTATTTGCTAGATTTTAAAACTTAGCTTTGCTCTCACAGTGGTGTGTTAAATACTTCATTTGCTGAATCATACCTGAAATAATAAGTTTAACAAACTTGTTTTTTTTTTTAAAGTTATTTTTTTAATATATATTTATTTTTTTAGTTTTCTGCGGACACAACATCTTTGTTTGTATGTGGTGCTGAGGATCGAACCCGGGCCGCACGCACGCCAGGCGAGCACGCTACCGCTTGAGCCACATCCCCAGCCCAACAAACTTGTTTTTGAAATTGCACATATTGTTTATTTTTGGTGTTATATAGCTCATGAGTAGTAATTTACGTTTAGTAAGGAGTAGTCAAAAACTTAGTTGTAAGCTATGTTGTTATACATGGTATATTTCTAGTAAGAAGAAAGGCGTCTAGTGTCAAAGGATGACATAATTGTGATCTGGAAGAAATTACAGACATAATTTTATTAACTAGTCAATAAAAACATGAAGGGATGACAGTTTTGAGAAACACAGTGACTTGTTCAAGGTCACACAGCTGGTTCGCTCCAGAGTTGGCCCTGAATTTCATGGTTTTTGGCATCGGGTCCAGGACACTTTCCATCACAACGTGCAGCCTCTTAGTTTGTTGGTTTTGGGTCAGAAACATAATCAACACAGGGCAGGAAGCCTAGATTATGAAAAAGTTGGAGGGGAATCTAATGAAAACCAAGCTTTTATGAAAGTTCCGGGCAGTTGACCTGTTCTATGATGTATTCATGGTGTCCAGCTGAAATTGGAATTTGGTGAGTGGCTCTTCATTGCTCATTGACCTTCTGGTTCTCATCCTAAACTGGTGATTTTAGAGCATACAGAGAGTGTATGAATTCTAGCCCAGTATTAAAAGTAATATGGTAACAAAGAAGAATAAACAAATTAAGAAAAAGTAGAAATAATACAGAATAAAGTAATAAAGTAATAAAAGTAAAATTTTAAGAAGTCTATTGTGAGACGATGGAGCAGCAGATGCAGAGCACCTGTTACAGGAATTTAGCTGTGATGAAGTATTTGAAAGAAAAGTATTTGATATTAAATAATAATATAATGGCAGCTTGAAAACCAAGGTGGCAGAATGTCAAAAGGGCAGGGTTTAGAACTCTGGGGTACACCCACTGGGCATACAGCTGGCATGTATGCCCAGTGGGTGTACCCCAGAACCTATTTAAATATACACACGTATAACATGTGCATATGTGTATATACCTGTGTGTGTGTGTGTGTGTGTGTGTAATATAGTTTTCATTCCATAGTGTGGGATCCTTTAGTTATCTGTGTGATATTCATTCATAAAGAGTGTCTCCAGGAATTATCTGAGATGGCAAATAAATCTTATAAGCAATTATGAGCGAGGCAGGTCAGGTAAATAGAACCTCTTATAGAGTAGCTCAATACCCCTCTCTTCACCCCTACCTACTAGTGTCCTCACACAAGTTCCTGTCCTTCTAATTCTTCTGTCTTGATAAGCAGTTTTGGAGAAAAGCTCATGTACTTGTATAAAACTATTTTCCAATATCCACCTTCAATGTTGATCTTGTGGGAAGAGGGACCAGGATGAAAATGCAGTATGCATCTGTTGATTCAAACTTCCAGGGAAATCACCTTTGTTAAAACTACCATATTAATGTCAGGAAGCAAGACATTCAAAGTATTCTTAGTTAAGATCATTGTTTTGGTTATTGAGTCGTGTAACTAAATTCAGTTGGTATCAATGTATCAATCAGAATGTTGTCATTTTAATATATTTATCTTAACATATACTCATAATTTGTATTTATATGCTAATTTCATTTTAATTTGTAAGTTAATTGTTACTATTTGAATGTTTATGTTCCTCCAAAATTCACATTGAAATAAAATAAGCCCCAATACAACAATATTGAGAGGTGTGGACTTTGGGAGGCAGTTAGGTCATGAAAATTCTACTCTCATGAATGGATTAGTGCCTTATAAAAGAACTGGAGGGACTTAGCTAGTCTCTTCTGCCTTTCTGCTTTCTGTCATGTAAGGTTGCATCAAGAAGGCCCTTACTGGATGGCAAATGCCAAAGCCTTGATCTGGGACTTACCAGGCTCCATAGAACTATGAGAAGAAAATTTATAAACAAACCAATAAAACAACTGAGCTAAGACATTAATCTATACCTATATTTAATATATTTTAAAATTTCTATTGACCCCTATCCTGGGAAGTTGCTTTCTGATATCGAGTTACCTGAGAGTTGAATTTTAATTGGAGTATTGATTGTTGAGCTGAGAGTAAAAATTGCTTTGGAAGGATGTTTTATGGAAACTCTAGGAAAGCCCAGTGAAATATTCTTACTTCACAACTGAATATATTGCTCTAATGGCCAGATAAAGGAGTCCCCAAATTTAGTCTCTTTTACTTTCAAAAAACATGAGTTCCTCTGGATGCAAAAATGATAAATTCTGTGTAATAGAGTGGCCCCCAAAGAGGTCTAAGCCCTTATGTCTGGAACTGGTATGTTACTCTGCATGTTGAAATGGACTTTGTAGATGTAATTAGTGTTATGGAATTGGATTATCCAGGTGAGTCCAACCTAATCATACAAGCCCTTTAAATCGGAGACTCTTCTCTGGTTGGAGGCTGAGAGATAAAATAGAATAGGAGAAATTCCAAGAGTAAGAAGAGTTTGAAGTACTGTTGATTGTTCTGAGCTGTAGGGTCACTTGCAAGTTCTAGAGAGAGGTCTTGGGAAGTTAAGAGCATCCTTCTACTGAAAGCCAACAAAATCGGAGACCTCAATCCTACAACTGCAAGAAGGAAATCCTGCCAATGACCTGAATGAACTTCCCAGAAAATTGTTTCTTAAAGCCTCCAAAAATAGAAAATAGCTCGCCAAAACCTTGTCTGGGTCTTATAGCCCCTGGAACAGAGAAACTAATTGAGCCACATTCTGCCAAGACTATTGACCCATGAATGTTGTGAGACAATAAATGATCATTATTTTAATCCTTTGAAATTTGTGGTGCCCTATTATGGTTTAGATATAGTGTCCCCCAAAAGCTCATTTGTGAGACAATGCAAGAAGGTTTGGAGGAGAAATGATTGGGTTATAGCCTTAGCCTAAACAGTGAACTAATCTCTGATGGGATTAACTGAGTGGTAACTGGAGGCAAGTGGGTGGGGTGTGGGTGGAGAAAGTGGTTCATTGGGGCCGTGGCTATGGGGTATATATTTTGTATCTGGACAGTGGATTTACTCTCTATGCTTTCTGATCATTACGTGAGCCACTCCCCTCTGCCACACTCTTCTGCCATGTTGTTCTGCCTCACCTGGAGCCCAAGGAATGGAGCACGCTGTCTATGGATTGAGACCTCTGAAACCGTGAACTCTCTAATAATTCTTTCCTCCTCTACAATTGTATTGGTTGGGTCTTTTAGTCACAGCAGCAAAAAAGCTGACTAAAACATGCCCTTTTACAGTAGAAATGGAAAATCAAAGCAATATTCGTGTGTTTAAGATCAATCTAAGAACACAATCTAACAAAAATCAAGAAACAAAAGCACGTGCACAGCCTCCCCACCAAACAATTTAAAGGACAAGGACAATGAAATACCAGAAAGGTCATTCAAACACCAACTGTTTTCTGTAAGATATAATGAAAAGTAAACATCTGTTTCTTTGCATAATTTTGATCAAAGGAGCATAATGTGTTTTGCACACATTTGGAGGAAAATCAACTGCATTAGGGTTTTCATCAGGGAAGAACTATACAGGTGTCAAACAGGGATCCAGGACTCTGAGCCATTCCTTATGTGAAGGAGAGGGTGAGCAGTCACAGAGTCATTTATTGGGTAGAAACCATGGTGCAGTCAAAGTGGAAGGGAAGAAAGAGGGCTTTTCTCTGGGTTGATGTCTTATGCTAATCACTCACCTGTACTTGACAGAATTCTGTTGGCTGCTGCTCAGATCAATGTTCCTGTAGTGCTTGTCTCTTACTGTGTGTTAATTTTATTTGCACTTTTAAAGAGTTCCTTTCAAAGTTCTAGGAAATCAGTACATATATCTAAAATAAATGTTCAATGTTAAAGGAAGAAGAATATTTTTTTGGAGACACGGGTCCCAGTATGGTATTCCAGGCTGTCCTTGAACTCCTGGACTGGAGCCATCTTCTTGCCTCAGCTTCCCAAGTAGCTGAGATCATGCCAATGAGCCTGGCGTGGGAAGATTTCTTTTCTCATCCTTTGTTAGGTTCCTGGTTAACACCCCAATAACAAAAGACAGATTTTTCAGAGAAAGGCATACATATTTAATTAGTATAAGTTTTATGTGACATGGGAGGCTTCAGAAATGAAGACCCAAAGAAAGAGGGACATCTCTGCGTTTTTATGCTGTTTCGTGAAAGAGTGACTGTCGTGGGGAGTTATGATTGGATAAAGGGGCATAATCTAATGGAAAATAAATTGGGGGAACAGCAAAGCCAGTTGGCTCAACTTCTCTGTGTTCCTGTGTCTTTAGAGATTAGATCATTTTTTTTCAGTATAGGGTGGTCCATCTGGAGTGAGGCTTTATGGCCCATTTCAGGGGATAGTCAGCTGGGTTTCATGGCCTACTTCAGGGGAGATGGGGTAAAGGAAGGTGAATGTCATCCTTCTGTTATTTTCTCAAATGCTAAGGTACCATATTTTGGCTATATGTGGCCTGAACTCCATTGCAAGTATTCAACAGAAAATGCAATTTACTGCTTCTAATGGATAAGATTAGGTCCACCTGGATAATCCAGGCCCATAAACTTAATTACATCTCCAAGGTGAATTTTGACATGCAAAGAAGCATACTCGTGTTCTAGAGATGAGGGCTTGGACCTCTTAAAGAGACATCTGCCTATCACAAAGAGCTTATCAATTTTCCTTCTTATCACTCTCTCTGCTCAAGGGAACTGATACTTGTTAATTTGGGGAACTCATACCTTTGATGGTAAAAAGGCACTGAGTTTAGGGCCCTCCACTACCTGATAATTAGGGCAGTATACTCAATTGTGGGGTACTTTGCTGGACTTTCCTGGATTTTCTATAAGTCATCTTTTCAAAGCAATTTTCTGCTCAACAAGCAGCATGCTGTTAAAATTCACCTTCCAGGTAACTTGAAATCAGGAAGGAACTTCTCAGGATAGGGAATGCAAATAACTGGGTCCATAGAAATTTTAAAATATATCCCAATATAATCTACAAATTAAGGTATATACAATGGAAATTATAAATATAAACTTATTATCTATAATTTATAATTATAATATGCATAATGACAATCTATAATTAACAATTGGCCTAATTTGCTGACATTTTGGTTTATTTCCCTTAAGAGCTGGGAATTCATTTGTATTCATTTGTTTATTCAATTTTATTTCAATTTATTCTTCTCTGATACAATCAGATCTGGTGGTTGGCTACTTCATTAAAATATTCAGTTAGAAAAAATATTGAAAAAGGATAAATGCATTCTGTCATTCATTATAGCCTTTCACCTGTCTTTGGATATAGCATTGAGGCTTCTTTATGTATGGGTCTATTGCCTGAAGTCTTCATTGTCTCACTTATATTAAACACATCTGTAACAGTTTACAGTATTCCGTTTTAGTCTGCTTAAAGTGGATGAGAACTTGGGGACCTTTGCAAAGCAATTTGAGTGAAGAGTTCTAGAATTTTGTTTATTTCACCCATTCTGTAAGTTATCTTTCCCACATATAAATGATAGTATTTCCCCCATTAACCCACCATTACTAAGTCTTTCCAAGAGTTCAACCAAGTTTTTATAAAAAAAACCCAACTCTCTCCACACTCACATTTCATTAGTTTCTATAACTGATTAAATTACGGGATTACAAAAACAAATACAAATGTCATTAGCTGGTGTGGGAGAGTAATGGACTTTAGGTAATCTTAAAAGAGTTCAATTTACAGGAGTGAAATCACAGAATCCCACAGGGCAGTCTATAGACACAGGCTAGTCATTCAGTCCTGTATTTATTTAGTGACTACTATAGGCCAGACACTGTTTGGGGCCTGAGTATGTGGAAATGAACATGATTGACAGAAACCTTTGTCCTTCTGGAGCTTCCATCTGGTACTGGCAGGCAGTGTGCTGGGACATCAGTCAGCACATATTGCAGAGGGAGTAATACCATCAGTTAATGAAATGAGTTGGTCACTTCAAAGAATCCTTACTGTATTTTCCCTTTTTCTAATCTTCCTGCTTAACTTAAGTTTATTTGAAACCTTTTTTTCTCCTTTATGTCTTACATCTTATCTATTGTCAACTTCCCCCAGATTTTTCTCTGTAGAGTCTTCTGGCAAATGACAGTCAAGAGTTATCTCATGGCTCTCTCTCTCTCTCTCTCTCTCTCTCTCTCTCTCTCTCTCTCTCTCTCTCTCTAATAGTCTGCTTTTCCAGTGCATCTCATGAGCAGATGCTGTTATCATTGGCCTCTGGAACCATCTTCCTCATCACTTTCTGACAACGGGTTTCATGAGCGCATGACCTGTGTATTTCCACAGGGCCCTGTGCTCAGGGGAGTCACATGCTTGGTTTAATACTCTTCCTGTCATTGTCTTGAAATTCTTCATAATTTTTTTTTAAAAAACATTTTGTTCTGTAGTTGTAGATGGGCAGCATGCCTTTATTTTATTTGTCTATTTATTTTTTATGTGGTACTGAGGATCAAACCCAGTGCCTCACTGCTAGGCAAGTGCTTTGCCACTAAGCTACAGCCTCAGCCCTCTTCATAATTTTTTGAACAAAAGCTCCTTTTTGTTCATTTTTCCCTGGCACCTGCAAATTATGTAGCTGTCCTTCCTAAAGAACCTATAGTACTTCCTTATTTTCTGACTCTGTCAAATCTGACCTCTAAGGCCTAGCCACCAAGGTGAATGCCCACATTCCCATCTTGATAACCTTTTATTTTAACCTGTCTTTGATGGAGTCTTCGTTCAAGGCTGGTGAGACCTGCTGCCTTGCATGAAATTGACCTACTTCTGCCCTGCACCGTGGCTTTAAGCTTCTCCTGATATCAATGGTCCTGTCTTCTCTCTGCTCCAATCTGACCCTCCAAATCTTTATAATCTGACTCAGAACTCATCTCCTTCTAACTTGAGTTTGTTCTCTCTTAGTATTTATGTAATTATGAATTTAAACTTTTTAATAAATTTGTAAATAGCTATTTCTCACTTAGTGTTTACCTTGGGCCTCTTTGGTATGGAACAATCCGCTTTATATTCATAAGCTCATCTTATATATAGAATTTTGCATTTTCTTTTCAGTATTGGGCATGCATACTTGGTACAGCCTGACTCTCTGTAGACTTCAGATCGTCTGAACCCATGGGTCATGTCTTCCTTATTCATTTGTATTCTCTCAGCACTATACACATGGTGTTTGGTGTAGTGCCAAGGCTCTGTGCCTGTTGCCAAATTGACTGACAAAATATTAATAAAAGCTGAAAGTATAAAGTATTGCACTTCTTTCATCTACTGAATTTTGCAGTTAGCAGCATCCCAGGAAGACTTTGCTGGCCTGAGGACTTTCAAAACTGGTCTGCACCATAACTTGAAGTAATTGTTCTTGTGATTGAAACTAACAACTATATAATGCCTGCTAGGCATAATGCCAAGACATGATTTGATTTCTGGTTAAATTTGCAGCTAAGTTGATTTTTGCAAAATGTGCCCACATGTGCTCAGGCAGTAGGAATGCCCTCCCTACTTCTGTTCACTCTCAAAAGGGCACTCATCCGCAGAGTTGGATATCCTTCACTTGTTGGAATATTTGACCCTATGCATTTAAGGCTGAAGCTTCTAAGGCTAATTAGAAAAAAATTGTTGTTGATAAGCTTCTGCCAAATGTAAAATGCCATTTTCAGATGCCTTTAGGACATCCATTAAAACAGCCAGAAAAGGGGCCATGGTATTTATCAAGTCAAGGGAGACTCATGCCTAATAACAGTGAGTTGTTTTATGCCATTAAGGAATGAGCAGACCTGTCAGGAGAATGTTCAACATAAGGTAACGTCAAACTTGCTGGAATAACTTACTCACTGCGGGGCTCCCATCTGTGAAGTCGCTGGGGAAGTGGCTGCCTCCGTGGGATTCCTCAGATTTGTCAGTTAAATTAGATGCCCAAAGGCAAATCCAGCTGACAGGGGCATTATGGGACACTCCTGGAGGATTCAGAATCCATAATCCCATGAGTGGGTACCATTCACAATTTTGTGCCTGCTGATACTAGGGATCATATCTGATTTGGAAGAAAGTAAGTCATAAGAAAGAAAGCCAGCAGGTCAGTGCCTTTAAGACTATCAGTATCAATATGCCTAATGTGTATTTTGATGACTGGGGAGATGGCAGTGGCTTTGTATTGTTTTCTAGTAGGAAAGTTCTAGAATATTATTTTGAGAAAAGCAGTTGCGGGTTTTTAGGAATCAGACATCTTGGTTCACGCCAAGGCAGGCTACTTACTATCCAGGAAGTCGTGTTGGTGGGATGCTGGCTGAAGTTTTACTGATATTTCCCCCATGACATAACAACCTGAGGGTGAAAGTAGTTTTTAATAGCAGAAAGACAGGTCTCTGCTCTGACCTCCTTCAGCAGCTATAGAAAGGCAACCATTAATTTATTCTTATTTACTTTGCTCACTCTCTCTTTTTAAAGGCCCTCCTTCCCCTCGCCCCCACCATTCTAACTAGAAGACCTTCAGAATGCTTGGGGGGCTTGGGGATATCTTGAGTAACAGAATGTAGGAGAAGCACCAAGGCATTCCTCAGAATTCTCCTTATTACTTCCTTTCCTTTCACCCACACTGATCTAAAGTCCTTGGACAAAGCCGGTAGGTATCATCAATTCTTTCTTCTCTTAGGGTAAGTGATTTTCCAGAAAATTCTTTGAAACTCAGTGAAATACATTATTTTAAAATTTTTTTAAAGATATACATCATAGTAGAGTGTATTTTGACATATTATACATACACGGAGTGTAACGTGTTCTAATTAGGATCCCATTCTTGTGGTTGAATGTGATGTGGCATTTCACTGGTGCTATAGTCATATATGAACATAGGAAAGTTTTATCTGATTCATTCTACTATTTTTCTTATTCCCATCCTTGCTCCCTTCCCTTCATTCCCTTTTGTCTGATCTATTGAACTTCTATTCTCCTCCCATCTTATTGTATGTTAGCATCTTGATATCAGAGAGAATACTCAGCCTTTGCGGGGACTGGCTTATTTCACTTAGCAGATTCTCCAGATCCATGATTTATGGGCAAATGCCATAATTTAATTCTTTTTTATGACTGAGTAATATTCCATAGTGTATAAATACCACATTTTAAAAATCCATTCATTTGTTGAAGGGCACTCAGGTTGTTCCATAGCTTAGTTATTGTGAATTGAGCTGCTATAAACATTGATGTGGCTTCTTCACTGTAGTGTGCTGATTTTTAAGTCCTTTTAGTATATACTGAGGAGTGGGATAACTGGGCCTGAACCTTGGTGAAATAGACTTATGGTAAGTCTACTTCATTAAGCCTCAGATCCAACCAGATGTGTTTAGCTCATAAGGTGAATGAACACAAGAGTCAGCTGAAAAAAATCCCACCCCTCTCCATGTCAGAATAGCTGTTAAATGACCCCAAGACTTGAATGTCAGGTGGTGAAAGATTAATATTGACTGGACTATGGTGAGTATTTCACTTTAGGTTCCTTAGAATAGATCCTGGTGCAAGGAATCAAATCCTAGTGGATATTTGGGAGGTGGAATGAAGGACAAGAGAATAAAGACAGGAAGCCAGTGGAGGTTGCATTATCAAACTCTCATCACTTATTCTGCATAAGAACTCTGGGAAAGTGTAAAACATACCTCAGAGTTAATCCTATCTGAGAGGTAAGGAAACTTGGGTACTTGGCTACCAAATCACCTCTGTTACAGCCCTGTTACAGAGCTGACATACCATTTTTCAACTGGAAAACATAACAAGATTGTGGGTATTCACATTTAACATGCTTTAATGTTTAGATGGAAGTAGTTACGGATGGATCTCTGACTGAGCCTGTTATAGTGAAAGTGGGAAAAGAAGGTAATTAATGATCAGAATTAGTAGAAAAGCCATCTTTGGGTGGTTTACCTATGAATACCTTAACAAAGTACATCTCCTACAAAGAAAACCAGGAGACTGGCAAATGAAAACTGTGAAACACCTAGAGTTTTATAATTTCTGCAAGGTAACTAGGAAGTCACTTGCTACTGGGTCAGCATGCAAGAAATTTCAGCAAGAGAAGAGAAATTTGATAGACAGATAGGCTCAAAGAAATCTGATTGTACAATACACTTTAAAATTATCCATTGTGGACTTAATCTCCGCGTAAACCCAAGAGTTCTTTAGCTAATTCTTTTCCCAGTGAAGGAGCCAATCAATGTTCTTTCAGGGGAGAAAATTACTGGAGAGTCTAGTATGTGTTTTGATGCCCTAATGAGGCACTATGAATTACCCAACCCAAACCAATTAAGTCTCAGCCTGGATAGAGGGCTACTGAGGAGATGAGGACACAGTATGCATTTAGGGCAGAATTAACTGCTTCCACAGCTTGGAAACATGCTTGGGGGAAAGCCAAACCTTGTAGGAGTGCTGCTGTCCTTAAAGCTGGCAGCCAAAATGTGATCTAGCCCAATGTTAGCTTTTGATGCTTCTGCTTCTTTGGCCTTAAATTTTAAAAACGTCTGTAAAACATAAAATATGTTCGAACATTACATAAGGCTATTAAGAGGGGGTGAATCACAAAAACACGGTATGTCAGAGACAATAAAGTAAGTGAAATGAACTGCTGCTGACTAGCTGCTTGACCTTGGGCCAGTTGCTCAGTCCTTTCTTGTCAATCAAATAGGAAATTATAGCCCAATAATGTGGTTTTGGATTGCAGCTCAATAAGCAAGCTCTAATCTCTTGGTTACGCCTTACTGTACCATGGGAAACCAAGCACTTATTTTCATTTTAATGTGATCTCTTCCAGTGGACTGTGACTTTTTTAAGCACCCAGCACAATGCCTGGTTTGGCTTAGGAACTCAGAAGCTATGTGTTGAATAAATGTGGGATGAATAGTGGAGGAAGTGATTTCACATTCTATGGTGCAACTAGACATATGTGAATAAGCACCCCATCAACACAAATAACTGTGGAAAGAGAATGAAAAAATGTTGAATTTTTATATAGCACAGGTGCATTAGGGGGATAGAGGAAGCATGGCAGGAGAGCTGTCCCTGATGAGAGGGTATGTTGGGTTGGGTGGTGACTAAGACACAGGCTTTGGAATCGGGCAACCCTGGCTAGATAGAATCTTGGCTCTGCTTCATGCTATCTCTGTGTTCTTATGCAAGTTACTTAATCTCTCAGGGCTTCTGTTTCTTATTTTGGACCTTGAAGGCTACAATAAGGATTTTATAACCCTGAAACATCTAAAAAGTCTTGAGAAACAGTCTGTAATTTAGAAGAGCTCCGTTTAAGGTAGTCGTCAATATCTTCAATGTGTACAAAGTTCAGAGTGAAATGCGAAACTTCCTCCTAAGTTGCCTTTCAGGTCTGTGTCAGTCTTTGATAAGTATCTGTGACATTTTTTTTTTTCTTTTCTACTTCTGATTCCCACGGTGTCCTAGCTCCATTTTTCTAGAGTTAGGATTGCCAAAGTCTGGTGCAACTCTTGCTTATGTGTCCATCTTTAGCAGGCCATCATGGTGGATCAGGGGAACAGAAGGTGGATCATGGGAACAGAGGGTGGATCCTGAAGTCCTCCATAGTATAGGCATGGTTATTCTAGATTCTTCAGAGTACAGCATCCATAGGACAAACTTTTGTTCTTGTTGACTGCTATATTGAAGTCATTTCCTTGGAGGGTGGGTGGGTGGGGAGGAACAAGAGGAGTGGAGAGAACAGATCCATTTTTTTTCCATACTGAAATAAGACAGTGCAGATCATATATCTTTTTAGCACTAGTCACTCAGTAGGTGCACAAGACAGAGTGGTGTGTAAGTCTTTATGACGTTAGTGTTCAAGGGACACTCCTTAGCTTCACTTGCTTCACCCCTTTAAATTTAAATATATGTTTAGATAGCAAAGAAGATGGCTGAAATCCTGTTATTTGGGTCACCCTTGAGTAAGGATTCAATGGACTGAATCCACCTCCAACAATCTCCAAGTGGGGTCCTTTCTGAAACGGAGAACTTTTATGTGACTATTGGGGTGTGAACGTCTTCTCCTGGGGGATGTCCCCCTGTTTTCCCCTCAATGACCACAGAAATGATCGATGTAACTCCTTATCCCAGAAATTCTGGAAATCTGCTCTTAGGTCACTTTGAATAAGGGCTGTCTATGGGAAACATTTTGAAAAAAATGCATTCCATCTTCCATAATGAAATAATTAACTGCTCTGTGTGTGTGTGTGTGTGTGTGTGTGTGTGTGTGTGTGTGAGATATTTCAAGTATCCTAAAGCACATCTATCTAGTCTAAGTCCTCTTTAAAGAAGTGAAAATGTAAACTTTGGTTTGCTATGAATCTTCCCTATCTTTTATTCTTCTTCTTCCAGTATTTCTGGATGCCAAGAGCTTTGTCTAGGGAAGAATAAAAAAAAAATTACATGCTTGTAGACTATTTTGAACAGACTGATGTTTCAAAAGATTCCTTAAGATAAAACAAAATTCACAGCTGAAGTTATGTAGCTGCTTGGTGAGGTGGTGACATGGCATAATGCTTAATACAGCTTATTTTTATTTATTTTTTTACACCCATGTAATAACAAAAAGACACAATGACATGGAGAGTCATAAAGCCAAACAACTCTCCCATTTCATTTTACAGCGGGGAAAGGCACAATTTGGTATCCTGACCATTTTTATAGGGGTTCGGAGACAGGTTAGACACGTCTGAAATATGTCCTTCAATTCTTAGACTTCTTTCAGGCATTCCTGCTGAAGGATGTTCCTTGGAGAAATACTGCTATAAATACAGGATGTTTTCATTACTGCATGTGGTTGATTCAGCCTGTTGGCTACATGACATTGAGAAGAAGTGCCTGAGAAACGACTTCATATAGACCGCGTTCAAACAGTCCCTGGAGCTCCCCAGATCAGAATGACTCTAGTGGGAGCGCTTGGAAATGAATGTTCATATATCACCGAGGTCTTTAAAAACAGGTTTAAGGTTCTGTAGGCTGTCTCCCTCAGTGCAGCGAAATGATGGAATGATAGCATGTATGGAGATTAATTTCTGCCTATGAAACTTTTCACTTCTCCTTATTGAGGAAAGCTACAAGATCAATAACTCAGACGGTAGAAACAAAAACAGACCACCACCACAAAAACCCACAGAGATGGAGAAGGAGGATTTACCTGGGGACAAATAGGAAATATGGGGGCCCACAGGGTGGCTTCACCTTGTATGTTTCCTTTGGTAGTGTGTTGCCACATGCCCATGGAATAGCAGCTGGGTGTTCTAAAATTTATATGTTTTTAAAATAACAACATCTGGTATTTATATAGCTCTTTACAATTTACAAATGCTTTACTTCTTTTATTTGAGCCTTAAAATAACCCGAGGATGGGGGGGGGTGATATTTAATAAATGGTGAACACGGAGCTCAGAAAGATGCAGGGACCTGCCCAAGGTCACACAGCCAACAGGTTTCTAGATCTTCTGACTCCCAACCTAATACTTTTTCCAATGTCCCACACTGACAAATAAAATATTGCTTCTCTATTCCTGTAATATTGCCAGTGTTGTAAAAACATTACAACTCCCACTTCCCTGATCAAAAATTAACTACTCTTTATTGAATAGAGATTTTATGGCGTGGAAGACAGAGGGATATAGCACTTTTGATGCAGGGCGGGTAAAGAATTGACTGAGAGATGCATCATTTAGGGAGATATTGAATTGGTGATGAAACATGCAATTTTGTGGTGCTTATTGCAAAAATATAGAAAATAATGAGCAGGTTGGAGAAAAGCAGAATACGAATTGAGAAAATTATTTACTATAGTTAGATTAGTCTGTGGGTAGGATAAAAATTTATGAACAAGGGCAACCTTTGCCTGTCAAGGCAAGGATAATGCAATATTGTGTGCAGAATGAAGCTAATTACTACCAGGAAAAACTTTTTAAAATATTCTCTCTCTCTCTCTCTCTCTCTCTCTCTCTCTCTCTCTCTCTCTCTCCTTAATATTGCCCTGAATATATAGAGATTTGTATCAATCATCTTTCTTTTCGCAACACACCAATCAATTTAGGAACAATGGTCACAGAACTTTAAGAAAATACAGATATTAATAAGACTGTGGAAGAACTGGGTTCCAGCTTGATGCAGATAGTTCATCATCCATGAACCATCAAGAGAATGTAGAATAGACTGGAGGGTGATTTCTGGGTATGTTACAGCATAAAAACCAACCAACTATTAAAACAACAATAGCAACGGAACAACCACCCCAAACCTTGATCCCCAACTGATTATGAACTAGATAACAGATGAGTACAATGCTGGCGTGTCAGGTGATAGGGCTCTAGTCCATGTTTTTTCACTGACTTCCTTTCTCTACTTTAGACCTATATTTTAGCAATGGCTTTTCTTCCTCCAGCCCCACCATCCTAACTGTGGGGTCCAGAACGCCTTTTTACTCAAGTTGGCATCCTAATGTTTCTTCCTCCTATTTTTAATTTTAAAAAATTAATTTTAATGTTTTGAAGTTTGAGGATTTTTAGATTTGAAGGTTTTTAATTTCACAAGGCTCTGGGTTTGATCCCCATCACTACAAATAAACAAACAGGAGTGGATTTATTGGGTGTGAAAGTCTGAGGCCAAGAAAATGCATATAAATCTCAAACTGAAAACCCAAACTGGTTTAACACAGTGAAGTTTCACTAATTCAGATTAGTTCATGGAAAAGACTAAATTAGTGAAAAATCTGAATTATACAACATTTTGTTAAGCAGTACAGATGGAAGTTTAACAACTTACAGAAATAGAATAAGGTCAGCATAATTTTTTTAATAAAGTTATTTAAAAAGGAAAATGAAAAAAAAATTTGTACAAGGGATTGAACCCAGGGGTGTTAACCACTGAGCCGCACCCCTAGCCCTTTTTATTTAGAGACAGGGTCTCAATGAGTTGCTTAGGGCCTCACTAAATTGCTGAGGCTGACTTTGAACTCAGGATCCTCCTGCCTCAGCCTCCTAAGCCACTGGCATTACAGGCAGGGACCACCAAATAAATATTTTTTGATATACACAATAGCTGCTTTTAAGAAAAAGGAATCAGATGTATTCAGAGCATAGCCCTTTGAAATGGCAAGACTACAGTAAATATTTATTGAATGAACTCTGGGCCCTGCACTAGGCATCTCAGAAATATAAAAATAAGTAAGTTCTGAGCTCTTTATGGACAGGGGCCCTGTCTAGGAGAGGAGATGCATAGATAGGCAGTTACAATGTAACTTTGTAACTGGAACTATAAAGATAGAGACAAGTTACATTTTCAAAATGTATGATGAGTTTTCATAAACATTTTTCATAAAATTATGTTTACATTATTCATTTACATGATAAATATTTTAGCTCAGATAATGTCTTGCCACAATTATGAATTTCAGACGAACAGAATGTGACTTAAAGATGGTTTGCTATAATACGATAAAGAAGGATGTGAAGGATATATTTGTACATCTTTCTGCATTAAAGTTGTGGAGGGAATCACATACCCATACAGCCAGCAATTAATAAATATTAGACAATACTAAAAGGTAGTAAAAGGCATAAAGTGTTTGGTTTTTAGTAATACAAATATTAGAAACTGATTTTTTTTCTGTGAAATACACTTTAGATCAGAAAATTATATTTCCTCCCTGTTGCCTGCAACCCATGTCACACCCCCTTGCCAAGTTGAGCATCACATACCTTTTTATTTTCCTCCTGATGGTGGTGAAATTGGCTGTTTTAAGTTGAGGGGATATTGGCATCATGTTGCCAGATCAGTGTTTCAAAGTAGTAGTAAATCCCATGTACTTTTTATTTTTACCATGACTTTACTGGTTTTAGTGCTGGTAGTAATAATAACTTCTTTCTATCATAAGTCAAGAACTATGCAGGATTGAAAGACATGATCTTTACAACAGCCACCAAACTTAGCTATTATCATCCCGATTTTATCCATGAGGAAAATAAGGTTCAGAGATAAGTAAGTTACCCCAAAATCACTGAGACAGTAAGAAAGTGGCAGAACTAGGAGTAAAATCCCAGTCTCCTCAATATCTAAATGCTCTTTATTACTTACAAAATAAATTCATATGGCAAGCACTTTGATGTAATTTTCTTACTTCATTTTGATTCTTTATTATTAATTTTTTTTAGTTGTAGATGGACACAGTATCTTTATTTATTGTTATGTGATGCTGAGGATTGAACCCAGTGCTTCACATATGCTAGGTGAGCACTTTACCACTGAGCCACAACCTCAGCCTCTTAATTCTTTATTCTTTATTTTAAAAATAGAGGTTCAAACAAATTAAGTGACATGCTCAAAGCACCCAGCTATTAAATATCAAAGCCTGCAAGTCCAGGTTCTTTCTATTATACCACAGGCTTTTCTTATGGTACCATCAATATTATCTGCAATGAATCAAATGCCCAGAGTAACACCCTCAGCATTTCCCAAATATGGAAAATGCTTTCTGATTTATCAAAAGATACTAACACAGCAGGGGAGAATATTGCTAATGAACAGTGAGGAACTACATTTAGTTTAAAAAACAGATTTTTTTTAACATAACACCTTTACTTAGATATAATTTATATACTACATAATTCACTTATCTAATGTACAATTCAATGGATTTTAGTGTATTTACAAAGTTGTCCAATCATTACCATCATCAATTTTTGAATATTTTGCATGATAACAAGAAACCTTATATTCAATAGCAATCACTGCCTGTTTCCCTCTACAAACTCTTCAACCTTAGGCAACCACTGATCTACTTTGTGTCTATGAATTTGTCTATTCTGAATATTTTGTGTACATGGAATCATATAACCTGTAGTCTTTTGTGACTGGCTTCTTTTACTTAGCATAATGTGTTTAAGGTTCATCTACACCATATAATTTACCAGTATTTAATTCCTTTTTGTGGGGAAGTAATATTCCATGGTATAGATATACCATATTTTTAAAATCTACTCATCAGTTGATGGATATTTGAGTTGTTCCATTTTTGGCTAGGATAAATATGTCACTATGAGCATTCACATGCCAATTTTTTGTGGACATGTTTCCTTTCTTTGGGTATATAGTTAGGAGTGAAATGGCTAGGATGTATGGTAATTGTATGTTTTTCTTTTGAAGTAACTGCTGGGCTCTTTTTCAAAGCAGCTGTACTATCCTCTCAATGTGTGAATGTTGCAATTTCTCCATATACTCCTCAACATTTGTTATTTTTTTTTCATCCCTAGTTGGTGTCAAGTGGTAGCTCATTATAATTTTAATTTGCACTTCCCTGGTGGTGTTGAGTACATTTTAATGTGTTTATTGGGCATTTGTATATGTTCTTTGGAGAAATGCCTATTCAAATCCTTTGTCTATTTAAAAATAAGGTCAACTTTTCTTTTTATTATTGAGTTGCAAGTGTTTTTTCTATATTCTAGATACAAGTCCCTTATGAGATATGTGTTTGCAAATATTTTCTCCTATTCTTTGGGCTATCTTTTACCTTACTTGATGGGGTACAAATTGTTAAAATTTTGATGCAATTCACTTGATCCATTTTTTTTCTTTGCTTTTGCTTGTAGGGTCATATATAAGAGACCTTTCCCTTCTTAAATCATGAAGATTTATACATATGTTTTCCTCCAAGAGTTTTATAGTTTTAGATTTTACATTTAGCACTTTCATCCACACTGAGTCAACTTTTGTATATGGTGTGAGGTAAGGGTATGATATTTTTCTTCTGCATGTTGCTCTCCAGTTGTTGCAGGACTATTTGTTGAAAATGCTGCTCTTTTCCCATTGAATGGTTTTGGCACCCTTGTTGAAATTTATCCATCAAGCTTATGTAGTTTCTTTCCTGAATTCCAATTTTTATTTCATTGATCTGTCCTTATTCCTGTTTTATACTGTCTTGTTGACTGTAGCTTTGTGGTAAGTTTTGAAATTGGTAAGTGTGAAATTGGATTTTCTTCTTCAAAATTGTTTCCTGGTCTTTCAAATTTGCCTATGATTTTTTGAGATCAGATTGTCAATTTTTTTTTTTGCAAATAAGCCAGCTGGAATTTTGAGAAATAAAAATTTAAATATCAATTTAATTAAAAAAATATTTTAATGTATTTTTAAAAAATAATTCCAAATGCTAAAGGAAACATTTAGAAATATCCTGTGATTTTTTATAGCACTAGAGAACCCATTTATCCACTAATAAACTTTGGTAACATGGATACAAGGTTAAGAAGTACTCCCTAATTAGATATGTATCTAGGAAAGTCATTGGGCTTCTCTGAGTTTATTAATCTATTGAAAAGTGAGATAAATTGGACCACATAAAGAACTAGGCACAATTAGAAGAGTGGAAAGTCAAATCATCAAGGGAAAGAAAAATCTGCAAGACATATATCTGACAAGGAATTTGTATTCAGAAAATAATAAAGAAGCCCTAGCAAATCAATAAGACAGATACAGATTACCCAACAGAAAAATGTTTGAAAAACTTGAACATGCCCTTGTTAAGAGGACACACAAATTGTGCTTATTTGTAGCCTGAAAAATTACTATAAAAATATATTCATTTCCTAATTCCTGTGACTTTTACATTATATGTTAAAAAACTGAACATTACCTTATATGATAAGAGATATGATTAAGTCAAGGAACTTGATAGGAAAAACATCCTGGATTCCCTGCATGATTCCTATATGTGTTAGTCTGCTTCATTTTACTATAATGAAATACCCGAGAAAATGGTTATAAGGAAAAAAAGTTTATTTTGGGTCACATTTCTAGAGGTTCCATGATGGGGTGGCCCCATGGCTTTAGGTCTCTGGGGAGGTACACATCATGGCAGGAGGGCATGACAGAACAAATTGCTTACATCATGAGACAGGAAGCAAAGGAGAGATAGGAAGAGACTGGGGTCCCACAGTTCCCTTTGAGAGCATACTCCCAGTGACCTAAAGACTTTCCACTAGGTCCTACCTCCTAAGTGTTCTACCACTTCCCAAGAAGTGTCATTCTGAGGACCAATCCTTTAACACATGGATCAAACCATATCATGCAATTATATCTGCTCTTATAAGGGAGAAATAGAGGAAATTTTGGTAGGGACAGACACAGAAAAGGGGACCAGAAGGCATATAGAAATTACCATAAGTCAAGGAATGCCAATAGCCACCAGAAGGCTGAAAGAGCTGAGAACTGATTCTCCACAGAACCTCCAGAAGGAGTACAGCCTTGCTGATACCTTGATGTCAGATTGCTGGTCTCCAGAATTGTGGGAGAAGAAATTTATGCTGTTTTAAGACACCAACAGTGTGGTAATTTATCACAACAGTCATAGAAAAACTAATAAATCACCTTTGTTAATTACCAGGGACAAGTAAATTAGAAGCACAATATGATTTCTCTATCTATCATCAGAAACTAAAAAGAAAGATAATTTTTAAAAGAAAAAGGTAATTATAGGCTGTGAAGTCTCTTGAAACCTAAATGTTACTGGTGGGTATATGTTACAACCATCTTGCTAAAACCACTTGGGGATATTTTCTAGAGTTGAGTGTATGCTTTTCCTGATTTTTCACTCATAGGTGACATGCCAAAGAGAAATGCATACTTTCACCCAAAATCATGAACATTAAATGCTTATATAATTATGTTTATATTAGTTCAGCTGAAACTTAGAAACAATTCAAATATTCATCAATAATAGGATGGATTAATAATTGTTCATAATGAAATACTATAATATAAATGAAAAACTGCACTTTTCTATAGCAACATGGGTTCATTTTACATATACAATAGTAACAAAAGTCAGACACAAGAGTATATATTATATGATTCATTTATGTAGAATTTCAGAAACAAAACATTTATAGTATTACAAGTCAGCATAGTAATTAATCTTTAATTAATTAACTTTTGCCTTACTGAGAACTGAACCCAGCGCCTCCCACATGATAGGTAAGCACTCTACCACTGAGCTACTCCACCAGCCCTTTGTATTACCTTTTGAAAGAGACAATGATGAGGGGTTGTGCATAAGAGGTTAGACTCTAATAAAAGATTTTTTAAAATAAAAGGCAATGAGGTTAATAAAATTTGAATTCACTAGATTATGTTTAGTTCATTTATACATTTATTTAACAAATAAATGTTCTGAGCTTCTACTATTTGCCAGAAATTCTTTTAATGCCAAGACAGTAAACAAGACAAAATTTCTACTCTCATAGAGGTGACATTGTCATGGTTCTCACTCTAACTACTGGAATACACTGCCACAATGTTCACTCCTAGTGGTTCATGTACAGGATTTTTCAGAATTTTGGGTCCCCTCCCACACTTAGTCTGAGTTTGGCCATGTGACCTTCTTTAGCCAATGAGACATTAGCAGGGGAATGATGTAAGATGTAAGCAGAAGCTAGAACAGTCCTTGCACTTTGGGGCTTTAGTTTTTGTAAGGCTCCCATTTGGAAACCAGCTGCTGTATTGTAAGAAACTTGAACTTGGTGACGGAATGTTAAAAGTCTATGTGGACATAATACCTGGAGAATGAGAGTCCATCTTGGATGTTTCAGCCCCAGCCAAATTCCTAGTTCAGTACCACCAAATGAGTGACTTCAGCTATACTATACACTTAAATTAGCCCAGTCAACCCACAGACTTACAAGAAATTATCAATTGTCATTTTTTAGACCACAAAGTTTTGGGGTGGTTTGTTGTATCTGTGAGTAAATAAGGAATATAATTTTGGAGCGTGATTTGGGCTATGAAAAAAGTAAACAGAGTAATGGTGTAAAAATGATTTCGAGGGGGCTGAGGTTGTAACTCAGAGATAGAGCACCTTGCCTAGCATGGGTGAGGCACTGGGTTCGATTCTTAGCACCGCATATAAATAATTAAAATAATGTCCATTGACAACTAAAAAAACCTTTAAAAATGATTTAGAGGAAATTTCAAAGTCTGATGGAAACATATTTTGAAATCTTTAAAGTCACATGTATTTATATTACTAGGGTGTTCAATGCAGAAATTGAGGAATTAACTTTCAGTTTCTATGAGGGATCAACAATAAAAGCAAAAATATCAGAACTGGAGTTAGAAGAGCTGGATTGAAGTTAACACTCTGCTTTTAACCTTTGGGCAAAGCACTGGCCCATTGCAAACCTCAGTTTCCTTGTCTCTAATAGGGGGATAATCATGCTCATCTTGCTTACTCTCCAGGATTGCTGGTGAAGTAATACTTGGTAACACAGGATAGAACACTGCAAAGTTTTGAAATGTTATTTAAATGAAAATTGTCTCTATGAAAACAGATATTTTGATCACCCATTTGCTTCCTGAGGTTTTTGCTCTGTTCACAAGATGATACATTTAAAACCAATGAAGTAAATGTTATCTGCCATAACCACAGTCCGCCTGCACATCCTACTGATAAGGTCTGTGTTACACATTAGCCTTTTTTACTTATTTAGCGTACACTGGAACTATGATTCTGCAGTTTTAAATAATCCACCAACTTGTCACTGAAAGCTGATATTCTCTATTTTGATAATGAAGAAAAATACCAATGAATAGCTTTATTAGTGTAAAAAGTCACACAATTCAAAGCCTCTATCCCATTAGGAGAAAGCTCAACATATGTCATATCACATTAATAAATACTGCATGTTCAAAGTATACTTTACATTAACTGTAAATTCCCCTGTGGAAAAATTGATTTTCTTTTAAATTTTAATCTACTTCATTTATTTATTTATTTTTTTTGCCTATAGATCCTGATTAGTTTTTCCCTTTCCTTTCTCTTTTACCAAGAATGTTAGTTTGCACAAGAAATGAGTCATTCTCTAAACCAAATAGAAAAAAAAAGAGAGAAACAAAATGCAGGGGAGAAAAAAAAAGAGAAGTAAGGAGAAATAAAAGGGGGAAAAAATAACAAATTGGTCATTAAATGGCCAAAGATGCACAAGATAAAAGAGAGGGAGGCAAGACACGCATCTACTATATTAGGCTTCGGTGCAGATGTAAGTATAAAATGCTCCACAAGTCCTGTAATTGAGAAAATCTATCAAATGTCCTGACAGCTGCTCCGGCATTTCCAGAAGCGATAAAATGTGAATTTATTTCACTCCTAGAAAAGGGGGCAGTATCACCTTCTGGCGGCTTTAATGAAATGCCATAAAATTCGAGGAAAAACTGTGTTGTAAAGTCATAAAAAGGTAGTCGGAAGTGGATTGTTGGAAATGCCGCAGCAGGGGTGGATGCATCTGAGGAGTGACCAGCAGAGCAGAGGCCGCTGGGCGTGGTCCCAGCGCCAGGGGCAGGTTTGTGGGGTTCTGACCCAGCATCCTTGGCTCTGGGTGGGTGGAGTGTCCGATGAAACGCGGAAGCGCAGCCTAGGCCACCCGCCCGCCCACCCACTTTCACAAGGTAGCAAATGGCTTCATGGCTCTCTGACTTTTCACGGACCAGACCGGGACTAATAAGTGCTTTTCAGGGCTCACCAACCCTTTTTGTAGTTTGCAGAGGTGGCCTGCGTTTCTTCGTACAGAAGTAATATAGTAAATTGTGATGGATGGTCCCCGACCATAAGGTCACCTTTCCTAGCTGCAGACCTGAGTAGGAGACTCCCCTAGCTGTGGGTTCTGGGGGTGGGATTTGGAGCAATTGCAACTGGATACCTTATTCTGCTTTAGCTTCTGATTATTCAGAACAGGGTACACTCTTAGCCTCCCAATCCCTTCTGGCCTGAGTCCTCTCTCTTACTCCATATCTGTGGGTCTGCCCCTTCTCCTGGATGGTGAGTGACTGTGAGTGCAGGGATTGCTTCCAAGTCCCTTGTTTAGGCCTTTGGGATCTTGCTTCTTGCTTTGCACATAGTAGGAACTCACTAGGTGTTTCCAAGGGGGCAATTCAATGCCTTAGGAGGCTCAGGTTGTCAGATAATGCCTTTTATTTTTCTGCCACTTTTGTGGTCAAATAATTGCCCTTAGCATCATCCTCGGAAGCCTGGGGTGTCCACTTATTTAAAGTTATTTTACAGGGAGCAGTTCCTGCATTTACCTTGTTTTCCAAAGTTTGATAATTTATTAGATTCATACAAAGAATTCTATTTCAAAGATAAATGAAGAGAAGCTTTGAACCTAACTGTCAATTTCTTTGGTCAAACTTTTTGTAAATATTATTAACCTGAGTTGTAAGCCCTGAGAACAAGGTGCCTAAAATGAGGGGCTTGTATGTGAAAATAATAAAGACCTGCTAATAGGTAATGATACTCAAAATAGACACTCGAAATAATGTTTTAAATGGAAGCCACTGTAAGAAAAATGGACCCCTTTAGGATGTCTTAATCAAGAATGACTTTTTAAAACAAATGAAATAAAATTTAAGTGATTTTTAAGATGGTGTAAAGATGTGAAAGAATCAATAACATTAATGAAGACAAAGGAAATAAAAATGGATTGGGAACTTTGACAATGGCAATGAGTATTTTTTCCCCCTCAGTGAATTGATAACCTTGAACTGATGGCATAAAGGGAGAATTTCCACAGTACTGGTTTGACCCACACCATAGGTTAAAGGAATATCAGTAAGAATGTCAATCTCTGGAAAATCTTGTGAGCATTCTTATTGAGTTATGACTGTCACTCGAGCAGTGTCTTCAATGGAATAGGATATAAATTTCCCCCAGGCAAGAGGGAGTGCTTGGAAGCCAACAAAGTTTTGTGATCATCCTTTCATTTTTCTACTCTCAAGTCCTTTGTCAGCTTCAGAACTGGGAAGTCAGCTATTAAATTAGAGATGCAATAACACCAGACTCCAGATGTGGCTGCCTCACACTCCTGACTTTATCCAGATGTGCCCAAACTGTTGCATTCATCATGATTACAGTGAAGTGGTGGGAAAGTGTCATTAGACACCCCCCCCCCCAGGAATCCTTAGTCCTGGCTCCTTCACACAGGGAGCTTCCCTTCCCAAGTGGAGAGTCACTGTGCAAGGGGCAGGGAGTGATGGCGAAGGCTCTTCAAAAGTCATGTAAAGGGAGGTACAATTTTTTTTTTATAGCTAATCGATCCTACTCTTGCTTCCAGTGATCTCCATCACTGCACAGCCCCATATTTAAATAGCCACCCCTCATCTTGCAGCCATCCTGTGCCTTGGGGAAGAATTTATCCCTTGCTTTCTGTTTGGGGTAAAGCATTTCACTTTTCTCCCACCTGCCTTCACCCACTTTGGGTCAGTGGAAAATTAGAATGGGCATCAGGTGGAATGGGAACTCTACTGAACAGCAGGAGGACTCTTGGATTTCAACTAGTGTTTGGAGGCCATTGAGAAGCCAATTAATTGAAGCTCATGGTGACAGTGGTGGAGCCTAGGCAGGCTGAACTAAAGTCTGATTGCAGTTTAAGAGCACTTAGTCACAGTTGTCCTGGTCCAGGCTTGCGCTGGTCTCCAGGGTGATACTGAGAGGGATGAACACTATCCCACTGATTCAAATCTTTAAATCATCTGTTTTGCACAATTGGAGATTAGACTGCAGATAACTGAAGGGTGTGAGCCTGGCAGCTGGTGTGTGGACCCGTATAGACTGTGTGCTTTCCATCATTTCCGTGGCAGTTTGCAGTCTACATCATTGTAACTGGTTCTGTCAGGTGTGAGTGGAGCCATTGTTAGAATATGATGGGGAAGGAGTGAGCCACGTCCTGTGTGTAGTTTAAGGATCATATTTATCAGGAATGATTTTATTTCGAGCCACAACATATCCTCTGAGATTTTTTGGCTCTGAGTGTGACATCTTTGCTGAATGAAATGATAACTCCCTGGATTGAATGGTCCCATGTCACATTAGTTAAAATAAAATGAACAATGACAATGGAAAAGGTCACATGTAGGTTCTAGGTGTTTTATGCTGACCAAACATGGTAGGTCATCCAGACAACATGACATTTTTTTATTAGGCACAGGTATTAGGATTATTTGAAAAGAATCTTAGAATATTCTAACATTTTAATTGATATTCCATAACTAATACAGAGGACAGATTGTTCCTGAAATGTTTTCCACTTGTCTTCTTCACCTTGATGTGTGGAGAAACTTCCATCTATGGCTCCTTCTAAAAGGCAGAGAGAGAGAGAGAGAAAAGTGGGGGAGGGTGGGGCGCATGCCAGGGAGGGGGATGGCAGTGAGAATCAGGCCCAATTTTAGTTCATTCGGAAGTTGAGGAGACTTATTTTTCAAATGTATTCTCTCAAATCCAGATTCGTCTAACAGATGCTCTCAGCTCCCAAGCTCCTTCCATCTGTAATTCAATTTCCCTCTAAACGTGATGCTGACATCTGTTGCAATGCAGATACATACTCAAGTACCTGCAATTTCTCTGTCAAGCTCAGTGTCATGTTGAAGACTGTGAACTTTGCAGGGGTGAGGACCAGACACTGCTGCCACAGGGCTGCAGGCAGAAAGAAATTTAATGTCTCTTTCATGGTTCTGATGCCTCAGCATCTTTTTCTCTGACACGGAGGCTCTTGTTAAAGGTTTTCAAGGGAATGTAAAGTGTTTATTTAATAGTGCAATTAATTGTTTAGCTCCACTTCTAGAGCCACCTCAAATCAGCACACGCTAAGACATAGTAGCGAGGCAGGGATTTGTGTCTTCAGATTCTTTCTGACAGGGTAGATTAGATAAATTACCATGCAATTCTCTAAAGTATCTTAAAAAAAAAAGAAGAAGAAGAAAGAAAGAAAAGCACTGCTTGTTGCATTTAAAGATGTTGATCTTTGTCCTCCCTTCTTTTTGATACCCTTCCCCCAGCATTAGCATAAAGTAAAACCATTTAAGGTGTAGATTGGGTTCAATCATTCCATCTTAATGAATTCATTAAACAAATATTTGTTGAGTCTCTATTCTATTGTACCAGGTGCTGGGAATAGAAAGGTTGATAGGACATAGGCTCTGTCTTCAGGGAATTTTAGTAGGATTTTGTTTTAGAAAATGTACTGAGACTTAACCAGGCTTTAAGGGGGTGAAGGAAAACAGTTTTATGCCAAAGAAAAATTTACAAGCACTGATAAGAATGCAAATCTATTATTGGGTTAAAGAGTCTTTGCTTTACCAGGGCATGTTTTAGTGCTTTATAAGGAAGTGAGAATCTTCACCATGTACCAATTAATTTCGAGCTGATGGGCATGGGGAAAATAGGATATTCCTTCTGACCCTTCTTGACTCTCCCATGGCAGACATTCAGCTGACATCTGAAGCATGACACTTGATTATCCAGGTTATTTCTTTAGTTAGCTTTGCTGAGGCTACAATAGAATCATAAAATCATCTGGACCTTTAAAAATAGGTTTGTCACAACATTTAACCTGGACAGTGTTTCTACCAATTACCGTCATTTCAGTTCTGTACTAAAAGGGCTTAGTGGGTTGTGTGACTCTGGTGTGTGCCATTTGACTCTCACAGAGACCCAGGATGAGTATCCCTATGAAAGTCAGCCTAACTGTGACTGTTAATAGACAACAGGATTGCCGGCTAAGGTCACAGATCTATGTGAAGGTGGTTGCGATGTTTTGAATATATGTCTCCTCCCAAACTTAGGTTGGAAATTTAAATGCCATTGTGATAGTACTGGGAAGTGGGACCTTTAAGAGATGTTTAGGTCATAGAGCTCTACTTTCATGAATGGACTAATGCCATTATCTCAGGAGCTGCTTTTCCCTCTTGCTTTCTCTTGCTCTTTCGCCCCTTCTGAATTATTATCCCTTCTGAATTATGATGCCTTCTGCATGTTCTCATGCAGATGTTGGCACCTTGATACTGGACTTCCCAGCTTCTGGCACTGTGAGCCAACAAATATCTTTTTTTTCACTTTTTATTATTTTTTTAAATTGGTGCATTATTGTTATACATAAAGTGGAACCCATTGTGATATATTCATACATTCACAAAGCATAATTTGTTCAATTTCATCCCACTCTCCCATCTCTCCTCCCTCTTCATTATAAATTGCCCAGTGTCAGACATTCTGTTATAACAGCACAAAATGAATTGAGACCATGGGTCTGGTGTAAAAGACAGATAAAAGAGAGTTTGAATTACTCATCTAATTTGTTCAGGAAGTTTCTTCTAAGATATTGTGAGCTGTTGGTCGTGGGCTGAACCTGATATATTATATTAGGTCTGCATTGACTTAAAACTTAAAAGCCGAAATATTTCACAATAAAACAAATCTATATTCTATTTAAAAATTGAAACTTCTAACAACACAGAGCTTACATGGTCTCATAGCAAGAGTGAGTTGGAGCCAAGTTCCAGTTACCTCTTTAGATGGGCCATGCATCTTTCATATAGCAGCAGTTCCTGCTACTCCATAATGTCTGATACTCTGCTCCCTTCATTATTTAGTTACTGCCTGGTCCCCTGATCAATTAATGGATCAATTAATCAAAAAGTATTTTTAGTCAATCAGTTAACCAAAAAGATTTTACTGGGTCATTGCTCTATTTCTGTGAGCTTGATATGTACTGGGGGAGAAGCCAAACTGTTCCTGCCTGCAAGAGGAGGAGATAGTAACTTGAGATGGCTAGAGATGTGGTCTAGAAGAGAACACAAACTATCCTGAGAATTCAGAGAAAGGAATGTCCTTGAAGTTCTTAGTCACTAGCCTTCTGAATTTTACTAATTTTTATTGCTCAGGAAAAAAGGAAAAAAAAACATTTCTTTTAGGAAAGGAAAGTTCTTAGGAAACTAAGGGTACAGGTTTTTAATACATCTCAATGCATAAGTCACTTGTACTCTAATCAGATTTTCAAGAAAATTTTTGTTATGCAGAAGAAGAACCCAATTCCAGGCAGCAAGAATTGCCTACACCTGGGAGAATATAAAAGGCAATGATGCTGAATAGGCCACAGAGATTTGAAAGGAGGATAAACAACATTGCTTCTATTCTGCAAATTGTTGGGAGCCCGCACAAAGTCTATGCGTAAAGATGATTGTAATTGTTGAGAAAGACCTGGGCAATGTTTTAAAATTCTAGGTTTAATTTAATATTGACTCTCTGGCTAGACTTGTGCACTGGGTTTGCTTTATGAGGGAAAGGCTGACATAGAAAGTAGGAAAGGTCAGTCTTATTGGTATTAAATAAGAAAGAGTTGGCTACTGTCCCTAGAAGCAAACTCATAGCCCATTACACCACCATTTTGAAAATAAGAACTAGTCTCTAATAGCTGGACAATTTAAAGCCACTGCTATGGCTGGGGGACTCTAGTCTTTGACATGATTTGGCACATACAGGTATATGCATGAGATACCACGTTTCTCATAGTGAATGCTCATCACTGAAGGCATTGAGCAACTGGAAGCATCTGTGAAGTCCTTGCTTGACCAGTTATTATGTCTCAGACGCTGTGATAACTGCTCTCTATATTTTATTTACTTCGTACAGCATCCTTACGATTTAAGTCCAAGTAATACATTCTTACAGATTAAAAAAAAAAACAAACAAAAAACCTGAACAGAGAGGTTAAGTAACTTGTCAAAGTCCCCAGGTAGCAAGAAGCACCAATGGGCGCTGAACCCAAGCAGCTTGGTGTCAGTGTTCATGCTGTTAACCACCAGGTTACACACATGTTCAGTGTGCCTTGGTCTTTCACTGTGTGGATTACCAGCCTCCAGACTTTTTCATTTAAGAAGCAGTTGGATAATATAAACACTCTGGGATATCCATGAGTTTACAGGTAGTCTCCAGCACTGAGCAAAGGACTCCAGTCATTTTCTTTGTTCCTATCACGTACTTGTAGCCATTGCTGAAGAAATCACAAAATCAGGGTACATGGGTTTACTACAACAATGACATATGCTTAGAAAGGGTCTCAAGAGCTGCTGAGCAATGCTTGCATTCACTTAGAGAAGAGTCTAGGACCACAGCTATTTTAGACATGCCAAGGTCTTAAGCTTGAAGTCCAACCAACTTGCTCCAGGATTAGAGAGACCTTAGCAGATGACTTGTGCTCTGATGACCTGAGAAAAGGAGGCCTATTTAGCAGAAGCTAAATTCTTTCTTGCTAGGACAACGTTGTGTGTACGTGCCATCTTTTATTTTTTCCCTCTGATCTCAGGGGAAGAAAAACTCCAGTCTTTCTTTTTGAAACCGACTCTACACTTAGGTCCACCAATCTCTTCCTTTTTGCTCCCAAGCCCCAGTTACTTTTGGTGCTTCCTGGTCCTGGAATCTCTTTTCTCTCTGCCAATTCTTGCATGGAGGCATGAAAGTAGCATTGTCCAGACGAGGAGCTCAGCCTCTGGATCAGGCTACCTGATCACGTGCCCATGTATTAAGGGCTGCCACTTACCCATTGTGTGACCTTGGTCAATTTACTTAACTTTCCCAAGATTCCATTGAAAATGAATGTGAAGCCTAATGTGGTCAGGAGGATTAAGTGAGATACTCTTGGTTGTGGGACACTAAAGCCCTTGATCGCTCTACTTTGTTTTGATGCCAACTTTCCTCACCTCCTCCCCCTTCCAGCTTACATCAATCATTACTTCAACCATTGATGTGAAGTTTAAGTTCAGTGATGTGACTCCCTGCCTAGTGTCCTATGGTCTTAACCAGCTGTCTTCCCCCACATGGTGAAGTGGGCTGCTAGATTAGAGCTAGTAAATATTTATGGTCTCTACCCCACTGAATCATCCTAACTGTCTCCTGTTCCTTCCAGGTCTCCAGGAAGAGTCAATGGCTTTTGTTCCCATTTCACAGATTGTTATCTACCATGGTCCTTTAAAACAAAACAAAACATTTCTTAGTAAACTCTGGCTATACTTTCAATTTTCTTTAAGAAGAGGAAACCTCAGTAATTCCAAAGACTAGCAGAGCGGCTCCAGAGTCAGAATACTTGGGTTTAAATCCCAGTTTGCCTTTTACTGTCTGTGTGACCTTCTGCACAACCCTTGCCGGGTTGTCCTGAAATTTACGATGAGTTACTATGAGAAAAATGCTTAAGAGAATGCCTCGGGTAGCTTACTGATTTAAGAAGTGGCACTGGGTTCTTCTCTCTTGTCCTGTATCACTAGATCAAGTAAATATGTGGAATTACATGGATCTTTAAATCACGATCAGAGTCAGAGGAGCCAGAGATAATTACCAACAGGCCCTAGTTAATAGATAAGGAAACATGGGGTGGGTTATGGTAGTGTTAAATTCAGAATAATAAAGGGCTGGGACATTGTGTTATTGCTAGCAGTGATGACCTGGGAATCTTGATAAAGTCTAAGAATACTTCCTTGTTTGATTCACAGTCCTCCTGCCCTCCTGGCTTGATTGGTTCTGATATAACTCTGATTAGGGCAATCTGCCTCTAAAGGAAATTGGGAGCGCAAGCACACAGAGCATACTAAAGCTGAAAGGGCCCTTGGGGATCCCTCATCTTGCTCCTTAGTTTCCACAGGCGAGAAAGGCACGCTGTAATGCCTGAGAGCTGGCCTCCTCATTCAGGAAACAGCAGAGTTCTAGACCCACTGGGGAGCCCCACTTCCGGGAGTTCAGAGGCGAGGTGCAGGGACCCATGTGCTGTGTGTTGACTCATTTTGTGTGTTTCCTGTGTGGTTCTTGTGCCTTTCATCTGAGTTACTGACTCAGCTTAACCCTGCTTAGCTTGCAAGACCTTTCAGGGAAATCAGAGCACGAGATGCAGTCACTGCAAGTTGTCACACATGATTAAGTAGCTGGAGGGAGTGATTTATGTGGAAAGATTAAAATCCCTAAATATGTATGACCATGTGCTACTCTGATTGAGTGGGGCTTCAGGTATTTGAAAACTGCCCTGTGGGATATCTGCAGACTTCCACAGGGGTAAGATGACTTTCCAGGGGCTGAAGGGCCAGGTAGGTGGCAGAAATGTGATGATATTATAACAGGGTACTACTTCCTGCTGGAGCTGAAAAAGATTCCATTCAGACAGGAAATTCTTCTGCAGCATTTATTCTGTCAGGGCACTGATTATCTTGGGAATTTTCTACATGCGGAACTGGATGTCATGTGCGATCAGATACCATGGTTCTTGGTAGCTTTTATCCCCTTGCTTTGCAGGGTCTCCCATTCCTAGGGCTCTTTTTGCTTCCTCCTGCTGTCCCTCCAACAAAGTCCCCCCTTTTCTCCTGCTACCCCGTTACCTCCTCCACTCCCTCTTTGACCCTCTTCCACAGCTCCCTGTCAAACAGAACCTCTGGAAGCCTTGATTTTAAGTTAGGACTGTGAAGCTAGAGTTAATTGGACAAACCATTTCCTATTAAACTATCTGACAGATAATTAACTGAATCTCCAAGATAACATTGAGCAAGCCTTTAGTAGGCGCTGAGACTTTTCCTCTCTCTGTTTACATTTGATGTTATAGAATAGAGGAAAGGTGAGTGTGCCTTTCAGAAGCCTCGAATGACCCCATTGCAGGCCACGGCCAGCTGTCAACATGGCTAAGCATGGATATGGGATCAGAAACGAACTGGAGTGGTCCAGGAAGGCTTCATATTCAACAAATTCAAATATTGAATGAGTGAACAAATGGTGGTATTCATGTGTACATTCTAAAATTACAGTGGCTATGCATAAACATTCATGGATAAATGATAAACCAGAGCTTAGATAGTAGAACATTCCGAAATAGCTGCTTTATTCAGCAATTGAAAAACATGCAGCCATTTAATCACTCAGCCCAAGTAGCACAACTGCTTTTTTTTTTTTTAAATGGGTAAATTGCAGGTGTCTCTCTTTAAAAATAATTTCCTTAAATGTGATAAGATTTATTTTTTGGTTCATATTTGTTAGGTTATTATAGTGTTTTAAAATATCTGGCTCAGATCACTTAAAATTCTTAAATTATACTTTAAGCAGCTATTAGCATAATGATATTATCTATTAATAGAGATTCCTACAGGAGTAAAGGTACCTGCAATTTACATGAGTCAGAAAACTTGGTCTGATTAGTAGCATCACAACAAACCCAGCATGACTATTGTAACGACTCCACTTCCCGTCACTGCAATTATCTGCTAAAACTTTTATTGGAGCATTGATTGCCATTTGCTCACTCATTCCCTTTGAGAAAGTGGAAAGATGAACGAGTGCCAGGAGTGAAATGGTGTCTCTGCAGGTCCTGTGCATGGCTTCAAAAGGAGCCCTTTGCATTGGCCGGGAGAACTGTGTGATCTTTCTGTTGTGGGTTCAACAGAAACGTTAGATTCCAGATTTCCTCCACTTACTAAGAATTTCAGTGAAGATGAAAGAGACGTGGCAAAATTTAAGGGAGAAAATATGGAGATTGTTTACATGAAGAACATTAGGCTGAACGTCTCGCTCTTCCCCTCCCTCCCCAGTGCCTCATGCATATCACACAATTGAAGGGAGGTGGGGAGGGAGGGATTTTGCTTCCTCTTATCTCTTGAATCCATCCACCTCTCTCCATTGCCACTGCCAAGTCTGTAAGCCAGGCCAGGCTACTAACTGGACTTCTCTCTCGTTCATTCTGTCTCCTGTAGCCAAAGGGTCATTGTGCACATCTGCTGTGTCACTCCCCAGCTAAAAGAAAGGACTCCCCAAATCTTTATTGTTGCTAAGCATGGGTGGCTGGATAACAAAAGGCCTTATATAACTCATAATCATGCCATCCTGAAATTGACTTTTTTTTTTTTTTTTTTTTGGTACCAGGGATTGAACCCATTGGTGTTAAACCACTGAGCCACATCTCCAGCCATTTTTAATTTTTATTTTGAGACAGGATATTGCTAGATTGTTGAGGGCCTCAACTAAGTTGCTGAGGCTGGCTTTGAACTTGCAATCCTCCTACCTTAGCCACTTGAGCCACTGGGATTACAGGAGTTTGCCACCATTCCTGGCTCTTTTATCTTTTTTATTAAGATGTATTTATTGTATGTATTAATGGGTTCCATGTGATATTTCCGTACAGGCATACAGCATTGGTCATATCCAACTACCCTTCTCTTGCCCTCTCTCTGGCCCCACTTCCTTCCCCGTCTCTAGTAATCACTATTCTACTTTCTTTCTTTCTTTTTTTTTTTTTTAAGAGAGAGGAGGGAGAGAGAGGAGAGAGAGAGAGAGAGAGAGAGAGAGAGAGAGAGAGAGAGAGAGAGAATTTTTTAATATTTATTTTTTAGTTCTCTGCGGACACAACATCTTTGTTGGTACGTGGTGCTGAGGATCGAACCCGGGCCGCACGCATGCCAGGCGAGCGCGCTACCACTTGAGCCACATCCCCAGCCCCTCACTATTCTACTTTCAGGTCAATGTTTTTAGTTTCCATTTATGAAATTGCCTTTTGGCTTTTCTGTATTTGCCACCTTTCTGTAAATCCAGTGAGTGCAGAGCTGAGTTTTTCCAGTTTATTCTTAGCACTTAACATGGAGAGGCGGCAGCTAGAGATGGTTAAGACCGGGAGCCATTCTAGCTTCCAATTTTGTTTGTTGTTGTCTTTGCTTTAAGTTGAAGGCAAAGTGTTTATTTAACCCCAGCATCTATTTCTAGCCATTGTTCCCCACTTCCCCTCTTCAGATGGACTTCCTTTCTGGAAGATATCTCAAAGTGAAACCATGGATCTAATTGGATTGTTCTGAGTACAGAAAATTTAAGTGTAGGCAATGTGACTTAAGAGGTTCAGTCTGCTTCTCACAAAGCCTGTCAGGAAGAAGTGGAGGCTGCTAGAGTAGAACTGTGTCCACATGTGTACACATGTGCACTCACACATACTTCTGCATAAGTGTGCCCATTTGGGTGTCTGGATGTATTTACTGCCAAATCCTATGATGGGTTAGCTTTGGCTTCTTCCCGTCAAGCAGTTGCTGAGCTGTATTTTCTTCTTCTTCTTCTTCTTCTTTTTTTTTTTTTTTGTCAGAGAATGACCTATGTGTGTCAAAAAGGTATTTTTTTTTTTCAGAAAGAAAAAAGTAGCAAATCTTAGAAGGTTACACTTAGATGTCTGATCACCAGTAACCTGGATTTTATGGCTAAGAAAGATTTTTCAGCCTTATTGAATGTGACTAAATGTGTGTGCATACGTGATTGGCATTGGATCAAACCAATTTCCAAGAAAGTAGCTTAGATCAAGAAAGTGACATTGCAGAATATGAAAAGGCAACCCAGGATATACAGTTACAGATAGTTGCAGATATCTTCGTGGTTTTTATTTATTTTTTTGTATTTGTGAAAATTCTTTTGTATATTGTATCCCCCACCCCCCCTCCTTTTTTCCTTCAATCTCCCTACATCTCCCAGTGAGACTTCTTTGGAGAGATGCTACACAAACTTTGCTGGCTCCTTTATTTCTATCATAGACTAAATGATAATTGTAGAAATGTTCTCCTATTATTGCTTAACCCTGTGCAGTGCCATAGGCATCTGGAGCAGTTTGGCTCCCTTTGTCTAACAAATGGGTAATGCGTTTAAACAAGCCTGGTGGGTTCCTGCCAGGATGCAGACAGAGAAACAAGCAAAGAGTCTGAAGGATGCCTCTTTCACTTCCTTCCTACCCTTCCCAGTGCTGGGTCCACATAGTCAAATGCAGAGGCTTAGCAAGCACCTAGCAAGCTGACTTCCTGATAAATCATGGAACAAATAGATGTGTCCTTTGCATTTCTTCTTGAAAACTATTCAGGCGGTGAAGTCCTGCCTTGGGTCATTGGCAAGAACTTCAGTGATTGCCTAGCCACTCCAACAATTTCTTCTTTTCTTAGTTGTCTGGGGCTTTATCTTGTATCTTGTTCCTTTAAATAAAAGAGCTGACTTGACTTGTCTGTGACCTCTGGAAATAATTTAATTCTTACAGTGGGGACAAGTAGCCAGATTGCAGCAAATGAAAATTCCTCTCTGAAACACCCCCACACTCACACACGCAGACGTGTGGTTTCCTCAGTGCTCTCTGCGGCTTAGAGAGAGAGTTTGGGGGGGATATTCGCGTACTATTTGTTCTTTTTATATTCCAACCATCTTAGAGATCAAAGCTATAAATCTCAACAAGAGATGTGGGGAAGCCAACCTTTGTATAATCAAGAGTGTATGTGGATTTTCGAAAGTTGTGATATCCTGTGGCAGAGAGAAGTAAGTCCATGCAGTGATCTATCCAGCCTGCACTTTTAGGGAAGTCAGAAAGAGAAAGAAACTAACATTAATTGAATGCTCAATTAGTGCAGTGCACTTGGAGGCAATTCGCATGTTTAATTCTCACAAAAAGCTGCTATACATCTATTTTACAGGTGAAGAAGATGAGGATTGGAGAGATTTTTAGAAATGTGCTTAAATTCACACGCATGATAAAAGACAGAAGCTCAGCACAGGTTTCTCCCACGTCAACCAGCACACCAATTACACAACTTTAAACAATTTGGAGGAAAATGCCTAGCAAGTAACCCTTTTACCATGGATGATGGAGAAGCCTTTCTGCTTTACCCCAGCAGGGCCTTTCTCTGGTTCCTTTGCCTGCCTGCCTTCCCTGCTTTCAAGAGTCTCATCCCTGCAGAGAGTCTCAAGTCCTGCAGGCCTTGCTTCCCTTTGGTATTGTTCATGATACCAGGATAGACACAGAATCAGGAAGGAAGCTCTTTTTACAACTGGAAGGGTAAGGGTGGGGGCGTGATTTCTCAAGCTCACCATTACTTTCCCATCCATTCGGAGTTGGCTGAAATATTTACATGGAGTCATCAAGCAACATGCCTTCATGGGGACCTCTCTGTAAGCAGTGAGCAAACCATAGTAGTTATCTACCTGGGAGGTAAAATGTTAGGGGCTGCATTGTTACTCCCACCCCAAAATGTATATGTTGAAGTCCTAACCCTAGTACCTCAGAATGTGACTGTATTTGGCTGTTAAAGAGGTAGTTAGGGTAAAATGAGATCATAAGGGTGGACTGTGATCCAGCATAACTGGTGTCCTTATTAAAAGAGGAGATTAGGACACAGACACATGCACACAGAGGAAAGATCATGGAGAGACATCTACCAACCAAGGAAAGATACCTCAGAAGAAACCAAACCTGCCGACACTTGGATCTTGGACTTCCAGCCTCTAGAACTGTGATAAAAATAAGTTTCTGTGGTTGAGGACATCTGGTTGTAGTATTTTATGATCAAGCAAACCAATTCATACAGGAAGACACTGGCTGCTGTTGGGATCCCTGAGCAGCTTAACAATCTAGTTGGTGAGATAGATGCCATGTTTTTCTATCTCTAGATATCCATATCATTGACTATAAAATCAGAGCAACAGGAAAAATTTTCAGGGTTTTAATACTCCTAACTGTAAGTGCCATTGGTAGGGTTTTAGAAGACTTGAAATTGAGTATGTTCTTTTTAGAACCTGATAATACCTGCTTATTGGCCTTTCATGAGGACAGATAAAGGTTATTCTTTAAAAAATAGCCAGAACTTGGCAAGGCCTTTTTGATGTTTATTAGAGAAGCCATGGAAATAATTTTGTACCTTAGGTTTTGTGATTTATTTCCATTATGAATAAATTTGGGATTTATTTTGAGGCTTTCAAAAGTGGGAGTGCTATGGTCTCAGGATTATTTTGTATTAAACATTGTCTCCCTCACTGTTGGCTGCATTCCAGGGGCTGGCTGAATTCTGCACAGTTGGCTGTGTCAGCATCAGAAATGCTGTTCAATGATAATAATTATAATAATTACATATATGAAAAGGATGGAATCAGATTGCAATTCTATGTGGCTGAACTTGATATCTGACTTCACTGACTCAGTTTAGGCATCTTGAAAATGAAGATAATTTTGATAAGTACCTTTTTATGTCTGAAGACTGGGAACAATCATGGTTGAATCCAGGAGTGAAGGTGCTTTGAATGCAAATTGTTATTTTTATCATCAATATGTTTTACAGGTTCACGTTTTGGACAGGAAGAAAATCTGTCAGTTTAAGACTGACTTCCAAATCAAATGAATTAAACATGGTAGTCAAGAAGGCTGGGAAGATCTGACTCTCTCCAGAAGCAGCATGTCCACCGTGCTGCCCCCATGAACTAGAATTGCCACCTCTTGTAGCAGATTTTTTTATTTGAAAGACAAGTTACATTTCTTATTCTCAACTTATAGCCATATATCCTAGCTTCTATCCTGCCTTCTACTTATTCTTCCAAAGTTAATTCTCTATTTCAGTGGGAACTTGCAAGAGAAATGGAGTAAACCATTGAACAAGGAAAAAAACAACCATTTACAAACTTCTACACTGATATAGAACCCATTTTAATGATGTGGCCACATCAATGTTTATAGCAGCTCAATTCACAATAGATAAGCTATGGAACTAACCTAGGTGCCCTTCAACAGATGAATGGATAAAAAAATGTGGTATATACAATGGAATATTACTCAGCCATAAAGAAGAACAAAATTATAGTATTTTTTGATAAATGGATGGAAGTGGAGGCAATCGTGTTAAGTGAAATAAGCCCAAACCCTCAAACCAAAGGCCAAATGTTCTCTCTGATATGTGGATGCTGACTTGCAATGGGAAGGAAGGAAGGAGTGGAGGTTCACAGGATTGGACAGTGGAACATGGGGGAAAGAGAGGGAGGATGGGAATGGGAAAGACAGTAGAATGAATCAGACATAACTTTCCTATGTTCTTATATGAATATATGACCAGTGTAGCTCCACATCATGTACAACCACAAAAATGAGAAGTTGGTCTGCGGTTGTGGCTCAGTGGCAGAGCACTTGCTTAGCATTTGTGCGGCACTGGGTTTGATTCTCAGCACCACATATAAATAAAATAAAGATCCACAGACAAGTTAAAAATATTTTTTAAAAAATAGACTATTATTTCTTAGCAATGTTGAGCACTTCTTTGTGCCCAATACTGATTTAAAAAAAAAATGGGAAGTAATACTCTATGTATGTCTGATATGTCAAAATACATTCTACTATCATGTATAACTAAAAAGAACATATTAAAGTTTTTTTTTTTGTAAAAAAGAACCCATTTTGATACAATTAAAACTCTGTCTAAACAATAAACAAAGGAGGGAAGATGGAGAGAAATGTTGTTCATCCAGTGAAGCCCACGGAAACAAACAGAACCTGAGGGAAATATAAAAAAATATAAAATACAACTAGTTTTTAGCTTCTAGGAGCTCTGAGTCTGTTGAGGAGAAAAGATGTTCTAACAGTTTATCAGACCTGATGGAAAATTTATGGTTGTCACCAAAGCATTGCTTCCCTTCCATCTCCAGGATAGGGAGCTGTTCTTTCTGTCTCCCAGGGGGCCTGGAAGTCCATCGGCAGTTTCTTTTAGTGTCTATAGTAGGGTACCGGTGGCAGAGGGAAACCTTGAGTGGGTGAGGAGAGCCATCGTCCTGTGGGTGCCATATCTGGTAGCAAGACCCACTGTCTGGACATTTCCCTATTCAATTCAAAGCTACTTCTAGAGCCACAAATAAGTCCCTAAGGCTTGGCCATGATGGACTTAGTTTCTTGATCTTGGAGTCTTGATTTCTTTTCCTTCACTTTCCCCCCAAATGTTTCCTTCTTGTGATCTGAAAATATCTTCTCATAGATTCTTAAAATTCACCATTTATGACACCCCCTTTTTTTTTCTGGAAAAACAGAACCATCTTTCTGTTCTTAGGGCAATTACTTTGGTGCTTATTACTATCCCAAGACCACCAAGGTAAGTTTGTTACATTTTCTTGTTAAAGGGAAGAAAACAATGAAATTTGAAAACAAAAACACAAGAATGATCAATTATCAAGTAAGCAGAGGAATATAGTCTGAGCATCAAAAAAAAAAAAGACAGTCTTATATACCTCATTCTATAGAATCACCACAGTAAAACCCATAAAATAGTAGTTGTTTTCCCATTTTATTGAACAGAAAGCTGACACAGGACTTAAATACCTGGCTTAAAGTTACACATTGAATAGAGCCAAAATTGCATCTATTTTCTGTTTCTCTGGACAATGTTCCTTCTAATGTACCACAAGGGTTCCTGGATCAAAAGAGGATGCACTTCCTGTGAATTTGAATGTCGTGGAGGAAAGTTTATGAGGATGAATTATTTGAACCTGTTCTTGACTGAATTATGGGCTTTGGCTAGACAGTGAAAGAAGGCAAGGCTATTCCTGAACTGGAGAGCTTAACATGACTAAAACCTCAGGCTGGGAAAGTACCAGGTGTATTTGGAAGACTGTGTGTAGAGGAAGGTTCACTCATATAATAAAATGGCACCCAGCCAATGAGAGGAGAACCATGAAGACTCCTTCTGCCATTGTTGTGATTTGGGAGTTTTAGGCACCTCAGTTAAGTGAGTAAAAACAGTGCTGACCTTCCCTCACAGGTGGGCTGGGCTTCTGTATCACCGTGATAACGGGGAAGTGGCACGCTCCATTATCTGAGGCGCGATATTATATATACCAGCTATTTTGTGCAGTTGGATTTTTGTTCCATTGAAACGGTTCTCTCAGTGTGAGCTCAATAACAAGGGGCATGATGGTGGTTTTTCTACGTTGCCAGAAACTGGGTCTGAATTTCTTCCAGGGCCTCCTGCTCTAAAGCACCTTTTATGATTAATTAACCTTTTGTGGAGTAACTAGGACATCGGTGTGGGATGAGATGTACTTTGGTCAGACTTCAGTTTTCAGTTGTTCAGCAAGAGGATAATTAATTATAAAGAGCTGGATATGAACAGAAGATTGTTGGAGGAAATCCAAATGAAGCAAAACATCTAATTATCAATGAGCAGGATGCTTTTTTTTATTGTTGTTGTTGTAGGAGTGAATAAAATGTTTAATTCAATATAAATAAGAGGTAGTAACAATTTAAGATGCCTAGTTTGACTGTATACTTAATGTAAAAATTTGGGATATTTATTTCTTGGAGATAAGGTACGATGTACTTACCATAACTAGACAAATTGGAAACAGAGGTCAAGTTAGTGTCTAAAATGATTATGTATCCTCCTTTCAGATAATTGTTGTGTTGAATTTAACAAGAGTATATCTAGAATTGTCTGACCATTATTACTAGTGACAAATAACAATAAACATTTTTTTTTGTCTAGAGGAAAAGGTTGGATTAAGATGCAAAGTAAGAGATAAAATGCAGGATGCTGAAAACAGTGCAAAATCGATTTCTTTAACATAAATGGTTACTGTGATGGAGAGGCTTTCCAAGTTGCTTTGCTTTCTGAGGTGAATTATCTCCAGCATTTAGCCCATTTCTGTATGATACCAAGCTCCCACAAAACCCATAGGCCAGAGAGTCCAGCTTGACTTCTTGACTGTAGTGATAGAGGGTGGGTTAGTGGATAATGGGAGAAGTTTCCACTCTCAAACAAAATGATCCCACTTTCTTGGAACTTCTTTTTAAAGCCTGCACCAGCTATTTTGATGGGTGAATATGATTCTAGTTCATGTTTAGAAATATACTTCCATTGGCATGAAGATTCATGTCCTATCTTGCTTTTCTCTCCTGGTGCTATGAAATAGCTTTCATTCTCTACTGTGTGGCTTTTGCTGCTTCTTGTTAGCACTAGATGCCTACTCTGTATGTCTCTTAGTTTCTACAACTTGCTATTTCTGTTACTGTTGGAAGATGATTCTCTGTGGGTCTTTTGCATTTTGTGCTCAGAGGCATTGACAGGTTATGTTCTGTATTATTTGTTCATGGGTATTTTCATAGTGAACAGCCTTAGAAGATAATGATAGTGTTGCCATCCAGAGCAGAGGGTATCTACATTTGCTAATTTGTATAATAAAGGTTGTTTTGGGAAAAGATAGGGCAGGTTTGTGAGAAATCCATTATAAAGGATGCAGGTTTTCTAGGTTCAGTTTTATTCAGGTGGGATGCAAACCTATTATATGAAACAACTGTTCTTTATTGCCTCTTTTGAGATATAGAGCGATAGAGAAAAGGAAAACTGAGGCAAATATGAAGCTGATGCTTGCTAAGTTATAGTAAGTCCTTTGTTTCTGACCCAGGTGTCTTGTGTCTTCTACTAGTTTCCATTAAAGTGGGACAAGATACATTGCTAGCTTGCAAAGAAGGTTAGATCCCTTCACTGTTCTTCAATGGTGTGTCTTACATTTAAACTCCCCAAGGGGATCTGACAGGGTCAGTCAGTCACCGTCCAGTGTAGGGGACCTCTATAACACTGAGCTCTTATGTCAGATCAGGCAATAGATTGCTGGTTTTGGATCAGGTATTCTTTCTTGGACTACTCATTTGTGGCCACATTTCAAGGTTACTTTGTTTAAATACAGGAGCCTGTAAATGAGGAGCTCATCAAAAGGGGCTTGTGAGAGAACCTTTGAGGTTCTTAGAGGCAGACATTAACACTTGCATTTTTCATAGACTGCTTAGGGAAATTGTATTGAGAAATAGTTGTCCCTTTAACCATCATGAGTACTCTGAGATTTTTGTAAGCAGAGATGAGCGTATGCCTTCTGCAAATTATCAGTTCTCTGCCTAAAATGGAAGTGTTTGGTAAGTCTTGAATTTCTGAAACTGGATATGTGAGATGAATGCTGTAATAATTCTCCCTTAGCATTTATTCCTCCACTGGAAGAGCAGTCAGGGTGTGACTCAGGTATAATTCACTGCTCTTTTCTCAGCAGCTGGCACATGGTACGTGCTCCTAAACATTTGTGGAATGAACATTTGTGTCTTTTGCACCCCAGAATTTATCTGTTACTTCCTGATTCTTGTCACACCTTCTTAATTTCCTTGAATGGACTTTGGTTGCAAGATTTGTAGGATTAGTTACTAAAGAGTTAAAATGACAAAAAATATTATGCTACTTCTACAAATAGTGGCTACCATCTTGGGCTCCACATTGTTCAGGAATGGGTTCTCACACTGGAGACTCAGCATCATTTTCCACAGACTGGCCATATTACTTAATCAGAAGTTATAATTTTGGTTTGAATTGTTGGTCCATTATAATCCACAGCTTACATATTGTGGTAAAAGAAAAGACTAATTGGTTTTGCTGAAGTATAGGGTTATTTTCTTCAGAAAATATTCAGACCTAGAACAATGTTTCAGAATACAACTCTTTCTCTTGTAAATGCAAAACAAAACAAAATGAAGAAAGATTTTAATAATTGAATGTTTCTGGATTAAAAAAAAGACAGAGAAGGCCTTATTCCATGTATAGGTTTCCCTTCTCTCTGTTATAAGTGGAGGACTAAGAGGAGTCACACCCAAAGAGAGAGAATAGTGCAACTTTGCTAACCACAGCTAAGGCCATGTTAAAATGATGAAAAATCCTGGTGGGACCACAGGTTAATACTCCCAGCTCGCCAGGCCACATGCTTGCTGATATCAGTATTTTCTAGTACATGAGGAAAACAGTTGAAATTGGAATATCTGGGTCAGCATAATGTAATATGCACTAACTGACAAAAATCTAACCTGAACTGCCTTCCCCAATATTCAGAGTGTTCTCTTTCAGGAGCTTTGGTAAATCTAAAATGTGGACAACTTCTCATTATTATTGGACAGCAAATTCACAAGTTGCAACATGGAGGTAGATGGGTTATATTATGTAATGATCTACTCTCTGGGAGTTAGGCAGAAAAGCTTCTTTTCCCAGAGTTGCATCACTTACACCACTAAAACCATCATTAATACTACTAAATCCAGGCAACTTGGAATGTCTTCCTAGAATTTCCAAGTTGCTTTCACAAAGAAACTCAGATCAAGGGATTGACTTACCAGTACACTTAAAACGAAGGCCATGTGTTGCTGTGGAGAGCAAAGAGCCTGCTGGAGTTTTGGACAAAAGATTCTTTGTCCTGGTCTAATTTGAATTCAAAGAAACACCTAACTGAATTCTCTATAGTTTCTCTGACTGGGTTACCCTTCAGTCTTCATTATTTCATTAATGTAAATTTAGGCACAGTTATTAAAGTCCAGGCTATCTCCATTGATTTCTTTCAGTGTTTAGAAGTCCTAAATACCACTTTCAGTGAAGCATTCTGATGGTTAAGATTGTCAACTCATTTTCCTTTTCTAGTTAGGAAAAAAAAAAAAAAACACCTATTAACTATTTCCCCCATGGTATCCTTCCCATAGCAAAATTCTCAGCAAGGCTACTTAGGTGCTTGAGTTTTCCATAATGAGACTACCAACAGATGCCCATATAATGGAAATCTCTATTGACTATAGTGGATCATCTCTCTTCAAGCTTTGTAATCTGCCTCAGGAAAGCATTTTCAAAATCTTGTCTTTCTGGATGGTCTGTTTTGCCTTTTGTCATTATACAAATCCTCTTCACTGTGCTTCCACCTTCTTGCCTGTGCATTTCCGTATAGGACTATCTACTCTCACCCTATTGCAGCACTTGATTATACTTACTTTCTCTATTATTCTTTTCCCTAGTGTGTCTTTTTTTTTCTTTTATGCATGGATTTATTTTATCCAGCTGGTTCCAAGAATAGGAACCATATTTTCTAATTCTTTTCATGCCTCTAAATACCACTTAGCACATTGAAGATATCTAGTAAATATGCTTCACTGGTAACATCAGCTTCCTGGTCTTAGCCTCATATGAATTAGTTTGCTTTTTCTTAAAAAATTCCTTAAATTTATTTTTTATAACTCATATGTAAATTGTTTAGACATCACTTTCAGTCTTCTTAAAAACTCATTTTACTTGGTTATAGATATGTTGAAATTACGTTTGACTAGAAAGGACTCTTGGATGTGTGGGCTATAACCTTGCTATATTCCTTAAGTGTAACTCAACATCTTGTTAGTGGCTTTTTCATCATTTTAACTGTAGCTGGTTTATTAAAAGGTGTTAGGCTTGGCAGGGCTTAACCAAGAAACAACTTTCATTTTTCTTCCACAACTGCTCCTCATTATACTTGATCAGATTTCTCTTCTCTGCCTCCTTGGTGGCAACCTGGGTAGATTTCATAGCTTTTCAGGCAATTTCCAAGTTATTATTAACAAACAAGCTCATTTTCAAGTGTTAAATAAGACAGCACAGTCTAATCTAATATAAAATTCCAATTTCTCATCAGATTGAATGAAGCTCCTGCTCCAATGTGCTCCCCATTACTGACAGGACCTGATTCCTCAGGGCAGTAGACAGGCCGTGAGACACGGTCTCCATTCTCCACTCAGCAGACTGCTCCTGGACTCATGCAGAGTGGAACTGACAAGGATGGAGGACAGGTAGAGAGTGACAGAGCTTCTAACTTGACTGGTACTCATATAATTGGGCACCAGTGTTCTTTGTGTGGCAGGTGACCCAGTGCTTTATATCTCACAGGGGTATGTTTTGTGGGTAATTTGGAATCCTTCTCATCAACTACTCACACACTCAGAGGACTCTGTTCTGCACTGGATAATGTCTGTCCTGGCTAACCTCTTGTGACACTCTCCCAGTTCTTTGCTCTGGCAATATACCCCACTAAGTTCTCTTTTGCTAGGGTCCCCAAGCTATGCATGCAGAACCTTTTCAAAAATGGCTTCCCTGTTATATTCACATGGCCCAGGGAATCATGTCTTCTCTGCTTGCTTATTCTCCAAGGACATTTCCTATCTTGCAGGATAGCCCAGGTTCTCTGAAGAACTCTTTCTTGCCCCCTTCCCTAAGATCATTATATCATGGACTAAGATGTTACAAGTGGTATTAGATCCTTTCCTACTTGGCTGAGGGTCTTTGCATGGAGTTGGGGCAGTCACACTATCTCAATATCCTTTTCAATGGGAACAGGGACTGAAAAAAAACACTTCCATAAATTCCCCTAAAGTGCTGTCTCTCTGTTATGCCAGCAGACTATAAATGATGGGATAAAATCCCCAGGACTAATTATGACCGCTTCTTTGTCCTGCAGGGAGGGTCTTTGAAATATGGAATGTATAATTCCTTGTTCTCAACTTGGTTTTTAGTCTTGGAGACATCAGAGGAAGTTTCAATTAATGGCACAGAATAATTTGTGGCACTAAAGTTTTTATGTTTCTCTTTCTTTTCTTTTTTTTGCAGTGAGGGAGTTGAACCCAGGACTTTACACATGTTAGACAACTGCTCTACCATTGAGCTACATCCCCATCTCTCTTTCCCCCTTTCTTGAGACAGGTCTCACTAAGCTGCCAGGCTGGCCTCAAACTTGTGATCCTCCTGCTTCAATCTTGCCAGTAGCTGTGATTACAGGTGTGTGCCGCTGCACCTGGCTCAATTTCATGTTTCTTTAATGAAAAATAAAGTATGAGTGCATGTATTTTTCATGTATTTATTCCAGATTATTCTACAGGGTTCTTTTTAAAAAATATTTATTTTTTTAGTTGGACACAGTATCTTTATTTTATTTATTTTTATTTTTATGTGGTGCTGAGGATCAAACCTAGGGCTTTGCATGTGCTAGGTGAATGCTCTACCACTAAGCCACAATCCCAGCCCCTATTCTACATGGTTCTTAGAGGTGAAGCAAGATATTTTGAAAGCCCAGATATCTTGTTCTCTTCTTATTCAAACATGAAACCTATTATTACCAAATAAAGGCATATGATTATGGAAACAGGAATTAGGTAGATTAAAATAGTGGAAAGATGGAACAATATTTAATTTCAGTATTCTTCATGTTGACTCCTCCCTTGGTTGAATAGTCTGCATGACTCTGTGGTCTGGAATCTTCTGTGTTTGTTTGCCCAGTCATTGGATTCTCTTCAGTACACTATCCATCTGTGTAATATAAATTCCATGTTTGACTATCTTGTTCATCACTGTACATTATTTAAAGCACATAGAACATGGCTGGCCCACCTAAGTCCCTCAATACATATTTTTAAATGGATAGAATCTTATAGTTCTGGAGGTTCAAAAACCTATAAATAAGAGTTGGTATGGGAAGGCTGGTACCGCTCCAAATTTTTGAACACTAAGATTCAGTTGTGCTAATCAATCATTTGCCCTGTAAAATTAGCCATCTGTCCTGTATTAAATCCTCCTTGTACCATCCTGGAAGAACCTGGTGTGGGGTATCTTAATCCAACTGTTATGGTTTGAATGTTTACATCCCAACAAATTTACATTTTGGAAACTTATCCCCGACGCCACGGTGTTGGAAGGTAGGGCCTAATGGAAATTGTTTAAGTCATGAGGGTTCTTCCCTCATAAATGGAGTAAAGCCTCAATAAAAAAAGCTCTCTCCAGTGTGTTGATCATCTTTACTCTTCTTCCATTGAGGAACAGCATTTCCCTCCCTCTGGAGGATGTAGCATTCAAGGTATCATCTTTGACGCAGAGACGTGACCCTCAACAGACATCAAATCTGCTAGTGCCTTTATCTTCCCAGCCTTCAGAGTTGTGAGCTAATAAATTTCTGTTCTTTATAAATTATCCAGCCCATCTTATTATGTTATAGATGCACAACGTGGACAAAGACACAAATCAAGCATCCAACCAAGCCATACCCCGTTAGAATCCTTTTCTGGTAAGTTTTTAGAAATGTATGTTTATTGAGATTTTCCGACTAAATGTGAATCTGCATTAAAAGTGGTGCATTTTGTTTGTAAGTAATTCTTATTGTTACTAATAACACTACTGGGAAATACAAAGGAACTAACACAAAGCCATTCTAAGGGCTGTTTCACCAGCCAGTTTTAATGCTGCTAATAGAACTTTAGGCATCCGAGTTTTGTGCATACTTGGAATTTTAGAATAACTATTTAATTTCTGTTCTTATTATTTCCAGAGTGAAAACATAAAGTTTTTTGAATTGTGTTTGGCGAAATAACTTGCAAGTATGTAGAGTTTTATTAAGATACATTTTATTCTACTGAGAGGCAACATAGATGGTAGAAAAATATATCTTTCAAAGCCCCAAATCTTGAGTTTAAATATTTTGGGTCTGCCACTTGCTGGCTAAATGGCTTGGGTAGGTTCTTAATTTTTTCTGGGCATTAGCTTCTCAATTTGTAAAAAGAAAATAATATTTTTGTCACAGGCCTTTTGTGAAGACTGAATATGAGTGTTTAGCCTAAAGCCAGCATTTAGTAGGTACCTAAAGAATGCTAGTTTTTCTTCCTTTATGGTATATAAGTATTTACTTACTCAGTTTAGCCCAAAGTTCTTTAGAAGACTATTGGGCCTCTTGGAGAAGTAGTTCAAAAAATTTTGGAATGCTTTCACACAAAATTTCTTATGCACAGGGTGAGAATTCAAGGTCAAATTAGAAATGTTGAGATCATCTCTTTACTTTTTTGCTCACATATTTAGTAAGTTATGTCACAATAATTCTGCTGAATCATCCCCGGAGGGCCCTTCATTTTTGTCTGGATGGCTCAACTCTTACCTTTTCACTTGGGTAATTCTCAACTGGTCTAAGAGTTCTCTTTTCTTTAAAATCTATCCTCTATGTCAGTGCCTGGTTTCTAAAATACAGATAAAATTATATTAGAGTTGGCCCTTTGTTATCTGCAGGTTTTGCATTTGTGGATTCAACCAAATGAAGACTGAAAATATATTTCAAGAGGTAGTCTGCTTCATGCACCTGGGAGTGTACTTCCATTGAATTAAATAGCCCTATATGCTTTTTCTAAAAAAAAGAAGAAATAAAAAGAAAAATTTAAAAAAGTGACTGTACTGAACATATGCAGACTTTTTTTTTCATGATTCCCTCAATAAGTATAACAACTATTTACACAGTATTTACATTGTATGAGGTAGTATAAGCAATCTAGAGATGATTTAAAGTATGTGTGGAGGATGTGTTATCAGTTATATTCACTTATTTATGCCAGTTGACACGGCAGATGTGGATATAAGAGGCTTTGGGTATCTGCTAGAGTTTCTTGGGGATACCATGGGACATGGAGGTCAAGAAAAGACTGTGCTCTTCTTCTCATGCTTTATAGCCCCCATTTGTCCATGAGTTAAAACTCATCTATGCAAATTCTTAGCATAGATTAATGCTAAACAACCTTACTATTTGATTTTTCTTCCTTTCTACCTTACATTGGTCCTCTGTCTTCTGACAGCCTTTCTGCCTGGAAAAGTAGTTCTATCTAGAAAATTCTCCCTCTTTTCTGTTCTTGGTGATCTGCTGCTCATCTTTCAGGACCCAAGTCACATATCACTTCTTATGATCTATTGAGCATGTGGACATTGACAGGAGTCTGGTGTTGTGTTTACTGTTGTAGTATAGCCATGTCCAGGTTGGGTAGGGGTGTGTAGTCCCCTGTGTTGATAGTTCAAGTGATGACACATACACATTTCATAAAATTCACTTTATATTATATCAATAAAGCAATTTATATATTGGCTCTCTGAAAATATACTAAATGCATAGTATTAAAAGATGTTTAAAAAAAGCCACATTTTGAAATAAGAGGTCTACAAATTCCGGTCAAGGAAAACTATCATAAACGAACTTCAAGAGCAACTTAACAATAAAAATTGATCAAGAATACAACATTAAAATCAAGATACTGTTGTGTGTGCTAATTATAAAGTATAAGAAATTTTATCTGCAATGAAAACCTCCAGTGAAATGCGAATAAAAGGATAATGCTTAAGTTGATGATATTGCGGTTTCTGATAATAAAACTATAGCATCTTATGAATGTGGTCTGAAAACCTTAAAAAAAATGAGTCATTAATTGATCTGCATGTGGAGAATGTTGCTTCTCACTGTTTCAGTCTACCTGCCAAAGCTCAGTCAATGAAAAGTTTCAGAGAGTTCTCCATGCCCTGGACACTGTGGTAGGCATTGCGGAAATGATAAAGAAGTACAAAAAACATGCTTCTTGGCCTCAAGGGGCTTTCAATCTGTCTCCTTCTCAGCTCAGCTTCACCTTGGACTCTCTCTCCTGTCCTAACACTCAAGGCTCTGAGTGTCATTCTTTATCTACGCTGGTCTTCTGAATTCAATTTTGGGACTGAAGTTCTGTTTTCATGCTAGCTCATCAAATCCAACACTCCAGTTAGGACAACCATGGTCTGCATCTATTTCTCTCCCAAGAAGGGTATGATTAACTGGTTATTGTAACCCTGTTGTGCCCCCTCATTTGCATTCAATTACTTTCAACCTCTGTTACTAGATTCTTTCTCCGCACAGTCATGTTTCTGGAAAGGACTAGTCCTTACATTCATTTTTCAATCTCCATTTGGGGAGATTTCTGCTTCCCCCATCCCACCCACAGGAGATTCTGGAACTCCAAACTGACTCAGGGGAGGTGTCACTTTCCAACTTTTCCACCTGAGTTTTCACTAATGTCTCATCAGCAGGGAGAGAGAATGAAGCCAAGGGTAAGTAGATGGAGTGATTTGAAGAAACAGTTGGGTGGAGACTCCTGAAGTCAGGACTTTTCTGTGGTCTGGTCCTGGGTATTGAAATGGCTCTTCTATTCAGGGTCTAGTTTCATGAACTCTGCTGCTCGACATTTTTTTTTCCTAGTGAATATTTATTACCCTAACTGTAATACTTCATTTAACATAATATAAAAATTGTGGAAAAAGAGAGTAATTAGTAATAAATCATCATCTCATCCATTAGCAGTAAATAATGCCACTTTGTCAAAGTCATAATCGTCAAGCAGTCAGCTAGAGGTGATTATGTGTGCTACCCAATTGGAATCAGTCCAAAAACAAACCACAGCTCCCGTTTATTATCCTAATTATGCCTTAATATGATGCCATCTTTTTCTCTCATAAACTTGATGACAATAAAAGGGTAACAATGAAAATTGACAGGATAAGTGAGCTAGGAAGGTAGTTCGAGAAACCTCCCAGCCCTGCCATCCACCAGCCTCTTTAATTTCTGATGTCGAAAAAGGCTATAGGACTCCAGGAGGAAATTGAACAGAATAGGGGAACTCTTGGGCTGGTAGATGCACGACTATGTAGGATAATCTTTGGCCTGTTAGTCCATTAATCAAATTATATCTTCATTTTACACTGTTCAGTGATAACCCGAGAATTCAGTGGTTACCTTGGAATTGTGCAAAAGAGAGGACATGGTTCTGACATGCACACAGCTTAGCTAACATAGAAATGAGCACAGTGAGAACTGCCTACAGTGTGCTGAAAAATAAACTTTCACCCCAAATTATTATTGAGATTTTCCAGACCATTTAAGAATAGTGGACTTGATAGTTAAATGAATGCAAAAGGTTTTTGTGTAATAGGTTGTCCTGAACTTTTACCTAGGATTATCATTTACCTGGTTTGGGTGGATCCATGATAGGAGGATGGGACTTCTGTGTTGAGGAAGGTGAGTGAAGGACAGTGGAGGCTCAAAACCTAATTTAAAGATCACAGTTAGGTGAAGAAATCAGGATGAAGGACAGAGAAAGAATATTGATGTGGTAATTGTATGGGAGGCCCAACTCAGGAAAATTAGGACATTCCCTAAAATCAGGTCAGTAGAGGACCTGGTGACGGATTTGGGAGCTCCTCCCTGAATTAGTTGCTCAGGTGATGATATGTTGGGACTGTGGTCTGTTGTGAATATCTCCTTGAGAATTTGTCCATATGGGAATGAGCCTCTTCGCAGGCCCAGTTGGTCATAGTGACTGGCCCCTTGGTATCATTTCTAACAGGATGTCTCTGCTTTCTAGTCACATGGATTAGTTCAAGGGTATTCCCCAAATCCAAACTTCACCTAGTCCCTTCCCTGCAGATTTGAAATTGAGAATGTCAGAAAAATGATCAGATGTTTTACTAAGGAGTGGGACCTTTGAAAGCTGCCTTGTTGTGGGGTGGGCATTTCATTTCTGCCATGTGCACCAAAGATGCCGAGCATGTCTGTTTAGCTTCACTATTTGGTCTCTATGACATTCAGACAGAGGCAGAGATAAGAGGTGAAACATACTTTTAGGTGTTTTCTGGCTCCTGGATCCTCTCTCTTTTGTATGCATTTCCATCTTGAATTTCCATAAGGTGTTCCTATACCCTAATGATAAACTCAATTTTTTGGTTTTTTACTTGTCTGAATAGGTTTCTGTTACAACTAATATAGGAGTCTAAGGGCATAGGAGAGAGGATGAGAATGGATAAAATCTTGATGAGGAGGAAAAGCAGGTTAGATGAATAAGAAACTTGGTGATCCTCATTACAATTGCTGAATCTGAGGATGTGGCTTGTGCCCAAAGAGTTCACAAAAACCTTCATTGATCGGGAAAAGTCCAATGCTCCAAGCTTAAATCACATTAAGAGATGTGAAATTTACTTGTGATGGGCCTCCACTCTGCATGTTGGTGCCCTGTAATTAAAAACCTCTGTAACAAGGCAATCGTCTTTGGTCCTTAGGCTTAAGCTTCATCCCCAGCCATCTGCTACCTCACATCCTATGTACCAGCTGACCTTTAAGAGAGCCTCTTTCAGTTCCTGTAGTGGACCATGTCATTCCTAGCTCCTGTGCCTCCAAAACAGTCTCTCTTCTGGTTGGAATCCCTGTTTTTTTTTATTTTTATTTTTTATATTGTCCATCTGAGCATCCCTTAGCTGTCCTTCCAGGCATCTCTTTTCCTTAAACTTTCCCTCAACTCTGTAAGCAGAGTAAGCGCTTCCTCCATTATCCTATAATTGTCATTACCTACTCGTTTATGTCTTCCTTGCAAACTCAGTTTCTTCATGGCAGAAAGCACATGGTAATCATCTTTATATCCTACATGTGAGCACAATTTCTGGACCATATTATGTGCTCAATAAATATCTATTGACCCAACTTAATGAACCCCCCTCAAGCTAGAATACAGTTGAAGGTCAGGCATGAGTGGTGGGAGTGTGCTGCTGCCGGCTTGCTGACGAGGGTATACTTTTAGCAACCAGGAGATGAAAAACAGTGGCAACTGAAGAGGCGTGGTTGTTTTGAAGAGAATGGCTACCTCTCCCATAACTTTTGTACCTTTTACAGATTATGGGCAGAGAAAAACACTTGGGTAGTCAGAAGACCATAGGCTGAAGGAACCTTCTTTTGGGGGAGGGCTATAATCACGCAGATGCACAGTCCAAGATTTGGAAGAAACAGGATTCTTCTGATCCCCCATTAAATTGCAGTGTCTAAATCTGAATCTTGTTCATGATTTCTGAGTGTCGTTTCCCCATTTTCATCTGCCTAAGGGACATTGCCAACTTGAATGTTTCCATAATTTTAAACTTAATGAGTGTAAAACTAACTCATCAGAATACCTCCCACCCCAGCTCCTCCTCCAGTTTCCTTTAGAATCATCTCTCCTTCTCAGTCACACACTCTCAAATGTTGGAATTCTCTCCTCCTAGCAACTGAATAACCTGCGTCTTCCCATCTCTCTCCTTAGAATGTCCATTCTTCATTCCCAATTTCATTGTCATCATCTTACTTCATTCCTGGATTATTACAGTAATTCTAAGGTTTCCCAACCTTAAGATATTTCACTCTACAATGTGTCTAACATGCCAACACAACTAAATTAGCCTTCCCTTCTCATCATGCCAGTTTCCTGATAAAAATATTCAGAAGCATCCAGCATAGTGCCATACAAAAACTCTGTGCGTTAATTAAAATCACAAACTTTATTGCAAGTGGGAATTTGGACCATAATATTGAGCATATGAATTGCTTCAATACCAGTATTATTATAGACAGAAACATTATTTTATAGATTGCTAGATACTTGGTATTTTTCACAAACCAGGGATTAAACCCAGGGCAGCTGAATCACTAAGCCACATCCCCAGTGTATTTCATTTTTTATTTTGAGGCAGATTCTTGCTAAGTTACTTAGGACTTTTCTAAATTGCTAAGGCTGCCCTCAAACTTGAGATCCTCCTGCCTCAGCCTCTGAGTTGCTGGGATTACAGGCATATGCTATCATGTCCAGTGATAGTTGGAATTTTTCCAAAAAATTTTTTTAGTAATTTATTTCTTTGTGTTAAAAAAGCTTTATAAAGAGAAAAACAGTTATCATTCATATTGAATGGAGCCAGTGAAAGACTTAAAATGTAATTTGCTCATTTATCAATACTACACACATTAAAGAGTATTTACAATATGGATGGTAATAAGGCTCTTGGATGCATTGGAAAGAAAAGAATGTGACCTAGGCCCTGCCTTCCTATGGCTTATTGTTTTCTGGTCTTATCTTTCCTATTGGATCAAGAGCTATAGGACAGAGTGAAGTCGGGAATGACTGGCAGTTTGACAGATGGATAGACAGGCTGCAGAGCGTGGGGTGGGGCCAGGTTGGAGTAGGTAGATTGGAGGTGGGGGTGACATAGAAATCAGACTGAGTAGAACTGTGGCATGAACATAGGAGTATTTGTCCTCCAATATCTAAAGGAAAGGTAGACACTATTAAAGTGGTCCTTGGGCTTTCTATGTCTACCAACTGCAGTAGTGACTTTGCATAAGGAGCTGTCACTTGGCTGTCATGTCACTGTCAGTTTTGTGGGGGAGATTTCTAAACTTATGTAATCCCACTGCTTTAAAGGCTCAAATGACACAAAGAACAGATGCCTATTGGCTTTTGGGGGGCTTTCCTGCAACTAAGAGGGAGCATAAGTAATTTACTTGGGCAATAATCTCAGGAAACAGAAGCAAGGGCATGGAGACCAAAACAAATATGGAGGAAAAGCCAAATTAAAGAGCATTCCTGAGCTGTTGCACACTGTGGGCAACTGGGGCTCAATCTCTCTGGAACCTTCTGATGAAGCTTGGGGGCTGTGTCTCAGACTTGTGTCACGAGGAGGGGTCATTTGTTCACCAAAACTGCCCTCCTTTGGAAGAGAGTGAATTACCCTGTGATTTCGTTCGCTATCCTTTTTGGTCAGAGAGTTCTGTTGGCCAAGGCAGAAAATTGGAGCCCCTCTTGGGACCTGAAGGGCTGACCCAGGTCCTGTCCACTTTACCTGCAGCTGACCCTGGAGGTGGGCTCAGCACATGTAGCTGAGGCACAAAAATTGTCTGCTCGGTCTGTACTTCTCACTCAGAATACCTGTAGTCCTTTGGGGATGAGGGAGTGTCAGAAGTAATTAAAGAGACCTGGAGAACATGGGTTACCTTCCTAAAACACTACTTTATCCCCCAAAGTTTTGAAGGGTAAAAAGTCCTTCATATTACTTATATATAAAACCAATATAGATAAAGAATAGACTAAAATGTTAACTATGCAATTTTTTAAAGATAAAAACCAAGACTTCAGAAAAAAAATGCTGCTTCAAACTGGACTCAAAGATGCTCCTGTCTCATGTAAACTCCCTGAGATGGTTAGTCAGCCTGGAAAAACAATGGTACCCAGTTATTCAATTAGACGCAAATCTAGGTGTTACTGTGAAGATCTTTGGTAGATGTTGTTAATACAGTAACTTTCTTCTTATCCATAATTGTTTTCCATGGTTTTAGCTACCTGTGGTCAGTTGAGTTCTGAAATTATTAAGTGGAAAATTCCAGAACTAAACAATTCGTAAGTTTTCAATCAAGCACTATTCCGAATAGCATGATAAAATCTTGTGCCACCTCACTCTGTTCTGTCCTGGACATGCATCACACCTTTGTCTAGCTTATTGATGCTGTGTATGCTACCTGCCACCTGAAAATTGAAAGAGAGAGGGAGAGAGAGAGAGAGAGAGAGAGAGAGAGAGAGAGAGAGAGAGAGCTCACAAGCGCGAGAGCGAATGTGCACTTGTGAGTACAAATGAGAGCGTTCATATAATTATTATTATAGTATGTTATAATCGTTCTATTTTATTATTAGTTGTTATTGCTCCTCTCTTATGGTGTCTAATTTATAAAGAAAATTTTTATTATGATTATGTATTTATAGGGAAAAAAAGAGTATATAGGGTTCAGTACTACCTGCAGTTTCACATATGCACTGGAGGTCTTACAACAAACATATTTTCCTGAAGGTTGGATTGAGGTTATTGTATCTACAATCAGTTGACTTTAAGTAAAAGAGATTATCCTCTATAATTGGTGGGCTCCATCTAATCATCTGAAGGATCTAAAAGTCAAAACAGGTTTCATGAGAAAGAAGAAATGCTGTCTTGAGATCACAATAGCAGTTCCTGTCTGAGAGTTGCAACCTGCTGGCTTGCCCTATAAAGCTCAGACTTATCAAGCCCCGCAACCATGTAAACCAATTTGTTGAAATAAATTGCTCTCTCTGTGTATTTATATCTGTGTGCTACAATTGGTATATATGTCTGTATACATGTGATATATATATATATATATATATATATATATATACACTCATATGTGTATACTTGTATAAATGAGTGTGTATGTGTAATCTTTATATATTGGTTCTGTCTTTGATAGGATGTTGGCTGATATATTTCCCTTGTATTACTAGGAGCTGTTGAGTTGAAATGTTTTGAGAAGGTTAAGGAATGCTTTTCTTTTTTTTTTTTCCCTCAAAACATTGCCAAGCAGGGAGGTGCAGAGTATCTCTAGCATTGGTCTGCCCTGTACCCTTTTTCTAGCAATAGTTTCCCTTGGTCTTATGGGGGATTTTTGGCTTTATATTTTAAATGGAACCAAATGTCTTTCCACCCCTAGGGATGGCACTTGACCCATCCTAGCCAATTAGAACAAGTAATGCATTTTGTTGTCCACAGTGATTGGTTTAGGGATGGGCATGTGACTTGAGCTGGGACAGTTGAGATTCTCCCTGAGACTTTCAATCAGCTCTCAAGGAAAGCAGCAGTTTATTATGGAATTTGCTAGCAGAAAGGATACTGTAAGGCTAGGGCCATGGATGGGGCCATCGCTCTTTGTTACAGAGCATGCTTCAAAATAAAATCAACAAAGACAAAAGAAGGCAGGTTTCCAATGACATCATTTCAACCCCCAGATTTAGCTGTGCCCTGAATTGATCAGTTATATGTCCCAGGAAATTTTTTTTTGGTTTACCTGTTTAAGATGTTTGATGTGTGCTGACACTTGCAGATGAGTTTTGACTAACAGAAAGATTGAGCCAATGAAGAGGTGGAAAAAGGTTATGATTATGGATAGCGCCAGAAGCAAGACAAAAACTGTTGAGACAGGAGATATTAGGGCACTTTAGCATGAAACTCAGGGCATAGAAATAATTCCTTCATAGGGTGGTGTTTTGCCCTTGATTACAGTGTTCAAGTCCCAAGACAACAGCTAAAGTCAGCTTATTAGACTTAAGTTGTAACTTAAAGAAGGCATGTTGGAAATTTCGCTAAAATATAAAAAGACATTAAAATAATTTTTACATGTACATAATTTAATTAAATAATGTGAGATTTTTAGGTGCAAACAATATGATAAATTCTGTTATTAAAAATATAGGTTAAGCAACCCTAATTAGAAAAATGCAAAACCCAAAATGCTCCAAAGTCTACTTTGCTTCAAAATCTGAAAATTTTGAGCACAGACACGATGCCACAAGCAGAAAATTCTACACCTGTCCTCATGAGATGGATGCAGTCAAAATGTAGGTACTCTAGACATATTGCAAAAAATTACTTTTTATATATTTGTTTAGGGTGTATATGAAACAATAAATGAATTTTATGGGGTTCCAGTCCCAGGATATCTCATTGTGTATAATGTGAAAATTTCAAAATCCAAACCACTCCTAACCAAAGCATTTCAGAAAAAGGATACTCAGTCTGTACTGACAAATGTGACATTGAATCTCAGTCAGGTTGGCCATCCTCATTTTAGATACTAGGTGGCCACAGTGGCCATTTCTTTAGTACTTAGATTTGAATTGGCAAAAAGTTATGCTTTTATTGAAGAGTGAGAGAAGGTACTGTGAACTAGCATGGCAGAGAGATGAGTGTATTAGCAGGTACTGCATGGCACCTTATGAGTAGTCTTTTAGAGGTGGGCACAGGCAGTTGAAAGCAAGGAGCAGGGATATTTTGGTCAGAATGAGAGCTCCAAAATGATACCTGAAAGATAATGCTTGAACTGGTTGATGCTGGAGAAGGAGGAAGAGTTGTCTGGGTGATGAGGGATGGTGAGGGCATATCAGCCATCATGAATGCAGAGGCATAGGAAATACCAAGCTGCTCGGTATGGTGGAAATAAAATGTACATGTGGAAGAGGCAGGAGATGATGGTGGGAATGTGGGCAGAAGTCAGCCACTAGAAACTTTGTGTATCAAGCTTCAGGATTTGAACTCTGAGCTGAACTTATGGGGTATTACTGGAGGATTTTAAAACAGAATAGTGACCATTTATTTAAATCTCCCAAGATCCATTTTTTTTTAAAAAGCACAGCCACACTTGAGCTTAGTCATAATTGAATGGCAAATAAGGAAATGAGCAATTACTCTGATCTATAGGGTGTTATAGGGAAAGCCTCAACTGTCTATGAGGCTCTGATCAACAGGGCTTCCAAGAAGTGACTGGGTCATTGTTCTCATGGGGCTTAACCAAGCCCTGGAGCGGAAAGACAGCAGCACTTTGAGAGAAGGAGGCTTTGTACCAGAGGGCAGTTACTGATTCAAATTCATGTATGTTGAGTCTCAGCTGGGGCTGGATCTGAAATAAATTTAAAAAATACAGTCCTTTGGAATGAAAGCAAAAATAAGAGTGGGAAAGAAAGGCGAAATACAGAAAAGAATTAGCCTTACTTTAGTGAGAAATACCCAGCAGGGTATTCTTTTAAGTAGCATGTATTCTGTTCTATTCCATTAATTTTAAAAGGAGGACCACTGGAAATAACTTATCTGAGTAACCCAAAAGATTCAGATCAGCTAGTCAACTAATGGGACCCGGGTCACCTTTTACATGAATGATGCATGAAGTAGATGATAGATACAAAGAGCTTTGCTAAGTCTGCTGATGGTTAGTGTCTAAGAAATCGAGGGGTTTCAAGTAAAATTGATAAGGATGCTTCCAATATAGTGATTTCCTGCATTTTAGGAGATTAACTAGTGTATGCTTTTGCTAGCAGATTATTTTTTTTTGCTTTGATAAAGATAAAGAATTAAAGAAAATAAAAGTTAGTATGTATACATGGTAGAAAGATGTGGATTTATAGAATTGCACTATTTTACTGTTTCTGAATGACCCTTTTTTAATGGAAAAGAGACCTGTGATCTCATTTGCATTTCAAATATTCCTGGAGTGGAATGGTGAAGATCAATGAATTGATTGTCAGAGAAACAGCATGAGTGACAAATTTCTTAGCAAAGAAGAAAGAATACAAAGGAGGTGGATAGTGTGGTCTTCCTTATTCACGAGTAATGGAACAAAAAGGTCTCAGTTCTATTCTTGGTTTCATTTTTCTAAAATTCAAATGATCAGTGAGGATAAGAAGAAAAACGCTGACATGAAAGTGTGGCTAAATGTTTTCTCAGTGCATTATTATGTGGCATTTAAATGTGGCCCTATATATATTTTTATAGTGGGCTCCATTTCCTTTTGTCTGAAGATATTTCGAGAGGCAATGCTATATAATAGAAAATGTATGCTATATGGAAACAGAAAGCCATTCTTCCAGGAACCCCAAGGCCAGAGGATGGATGGATGGGCTTCTTTTCACAATTATTAATAGTGGAAACATTTATTGTATTTAGAGGATGTCCGTTTAGTCTTACGTCTCTAGAAAAAATAATTACTTCAGCATAATTGTCCCAAATATAAATACTCTAGAAGCATTAATATTTAGCAATCATCAATTGGGCTAGGATGTCCTCGGTAACATAATATTTGGGATACCAGTTGTCTATTTTTGTGGAGCTGCAGGGAGGTTACTTCAGCTTCTTTTTATGGTCCTTCTCCAATTCAAGGTGAAGCTCTATACTGTACACCTTTCCTTCAATTCATTACCTCTTATTGATCACTTCATATGGATAGAGAGAGCCTGAGGAGAGGATCTACCCTGATTCATGGGCAGGGTAAGTGGTTTGGCAGGTTGGATGGGGATGGCAAGAACAAGAACGGGAGATTGTTGACTTGGAGGTTTGGGGACAAGGTATATGATCACAAATCACAGAATGAGCTCAGAGTTAGAGAGTTTGTATACTCCATGTGGGTGTTCACTGTAGTAGGCTGAATTGCAACCCCTCTCCCAAGATATGTCTAAATCAGAACCCCTGGTATCTAGGAATGTGAACTTATTTGGAATTAGGGTTATTTTCAGATGAAATGAAAGATTTTGAGGTGAAATCATTCCCAGTATAGAGCAAATCCAATGACTGGGTTCCTTCTACGAGTAAAGAGAAGAAGACTTGCGACACCCTGGGGAGAAGACCACATGAAGACAGGCAGAAATTGGAGTTATATGTTTTAAGTCAAGCATCACCTGGAACTACTAAAAGCTGCAAGAGTCAAGGAAGGGTCAAGGAAGATACTGCCCTAGAATTTGTGGAGAGAGCTTTGTCCTGTGAACACATTGATTTCAGACTTTGCCGCAGTCTGGCTGGGCACAAAATCACGAGCCACTCACAGCTTTGTAGATTCAAACAGCAATTCTTTATTCCCGAACTCACACCGGCCCTCTACAAAGGCGTTCTGGGGAAATTCACATTCTGGGCAAAATCCAGGTACTCCACCAGGCTCTAATCAGCAGGATACACCCTATTCCCGGCAGGGTACACCTTAAACCTGGAACCGCCCTAAACCCAAGGAGCGGGATACTCCCTAAAACCTGATCGCCCTAAACCCGGATCTGCCCTGGTCCTTGAGCAAGGTCACCTTACTCAAGCATACATGTAATGTCATTGCAAATGTCCAAGATAAGTCCATTTCTACGAGTCCTTCCTCTAAGCAACATGGGGTACACTGGCAAGAAAATTGTCATACCTACTTGGCTAATGGCTCTCAGCAAGACTTCTCTAGAGAAATTCTCCATAGTCTCCAGCATGATGGGAGAATACAATTCTGTTGTTTTAAAGCCACCAAGTTTGTGGTACTTTGCTATAGCACTCTAGAAAACTAATATACTCTTGAAAACAATCCCACTCTGGAGACTCCCATTACTACCTCATGTGAACATGTGAAGAGACAAAAAGGGGGGCTATGGTATTATTATTTGGATTTAGAATGTCCCCTAAGGTTCATGTGTTGAAACCTTGGTTCCCAGTGTAGCAGTGTTTAGAGGTGAGGCTTTTGGGAAGTGAGGGTGCTAATCTCATTAACAAATTAATCTACTGATGAGTTCATGACTGAATGGGCTTGTAGGAGGTGGGCCAAGTGGAGGAAGTAAGTCACTGAGAGTATGCCTTTGAAGAGTATATTTTTGTCTCAGATCCCTCCCCCCCAGCACTTTCCAGCCACCACGAGGTGAGCAACTTTGTTCCACCTCTCCATTCTACCATGATGTGTCATTCACTAAAGGTCCAGAAATAATGGAGTCAGCTGACAATGTACCAAAACCTCTGAAACCTGAGCCAAAATAAATCTTTTCTCCCTTTATGTTTTATTTCTCAGGTATTTTGTCACAGTGGTGAAAATATGACTAACACATTGGATTGACTGATCCTGATTCTGAAAGGGAAATAGGATCCTTGCTCTAAATTGAGATGGAGGAGGATGGATGGTCAATGGTAAGAGCTGAAGGGAGATTCATTTATTCTTAGGACTACCAACAACTCAAATCTCTCAGGAGTAAAATTCTGGGTCACCAATTGAGGTTCTGGCTGAAGGCAATGGGACCTTAGAATGGGTTAGGGGACCTATTGACTAGAGTATTTTTGGTTGGATTAAACATACTTTCAAACTTCAATTTTATTTTTCTTTTCTTTTTCCTTTTCCATTATTTTCATAGTATGAATTGGTGGGGTTAACTTAACACATTGGTTTAGCAGCTTCAGAATATCAGAAGAAAATTTTGATGGAACCAGTATAAGAATGAACACTCAGAGCTCTTGCATGTGGAGCTCAGTGTGGGACCTGAAGAGATCTTGGGTCTTTGGGTGCCCTCCTCCATTTTGGGGATGAGATAAACACTTTATTGATTATAGAGCAACAGTTACATTGCATTAAGCAGCACAAGGTTCAAAAAGAATATTCATGGGAAGAAGGATGTACATTGATGTTGAACAGTGGACATTTGCAAACCACATCAAAAGTGGTTTGCAGTGGATATTTTGTCAAAATGTTGACACCTAGCATTTGAAGTCTCTGTATATGTGGGGGTTCACCAGCTTATGAATTGTGCAGGAGGGAAAACCTGTTTCCTAAGCACATGACCTGGGCTCCACCAATCAGATTCATCCACACAGAGCTAGAAGTGTGGAGAAACAGAAGCCATGAGTACATCTTACCCCAGCAGCCAGCCCCCCACCAGTTCTGAGAGGCCATATGGCAAGGTCCAAGTGTTGGTGGCTTTGGAGATGTAAGTGGTAGTATTTGTGTTCAGCAATGTCTTCACAGGGCCAGTTCTGCTTCCTGAGGTCTTGGCTGAGCCATAGTGTAGTTGTCTGGTTCCTTCTGGGTATCCTGTGAACCACCCAAAATCTTATGAATCTTTTTCCCTTTCTGTAAGCGAAAGTTGGTCTCTTTGCCTGTAGAAGTCTAATTGATATAATACTCTAATTAGGATTTTTATTATCTTTCAAAATGCATATTTTTATTTGATACCAAAGAAAATATATTTGTAAGTTAAATAATTTAATACTCATCCAAGGCAAGACTAGAGCTTTACCCCACCTGTACCTCTTCTCTAGCCCAGGGGAGAAACATTCCTGAATTTTGTGTTCACTGCTTCCTTGCTTTTTTAAAGAGTAGTTTTGTGACAGATCCAGGTTTGTCTAAATAATATAATCCATAGTTTTGAACTTTATTCAAATAGTACCAATTTTGTCTATTGTCTGTTGGAACTGCCAATTTCATAAATGTAAAAATAGCTCATATGTAAGAAGAAAATGAAATAAATCTACTTTGACTTTAAGATATTTATCATATATTGAGCCAGAGAATTTTATCTATTACAAACTGCCTACTAGAATTTTATCTATTACTAATTTTCCACTACAAATTTTATCTACTACAATTTTTTTTAAAAGATTTATGTTTTAGTTGTAGTTGGACACACAATACCTTTATTTTATTTATTTATTTTTATGTGGTGCTGAGGATCAAACCCAGGGCCTCGCATGTGCCAGGCAAGCGCTCTACCGCTGAGCCACAACCCCAGCCGCCTCCCCCCATTTTTAAAAATTAGAATATTTGACAGACCTGGAGAACTGCATAATTCCAGGAGTCTGTCATGTTTCTATGGACATCAGGTGAAGGAAAGGGAGATGGAAATACTGGGTCACCCTAGGTGTTCTAAAAGGACTGTGAGTGGTGGTTAAAGATGACACTTGTCAAGGAGGGCTTGGCACCTGGCAGTGTATCATCAGGGGTTAATGAGACTATATATATATATATATATATATATATAATGTTTTCTCTGTGTTGGGCAGTGTTGTGAAAGTAATATGTGTGTATGTGCATGTATGAATACATGTGCAAATGTGTGTGTGGAGATTTAGAGAACGAGAGGCTATGGAGAAGTTACAACTTATATAATACCTGGAAAGGGTCATTTAAAAAGTGTTTTTGTGAGCCACACACTTAATTTTCTCTAATAATCTCTTTTCCTTTCTGGAGGGGGTTCTGGGGATTGAACCCAGGGGGACTCTACTGTTGAGCTACATCCCCAGACCTTTTATTTTTATTTTTGAGACAGGGTATGGAATTTACAATCCTCCTGCCTCAGTCTCCCAAGTCTCTGAGATTACATGTGTATGCCTCAATGCCTAGCATCCTCTGATGCTCTTCTAAAGAAGAAAAAAGGGAACTCTGGGTGTTCTTTGATTTTTTTGAAAAATGGACTTTATGTTTTAGAACAGTTTTAGACTTAAAGAATAATTGAGAAGATGTTCAGAGCATACCCACACTCCTGTATCCTAAATAATATAATATGATTATAATATAATATAATCCATATATTATATATAAAGGGGAAAGTACCCACTTTCCCCTTTGCTAATATCTTAGATTAACATGGGACATTTCTTACAATTAATGAACCGATATGGACCCATTATTATTAACTCAAGTATGCAATTTATTCTAATTTCCTTTGTTTTAGTTAGATAGTGCCTTCTTTTCTATTCTAGCATCCCAGTTAGGATACCCTATGACATGTGGACCTCATGACACCTCAGCCTTCTCTGGGCTGTGGCAGTTTCTCAGGTTTTGCTTTTGAGGACTTTGACAGTTTTGAGGAGGACTGGTCAGGTATTTTGTAGGGTATGCCCCTATTGGAGTTTGATGCTTTTCTTGCAATTTATCTGAGATTATGGGTTTGGGAGAGGAATACCATAGGAAGTGCTATTTTTGTCACATAATATCAAGGAGTTGCCTTTTAAAGTTATTTGGTTTTTAGATCCTTTTTTCATTTAACAAAGCTCTTTGCAACAACTGAGCCACAGGTTTTATTCTAGCCACAATGAAGATAAAAGAAATACTTGCTTATTTTTTTTAAAAAATAAGCATTTTAGAAATGTTATATTTTGCTGTCAATGAAGACTGTCACAGCGTGGAAACTACTCTTGAGTCTCTGCCTGCTTTTCCTGGCCCAGACTCACTTTTCCTTGGCTCTGCTAGAGTTTGGAAAGTGCTTTTGTATATGTAAAGTTTTAATTCCCATAATAAATTTGCAATGTAGATAAGCTGTGTATTATTATCCTGGTTTTATAAGAAATGGGGAATCAAGAAGTTTAAGTAACTTGCCCAAGATGAAGAGGCTACAACTCCAGATAAGGCCTGCTGGGTGCAAGTTATTACCTCAATGCATGAGTTTGCTAGGCTGTCATGACAAAGTACCATAAACAGAATGGCTTAAACCAAAGGAAATTATTATCTGTCAGGTCTAGAGGCCAGGAGTCCAAGACCAAGGTGTCACAGGGCCATGCTGTCTCTGAGGGCATTAGAGAAGACTCTGTTGCAGACCATTGTCCTAACTTCTGGTGGTTCCCTGGCTTGTGTTTGTATCCACTTTCATACAGCATTCTCTCACTTCCCACGTCTCTCTGGTGTTCCTGATTTTAACTGATTAGCCACATCACCTCTCAGAATGCCCCTGATTTCTCTGCTCCGTGCCTCACTGTTGGGTTTCTATCAGAGGTCCAGCACAGAGTTTCAGGAATCCCTAATTTCAGGATCTCAAGCCCATATCCCCTCTGCACCCCATGTTCTGCATAGTTGCAGGTGTTCCAAACAGCCCTGTGACTGACTTCCTTTTGAAATGCCAGAGCCATTAACTACAGTAAATTTGTTCTACCGGAGAAGGGTGGGCTGCAGTCAGCAGGAGTAAAAGCCATGCCACTTATTGGTCTAAAAAGGTGTTTAGCAGCTACAAATAACCCCCTGGATTAATGGAATCAACAGCCTTTAGGTCTCCAGATGCAAAGGGGCCATTTATTCGACATCCATTCATTTATTCAACAAGCCGTGGTGCTGGCTGGGGTTGAGCTAATTCTGAATTGAGGCCGCTGTCCTTCCTCTTCAGACTTCCTTCAATAATTATTCTGTTATTGACACATCACTGACCCAGGCATGACTAATGGTTTAGTGTTACTGAGAGATGCAGCTAAAGGTTACCTGGGAGGGGACATAGGGGAGCTGAGCTGACATTTCCTCTGTGCAATGGTGGAGCGAATGGAGATTTCAAGGGGGCAGACCCCACTCGGTCTCTGCAGTAGACACAAGTGCCATTGCAATGCTGTGTAATCAAATTTCCTCCTCTTCAAAAATCTTTGTTCTGCTTATTAATTAAGTGAAATGACACAACAGGGTGAGCGGCGGAGGTCTGGGCACACCTAGGAGCATTGTTAGAATGGCAGCGCAGGCTGCCTTACAGTCAGCGTGCACAGTGGCAGGTTACTTATTGGGTAATAAGACAGACCCAGGAGTGTCTTTGTGAGAGTTGAAAGAGGAATTTTCTGATAAAAAAAAGAAAAAAGTGTTTGTAATGAAATTTAGAAAATGGGGTCAGAGTATAATTTATGGAGTAAATCTTGCCCTCCAGCATCTGTAAAGATAGAAAGAAGATAGGAAGGGGAAAGAATTCAAAGCTTGGGGCTGGGGATGTGGCTCAAGCGGTAGCTCGCTCGCCTGGCATGCGTGCGGCCCGGGTTCGATCCTCAGCACCACATACCAACAAAGATGTTGTGTCCACCGAGAACTAAAAAATAAACATTAAAAATTCTCTCTCTCTCTCTCTCTCTCTCTCTCTCTCTCTCTCCTCTTTCACTCTCTCTTTAAAAAAAAAAAAAAAGAATTCAAAGCTCCAGGATATTTCTCATTAGCCACATCTCTCCATTTCTGTCCATCTTGAACCCATGTCAGTGGATTGTCTGTATTTCTATGCAAGGTTTACTATTATTTCCTCAGGATGCCTTTTCTTTCTTAAATACAGGAGGGCTTGCCTATGAAAGGTTTGGGCTCCTTGATTTTCATAATTGTTAGTTTTCCTTTATGCAAAACGGGCAGCTTAGTTCTTGAGATACTATTGCTTCACAAAAAAACTGAAGAAAGGCAAGGGGTGTAGAACTCTCCCTGAGATGGACATGGAGATGTGGTGCTTAGATTCTTGCAGTGCCTTGAGTGTGGTTTGTCCACTCTGAAACTCACGTTGAAATTTGATTGCCATGGTGGTGGGGTTGGGAGATGGGGCCTTTAAGAAGTAATTAAATTGATAAAAAGGATTCATGTCTTTCTTGTGGGAGTAGAGAGTAGGTTGTGATAAAGAGAACTCACCCCTCAGGTTTTGTCTCTTCTACATACCTGCTTGCCCTCTGTTGTTCTGCCATGTTAGGACATCTGGCCCTTGGCAGATGGGGCTGTCTGATCTTGAACTTTCAGCCTGCAGAATTATGGGTCAAGTTAACTTCTTTATGCATTATCCAGCCTCTAGAATTCTGTTCTAGCAGTGGAGAATGGAATAAGACAATCTTCCATCAGGTCTGGCTCTTCCAGCCATAGAGCTGCCACCGACAGATGGCCCTCAGCTGTGAGTCCCTACTAGGGTTGTCTCAGCCTCCAATAAGACCCTACTTTCTCTCAACCTTTATGAGCTACCCTGTGCATTATCCCTCTTTGTTTTCTTCCTGGGAAAGCTGCAACCATGGACTGTCTGTTGAAGGGATAGACAGACCTTGCCCTCTCACCTCTGTTGGGACAGCACTGAGAAGTCAGCCTATCTTCAGAACTCCCCAGAGGGTCAGCTGAAGTGTTGACTGAAAATTGCGTTGTGTTTCAACTCCTCCCTTTGCCCAGTTTTGCGTCTTTTCCTAAGCTTCCCAGTGTCGAATCCCAAGAGCATTTCATAATAATGTCCTACACACTAATCTCTGTCTCTGTGTTGTTTTCCTGGAGAGCCCCAAACTACAACATTCACAAAATATGTAGATATCATGTACTATGCCCCCGATATAGAAGAGCTTTGGGCACTGATTAGAAAGGGTGACAAAGATAGCGTGGGACTCATTGACTGATGAGAGAACTCTTATGAGTGACTAGAACCTTTTTTTTGTGGAATTTGCAAGCTGGAACACAGCAGTCTGCCAGCAGTCACACCCCACCTCCTCTGCTTTAATCTGGGATCTAATAGCCACAGTTCTGTTGGAGCAAAACTCTTTTTGATTCTCTTTTTCTTAAGGCTGGAACATGCTGGGCCTGATTTACTGGAAACACGGCTATATTATGCAGCAGATGTTAATGAATGGGCACATGAGGTTAATAGTACTTTCTGATTGGCTAGTACATTTTGAAGAGAACATTGAAGCTATTAAAATGTGCAATTGGGAAACACAGCCCACAATGCCATCTACATATTTTTTGTGACCCTTGTTTAAAGGGTTTCATTCAATTCTCTAATAAGCGAGGGGAACCATTCCAACAGTGCCTTCTATTTATTTTCTTCCTTTTTTTTTTTCCTTTTCCAGGGCAGAGGAAATAATGCAGACCTGCTCTGCATCCTAGATCTGTTTATTTGCTTCTGCCACTTGCTTGGCTGTAGTGTTAAGGGAAGAGAATGTGGGAGAAGAAAAGTTATGCTCCTTAGAGGCTTTTCTAATTAACTGTTTGAAAGAGACTTTTAAAAAATGCCTAAGTGTGAGGTTATTTGTATGCCTAATTTCGTTTTTATGTTACACTTACTTTTAAGTGTAATTTATCAAGGCTTAACACTTGTATTCTTTCAGGGGCATTACAAAGAGCATTGCACATTTATTACAGCCCTTTAAATGGCTATGTTTTATTTCCATATGCTTTTAAACGGTTATTGAGTGGATTTGGTGCTCTTCCTGTAGTTAAAGTGCATTTTTTTCTTGTACATAAATGGTAAATAATTGATACCTGCCATATGCTTCTCTCTCCCTTTCTGAACCCCCCTTTCCCTTTCCCCTCTTCACTCTCCTCTCTTCTCTCTTCTTATTGGTTATTCCCTTATCTTCTTCTCCATCCTTTCCTCTCCTCTCTCTGCAGGTTTCCACTGCTTTTAGCACCATTTCTATTGCCTCTCAATGTGCTCATTTGAGAGGGGATTTTATTAGGGTTCCTGAGACCATTGCATTACCCAGTGGGGGTGAAGGGAGGGAGAGACGGGAGCCCAGCCTTTTATTAGGTGATGCCTGTATCAAGGATTTTAAGTCAGAATGGTTTCAGAGAACATTTAAATTTTTTTTTCAAATTGCTGAATTGATATTATATTTGTTTGTTGCCCCTGCTTCTCTGATTAACCAGAGACAACCTCTAGAAGTCTAAAGTAAAGGAAGATGTGGTCAAATGTCTGAAGCCATTCTTAGCAGGCAAAGCTTCCTAAACTGAACAGTTTTAAAGAATTTCTCATTAGGAAAAAGAGAGGATAAATAGTGTGAAAAGAAATTTAAAGAACGTTCTGTCTTTGATAAACTTGTTTTTAGGAAATTCCTACTATATCAAGGATGCCAAACCATAAACATTTTAGACTGGTTTGCTTTTAAATTCCAAGAAGGCAAAAATCAAAAGCCATTTAAAGATGTTACAACCCCAAAACACTAGAATTATTTTCCTTTTTGAGATAAAAAGGAGATGGAAATTAAAATGGAAATGCCAAGGACCCAGAATAACCAAAAGTATTTTGAAAAGGAAGAACAAAGTTGGAGGACTCTCACTCCCAATTCAATGCTTCCTACAAAGCAGTAATAATCTAGACCATGTGGTACTGGACAAGGATAGATATATTGCTCATAGAAATAGAAATGGAAGTCCAGAATAGACCTATGTATGTAAGGTCAATTGATTTTAAACAAAGTTACTAATATAATTAAAGTGGAGAAAGAATAATCTTTTCAATAACTGGTGCTGGAACAACTGGATAGCCACCTACAAAAGAATGAAGTTGGATCCCTACCTCGCACCATACACAAAAATCAACTCAAAATGGATTGAAGACCCAAATCTAAGAGCTAAGAATACATAACAGAAGTAACTCATTGTGACCTTGAATTTGGCAATGAATTCTTAGATATGACACCAAAAGTACAAACAAAGAGAAAAACAAATTGGATTTCTCTAACATTAAAAACTTTAGTTCTTCAAAGGACATAAGAAAGTGAAAACATTAACAGAACTGGAGAAAAAAATTTCCAAATCATTTCTAAGGGATTTATACTTAGGATATTTAAAGAACTCTTATAGCTCAATGATAGTCAGATTTTCTCTCTCCAAAAGAGACAAAAGGCCAACAAGTACAAAAAAAAAAAAATGCTAGAGATCATTAGCTACTGGAGCAATGCAAATCAAAACCAAAATGAGATAACACTTTGGATCCACAATAATAAAATGATAGACAATAAAATGTGTTGGCAAAGATATGGGAAAATTGGACTCCTCCTACACTGCTGGTGGGAATGTAAAATGGCATAGCCATTTGGAAAACAGTCTGTTCCTTAAATGACTAAACATAGAATTCCAAACAATCCAGCAATTCCACCCCAAGATACATACTCAAGAGATAGGAAAACATATCTGCACAAAAATTTGTATATAAAATGTTCATATCAGCTTTATTTATAATACAACAAGGTGTAAACAAACCAAATGTTTATCAACTCATGGATGGATAAAGGAATGAATGACCTAAAAAGGAATGAATGGATGAACTTTGAGAGCATTAAACTAAGTAAAAGAACTCAGTCTTAAATGTCCACGTATTGTATGATTCTATTTATGTGATATATCCAGAATAGGCAGAATGTATACATAGGAAGTAAATTAGTAATGCTAAGAAACACTGAGGAGCCTGGAGAGGGATAGGTAGGGATATACAGTTTCTTTCTGGGATGACAAAATGTCCTAAAATTGCTTATTGTGTTGACTACACAACTCTATGAATATACTAAAAGCCATTGAGTAGCATACTTTAAATGGCTAAATTGTGTGATATGTGAATTGTGTCTCAGTAAAACCATCACCCTCCAAAATAATCCCAATAATATCCTTCCCCCAATCAAACTTTGATTTCTTCAAATAATACCTTCCAAAGCTCAAGACACTGGGCACAAGTAAGCAATTATTCCTGCTTTCCAGGTGAAAAACCGAGACTCTGACTTTCCCAGAGTTATACAAATAATTGCCAGTAGTGGCGGGAAGCCTAGATTTCTACCTCAGCTTCTTTTTGCAGGGTTCTTCTTGGCATTTCTTTCAGAAAGGTTTTTTAGAGGCAGCAGAAATATGAAAGAAAGCTGTCTTTGGGTTTCTTTTTTTTTTCTTCTGTTTTTGCAGTACAGGGAATTGAACCCAGGAGTGCTCTACCTCTGGGTCACATCCCAGCTCTTTTTATTTTTTTTTATTTTAATACAGGGTTTCTAAGTTTCCCAGGCTGACCTCGAACTTGCAATCCTCCTGCCTCAGTTCCCTGAGTAGCTGGGATTACATGTATGAGCCATGGTGCCAGGCTCATTTAAAAAATATCATTGTTGTGCTGGGGTTGTGGCTCAGTGGTAGAACACTTGCTTAACATGTGTGAGGCACTGGGTTCAATTTTCAGCACCACATAAAAATAAATAAAATAAAGGTCATTGACAAGTAAGTGTTTTAAAAAATATATTGTTATAATCTTGCCTAAGCCAATTGTTAATGCACAAGGCTTGAGTCCTCTTTTAGGAGATTAACAGGAGAAGTTTGTGGTGAGTGAGGGGTTGATATTTCTTCATCACCTTCCTACCAGGTCATCATGAAAGCAGATCTTGGGCCAAATTCCTCTCTGTATGTGAGTATTCACTGAAGAGTCATGTAAGAAGACACAAGACTGCTCAATCTGCTCTGTGCAAATGATGGCATCCCAGGTCTCTGCCCTTTGGATTGCGTCCATCCCAACTTGCATAAAATCTCCCCTTGAGGCAGGTGTGGAGATCCTTCACCGACTGGATTCTATTCTTCTACAATCCAGGCAATTGGAAATATTCCTGGCTGAGTGTTGGACTTGGGAGCATTTAGAGGTCAAGCTCAGGGCATCGTCTCAAAAGAGATGGACTATAGGTCTTGCTGGATTCTGAAAATCTTGTTTGAGCAGGGGTCCAGGGTCTCTTCAATATTTTATCTACCTAATATCACCAACACATTGACTTTCACCATTCAATCCCATTTATAACCTTTTATAAATGTATTTATAACCCTTTGCCATTAAAGCCCATTTATAATCTCAGATCCACTGCTGTAAAATGATACATCTGAGGAGGGGTATAAGTCTGTGGAAAAACTCTGTGATATGCCAATTAAAAAGCATGAATTTGTTTAAGTAGTCACTTTTGGTATTTTTGAAATTCACTATGCTAATAAGCAAAACCTTTAGAGCTGATTGAGATATAGAAAACAGAAGCAATTGTAATAGGTCCTTGTAAGTTTATTTCTTCTTCTTCTTTTTTTTTTTTTTTCTTGATAGAAGGCTTATCGAGTGCCCCAGGACCATGGATTTTCCATGAAGCAGCTGATTACTCCTGAAGTAGAAGCCTCAACTAGAATATGCAGAATATCTCACAGCCTGGGCTGAAATATTTCAAATAGACATATTAATAAATATGCAACAAATCTTCAAGCAATACATTTTACATATTTTAATTACATATTGTGATGCTTGTATCCTCAGGCTTGTAAGCAAATGGTACAATTTTTCAAATCAAATAAAGAGAGAAAATGGGCAGAAGAGAAAGACAGAGAAAGAAAAAATGGAGAGTGGAGAGAAAGCAGAAACCAGAGACAGAAAAAGCAAAGAGGAAACAGAGGTAAAGTGGCAGATGTGAGAATCAGGCCCAAGAGACATGCAGAGGGAACCAGAGATTGACATCCAAGGCAGTCATTTATCTTCAAGTTGCACATTTTTCTAATTACTGTGCAGTCCCTCAAAGACCTTCTTCCCACCAGCCAAGACTAGTAGGTCCTTATCATCAAAACTGTCCCTGGCCAAGCTGTGGGGATCAACAGTTCAATAGAAGCTTCTCCTGAGAGAATAAATCCAATAAACCTTCCTGGGTCTGTCAGGGCCCTGCTGTGTGTTAGGGACAGGATCCTTCCTACACAGGCTAGGAGGGTTGCTGCTGCTCCCTAACTAGGAGCAAATTCCAAAACTTCAAGCAATACATTTTACATGGGGCAAACAGTTGGCTGTGGGCCACGATATGAGGTCCAGGCAAGTCTCTCCTTATCTTACTATTTCTTGTCATTGCCTGGCTTTGCTTTGCTTGGTGGAGTTATTTGATATTAGGCAAATTACTAAACCTTCCTGGACCTTGGATTCTACCTTTATTTAAAATGAGGTGGATTAGAGCACTAGTCCCCCACATACAAGACTCCTATAAAACCACGCTTTCTTTTCTTTTTAAAACTTTTTTCTCTACCTTTATTTAAAATGAGGTGGATTAGAGCACTAGTCCCCCACATACAAGACTCCTATAAAACCACGCTTTCTTTTCTTTTTAAAACTTTTTTCTTAATTCATTCTCTTTCTTGTTAACAGACATTCCTCCCCCCACCCCATTAAAGTATCTTGTTAAAATGTTGGTTGTTCTGAGAAGAAGTATATTAGCACAGTTTTTCTCAAATACCATCAGGGTGCTGCTAATGGAGGAGGAAACAAAACTTGGACCCCCTGAAATCTGTGCTTGGAGTTATAAGCTCTTGCCTCCAGCTTAAAATGTATTTGCAGTTTTAGGTTTTATAAGTTCCACGAATGGTGCATTTTATTCCAAGATCTTGTTTTACTCTAGTTTGTAATGCTCTAAACATAATTATATTTCCTCTGTTACTCACACTCCAGGAAAAGGTACCATGTTTATCATTGACTTCTTGTCCACCTAGCATATGCCCTATTTTAGTCAGCTATTTTGCTGATGTGACCAAAAGACTTGACAAGAACAATTTGAAGGAAGGAAAAGTTTATTTGGGCCTCAAAGTTTCACAGGTCTCAGTCCATAGATGGCTGACTCCATTGCTCTGGTCCCAAGATGAGACAGAACAACATGGCAGAAGGCCTGGAGCAGGAAAGTAGCTCAGGATATGGCACTAGGAGGCAGAGAGAGAGAAAGAGAGAAGGTGGGGATGCTCCACTCACCAGAGACAAAATATATATCCCAAAGACACACCTCCAGTGACCTACCTCCAGCCATACCCCTACCTGCCTACAGTTACCACCCAGTTAATCCATTCAAGTGGATTAACACACTGACTAGGTAAGGCTCTCATAACTCAGTCATTTCACCTCTGAACATTATGATATTGTCCCACACATGAGCTTTTGGGGGATTCCTCTTATCTAAACCATAACATGGCCTTATACTCTTTAGGGTCCATAATCCCTGCTCCAGCAGGGTGGCCTTACCTTATTATCTTTTATGTCAGCAAATATAGCTGTAAGGGAAATGGGAACCCAAAAATGGCTCTAGGTTTGTCTTGGACCCATTGGGTCTGGTAATCGTACCCACACTATCTGAGTCTCTGGCAAAATATTGCTGATTTCATTTCCAGACCAAGGCAAAAAGATGATAAGAGAAGTGGTTCGAGAGTTATTGTAGGGGTTTTCTGATGTTCTCAGTCTCCTGAGAATTTGACCTTAGATTTGAGATATTCTTGGCTATGTAAAGAAATGCCAAGGGATTCCAGTTTTTTCAAAGAGCATCTTTATTAAACTCAAATCATCTTGGCCTATTGAAGAGGGTCAGACTTGGAAATGACACTTGAACTTGAAGCATGCTTTCCAGTCATATTTATGGTCTTAGGCATTTGAAGTTCTCAAGGACCTCTTGTTCCAAGAAGCAAGTGTTACTTTAAAATGACCATGCCAAATGAGAAGGCATCATCTAGTCTACTGGGGACATTAAATTTGAGATCCGGCTGTCATGAAAAAGTACGATGAGTTTAAACATTTCGCAGAAGAGGGTCTTTTTAGAGTCATCTCTCAACAAGTTGTCTTGTGCTGCACAGATTGTCTCAATCATTACTAACAGATGCATCTGCAGCAAAAGACAATTTTGCAAGCCCAGGCAGAAAAGAACTCGTGTTTTTCTGAAATGTCTCCCCTGGCTCATATTAAAACTAGCCAGGAGAAGAGACATAGCAAAGTTTATTAGGGAGAGTTCCCTGGAGGGGAAAATAATGGGGATAATGAGACAAATATTCCTAAGGCATCGAGGGGCTTCTGAAATAAGCAGACTCTGGACCGCTGAAATAGCTGGTGAAGAAATGGTTTTGTTGTGTATAGTTCTACAAAATGTATTCTGCTAAACCCAATACATTTGAAATTACCTGAAGGGACTCTGATCACTTTTTTTTTTTTTAAGAGAGAATGAGAGAGGAGAGAGAGAGAGAATTTTTAATATTTATTTTTTAGTTCTCGGCGGACACAACATCTTTGTTGGTATGTGGTGCTGAGGATCGAACCCGGGCCGCACACATGCCAGGCAAGCGCGCTACCGCTTGAGCCACATCCCCAGCCCTCTCTGATCACTTTTAAAAGCATCAACACCAGAAGTAGTCGGTTGAGTAATAACCAACATAGCCTTACTGATATAGATAGTAACATAGTGGTAGTGGTTTTGTGTGGGGGATCTGGGGGATAAAATTCACCTGGGTTTTAAGGATGGTCTGATTGAGCACTGTTTGTGTTTGACAAGGATAGGGATTTGGGGGAGGCTGAGAAGAAGAGCTACCATTTTCTCTTCAAGTTTGGTTCTTTTTAAGAACTAAGAAGGAAGACTCGGGGACAGGTTCTTGGGACATCGAGGTGTTTGGAAAATTTGGAAACTGCACCTTTGCATCAATTTGAATTAAGAAGGGTGCAGATGAAGAGTGTGGGGGTGGGGAGCACAGGGAGAGGAGAGAGAGAGACAGAACAGTGTGATGGTGTGCATGTGGACTTCCTGGTCAACAGGGAGACAAATTCTAAAGGTGTTGAGCCCGTACAAACAAATTCTGCCACTGATTCAATCACATGCTTTGTGAAAACAGCTTCTATAGTTCTTATTGTTCAACTGATGAATTCAGATCAGCACCCAGAGTGGAATAAGGAGGCCCCATTAGACCACAACTGCCTGGATTTTGTGAGCTCTATAGATGCCCATTTCTCTGAGGCAAGTGTGTATTTTCTGCCTGATTTTGAGTGAATATAATTGGATACTTTTTCATATCCCTGACATGGAAGTGTAGGCCAAGTTCAATAGAAAGTGGAGATCCACATCCAGCTGGCCTTCAGTGCACTCACCCTTTTCTTCTGCATGATTTTTTCCCTTCTGCTGAGAGCATTTTCTTAAAAGGTTCAACACCCTTTCTTGTCTTTGCCCCCTCCTCCATCAATTTCTGCTTCAGCAAAAGATTTGACATGATTCATTTATATTTCATAGCGAATTTAAGCCAACACATTGCTTCTCCCAGAAGTAATTTCCCCCTTAGCCTCAAATATGTGTGGCAGTTGAACTCATCCTGTGTCTGGCTTTGACTTGGTTCCTGTGTTTGTTGCAGCATGAAAACAACTACAGGGGAATCATTGTAGGTTTTCGTGTGGTGCAGCACGCAACTGTGGCAGCAGAAACAGTTTTCATGCACGGATCATGTTTGGATCAGAAAAAAATTATTATCTGTAATGAGAAAAAACAATGCTTGTATGCAAATCAGGAAAGACCTTCTATACCAAATTGAATTTAAAAACCAAGAAGGAGAAGGAGGAGAAAGAGGAGGAGGAAAGTGGAGAGGTGAAGGAAAATTAAAAGGAGAGGAAAAGAAACAGGGAAACCATCCCCACCCTGTCCTGGGAGCTAAGAACAAAGAACCCAAATGACAATGTAGAGACAAAGGGACTGTGAAGGTCAGAGCTTGCTGGTATAAACAGGTGCCAGGGAACCAGGATGTTCACAGTTCTTTTCTTCTTTTCTATGCTGACAAATTTGTCTGATGGGAAGACTTCAAAAGTGACTCCCAAAACACTTTTCTCATTTTCTTTCATTTTTATTTTTACTCAAAATTTGCTTGCTTATATCACACATACAAACAATAACACACACACACACACACACACACACACACACACTACATTTTAGGACTTTTAAAAAATAGCTTTCCTGTCTTATTTGCTTTTTTTTCCGTTTTTCTTTTTGCCTAGAACTTTCCTTTGCTAATTTATTTATTTGAAGATACTGCAGGTCAAAGTTGAGTTTATTATTACCTTTAAAAATGTATACTAAAAAAATAGAAGAAAGGATATTCCGAGGAGCTAGCTAGGAACTGTGTAAAACCCAGAAGTTGTTCCAATTTCTACTTACAGGATTTAAAAGTTTGCTTTTGAACAGAGATAAAGCTAGGAGGAGAAAAGAAAAAAAAGAACATCATCAAAGCAAAGCAAAAGAAGTCTGAAGGTCCAAAAGTACCATGTTAGCTTAAAAAAAAAAAAACAGATTAAAATAATCCAAAGAACCTCTGAAGACAGCAACTTTGTACACAGGGTGTATTGAAAATGATGTATCAGCTTAAAAAGATTTCTTCTTAAAGAAATATCTCTTTTCATACTTATAATGTCAACCCAATGATATTGTCAATGAGTGAGAATGTGTTGTTTGAGGAAACTTTGTGCCTGACTTACAAGTTTAAAATTAAATATTTATGAAATAATGGCTTGTATGTGCCTCATTTAGCTTAGGGCATGATGGCAACGGGTACTAGCAATGCAAGCTACACTTCTAATCAAGTTATGCAGTGAATGATTTTACTTTTTGCTATGTCCCATCTCATTAAAAAAAATATTTTGGGGGGTACTGAGGATTGAACTCAGAAGCACTCAACCACTGAGCAACATCCCCAGCCCTATTTTGTATTTTATTTAGAGACAGGGTCTCACTGAGTTGCTTAGCACCTTGCTTTTGTTGAGGCTGGCTTTGAACTTGTGACCCTCCTGTCTCAGCCTCCCGAGCTGCTGGGATTACAGGCATGTACCACTGTGCCCAGCTATGTCCCACTTCTTTAAGGAAGAAATAGGGTTTCTTCTAGCAAAATCTGGGTCCCCCAGGCTCCATCTGGCTGCCACCCTCTCAGACTACATTTGTGGTAACCTTTTCTACTGAGCATGAGAGCCCAACGCAGAGAGTTTTAAAGATGTATATCTAAACTGTTACGGAGGGTGTGAAATTAAAAACTGTGAAACAACAATAGCCTTTTAAAAAATTTATTTTGGCCTGTTTCATATATGCCAAGCATATCTGGGGCTTTCTATAAGTTCTTCCTTATCCCTAAACCTTGAAAGCCAACCAACATCTTCAGCCCCACCTCCAATCTGTGGAAGAGAAGGCTTCCTGTTTGGCCTCTGGGTCCATCCCTTCCCTATTGTTGGGCCTCTTTCATGTGTAGGTGAGGCATTTGCTCATGTGCAAGCTGACAGCGGGGTAGGTAGGGTGGGAGATGAGCTGGAGCTCTACAGAGCCCCAGTGTTAGAATCCTGCAGAACAGTGGTGGAGGCATGACTGTGTCACATGACTAACTTCCCAAAGGATCTGATCCACCTGCTGCCCACAGTACCAGGCAGCTTCTGTCTCAGAGTTAAGCCCAACTGCCATATATTTGAGCTTCCTGTCTGGAAAACAAATGGAGAGCATGAAAAATCATACTGTTTTTTTTCCCCCCAGGTTTTGAGTGACTTGTGAATGAATATTCTAACTCACTTCTTCATCCTGGGCTGTGTGCCACTTGTTGGTCACTTGTGAGGAGAACATCAAGGTGGTACCTGGAATGATGGTGGGTGTGAGGCTGAAGTTAGAAGGCCAACCTTATCTTGAACCTTATCTTGATCACTTATCAACTGGGTGACCTTGGGCAGATCACTTAACTTCTCTGAGTCTTAGACATCTCCTCTGCAAAATAAGGATTGATGAAACACATAATACAGGCAAAACATTCATTGGGGTGCCTAGCACTTGGCAAGCATTCTGGAAGTTACTCATAATTGTTTTTCTGATGATCAGTCTTAGAGCCTGTATAAAGTCTTTGGTACTTGGACTACATACTTCTGAATGCAAATGATAAGCTTTATCAATCATGTTGGGAAAATACTGTGGGTGTTTTTGTCAGCGTTTTTTTGCTGCTGTGACCAAAGACCTGACAAGAATGATATCAAAGGAGGAAAAGTTTATTTTGTTACTCACTGTTTCAGAGATCTCAGTCCACAGACAGCTGGCTCTGTTCTTTGGGGCTGGAGCTGAGGCAGAACATCATGGCAGAGGAGTGTGGTAAAGGAAAGTGGTTCAGTACAGAGAAATTAAGCTCAGGTCACAAAATATATACCCCAAAGTCATGTTCCTAGGGACCCACTTCTTCTAGCCATGCCCCACTTACCTATAGTTGCCACTTAGTTAATCCCTATCAGGGGATTAATGCACCGATTGGTCAAGGCTCTCACAACCCAATAGTTTCTCCTCTAAACCTTCTTGCTTTGTCTCACACATGAGCTTTTGGGGGACATCTAATATTTAAACTATAACAGTGGATGGTTTATAATGGTGGGGTTTTATGTTTTCTCCTTATAGATACACAGTTGTAACATTCTTACCTTTTGTTTATTTTTCCTTTCTAATACTACTTAATGTCCTCTTAAGGGATAGGCTATTAGGCAATTTTAGGTATAGATGAAAAATTTAAAATAAATAGAAAACAAATAACTATCCACTATATTTGGTAAAATGTTGTATTCTAATATCATATATTTGATTACACTAAGTTCTTTGTAGAAATTATATATGTATTAGCATCTTTTTGGGGGACACAAATGTGGCACACAATGTGATACTGGGGCCAGGAAAACACTACCTCAACGCACTTTGAACTGAAAGAGATTTGGAAGGTCACAGGAAGGTCACTCTGACTGTAGCCCGCCTTTCTGTGTGAAGCATGCTCATAAAGGAATTGTTTGACCTACCTTGCCTCAAAGTAGATCATGTAACACTCAGTTCAGTAGGGTCCTGCCTCATACCCAGGGGGCAGGAATGCTACATAGGTAGGCCAAGAAGAATCTGAACAAACAGGCCTTGCCGGGTTCCCCCTAAATTTATTGCCATCAAATCACACCCTTTTTGTTCATCCTCGTTTCTCCACAGCTACCCACTTATTTCATCAGAGTTGGCATAAATGCATACAGTTTTGGTCTTTGAATCTGTTTCTGAAGGCTCCTGTGTCATGTAAAATTTTGTTAAATAAATTTGCTATGCTTTCATCTTGCTAACCTGTCTTTTGTCAGAGAAGTATTGACCATGACCCTTATGATGAATGAAGAAGTATTACCTTTTCTGCCCTACAGTGGTAAACAAAGTAACAAATCTGCATTGAGAAGCCATCTACCATGCTGGCTGTATATGTGTAGGCATGCATATACCTCAGGCTGAGAAACTAAAATATTTGCCTGAAATTCCTTTGACAAAAATAAGTTGATTATTCGTTTTTGGTATCATTGTAGATTACCTATTTGCCAGTTCATGAAGTTAGTAAAATGATTTCAGAGGTCTCTCTATATCTAGAAGAGTGGCTGATGAAAATTTGCTATGTTGGCCTCTGAGTACTTAGATTCCATTAATGGTGAGGACTCTTTGTCTTTTGATGAGGAAATTTAAATACAGATTTGTTGTCATGGAAGGAAGAACTTTGATGCCTTGGACGTGGTATTACTTTCTTTGAGATACTGTTTCCTGATAAAGAAGATTTTGTTTTCCACAAAGACCCTCCACATTTGTTACATTTTAATAATTTATTTCATTTCTTGTGTTAAATAGTAGTGAGAACAAAAGTTTTGGGTATCATCATCTATGGGCGACCAACTCCAATGGATTAAGTTTTGAGTGGCAAGACGTGTGGCTTGGGTTCTCGCTCATTGGTAGTAGGGTTTTGTGCCCATTTGGAAAGCAAAAAATGAATTTCTGGAAATTAGCAAAACAGATAAAAGTTTTAAAATTGACAAATGACCAGCTTGTTAATGACAGTCCATGTGACCTCACACCTTGCATTAGAGAATAAAACCTTTATCAAGTGTGTTCATTATTTTGTTGAAACCATCAAACAAACCTCCTTTCAGAAGTTGTAAGCTGGCACTTTTTTTCTTTTTCTTTTCTTTTTGCACAAAAGTGAAATCTTCTGCCTTGTGGGCCCAAATGAAGGGCTGAAGCATGGCTACTCAAATGCATGTTATGTACAGACAATGCATCATGATGTTCATCCTGCCTCGTGTCAACATTTCAGAAGGCGTTAGAAAGGGCAGCCTCTTGGAGCTCAGAGCGTCCTGTTTTTCTCCCAATGTTTTATCTTAAAAAATGTGGAGCCTACAAAAACGTTGAAATAATAATATAATCCTGACACTGTTTACTCCATTCAGTGATGGTTTTAACATTTTGCCTCTATCCAGTTCCATTGCCTGTTCTGCCCCCCATCTATCCATGTCCCACCATCTGGATTCGTCTAAAGTTTTCCCTCATGCGAAGATGCAGGCTGAACATTTTTGCAAAGAGGTAACACAGCAGAGGAGGAGAAGCTTGCAGAGTAGATAGGAATATGAACAATTGTTCTCTCTTGTAAAAGTGGAGAAGTTGGGTAAAGTCATCCCTTGGGTCAAGTGACAGGGGTGACAGCTGTATATTAGGGCAGGGGCTTACAGAGTTAGGGACTTCAGGAGTTAGTGGATAAGAAAGGGGAGCTAGAGACAGGGTGGCTCCTCTTTGCATTTAAATGTTTGAAGACCCTGAGTCAAATACACATCTATTATGAACTCATGGGATTTCTCCTTCCTACATGTCTGAGGCAAAACCTGTGATGCTCCCCTTATGAGATCTACTCATGACTCCTAGGCTAACCTCCCCAAAGTTTGCTTTTCCTTTGAGGATCTGTTTTGATAGTCATTTATACTAGGTGTGACAAATAAAAAGGCTTGAGGCCAGGGTAAGGGCAGAGGAGGGAATCTCAGGATGATTGGCTCCAGGCATTGTAAAGGCAGCTCAAAAATTTATTTCTCATTTTAAAACCATGATTCTCTAGGGTGGAGGGTGCAGAGGAATATTTGGGAAGACAAGAATTGAGAAATGTTCCTGAAATTGGCGTCTGAAGAAATCACGACTGAAATCCTGTGAGAGGGGAGGAAATAGAAGAAAAGGCCGAGTGCCCACGCCCCGGAGACCCCAGTTAAGGCTGAAAATGGTAGACTGTCCTTCCCAAAATAACACTAAAAAAGTAAATGGCAGAAAAGTAAATGATACACTTCATACTATTTTCCAGAATTATCCAGCTTTTACTTTTTTCTTTAAACTTCTGTTCCTGGCATATATTGCCTCTGTGGCAAAGATGTTGGAAATTGATTAAAAAAAAAATACTGTTAGCCCTCCATGTCCATGGGCTCTATCTACATAGATTTAATAAACCACTCATTGAAAATATTTGGAAAAATAGGCATCTGTACTGGATATGGATAGCCCTTTTGGCTAGTCCTTATTCTCTGAGCAACACAGCATAAAAACTATTTACATAGCATTTACATTGTGTTAGGCATTATATGTAAAATAGGAATGGTTTCAGGTATACAGGAGGATGTGCATATTTTATATGCAAACACCATGTTATTTTATATAAGGAGTTAAGCATTAGTGGATATTGACATCCGGGGGTACTAGAACCAATCCCCTGAAGATACCAGAGAGATGACTATATGAGCCAAACCCTGAAACAGCAGTAGCAGACATCTGTCACAGAAGGTCAGGGAGGATGGAGATCCTGTCCTGGCTTACTCTCATGCTCTGGTTCAGGTCCCTGAGCCAGATCATGGGACGAACTTGGAGCTCTTGTGTTTTTTTGTTTTGTTTTGTTTTGTTTCCCACCCAGCTGGTTCTATAAGCCTCAGAATCTCCACTATAGAAATAGGAGTGGGGAGGAGCCATACCACGGTGGCCTCCCCGCTTCTTGTAGGTAAGGACAGTTCACAGAACAAGTGTCACCATGGCTGTGAATTAATTACTGATAACATTTCCAATCCCATCTTCCTTTAGCCTCCACCAGTAGGTGGCTCATGCATAAGTGCCCAAATAGCTCAGCCTCGTGATGCCCAGGCAGGCTTGCCATGATATGAGATGAGGTATGCACCCCCTAACACCATCCTTATCAGTAGCTGCGATAAAGAAACATCTGTCCCCACAAAAAGTCAAGGGCAAAGGTCATCTGGCATTCCAAGGGAACTCTCCAGCAGGGAGCCTTCTAATTGGCTGGTATTGATCGGTAAATTGTGTCCCTGCTGTGATTAATTCTAGACCCCTCAAACTCTCCACAGCATGAGCGTGATAGGTCAAGGTTTGGGGCCTCTAAGCATCATTTACAAATGGACCTCAGGTCCATAAAGGTGCCAGTGAAGGATCGCAGCTTGTTAACTCTCCCCTGGCTGCTAGTGCTAACCTAGGAAGCCGGTTTCACTCAGTTTCTTGCTATTACTAATAGCAGCTTAATGGGATGCTAATGTGAGGAACAGACGTTATCAGATGGCTTGTGTGATTTATGATGGATTTATTACCACTCTGAGTTCCCTTGGTGATCAGTGCATCTTTTCCCCATCCATCCCTGTTATTGGCCTTAGCAAATGGTTTCATAATTAATTAATTTTTTTCCTGAAGGGGGTTAAATTATTTTTGCCCTGCTGCTTTTCCTCCATATTTAATTCTCAGTGGACACTTCCTCTCTGTGAGCCTACCAAAGATGGAATATACGAGCACACAGATGTTCTCTCCTCCCTATACTTCCTGCCAGCTAATTCTGGCTCATCTTTCTAGATTAGTGGTCCTTAAGCTAGGCTGTTTACTGGAGTTCCCTGGAAGAGCTTTTAAAATACTTATGCCTCAGTCCCAGGTCCAGAGAGTCTGATATAATTGATATGGGGGTGCTGCCTGGATATTGGGGAGCTTGAAAAGCTCCTGGAGGTGATCCTAACATGCTGTCAAGGATGAGAACCGCTGGAGTAGAATAAAATCTAGACCACACTAAACACTACCTTCTCTGTGATGCTTTTTCCATGTCTCCCAAAAGACATGACCTCTCAGTCCTTGGAATCCAGGTAACACTTTGTACTTGTCCTTGGAACCTGTATAGTCCTTTACATATTTCCTTCGATAGCCACCTTTGGTTTGTGTGTTTGTAATCTCATCTTAACTGCTTCTATCAGACTGCAAGCTTTTTGTCGCAGGGATAGCTCTTGAGCCACCCTGGTGCTGTTGCGGGGACTTGTGTATTGCAGGAACGTTCAGTAAATATTTTTTGACCTGAATTTCACCAGTGACCACGCTTCTTGAGAAGTGGGCTCCCAGCCCCCAATCCTGTATACATCTCAGGCAACGTGAGTGGATTCTATTTCAGGGTCTGAAGAGATTTTGCCTGCCAGTGGGTTCCTGCTGTTCTCTCCCGTCACTTCTCACCAGGTGACCACATGTCCTGGTTTGTTGGGGACAGTCACTGTTTATGCCTTTGGTCCAAGCATCTTTATGAATAGCACATTCATTTTTTATCCCCTCTCAAAGGTGTCCCAGTTTGGATGACAAATTATATGGTTCTTCTACTTCTCTCCCTCCTCCTCCAGTTCTCTTTCTCTAGGCAGCCTAGAAAATTCAGACTTCTTCGGGTCTCAGACCTTCTTTATGTGGTAGGGCCAAGCGAGCTTCAGAAAGGTCTCTACTAATGTTGTATAAGTCTATAATTCCCCATATAAACAAGTATAAAAACAGGCAAGAGTAATCCACAGTGTTAGAATTCTGTCAGGATTGTGGTTTCTTTGGAGGGAGTGGGCCTGGATCAGGGAACTTGGAGAGGGGGATTGTGTGATGCTGGAGATACTGTCTTTTTGTCTGAGTGGATTACTTACGGATGTTCATTTTGTGAAAATTTATCATGCTGTAATGTTTATTCCTTTTTTTCAATATGTGCATTATACTTCCAATTTTTTTTAAAAAGAAGCAAAACCATAATCAGTGCAAAAGTCAATACTTATTAAGGAATATACTGGGTCTGATTGATCAACACTTATCAACACTAATGAGATGCCGTAATCCACAGAGAACCCAAAAAATCTAGTGTTAATCACCCCGGAGACATATGTTTTATTGTTTTATTAAGTAAACATATGTTGCCAATCACAAAATACATTAGTCTTGTTTACTGTATATTTCTTCCGAGGATCCTGTGAATGAGGGTGGAGTGTTTTCTCATATAATGATGAGAAAGCACTCAAGGAGTTATTGCAAAGGCGGCCAAGTTTACATATGGGTTGAACTTACTCATAGTAGATTGAAAAATCACTGAGGTTTTGGCTAATTTGATGACAGAATCAGATTAAATGTATGGCTGATCATATCGACTGGGCAGGAAATCAAGTAAGAGAGCTTAAAACAAAACAAGATTAAACTACAACTAGAAAATAAACACTCATTTCTGTTTAAAAGAATTCTATTGAAAAGACAAGACCAGAATGTCAATAATGTCTTAATCTCTGAATTGAGATCAAGACCAAATAGTTTCTGAATTTCCAGAAAGCATTATCAAATTCCAGGCACTGTGAGAAATGCAGTCCTGAACTGAGCGAATTCGCTGAGGTTCCACGTGAACCCTGCCATGTTTGAGTTCAGTTCTCCAAGCCCAGAGCAGAAGCTCACCAGGATAGAACCCTCCAGAGAATCCTCATTGTCTGTCCCCATCTCCTTCCCATTCTACCCCATGTAAGAGTGACCAAGAGAGAAATGTCTTCCCTTTTAAATTGTAGTTAACATGGGCAAAAGGACCGAATTAGTTTTCCTTACTGCAGATAATAAATAAATATTGTGGTGAAAAAATAATGTATGAAATAATGGACTAAAAGGAACAGATGAAATCACCCTAAACTGGACAAAAAATCAGAAAACCATCCAAAGTAAAGAAAGTCAGAGCAATCTATTCAATCAAAAATAAAGCACCACATCCTAGGGTCTTGTGTACTGTGCTAAAGCGAGTTTTAGCTACTCCTGCTGTGCTAACTGTTGATGAAATGTCATTGAACTTAATAAAATAAGTTTGTAGTCCTAGATAACACTCTACAAGATCAAATAATATTAGGCCACTATCCACCAACATATGAAGAAATAACTCATAGCAATGTACCAATATGTCAAGATTTTTCAAAGGAGGCAATGTGAAAACTAGCTGGATGGTGTCAGGCTCGTTTAAAAGCTCATTTGCTCCCCTTAGTCACTGTCCTTTCACCTTTACATGCCATATATCTAGGTCTCTTGTCGAGGTGGTTGTCAAAGCACTGGCTTAATAGTGCTGGTCCCTCAACAGGGATGTGTTAAATGTAAAGATGGCAATGTTCCCTGCTGAAAGGGAAATGCAAAGAACTGGAGTCAGCTGAAGTCATGGGGTATCAGGTGACAATAAGGCTGTGTCATTTGGCGACATGTTTCCCTGAGGTACACAATGAACTTTTACACAGAGTTTTTTTTTTTTTCTTCCTATTTTATTATTCTGATATCCTGAGCAAAACAAAACAGAACAAAGGATGAGGAAAGACATTTCCATCCTACACAAAGGGAAGCTTGGATTCAAAGAAGCTCAATGAATTGCTCTAGATTAGTTTTATTCTGGGGGATTTCCTGGTTTCAGTAAACATCCACCAATCTGCCTGTCACACACACACACACACACACACACACACACACACACACACACACTTCCCCTGTAACTTCACTATTCCCTGCTAGGAGGAGGAGGGGCAGATTGAAAGTCTGGGAGGGGAGCAAAAGGGTGTGCATGAGATGAACAGGAAAGTTCATCTTCCTGCCTTGTGAAATCATCCCAGGGTCCAGTCCTGACTCAACACAGGAGATGTTTATTCCACTGGATTCAGCCTATTCAGGGTTCCTCTCTTCTGCTGGTTGAGATTTCACAACCATAAAAATTCAGCTATCACCATGAGTCCCAGTAGGCTGCTCGATAGGAAGACGGAACTTTCAAGCTTTGGAGTCCCAAGACTTGGGTTCAATTCCAGTTCTGCCACTTACTGAGGGAGATATCTTTATGTCAGCTGCTCAAGCGCAGCAATCTCTGATTTCTTATCTAGAGTAATTTTGGATAATCTCCTGGGACAACACATTTGAGCTTCCTAACATAGAGGTCATCAAAGTACAGCCTGCCTGCTGCCTGCTTAGGCAAATAAAGTTTTATTGAAACACAGCACCAACTATTCACTTAGGCTATCATTCATGTTCATTGTCTCTGGCTTCTTTTTTCCTACAGTGTCAGAGTTGAGTAGTGTAATAGGCACATACTGTTTATTATTTGCCAACTCCTGGTTGTCCTTTTAAAAATGTATTCTTTCTCTTAAATACCGGCTCCTAATTGGTTAATCTCTAATCATCTCATCCCTCCTCAGAAGCAGATTGACTGATCTTATTTTCCTTGGATGGTTATTTACCAGAGGGTTTCAATTTCACTTTGGGGACTGCTATGTCTTTGTGATAATGGGAAATTCACCAGGGAGGATGGGGATGGCTGTGATGGGGCATGGAGTAAATAAGAAGCATTGTCACTTCCACTCAGAGAGTGGACTCAAGAACAATCTAGCAGTCGTAGTTACTCTATTGCATCTCTCTCTCTCTCTCTTTTTTTTTTGGTCAGGGATCCTATAATTAGATTTTCAGTACTGATATTTTTTAAAGAGCTATGGGATCTTGTTTGGTTAGTGTAAGTAGGGCTACCTGATGTAAGGGGAAAGTCTAAATATTTTTTTTTCCCTAAAATTTCAGCAGTTGAAAAAAAAATCTATTCACTGTTGTTTTGTGAGAACAATAGGGTGGAAAGAGGCCAGTCATGGGAAGTCAGAAAACCCAGATTTAAGCCTGGGTCTATTTAGTTTTATTTTATTGGGTAAGTCACTGAACTTCTAAGTATTATTTTCTTCATAAAAAAAGAATGGAGATAATTCTACTACTTGTTTCACAGCATGATTCTGACACATAAAAGACATTGCAGGTAGAAAGGTTTATAAACTATAAAGCCATCTATAAAATATGACATAGATGCAAAATACAGTTTGTTCCAGGGCACTTGATTATTTTTCCTTTCGTTTATATTTTACATTTGCCAAGCTCACTGTTTCAGTTTTTACAAAACGTTCTGATATCTGATAAGGCTGATCCCTAAGAATTTATTTTTTTGCTAGTTCTTCCTGTTTATACTTTTGAGCCCTTGTTATAAGATAAGAATGGAGCTTAGCAATTAGTCAATGCTAATTCTAATGACTTCCAAGAAAAGCCCTGTAAAATCTTTGGAATTATTTTAATAAGTTTGAGAAGTCTTTCCACCATTAAATTTTTCCATCTAATAAAAATACAACTATTTCTCTTAACTGTTATTATAACTTTCAATAAAGGTTTACGTTTTAAAATACATTTTTAATAGAGTTTGTAAGTATATTAATTTGTTGCTATTTGAATAGCTTTTCTTGTTCATTATGTTTTCTATCTGGGATTGTCATGATATAAGACTATTATTGCTTTTTATGTAAATATTTTATTTCAAGCCACTTTATAACTCTTTATTAATAATGAAAGCTTTTAGCTAATTCTTCTAGTTTTTCCAGATGTATTCCTGTGTGATTTTCAAGTACTTCAGTGTTTTGGTTCACCAAATTTATTCCTTTCATTTCATAATTTATTGCATTAGCTAAAGAATCTAAAGTGATAATGATATTAAAAGACCTTTTTGCGTGTGTTTATTTCTGCTTTTGAATGTTTACCTGTGAGGGATAATCTCGATTTCATAACTAGGAAAAGGTGTTGATCTCATCAGCTGTGGAATGCGAAATTACCACGTAGGTTAGTCTTTGAGTCAATGATTACTCAGAGGATTGTTTTCTCCTTCTAAGTCAAATGCTGTGGTCAGCTGACTGGCTCTGCTGACAGTGACACCTGTGTACACGGTAGGTACCTTTATGAGTTTGAACATCTCAGGGCCAAACTCGATGCACCAGAAAGTGACCTAATGCAGTAAACAAAGGCTGTAGGAATATGAGTCCTCCCGAGTTTCCTCCGGCATGGACTCCAAAGTGGGTAGCTTTGCACAATTCTTTAAGGTCATGACAGTTTTGCATAATTCTTTAAGGTCATGACGATGGACATCACAGTTGTGAACACTATGAAGAAAAGACATTGATTCAGGCGGCATGGAATATAGGAATAGAAATCAGTGGCCTGCTGATGAAATGGGAAGTGAGAAAGTTACCAAAGGCGGAGTCCTTGTCTGTGCACCTCCCCCTCCCTCAGCGGCCACCCCCACTGGCTCCCACGGAAGACTAAGAGTGGAATTTCAGTCATGGAACTTGCATTTTTTAAATGTCAAGCCCCAAACTCTCCTCTAAAGTGTAGACAAATGAACTGTCAGTATCAGTGTCTATACCGGGGTCTCGTTGCCACACTGGCCACTGGGGTGACCTTTCAGCATGGTATCTTAAAAAATGAGCAGTGCTTTCCTCTTCCCCTGGCAGCTCAGAATAGCTCTGTTTCCTTTCCTATAAACAAGTCATATCTCTGGGAATTTCTAAAGCTGAATACTGTCTGCTCAGAAGCCATGACTCACTCTGTTTCCTGGCAGTCTTCAAAATTCAAGAACACCTCTTGAGGAAAGAATCCCAGACCAGCGTGGTCACAGAAGGCCTCAGGTTCCTTCATTTGAAACACAGGAAGCTGGGAGACAAAGGAAAACACCAGCAATCGTCTCAGGCCACAGCATTCCCCTCTTCTTGGTGCCGTTCATCCTTGTGGCTGTCAAGGCAGGAAGGAGAAGCCCACCTAGAAATGTGTCCAGGCCCGAGTTGGGCCTTCAGTCACCCACCTGCCCTCTATTTAGGAATTTACCTAGCTCCATTCCCCCTCATTCTGGGGGTAAAGGTTCTCTGAGGCGGGGCTCCCCAGGGGAATTACCAGGAGGTCACACACCCTGGGACTGTGGGACTTCCTAGCTGCTTTAGCAGGAACTTTGAAGCAAAAAAACTCATGTATGCACATTCTTTTCCCTGTACTTCCTCCTGTTCTCCACCCATAGCCCCATCTAATTACACTCTTTTAGTGCCACATCATTCTTCTCATGTTTCCTAAATATGTCAAGAAACAAAGGAAAGAAAAAAGGTTTGTCTTCTCTCTGTTCAGTAGCATAGAAACGTGTGTGTGTGTGTGTGTGTGTGTGTGTGTGTGTGTGTGAGAGAGAGAGAGAGAGAGAGAGAGAGAGAGAGAGAGAGAGAGAGAAAGAGTGATATATAAGTGAACAGTAATGCAAAGACCTTGATTGGAGAGAAACAGTTGTGGGGAAACAGGACGTTGCTTCAGTTACACCCATTTCTTGACCTTCATACTATCAAAAGGACAAAGGATTGATGTGCTCATGGCTCTGTGAATGAACTGGGTCTTAATCCCCACTGGTCTACAGCAGAGCTGCGTATCAGTCTCCTGAGAACCAGAACCTTGAACTCTAAAGTCTCTGCAGTGGAGTGATCCTAGAGACAGTAGCGCTTAGCATGTGTAAAGCGTGGCGTGTAAATACTTCACCTGTATTTCTCCATCATCACGACCTGACCCTTCTCAGCATTTCATGGAGTAAGGAAGCAGAATTGGGGAAGTTAAGTCAGTTGTTAAAGATTAAAAACAAACACAAAAAAAGGGACTGCAAAGCTGGAAAGTAGACCCATATCTGTTTGGAAACAACCATCTGGTTCCTAGTCACTGTTCCCTACAGCTGCCCTGGGAAAGTAAAATGGGATGGGAGGGGACAGAGGAAGACAGGGAGAGTGCAGAGAACGAGTATGTATTTATTATACTGATAGGATTTACTGATTTTGATTCTCTTTCAAATCTCCATGGTGATCAACTTGTCCAGATTTTCCTGAGACCATCTCGAGTCTCACATTAAAAATCTCACATCCCAAGAGCTCTTTTATCTTGGGTGGACCTGACAGTTGGTTATTTCATTGGTCATCGTCTGGGAAATCTCTGCTATAGATCATGTGGACTATAAGAAGATAAAGGCAATACATCTAGGACCCAAAGGACCCTGGATATCTACAATACACTTGAAATCCCTGTTACAGGGTTGCTATGGGTTATGCATACCTTGTCTGTATACCTCTCACAGAGCGTGTACAATTTTGGGCATATAAAAAGTCACATAATAGTTGGTGACTTCATTTATAAAGAGCAAGATAATTTATGTGTCAACATCTGTGGGATGAGCAGAATTTCAAATAATACGATTTTAGATAAAACCTAATCCATAAACGATAAAGGTTTTTTTTATATATGGTTATTTTCTGTATGAATGTGCAACTTCTTTGAAAAACATTATATTGTATATTTTGACTAGTTTTTTTTAATGCCTGAGTCCAAGAGTATGACTGTCTTTATAATAATTGTGCTTCTGAAAGTTTCTGTGAAAAAATGAATTTTTATAAATCATGTTTTCAGTTCCTTAGGGAAATGAACTCTTTTGTAGTGTCAGTGTAGTCCCTTGTCTGTTTGGTTTTGCAAATGTTAGTTTTGGATAGACAGATACTATGCAAGCTAAAAGTGGAAAATACCTATGCCAGAACACTTGAGGAACAATAAACTTAGAGTAATACCAGACTGGTGGACCTGGGTTTGCACTGGTATGGGCTTAATATTTAATTAAGCAATTTCCCTTTTCTGGAAATAGAAAGAACTGACTTCCTTTTTTTCCCTATGACTGTCCCAATCTAAAAACTCCCCTGTTCAGACACCTGCTTCCTCTTAAGCTTACAGCATTGTTTTTGTGCTTCATCTTTCTGATGTGAGGGAACTGTGTTTCATTTTCTCTTATAGCTTTCAAAGAACTCCAGGAAGTGGTTATGAACTAAAGTAGGATCTTGAAACCGGGAAGAGGTTTGTCCAGCAGTCATGGTCTGTGGGGGAGCAAACTGTTATCAGCTCCAGGCAAACCCTGAAATGTGATCTAGTAGCAGCTCTGCTCAGCTCAGCTTAATTCTGTCCAATTACTTGATAGAAGTTTTGTTCTTCCATCTGAAGGGAGTAATTAAGACCTCAGATGACCTCTAAAAGAGAACAAAACTTATCCAGCAGCATCAATTAAAAAGAAAAAGCTAGGGACAATCCCTCTCCTTTTATCACCTGTCAAAAGCAGAGACCTTGGGACATGTTGAATGCAACAGATACGGCTTGAGTCTGAGCATCTGATCTTCTTAAAGGTCCTTCCTTGCCTCCCTCCCCGCAAATGTTCTCATATTTTTAAGAAAACTCTCCCTCAGTTTAGATCACATTGATCCAGGTAATCCAGGGATGACATAATTATGGATTTCTTTTACTTCTTTGATGAATGATTCCCTGGGATTTGATTCCAGGAGAAAGAGGCTTTAAGGGCTAATGTCCCAGAGCCGGGGGTGACTGGGCAGAATTATCCCTCGTGATGCAGGATGCTCCACATTAGGTGTTCCTGGGAGACTAGAGGTTATCAGAGAAGTGCCCCTGTTGAATCTGCCCACTGAGGGGTTTATGTGTGGATAAAATGCCTTCATGCACATTGACAGTACTCAAGGATGACGAGAGGAACACTTCTCCTCTCCACTGTGCATGCTGGTGTTTGTTGTCTCAAATGGATGGACGAGCAGTACAGAAAGGTGCTGGAGAGCTTGTCAGGCTTCTTTGAGAATCTGAAATACTCTTTTGTATAACAATTCCTTCCATGCCCCTTCAAGATTCTGTCTCTTCAAGAGACAGGAAATAACAACTGAGTACTTTGTGGGCTGTTGGAGGAGGAAGGAATCTTCCTGAGATGGTAATATAATTTCCTCATTTCTAGAGATGAGGAAACTGAGGTCCAGAGAAGCAAAGGAAGTCACCCTAGATCCCATAGTAAGTTTTCATGTATGGCCCAGGGCAAAGCTCAGTTTCCCTTTCTGGCACCCTATAATGACCGGGGAACAACCTCAGGATGAGTAAGTAGTTCTAAGCCCTGGGAACAGCGTGCATGGGCTCCTCCTCCTCCTCCCTTGCTCTCTAGCTCATGGCTCACCTAGGCTTTGTTCTGGGAGGGCCCTCATGTGGCAGGTTTGTCAAGCTGCCCCTGGGCTCCTCAGGGACCATTAGTCACAGGCTCTTGCCTCAAGGGCCCTGATTCATTTCTAGCCAGGATTGCGTCAGGGTACAGGTGTGTCTCTTTGTGAGAGATACAGCTCTGTGTCACACACGTGGGTGTTTTGCTAGAGCTACAATCTCTCTCCTCCCCTCCAGCTATGGCTGAAGAATAAAGGACAAAGAGAGATGTCCACTTGGGGCTTCTTAGAGACTAGAGGCCCTGTCCTTTTAAAGATGATAAATGCTGCTGTAGGAAACATTAAGAATTAAAATCATGATTACATTAGGCCTTTGCTCTGCTTTCCACTCATCCTTACTAGCATTTTGAGCCAGTGAACAAAGGGAAGGCAGCATTTTAAGTGGCCCCTTGCAAAAGTGGTCAGGCGGGGTGCTCATGTTTGTTAGGAAGTGCATTGAGATCTTGAGATAAAAGGCTTTATATGAGGGAAAGCTTTGTTGTTATTATTTTGAACTTTCAGAGTGGTTTTCTTTTTGCATATTTATGATATTAATATAATCTTAATAGAAGGCTTAATGTGCAAGTTGCTAAGCACATTGCCCAGTGGAAAAAATAAATCATACAACTTCTGCAATGATAAGGCAGTTTTCTGTTACATTTAATTATTTCTTTCTTAAATGGAAGGATTGAAGAAAATTTTAAAGGTAAGCTGGAAAAGTTTCAAGAAAGAAATAGTTTAATTTTGAGATTTATGTTTCAAGACTGAATAATATTAGCCTTTAAAAAATAAACTAACATAAGGTGAGATGAAAGTTTTTCACTATTGTGTGATTTCCATTACTACTAGAGAAAGTGGATATTGAAATGGACAAGACTGAAAACTGAAGTAGATTTATTCTTAAAAACAGTGTGTGAGGAGACAGAGGATTTGGTGGTCTCCAGTGAAATAAAACTGCAGTTGACCTCAATCTATTTTAGCATTAGTTGATACTCATGGCTTCCTCTTCCTTATCTTTTATTACCCAGTTAAGTTTAGCCTTTGGTGGAGTTGTGCATTACCTGTATCTTGAATGCAAAAGGTTTGGCCCACTCCTTCTTGAATATTTGGAACTGTCTTTGGCCCATAGATCATGTTTTATCAGTCAATAAGAAACAAAGATGAGACCCATGGTGTCACTGGACTGAAAATATATCAGATAAACTGTTTTTTTTTTTTTTTTTTTTTTTTGCTATACCTCTGTTTCACCCAATCATGTGAATTGGTTCAGACATATTTGTGATCTCCAACTTTTGCTGAATCCTCACTGCAGCCCATAATCCTATGCCCCTTTCTCCCAAGAGAATATAAAAAATTCCTCCCATTCTCACTCTGAACCACCTCACACTTGGCTTATGATATTACAGTAGTATATATTACTACTTCTACCACTAGTACGAATAAACAATATTGTGTACTTCGTATATGCCAAGAATTGTATTAAATGCTTACATGGCTTATGTAAATCTCACAACGCTATGGGTTAGGCATTATTATTGAATTTTGCAACTTAGGAAACGGAGGTTTAGAAAGTTTAAGTAATTTGTCTATGGCTATTAGGTTCTAACACAAGCAATCTAACTCCATGTTTTCACAGCACAAATCTGACAATACCACCTGACTGTACCATAACTAGGTATTTCTGGAACTTTGTCTTTGACCCTATAGATCCTGCTTTATCAGTTCATAAAAACAAGGAAGGATGAGAGAACGAGGAACAGAAAGAGCAACTGAAAGTAAGTGGGATAGGGAGTGGTGATCAAGTGAACCTCCTAGAGAGGTTGGGAATTTCCTAATTGGCACAATTTCAGTAATAATGCCTGCCTTGTAGTGCTATTTGAGATTTAAATAAGCCAGGTAAGCATTTAGCACAAGGCTTGATATAAAGTAAGTGCATGATAAACATGAGCAGCAGCAGTCCCATTCTTCTAACTCATGGAAGTATAGCCTATCCAGTAAGACCTCGCTCAGCTTTTTGGTCTGCCAAGGAAACAGCAGCCTCCACACTTTGCCTTCCTCCCATCCCTCCCAAATCCCCCTTTGTTCTGACCCAGGCCCTCCCCTGTGTCCTCTGGGCTTTGGGCTGCAGCCACGCCCACTCCTATCTCTTCTGGAAGTTCATCCACTTGGTCACCCCTCTCTGTCCTAGGGCTATCAATCCCTCTTTCTCTGCTGGTTTCTGGTTCTCGGCACATAAACATTCTTGATTCTCTTCCATCTTAAAAATATGTTGACACAACCTTTCCTTGACCTACAGTGTCCTAGCTACCACTAAGAGAAGTGGATACTCATTGCTTCCTCTTCCTTATCTTTTATTACCCAGTTAAGTCTAGCCTTCGTTCCACCCCCACCTCTTCCCAGGAGATGCTCTAAGATCATGTAGCATCTTTTAGACTCTAACTCCAGTCGCTTTTTTGTCAGGGCTCATGTTACTCAACATGAGGATAAATGCTTCCACCATCCTTGACTCCTCTTGCTCTCACATTCCACATCGGGTCCCACAGCAAATTTCATCAGCTCTACTTTCCAAGGCTATTCAGAGTTTAACTACTTCTCTCCATCCCATTGCCACCTTGTCCAAGTTACTGTGGCATCTTGCCTGGATTATTGCAATGGTTTCTGAGCCACTTGTCCTGCCCTTTCCTTTTCCCTCCTGTACCCCACAGCCAAAGTTTCATGCCTAAATTAGATCATGCTGTTTCTCTCCTTAACACCCTTCAGTGACTTCCCGTCTTGCTCAAAGTCAAAGCCAAAACTCTTAGGACAACCCAAAAGACTCTTTATCTTCCTCTTGTGCCTATCTGTTCCTGTCTTCTATTATCCCTCCACCTCCCCAGAGCCAAGACTATCTTGAGACAATAGAGGCACCTCAGGTGCAAGATTTAAGAAGAAACTTGCTCTCAGGGTCACATGGCAGTTAATAATGTCTTAAACTCCCTCTCCTCGATGCTCTGCTTTCCTTGTTCATTATGTTGCTTCCTTTTTCTTTACCTTCTTTGACCTGCACTTTAATTCTGCACTCCATACCCACCTAAGTTATGGTAGTAAAGTCATATTTTTGTTGTGCAAAAATGGAATTGGATTGCTTGAGTTCATTTCCTTTTTCAAAGAACCATATGGCCATAAACAAGTTACTTGAACTTTCTGGGCCTCAATTTCCTAAGTTACAAAGTTTCGATAACGATACCTACCCCATGGTGTTGTTGTAATATTTAAATAAGCCATTTAAGGCAGTTAGCACAATGTTTGGCATGTAGTTAAGTGCACAACTATGTACCCCCTTAAAGCCCATCATTGTCTTCGTTCAACCATTCCAGAATAACAACAAAATAATAATAATTCTTGGTGCAAAAGTGAATAATTTTGTCTCTATAGGTAAAGAAGAAAGTGGCATATTTGTCTCTTCAAGGAAAAAAGTTACTGGTCACACTTTGGCCAAGAAGCATGAAAATCAGTTAATGAAAACATCCTGTATAAAAGAGAAACAGGGCATTAACAGAATTCTTTTATCAAATCCCATGTTGATATATAAAATGTAAGAGGAATTATAATCCCATGTGTGAAGACTAGCAGAATTGTTTTCTTTGCACATCAATGGGTTGTATCTTAGCATATGTGTAGTATATACACATAAGACTTCAGTGTTCGATTGCTTTGTTATGTTTATCTAAAACTCCATGCTAGTGGGAAAGAAAGTTTTGTTCAGTTAACAATTATTTCTTAAGCCATACTGTGAGGTGGAGTGTTGGGATGGATACTGATAGAGTACTAGCCTCGGGATCAGCAAGGAACTCTTTCTTGCAATGTCCTCAGATTTTGTCATAACATTCTCTGTCTTGACACTCAGGTTCTAGCTCCCTAACCACTCAAACCAGAACTCCAAATCATTTTCTGTCTTAGTCAGCTTATGTTTAGTATAACAAATATACCTGAGGTCATCAGTTTATAAAGAGAAATGGTTTATTTTGGCTCACAGTTTTGGACACCTTAGTCCACGATTAGTTGGCCAAAGCAACAGCTTTGGGTCTGTGGTAAGTCAATGCGAAGTGGAGTGCAAGGTGGAACAAGCTGCTTAGCTTGTGTCAGCCTGGAAGCCAAAGAGGGAAAAAAGAAAGAGACTTGCATTACACAACCCCGCTTGAGGACATGCCCCCGTCCCCCCATGACCTAAAACCTCCCACTAGGTCTCCATCACCTTCCAATAGCACCAATTGAGGAACAAGTTTTAGACACATAGGCCTTTGGGGGACATTCCAGATCTAAGCAACTGCACCACCTCCTTACCCTGTTTTATATTTTCACAGATTGAATTGCCCTGACACTGTAATTTACTTTTTATTTCATGTTTACCATCTGTCCTCTTTCTCTACAATATAAATTCCAGGAGAACAGAGAACATGGGTCTTTGTCCCAAGAAACTTTAATATTATTGGGTGTTTTCTGAATAAAATAAGTTGCACCTGTATGCCAAACCACAGGTAACCATTTCCAGAGAACACTTGCCGATCAGCAGTATGGTCCCTTCCCTTGCTTTTGTATGAAGGTAATAGTTAAAAATTTGTGAGATCATCAGAGGAAAGGGATCAGGAGGTAGGAGGGAGGGGGGAAGTGCTAGGGAGTGATATTGGCTAAGTTATAATATTATAAAGAACGCATGGATGAATTTGTAACAGCAAATCTCACAATTACGTACAACTACAATGCAGCCATAAAAAATTTGTGGGTGGGAAAAATGTGTGATTATGATATAGTCTAGTCATGGACAGAATGCTGTGATTTCAGAATGCTATGGAAAAAAAAAAAAAAAGATTTGTTTTCTCTACAAGATCCCCTGGCTATCAAGTACAGAGTATTCAAACAAGTATGAAAACAAAAAAAAATGAAATCAGTTTTTAAAAATTTGATGAAATAATACAAACCCACACATAGAGCCATGCAAAGACCATCCTTAGATTCACTATTCAACTTCATCAAAAGTTTATTACCATAGTAGTTTCAGGTTTTTAAACAGTGTTGAAATAATTTAGAATCATGGTCCCCCATCAATTCTTCCCAGATCCTGTTAGCTTCCCCCTCTTTCACTGTGTCAGAGAGTCAGTCCTCACTGAGTATCTATTAAGTTGGGGTGATGTGAAGTTTTGTTTAATGACTGTGAATAAGATCACTTCTGCGTCAAGGATAAGAGCAAGTGTCTCCTTCTCCACTTCTCTGCCGGGTACATCCTAGAGCCAAACTCACATTAGATCAACAAGGAATATTTCTTTACTTTATAAGCCTCTGGGACTTTGGGATGTGCTTATTGACACACCCTCTACTTTCTATCCTGAAAAATATAGAAATCACTGTACTTAATGTGGTATACATCATTATTCTCTGCTTTTAATAATACTAATGCATATATACTTGATAAATAATATATAGGTTATTGTAATATTTTAAAACATGATATAAATGGTTTTACACTCTTGTGCAACATGCCCCTCAACCCAAGTATTTAGGGATTTATCCATGTTGACACATGTAGGCTTAAGATAATTTATTAGAGTTATTCATCCATTCTCCCATTGATGAATATTTAGGTGGTTTCTTTCTTTTTTCCACTATAAGAAACACTGACATTACTAGTCTTGTTCATGCCTCCTCCTGCACATGGTGGGAGTTCCTGTAGAGTTTATATACCTACAAGAGGACTTGCCAAATTCAAAGACAAGTGCAACTTCAACTTTACGAAATACTCTGAAATTTCAGAGACCACCATTCTGTTTTTATTTGTTTATTTATTTTTTTTATTTGTTGTTTTTAGATATACATGACAGTAGGGTGTATTTTGACATATTATACATACATGGGATGAAACCCATTACAATTTTGATCTCATTTTTGTGGTTGAAGATGATATGGAGTTACACTGGTCATGTATTCACATATGAGCATAGGATAGTTATTCATTCTATTGTCTTTCTTATTCCCATTCCCTCTCCCTTCCCTTCATTCCCCTTTGTCTAATCTGATGAACTTCTATCTTCCTCTCCCTACCCTCCCTTGTTATGGGTTAATATCCACATATCAGAGAGAACATTTGGCCTTTGGATACTCAAAGGACTTAAACTCAGCGTACTCCAGTAACATAGCCACATCAATATTTATAGAAGCTTAATTCACAATAGCCAAGCTATGGAAACAACCTAGGTGCCCTTCAACAGATGAACGGATAAAGGAAATGTAGTAAATATACATAATAAAATATTACTGAGCCATAAAGAAAAATGAAATTATGCCATTTGCTGGTAAATGGATGGAACTGGAGAATATCATGCTAAGTGAAATAAGCCAGTCCCAAGAAACACCGCTCTATTTTTTCAAGTAGCACATTCAAATTATGTATCTTTGATGATATAGATATGTCTTGAATAGATTGAACCTAGTACATTAGGGTTAAAGATAATTTAAAAAATGACATGGTTTTTAATGTTAAAGATAAGCTCTGAGCAATTTATTAGAAGGCTAAAGTGGGATGCAACCAGCTAATTATTGAGGTTTTTTACTCTTTTCTAATAGATGACTTTCTTTTCTTGTTGGAAAAATAAATTAATGATATATGCACATATTTCAAATTCATGTATTTGCACATATTTCAAAATTATATGCTAACAAGTACAGGAGAATAATAACAAAGGCATTCAAGAGGTAGATATAACCCAAAAGAAGATTGAGGGTCCATTTGCTATTAGTTTTTTGGTTCAAACATTCAAACTTTTTGTTTTTGAGGGTGGTTTGCTAGTAAACTGGCTTCTGATGGAACACTGATGTTATATCTCAGAAAATGACTTTTGTTTTTTCTATTTGTTCTAATTATACATGATAGTAAAATGTAGTTTGACATGTTATACATACATGGAGTATAACTTCTCATTTTTCTGGTTGTACATGATGTAGAATTACATTGATTTTATAATCATATATGCACATTAGATAGTAATGTCCAATTCCTTCTACTATCTTTCCTAATCCCATTGCCCCTCTCTTCCCTTTGTTCCCCTCTGTCTAATCAAAAGTACTTTTATTCTTCCCTTCCCCTCCCTCTCCTTATTGTGAGTTATCATCCACATACCAGAGAAAACATTCCACTTTTGGTTTTGGGGGATTGGCTTATTTAACTTAGCATGATATTCTCCAGTTCCATCCATTTACCAGCAAATACCATAATTTCATTTCTCTTTATGACTGAGTAGTATTCCATTGTGTATAGGTACCACATTTTCTTTATCGATTTCTCTGTTGATGAGCACCTAGGTTGGTTCCATGGCTTAGCTATTGTGAATTTAGCAGCTATATATATTGATGTGGCTGCTTCACTGTAGTTTGATGATTTTAAGTCCTTTGGGTATATGCTGAGGCGTGGGATAACTGGGTCAAATGATGGTTCCATTCCAAGTTTTCTGAGGAATCTCCATACTGCTTTCCTGAGCAGTTGCACCAATTTGTGGTACCACCAACAATATATGAGTATACCTTTTCCCCCACATCCTCACCAACATTTATTGGTTCAGCAAATGACTTTCTAAAATCTTTGGGTCCGTGATGGCTCTGACTGTTCAGAACTGACATTTGCCAAGAATCCTCTGCTATTCCCAATGTCCTATAATTGTGAGTTAGGATATTCTTACTCAGCTGAACTAGAGAGCAAGATACAAAACTAAACCTAATCTGAAGATGCAAATGTCACCATCCCTCTCTATGCTGTGAAACAATTATTGTTGTTAATTTAAGAGTTCTGCTGGAAGTTAGTATTTAAAAAGTCACAGTGAATTTTTTAAGTTTAAATTGGTTGTCTACATGTGTGCGAGCACATCTTAAATTGTCTCTGGATGCTAAGAATTTGAGAAATCTTAGCCCCAGTGAGGGGATCTCTCAAAGGAATCATAAATACCTATGGGTTGAGGTACTTCCCTGTGGCCACACATCTAAATCAATGTGTCCAGATTCCTCCAGACCAGATCTCTCTGATGATCCCATTCCTTGGTACCAACATGAACCTTGACAGGTATACTCAGCTACCAGACAACTCTTCACACTAAGAAAGTCCAGAGTTGATCTCATCATCTTTCATTCCAAATAAGATCTTCCTTCTTCAAGCAAATGCTTCAGTTAATGGAACCATCATCTCTCCAGTGACTAAACTTAGAAATTTTAGGTCACCTTTCTCCTTATATGCCACTTCCCTTTGAAACTATCCCTCTCATTCCTTCTACTACTGTCTCCACTGGTCCTGCCCATCTCTGATTCTGGCCCTCATCATCTCCCACCTGGGCTATTTCAGTGGTCTCTTATCTAGTCTGCCTATTTCACTTCTGGTACCCATCCATCATCAATACTACTTCAAGAAGGAACTTTTTAAAAATATGGACACCACTAACCAACCATTTAAAAAATCCTTCCGGGGGCTCCCTATTTCCTTTCAGGTAAAGTAAAATCATTTTTTTTTAACATCCTGTATACCCTAATTCTTGGCTACATCTCATTTCCTAACACTTCTTGGCTGGGCAAGAGCACAGGATACACATTAAGCATCTTGTGATTTCCTCTGCTACGTTGCCTCCTCCTGGATGATGAGCTGTCTTCCAAAGCTTGGTGCAAATGTTAGACGCTTGGTGTTCACTTAGTGCTCTCTGTAAATGTCAATCTTCACACATTCACTCCTACTGGACTGAAAGTGCTCCTAGAGAGAGGCTTTAGAATGTGCAGTCATGAATTGCTTAACAACTGGAGTACGTTCTGAGAAATGCAACTTCTGTGATTTCATCCTTGTGTGAACATCATACCATGTACTCATGCAAACCTAGATGGCAGAGGTCAATCACTTGACGTGGCCTCTTGATGTCATCAAGAGGCAAAATAAACACAAGATGGGTGAGGTTGCTGCTGGTGTAACTTGGCCTTCTGTCTTATACTTATGTTTTTGGTATAAAAACAATTTTAGTATTAGTTTTAGTATTAGTTTAATACTAATTTGTTTTTAGTGGACAAGTGGCAGTGCACTCAAATAATGATTAAAAATACTCTATTGTAAATACATAGACCAGTGTTCTATGTATTAGGGTTCTCTAGAGGATCAGAATCAACAGGAAGTATAATTATAAGAGGGGGACTTATTAGGTTGGTTTATGCGACCAGAAGCTGGATAGTCCACAATGGCCATCAGCAGGCTGGAGAGCTGGGAGAATCAGTAGCTGCACAGTCCAAGAAACTGAAGCCTGAAAACAAGAGGGATTAATGGTGCTACCCTAGATGAGACTGAAGGCTTCTAGGGAATCACTGGCAGAGTCTGCTTTGGAAAACTGAAAGAGTGAGAGTCCAATGTCCTCAGACAATTGCAGCCGCCATCAAGAACCCATTCAAGAAGAATTGAGCTTGCATCTGCAACGACAGCCCCATAGATTTGTTTATACTAACATCACCACAAATATGTGAGTAATGCATTGTGCTGCAGTTTTAGGATGGCTGTGATGCCATACATATATTTGCACATATTGCAAAAGCAATGTTTTTAGCCCTGTTACAGTTTTATGGAAACTTCGTCATATATGTGATCCATTATTGACTGAAATGTTGTTATGCAGGACAAGGCTATGTTTGTGTCTGCTTTCTCCAGAGCCATACACCTGTGGGTAGCAGCTGTGGCCTGCTATAGAAGAGTAATCAGAAGCTAGAGAAGGGAGTGGAGTGTGGTTGCCTTCCTTTGTCCTTTCTACTCTTCTTCCCATATTACTAACTTTGCTTTTTGATGCTTCAGGTATGCAAACTCAAGTCAGGACTGACTAAACATTTACCATGTTCTTATTCTCTTCTGGACAATTTCATGGCTTCCTTGAAGACACTGCTTGAATTTGTGATCCTCTTGCCTCAGCCTCCAAAATCACTAGGATTACAAGTGTAATCTGTAATCCATGCCTGACTATTGGAACCATTTTAAATTGCAAAATGAAGTGCCATTAGAAGAACATTCATGTTATGGTTTGGATGTGAGGTGTCTCCTGAAAGTTCACATGTGAGACAATGCAAGAAAGTTTGGAAGAGGAAAGATATGGGTTAAGAGAAAATTAGCCTAATCAGTGAATTAATCCCTGATAGGATTAATTGAGTGCTAACTGGAGGCAGGTGGAGTGTGGCTGGAGGAAGTGGTTCATTGGGGGCATGGCTATGGGGTACTTATTTCGCATCTTCCTTTCTGCTTCCTGATCATCACGTGAGCTGTTTCCCTCTGCCACACTTTTCTGCCATGATGTTCTGCCTCCCCTGGAGCCCTGAAGAATGGAGCTTGCTGTTTGTGGATTGAGACCTCTGAAATCATGAGCCCCAAATAAACTTTTGCTCTTTTACAGTTGTTCTGGTCAGATCCTTTGGTCACAGTGGTGGAAAAGGCTGACTAAAACAATTCATATTGTTGGGCAGCCATCACCATCATCCATCTCCAAAACTTTTTTATTTTCTCAAACTGAAGCTCTGCACTCCCTAAATGTGAAGTCCCCATTTTCCCATCCTCTCAGCCCTTGGCAAGCACCATTCTATTTTCTGTCTCTATGAATTTAGATATTTAGGCACTTTGTATAAATGTACTTGGTCTTTTTGTGTTTGTCTTATTTCCCTCAGGGGAACGTCTTCAGGATTCATCCATGTTGTAACATGTCTCAGAATCTCCTTCCTCTTTAAGGCCAGATAATATTCCACTGTATGCATTTACCATATTTTGTCTATTCATTCACTCATAGAATGAATATTTGGGTTGTTGCTGCCTCTTGGCGATTGTGAATAATGCTGCTATGAACATTAGTATACAAATATCTATTCAAGTGTTTGCTTTCAACTCTTTTGAGTATATACCCTGGATTTCCTTTCTTTTACTTAATGTTCTTTGTCTGGTTGTCTGTATTTTGTTTTTTCCAGGATCCCATCCAGGAAACATCACCTTTATTCTGCATGTCTCCTTAGGTTTCTCTTGGCTATGACAGTTTTTCAGACTTCTCCTGTTTTTGTTGACCTTCACAGTTTCAAGGTCAGGGAGAGCTGGTTAAGTATTTTGTAGTGTATTCTTCAGTTGGAATTTGTCTAATATTTTTCTTATAGTTAGACTGGTGGGGTGGTTAAGAGTTTCCTTAGTAAGGACAGGGTACCTACACAAATTCTATGAGGTTCTCCTGCCAGGAGATTTGTCTCTTCTCTCCCATATATTTATTTATTCAATCATTGTTTTATATTAGTATGAGCTGATGAATATTTATTTTATACTGTGGATTATAATCCAATGATACTTTGTTTGTCCCTCCAATTGTACAAGCTTTGGCTGTTGGGAGCTCTGACAGCTGGCTCCTGTGTCCCTTTGACACACCCCTATCAATGTCAGGGTTTTGTTTGTTTTTAGCATTTCCTTTCATTCTGGCACTGCAAGATGCTCCAGGCTCATCGTGTATATGTTCTGCTCTATTCCAAGAATCAGTAATTTCTCCGAGAGATCCTGAATCTTTTTTTGTCCTTTGGAGAATAGCATTAGAAACAAAATCTGGGGGCTATTTGTACTATACTGCGGTGGTGTCTGGGTGTCTCACAATATTTTCTTGAATCTGAAACGTTTTGATGGTGTATTGTAGCCATCCTGGATAGTTTTCCTCTCCCTCCAGAGGTGGTGGCTTTCCCATTTGCTTCTTGGTGACTTAGCTGAACTAACCCTGCCATGTCTATTTCCCCCCACTGTGTGCAGCCTCTGGATGTTCACAATTAGACTGTGTCCACTTGCTTTTATCTCTTAGTTTGGCTCCCCCAGGGAGGCCCTGGTTTAGGATCTGCACAAGCTACTGTTGGTCAATGGTAACACTTAGGACCCCCTCGCCAGTTAAATTTTACTCTTTACCTTTGGACGTGCCTGTGACTTCTTGGCTGCTGTCAGGGGATCTGTTTTTTTTTTTGTTGTTGTTGTTGTTGCACGCCTTTGGCCAAGGACTAGCCACTTGTAGTTTATTCCTCTGACTGCTCCCAGGAGGACCCAGTCTTGGCCATACCCATGATGTTCCAGTTTTCCAGGGTGAATGGGACTTTATTTTTAAGCCTGGTTTGGAGGGAATCACCCCTGGATCAAGGTAGCTGATTGGTCAAGTTCCTGCCTGGTCCATGGGTGGTGTTTAAGCCCCTAGTGTCGGGGAAGATTCCACTCTGTGTTGACTGTGATCCCAGAAGAGCTTTTCCAGGCTGCTCTTTCCGTGGTTCTCAGGGAAACTTCTCACTGCTCTGCTTTTGTTTGTATGTGGAGCTGCCAGCCACGTCTCAATTGCTATCCACCAAGATCAGCCTTGTTTTTGACAACACCTATAGACACGAAGTCCACTCTGTTCCCCGTGAATAGCCTCCTCAGGTGGAGCAGCAGAGCATGCAGGGTCGCTCATCCATGGGTGGGACCCTGTGTCACCTAGGAGTTATCCACAAGGGGCCCAGGGAAGAGCAGTGCCAGCCCCTGGTCTCCCCACCTTGCAATCTCTCCTGTAAGTGAACTGAGACAAGGATGATGGGTGCATCATTACCAGTGAATTACAGATGCTGCAGGTCTGGGGAGGGGGGTCCCAGCTCACTGCCTGGAATAGATCTGCCCTATAGGTTGTGGGGGAGGGGAATGAGCAATGCCGCCAGCATCGTGACTTTCCCAGGGTGAACCCATGGCCCCAGATGTGCGCTGTGGAGAGAGGAAGCCCCCATCTTTGCTCGTGCTCAGGATTCAGCTTCTGTGACATGGAACTGTGCAGGGTGGGCACGAGGGAACTTTTAAAGGAGTAGGTCATGGCTGAAAAGCCACGGACTTGCTGTTTTTGTGAAATTTGGTAGATGGGGTTGAAGGAGTATTTCTTCATTTACTCTATGCCCTCAGGACAATTTCCAGAGACTTTAATAATTTATTTTTATAATTTTTACCAGTTTCGTGACTGTTTTGCTGGGGATAGAGTCTAACAGAAGTCCCACTCATTCTGTTTTAGTGTCCTTTTGCAAAAGCATTATGTTCCCTACCATGAATTCTGGAGACCATCTTCCAAGGTTGCTGATGCCACAAAGCACTTGGTAGGGAGAAGGGATTTGAGAATCAATGAGCATGTTAGGCCCTTAGGGAGAATTCAGGAACAAATTGGCATGACCACTGCTTTCGTCTGTGGCCTCTGACTGAGTTTGGGCTTGATGCTCATCACCTGGATCTTCTTCCTATATTCATTCTGGTGCTCTGGGGATCTTGATATAGCCGTCTGATGTTTCCTTAGGCATTTGAACAGATATGAACATCAGGTAACATCTGTTCTCTCTGAGGAGAGAGAATGCATTTTAATTGCAGCAGAAGGAATTTGGGCTAAATGTAAAGAGATAGTCCCTGATCACAAACATCTGACTGACAGGTCTTTTTTTAAGTGTCAATCCTATCATGCCACTCTCCTGCTTTGAGCCCACCAATGGCTGCTCAATGCAATTACAATGGAGTCCAATCTCCTAGCCAAGACCTTCATCTCATTACATTCTTTTGTCAATCATGCTCCACTCATGAGGCTTTACTTTCTGCCTTTCAAGCCCACCAGGCTTGTGCCTACCCCAGGATCTTTGAATAAGCTGGGTTTTGTGTGTGGAAAGCCCCAGCCCATATCTCCACATGGGCTGACTCTAATCAATGGTCTCAACTCCCAAGTTTCCCTCCTTAGACAAGCCTTTCTGAACCACAGCATCTAGAATAGGTCTCTCCCACCCCCAGCTTCATTGTTCCCTAGCCATTATTAAGCTGTCTTCACTCTCAACTGGAGTGCAACTTGCTTGAAACAGGATCATTTTTTTTTCCATACTCTTGTACCTAGGCAGAATTTTATTTTATTTTTATTTGTTATTTTTAGTTATACATGACAGTAGAATGTACTTTGACATATCATATGTACATGGAGTAGTATAATTTCTCATTCTTGTGGTTGTACATGATGTGGAGTTTCACTGGTCATGTGTTCATATATGAACATAGGAGAGTTATTTTAAGATGTGCCCTTCTTTCCCACTGACCCTCAGTTCATGAAAGTAGACACGTGAATTCCATGTGCCCAAACTGTCAACCAGTTTAGAAATTCACAGAAAAATCCACACTTGACTTTGCAAACATATAGAATATATTTAAAAAGATAATAAAACTATTTAGTCATATACTGAGTACTTAGATCCAGCAATTGTTAATATTTTATTAGTCATTTGGATTAGCATTTCATATTTAAATACTTCAGTATCCCTCTTCTACAAATGAGAGCATTCGTCAGTAATAATTCTTCATTAACATTGATTTTTAAAAATATTATCTGATAGTTACATTCAAATTTCTCCAATTATCCTGAAAATATGTCATTTTTTTTTTTATTTTTCAAACCAGCCTTATTGCAAGGCATGTGTTGCACTTGGTGTTTCTAGTCTCTTTTATTCTGAAATAGATTCCACCCTTTACCACCCCCTCATCCCATGACATCCCACGATTTATGAGATCAGGCCAGTCATTTTGTGGAGCATCCCATATTCTGGATGTTTCTTACTGTTTTAGTTGTGGTCGTATTTTGCTTTTCCATCTATCCACTAGACTTGGTTCATTTTAAAGTTACACAGTATTGTTAAGAGTTCTTCAAAAGTGCACCACATCAGGAGGTGAGTAAGGTGAGAATGCTCCTGATGCTGATTTTTAAAGTTCTTTAGCTTCAGTGCTCCATAAGAAAACAGTTTATATTTGAACAGTAGAGAGCTATTTCATACTAAAATTAAGGTGGTTTGCAGCCTGCAATAGAGTTACCGGCAACAGTTTGCAGAAATAGTCTGAAATGAGGACCCATTAGCCATTATTCTATGTTTGATAAGGGAGGCACATCTAGATGTCAAAGGGACTTGAGAAATAGTTGAGGTCAGACTGCCTCTCCCCAGAAGGAAGAGCAAATTTTCACATGATGCGGATCCTGGCAATAATTTCAGGGGCCTACGTTTGGGGCCTGGCAATATAAAGGGCCCAGGACAGTGGCAGAAATGTTCAGCTCCCCACCCCCACCCCCTAAACTGTTTGTCTCCTAAATTTTAGAAAAACCTCCCAGCTATTTGGCAAATAATTAAACAGCCCAAGTGGAAATAAATTCTAGTCCTACTGTTTGTATTGCTGTTATTTCAAGCACAACAACTATACATTTATCTACTTGATTTAAAAAAAAAATTGGTCCTTGCTTTTAAAAGCCTCTGGGCACAAAAAACAGTAAGATCGTTCAATAAAATACTTAAATCAACTGACACTACCGTGTTGAAAAACACAGTGTATCACAAAGTGACATAAAATGTCATGCCCATGCCATTCCCTCTAGCTTACAGGAATTTCTAAAGACAGGTTTTGCATTGGATTTTTAGCATGTATAAAACTGGGTCTGGCTGAACTAGTGAATGCAGATGGCCATGGAAAAGGTACCTTTCCCCCAGTTTGGATGGGGCAGGGTGGTGAATTAGTAATACATTCAAAAATCATCATCTGACCTACCTTCACCTGATGCTTACTGTGCACTTGGACCCTCCTGGCTCAAGGGACTTATATTCCTGGCATCGTTTAGTGAGTATAAAAAAACCTATGAAGTAATTTGACTACTATCCCCATTTTACAGGTTGGAAAAAAAAAGAAGGCATAAGAAGCACAAAGAGTTTATGTGAACTGTCCAATATCACACTATCTGGTTTATGATAACTACGGGATTTAAACCCAGACCCTTTGCTTCTGCAGCCTGTGCTATTATTTTCAATTTTTTTAGTTTCTACTCTAAACCAGTTGCATTCATTCAGGTGTATTTACTTAATGAATTTTATATATGACACATGTATGCGCACGTGTCTGAATCCTACCAAGGGACAGGCATTTCATTTGACTGGGTTCTAGAATGCAATCACAATCTATAACACATGAAGCTTTTCAAACCAGGTTGAGCCCAGCTCAGGCTGGCCCCAATTTGGAAGGATCCCTGATAGTGTGGGTCTTGGATTTGTAGATAAAACCTGATGAAGGGGGTCACATGTCAACAAGTTACATAATTGGAGTTGGAGGCTTCAGGATAGACAATTTCTCTGTTCTGATCTGTGGACTCCATGGTAGTAACATTTAATGGCATGTTGGAGGTGTGTTAAAATCAGTCACTGTGTACACAATGTATGAATGTGCTCAAGAAAGTCGATTTTAGAGCAAAGGGGTGCTGGAAGAGAATCAAGAGACAAAGGATCAACTTGAAAAGCATCTCCCATGGGGAATGCTCCTATTTATTGCTTTCTCTGAAGAATATAAACTAAAAATAGAAAGAACAACATCCCACTTTAACAAAACACATTTAGGCTTCCTATTTTGGATAGGATTTTTATGAGGTGATGAAGTGGCTTATTTCAAAGAGGTGTTGTTCCAGCTATAACTGGGAACAGGGACGACTTCATTTGCACAGTGCAGTTGAAAGCTCATCAAACTTATACAAACGTGGAGACTTTGAGATAGAAAGACACTTGAATTAAAAAAAAAAGACCAATAAAACAACATCAACTTTCATTGTTTGGGGCTTTACAGTTTTCAAATAGCTTTCTCACATAGCATCCAAATTATCTTATGTGTATCTTCCCAATTTCATCAGATTCCCATCTTTGTGAGATTCTGCCATCCTCACCAGCCCCCTGACCTGGACTCCCAGATGCCTCTTTTGAAGTGCAAGGATTTTGTGTGGGGCTGCTGAGTTCCTCCACTGTGGTCAATCTGCCACAGGCTTAGAGACCTACTTTTCTAGCTACTTCAAGATTTGAAAGAAATGCATTGCTGAAGGACACAGGAGTTGACTTCCTGGGGGTGGCTTTAATGGAGTGGGGAGACAGGTGGCAGGATGAGGCTCCTGGAAGTGTGGAGCAGTAAACTCTCCAATGGGTGAATAGTTACCAGTGTTCTGTCCTCTTTTCCATGGATTACTTCAAGGTGAAGTTTCCCCACAGAAGAGGCCTCATGTGGTCTAGTGGATACTCCTGCCAAGCAACTGGCTGTGTCCTTTAACAGTTCCACATGAAGCAGTGGTCCATGTGGTAATTACCATTTAGTGAGTACAAAAAAACCTATGAAGTAATTTGACTACTATCCCCATTTTACAGGTGGAAAAAAAAAGAAGGCATAAGAAGCACAAAGAGTTTATGTGAACTGTCCAATGTCACACTATCTGGTTTATGATAACTATAGGATTTAAACCCAGACCCTTTGCTTTTTATTTCTTCCTATTCTTTATTTCCCCCTTTGCCCTCCTTCTCAATGTCCTGGGATTATCCTTTCCATGTGAAACCCCAGCACTTATTCTTTGCCTCTGTTTTCTAGCAAACTGAGGTCTATACACATATTTAATCTCAGACTCTCACGAACACCTTGAAGCAGGTAGGACAGTTATTGTTGGTTATAAAGATGAGAAATCTTAGGCTCAGTGAGCTTATATCTCTAGCCTGAAATTACATTCATTCATTGACTCATTCATTCATTCATTCATTTTGCAGACATTTCTCAAGTACTTTCCACTGTTCTATGTGCTGGTGGTGACTAAGACACAGTTCTTTCCTATGGAACATAAGTTCTAGTTAGGGGAGATAAATAGAGCACAGATGCAATTCAAAAATAAACAAATTCATTTGTAAATTCTATGAAGGCATTACAACAGAGTTCTGGGTTAGGCAGTGGAGGTAGGGCAAGGAGACCTGCATTTACAAGGTGATGGAGAAAAGTACCTCTGAAGAGGTGGCATTTGAGCTGACAGGGGAGCCAGGTTATCACTTCTAGAGACACTAAACACTGGGGTAAATCTATTCCTCATCTTTGCTCATGTAATTCAGATGGAAATATCACACATGAGCAGATGAAGCCCATCACTGATAGTTTTCTGCTAAATGAATGAACTGATGAACAAATCCAAGATTCTTATTTTGCCCATGATGACTACTTGGATTTTAAAAAAATGATATCAAATTTCAAATTCTATACCCCATATGTTTTGTGGGGACAATGCCATTGTTCTATTATTGTCCTATGCTTGTGCTTAATGTACCCACTGATTAACCCAATATTTGTTGAGGGCCAAATGATTAGTAGACTCCAGGCACATTAGAGATATCGTAGGCAGAGAGAATAGCAGTTGCAAAGACAATGACATACGAACAAGCCTGGGTGACTTAAGGAGCAGAATGAAGGCTCTGGTGTGGCTGGGGAGTAGCAAGTGAGAGGGAGGGAGGTGAGAGATAGGGTTGGAAAAGTAGGCAGAAGGAAGATGGTACAGGGCCTTGAGCCGTGCTGAGGAGCTTAGACTTTATTATAATGGAAATAGGGAGCCATAGGAGGATTTGATGCAGGTGTGCAATGAAATTAAACCAATTGCTGGGTGATAATTTCAAGTCCAGAACTCGTTCTTCTGACTCCCAGATGTAAGTACCTCCCTTCCAAGCAGGTGTCAGAGTTGGAATTAGAAGATAAGCTCTGTGGTGTCCACTCTGTGATAAAGTGAAGGCTCCCTTCACAGTGACATCTCGTCAGATGAGGCCCTCAGATAAAGCAACAACAACGTGTCTCTGACCACGTCATCTCCCCTGACAAAAGAAAACAAGACACTCATGGAACCACATCACTCAATAGGGCCTTTGTCCAATCTATAGATTGGGAATGATATAACCTCTTGTCCAGATAGGGAAGTGGTAGGGCAGAGACGGTGAGTCAGCAGGACCAAGAAAGATGTGACTTTTGGGCTGCTGAGGATCAAATCAGTGGGTCAGATCACGAAGTCTCCAGCCATTCAGATCACCAGCAGCTGTCTTGTCATTTTAAGAAGTGAAAATTATTGAAGGAGCTCTGTGTGGTCTGAGCAGTAGTAACAAGGGAGAGTCAGAGGTCATTTCTCATAGTTTTGAATATTATCTTGAAAACTGCCAGGGCCTCATGGGTAAACACAATCTTATGAGTAAAGTTTTATTTTTGTTTGTTATTTTTGCATTAAAAAGATGGAAGATGGATTTTCCTAAATGGGAGAACTTTGCAAAAAAAAAAAAAATCAGTGTGATTTTTTAATAAATGGGCATATCTGTGCAAATGCTAGAGTCCTTGGTCTAAAGAAGACTGAGGATGTAACCACAGGCTTGAAGCTTTGCTCTCCTTTCCCTTACAGATTCCAGTTTCTCAAAAGAGAACTCTGCCTCTTTTCCCTGGGAGGCCTCTCTCAGGGGAGTAAGGGCCAGGCAGTCCTTGAGGCCATAGATAGTTCAACACCTTGTGCCTTTGCATCTTGAACGCACAATCCCCATCGTGACACAGCCACCCCCTTCGCTCCCCAGCCTGTTTCTCAGGGCGGCTGCTCTTTCTTCTGAGTCTGCAGATCTCCATTCAAGAGGTTACCCTGAGGACAGCAGCTGTCCACTAAGGTGGCTGACCACTAAGTGACATTTGGTGGTATGAATGTGTATTCTTCTGCTCTCTTCCTTCTTTCTGGATTTTATCTCTGAATAGAGATAGAGGGAGAGAGGAAATGTAGAGAGGCTGAGGCACGGAGAAGACTCCAAAGGGAGAGAGTAAACAACAGTGTTTGTGCTTCGCAGAATTGCACCTCTCTCCAGCCAGCTGGCTCACCAGCCTGCCCCCACCAGCCCGGCGCCTGTCGCAATCCCCCAGCTGTCAGCTCTCTACCTGCCTGGCTCTGGCGCTCGGCTCAGAGCTGCTCCCCTGGGCCTCTCTGGCTTGTCAGTGGGCTGCGTCAGCATCACGCCACACTGTCTCCCGTTGGCCCAGTGATCAACGCCTGACGGGCCAGCCCTCTCTCCCCTCTCAGCTGGGGCCAATGGGAGTCCGGGGAAGGTTTTGGTTACAAATGAAAATAAAATAAATAAGTCATACTCCTGCACTCAGGAGTCTGGGAGAAACATCTTCATGGCCTCGTAAATCTTTCTTTTTAAATTTGTCCTTCTCCTTCTAGACGTCCCTCCCAACCCTCCTCCCCCCCCCCCCACCACCACTTGGCTGCCCCTCAAGGTGCAGGGAATACAAATAAGAGGCTTAGACTTAAGGTGGAGGCTGGCATTGGCTTCCCCCACCCAATGCATTTGTGGTGTGTGTGTGCGCGCGCGAGTCCCTGTGGAGAGAAGCCAGCAAGACAGAATTCATGACAGTGTCAGCCTGTGCCTGCCCCCTGCCTTAAAAGTCTTCTGACTTTTAAGGACAAGTCATCTGACCTCTTCCCAAGCCCCCCCCACACCCAACCTTGGCTAACTCCCCCCAGAGCTCTCAGTATCTTTATTTCGCCCCATGACAGGAAGGCTCAGGATTAAATGCACTGCTGTATTTTAAGATACCTGGAATTTTTTTTTCCTTATGTTTATTAGGTATTTTATGAAAGCTTATTGATTTTGAATCTTTTGCTTGAGACTTGGTCCTGCTTAAAGACGCATACTTTAAAGCAGCAGACCTTATTCATCTCATACCCTGAATGTGAGTAAAAGTGCCTAAAAGTTGGACCTCAGAGAGCCCTTGAGGACTCAGGGGACAAGGAGGGGGCAGCCTGAGGGATGGATTCTGGAGAAGGTCTCTGACATTTGCTGAGGATTTCTGAGGAGGATTCGTCCCACGGGAAGGGGGATGACCTCTGAGAAGGTGATGGTCTGAGGAAAGCAGAGCCAGAGGATCAGAAGGGAAGCTGGGATGGAGATCAAGATGGTGGTTGCTCAGGAAACGGATTCTTGGGGCACAGGACTCCCCCAGATGATCAGTTTTGTCTCAAAAAGTCTTTTCATTTTAGGCTGGGGTGGACAGTCCTCCTTGTCCTCTGCCATCTCACACTCCCCCACCTTGCTTTGATGCCTCAGGCATGAAGAAAAATTTGCCCTCCCATAACTGTGGCTACCAGGGGTCACCTTGCCAGTGTCTTGTACTGTTCAGAAGACATTGGCACCTGGTGTGCCATCTTAGGAAGTTAAGAAGAGGGGAGAACTGTAGAAGGGTTAGGTGGAAGAAAAAGGCCCAACTTCTGCCACATACACTGAAGTCACCATATGGCAATAGGATTGTCCTCTGGGATGTGCAAAGATGGAGCAGTGTTGCTTCCAGAGGACAGTCACAGAGGGGGTTTGCTGCCGCTGATTATCCAGGAAGATTTTACTGTGTTCAGAGGCATGTGCCTTTCTATTTCTTTGAGCTCTACTAACTGCTTCCTCAGCATGGTTGCCATGGAAAGTAGTGGCAAGACTTTTATGAACTGTACTTTTCATGGTACTCAAATCTGGGGTAGCTTCCAGATTTGGTTGGGATCCAAAATGAAAAAGGTTTTATTGCAGAGCCTGTGAGTGCCGTGCAGAAGTGGACTGGCTGCAAACTAATGGAATATAAACTTTAAGGCCCTTCATTTATCTGGGTTCTGTCTATGCCTGTGAGGTTGGCTAAGAAATGCTTCCACTGGGCATATGGTTTGCTCTTGGGAGCAGAGATCTCAGGAAGAGGTCTAGGTAGGCTCTGTTTGAACATGGAATTCTAAGGTCCTGTGTATGTGGAGCAAGATCTAGAGGTAGGGGCAATGAGTGTTGGGTAGACATGTCTTTTACCCTACAGACTTCTTACCCTATGCAAAGAGACATCAGGGCAAGAGGAGAGGAATATAGCTCTGTAACCAGGTTGCCTCTTGCCTGGGTTTAAGGTGAGGGTGTTTTCTTATATTATCTCCACAAGATACGTGAGACTGGGAGTACATGTATATTCAGGCAGAAACAGCATTTCACATCTACAGAGCCAGAAGCTACTTTGTAGAAAAATCTTCCAAAATCTTATAACTCATATACTGAAGAGAGACCTGATAAATGTTTTTCCAGATTTGACAACCATCCTAATGGTTTATCTGATAAAACCACTAATGAGTTCTGGGACTGAAGAAAGCTTTTCTAAACTATCAATAATGAAAGGAAAATTTTGCTAGAGGAAAGACAGAATCTTCATTCTGTTTCCCCTGTGGTAAAGATATTGCCAAATCATTGTCACATGAAGAGGTCATCAGCAAGCATGCAGCCAAAAATGAAGGGGAACAAGTGTTAGAGAGGTGGGACAGGAGTTTTTTAATAAAAACATCATCACATAATTTTTCTGTATTTATGATGTATGTGATATTATTAATGTTTGTGATGTTTGCCCAGTTTTTAAAAAACTGTTTTATTTTTTTCATTCTAGATAAATATTTACTTCTTATATACCTAATTTTATTTGTAGTTTAGCTTTTTTTTTTTTTTTTTGTCTTGAAGGGGCTTCTAAGTTTTAGACAGTTTAAGTCTCACCAAGCCTGTATCTGCCCTTGACACTCTAATTCTCTCTGGGTAACAGTTTTCACATCCTCCCTTCTTAGCCTGAAAATGAGAGGAAATTATTGTAACACCTTTATGTCCTCAGTGGACTGGGTCACCGAGGCTGAGCTCAAGTTTTAAAATGTTTACAAGTTTTGAAAATGTTTACCAAACTTGCAAAGCTCCATGATCTTTAAGCCACTTAACATTTTTGGATTGGGTTCTTCAAAGCAAAATAAAGAGAGTTAGACAACATGCATTCTAGTTTGCTCTCAGGCAAACTAGAGACACTAACATCCTATACTTTTCCCACTAAAACAGTATTCAGAATTGATAGTTGGGGGTGGAAAAATGTCTGGGTCTAAGCTGGGAACTGTGCTATTAATTATCATCTGTAGTGATAACTAGATCCCCAGATGATATCTTCCCTGCAGCATCTCATCCCACCTCCCCATGCCCCACTTCAATATGGGTTCAGCTCACAATTTACGGGAAATACGTGCTTGTGTAAAATTTTGGTTTTCTGATTCATAGCGCATAATGAATGTATCAGGGGGCTTTGCAGAAAGAAAATCTATCACGAAGATCTTATTGGCAAATGTAAGAAAATGTCACTTTATAAAAGGATTCTTCAAGTATATCTATGTACATAATGAAAGGAAAATTTTGCTAGAGGAAAGACAAAGATATTCACACCCCATATATAATTTCTTAAAACTCATGTATTCAGATTTACTGAATGTGAAGCCACACTAGCACCAGGCAAAAGTGACAAATGGGAGAGCCAGTTTTGATCTTACGATGGGGACATGAGATAAAATTGGAAGAAGTGAGGTCTGGAAATCTAGTACATGGGTTTAAAAGATTCTAATTGTCCCCCCCAGCCTCTGGGTGATTCCCAACCACATGAGAACTCTTGAAACGTGTCACAAGTGCCTCAAATACTTCTGGAATCAGAAATATGACCAAAGGATTTCCACCCATTACTATAAACGAGTCTGTTTCTACATATTATGTGTAATATGTTTAGAACCCAGAAGTATGCATTATGCCTCTAAGAGGAAGAACTGTGCAGGGATGAGGCTAAAAGACTTCTGCTCAAAGGAGCTACGATCTCTCAGCTCCAGCAGATGAACTGCTCTGCCTCTTTGCAATTGTTCAACATCATCTCCCCCATCCTTCCCTGCTGTCTCCATGCACTCCTCCACTCATATTAAAATGTACACTAGCTGGCTGCATATGTTATTCTGAAGCAATAATGGCTCTGAGCACGTATTTTTAATTCATTCTGCTGTGTCACTGTCACTCTGGATCAATAGTCTTTGGCATGGGAAGGACTAACTTGGAGCAGAGGCCGCTTCCTCCCTCCCCAGCAGAACAGCAGGGGCTCCTGAGAGTGTGGCGAACACTTGTGCCTTTGCCATCTCTCTTGTCTTCTTGTTTCGGTCATCCTTCCCCAGGCTGAGGCCGACCCTTTTTTGTAAGGATGGACTTAAGGATAGAGGACCCAGATCTTGATTTACTTTTTTCTTTGATCCTTGTGCAAAGTTTTAGTTTCAGACGAGGAAATAATCAGTTTATTTTTAGCTCTCATCCTTTTGCCTAGGCAGAATTTTGCAGACTTTAAGCACAGGGATCTGGAGAAAGCTTTCCTGAGTTCCAAATATTTCTTATCTGTGTCCTTGGATAAGTCACTTAACCTCTCCAAACCAATTTCACAATCTGGGAAATGGGGATTTAAAATGGAGCCCCCGTAGAGTCGTGATTGGACAACCTCACATATCAGGTGCCTGTGTGCCTGTTGAGGGTCAGCCAGGGTTATTGCTTCTTGTGTCTTCTCCATACTCAGCCCTCCTTTGGGTGGACTTGAGCTACAGAAGGGGCAAGAGATTGGCATAGATCTCTATTATTAGCCCTTTGGCTTTGTGATGTATTTTCTCCTTTTTCTAAGTTTTATCTTCCTGGACACTGCCTGCCTTACTTCCTTTCCTCCTAACACAGGCTCATCTTGATTGTGAGTTTCTCAGAGGCCAGTAAAGAGTGCATTTCCCTTCTATCCCCAGCCTTAGACTTAGGACATGATTTGTAGTTAATGCCCAATAAATGTCTGTTAAGTGATTTCCTTTCTATATCTGATCCGACTCTCAACTTGCTGTTTCATTGGCTTGCTCTGGCAATGGAGTCTGTGTTTATAAGCTGCCCTTGGAAGGCTCTGTTCTAAAACAACATTTCACAAAGTCTGACTGCTCTGTGGTACCCTGGTCCAGTGGGAAGTACTGGGAGGAAAGTCATGGTCATTGGTACCCCTTTCATGTTCTGTGAGGAGTGGACAATGGTAAGGAATTGTCTGGTGGAGACAATTCATGACAATCTGTATGCCATGAAGAGGGCATTAAGGGCTCCTATGCTTGCTGTGTTCCTTAGGGGCTTCCTGCACAGACAACTTCTAGGGAACCTACTTCATGCTCAGCATCCCCTCCATCAGCCAGCCTGTCCCCTCCCTCTTCAAGTGGCTTTTCTCTAACATCCTACATGTTTGCAGGCAAGGCTCCACTTTGTCTAGCCACCATGATTAGCTGCCAGCCTCTGCCACACATTTTTCCCTCTTGCCTCCCTCCCTTTGCAATCATGTTCAATAGTCATCCCTCCTCTCTCTGTCTTTTCTAGCAGCATCCACCCCTAACAAACAATCTTTTGTTGGTTTCTTAGTAATCTAAAACTAACTCCTGAAAATAAAGGAAGTGGGGAAACACAGAATAGGATAGTGATTCCTTTTATATGAATTTAAACAAATGTTTAAAAATGATTTCGGGAGAAGTCGCCAAGGTAAGAGTTTCTATGTACCCTCTGGCACCAGTTTCCTCTGTTGTTAATGTCTTGTACGATTAGGGTATGTTTCTCATAGTGAAGAACCCGCATGGACACAGACCATTAATAAAACCTCCACTCTATCCGTAGTTCACTAGTTCCCCCCCAGTGCCTCTTTCCTGCTGTAGTGGCACATCCAGGGTCCTTCATTGTATTTGGTCTTTATATCTTCTCAGCCTTCTCTAGATTGTCATTGTTTCTGAGACTTGTCTTGATTTTGATGACTTTGGCGGTTTTGAGGAGCACTGGTCAGATATTTTGTAGAATGTAGTTGAATTTAACAAAATAGTTTGTAAAGATAAAATTCACCTTTTATAAGTACTTGAGACGAATCTGTATTTCTCTGCTGTTGGATGGAGTGATGTATAGACACCCATCAGGTCTGCTTGGTGTAGAGTGTTCTTGAAGTCTTTTTTGTTGTTGATCTTCTGCTTAGTTTTTTTTTTTTTATCCATTATTCAAAGTGGGTACTTGAGTTGTTGTTGACTTGTCTATTTTCCCTTCATTTCTGTCAGCTTTGCTCCATATATTTTGATGCTCTGCTGTCTGTTGTTAGAATCAGACAATTGTTATTTCTTCCTAATGGATCACATCATTACAAAATGTCCTTCTCTGCTTCTAGTAGCACTTTTTGTTTTTAAGTCTGTTTTGTCTGATATTGGTATGACTACGCAAGCTTTCTCGAGTTTTCTATTCCATGATGTTAGCCCATTCTTTCACTTTCAATGTCTTTTAATCTCTGAATCGAAACTGGGTCTTCTAGTTTTAGTTTGCATTTCTCTAATTGTTAGATGTTGAACATTTTTTTTTCATATATTTGTTGACCAGTGGTATTTCTTCTTCTGTGAAATGACTGTTCAGTTTCTTTGCCCATTTATTAATTGGGTTATTTGGGGGTTTTATGGTGTTGAGTTTTTTGAGTTCTTTCTGTATCTGAGAGATAAATACTCTATCTGAGGTGCAGGTGGCAAAGATTTTCTCCCATTCTCTATGCTGTCTCTTCACATTATTGATTGTTTCCTTTGCTGTGAAGAAGTTTTTTAGCTTGATTCCATCCCATTTGTTGATTCTTGATTTTATTTCTTGTACTGTACAAATCTTGTTAAGGAAGTCAGTGCTTAAGCCCACATGATGGAGATCTACTTTTTCTTCTATCAGGCACAGGGTCTCTGGTCTAATGCCTAAGACCTTGATCCACTTAGAGTTGAGTTTTGTGCATGATAAGAAATAGGGGTCTAATTTCATTTTACTAAATATGGATTTCCAGTTTTGTCAGCACCATTTGTTGAAGAGCCTATTTTTTCTCCAATGTGTGTTTTTGGCACCTTAGATTTCATTTCACTATAGTCAGAATGGCAATTATCAAGAATGCAAGTAATAATAAATATTGGCAAGGATGTGGGGAAAAGGTACACTCATGCATTGCTGGTAGGACTGCAAATTGGTGCAACCACTCAGGAAAGCAGTGTGGAGATTCCTCAGAAAACTTGAAATGGAACCACCATTTGACCCAGTTATCCCACTCCTCAACATATACCCAAAGGATTTAAAAGCAGCATACTATAGTGATGCAGCCACGTCATTGTTTATAGCAGCTCAATTCACAATAGCTAAGCTATGGAACCAACCTAGGTGCCCATCAAAAGATGAATGGAAAAATAAAATGTGATATATATACACAATGGAATACTACTCAGTCATAAAGAGAAATGAAATTATGGTATTTGCCGGTAAATGGATGGAACTAGAGAATATCATGCTAAGTGAAGTAAGCCAGTCCCCCAAACCAAAAGCTGAATGTTCTTTCTAATATGTAGATGGTAACTTACAATAAGGTGGGGGTCGGGGGCGGGTAGGGAAGAATAGAAGTACTTTGGATTGACAAAGGGGAATGAAGGGAAGGGAGGGAGAATGGGAATAGGAAAGACAGTAGAAGGAATTGCACATGACTTTCCTATGTGCATACATGATTACATGACCAATGTAATTCTATATCATGTACAACCAGAAGTTAGGTACAATGAGAAGTTATACTCATATAGTATAGTAAGTCAAAATGTATTCTACTGTCATGTATAACTAATAAGAACAAATGAAAGAAAAAAAGAAAGTAGGTCTTCTACAGATAAACTATCATTAGACTTTTTTTTTGCAACTCTAACTTTTTAAAATCCATTCACATTTAATATGAATATTGACATAGTTGGACTTACATCATCCATTTCTGTTTTCTATGTCTTATGTCCTTTTCATTCTCCTATTCCTCCATTACCACTTTTTTTGCATTGAGAATTTTCCAATATGTCATTTTCATTTCTTTAATAATTTATTTAAAAAAATCATTCATCAGGGATTTTTAGGTCTTTTTAAAGTAGACTTTATTTTTTAGAGCAGTTTACAGAAAAGTTGTACAGGAAGCACACAGATTTGCTATATAGCCCATCTCATACTACCAGATTTTTCCATTACTGATGAGATCTTGCATTACTGAGCTCCATTTATCATAATTTATGAATCAATGCTGATATTATTAACAAAAGTTCATAGCTGTACTGTTATATGTGTTTTGACAAATGCATAATGTCATGTATCCAACTTTACTGCTTTTTTAGTTATACATTTTTAGTTATTTACTTAATGGTTATTCCTGAGACCACACATAGGAATAACTTCAGATTTATATTAATTCCAGAAAGACAGAGAAATGTTACTCCTATGTAACTATATTCCCCTTTCTCTACTGTGAGTATTATTTTTACACATTGCCTCACATATGTTACAAATCTACCAATACACTGTATTATTTATTACTTCATATAATTTTATGTATTTTAAAGAAATTAACAGAACAAAGAAGAACAAATACATAATTTGAGCTTTTTAAAAAAATCTTATTTATCATTTCTGGTTCTCTTCATTTGTTTCTGTGAATTCTAGCTATCATCTGAAGTCATTTTCTTAGATCTATAAGCTTCTTCCTGCCCCCCCTCCTTTGTACCATTATTGGCAAATATATTATTTTTCTATGTGTTATAGGCCCAATAATACATTAAATTAATATTGTTTTGTATAGTTGTGTTTCAGATCAGTTAAGAGAAGAAATGACAAACATACATGCATAATGTCTTTCATATTATGTAACTACTTTCGACAGTGTTGATTTTCTAGTGTGGATTTGAATCACTGTCTGTGGCCACTTGCTCTCAACCTGAAAAACTTCTTTTATTTCTACTTGTAAGGCAAGTCTGCTAGCAAGGAATTCTCTCAGTGTTTGTTTATTTGGGGACGGCTTTATTTTGCCTTCATTTTGGTAAGCTAGTTTTGCTGAATATTTATGAACACTTTGAATGTTACCTCACTGTCTTCTGGCCTCCATTGGTTCTATTGAGAATTGAACTGTTAATGGTATAGGGTTTTCTTATTAGTGATATCTAATTTCTCCTTTTTCTTGCTGTTTTCAAGATCTCTCCTAGTCTTCAGATTTCATCATTCTTACAATTTGTGGATCTCTCTCTTTATCCTACTTGGAGTTCCTTGCACTTTAGATTAGTGGGCTTTTTTAGCCAACATTTTTTCCACATATTTTTTTCTGCTCCTTTTCCTTTTCTCTCTTTCTGGAATTTCCATTATGGGTCTGTTTGTGTACTTAGTGATGTTCTCTGAGGCTCTTTCTTTATCCTTGAGTTCCCTTTTTTAGATTGCATAAACCCCATCAATCTGCGTTTAAGCTTGCTTTTTTTTCCTGACAGCTCAAGTCTACTGGTGAACCCTTCTAGTAAATTTTTTTTTAATTATTACAATTTTCAACTCCAGAATTTCCATTTAGTTACATATATAATTTTTACCACCTTATTATCATTCTCTATTTGGTGCAATATTATTATCACATCTCCTTTCTTACTATGATTTCCTTTAATTTTTTTGAGCATTTTTATTATTGCTACCTTGAATTCTGTGTACATTATATCTGACATCTGTTCACTCTCATAGTCAATTTCTGTTGCCTATTTTTTTCCCAAGTCATATTTGCTATTTCTTTGCATGTATTTTTTGTTTTTGTTGTTAGAGTATGTACATTTTAGGCAATGCATTATAATAGCTCTAGTGCGGGTCTCTCTAGGGATTGCTGTTTGCTTCTTTGCTTATTTAGGACTGGGTGAGTAGCTGAATTATTCCTTCTGTCTCATCCTCCTCATGCTGTGAGATGCTGATGTTGCTGCTCAGGTGTGTATCTTTTAGTATGTCCACGGTCACCCTGGAATGACTGGTTTGGATCATTTATCTTTCCTCGACTCACACACAACTGTTAAACTCAATTAATTACCACACAATGGCTCTGTTGTTTTCAACAGTGCCCTGGGTATAAGTTGCATCACAGTCTCATCCAATAAGATTTGGGCTTCTTTGAAGGGAAGTTCTGAAATGAGTTGTTTTTAATTTGTTCTTACCCCAGGAGAGTCAGATGCTGCTTTCTTCATTTCTCTCCAGCAAACTGGCTGTCCTACACCTTAGTCGTTACCTCCAACTTCCTCTGTTTTAGAGAGCGCCCGTAAACTTGAATTCCATTACACCCTGTTGTAAAAGAAGTCAGTTCCTTTGGGAAGGAATTTGGAGCTTCCTCTTCTGTGGGCTGTTTCTCCCCCTAGGCAAAACCTATGAACCACCATTCTGGTGCTGGGGACAGTGACAATGGTGGTTTCTCTTTGAGTGACACCCTTACTTTAGGAACTGAGTGCTCAGTGGATGAAAAGGGTGGCAACCCCAGCTCTCCTCTATTGCATGCCTCTGTTGGCATAGCAAGCTAACACACGTGTACAACAGCACCATTCTCCAAGGTCACTCGAGTGGGGACTGGGCAGAAGAAGAGAATCACCACCTCCAGAGCTTAGCCTCAGCAACAGGTAGCTGAGGAAAAGATGAGCAATGCTCATGTTCTACTCCTCCCAGGAAAAGAGCCCTCTGACTGGCACTTGAAGGTAGAGGGAGCCCTGTGTTTTTGGCAAAAGCAGTTTTTTGGGGTGCTAGGGATTAAGCAGTTCAAAGTTGACCCTTCATCACCCTGAGCTGAGAAAGGGGAGGAAGGATGATGGTCTTGGTTAAAATACCACTAACTCTTGCGTTTATTATTGAGTTTTAGTAGATATTCATGAATACTTCTTCATTTTCTATATGCTATGAGGGCGATATAGAAATTTCTATATGCTATGAGACCTTCAATTGCTGTTTTTAAAATAATTTTCACCAATTTTCCTGAGGGGTGGGTCTGCGAAGGTCCTCATGCTGGTACACTGGAACTTCTCAATTCTAGGATGGTGATTCTTAGTACGAGGTAGGGATCAGAAAGGCATAGCAAATCTCCTGATCAGCAACATGGAGAGCTCCTGCATGAGCCATGGTTAAGAGGGGTACCTTGGCATCTCCCATGGTATGCAGTAATGAAAAAAGGACAAAAAATGAGGAGGATCTTTCTTTTTCTTTTTAATATATTTTTAGTTGTAGATGGACACAATACCTTTATTTTATTTATTTTTATGTGGTGCTGAGGATTGAACCCAGTGCCTCACTCATGCTAGGCAAGCACTCTACCACTGAGCTACCACCCCAGCCCAAGGAGGATCTCTCTTGCAACTAGGAATTTACCTATAGAGAGGAGCTGATATGCTGCCTACACAGGAAATGCCCACTGATCCAAAGCAGATGCAGAATACAGATTTGTCATTAAAGTTATACGCAGAGTTGAGAACATGGTTTCTGAAGTCAGATTGTCTGGGTTTGCTTCTTGGCTTCAGTTTTCATTAGCTGTTTGGTTTGGAGTAAGAATCTTACCCTTTCTGTGCCTCTGTAAAATGGGAATAATATAATCGTTTTTATCTTAATCTATGTCAGCCACTGAGCAGGTCAAACATAAAGCAGGCTTTTGAGTTTCCTTGGATGGGTAAGTAGAATTGTCTAATGATCAACATGGAATATGAGTTTCCAAAGAAAGAATTAATAATGCATTCAATTATGATCAGTGTAGTTGAGTGTTTCTGGGGCGATTCAGAAAGCACTTAAGCATTACAGGAACCAAGCATCACATCTCTGAGAGGAAGAAGTGAGGGAGATGGACTGGGTCCAAACTGGCCCAGTGACATCCCCTGGAAGTTGATTTTGTAATGAACCCTTAAAATCCGTTTAGCTTGCTTACCCTTTCTTTCATATCTAAAACAACAGCATCAAATGCAGGATGGAAAAGCCTCTATTGTTTAGATGCTTTGTGTATGGACTTTTATTGTCACAATAAAATACACAACAGGTGTCACATCATTTCTGGAGGGGTTGGCTTAGATGAGCCACGAGGTCTCTTCCTAGGCTTAGAGTGTGTGGTACTTGGTAACCACATCAACAGTACTCCTTCCGACAAAGTCTCTCTCGTGCTGCCAAGAAGCAGCCCCACAGAGCCACTTTAGTGAAGGAAAGCTCTCTCTTACTCCTTCTGTGATCATTATAAATTCATCATTTCCAGCTGCTCCTGAATGCGTCTCTACCTTTCTTCTTTGTGCTTTACAAATTTGTGTAGCTTGAGGCTGGAAAGGGATCGCTTTTGTAGAAGCTATTGCCAAAAACACAACATGAAAGAACTGCTTTTCTTTGTTTCGAATCTGCCATCTCAGAGGATTTCTCTTATTTTTTTTTTTCCTGTTAAATTACATCTCCTAATTAGGTCATGCCACTGGAGGTGACCTACATTTCAGAAGCCAACAAGCAACACCAGCAAGGCAGGGAAATGGGTAGGAGAGAAAGAAGGGTGGCTTCAAAATGGCTTCAGATGCTGCTTCTCTTAACGGTTTTGCTGTGGGAGAAGGTTCCATAAATTTGATACTTAAATAGGAAATGTGCTTGTTGGTTCAACATAGTATGCTGAAAGTTCATTTAACAGGATACACTGTGCTTGTTCATTCATTCACATGTGTTCAGAAGGCATATTCATATGTATAACAAATTATTGGGCATAGTTCAAGATGCAAAGAAAAACAAAACAAAACAAACAAACAAACGAAAAAATAGATCCCTGCCTTCAAACTATCGTGATTGTTTGCAATCTGTTTGAGAAGTCAAGATCTTTCCAAGAAAAGTTAAGAAATATGAGACAGATAACAGGGGTTGTATCATTTATTAGTTGCTACTAAAAAACTTTAGAACCTAGTGTCTTAACCTAGTATCTGATAATCTAGTGTCTTAAAACAATAGATCTTTATTATGTCACATAGTTTCTTTGACCCTGGAATCCTCAGTGGTTTAGCTGAGTGGTTCTGATTCAAGATCTTACAAGGTTGCAATGTTGAGAACTCAGGGCTCCAAGTTGGATTGCAGTCCGAGTTGACTCACTCAATAGGCTGTTGGCAGGAGGCCTCAGTTCCTTACCAGTGAACTTCATGGGATTTCCAAAATATGCTAGTCATATGGCACTTGGATTCCTCCAGAGTGAATGGTCCAAGAAAGTAGGGTAGAAGCTGAAATGTTTCTTTTAATCTATCCTAAGAAGCAGTGCATCATTTCCAAAATTTACTACTTATAGCATAGGTCAGCCCTATTGATGTGGGATGGACCTCTATTTAAGGGCATTGATATGATGAGATGGGAATTACTGGGGGGGGGCATGGGAAACTGGCTATCACAGGGGCTAAGTGATTTGTCTAGAATTTTGGAGATGGAGAAGTCAAGAAATAAGAGAGGTGACTATAGATAGGAGAGATGTTTCCTAGGGCTACTGTAAGGAATTACCACAAATCAGGCAGTTTAGAACAACAGAAATGTATTCTTTCACAATTCTAGAGGCTGGAAAGTCCAAAATCAGGATGTTTCAAGGTTCCTAGGGGAGAATCTTTGCTTGCTCTCTCCTGGCTTCTGGTGCTTGCCAGCGGTCTTTGGCATTCCTTGACTTGTAGACACATCATTGCGATCTCTGTGTCTGTCTTCTCATGGGGTTTTCTCTTTGTTTGACTGTGCATCGTTTTATAAGAACTTCTTAGAAGGACACCAGTCACTGGAGTTGGCACCCACCCTAATGCAGTCTCACCACACCTTAACTAATTAAATCTGCAAAGATCCTGATTCCAAACAAGATACCCGGACTTAGGTTGTCAACATATCTTTGTGGGGGAATATAATTCAACCCACAAGTGGTGGGAAAGAGGTCATGAGAAAGCAGAATTGAACATTCCAGTCTGGTTAAGAGTTAGATGTAGAAAGAATTATATTCTAGGTAGGTAAGTCATGATTGCAGAGGACGAAGAGAAGGAGAAGAGGAAGGAAAGAAACCATGGGTTTTGTTTAGTAAAACCACGCATAAGTGGGTATATCTGATTGGAAAAGAAGTGGTAGGATTTAGTTTGAAAGATTAGGTCACTGGAAAATTGTGAAGGGTCTTAAAAAGGCATGCTAACATTGCTTTTTAACATTTTTTTTTCTTTCTCTCTCTCCTTCCAGAAAATTACAAGTTTATTTATTTCTATTATGTTAGTTAAGATATAGTTTACATATAGCAAAGTACATAATCTTCAATGAATTTTTATATACATACATGTGTACACACATGAACAGGTAAATGCCTCTGGCTGAAACTATAGAACAATCTAAACACTCCAGAAGGTGTCTCTACCCAGTCAATATCATCCCCCAGAAATACCCACTGTTCTCAGATCTATCACCATAGTCACTTGTTCTTGAACATCACATGAAGGAATCACACTGTATGTACTATTTCATGTCGAGTTTCTTTTGCTGATTTTTAACTGCTTGTTACCTGTGTTGTTGTGTATACTAGCAGTTGGTTTTTTTTATTGCTGTGTAGTATCCCATTGTATGAATACATCACATTTTGTTTATTCTTTCTACTACTGATGAGCACCCTTAAGACTTTTTTAATGAATGGAATGGCTCAATGAAAAGAAGGATTGTTCCTGGCACGTATTCTTGGATAAATGAATGATCAATTCCCAGGTGGACTGAATCGGTAGAAAAGGGTTTCTAAAACTTTAGGGTACATAAGTATCACAGGCGAAGAACTTGTTGAAATATCAGATTCCTAAATGTTGATTCCAGGTATTCTTAGTCTGAAGACTAGGGCCTGGGAAATGTTCAATTTTAACAAAATCCTTAGTGATTTCTTTGGAGATGATCTTTGGCTCCCTTTGAGAAATACTCTTGAGAAAGATCTTGAATTTAGAGAACAGGAATTAAACAGTCTCAACGGATTTTCTTTTTACCTTGGTGGGTACTGATGATGACCTGAAGTAGGATTTTTTTTTTTTTTTTTTAACCTCAGGAATGGAGAGGAAGGAATAGAGAGAAAGACAAGGAAAACTTTAACAGGCAGATTGCCAGAAGAGTGAGGGAGAAAGATGAGTCTAAGATGACTCTGAGTGAAGTATCAGGCCTGGATGGCTGAACAGAGGTGATATCACTTACAGAAACAGGAAATTCAGGCTAAGGAACTTTTTTTATGGAGCTGATGTGCTCAATGCAGTCTGTTGATTTAAAAAGTGATGTAGACCTATGACAATATTTGGATGCTATTTGAGCAGGCCATGCTGAGGCTTGCTATTTCCGATCATATTACTGTCATCTTGTTGAGCTTAATGGTAGTCAATGGCATAAACTATATATACTTCTGAGAGGTATTCCCCCAAAGTTCTTGAGACAATCTTTCTGTTACCAACTGAATCAAAGCAGAAAGGAAAGTAAGAATAACTTTGCCCCAAAATTTCCAGGCAGACTCCAAGACCTTTTCAAAATTAGGGATAGTTCTAAGGATCCCTATAGCTTAACACCTCAAATATTTAAAAATCTTGTTCCAATGGGTGCAAAGTATATCTGATTGTTGCCCTTGCTTTTGCCTTCAGTCAGTTCTCAGGATTGCTGGTTGCATGCATTCCTTCATGCACAGTCTGGTTGAGAGCCCTCTCCTCTTACCAGTCTTTTCTTCTCGAGAATATGGGAAGGCAGTTCCATTAGTCTCTCTATATAGATCCAATTTCCCAAAGCTTTAATCATTTTTTGTGCCTCTCATCTGGAAATATGTGATTACATGCTTGACTAAAAGAAGCGCTCGTCTTCTCAATACCACATGGGCATTGCTGAAGTGTGGGAGGGACTTGACCCACAGGTATAGCTCACTCTTACCCCAGATGTGTTCCTTAAAGTGTGCATGCAAACTGCCCTTTGGGGTGAAATCAAATTGCACTTTCTCATTGGCTTGAATTATAATCTCAACAATGCTTTCTCTTTATTTCTCATTGGTCTTCTGTGAGCTCTAACGTCTGACACTTTAGAATGAAGTATGTTCATCTTTCTAAATCGTTCATGGATTCGATTGTTCTTCCTCACCCCCTGAAAATGATGAAAACACATAATAAAATTTATCTTTATCATGATTGAGCACTGATCACATCTCTGGAACTGGATCTCTCTAAATAGGGAATTCTTCAAGACTCGTAAATCAAAAAGAGAGAAAGTACTAGAGGATGGAAATTCCTGGAAGAAGCTTGGGTAGCAGCTACAGGCCACTGACTTTAAATGAAACGATATTAAGAGTGACTCATCCTCTCCTAGATTCTGAAATTACATGCTTGCAGAGAACAGGACCCAATTGCCAGGGCTGAGCTAGGCAGGGCTTATCCAAGGAGGTGGGAAGGAATGACCCTGCAGGTAAGGCTGGCCTGCACATTCAGAGTGCCTTAAGCTTGTGAATGCTCAAAGCCACATACAGCCAGTCTTTATCCTGCTGTTCTGAATATCTGAAGAATTATAAAGGCAATTTCATTTGGCAAAGGATTCACAGCTCAGAAAGGTTAAGTGATTAGCTAAAGATGATGTTATAAGTAAGTGAGAGGGTAAGAAGAAAAACTAAAGATTATAGATCCAGTGTTCCTCCCAGAGACCAGAGGGTTGTGATTATGGTGAATGATATTGGGTTTGATAAAAATGTTTCTTACTGGAACATGCAGATGCATGCCCAGAAAGGCAGGAGAATCCCCAATTCTCTCACAACTATTAGCTTTGCTTGCCTCTACTCAGAGAGCATTACATTCCCATTTTTCAAGAAGGTAAGATAGTTTACAGAAGGTTACAAAGGGACAGTCGATTCAGAATGGGGAATGATGTTCATTCTCTGTCTTGTTCCTACTGAATGACAGGAGATTTGTTGCTTTTTCTGATTGTCAACATTCATATTGGCTCTTGCCACCCCTACTCCCAATTTCAGCACTGAGATTTATTTCCTCATCTGAGAGCTTCCCTCTCCTGCTTCTTACAGAGGTCTGGACTCCAAGCAGAGTGGCAGTCTGGCGGCACAATGGCACAGCCTTGCATACCCCAAGCAGAATCGTGCCAGGGTGCGCTGCCTTTGGTACATTTCTTGAACAAAGCCCAGATCAAATATAAGTTTTCCTTAATTCTGACAGGAGAGCTGTAAAAAGTACTCTTGTAACATCGTCTCAAATTTGGGTGCTACTTAGACACAGTTCACAAAATGTACTCTTTTCTACTAGGTTGTCTTGTCAGAAGCTGACAGACATGCTGTCTTCTGGGTATGAGGCTGTCCACATTTTTGGCAAATATGTCATCTAACTAGAACCACAGACAGTCCCTTTGGAATCCCTGGTTCTGCATGACTGGGTTATGGCTAAGCTGAATGAAAGCATATCATGGTTATTTGGCTCAGAGAGGCCATAGGCTTTCTTCATCTTTTACCGCAACTAGTTTTGTTTAACACAACAATCTGAGAAGATGAGGATTCTTCTTACTAAGGCAAGTGCCCATTGCTTTGAGTCTTTGAATGAGAATGAGGACTGTGTTCCCCTACAGAGGGCACAAAGAAGAGCTTACTCCTGGGTAGTACTTTGGGTCAATTGTGCTTGGAAGTGAGATAAGTATCTTAGTCATCTCTTTTATTTTGATTTTAAGTAGGATTTTTATTAAAGTATAATCTATAGATAGTACATATAACGTAAGTATATAGCTGGATCAATTTTTCAGAAAGTGAAACCAGGCTGTGTAGCAGTGTTTCATCATCAATAGGTGGAGACATAAAAAATATTGGGATCCCAGAAGACCCCTGTTCATTACCTCCTCTCCAAAGTATTCCAACACCATATATTAGGCTTTCTTTAAAACCTCTCAGAAATGAAGAATGCATTATGTTCCTTGAATGTCTGGATTCTTTGTGACATGTTTTGATAATATTATAATTTTAATACTCATTCACTCAAGGATAGTCATAGCTTGTTTCTTGGCATTGATGCTTAGTATTTCATCCTGTAGATAAAGGATAGTTTGTCTATTGTGTTGATAATGGACATTGTGGTAGTTTGTTTTGTTTTGTTTTAGATTCCAGCCCTCTTTTGATGTGTTTATATGCTGTGTACCCAGGTGTCACATACGTGTGTGTACATATGTGTGAGTTTATTCTCTGTGGAGATACAGCAGCCAGAGAGCATCTGGTTTGGGGTTCAGGCCTGATATTGAATATACCCATTGTTTCATGATTATACTTGAGCTTATGAAACCAGTTATGACCAAGTTTGGGTTGGGGAAAAATTTTTTTTTTTGCGGAAGGAGATGGAAGTATATTTCTTACAAAAACCTACTTTATATACATGAATATTTCAATGTCTTACACCTCTCAGGTATGCACTATGAATATATGTGTTTAGAAAGAAACTTAAATTGCACATAAAACCAATTTAGATTATTCATATAGAGTTTAGGTATGGCATAATTCTAGTTGGGCAATATAGGGCACATTTTTACCCAAATTATACTACTTTGGTTGGAGCTATTTTGCTAAAGTATATTCTCTTCAATCTACATTATTTTTGGATTAACAATTTATTTTAAGAAGTAAAGCAAGAATCTGGAATAAGCATGACTAAATAAAATGTGTACAACTTTTGATGTATGTTTATCTACCATGGGATTCTTACCTTTCAGGTTTCCAGGTATTAGGGATGAAAAATGAAACCTGTTTTTTCTTAGGATGTATACCTAAAAATATGTACATATTTGCAGCCCAATTCAACTCCTGGAAAGTGCTTAATTAGGTTAGCCAGCCCACATAAGCAACTGTGATAAATTACCCTATATACTAAGGGATGATGAACCCTAACTTTCCAGGAGAAAATGAGGCAAGAAAAGAAATTACTAAGAATACTTTTCTCTCTAAAATCGCAAGCACTTTTTAATGGCTTCAAAATATGTGAGTCAACATTTGCAGCACAGGCGTGTGTGTTTGTTTTGAGTCAAAACATTGTTTACACGAGTCACCAATGAACTACTAATGCAGTAATTAATTTACTATGCAGCTCTAGTTGGGGAAATGGCTTGAAATTGTAAAAATGTCTTGTAAAGAATGATTTAATTTAATGATTTAACATCCAGTATTATCCCCTTTAAACTCAAATTTATGGAAAACTCCTTCGTTTTGACACCACGTGCCTGGCATGGTAATTTGGCGAGGAAAAGAGTCACATTGGGGAAAACAGACGCCTCCACCTTGCTAACACTGATTTTCCTGCATTCTTCAAGTAGCCTTTAAGGAGACTCCCTCACCCACCTGTCCTCCTCCACCCCTTCAAGAAAAGGACAATGTGTTTGGACAGACCCATGTGACATCATCTCATTCCCCCTGGGCCCATTTATGAGCATGCGTTTTTATTTGTGCAATGACCAGCTCTTGTGCTAAAATCTCAGGCATAAAAATCTTGACGACTTCTAGTTTCTTGGAATAATCAAATTATTGTCCCTGTACACCCCAATTTCCCTTCACTGCTTATGTGACCTTGGATAAGCCAATTAGCAGACCTGAACTGGAAATAGGGATGACCATACCTCCTTCATTTCCTTGTGAAATGCAAACAAAATAATACCATTGCAAACTATTTGTTAGACTAAAGAATCATAATTTTTATTATAGTTGAGCAAAAAGTGGATTTTTCTCCTAAGTCTGAATTGTACCAACCCTTCCGATTCACTCAGACAGGTCTTGATTCAGTTCATGTAGTGTGGATTTTGCCTGTGTGTATTTTATCTTGCCTGTTTTTGAATAGAAACTCCTTTTGGGTAAAGCTTGTGATTTTCTGTGGATTATACAGAGTTCTTATCTAGGCACAGTAGAAAAGCTTCATGCATTGTTAAAAAATAAACAATTACCAAAAAAAAAAATCACTATTTTAATGAGCTAACACATGGTCTCTATGTATCAACTACAGACACAGTTTTGTAAGATTTCCTTTATTTAGAAGCAACAGAAACAGAGAAAAGCTTAATTGTTTTGCTCCTATGAAGTGTAATAGGAATTTCACCTGGCTTCCAGCCAAAGGCTGTAGTTTGGGTGCAAATCAAGAGTAACATAGCTGGTCTATGTTTGATCCCATTCAGATTCTTCCATTGGACCTCAAAAAAAGAGCATTTAGGAGTGCAAGGAGAAGGACTTTGTAGGATGTGTCAGTGTTTCTACAATTCCCAGGGGGTCCACGTGATTCTCACGTGATTTTGGCAATACTTAGGCCCACAGAATCTCCATGTAACTAGAAGTCCACACTTTTCCCTTGGGCAGATATGATTGACATCAGAATGTGATTGGTTTGCTGATCTCTCTCATATCCTTGCCACTTGGGCTTCTCAGTAGGGCAGGGTGGGCAAATACCTCTGTACTGTTGTTTTTTGAAATGGGATCATATTACTCATTCTGAGAGCTTGTTCTGAACATTGAGAAAACAACACTATCAAAGCAGGCCTGGCTACTTTAGCTTTTTAAACACTTGTTGTGTGCTTCCTGTCTTCTCCTGTGAAGGGTGCTGGACCCTGCAGTAGTAGTGTTCTAGCCAGGTAGTACCAGCCTCATTCCTAGAGCTACAGATGGAGGATAAACACCCTCCAAGTTTGCAGGATTCCTGCCCTTGTCTTATTTCTGCTCGTCCAGTCTGACCCCTTATCTCCATCAGCCAATTCACTTTCTAAAACCAATAGCCCCTCTTTGAAAGGGTTGACTGGGTGAATAGTTTTAGACTAAACCATAACAAGTATAATCAATATAGCAATAACTTTTGGTTGACTGACTGGATTGGTTTCTTTTGTCAAGGGAGAGAGGGTGAAAGAAAAAGGACCCATTCCTTGCTTCATCTTTCCCAGTGTGGGAATGGGGGGGGGGATCTTTTCCCAATTGAAAGGAGAAAAGCTACTTGATTCTGGGTAAGATACATGTGATAGTAACATGCCCCAAATTCATAAACATTGGAGAGAATGGACAGTTGGAATTTTAAGGGGAGCTGGTCTGCTACTTAATTTTTATCTCACTTCCTTTGCCAAGACAAGCTGTTTCTTTGCCCTGTACCATTAAGTCCCAGGTAGTCCAGCGGTGGCGATTTGCAAATCTTTCCCCTTCTATAGCCAGGGTTCCTTCTACTGCCATGGGTTTTTCATAGAGAAAATAGGGAAGCCATATAACCAGAGTGATCTTTAATGTTTCATCAAAAGCTGTCCTATATGGATATTTATTTATATTTAGCCCTGAGTGAAAGGCCCCAGGAGGCTGCAGCCTGTGCAGATTTGGTTCAATATCTGCAAAGAAATTTAAATAAGCTTTCCAATGAAGAAATCTTCCTACATGAAGGGAAAAAAAGTGGAACTTGAGTCTGAATTGACCTTGAGACAAAGACAGGCTGGAAAGCACTTGACAGTCAATAACAGCCCAGCAGCATGTTCGCATGTCTTTGCAAGTGTGCTTCTGTGTAAATTTGGCCAGGAGTGGAAGGAAGGAAGCAGCATCCTCCTGCCGTCTCCATGGTTGCTTTAGACTGAAAGGGGAACTGATATTTTGTTAAAAGGGTGGATGTTAAAAATTAACATTCCAAATATTTCTGGCAATCTGGTTAAAATAAACTAATAACTGATGAATATGAAAATGATACTGCTAGAGATTAACAGTGGCACAGTGGATATCCTGCCGTACAACATTTATGAATAATGCATCTTTATCTATTATCTTTAAATCTGTCCAGGATTAACAGCTATGCAGATTATTTAGCATTAAAGATTTAAGGAATAAAATCAATACCGATGTTTTGATTATTGATGATAAGCAATTCACTAAAAACATACATCTAGCTAAATTCAGTTAAATACTCAGGGGCAGTCCTTATTCTCTAATTGTGTGGTTTTATTTGCCAAACCAGAGTCACCATGTTGGGCAAGTTAGGAAGATGTCTTCATAATCTATGTCAGTGTTGAAAAGGAAAAAAAGAGAGATGCTCCAGATTTTAGAAGAGAAGGAAAATAAACAAAAAACAAAACCCAAACCTCTTCTACTTGTGTTCCAACCTAAAGGAACAGGGCTTTCTATTGCCCTTGGGGCTTTGCTGGTGAGACTCCTGGCACTGTAAGTTGGACAGTGATTGGTTTCCTTTGATAAAAAGTTCAGCTGAGTCAGAGGCGGCCTCTGGGCTGTGGGTCCTGGCAGTGCAGGGCTGGGAAGCACAAAGGAGAAGCTACCTCCTGTTCCTGCAACACCCCTGGGGAAAGCAGCAGGCCTGGGAAAGGTGACAAACTGCTCTGTCCCATATCAGAACCATCTCTATTCTTTCTTTCTTTTTTTTTTTTTTGACATGGATGCTGAGCAGAAAGGGGTTTTAGGTTAGATTAGCAATAACTGTGGGAGTCAAGAGAGATCCTCCACCCCAAATCCTGTGGTATGCTTCCTTCTTCCTGTGTTCATCCTCTCAGGGTGACACTAGACCTTCCCTTCAGGTAGTTATTAAGTCTCCCCACCCCCACACCTCTTCCTTTCTCTTTCTCTGTAATGCCAAGCTTTTGGCAAAGATACCAAACAGACAATCTATTTGCAGACAAAATGCACAGAGTTCGTGTGCGTGTTGATTGTTTCTGATGAGCCGATTGAAACCTCAGCTTCTCAGTGCCCTTGAGCAAAAAAGAGCTGAACAAGTCACATGTTTCCACATCACATATTGTCACAATAGTTGATTCCTAGGTGGCAGAATATTGTCATAATACTGGATTCTGGGGTTGTAGCTCTGTCATACTCCTTAGTAATCTGGTGCACACACTGTCTGACCATGTCACAGCTTTTTCTCTGGACCCTTAGCAGCTTTTACAGGGGTTAGAAGCTTGTGTTTGAGAAATGTGTTTTGCATTGATTAAAATTTCTTAAAGGACACGCTGCAATTGAATGACAGGCTATTTTTAAATTATTTACAAGCTCGACATTTTACTCAAAGCAAATTGTCAACTAAATCTAGTTATCATTTTATCTGCTGGACCCATTCCCCCAGAGCCTACCAACCACGAAAAAGATTATCTCCTCAATTTATTGCCTTAGCAATTCAGTAGACATCTTCTTGGCATCCCCCTCCTAGTACTAAATGGTGATAGAAAGGAATTGATGAGCTTTGGGGGCATTTGTTTCCAGAATTTCCCCAAACACGATTTTTCAATTGCATTATGAAGGAAGGCCATGATACAAGGGCTTTTTCTGGATCTAATTTTCACCATAATCACTCTGCTGTGGACAATCCGAGATTATTTTTCCACTTACCTTTTCCTTTAGCTGTTGCTGATCTCACTTGATGCTGTTTCCTTTGGCGCCTCTCTGCTAGGTCCACATGGCTAAAACACTGTCACTGACACAGATCCAGACTGTCTCCATCTCCCTGCTCATGTTGCTTAATTCCTGTGTCTGGGAGCATCTTCCTGTTGATCTTCACTAGGTTCTGTTCTCTCTCTTTTTTCCAGTGCTGGGGATTGAACCCAGGGCTTCCTGTGTGCTGAGAAAATGATCTGTCATGAGCTACATCCTCAGCCTGGCTCTGTCCTTATCATCCAAACCTTAGTTCAGGTATCAACTTCGATGGGGGCTTCCCATACCACCTTATCTAATGTTGCCTACTTCCCCAATACCATTCCAGTGACTCTCCATTGCCATGTCACTTACTTTGTGTCAATTATCACTACCTAAAATTATCTTATTTATTAACCTACAGGAGTATGGTTTGTTTCTATCAACTGAAGATAAGTACCATAAAGCAAGGGTCTAATTTTCTTGTTTCTTACTATTTTTCAGTGCCCCTTGCAGTGCCTGGGCTATAATAGATACTCAATAAATAGTTGCCATTGCACAAATGAATGAACAACTAAATGATCATAATCAGGAGACTTAGCTATGTTTCTGTTTTTCTTTCTTTTTTTTTTTTTAACTTTTGCACCACTCTGTACCAACCACTCTCCTTTAGCCCAATGGATTTTCTATGAACCCATAAAATTCTAGATTTCAGGATCAAAAGATATCCTTAAGATTTCATTACATGGTCATTCTGTTGATGAGGAAATGGAAGTTCAGAGAGACTGAATCACCCAGTGAGTGGTAAACATGGGGTTTAATTTTAGGTCTCCAGTTCCCTTAGAGCAGTGGTTCTCAACTGGGACACTTTGGCCCCCCAGGGGACATTTAGCAATGTCTGGAGATATTTTTGGATGTCCTAAATCCGGGTGGAGGGGATGTCTGAGTGTGTGTGTGGGGGGTTGAGGCCCAAGATGGTGTTAAACATCTTACAGTGCATGGGACAACTCCTCCACCACCAATAGAGAACTCTCCAGCCCCAAATGGCAATCATGTCAATATTGAGAAATCCTACCTTCCAGCTGTACACAGCAATATTGAGACTTCTCCCTTCTCTTTGAGGAGGAATGAGACAAGGTCCACAGGGAATTGAGTTTTTTAGGATCTCCTTGTATAGAATTATTAAATGCCTTTAAAAAAACATTTTTCAAAATAAAGCAGCTTTAATATTTTTTGAGTACAAAAATAATACATGCAACTGGGCACAGTGGCACCATGCCTGTAATTCCAGGGGCTTGGGAGGCTGAGGAAGAAGGATCTCAAGTTCAAAGCCAGCTTCAGCAATTTAACAAGGCCCTAAGTAACTCAGTGAGACCCTGTCTCTAAGTAAAATACAAACTAGGGCCGTTGATGTGGCTCAGTGGTTGAGTGCTCCCAAGTTCAATCCCATTATCCCCTCAAAAAAATAATATGTGCATGTTGTAAAAGAATTCAAATAAGACAAAAATATACCAAAAAGAATGAGAAAATCATCCATAATCATACTACTTGGAGAAAAACATAAGCATGTTGGTATGCATTTTTCAAAACATTTTACTATGCAAACATAGAGATGTTTTTGACAAAAATGGAATATAGTATTTAATTTGTTACTGTTATAATCTGCTTTATTCTCTTAACAATATTCTGTTAACATATTATAAAGCTATAAATAAGGAAGCCACATTGTGTTTTCTAATGGTTTTTTAATATTATGGATGATCCAAGTATGTTTTGCCAATCTGTTGATGTACACCTATGTTGTTTTTGATATTTTAATATTAGAAACAACCTTTTAGTGAATGCCTTTATTCATTCATTCTGTTTATTCTCAATTATTTTGAGATTATGTGGGATTGTTAGGGCAAAGGAAGTGTGATACACATCATCAAGTTGCCAACCTAAAGGTTTTCCCCATTACTAATACCAACCAAGTAGATTAGACATCTCCGTGTCCTGGAACTCCCCAAGTCACCCCACTTTCAGGTGAGAGGTGCAGCTTATAAGGCAAAGTATCTTTTGGGCTTATTTCTTTTCCCCTTTACTCCCCAGTATCAGGACAAGTTCATTTCCATCTCCACACTCATTTAAATTTGATTCAGGAAAAAAAAATACTGAGGAGGAGGAGGGAAAGGAACATATCCCTAAGTCCCACCATGTGCTACCTACTATATACTAGAAACTCCTATTCTTCTGAAAACCAGAGGGTTTAATTGTCTCTTCCTATCTGCACATGGGAAGACTGAGACTTAGATGTTCTCACCGAAGATCACAAACCTGATACCTGACAGAATCAGAATATGAATGTGGTCCTTGCCTTTCATAAGTTTATAGCCTACTGTAAAGCAAAGAGTACCAGGAACACTTCCTGTATTAATGTCATGTACAAGGAGATTGATGTTCACATTATGATCCTGAGGATCTTAAGTTTTTTAAATCTTTAAAGATATAATAAGCTAGGTTCAGGATATGAACTAACCAAAGCAGGAAGTAGATTAATATGTATTTGAAAAATACTTTCAATAATTAAGATGGAAAATGCAAGGGTGTCTGACCTCTCTTTAGTAATCAAAAAACTTGGTTGTTAATTGAGGTTTGTATTTGATAAATTACTTATTTCATAGAACCCCATGATTCTTGCTGATTGACAACATACAAGATACACTGATGAAGTCCATAACGATACAGTAAAAATAGTTTTTTTTTAGTAATCTGAGGAGTGAAGAATGTTAGAGTGCTCTCCTGCTGGAACATTTTCTCATGTTGCTTTATTTCCCCCATCAGAATTTTTAAGCATTCTCCTCAAGCCATGATAAACTCATGTGATGGCCTTGAAAGGAGTGAAAACGGGCAAGGCTAAGGCACAGGGAATGCAGAAAACTAATTTCAGAGTGAGATTTGCAGGATGGGAGAAAAATCGTGTGGTGAGAAATATCTTCCTATTGGCCTTTGTGATTTGAAACTCTGCTTCATCACATGACTCAGCAATCCATGTCTTGATAATTCATTAGGAAAACACTTCAAGATACACAAGCATATTCACTACTGCACTATTTTAGAAAGTGAACAGAATGGAGTATATGATCATCACTAGAAGAGCAACACAAACTATAATACATGTGTACTATGGAATACAATGCAGCTATTAAAATAATCTGTTATGGATATGAATCCTGTGTTAAATATTTGCATTGTGGTTATCTTTTATGGTTTTGACTCCCTTATTGGTGCCATTTGATGAAATGAAATTCTAAATTTTCAAAATTAGTCACGTGTTGATTGATGATGGGTATGTTCTGAGAAATGCATCATTAGGTCATGAAACAATGACAATGTTGTGGGAACACCAGAGCATAAGTACACAAACCTTGATGGTAACGCCTGCCGTGCTCATACTATGGTCTAGTCTTACAGAAACAATATCATATTTGTGGTCCATCGTTGGCCAAGGTGTGCTTATGTAGCACGTGACTGTGCTTTATTTTATTGCTTGTTTTATTTATATGTAGTGCTTTTCTAAAATCCCATTTATGAAATCTTCTACCTCTCCATGGTCATTATTATAGTATCATTTGTTTTCTTGAAACACCTTATTATTTTACTTTTAACATTGAAATCTATAGTCTATCTAGAATCCAGAGTTCATTTCTGAGTGTGGTGTGAGATAGAGGTTAACATATATTTTTCTATCTCAATATCCTTTTGTCCCAGAATGACTAACTATAAAGACATTTCCCTCAATGTTCATCACTTTCAGTTTATCGAAAATCAAGTGACAATATAGCTATGGGATTCCTATTGTTTTCTTTTCATCCGTTTCTTTATCTTTATGCCAATACCACATTGCCTTAATCTACTGATGCTTTAAAATAGGCAAAAATTTTGAATAAGTCTTTGCAAAAGAGGATATTCAAATGCCTAATAAACTTATTTAAAATGTTCTTCTGTATTAATAGGAGAATATACATTAAGTCATAATAAGATACCAATACTTGTCTTTCAGATGGCCACGATGAAAAAACACAAACACAAATAAAAACAAAAACAAAAGAAAAAAAAACTGGTGTTGGTGAGGATATGGAGCAACTGGAATTTTACATTCTTCTGAATATAAATTGGTACAATCATTTTGGAAGGCAGTTATGCCCATCACTATATCACCAATGCCACCCTGGTGCAATCATTTTGGAAATGTGTAAATACATACATGAGTGTTTATCACATATGTATTCATAATAGTACCTCCTTACAACCAAACTACCAAATGTCCAATAATTTGTGTCACAATTGATGAAAAAAGAGCAAACTATTGTGACATATGGGTAGACCTTCCAAAGCAAGGTTGAAAGCTCCAGTTAAAAAAGGAGGAATTCATCTTCTAGACTCATCATGGAACTCCACCCTCTACTCAGATAGTAGGTGATTGGCTGAAATTGTTAAAAATCAGATTTCATGAAGAGCCAGGTTGCTATATTGTACTGTATTGTCTCACAAGACTGGGAAAGGGACCTGTTACTGGTTACATTTGCTCTGGTTAAATGTGGAATGAATTGTGAAGATGCAGTACAGTTTATAATACAACAAGGAATGCTCAACAGCTACTTTACTTGAAGAAGTACAGACCTAAAGTGTGTGCTTCAGAAATCCCAATGAACATTGCTGACACAGAAATATAAACGAAGGCTTACATTTAGAGGTAATCTTGGTATCTAGAAATGTGAATCTGGAATCTTACCTGTATTTTTAAAGTAGTGATGGATTTAGTACATCTCAATCACTCTTAGTGATTGGGAAAAAGCAAAAAATAAAACCATCTATGACATAAATAAAATGTAAGGAAAAAAAGTTACACATGCTACAATTTCATTTACATCAAGTATACAAATAGCCAAAACAAGTATATAATAATAGAATTTAGTTTAGTGATTGGGGGCTAGAAACATGGGGGGACTCAGGGAGGATTATATTTTGGGTACTGGTAATGTTCTATTTCTTCATTTTGGTGTTGTTAATTGGGGGAATGTTCAGTTTGCAAAAATTCTTTTAACTATATTTCTAAGATTTCTATCAATAATATAGATTCTATTTCAATAATAAAATAAAATTATTTTAAAATATAATTTTTAAAATATAATAAAATTATTTTAAAATAATTTTTTATTTTAAAAATTCAAATAGTTATCTATTGTTGAATGAAATTTACTAGATGCTATATGTGGTTATCAATGTACTTACGAAGTACACACAAAACAATTCAACATGTTCTTTAAGAGCATATACATACAGGCATAGATTATTATCTCTGGCTTATATCTGGGAAGGATATTAGGAATTGATGTACATATTGAATTTTACTCTTATCACAATTCTGCTGGCATCGGGTTGCTAATCAAACTGGAGATCAGATCCATGGGTTTATCCTCATTTCCTAAGAGAGGAGCCCTGTTTTCCTAGCACTAAAAGGAGCAGTGGATCAAGAGTGGAAGTCTCTCTGAGTACCAGTTGACCACAAATAATCTCAAACATCGTGCAAACTGCTATAACACGGGCCGTCAACTTCACCAAACACCCTTCAACATCAAGCATTCAAAAGGTCACCTATTAAGAGAACCAACCACATTCTAAAAAATGGCTGCCCTTTCATAAATAACTAAAGAAAACTCAATCGTGTTAATTTCCAGGTCATTTGGGGCATGAAATAAATATGGGGGGGGCAACACACATTGAAAACTTCCTAAGTGTTTGCTTATTTCTCTGGATAAGATAAAGAAAATAAGACCCTAAAATCCGGACATCCAGTTGTTTGGAATATTATTCTCCAGCTTCAGAAGGACAAAAGAGAATCTATGAAACATGACTTTGAAAATAACAACAAACATGACTTTGGATAACAACAAAGCCAGAAGTCTTACTGACATCTCTTGTGTGTGGAATTAATCCTTGGAAGCCCAGGTAAGGCCACAGGGAAATCTCCCACAGTTAGATGGCTGAGTCCTAGGAGGTTTGGCAGTAGAGCAGCAATAGGATCCAGGATCATTAGGAGATCTTAGGAATACAGCTAATCTTAGGAATATAGCTAAAAGAATTAATATTGGGCTGGAGGGAAGTCAAAGAGGACTTCAGAGCACCTGCAATCTTATTTGTTTGATTTTTTGGAAGAGAACATAACCAATGGTATTACGTGATTAATTAAAAAATAAGTCCTTCTAGTAGGGAAAAGGCCAGAATTGGTTCTTTAACCTTGGCTGGTGAAGGCCCTATATTTTAAATGTTTGCATTACCCTGGAGAAAAGACAATCTTGTAGAATCTTAGGGAACAAGAGAACTGTAGAGGATGGCAGGGCCTTAGATCTGTGAGTTCTGTAGCTCTCAACCCAAGATACCCATGAATTCCCTGAAGGGCTCTTACTAGGTTGAAACTGAATCAACAGGACAAAGCCCAGACATCTGTAGTTTTCAAATGCCCCCAGTGAATTCTGATGCATGGTGTGGGCTGAGAACCACTGATCTGTTTGCTCCATTGATTTTCATCTCTCCAGGACCCTGTGGCCTGCCACAGAAGCTTCAATGGAGCTGCTTTCTTCTGCTTTCTGGCTTCACCAAAGGTCTTATTTGGAGCACTGGTTCCACGTCTAAAGGCTGAACTATAGAGGACCATAGGTGTAGTCTGATGAGCTTCCAGGCATTCCTCTTTCTCCACCTGGACTTGTTGGTCAGATTGATCATTTGGTGATAAACCCATGAAATGACTGAAATAGGAAATAACTGGCCCAGTTTGTCCTTTCCAGAGAAGACTCTGGGTTGGAGTTTTCAGAGCAAGGTGCTCATCAGATCTGCACCTGAGAGGGGAAGGAAACCAAAGCAGAATTGGGTGGGGGAAGATGTGAACTGTGATATCAGCTCCCAAAGGCCATGGCCAACCTGACTGAGAGTGCAGGGAATATTGCGGGTCAGCATGATCCCCCAGTGGACTATCCCTCAGCCAAGGAAAGTGGGCCATCTGGGGGGAAAGTGTGGCCTCAGGTGGGGAGTGAAGTAGCTGGTGGCTGGAGGAAGGCTACTGCATGCACTGCTTACACCAAGTTCTTCCTTCAAGGGGAAGCTATGTAAGCTCTGGGTGTACACTGCAGATGTGTAAATTTGGGGAGGGAGGGTATAGGGAATCCGTGAACTGATGATCTATGATTCTAGAAAGGGAAAATATTCATGGGAACAGCACAAGCATTCTAAATTGATTTAGCTCATAGCAACAGGACCAGGAAGTCTTTAGAAGGAGCGTAAAGAGGTGATGTGAGTTAGAGAAGAAATAACACTACTTTTTCCTAGTACATTTTATGTTTTCATAACAAAATACCTGAGGTGGGGAACTTTGTAAAGAAAAGAGGTTCACTTGACTCTTGATTTTAGTGGTCGGTGAGTCTAGACAGCAGGATGTGGCCATTTGGCAAGGCCACTTTGGCTGTGCCACCACATAGCAGAGAAGTAGAAGAGGAAGCCGGCACATGCAAAGAGAGAGTCTCATGGTGAGACAAGAAGCCAGAAAGCAAGGAGGGATGTGGCTTGCTCTTTTATAACAACCTACTGTTGCAGGAACTACTCCTGTGTGACCCAGCCCACACCACAAGACCAGCATCAATTCCTCACAAGGACAGTCATAGCCTATCACCTCCTCTTAAAAGTCTAACCACCTCTCAACATTGCTACATGGTACACCAAGCTTCTGGTGCACACATCTTTGGGAAACAAAACACATCCAACCCAGAGCACCTCTCTTTTAGGAAATCTCAGGTGGTAGGCTTCCTTTTCAGGGCTTCTTATTAAGGATAAAAAGGGAATTTTAGGCTTATGGTGGGATTAGATAACTTTTCAAAGGATATTTTTGTGTCTTGACCTTTTTCTGTTATCCCTGTGTTATGGCTTAGATATGATGTGTCCCTAAACTCATGTGTGAGACAGAACAAGAATTTTCAGAAGTGAACGGATCACATTATGAGAGTATGATCTAATCAGTGGATTAATCCACAATATGAATGAACTGAGTGGTAACTGCAGGCAGGAAGGGTGTAGATGGAGGAAGTTGATCACAGGAAGCATACTTTGGGGTTTATATTGTGTCCCTGGAGAGCAGAACTCTGTCTGTGCTTCCTGGTGGCCATGTCCTGAGATGCTTTCCTTTAACCACACCCTGGTGCCATGATGTTCTGCCTCAAGTTGGGCCCAGAGCAATTGAACTGGCCCATTGTGAACTGAACCTCTCAAACCATGAGCTGAAATAAATTTTCCTCCTCTATATTGTTCTTGTCAGTCCTTTTGGTTAGAGCAACCAAAAACAAACAAAAACTCAAAACAGACTAAAACACTCTGTCTCTAGCAAAAGATTAACTTTAGAATAAAGGGACTTCAGCTGACGCAAATCAGATTCAGTGTATATCTGTTGAGCACCTACTGTATGCCACCTGCTGAGCCAGGAGTTTCTGCGTATAGTCAGCAGGATCATATCCCTATATTTATTAATTTGTCATGAAAATTATATTTTGAATAGATTTTCTTTTCATTTTTCAAATCACCAACTTGTTTATATAAAACCAAATGTAGAGGACATCCTTTTCTAAACCAAGAACAGTAGAACCCCTAGAATCTTGTTACTAATGTGGAAAACAAGCTTCCATTGTGTTTAAAAGATACTTTGTGATTACCACTTCAATTATACTTGTAAAATAAATCTCTATGAGCAGGAATGCTTTTAGCTACATTCTTAATCTTAAGAGATAATGCTTGGCCCTTTTATGGTGGTTGAGTAGATTAGATCTAGAGCAGTGAATTAATACTGAGTTAATTATCACAAGATTGGTGATTGATATCAAACTTCATGAAAAACATAGACGGGAACAAGTCAGCCATGCTGTGTTTTACAAACCACAACTTTCAATGACAAATTCTTAAAACAAATTGTAACATATGTGGCTTACCGTGACAAATGTTTTTTCATTTCAAGGTTATAAGACAATGGTTATTAAAACTGTTAAAACAATTTTTTAAAAATATTTATTTTTTAGTTGTAGTTGGACACAATACCTTCATTTTATTTATTCATTTATTTTTATGTGGTACTCGGATTGAACCCAGGGGCTTACATGTGCTAGGCAAGCGCTCTTCTGCTGAGCCACAAACTTAGCCCACAATTTTTTAATATACTAAGAAACTTCCTTGCATTAAGAAATAGTCTTGAGGCTTAAACATGGACATGTACCTGAGGAACCTCCGGATCCATGGGCCTAAATATGGATGCCTGAGGAACTTCTGGATCCGGGGGCCTAAACATGGACACCTGAGGAACTTCCATATCCAGGGGCCTAAATATGAATGTGTGCCTGAGGCACTTCCAGATCCGAGGGCCTAAACATGGATGCCTGAGGCACTTCCGGATGCTGAGGAATGTCCCGATCAGGGGGCCTAAACATGGACATGCACCTGAGGAACTTCCGGATGCTACTACCTAAATATGGAGGACTGAGGAACTTCCGGATCTGAGGGCCCAAAGATGGACGTACACCTGAGGAATTTCCGGATCCGGGGGCCTAAACATGGATGCCTAAGGTATTCCAGATCCTGGGGCCTAAACATGGATGCCTGAGGCACTTCCGATCCAAGGGCCCAAAGATGGAAGTGCACCTGAGGAACCTCCAGATCTGGGGGCCTAAAAATGGACATGCACCTGAGGAACTTCCGGATGCTATAGCCTAAACATGGAAGAGTGAGGAATTTCCGGATCTGAGGGCCCAAAGATGGATGTGCATCTGAGAAACTTCTGGATCTTTGGGCCTAAATATGGATGTGCGCCTCAGGAACTTCTGGATCCGGGGGCCTAAACATGGATGCCTGAGGCATTCCAGATCCTGGGGCCTAAACATGGACACCCGATGCACTTCCGGATCCTAGAGCCTAAACATGGATGCTGAGGAACTTTCGGAAGTGGGGGGGGCTTAAATATGGACGTGCACCTGAGGAACCTCCGGATCCGTGGGCCTAAATATGGATGTGCACTTGAGGCACTTCTAGGTGCTATGGCCTAAACATGGACATGTCCCTGGAACTTCTGGGTCCTTGTGCCTATAAAGGGCAGGGCGTGACTCTCAGAAGGGACATGGCCCATGAAGGGGAGCTGAGTATGGGGCCTGTTGGGGGGCAGACTGAGCTGTGGCCCTGAACTTGAATGTGTCGGTGGCCTCACTTCCCGGCCTTCCCCTGGGTGTCACTTCCTCCCCTTCCAGGAGGTGCCGGTGCCGGGGAGGAAGTGAGACCAGGCGCAGGGGCCAGGCCACCGTCTTTCTCCTCGCTTAGCCAGGTGCCCAGCCTGGCTGGGGATGGGAACTTCTTATGACACTAGCTACCTCCTATACCCCTGCCCCAGGACCTTCGGGACCACAGATGACATGATTCTCCCCTGGCCACTGACCCTCAGTCCCAGGGTCTGCCCAGGGAGAGCTCTGTCTCCCAGAGGGTCAGGGGGCCCCTGTGACCTGCTGCTCCTTACCCACCATCATCCTGGGCCAGCAAAGGTCAGGACACCAGACGCTACTGTGAGTGACATCTCCTGGATGGGTGTCTGGGGACTTTGCCTCTGTCTCCAAGCCTCAAGACACCGGATAATTCCTCCCAGAGACAGAAAATAACCCCACACTGCCCAAGACTTATTTTTAAGCCTTGGATTCTGAAAATTTCCTGCTGCCACCTTCTTTGTGAAGCTAGTTTTTCAACAGAGACAATATTCCAGGAAAAAAAAAAAAAACAACATGGAGTCAATCAAACGAAGCTGACACATCTGGTCCTCCAAGAGAAATCTGGTTTGGAGGGAAAACAGCCATTCTCAACTGGCGAAATAGTGAAGCTCTCTTGTCCTTATTTTGTGTAAGCAAAATAAATAATCTGATTTTAACTCATCAAATTATTTTTGATGAGTGCTTGGCTCATAGGAAAACTGATTCTGTTTTATGGAATGAAGTGTTACCTGATTTTAAAATTAAAAATGAAGCCAATTAGGATTGTTAAAAAAAAAAAAGAAGAAACAGTCTTGAGATTCAACTTGAAGATACAGTGGATTGGTTGAGCTTAAATGATAACAGCTGGTATGCAAATATCCAATAAGTAAGTATCTTCTTAGCTATCATTCAAGGTGTAATTTCTAACCAGAAGATTTTCTGCTCAAATTTACTCTGTTTAATGTCACCCAAATGCTCAAGGTTTCTCATAAGTAACTTTGGGCTTTAGTTATAAATCCTAGCCAGAGGTATGTTAAAGAAGTATGGAGCCATTTAATTTCTGTGGCCTCACTGACAAGACCTTATATTTGAAAAAGTTTTCTGCTACCCATATTCTCATTTTTGGCATACGTATGGGCATCTAGAAATGACCCCTCAGCTCATGGCCATTTGTAGGGGCACATCCTAGGTGAGGGCTGAGTGTGATTTGGCATCCCCAGAGCGGTCACTCTCCTTTCTGATGATCATGTAAGCTGCTTCTCTCTGCCACACTATTCTACCATGATGTTCTGCCTCACCTCAAGGCCTGAAGAATGGAGGCTGCAGTTTGTGGATTGAGACTTCTGATACTGTGAGCCTCCGAATAAACTTTTCCTCCTCTACAATTGTTCTGGTCAGGTCCTTTAGTCATAGTGGCAAAAAAGCTGACTAAAACAGCTAGTGAGAAGTTAGGGTCAGAAACAAAGTTGGACGGATGGTGGTAACAACAAAGCCAGCAGTTATCACTGGGCCACCTTACTCCTATAGGTGCCGACTTACGTCCAATGATGGAAAGGGAGGGATGATCATCAGGGGTGCCACCTTTTGTTTATAAATGAAAGCTAGAACAGGGAGGCCAGTGGAGACAGGACCACATGTGACTTTCATGTGTCCTACATACTATGCTCGTTGCAATGAGTGGTGAGTTAGCCGGACAGTCTGGGTGCAGAGTGCTGACTTCCATATCCCCAGTCTTTTTATTTTTTTTATTATTATTTTTATATATGACAGCGGAATGCATTACAATTCATATTACACATATAGAGCACAGTTTTTCATATCTCTGGTTGTATAAAAAGTATATTCACTCCAATTCATGTCTTCATACATGTACTTTGAATAATGATGTCCATCACATTCCACTATCATTTCTAACCCACTGCCCCCTCCTTTCTCCTTCCACCCCTCAGCACTGTCTAGAGTTCATCTATTCCTCCCATGCTCCCCCTCCCTACCCCACAATGAATCAGGCTCCTTATATCAGAGAAAACATTCGGCATTTGTTTTTTGGGTTTGACTAACTTCATTAGCATTATCTTCTCCAACTCCATCCATTTACCTGCAAATGCTATGATTTTATTCTCTTTTAGTGCTGAGTAATATTCCACTGTGTATATATGCCACTTTTTTTTATCCATTCATCTAAAAATATGGAATACTTCATGAATTTGCATGTCATACTTGCACAGGGGACATGCTAATCTTCTCTGTATTCCAATTTTAGTATATGTGCACTTCCTCCAGCCATACCCCACCTGCCTCCAACCACCACCAAGTTAACCCCATCAGAGATTAATTCACTGTTTAGGTTAAGGCTATAACCCAATAATCTTTCCTCTAAATCTTCTTGCATTGTCTCACCTGTGAGCTTTTGTGGGACACCATGTCTAAATCACAACAGCCTGCTTCTTCAAATCCCTGGGATGATTGGATGGCTTAAGTGAATGAACCTTGAACAGGAGGTGTTGTTTGATTGTGCCTTATTTTCCCCCTTATAATCCAAGCAAATATCAATGAGAATGCATTAAAGTTCTCTGAATTTTGAAGTTAGAATTTAGATCTCTCCCACCAGCACTGAACACTCATAGTGCTGCCTTGTCAGCCGGTATCCAACCCACGTCCTCCAGGTGAGGTGTCTAAGCTTCCATCATCAATTCCTTTTGTTCAGAGCCTTGATAAACCCAAGGCTGCTAACAAGGGGAGAGCGGCTTCATTCCTGAATATCCCGTCCATTGCTAGGTTGCTTTTGTCTCTTCATCTCACGGACTCCATCTCTCTTCCTTGTTCTATATTCTACTTGATGTTAGATCACTGTAATCTTTTCATACAAGTTTCTTAAAACATGTTACACTGGTGCTCCTACAGATTTTAATTCTTTACTGCCTGGCTTAGTCAGCACCAGCTGCCATAACAAAATGCCATGGACAGAAATTTATAATCAAACAACAGAAATTTATATTCTCATAGTTCTAGAGGCTGAAGGTCAAAGATGGGGGATGGTAACATAGTTGGATTCATAGAAGGCTCTCTTCTTGACTTAGGGGTGTCTGTATTCTTCTTACATGGTCTTTCCTTAGTGTGTGGTTGGAGGGGGGGAGAAGGGGAGATGGGAGAAGGAGAGAAAGGGAGAGGGAGAGAGAGGGAAAGGGAGAGATTGATCTTCCTCTTCCTCTTCTTATTAGGCCACCATCCTATCAGATGAGATCCCATCTTTATGACTTCATATAGTCACATAGGAGTCCCAGGAGCCTCAGTCTCCTGAGATAGTGTGATTACATGAATACACCACTGTGCCTGACAAGTTGTTCAGCATATGAATTTGGTGGGACCATAGTTCAGTCCACAGCACTGCCCAACTTCATGATACCCATTATCCACAGTCTCAGGCATTGGTGGGGTTCATTTCCTTGTGATTTTAACTTGATCCTACTCCAAGTTGTTTATGCCCAGTCTTTATATTTTCTTCTTCATTTAGCACACATTTCAATTCACCATTTAAACCTACTACAGGGACAGTGATTTATAGATTATCCTTGCTTTTGCCCCAGTTATGAAATTTTTACTTTACTAAAAATCTGGTGTCTTTTATTTTTGTTCAGAAAAGCAGGTCAGTATGGAATCCTCTGTCCCCCTTAAATAGTTTGCATGCATTGTTCTGTCTGGCCCCCCTAGCCTCAATCTTTCCTGCAGTTGCACAGGTACACCTGCATGCACTTTCATGTGAACTCTTGCCCTCTCTCCAGATAGCTTCTCTTTTTATAATCATTTGGGTTTCTGTTTAAATGCTTCAGTGAGGTCTCAACTGAGCAAGTCAGTCAAATGACATTACATGTTTTATTTCTGATAACTAAGACTACTGTTACCTGCAGATAAGGAAACTGAGGCTGGAGAGGGTAAGAGATTTGTCCACAGTTGTTCACTTTCTGTCTTTCTTTTTTTCTTTTGATAATGAGGATTTAACCCAGAACACTCAACCAGTAAGTCATATCCCCAACCCTTTTTAATATTTTATTTAGAGACAGGGTCTTGCTGAGTTGCTTAGGGCCTTGCTAAATTGCTTAGACTGGCTTTGAATTTGTGGTCCTCCTGCCTCAGCCTCCTGAGATGCTGGGATTACATGAATGCACCACTGTGCCTGACAAGTTGTTCAATTTCTGAGCCACAAAAAGAAGACTTTAATGGCAGGGGTGAGGCTCCAGGGTCCTGGAGACCAACTAACTATAACTTCTCCCATAAAAAGCTGAACAATATGCCATTTGGCTTTCATCTTTTCAAAGTCCTTTGAAAGGACTCCCTTCTTTCTGTCTTTACTTCCTTGACAAAACCTGTCTCATAGTGTGTTGGGATCAGTATGAGAATGGTGACCAAACTACTTGGCCAGAGGTAGTGTTACCAGACTTAATAAAAATACAGAAATACAGCTAAATTTGAGTTTCACAGTTCCCCTATTTTCCCCATCATATTACAAGACAGGTTTTGTCAAAGAAGTGAAGACTGAAAAGAGGGAGAGTCTCCTTCAGAAGGACTTTGAAAAAATGGAGCCAGATGACCCATCCTCCGTTTTTTTTTTTTATGAGGAAGGGGCTAGTTTACCTCCAGGCCTCTTGGAACCTCACCCCTGCCACTCAGGCCTTCTCTTTGTGGCCCGATAAACAATAAGTTTATCAATATGTCCCATGCTGTGTGTGGAATATGGACTCCTCTGTCCCCATTAGACATTGTGCATGGATCATTCCCTCTGGCTCCCATTTCCTCAATCTTACCTGCAGTTGCAGAGGTACGCCTGCATGTACTGTGTGCAGTGCTAAAACATTATTTGTGTTTCATTTGAAGTGAAATTTAACTGGCCATCCTGTATTTTACCTGGCACCTTTGGCCAGATGGCTACCCTATAGGTTTGTGAGTGCTATGGATGATGGTTCTGCACCTCTTGTGATAGTGAGGACATTTGGAAACAAACAAACAAACATTAAAGTCACATTGAGCTCCACTGTTTTATTTACTATCGTGGATTTTTGACAATAAAACCACCACCACCAATATTCTAAAATGAATATGTATTTTACTTTGAAAAGTCTGACATATATCTTTATCAACCCAGTGCCTGAGATTTTTTTGTGAATTCACAGCATTTCATGTCTAGCCTAAGGGAACTTAGAAAACCATATTGCTTCCTCATTCAAGCCGAACTCATGTTTGAGTAAAGTTGGACAATCTATTTAACCTCTCTTTTTGCCTTAGTTTATTCATCTGGAAAAAGGAGATAGTCAGAGCAAAAGATTGTTGTGAGGAGCGAATGAGAAAACACATATGAAATTGGCTAGTCTAGTGCTTGCTATGCAGTAGACACTCAATAAATACTGGCTTTCTTTTCTTACCTTGCTTCTCCATTTCTGAGTATGGACAGCATTGATTCATAGACCATGGCAAATTTCAAGGCTATATATTGCATACATGTCTCAAAGAAATTTTTGTTCCCTTCACTAATGCACAGATGCCATCTGAACCACATCCTTGTGATGATTAATGAATTGCTTGAGTTGTTTGCTCAGCAAGTACTTATTGAGTACCTAATATATACCAGGTACATAGCGTTCTTGGAGTTGTGGATACATGGTAATTGGGGCAAAGTTTCTATTTTCTCATGAGAATTGCTTCCAGTATGATGGGGGGGGCATGGATAATGAATAAAAGAACAAGTAAATATATTTATTATACGGAGCAGTCAATTAGGGCTAATGTTGTGAAACTGAGCATTGATTTTGGATATGTGGAAGTCACTGGTGAATGTGACAGCTTTTTTTTGTTTCCTGAAGTTTGCTCAAGAGAAGTTGATAAAAGAATTTTGCTGAAAGGGTGGCAGAAAAATGATAGGCAACTGAAAAGAAATCTGGAGTTAAAAGATTTTTTAGTTTTTAAATCGAAGCTATTGCAGCTGTAAACTGAAAGCATGACCAAGGCGAGAAGATTATGTGATAATGCACAAGACTGTCTAGGAAGGAGTGCATGGCAGGATGCTAGGGTAGGAGAGTCTGATAGACAAGAAGAGGGTTTGGCCTTAGGCTGCAACCAAGACCATTTGCTCACTGAGTTCAGAAGGCAGAGTGTATGAGGCTATGAGTGGTAAGGTGCTTACTCAGTTGGGCAATGGAAAGATGTGGAAGTTATATCCTACACTTTCTGTGAACTAAGACAAGATATTGTCTTTAATTGCCCTTATTAATATCTACTGATTATCGCTAATTTGAAAATATTGAAATTAATTGTTGATAAGGAATTCTCGATGCATGCATGTAATACCAGCAAGTCTGGAGGCAGAGGCAGAAGGATTAAAAGTTCAAGGCCAGCCTCAGCCTCTTAGCAAGACCCTCAGCAACTTAGCTAGACCTTGTCTCAAAATAAATACCAAAAAGGGCTGGGTATGCAGCTCAGGGCAAAGTGGATTCAATCCCCAGTACAAAAAATGAAAACAAAACAAAAAAGATGAAAAGAAAAGAAATGATCCCTTCCTTATTTATATCAGGTTCTTACTAAGCACCCCTAAATATTCTTGGATATATCCCATTGTCTCCCCACTTCCCCTGTGAGGAGTGAGACTCCAACTTCCTTTAATTCATTCACAGATATCTCTTTTCCGTTCAGCCGGTCCAAGTGCTGGTCTTTGATATTTTTCACTCCTCAGGCATTTGTCTCCATTGAGATAAATTCTTCCAGAAGAAGCTGCCCATCTTGACAAGTCTGTTGTGAGTCCGTGCTCCACTGCACAGCCAGACCTGAAAGTGACGGGAACTGACAAACTCTCTGAACTTGTCCCCTGGGATTTGTCTAATGGGCCTTTTCCTGACACAGATGAAAAAGTCATTGACAGAAACAGACCATTTACCATGAACCTGAGCAGAGGTAGGAGCAGCGACAGATGAAATAGGGCTCGAAATAAAACTGGGAAACCCAGGACACATGTGATGGGCCCAAGGAGACCTCCGCCTGGAGAATCAGACATGCCATGGATGGTATTGGAATTTGCAGCCCAAGTCACCTGGCTGGGGTGGAAGAAAGCCAAGTCCCAGGTTTCCTATCTCTCACCCAACTTTACACCACAGAGAGGCTGCAGAGGGACAACTTAGGGATCAGAGGTGGCTTTCAAACAGTCCACTCAGGTCCAATGCCAAGTTATCTTTCCAAGGGTTTTGAGTTAAGATGGGGGGATGGGGAGGTGTTGCTTACAAATTTACAGTCACTTAGAAATTCTATTCTGTTGGCAGCAAAATTCAGGTTCAAGAAAGCTTTCCAAACAGAAGAGTCGCATCTTGGGGATGATAATTTTAGGTTCTATAATCAACCCCTGACGTGACTGTCATAAAAACTCAGAGTTACCCTTGAAGAGCCCTTACTTTACCCATAAAAAATACAACCCCCTGTATTCTTATTTCCATTCATGCTTAAATTTTAAGATCTTTGCATTACATTAAAGGAAAACAACAACAACAACAACAACAAAGGATGTTTGTGCAGTTGTCTGGTCTGCAGACAATTCTGTCCCTAAAGCAGAAATGGAATCCCTAGCTTTAAATGAGTTCTGGGTAGAGAATGTGAAGTGGCTTTGTTAGGCCACAAGTTTTACTTTCTTTCCTTTTAATAAGAAGCCTTGACAACCTTTACGACGATAAAAGATATATTTGTCATTGTGATGGTTAAATAAAATCGTGGTGATGCATCAAATCCAGGTTAAGGCTAAAGTCTGTGTGTCAATTAATGCTGAAATATTATCACCCTGCTCTATCAAAAAAGAAAAACTCTTAGATAATCCTGTGGATATGTAAAGGCAAGGTGTAAAGGAGCTGGCAGAATGAAGAATTAAAATTACTTTATGTTAAGTATGAAAACAATACATTTCTTAAATACTTTAACAATTTTAAATGCAGCCGAGGGTAATATGGTGCTCTGCCAAAAGAGGCTGATGGTTGGTGTTTAGATGGGAAGAGAAAGACATCTGAAGTAGTAGCCAACACTGGAATCTGGAAACCAGCACTTTGAAAGGTGGTAGAGCAGAAAAGAAGGGACAAAGCCTGAGCAATATGGTGGCCCTGGACTGGGGGAGAGAGGACCAGTAAGGAGCTCTCCATGAACCTGGCGAGCAGAGATATCAGACCTTGACCTTTGAAACTCCCTTATGATCTTCTCAAGACTTGGATAGAGTCAGTTATTGGCAATGTCCCTATTTTATAGAGAATTATGCAATGTGTCAGAGCCCAAGTTATGGAAAAATGATGAGAGTTGCCTAACCTACCCAGGACCACCCTTCTCCTAAGGTAGAAGCAAAATGGTATTGAAGACAAATGGTTGTTGCAGGTCCAAGAAGGTGATGAGCAGTAAAACCATCAGAGAGGTTCAAGGTGGAGCAGGGATAGGGAATTAGGAGGGAAGCAACATGGGGAATAAGTTGCAGGTGCCATTGGAAGAGTGGGCTGGAACAAAAGCCCCTCTCCCAAATAGCTGGAATTAGAGTTGTTCACTCAAATGCCTCCAGGTGCCAGACAATAGCATAAATGATAGATGGTAGGCCCCCTCTACTGCAATTGAACTTCCTATCCCTTAAACTATGTTGGTTTTAAAATATTGTGGGGATGAATCCAACAGTGAAACAAGACACACTTTCTCAACCTTCATACTACAAAGGCTCCCAGGCTGCAGCCCCTAACCTAAGGAAGGTGAAATAAAAGAAAGAAGAAAAGGAAAGAATATTAAAGAACAAAGGAAGAAACAGAGAAGGGAGAAATTTCCTCTGAATTGTTGCTTATTCTGGGCTCTTCACATATGTCAACATTAAACATTGTGTGGGAAACATTGAGGGTGAGTTTTAGGAAAGAAACAGAAAAAAACAATCTAGGAGAGACATCCTCCGGTTTACGTCCTTGGGCTCATGCAGTGGAGCAATTTTTCCACTGTCCAAGGAACGGGCAAAAGAAGGATCATGAAGCCAAGTTCAGGTCATGTCAGCAGCACCCAGATCTTGACACATCCCAAGAGTGATAGATCTAAACATTTGCTACAATCCATTAGAGAGATTGTAGCAAATGTTTGGATATCCTGCATCACTGCCCTTTCTTGAAATCACACGCCCTGACAACGCTCACCCTGGGCACATTCCTACAGTTCTCTCTGCTTTTTTCTTGGGTTTCTCTGAAGCTACGGATGCTTCACACAGGGAACACTCAAAGCTAATGTCCGTTTTCCCTCAACCTCCAGCCACTGAGAGCCAGGGATTAATGCCCAGCCCTTCCTGCCTGCCCATGGTAGAGATCGCCACGTATCTGTATGCTGGCTTTTCCTCCTCTAGCCACAGTCTCCCCACTCCCTCACTCCTGCTTCCTAGGATCACTTCTGAAATAAACTATGTGCTCTCAGTTCTTGACTGGGGCTCTGCTTTCAGGAAAACCTAGGCCAAGGCAAAGATAAGCTAGCCTGGGTGGTGGCAAACCAAGAAACACTGGTAGAAGCATGAGTGCACATTTCCTTTAAAGCCCTGAAATACTAAATAAATAGAACAGATCTTGGCTTACCTCTGTAATGAGCAAAGGCTGAGCTGTGCCCTGTGGGGGCAGACAGAGATACTACTCTGGAAGGATCCAAGGGCCTTGGTCATAAATCCCTCTGGGCAGGGTGAACATGCAGTACTAGTTCTCAGGACTTCAAACTGAGAATGCAAACAAGCACAAGATCCATGCACATCATAGCAGAATCATGCATCTCCTTGGAAGACTAGGAGAATGCTAATGATGGTAGACCATAGCGTTAAAAAGTGAAAATCTCTTAAATTTATTATTTCTCATGAGACATGGTCTTCTGTTATGTTTAAGTCCTAAGGTTCTTCTTTTTGCCCTCTCCCCTGACATGTTACTTGATCTGTGGTTTCAGCTCCACCTCTAAGTCCCTACCTCCATCAGAGTGTCTCCAGGTGAGTATCTCTCTCCAGCTATGGCCCTGTGTGTATACCCACCCCTCACCTCGAAGTCACCTGTCTATTTTTATGCTAACACAAAGTCTGAGTCTCCCCTCTGGTGTGGAGTCTCCCAGTTTGGATTTGTTTTTGTCTGTTTCCCATTTACTCCAGTTCAATATGTCTAAGAGTGACCTTGCTTCCTACCTACCTCATGCCTTCGTTATTCTTCCCAATGTCCTTTCTGCCCCACACAAAAAAAGAAACACTTGACAATTTTCTTTATGCTAATATCAGTTTATGGCTACCTGTCTTCAAAAATCTGGAACCACATTTAATTCCTTAGTCCACCTTGCACTCATAGACCACGGTGTGGTGTCAGACAGCTAGTGACATGACTGTGATGGATGCAGATCATAAGAAAGGGGCTCAGTTCACTCGAGCTTTAGGAACTAGGTGGGAGTTTTAATGTCAGAATGTCCAAGCTGGAGGGATCATTAGAGATCGGCTTGAATGACTCCTTGTATTGTTCATGAAGAAACCAAAGCCTAGAGAGCTGCAGAGTTTTGACCAAGATTTCAGGGCCAGTTCACACTGTAATATGGTGTCACATTTTGCCTTTCTTCCCAGAGTCCCTTCCACAATGACACAATTAAACCAAGAGCCTAGATCAGGGATTTTGCAATTGCACACAGCAGAATACAGAACTTTAACTAGCTCAAATAATAAAGGGAAGTAATTTCATGTAAATGAAAAGTTTAGAGATGTTTAGCTTTAGGGGACATTTGAGACATTTGAGCCAGGAGCTTAAATATGCCAATAAGGACAAGTGGATGGTATACCTTAGGTAGCCTAACCTAGATCATGGGACCCCTAGGGTCATAGGTAAAATTCGATTAGAAATAAAGGCTGTCAGAAAGGGGGAATGTAGACAACAGATGTTTAGCAGGGCTAAAACCTCTACAGAATCCAAAAGGCAAAAAAGGTATGCTCTGGAGTCAAGCCAGCCAAGTCTTAACCATTTTTTTTTTACATATAATCAAGATGGAGATCTGGCTTAGAGTTGATACCTAAGGGATTGCAAAAACCAGAAAGAACTCTGCAATTTGTTGTTGGACAACTGGCTTTGCCTAATTAATTTATGTGCCCTGAATATTCTTCCACCCTGTTCTGAAGGCAGGACTACATTCTTGGGATGACTTGGGACTTCCACCAGAAAACTTGGTGTGCTGGAAGATTCTGCATCTCTGGGAGATGGGGAAGGCCAGCAGAGAGGCTGTGAGAGCTGCCCAGCAGGAGCTAGTCCTTCCCTTTGAACAAGGAGAACTGGTCACTGGTCAGGACCCTGGTTTCTGTCCTCTGACCTCCACTGTCGGTAAGCCTCTGCCTCCTCTGTCTCTATCTTCCCATCTCAGCCAACCCTCAATTCAGGTGCCTAGTACCTGGATCGCAGCCACAGCCAGAGTCTACAGGAATGTCTCCCAGGCTTTCTTCCCACCTGCTCCATAACACCCTATGCCCTGTGCCAGGACTCTTAAACCAGCCTTGGTATGATATCACTCTCATGCTCCAAAGTCTTCAGTAAACACACACTGCTATTAGGATCCAGTCCAAGACCCTAAATCCAAGCCGAAATAGCATCTCCTTTGAGACCTCTTCAGTGGGATGATCATTCCCATTCTGAAACCCAATAGCATAGAGTATCTGACCCACTCCGTTGGAACAGATCAGCTTTTCCTGCTTTTCATTGTTAATTATAATTTTGTGTGTCTGTGTCTCCTCACCACTCTGATTATGTGATCCGAGAGGACAAAGATTTACATATCTATCTCTCAATATACCCCTTTTGTCCTGTGCATTGAGTAAACAAATAGTATTAATTCACTGGGGTTAGATTATGGCTCTGAGTCTCGGTCAATGGAGACTTTCTTATTATAATATTTTTAAATTTCTAGAAATGCAGGTTTGAATTATGAGATAGGAAGAAGACAAATGGAAGAAATTTTTCCACTGCGTTCTTACAATTAAATTTATCTTGTCTGTTTATCTACCTGCATTGATATCTACCTCTGATTTAATTTACCAGAAGATGCTCAAAAAACTTAGCCAATGTGCATTCCTAGAATTCAAACAGACATGGATTGAAATGCCAAATCTGTCATGTCTCCAGCACGTTGGGCTCAAAGGAGCATTTTGAAAAACAAAATGCACACACACAAAACATGTTTTCAGGTCAGAAAATTCTAAATGGGTTTTATTTCAAAGCATTACAAATGTCACTAGAGTGCTTTCTTGACTCTACCTGTTTAACTCTTCTGTATTTAAGAGGCCAAAATTCACCCCCTGAGAGGTCTCAGTATTGCTGTCCTGGAAAAAGTCTGAGTGGGGCTGGCTGGATGGTTGGAACTTTCTGAGCAGGCATAAGTTCCCAATGGGACATGCTTGGGCATTAGGAAGTGGCTCTGCTCCTGCTTGAAGTGACTCTGGTTTGCAACAATGGTGACATCACCACCTGATGGGATTAGGGATACTCTGATGGAGGAAAGACAGAAGAAGAGATCCAGAAGTGAACCTGCCACATGTTTTTTTTTTTTTCTTCTGCAATGTGGTTGATGGAGTGATAGATTCCAATTTATATTTAAAACAAAGGGAAGCTTGTTTCTTTATCAAAATAGACCACTCAGACATGGCATTGGCAATGGGACAACCAGGCAGTAGCTGCTTTCATGCAAAGGGACTGGCTACCAAACTAAGGGGATCTGGTGGCAGGAGTAGATGCATAAAGGGTGAGACACTGTTAGGCCCCAAGGACAGGAGCCTATTCTCACTGTCCTCTCTCCTTCACCAGTGGCACTATTGACTGGAAAAATCAAAGAAAGCACTTTTTTTTTCTTTACTACTACCGGAAACAGTGGAATTATTTGGTTTCATCTTCTGTTGGGAGAAATAGTTGGTATGGTGGGTAGGCAGACATAGCAGGCCAGATCCTGTGTCTTCCCGTGTGTGCCAAAATGCCTGTGCAGTTGCAGAGGCTAGCACCTCTGGCCCTGTGACACACACACAAAAATCATAATTGTTATGAACTGAACTGTGTCTTTCTAAAATTCATGGGGAATTGAAGTCCTAACCCCCGGGACCTCTGAACATGAATGCTTCTGGAAATAAGGCCTTTAAAGAGGTGATTAGATAAAATGAAGTAATCTGGGTGGATCTTAATCCATTATGACTGATGTCCCATAAGGAGATTAGGACCCAAAGTGGAGGCACTTGTGGAGATGGCAGAGGAAGTGCCATCTGCAAGCCAAAGAGAGAGGGCCTTAGAAGGAGCCCATCCTGATGGTCCCTGGATCTTGAACTCCAGTTTTCGGAACTGAGAAAAAAAAATTCTATTGTTTAAACCACCAAGTCTGTGGTCCTTGTTAAGGCAGTCTGAGCTGACCAATTCAACTGTTAAGAAGGATCAGAGGCAGACAGACTTAAAATGGAGACGTCTAACATTGAGGCAGGGCTGAGCTTTAGTAAGAATAAATGAATGAAGCAGTCAATTCATTCTCAGATGCACAGTTGGTTCTTAAGATCTGCAGGTTCTGCATCTGCCAGTTCAGCCGATTGCAAGCTAAAACTATGCAGAAAAAATTGCATCCATGTTGAAGATGTACAGACTTTTTCCTTGTCATTTTTCCTAAATGATAACAGTGTAACAACTATTTGCATAACTTTTACATTGTATTAGGTATTACAAGTACTTTAGGAGAATTGAATATATATGAGAGGATATGCCTAGATTATATGAAAATATAATGCCATTTTATATAAGGGACTTCAGCATCTGAGGATTGTGATATCCGTGGAGTGGGAAGGGTCCTGGAACCAATCCCCTGTGGATCAAGAACAATAGTACTTTTTATGGGACAAGTGTACTTTTACTTCAGACCCTTGGAGGTGGCACATAGCAGCTGGAAGAGGCTCTTCCTTTGTTGTCCCCAACAGAGAAAATGAAACATGCCATGTTGGCTTAATAACCTCTGTCTATCAGCTGCTGGCGCTCCATCTCTGTGAGGCCAGGATAAATCTGGTGATCCACTGATTGCTGAACACTTAACACTGGAATTAAATAATGGTGATCTTTTTCATATTTCTACCAGCCTTAACCATGCTGAGCCAATGTTATTCCTGAGCTATAAGTTCTCAGCTTGTACATAACCTTGGTTCAAATCGTGAGGGTTCAAAATAGATAAAATATTTAATGCCTTTTTATTGCCCCTCTCAGCAACACTTAAAGTCCTTGTTGGCCTCCCGCACGTAGGATGGGCAAGTGGCTCGTTCCCTTAGCTGCTCTTACAAGCTGCTTTGCAAATGGCTCTGGCAGGTGGTGCAGCGCAGCGGGGAGGGCTCGCAGTCTGTCCCTGGAGGCTCTGCTGAGCATCATCTCCGGGTACAGTACCATCCCCCAGGCCTAAGAAGCCCAAGCCTCCCCCACCGCTTCTTGAGGTTATTTCTCCCTCCTGACTCATGTCTGCTGCCTCATTTGAGTTACTGTGCAAACGTTTAGCCAAGAAACCATACCAGGCCGTGTTCTTATTTACGAGCGCCTGAAGAGTTTACAGCCCAAGCACTGAGGCAGCATTCCGTCCCCAGCCTTCTGGTCAAATAAGGACAAAGCGAACCCCGCCTTCCATTCTTGGCAGTGAAGCACGTGCTGTTAGAATGCTGTGCACTGGGTGCCGAAGCCTCCCCCGCACAGGGCTGGTTCTTTCCCAGTGCCCCAATGACCCCCAAAGTTGGAGAGCCATAAATCAGAAGAAAGAAGCACAGACTAGTTGTGCCATGTCTAAGGATGCTGGGGGAGAGGGGTGTGGTTCTCACGTGTCCCCTTTCCTGGGAGTTGTGTTCCAAGGCAAAGTGCTTTTGCCATTGTAAATGTCCTCTTGGTCAGCAGAGAGCCTTCTAGAACCCAAACAGTGTGGCCAGTCCAAGACACACGAAAATGTGCACCCTCACCCAAAAAAGAAATGAAAGGAAACTGGACAGGGGGTGCCATTCTAGGGGGATGACCACAGCAGAAGGCAATCTCAAGGCAGGGATTTGAAAGTAGGGTGACTGTAGCTGGGTTTCTCACTTTAAAAATCTTAATGTGTGCTTGCAGTCAATGGGAAAATTTAAATCTGCTCTCTGCAAACCCTCTTTCTTAACCTTCCTGGGGACCCGAAAAACTCTCTAGATCAAGTCCCTGGCCAGGAGGAACTTACAATCCAGTGTGGTGTGGGGAGTTGGGCGGTGGGGATGTACAATTAAGCATAAAACAATTTACTGACAATTGAGATCAAAGGAAAAGCAGGGCCAGTCAGCACTGTGGGTGGGGCCTGGTGAATAGAGGAGTCAGCCCCCTCCGGAAGTTTCAGTGCTTTGTTGTTTCATTCGCTTAATAAACCATAAGCCTAATGTCTAAGCAATTAGACCTCTGGTGCGCAACCCCCAGAGAGTGAGGTGTCTAGTGGAGACAGTATCAGTTTTGACTGCCTTCCACCAGCTCTCCCAGGGAGCTCAGCTCCTCTGTAGAACTGGCCTAATACTACCAGCTCTGTGTGCTTTACAGGTGATTAGGAGGAGAGAGCAAACAAAATAATGGGTGGAATGGTGCTTTGGAATGCCATAAGTGCTTTCCAAGGCATTCAGAGAGGAGAGGCAAAATGGCATTCTATTTCCTCACAGAGGACCCTATACATTAGTGCTCAGCAAGTATTTGGAGGTTCGTAGTAGGGAAGGTTTTAAAGGAATCCCTCTGGGGCAAAAATGGAGAATGCTTCTTTATAAGTGAAATGCTAAGATGAAAGAAAAGAAAAAGAAGTAGGCCACAAGACTACCAAGGCTTAGCCTAGACATCTTCTTAGCTCTGGGTCCTTTCCTTTGGGAAGCATTTCTTTACTATTCCATTCTCTCCATCCTTTTCCCTTCTACCTGCTACTCCTGCCTTGTCTCTAGGGACATCCCTTCCCTCTACCCTCCATTCACAGCTGTCCCCAGGGGGCCAAGAGCTCCCACTCCTGCTGGCTTGGAGAAGGGGAAGGTGCTCCTTCATGGGAGCTGGTCCTCCACATTTTTTCATCAACTTCCAGGGCAGGTTCCCAGCACACGGGCTGTCTCCCTGACACGCATGCGCACATGGCTTGGATAACTAGGCTTGGATCTGCCTTGCTGCCCTTCTGCAGATCTCCCCTTCCTTCCCTCGGCTACACCTGGGCTTTATCTAGAAAGCAGTCCCCAGGTCAAGGGGGCATGTCCCATATCTCAGGGACAGTTCAGAGACTGCACAACTTGTATTAGCTCAGACCCTTGCGTAGCTCAGGCTGCCATGTGGATGACTTGCCTGTGTAGCAGGGGATACATTTATAAAGGATCTTTTTGGGGGGAGAGGGGGTAAGAACAGGAGGGAGCAAAGGACAACAGAGGAAGAAAGGTGGTCAGCTCTGGCTGATCCTTCTTTATCGTTCATTTCCAAATGAGATGGCAGAGCTTGGTGAGTCCGCAGGGGCCATGTCTGGCATGAGTCAGCAACCAGTGCAATCTACTGCCAGTTGATTAAATTAACATTTGTTATAAGCCAGAAAGGAAGGGGGGGGGGTTGTTGTATGCAGGGATAGATGGAGAATGAAGAAAATCTTCTTCATATCTTTTGAATTATGTATGGCCTGAAACTTTACATGCTCAAGCCTCACCAGACTGGATATAGAGGGCTAGGAAGGGCTCTCACTTCCTTTAAAGCCACAGAGCACATGCTTTGGGTCTCCTTGGAAGACTAGGAGAATGCTAATGATGGTAGACCATAGCGTTAAAAAGTGAAAATCTCTTAAATTTATTATGACCCTGAAAACAGAAAGCTACATTGCACCCCTGCTGCTACAGACCCAGGAAGAGAGATTTCTCCGTAACCTTTTGAGTGATGGACACGAATGTGTGAATGCATTTCACTTTGATTTTGCCGAGTGGTAACATGGGATGACTGTCAGATGGGTGGACAAAAGATAGGTCTCTTCGATCTTCGCCTCTGGCTTCCAGCCAGATGGGAGAGAAACAAAGACTCCAGAGCCCCTGCTTTCCTTCCCCCACCCTCTCCCTCCTGCCTGCTTTTTCCTCCTCCTGCCTTAACCGCTTAGAGACAATGAGTTGGATGTAGTCTGCTGACGGCTCTTACATTTTGGGAAATCATGTCTAATCACATGTCTTCATGTGATTTTTATCTCAGACAGGAGCCCTTCCTTTCAGGAGATGTGTGAATCCAGAAGAGAACAACTTCCAAACTGGGATGCCTGCTGCAGGCAGTATATGTCCCTGCTGGGTACCCGGGTGGCTTGGTGAGCATCCTTTATCCTTTGTTCTTGGTTCTTCTCATTGCCCGCATGCCTACCCCGAGGAGCTGTCTCTGTTCATTGTCCAGGTTTGAAGCTTTGTGTGAAAGCCCTGGTGAAGAGACAAACAGTTGGTGTCCTGCTATAGACTCAAAATCTGACTCCAAAATAGCTTCAGGATCAGGCTGCTTCTTTACAGCTGAATCCTTGCCTGTGGACCACATTGTACAATCCAAGGTTTTCACTGAACTAAAGCATCCAGCGGCATGTGACCTATCCCAAGAGATGCAAGGAGAAGGAGTAAGGAAGAGTGGCTCGATGTGGGAAAGACAAAAGCAGCGTGGCAAATAGCAGAGACTAAGCAACAAAGAACTGGCATGTGCGCCTTGGCAAAAAGCAGGCAACAAAGTCATTTCCTTGCTTCATCACTGCTAGCTCAATTTCCCCATCATATCAATACAGGCTAAAATACAGTGAGTCCAAGACGGACCCTCCAGCACAAATTGAAATGAATCATTGCTTTCAGTCATTAGTTTAAGTCCAGCATTTTCACCTGTATATAAATGAAATAAAGCAATGGGGGTCTGTTGCAGGATATGCAAAGAGAGTGAATGATGAACACTTATATAATGTCAAACAGAAAGGGACAACACAATGTTGAACTTGAGCAGGGCGGGGGGTACGGGTTCTCCTGCACCCCTATGCCAACACCACAGGGGCTCCTTGTGCCACAGGACATGGGAAAGGGATTGATTTCTATGGCCCAGATACCAAGCAGTCAGTGCCCACTGCTCCCTTGGTTATATGAAGAAGTAAGTTGAGATCATTTTCATAATTTAGGCAAAAACCTCCCTTTCCACTTGAATTATTTTAGGCAAAGGCAGATTTAAAAAAAATTAAATAGCAGAATTTGAGTTTGGGAACTCATTAAAAGGCAGTGAGACTTCCTGTATTGCATCAATTATAAACAATTTGGAGGAAAGAGATGTTGCTTTTTTTCTTTTAAGGAAATTATCTGGAAAATTACCCAGGTCTTTGCTTCCTCTTTTTGGATGAGATCTGGACAGGCGGCGTTAAAGACAATAACCTCATTAGAAGGGGCTTAGATGAAAAAAAAAAAAACAACAAAAAACAGGAAGAGGAATCAGAAAGTCCCAACTCTGCCCTGGGGCTTGCCTACCATGCCCTTGCCTCTGCCCAGTCAGCTCACCTCTTCAAGCATTGGATTCTTTTTTCTCTACTGAAAAGGTGCCAACACCCTTTGTCTCTTTCTTACTTTATAGGAATGCTCTGAAAATTCATATTCACTGTGAAACCAGGAGAGCTACAGAGGAACGATCCTATCTCAATCTGAGGCCTTATCAGTTTTGTTTTGCCGGCCACTCTGAGTTGGCATTGATATATTAATCAGAACTTGATAAAACTCTTCTTTCTTTTTCTGACCTCCCATGACCACTAAATGATGAGAAACTGTGGAATGGACTAAATTCAAGAAAGGAATATATTTGCCTGTCCATCAACTTAGCCAATAGGATCTCAAGTGATTACATTCATTTTAAGTGGTTCGGGGAATGGATACACTGTGCGCTGTTACATAGGTGCTTTATGGAACAGGTTGCTGCAAATCTTATCCTTCCTTATCCAGGTTTTTCTTGGTGTTAGAATTGGTTTTAGAGAGGAGGATGGAGATTTGAATCTTAGGGACTTGGGGAGGTGAGTCATGCTGAGGGCAATGAGACTATTCCTTAAATGTTTCTAGAACCTATCCTTACCTTCTATCCCTACTACTCTTATTTGGCTCTTGTCTGGATATCTGAAACAGCCTTGGATATGGTCCTCTTGATTGTAACTTTATCTGTTAAGCAGTTCTCCCCACTGCCACTAAGAATTCATCCAAATGGCAGGCTTTGCCATATCGGTGCCTCTGTTGCCCAGAAAACACAGCCCAGTGTCTCCATGGGGGACTTCAATGTTCTTTCAACACCTTAGCTTCCCAGATTTCTAACTCAGCTCCCACCATGCTCTGCCTTACTGATTCTTGTTCCACACCACTGAGCTGTGTACACTTTCAATACATGGAGCAGGCTACTCTTACCTTGGGGTCTTTGTTCAGGCTATCTTGTCTGTTAGCATGGTCTCAAAGGGAGCAGACAAACCAAAGAAGACCCTATACCCTCTTGTTCATTTTCAGGGGGGATCAAGTCATGTGACACACCTGTGTCCCTTCTCCCCAGCCGGTGTATTCCTCCAGGGGTGACAGGCTATACTCCTGAATCCTCACCCTCTAGACAGAGCTGTAAGGTTATATGGATCTTTACATTTGCTTGTCTACTCTAAACTTTGAGCACCTTGAGGAGAGAGAATCTGTCTTTTCACTTCAGAATCTTGAGCAATACCTGGCTCAAAAAGGGAACCAATAAATGGTTAAATATATATGTATTTAGCTTCATGGGTAAGAAAGTTGTGTGCTAGGTGTTTGAGAAAGTTCCAAATGCAAGGCTGTTCGAAAGAGAAAAACTGTCCGATAAGTATGTCGACATATATTTAAGTGGATTTTTAATTTTCCTTTGAACAAGGGATCCAGGATTATGCAAATAATCAGTTAAGGGTAAAACCCCATGTCAACAGTGGGCCATCTGGCAGTGTGACATCATGGCTGGTTGCTTGTCTTTGCTGCTACCACTTGGAGGCCAGGGGACTTTCTTGTGGCTCTGGCCTTGGGTGAAGAGACTCCCCCTTCTTGGGTTCTCTGCCTTGTATGCTGTTGCCATGGCAACAACCCACTTTCATTCTGGACCTGCCGCATGGGAAAGGGGAATCCTTTACTATAATGGCATAAACGAGGAAGGTTATTTTTTTTTTTAAAGTTGACAAGGTTAATCATCAACACATTATACTAGTTCCACAGATTTTGATTTAGTGATGGGCAGTTTTGAAAGTGGATCAGCCATAAGAATAGAAGATTTAGTTACCCTTTGTTTAAATGTCTAATTAACTGTGTGCCTGTTGTGATTCTATTTTTACTGCAAAAAATATATATTTTTACTCTCTTGAAGTACATGGAAAATGTGTCACTCTGGCATACCCAAAGGAGGGACTGTGATTTCTAAAAGGAAAGGCTGGGATGAGCAAAGGTACCAATACCTGTCCAGGGTTGTAACACATATGCTTGAATCTGTTAAGAGATTATGCAGAAATGTAGTAATGTATTATTTAAATACCTTTTTGGAATAGAGTCAGCTTGTAAAAAGAAACAGTGTAGATACTCTATTTTTAAACACTTTTATGTATTCAGGTGAGCAAATGCAGATGTATATTGCAGAAGCCTGGCTCATTGTTCAGTGACTGCAGAAGTCGGATACAGAGATCCCACGTGCTCCAAGCAGGATGTCTTAGTCTGGCTCTGTAAGCCCAGGGTCTTTGTTTCACAAGACATCTTTCCCTGGGATTCTTTTTCTGGTTCAGATGAGCACCCTGCTTGGCTAGGGCAGGGTTCATTTTGTCTCTTTCTCCAGGCGGCTTTTCTTCCTCATTTCTTGCTCTCACCCAACACAGATGGAGACTCTGGTTTATTTAAGAGGCAACAGCCACCTGCATTTCAGAATGTGATGACATGGTTTTCTCTCTCCTCCCTCCTTCTGAAGCTGGGTTTCCCTTTGGTCAGATATTCCTTACAACTCAGGCTTATTTGTCTTCTCTTGGAGAAGCCAGACAAAATTCTCATTTATCACTCACAATCAACTATTACCATCACACAGAGAGAATGTGCATGAGCATTGTTATACCAGGGACATCGCATGCTCACAGGCACAGCCACGGAAAGATAGGATTATTTGATTGGCAGGATTATCTGAGAATTGATCAGCAGATAGTGTTTTTGGAGAAAAACAAAAGTGATATCGTGCTTATGAAGCGTCACTCTCAGCAGCTGCCCTGGGATAGGCCCTGTAGCTACAAGCAGTTGGACTGGGGTGGGAGACAACTAATGGACTAATCCAATAGGATTTTATACATTGGGATTTTTAGAGTTGGCAATGAGAGATGAAATATTTTTATTATACTCTTGTGGGATTCAGGAACAAGGATCACATTGCAAGTTAGGATTGGGAGCAGGGTGATGTGTTAGCTTTCTGTCATAACAACTAATAATCAACTTATAAAGAGGAAAGGTTTAGTTTGGCTCACAGTTTTGGAGGTTATAGTTCATGATTGCTTGTTCCTACCGCTTTTTGGACTGGCAGAGAGCACATGGCAGAAGTACATGGCAGAATAAAGCTGTTCATCTTGTGACCAGTGAGCAAAGGAGTGTGAGAAATGGCCTGGAGTCCTATATCCCCTTCAAGTAAATTCCCCCAACAAAGTAAAGACTCCCCCCCCACACACACACTAGGCCCCACTGCCTCCTAAGTAGCACCACCCTGAGGGCCAAGCCCTGAACACATGGGTCTTTGAGAGATATTCAAGATCCAAACTATAGCCAGGAGCATGAACAGAGTTCTGTGAGGTTTGGTGCCTACAGAAATGTGACCTGGACATAGGACTATGGAAGGTGCTCAAAAATATTTGTGGAAGGAATGAATGGAGAGAAAGTATGCCATTCCATTTGGACACTCTTTGCCCCCATCCATGTGTCCTTTCCTGAGAATATAAGGGGAAATTTCATGAGGCTAGATGGTTGAAGGTCTATCAAGAGACTTCACCAGAGGTATAGACAAAACCCAGTGCTCAAGGTAGGTGAAAGTCCCCTGCCACTCCCTGGTTCCCACTCCCTCACCTCCATGCGCTCCTGTCGCCCTCGTGCCTACGAGGGAGTGAAGACTTGACATGTGACTTTGAAAATACAAGCCAGTATTTCCTATTATGCTCTAGTGGCCCTGCATTAGGCTTTGGTTGGTTATAGTGATGTTTGGGGAGAGTATGATTTAATCCATGATATATTGCATTCTTGATGATAATGAGCTATAAAGAATAGATACTACTGTAATTTATTTCAATAAGTTTCAAATTACTTTATAGAAATACTAGGAATCATCTCATTGAAAAAAAAAAAGAAATAAAAAAGGAATTTATGGGATCTTTACATTCCCTAAGGAAATAATTCAAGTACCGAAAGAAGAAACTAAATTTAGGTAATAGAAAATCAAGGTGTTTAAGGAAGAGCTGTTGTTTTACAAGATCTGAAATAACTACTTGGAATGCAATAAAAAGCAGGAAGGGTGCCAGCTTACAAAGAACCAGCATCCCGAACCAATACAACCATTTACTGGTAATATTATCCTGGCCAAAACAAACTAGGTGATTCAATTTACAAAGGACATAAAAGACAATAGGAAAAAGATCTTTTATGTACCAGCAGAGAAGCACCAGGGAAATCTCTACCTCTTGATTAGATGTGGAGACGACAGAGCAGATAACACATTTTAATGGAAAGTTGTGCTACCATTGGAATTGGGGCCAGATCCTCCAGGCAGGTGACTTGAGTCAGGTGGGGTGGAGGGGCTTCTGGGGAACCACACCTGTGGGTATTAGGGCTGCAGGAGGAGGGAGGGAATCCAACCAGGGTGCAGGTGCCTCAGAAGCCTTAGTATCTCACCAGGAGTTGTGGAGTAGGGATGTCCTCCGGAATCAGGCAAGGAGTGCAGCTTTTGTATCCCTAGACTGACCAATCAATTAGAATTGCTGCCTCCAGGGAGAGAGCACATCCTGGGTTAAGGGCATGGTTGGGGAAATCTTCAACTGGGAGCCATTAGGGGAATAAGCTCATACTTTCGGCATCTGGGCAATAAGTGGCTCAGCCTGAAGGGATAGGAAAAGGGCTGGGTAGTACATCTTAGGGTCTGGTCTACTGGAACCATCACTGGGAGCTTCAAAGGAAAGCAGATGGTAGAATGTAATCTATTTTTCAATGTGGTTCTCTATGGGCCATCAGCTTTTCCCTGAGCCACTACAATGGTCTTCCTATTACTCTCTCCATTTCCATATCTGACTACAGGTGAAACAACCTGAAAACATAAATTCAGTCTGTCATACCTCTGCTTCATACCCTCCATGATTTCCCATCTCACATATAATAAATTCTTTGTCTTGCTCTTTAAGAAGGGGGACCATGTATCATGCAAACCTGGACATTTTGAGAGTGAAAGGGGCCCTGTCCATAACTGCACAGGGACAAAGGTCTACATTAGTGATGCTCTTGTACACTGGAGTGTACGTTCCCTCTACCCATAAGGTACCTGTCAATATGGTCGCCTCTCACTCTCCTTTCTCCCACTTCCCAAAGTCCACCTTCCTTTCATTTCTGTTAAATTCAGGAATAAACTAAGCTCTTTTTCAACCCCGGGGCTTTGCATTTTCCGTTTCCTTTTTCACCTTTTCTCTTTTATTTTTCAGGACTCAGTTAACATTGCCTATTCAGAGGTCCACCCATTTATTCTCCATCATAGCACCCATTTATTTTATCCGTGGTCCTAACTACAACCTGAAACTATAATCACTAGATGTTTAGCTCCATAAGGACATGAATCTGTTCTGTCTCACAAGCCAATGTGTCCCTAAGGGCTACCCAGTGTTCTTCTATACATGTTTGGTATCAATAAATACAGAAGAAAATGAGTGAAGAGCTTAGGAAAATGTTCTGTATCAAAAATTGTATGTGTAAATAAATTGCTCTGAAATTGTGTATATATGAATTATTCTAAAACAAAAATGTGTGTGTGTGTGTGTGTATAAAGGACAAACACATCCCCTACATTGGGAATTATACAGGTGGCAGCTCACCCTCAAAATATGAACATAGAGGAATGCAAAACATTAAGCAATCAATTTGCAAACACCTAGAGGATCACAGGCTGCCGGATAATAACCAGCAGTTTAGTGATGAGGAGATACTGTCAGAACAATCTAATTTCCTTTTAAGACAGAGGGACCTTCATCAAATGCATTTATTAAGTGTCTGTCTGCACACGGCCAGGAGAATACTGTCGGAGGTGGAGGGGCTTGTGTTCAGCTGTGAAGCATCAGATTTAATATGTGTCTTGACTTCAGTGAAATCTGATTTCGCTTCCATGATAATTTCCTTTCACAGGTCAAACAAATACGAGTTCCTACAGCAGAAGGTGGTAGCAGAATAGTTTCTGAGTTAAGCTCAGAATAATTACCAAAGCCTTTAAAAGTTGAAAAAAAAAAAACAACAAAACAAAACCTAGTGATCAAAGGATGACCTTTTGCTCAGGTCAAATGAGGTTAAATTTTCATTGTTCTGCTTCCTAACATCCAACTGTGTCTCAGAAACAGAATTGCACCCAGACTAGCAGGTAAATTGTTCCAGGTCCATTTGGAACATAGACTGATTATCTTCCTAAATGAACTATGGAAGTGGAAACTTTGATACTGAACTACACATAAGCACTAAGGACAGAATTGCAGGCTAAAAGAAGTGCCTTTTTAGGGATCAAAAAGTCACATGCACATTCCCAGATATCATTGCCCAGGATTGTACCCTTGACTTTTTGACAACAATACTTTGGGTGAAGCGGACACAAACTCATCCTATTATCCATCCATACAGACCTTGCAGATGTGTGAACTGAATGCAAAGCAACTGGAAAATTCCACAATTAACCCAAATATTTAAATATTATATGCGTTCTGGGAGATGGGCACCTCAAATGCAGATGAGGATCTGATTGGTCCCAACTGTAGAGATGGCACAGGCCATCAGGAGTGTTGTCACAAGTCAACAGGAGAGAAGTCAGCATATGGGAAGCCAAGAACAGTACCTCTGCAGCAGCATTCCACCCTGGAGAGACATGAGAACATGGAATCCCAACCCAGAGAAACTTCAGTCTGGGAAATATTGATGAAAAGCTTCCTGTCTGTCCACAGAGGGACAAGGTAGTGACAGCCTGGTCACAGGGAGAAGTCAACACAGCACTGAGGATGGGAGTCAAATGAGACTTAACCTTCCTCTATGTGCCCAATGTTTGGAAGAATTTCTTTGAGGCTACGTAGGTACTGGGATTCCCCATGAACAAGACAGAGGCTATCTTTTCCCCTGTGGAGCTTATAGTTTCCAGAGAATCTAGATGTCTGATGAGTTGTTGTATTTCTGGGCCAATGGAGAGTCATGGAGTTGGAGAGCATCTGAGCCCATAGGAATATGAATTGTGAGGAGTCGAGGTATTAAGTAACCCCAGCTACCTCAGTAGAAGACTGCAGGGACAGAGAGCCCTGAAGAGTATTTGATGAAGAGCTATGTTATATAATTCTTTATTGCCCCAAAGAGGACAAGCAGCATGTGCATGCTTGCCAAATTCAATGCTACAGGACGCTTCTAGTCTCCTGTGTCTGTCATGGCCTCCTCCTTGCCCATGCTTTCTGTGATATCCTTAAAACTCCTCACTTGCCCCTCACTTGACTGACAGTTGCTTGTCAGTCAGTCTCCATGGCTGGGTCCTTCTCTAGTGCTCAACTCCTAAATGTTGGAGTGTTCCAGGTCTCTGTCCCGGACTCTGCTAATCATCCCAGGTGACCTCATCCAGTCTAAGGCTTATGCATTGACACCCCTCAAAATCCATTCCTCAGTGCTTACCCCTTCCCATAACACAACTCCATGGAGCCCTCCAGACACGTGACCTCTCCTTGTCCTAGCAGGCCTCTCAGACTTGAATGTCCACCCCCCCCCCCGAACCCTGCTCCTTCCTGAATCTCTTCCATTTCCATTTATATAGTTACTGAATAAAATGTTAGAATTATCCTGATTCCTCTTCCCTTGCCCCAACTCCCTCATCAAATGCATCTCAGATCCTGTCACTTCCTCTTCTAAAACAGACTTCTCTCAATCTCCATGGCTATAACCTTGGCCCAATCTGGATTATTGCAGGAGCTTCCTAATGGATTTAACTCCTCTACTTTGTCCCTTTAATAACCACTTTGTGCCCATCAGCCAGAGGAATCCATCTAAAGTTTAATCAGAGTAAGTGACTGACCTGTTTTAAAAGTGAAGATAGCTTGCTTAGTGCATTTAACATAAAACCAAACTCTTTACCCCAGATTTAAAGGCTGACACGCTCTGTCCTTTGCTTTCTTCACCTTTCACTCTGTGCTCTGAATAGAGTATGCTCAGACACACCATGTTCCAATCTCAGGGCCTTTACCCTTGCTGTTCTCTCTGTTCTCTCTTTATGTAGCTTACTCTATGTTCACATTCAGATCTGTCTAGACTTTGAGGTTTCCCTAAAGCAACCACAAAGTTATTCTTTATCATACACCCTTTTATATGGTCTGTATATTACATATCATTAGTTGATACTCATGTTATTGATATATGCCTTGAGATATTTTTGGTTTATTTGTACCCATTAGCATGCTCTAAGACAGCAGGGAAATTGTATCTACAGTGTCTGGAAGAGGTCCTATGATAGCAGTTCAGCCAATGGGATAAATGATATGTGAATGCCTGAAGGCTAGTATTACACTGACCTGTCATGTAATATCCTCTCCATGAAATGAGTAAGTATATCAGTTGGCTATTGCTGTGTAACAAGTTACCCTAAAACTTGGTGATTCGAAACATTGCTCACAAGTGCACAGGTCAGTTGGGAAGTTCAACTAACTGACTTAGGCCAGTTTTCGGTTGATCCTGTTTGGCTTCCTCATGCTTTGTGGGTAGCTGGAAGGCTATCTGAGGGCAGCTTGGTGCAGGAAACTTCATTCATATGTCAGACTGTTGTTTGGCAGTTGATGGAGGTGAGGAGAAGGGCCATGTGTCTCTGTTACCCAGCAGTGCAGGCTTGTTCATAAGGTAACCATGGGATCCAGAGAGAAAGAGCAGACCTGTTCAACCCTACTGAGATCAAGGCTCACTGTCATCCACACCACATCTGTTGGTCAAAGTGAGCCAAAAGGCCAGCCCAGGTTTCAGGGGTGGAGAAATAAATTCACTTATTCACTGAAGGAAATGCAAAGCCACATTGCAAGGTATGGCCACTGGGAGGGATGAAGGGCTGGGGACAGTTTTGCACTCTCAACTCCCACAATCCATCTACTACATGAAGGACAACGACAGACATGGTCACTTTTCACTGCCACATTCTCTTTTCCTGTCAAAGGCACAAAGAGCATTGCGAAGCCCAGAAATGACTTTCCATCAGTCCACAGGAATAGGTTTAGCCACAAGATCCATCGTGCCCTGAGTTTCACAGCCACTGTGACTGGGACGAGGGGGACCTGGAGCCTGGGTACACTGAGTCATGGAACTGCACGGGTTTGTCTGTGGCTGGAAGGAGTCACAGAGTCCCCAGGGCCCCCTGATTCTCCTGTTCTTCATGGAGCCTGCATGTAATTCCACATGTGTGTGAGTGGAGGGTGGGGCCTGAGGCAGGCAGGTGCAGTGCCTCTAGGAAGCCACCTCCAAAGGCAGCAAATACCCGAGCTCCTTTCAGCACCAGGCAGCTCACCACTTACAGGCATTTGGTGAAAAAAAAAAAAAAAAAAACAAGATGGAATCAAAGTGTTCTCTCTGTCTCCCTTTCGAACTGAAATGACTCAGAATGAAAAGGCCTTGACACAAGCATCTTCAGGGAACTCCTTAAAAAGTGAAGAAAACAACACGCCCAGCCTTGCCCTTGCCCTCTGTGCAGAGTAGAGCATCTCCACCCTGAGAAATTCAAGGCCAAAGCAAGAGGAGAAGGCTTTTGTTTCCCCAGAAGAGTTCTTAGCTTTTTCAAAAAAAGGCATAAGATGTGCTAAATATTAGCACTTATTCATGACACATGGAGTATCTGAAGCTTTCTATGGACCACAGAATTTAAAAGCTAACTCTATGGGCTTAAACAACTCCTTCCACACAGTGAACAAAGGGCTCCAGAGTCTTGGCTCCCTGTCCAATCTCACTCTCCCCTTCACAGTTGCCCACTCAATCTTAAGAAGTTCTTCTTGCTGGGCACAGAATCCCAGCAGTTGGAGAGGCTGAAACAGGAGGATTGCAAGTTCAAGACCAGCCTCAGCAGTTTAGCGAGGCACTCAGCAGCTTAGCCAAGCCCAGTCTCAAAACACAAAACAAAAAGGCTGGAGATTTAGCTCAGTGGTAAAGCACCCCTGGGTTAACTCTCCAGTACAAAAACAAAGTTCTTCCTCCATACTCAGGTACAGACAAATGTGATGACTCTGGAAATACTGATTTCAAGCAGATGAAAGTGGAAGTAGCCATTTAGAGTGATCAAGATTTAGACCAGTGATTTTTGAAATCACTTGAATTGAATGTTTCCTTTTCCCAACCATTTCATATAGCAACCTGCTTCTCCAGCACAAAGTATTCAAATTCTTTCTAAATTTCATCTGTTAAAAAAAAAAAATACTTCGAGGCCATAGTTACATGATATCTCCACTGGGAACTATGTTCCTTTCTATACCCTGAGAAAACTGGTTCTAAAATGGATTTAAATGACTCAGCAATAGGACTCAGGTCTCTGCCCACGCCTGCTTCCTGTGTGGTCGACCAGCCTGCAGGGCTCCTTTGCAATCCAGTATAGAAAGGAAGAAAAAAAAAATCAATGACTCCATCCCTCTACATGTGAAACTTTTCTAGCTTTTCACAGACACATTCCCGAAGGCACCAGTCATGAATGAAGACTCCAATGGGGTCAGAGTTGGAACCCACGAGGCTGTTGAGGACGTGACAATGAAACATCAGAGGCTTGATGTTCCCAGGGCCTCTTGCTCATGATTCATGGCTCTCCACCCCAAACATCAGGATTTTCCCAATTTCACCAGAGAAGAAAAAAAAATTGTAGGCTTGGAGGTCGAGGGAGGAAAGCACAGGCATGTCTGGGATGGTTACGGACATGAAAAGATAATTAGGGTAAGGTTTGCTTGTCATTCCTTGACTGGAGGTACATAGAGTACAATGAAGACAACATTTGAGTACCTCAGATGACAAGGCTCAGATCGGATGGGTGTATCCAGTAAAGGCTTCCTGACACCTTTTCTAGAACAAAAGAAAGCTATGGATAGCAAAGGTAACCAGTTGCGGGTGAAGGGACTACTGTGGACATGGTGGTGACAAACTGCTTCCTATATTCCTACGTGCAGGAGCACATACTTCTTGGTAACAAAAGAAGGCTCAAGTCCTTAATGGTGCCCATGTTAATGACCTCTGATCACTAGAATAGAGACAGGATAGCAGGGCTGGTCCTGGTAGGTCAGGTGTCTTATGACACCCTTAAAAAGGGATTAGAGAATTGGGGACTCTGGTGTAACTAAGTGATCCTTGAGCTTTTTCAACTTATTCTTGAGCAAGAACAAAAGCTCTTATATTTTAGCACTTGCACTTCCACCAGCTCCATAAAAATTTGCCAAGATCCCCTCCATCCTGAATCTTTCACCAATATATATTCCTGTGTCAGTTTTCTGTGGATGTGACAAAATGCATGACACAAACAACTTCATAATAGGAAAGGTTTATTTGGGTTCATAGTTTCAGAGAGTTTCATCCATGATCACTTGGCTCTGCTGATTTGGGGCCTGTGAAGAGAAAGCCTATCATGGCAGAAGCCCATGATGGAAGAAAAGTCTTCACTTCATCTTGGCTGGAAAGCAAGGAGAGAGAGGAAGAGACCAGTCTCCAACATCCCCTTCAAGGTCATGATCCAATGACCCAATCTCTTTCCATGAGGTCCCAGCTCCCAAAGGTCCTAGGAGCTCCCAAGAGCACCACAGTGGGGCGGCCAAACCTTTAACATAAGGGCCCTTGGGGGACACCCCAGATCCAAACTATAGCGATTCCTAAACCCCTGAGGCTTGTTTATGCAGATTCATTCATCAGCTCAGTCTTCTGGGCTGAGCGGCCACTCTGCTTCTATCTGCAATGACCCGCCTTGGTGTCTGACCCAGCACCCTCCTCTCCTCCTCCATCTACACAGGCCTTGGCCACTCAGCAGGCTTTGGAAAAGGAGGCAAGTGTCCTTCTTTTGCATACGTCCAGTTAGGGAGATCCCACAGCAGGATGGCTTAGGTCTGAGAGTTTCGTGGGTTTTAACAAGACAGCCCTCTCATTTCTCACTTTCCATCTTCTCTCTCACTGGCACACACACGTGGGCCCACTGAGACAGGAACATTCGAGTATCTGCCACCAGCTTGACTCAGGACCACAACTTCCCTCTGCAGGGAAGATCTTCAAAGCATATTGCCAGGTCTCATTCACACTCCAAGTTCTTTCCTTGTGGTTCAGTCTTTCTCCGCTGACCTATCTTCCCTCCTGACAAAATGACTCAGGGTGCCTCCCCTTCTCCCTTCCCTCCACCCCCTCAGATGCATCCATATCTGGATGCATGTTTTGAACTCTATGAGTACACAGAAGTCATGTATTCCCTTGAGGTCCTCTTGGGCCCCAAGTAAATCCACTGAAGTAAATTTCCGCAGTAGTAGGCAGTTTGCCTAGCTTAATCTGTCAGCCATGTTCGCCTGTCATTCCGTTCCAGCTGAGACCTTGGTAAGTGCTGCCATTGCTGTTTTACTAGCCTGTAGGTGGTTTCTCAGTGTCTGAGTCACTGCATTCCCAAGGCTGCCAGGGCTGGCTCAGTCAGGACACCAGCCACATGGCATATCTCCTGGGGCAGGAGCTGTGCTACCCACAGGAGGCTACACGGGTCTTGGAAAGCCAGAGGAAGGGCAAACTTAGGATTGGCACCAGTGAGACATTATCCAAAAAGAGGATGGCCTGAGAGGGCTGTAGATCGAGTAAAGATGCTACCCACATCAGATCTAAATTCAAATATACTGATATTAGGTAAATGGTGTTTGAGAGTGATTTTCCTAACCACCTGTAATTGTTTACTACTAACCTGTAGAGGTCAGAGAGTGTCCACCATGAAGATGGTTTGTCCATGCCCCAGACAGGTGTTATATAGTGCTTAAAACCCTCCTTGTGCTTAGAGGATTATTTACAAAATATAAAAAGAGCCAGTGACAATAATTCCTTAATAGGGTTGGGATTAAAATCCCAACAATATTCTTTAACCGGATTGGAAATTGTTTCTTCTGATTGCCAGCTGAATACACAGATTGTTTTTCTCTCTGTAAGTGGAGGTACATGGTAATCATCTTTTTGAAGGAAAGATAATAGTAAGATAAATGTTCTAGTTTTCTCAAATCCCCTCTCATTTTCCTTTCCACAGAGGATTGCTTTATGTTCTGTTTTTCCTGCTGTTCACTGGGGCTTCTAACATCAATATCTCCCTTAGCTCTTTTTACAACACCTGTTGTAGGTAAAGATGTAGTTACTTTCGGGAAACAGGGTAGGAGTATCTTTTATATTTCAGGGGATATAGGCATGACTGGGTGGTCAGGAGTCAAATAATGAGCTAAAGCTCATTATCTCTGTTTCTAGCCCTGCAAGCTGAGCAGTATCTTCCTAGTTAACCATGTAATCAATTATTCATTCAATCATTAAATTAGAACCTACTGTGTGCCCACCACTTCCCTTGGCTTTCTGGATGATTAGACACGGTGTTTGTCCTCAAATGGCTCATTCACCAGTTGAAGATACAAGAGTTACACACATGAAATAATTAGCAACTCACAGGTGCTCAACAGCTCAAAAATCCTGAACAGAGAGGAGGACTCCGTGTGGCTTGGAAGGAAAGAGCCATTTCAGAAAGGAGTGGCACAGAACAGAGAAGAGAGGGAAAGGACTCGAGTCCAGCAGTTCTTCTGCCTCTATATTCAGATGACTTAGCATTGTTATTTTTAACACTGCGGTAACAACAGTGCGGGTACATATTAGAACCCATACGTCTTTGGATCTAGTTTCTAAGAGAGCTCAAGTTCTCTTTATGTAAAAATGCCTTTGTAAAGGAATGAGATGTTTTGTTAAATGGAAAAAATTAACTTCAACAACAGATCAATAAATTGTGTATTCTTGGCTAAATAACACTTCCAAACAGCTTCTATTCAGAACATGAGCCCCTTGCCTGTTACTGTTTGGATATGAGGTGTCCCCCAAAGGCTCATGGGTTTGACAATGCAAGAAGGTTCCGAGGAGAAATGATTGGGTTGTGGGAGTCTTAAACCATTGAGTCAATCCCCTGGTAGGAATTAACTGAGTGGTAACTGAAGTGGTAGGGTGTGGCTGGAGGAGGTGGGAATTGGGGGCGTGGCTTTGGGGTATATATTTGGATCTGGCAGCTGGAGACCTCTCTTTTTGCTGCCTGATCACTGGTGTGAGCTGCTTCCCTCTGCCATACTCTTCTGTCATGATGCCCTGTCTTGCCTTGAGCCTTGAGGAATGGAGCCAACTGTGTATGGACTGGACCCTCTGAAACTGTAAGCCCTCAAATAAACTCTCTGCCAATATACAGTTGTTCTGGTTAGGTCCTTTTAGTCACAGCAGCAAAAAAGCTAGCTAAAACATTGCCTACCTGCCCATTCTCCACTGACCTCTACTATATTTCCAGCACCTAGAATGGCATGTAGGTATACAATAGTTTTTTAGGGACTGAACTCGGGGGCACTCTACCACTGAGTCACATCCCCTGCCCTCTTCTGTATTTTATTTAGAGACAAGCTCTTACTGAGTTGCTTATCACCTCACTTTTGCTGAGGCTGGCTTTGAACTCACGATTCTCCTGCCTCAGCTTCCCAAGCCACAGGAATTATAGGCATGCGCTACCACACCCTTTAACACGTATTTATGAAGAAGTGGTTGTGGAGTATTAGGAGTTTCAGGAGTGTTTTTAAATGAGGGAAAAGTAGAAGCACCAATAATCTCAAGAATAAGACACAATTATCTAACAAACTGGAGATAAAGTCTAATAATCTATAGTTGGGAAACTATAATATTGCTCAACATCTTCGACTTCTGAAATAATAACTAGCACATGGACTTGGTTTGGCTGGGCACAGTGACTCATGCCTGTGATCCCAGTGATTTGGGAGGCTGAGACAAGATGATTGCAAGTTCAAGGCCAGCCTTAGAAACTTAGTGAGACCCTGTCTTATAACAAAAAGTGAAAAGGACTGGGGATGTGGCTCAGTGGTCGAGTGCCCCTGAGTTCAACCCCCAGTACCAAAAAGAAAATCCCCAAAGCATTCTTGGTCTATTATGGTCTGTCTGTATGCTGTGCCCACCTCAAATTCACGTGTGGAAATGCTCATCCCCAAATGATGGTATTAATATTTCCATCGGGATTGAGTTCATGTTCCACAGAATTGAACAATGAACACCATGAACTCCACCAAGATAAAAAGCAAGCAGGAATTTTATTAAAAAGGAAAGACTGAGAGAAAGATTCAGAACTCCTGGCTCAGTGCACCTGGGAGGGCAAGAGTGCCCTTTAAGTCTCACAGTGCTCTGTCTTTCAAGGGCATGTAAGGAGAAGTTGATAAGCTCCTCTTGATTGGTTTTTGATATTTCAATTGTCCCATGGCAGGCTCAGGACAATTGGAATATCATAATTCATAATCCGGTGATTTCGGCAAGATGGAGCTTTACGCCCTGAGAAATAGGACCTGTCTTATAACGTGTCCAGGCATGTCCAAAGGGCTGCCCTTGTGCCTGCCCTCTTGTCGACCTTCACTGTATCCTTTTCTATCTCATTAGGGGAGGAGTCTTTGGGAAGCAATTACGTCATGAGAGTGGAGCCCTCATGGATTCTGAGACACTGGAGGACTCGCTTCCTCTTTCTGCTCTCTGCTCTGTGAAGACACACTAGGAAGAGAGCTGTCTGCAAATCAGAACGGGGATACTTGATAGGCAGCAGTTCTGCCAATGGATGCTGAGTTGCTTATCACCTTATCGCCCAGCTTATCACCCAGCTTCCAGAATTGTGAGAAATCAACGTTTGTTGGTTAAGCCACCAGTTTATGGCAATTCATTATAGCAGCCTGAAACTAAGTGAAGTACTGGTGTAACCACTCTCACCTTAGTTCTTTTATCCTTAAGATAAGTGGCTTATGAAAATTTTCTATTTTCTTCCCAATGTGAAGCTTGGGTAATCCCATTGAAATGGCTGTTTGGTTTTGATTTTTAGTTTCTTGCCTTTCTTCTGACTTCCATGTACATGGTACCTAGGTGTTGCCCTTGGATCAAAGTTCCAGAGAACAGAACAGTGTATGGTATCAATTAAGCAAAGTCCTCCTCAGGAACCTTGGAAAAACAGAAATAAGTTTCTCAGACATATATATTTATTTTAGAGAGAGAGAGAAATTTTTTTTTAATATTTATTTTTTAGTTTTCGGCAGACACAACATCTTTGTATGTGGTGCTGAGGATGGAACCCGGGCCACACGAATGCCAGGCGAGCGTGCTACCGCTTGAGCCACATCCCCAGCCCATTCTCAGCTATATTTCAGTTTAACCATTTTAAATTTTTAAGTTATTTTTTTTTTAGCTTTAGTCCATTTTACTATTGGTTGCAAACATTTAATTGTTTAATGTATGGGTTATTTCTTTGGTTCCTGCATTCCTATTTTCATACACATTTTTATTCAATAATGAGAAATGGCTGAGCAGGTAGAGATGAAGGGGCCTGAGAATCAATCTTCAAGACTCAGCCCTTTGTTCTGGGCCCTTCTGAGTAAGTTACATGGTGTTTGGTGGGCGTCATCCAGATATTCAATAGATGTTCATGATTTCCTTTTCTTAAGAATGAATAAGCTATTTTTAGATGCTGAAGTTTGATTTATATCAATAGTTGGGGTGTTATATCTAAATAATCCTGAAGGATTGGTATTCACCCTGCCCTTTGGTTATCTGCTGTTATTATTCAACATCCCTCCACCCTTTCATCTATTCCTTCCTTTCCATTCTGGCTGTTGTGTTAGCCTTCTTTTCTGACCCAGTAATGGGGACAGGGATGGTGGCCACAAAGACTAGGGAGCAGGGTGTGTGGGGGGGCTTTTTTTTGGACATGGAATAAAACAGAAGCCTGATCCTACCAGTTGGCCCTCTGAGTGTGAGCAGCAGATGCTGCTGGAGGTCATCTGGAAAGTCGTTCAGGTTTGAGAACTGGAGTAGCAGACTGGAGTCAAATTCAATCACAAACATAACGGTTCATCCAAAAAAATGTGTTCAAGTAGAGCCCAGCAAGGTCCATGGTTTCCACCACTCCCTCATGGCTTGTCCTGGGCAGGTGGCACACTCATGGAGTTGCCTGTGCCCTTTTTAAAGAGTTTACTTTTACAAGCCATCCTCTGGTCTCAGTTGAAACTCCTTGTTCCACACAAAGAAGACCCATCTCAACTCACCCTCAACTCCCTCGCACTCCCTCTTAGTCTTGCTCAGAGTAGTTTGGGCCCTGGTCAGAAAATGTGGTGACCCTGTCTGTAGGCAGGAACTGTGAAAATTAGCATCCAGACTGATGATCAGAAATTGGCTGACTCCGTGTTTCAGAGCCTCTCCTTCAACTTTTCTCTGCTGTGCTAGATATATGACAAGCCAAACTCTCTCTGAGTGTCAGTCTTCACTGTGCCGAGCTCTGTTGGAAGCCTCTGGGAGCCCAGTGTGCAAGGGAGATAAGCCAGGGGCATGATGCTTGTTTAACGGATCTCTCTGTAGTGTCCTTGTGTTCTCAGTTCCTTTTTTCTTGCCCATTTCCTTGGCCTTTTATCATAAATTCCCTGTGTTGTTTCTCTACCACTCTTGGCAGGATGACCCCCCCCCCCCCGTATTCTGTCATTAACTTGTTTTTATAAAGGGAAAGGATATTAGGTATCTTAGTCTGTTCCAGGTGCAATAAAAATGACCTGAGATGGGTTAATAAATATCAACAACAGATATTTATTGCTCATAGTTCTGGAGGTTGTGAAGTCCAAAATCAAGGCACTAGCAGATTTGGTGTTTGGTAAAGATTTATTTTCTGCTTAATAGATGGCACCTGTTCACACTGTCCTCAATGGTGGAAGGGGTAAATAACCTCTCTTGGGTCTCTTTTAAAAGTGCATGAATTCCATTCATGTGGTATCAACCTCCTGAAGTTTTTACTTCTAGTTCTATAACATAGGTTTCCACTATGCATTTCAGAGGGACCCAAACTCTGAGACCACAGCACTGGGTACTACCTGAAGAGCTTTCTGCATTAGTGTTTATAGACATTTCCGGTAACACCTTCGCCTAGCATCCTTTTGCCAAGAAGCTTCTCTCTCTCTTTCTGGCCCCTCACTTATCACTTTACAGGATTCCATGGCTGGTGTCAGCTTAGTGTCACTATCACTCTGAACTCCAGTGAGATTGTGGGCACCCCAAACTCAGGGAAGTTTCAAGGGAAGGTCACTTGGTCCTCTCTAAGGATATCATGGAACAGATTTCTACAATGATAGAGGGGTTCGGTTTCAAGACATCTTCAGTCTATTTCAGCTTATTTTAAAGGTTGAATGCAAAATGTTTTAGGCAGTGTTGTCAGGGACAATATTGTTGAGAAGACAAATAAAGCAGGGGAGTGGGAATGTAGCTTGGTGGTAGAGCACTTGTGTGGTAGGCATGAGGTCCAGGGTCCAGTGCAGCACACAAAGAAATGAAAGAAGAAAGGGAAGGAAGGGAGGGAGGAAAGAAAGCAGGATGGAGCAACAGGAAAGGCTGAACTGTTAAAGGGCCCCCTGGAGCTGGAGTGGGTTTTTCAGAGATGTCCTGAGTCAAGCGAGGGGACCAGGTCTTTATGTGCTCCATGTACCAGTAAGTTAATGAAGGAGGCCTTCAGAGGAGGGGGTGTGCCTTTGGTCATATTCCACCTTTTAGATTCTGAAAATGGATTAAAGGATGCATTTGGCTATTTGTACAATGGGGTGTGCATATTTACCCCAAGCCCCCAGGATCTGATGCTTCATTAAGGTCTTCAATGATTATTGTCTTGAAAATATTTTCTGATGGTAACACGGGTAACCAATGATTCATAACTATTAGTATTTGCTTCAGCTAGAAGCAAGAGGACAAAGAAAACAGCCCAGCAGGAGGTAATCAGGACCCCAGAGAGGATGACAGAGGGGTGATGGAACAGGAGACCTAACCCTGCAATACACCTCTCCGAGTGGAACCTGCTCAATTTTTAATTTTCTGCCTTGGGCACAAAACGCGCTTTGTTTTATCTTTCGCTTCTGCTGAAGGAGTCTTGAGTATTTTCTCAGCTTACCTTTTCCAATCTCGCAGGCTCTTCGCGCAGTGTCTCACTTGTGGTTTTCACCTTTTATCTTTCTTTCTGATACTTGTTTTGAGTTTACAACTAATAACTATTCTGCGGGCACCCTCCGGTTTCACTGGTCAGGGAGGAGCGTGAGACAGTTCAAAGCCCATTTCCCACTTTCCAGATGCATGCCATGAGTGGAGGAAAGGAGGGAGCTCCTGACTCATGGAGTGGGAAACCCGGGCAGCCTTCAGCTCAGGGCTTCCTGTGAATCAGCTGGGGTTTGTGGCATAGCAATGAGCAAGTGGCATTAATGAGGGAGGCATAGATGGTGCCAGGGGCTTGTACATTTGGTTGGAGCCAAACCCAGCAACAACGGTAGGGAAACAATAAATGAGGAGGGTTCTTTTACCACCCTCCCTTTTTTTAATAGCAACTTTTTGGCTGACGAAAGTTCTTTTCATGGTTCCAGGAGGGAAGCGTCTTTTGTACTACACACTGGAATGTCAATTCTCATTACTAGACCCTGGCTGTTCAAATGCTATCTGAATCTCCCCAAGGCCTCCTTGGGGAGGCTGGAGGCAGAAATTTCAAGGAGCTTATGCCAATTATTTTCTTACTATCTGCATATTGATGGCTGACCCACAGTCATCAGGTGAGTCAGGTGCTATGCACAGCTTCCTTTATTTCATTCATGGCTTGTAAGACCGATAAGATTTTTTTTTTTTGAAAAGTCTTTATCCTTTAGCCTCTGTGATGCCATTTATGTTGTCTGTCTGCTTGAGAATTATAGGGCAGACCAGAGAAGTGATCCATATTTGGTTTTTCGGGGATGGGGGGTTGGTAGTTATTTGGACATTTTCCTGGTGACACAGGAGTTCATCAGGGATGTGTGACACAGGCATAATCTGAGGCCCCAGTGATGCGAGTAGGTGTCAAGCCCTGGGCTTCATTCTTTTAAAAGCTTGTGATTTGGGGTCTTTTCGTATAAGTTACAGATATGAATCTGTCAGTTCACAAAGGGAGAAATAAGGAATAAATTGAAGCATATGCAATAGTTATTTGTGAAATGTCAAAGATGAAAACCAAGAATCAGAAAGTCTAGAACGAGAGAATCAAGGATCAGGAAGTGGTGCCCTTTAGGAAAGTACCAGTGTTTGGGGTTGTCTGTCATTTTGGTTCAAGATTAAAATTCCCATGAAATTGTGATTGACCCACATTAGGTTTCTTTCCATCCTCTTGGCTAGATAAGGGCAAGGGACTTTGACTCTTCATCCTTTAAAACTGATCTCAACAGGGGCAGATCTGAAGTGCTGCAGAAGAAGGGTGACTAGGTTGGGATGAGCAAACCAGCAGATGTCCATTCACTGCTGGAAGATCCAGATTTTCCAAGAAAGGATGCCCAAAGGCCCAATCCCATATCGTTCTTTGTCCCTGTGACAGAATGGCCCAAGAACCCTTCTCCTTTTTTCAAAACACCTGGATGTGCTCCATGTTATCTCCTTTGAAAGGAAGATGAACCACGACAATCTTTCAGCGTGGTAAACAGATCACCAGGAGCAAGCAAGTTCAGCAGATTCTATCTCAGAGGAGAGAGGAGGCTCTGAAGGCTCTGAAGATTTTTCTAGAGGAGCTGGGAATACTTAGGCCAAGACAATGACTCTCCAGACCCCTCTTTCTCAGGCCTCTGTGCAGTCCTTCTCTTCAGTTGATCAGAGAGGCTTCCATCAAGCCCTAGCAGGCCTCATGTGTATTATTTATTGGATTTTTAAAACAAATTGTGTCATTTTCTTTTTTTAAATATTTATTTTTTAGTTGTAGGTGGACACAATACCTTTACTTTATTTTTATGTGGTGCTGAAGATTGAACCCAGTGCCTCACACATGCTAGATGAGCGCACGACCTCTGAGCCACAACCTCAGCCCCTGTCATTTGCTTTTAAAGAGCCTCTGGGAATGAGCACAGTTAAGCACAGATTAAAATGTCCGAAAGACTGAAAACCACCATAATGATACAGTGAAATGGACACACGAGGCTGAGAAACACTCCACGCTATCATTCCATCAAAGCATCCCAATTTAAAATGATACCTAAAAGCCAAGCCACGCTTGAGATGACCCAACTGGGATGTGAGCTGGTGTACACGGGCAGTGGTTCTAATGATTTAGAAAGTAACTCAATGGAGGCATGAAGGGCATCAGCCAAAATTTGAAGAAAGAGGAGAAACAGAAGAAGGAAAGAGGGTGGAGGAAGAGGAGGAGGAAACAAGGAAACGAGGGAGAAGGAGTTGGAAGTTTAGGAGAAGGAGAGACAGGACCCCCTGAAACTCCTAAATTAACACTGCAGGTGACTTTGATGTTTCCCAACACCTGGGCATTTGCTATGAGATATATAATGTTCTGGGTAAGACAGACAAATTGACACTTGTGGACAGACATTAAGCAAACGACATTATTATTTACATAGGAGTGAAGATGAAGGAGATAAACAGTGTGTAGTTCTCTATAAAGGAGATAAACAGTGTGCAGGACAGAGTTCCTATTATTCTTCTGTACCATTTGCCATTTCCCAGGTCAGATGATCCTGTGTTTATTTGCAGACCTTTCCTTTGTTTCCAGATCCCAAAAAACCTTTTTGGGTGCCAGTTCACTGGTTCCTTAGTCATTCCACTCTCTTGGTGCTTGTGGCCATGAGTATGAGAAATCTTTTGGAAGCCTTGTGAAGACCTGGACTTATTCCTTTCAGGAGACAGCCTACCCAAGGGAGAGTTTTTTGGGCAGGTGTTTGAGAGCCATCTTGATGGCAGCTCAGTGGGAGACCGGAACTGCAGTAGCAGCAGCTTCTTTGATGCCATGTCTCAGGAATGTTCCTGGCATGGCCACAGTTGGTTTCACTGTGCCCAGGGAATTGGGAAGGGGGCAGGAGGTGGACAGGAGAGGGGAGAGGTGCTGAATGGAGAAGCGCAACCTTTTGAATGTCTCCCTTTCTGATGGACGGGTTTTTACTCCCTCCGGAGTCTGGGCATCGGCAGGAGTGCCGGACTCTATTTTATAGTGAAGATTTTTTTTTTCCTTCTCTTTTTTTCTTTTCCCATCAACACTTGTCAGAGATTCAAGGCAAAAAGGCTGGCAAAAGCCTGGGCATCTGCAGCAGCGCAGGCAAAAGATGAGTCTAAACAGGGAACAGAGCGAGGCATTGTTCCAGCGCCGCAGAGTGGGAAAAGTAGGTCAGAGGAGGAAATGCAGGTTTGACAGAACTGGGAATTGAACTTGTCACCTCAGAGCCCATTGGGGTAGAAAGTGAACAGCCAGCCAGGGACCAGGGAGTAACTGAAGTCTGCTGCCTGGGCGAGGGCAGACACACGCTGTGCAGAGCTGCCCGTGCCATGGTCACTGTCTCCTGCTGCATGTCTCCCTGCTCTCCTCCCCTCCCCCCCCACCCCTACCCTGGGAAACTAAACCAAGTGATGATTCTAGATGACAAGAACAGCTGAGACTCTCTGAAGAGAAGGCCAGGGGACAGCTTCCCAGCCACCCGCTGCATTTTCAGGACTGGGATTTGAGACCAACCCCCCCTCCTAGAAAAGGCTCTAATTACCATCAACACCACCCTCCAGGAAACCCTTTCTCCTCACCAGCCTCCTGGCTAGGACCATCCCCAGGGATGCTAGACTCACTGGGGCCTTGGTAATTCTCCTACTTTCTCTCACTGTCTAGGCCAGTGATTTCTAATGAAAAGTATTTGGCCAGTTGGGAGGACCTTTCACTTTGGAATTATCTCCAAAACCTTCCTCTGGACATTGTTTGTGTCTAATAGGAACCAGCTCCTCCTCCTTTTAGGTCTCAAACTTCCTTCAGTAACAACAAGAGAAACTTTGAATTGTTCATTTCAGATCTGCCTGCCATACTACTGAAAACAAGTGAAATTGAATGGATGCTTTCCCATTCAATATCTCCAATATATGTGTGGATCTGAGAGACACTTGTAGTCAGTTTACTTACAGAATCAAGTCCAGGAATGACTACTACTCATTCCTGGACTTGATTCTATAACTAATGGCTTGTTTGAAATAGGAATGGTACCACTTATTTGTGATAGAAAGGCTCAAATTCACACTCTACCAGCTATTCATCTTGTGGCTTTAGGCTATTTAGCAAAATCATCACCTTCAGATTTCCTTGGCAGTAAAATGGGTATAATGTCACTTACTGCAGAGTTGTAAGGTATCAACCATGCTTCAGTGTGATTCATATACGAAAGCACTTTCCCTAGGCCTAGCACCTGCAAGAAACTGAATCCAATGTTTGTTCCCTTCCTTCCTCAATGCCACTAAATTAATTAAAATTAAATAAAGTTTAAAATGCAGATCCTCAGTCATAGTAGCCACAAGTCAAGTGTTCAGTGGCCACATGTGGCTGGTGGCTATCACATTGGACAGTATAGATGTGGAACATCTCCGTCATTGCCCGAAGTTCTCTTAACCATGCTGACAACATCCATATAGAAATTAAGCTTTCCATAGTGATGAGAATAGGGTTCTTACAGGCAAAACCCAGATGCCTCTTTGCCTCTGTGTGTATCATCATCAACGACCTCACCTTTAAGACACACAGTATGTATTTTAGAGCATAACCATACACAAGTGTGTTCCGTATCCTGCTTTTAATTGGTATTGCACTTGAATCTCCTGATTGGCTTCCACTGTCTTTGCAAGCTGGTGGTGGGGGTGGGGGTGGGTTAAGTACAACTTGGTTGCAAATTGAGTTTTCATGCGTCACAGACCTTGCTCCCCCAGATGGCTTTGTGCCTAGCAAATGACACTGCACACTGTATGGGATACGAGACAACCTTAAAGCAGATAGAAGTGTCTCTTCTGCTGTCTCCCAAGGGCTGAGTCCAAAAGGAAAGATTTTTCTTTTCCTGGTGGGGTGAAGGAGGCGGTGGTTGCTGATGCTGGTAATGGGAGTGAGGAAGCTGGAAAAATGACTCCTTAAAGAAAAATGAGTGTTGCAAAAATAGAAACAGGGACATTTCATAAATCTTAAATTGCTTTAGCCTCTGGCTGCCAATATTAGTGGAAGGACATTTGATGGTCATTTTACATGGGCGTGGCTAATGCCCCAAGCCCCTGTCACCGCAGGCTTCCCCATGACACCCCTTCCCGCAGGGCAGCGAGCACATACTTATCCAATGGCTCTCATGTTCTGTGATCCAAATAGAGCAGAAGAAGTTTCCAGGAGGGATTAAAATGCACACTTGGATGACTCCAACCAACTTCAGCCCAGAGAGAAGCAAAAGTCAGCGTGATGGGGGCGGGGAAGCATGAAATAAGTCAAGGTTAATTCAGCATGTGAAGAAAGTTTGAATTATTCATTTTCTGACCCATACCAGGTACTTTTTACTGCAGTCTGTTATGATCTTTTGGGGGACTTAGTAGTCACACAGGTTTCTCCGCTATCTTTTAAACACATGCTTTGTCCTTTAATTTTAAGGAACGGGATTGCTAACAGAGGGCTCTCGTGCCAATCGCAGGCTGGGAGGTGCCTTTTAGAAGTGCCCAAATGTTGCACAGCTGAGAAGAGGGAGGTAGCGGCCACTTAGCACTTCATTCCCATTTGGGTTAAGTGATTGGGGAGGAGAAGAGAGACGGAAAGCAAGAAGTGAGAAAAGCATCTGTGGGTTTGGAGGAGGGTGGGAAGGAGGAGGAAGCTTCATAGAAGATGCATGATTTGGTTTCCTTTCAGTCATAGGAGCTCTTTGTTTTGTTTTGAACTGACATTTCCGATTGGAAATTCATCTGACCAAGAACAAAAAGCAGGATAAAGATGTATTGCCTTAAAGAAGCAAAGAGCATCATGGAAAGAAGGGTCTAGTGCCTATTAAGAGGGATCAGAATTGGAGGCCTGGCTAGGCTGTTCTTATACGTTAAGGGCTATTTCTCACATCTCATCACACTGTGAAGTGAGTATCACAAATATGCCAAGCAGCTTCTGGATCTCAGGCTGCTTTGGCTGGCATTTTATTTAGCTTGTGACATTCTTGGCTGTTCTTATTCTGGTGGGCATCGACACTGTCCAAATCTGCTGAATCTAAAATCCTGTCCAGACACCCCTTTGTTCTCATGGCTGCTCTACTGCACCCAGGTAGAGATGGCTAGGTGTGCATACTTCAGAAAGGCATCTCTGCGTCCATGAAGGTGGCAGCCTCGTAAAGAGTTGTGGCCCTGTTTATAGCAGGCCCTCATGCCAGGGTAGAGGTGAACCTTTGGGGAGGAGGGAATGAGAAGGGGCCATGTGCCAACTGTGCTTGGCAGCTGTAGAAGTGAACCTTGTATTTCTGGTTGAAGTTAGCTCAGAAGCCAGGCAAAGGAGAGGTCACTGACTTGAGTGCTCCACAGGGGCACAGGTAAGCGTCAATGAGTGATGTGGGAAGGGAGTTAGGTAACAGGGAGTGGTGGCGACTGTGGCAAACTAGAGAACATGAGAGTCCTTAAAGAGGAAAGCCAATGTCCCAGCATGCAGGCATGCCAACCCAGAATCTTTAGGCTTCCTGAATTTCTAACACAATCTAGAAATCCATGTTTATGAGTTTTAAAAATCTTGGCCCCCAAAGATGGGTCAATATTTTAAAAATGGTTTGGCTAGGCAGAAAGCACCCAAGGCCAGAGGCAGCCAAGGGGGACATCAGTTTGCAAACCATGATTTGGAATCAGCTGTGAAAAGGCTGGTTCTAGTGTTCCTGATTTGCAAAAAATAATTTGTTTCATGGTTCCCAGGATTATAAAATCCCCCTCGACGGTGCTAGTAGCCAACGAGGCCAAGGGGGTGAGACTCGACACTTCTCCTGGGCAGCCACTTTGCTAAGTGCCTCTTACCAGCCTTAAGCTGTAGAGTTGCTCACCCTCTTCCAGGCATGGCCTGGTCCTTCTTGGGGATTGGAAATTGTGCTTTCACTCCTCTTCCAGCTAATTGCTTTAATGCATCCTGAATGTATCTCGGCTGCCGCCCCTAACCACTGGGTCATCATTTATTCACAGGCCTGAAGTCCCTGAAGCAGCCTCCTGCTGGCCCTCACGCTGCAGGGGATTAATGTAGTCTGGTGGGTGAGTCAAAAAGAAAGATGACATCATTTTCATGTCAGGATGAGGATGTGTGTCTGTGTCTGTAGGGGTGATGGAGTGCAAAGAGAGGAAAACCAGGGCCCTTCTCCTCCAAGGTAGTATGGGGGCCCCTCCCTCCTTGTCTTTCGCTTTCAATCCAATCTGGCTTCTCCCAAGGGAGTTATTAATATGGGACACCGCCTGGCTTCTTCCCTTCTGTCTCCTCATATAAATCCAACTAATTAATTTACTTTAACAAGAGGAATCTTTTTCTAGCTCTTTCAGTCTTTGTCATTCCAGCTTAGTTTCTCTTCATTCAACCCCAAGACACACGACTACTTTCACAATATCCCTTCCAGCTTCATCTGTGTGGAGCTCGGGCTACAAAGAGCTCTTAGTTTATAGCATCAGATCTATTGTCTGATGGGAAAGGGATCTTTAAGATGAAAGGTTATTAAATGGGAAGAAGGGTGTGAGGAGCAGGTAAAGGCAAGAATTTATACTCTGGTTGATTAATGAAAGGAAAATGGAAAGATTGTTTCATGTGGTGGAAATTAGGCAATCTGAAGAAATTTACATATATGTATATATAAATGTATATGTGTGTGTGTGTGTGTGTGTGTGTGTGTGTGTGAACTATTTCAAATAGTTCCACTACAATGGATTTATCAAAAAGACTATATCAAATCGAATCTCAAGGTCTTAATTGGCTTTCAGTTGCAATTGTAGAGTCAGGCAACAGCCCGTTCGTTCTATTAGAGAATGAGTGTTCTGATGAGCTGAGCAAGGGAGGTTGGCTGTATAGAAAAGGGTTGAAGAAAGTAAAAACAGAACAAAGGAGGGCTGGTCAATTCAACGGTACTTTCTTGTAAAGGTTAAAGAAGAGGGGACTTCCTTCTCATGCTGGCTGACCTTGGCCTGTTTAGAGACTGACAACAACTTAGATTGGCCTGGGGGTGGATCTTCAGCGTGAGTGACTCCATTTTGGTTTGGTCTATTGGATCTCGTGCTGGGGCTCAGTCCCAACCAGTGGCCTTCCTGTAGGTTGACCGAGTACCACAGGGTGGTGGCATAAGAGTGCCCGCTCTTGCTTCTTTTCTTTGTCTTTCCTCCCTCCTTACCCTCTCCCTCCCTCTCTTCCTTCTTTCTTTTTAACACTGTAAAACTACCTAGTTTTCTTTTGAAAACTACCTAGTTATCTTGAACAGAGCGGGCACTCTTATGCCACCATCCTGTGGTACTCATGAGTTTCCTGTCAATGTAGGCATGGAAAACCTCTCCAAAATACCCCATTTAGTGCCTGTTAGCCCACTTGATTTTTCAATTTTTTTTTTTTTCAGTATTAGAAATCGAACCCAGGGTGCTTTACCACAGAACTATACCCCAGTCCTTTTTTGGTTTTTATTTTTTTGACTAAGTTGCTAAGGCTGGCCTCGAACCTGAGAGCTTCCTGCCTCAGCCTCCCTACTCACTAGGATTACAGGCCTGTGTCACTGTGCCTGGACAGCCCACTTCAGAAAACTACTTCTCTCCTCCTCCTCCAAAAAGCTGAGGCAGCCAGGGCTGTGTTGGCTTCAGGGTTGCTGTTTTATATAACACAGTGTCTGCGTGCCAGGAGCTGAAGGTGAGGTTTGCTCTTACGGGAGAAAGCCAGGCGGGAACTGACAAAGGTGAGGTTAAAGTAAGCCAGCAGTCAAGGGGAGGTCTCCTTCTGTTCTCAGCAACCACATGGATAGTGTTGGAATGGTTTGTCCCTGAATAGGGCCAAGTGGAACTTTCTAGATTACTTCTTAGAACTCCTTTAATTCTTGCCTGGGTGCTGCAAAGTATTTTCTTTGTAGAAAGTGTATTTTTAAAGCCCTGCCATCACCAACACTATCCTCAAAGAAAAAAAGAAAAAAAAAAAAGATTTGGGAAAACAAGTGCCATCCTGCCCATTTGCACGCTGGTGTAGGGAGAGGAGTCAAGATCTGCTAATGAATGTACCAGCTGTGTGTGGAAAACCAGCCAAGCTCAGGCATGGGGCTCTCATTTCTCTGCTGAGATCTGTACTCCAGACCGTGTGTGAGAAGCATGAGTGTGGCTTCACCCACGGCATGCGTAAGGAGCAAGGGTAACAAACGCCAGCTATCTTGATGCACTAGTTCAAAATGAACCCTGCCTTGGGGCAAGGGCAGCTAAACCTCATTATTGTTTCCTGGTTGGTCTGGTGGTGTTTTACAACACAAGCAAACCCCTCCTCTCCTTCCTAAGACAGGAGGCCTTTTCAATTCAGCTGTCTAGGATTTGAGGGCTGAAAAGTCTGGTTACTTTTTAAGATAAATCTCCTAGGTTTCCTTCTTTGCTTGCTTCTTTCCTTTGTCTTTCCTCCCTCCTTACCCTCTCCTTCCCTCTCTTCCTTCCTTTCATACCTCCTTTCTTCCTTCTTTCTTTTTAACATTGTAAACTACCTAGTTATTTTCTTATTGAAATGTATCAAAATCCTACTGTACAATTTAGGGATGACTGTAATCTGGATTTCCTTATTCCCTCCTTTTCCACAGTTTTGCTTTCTGAGGTTTCCGTTACTCACAGTCAAATGCAATCTGAAAATATTAAGTGGAAAATTCCAGAAAGAAACTTCGCAAGTTTTCAACTGTATGTTGTTCTGAATAAGAAGATGAAGTGTCACCCACCCTGCTCTGTCCCGCCAGGACATGAATCACCCCTTTTTCCTGTGCATACTGTAGGTAGGTATCTCCTCTGCATATTCACTTCAATTATATTAATAATGGCTTCTGTTTATTGAGCACTTAGTATGCACCAAGCACCACACCAAGAGCTTTGCATATATTGCCTCATTTAATGCAATTAGTAAAACTGGAGAAGTGGAGCATCTTATTTCTGCATTTCAGTAATTCTTTATTAATGGAGTCTTTCATAGTTAGGAGTATGCCACTATATCTAGCATAAACCCAAATGAGGACTGTTGCCAAGGGTGAAGTTGTTCCAGAGAAAAGAAGGAAATTCATTTTTAAAACAGTGATCCTGTGTCTACTTTGGGGAAGTTTGCTCTCTAGAGATTCGATGTCTCAAAGTGAACTAAATTATTCACTTCCAAAGTTTGGTATTGGAAAAGCTATTCAATCTCTTATGCTCTGATTTCCTCATTTATAAGATGAGATGTTATGGGCATGCACAAAGAGCTTAGAGTTGCACAGAGCATACTGTAAGTGTTCAATGAATGTTAGCTCTTTCTATTGTCATTATTAAATTATCACAATATCCCAAAGGAGGTGTCGTCATCCCCATTTTACAGATGGGGAAAATGAAGGCAAAAGACTTCAACAATTTACCCAAGATAATCCAGTAAGTCAGTGATGGAGGTGATGGTTCTATCTGTGTAGGTCACTTTCAACCCAGAGTTTACAACTGAAATAATGTTGTTGCTTCTCATTATAGGAAGTAGAATCTGATCATGGCAATATAGAATACAACTCCTTTCTCCTGTCGGGAACCTGAGCTGTAAAGCAAATATAAAATGTCCTGAAGACCGGACATGTGTCACATGAGAAGCATTTTCGATCCCTCTGGTAGAGAGGATGTGCTTAATTACCATGTGCCACTGCTGTTAACCTCTGCAAATAAGTCTAATTATCACAGATTAATGAACAGAGCTTAGGCACATCTAAAGGGGCTTTGCTGAGGGGTTTTCATTTCTGCATTTCATTATCTCCATAAACGCTGTTGTTCCCCATGCACACGGTTATGGGACTTTTATTATTTTTTTTAGCCGCACTCTGTGAAATATCAACAACGGAGCCTGTGAAACAGCTCAGGGCAGGGATCGCTTTCCAGGAAATCTTTAGGAAGCCTGTAAGTTGGGTGGCTGCTGCTTCGCTGTTTACTGATGAATCATGCCACGTTGGTTCATAGGGAATAAAGCTTAGCCGGTCGCCAAGGAAACAGGCTGAGATTTTGGAAATATCTGAAACCACAGAGATATTTCCAGGAAAAATCAATGTCTTAGTCAAGAGTCAGGTTAACCGTACGTGCATCCTTGTGAGCAACAATGCTGCAAATGCAGTTTAATTGTTCCTTCCTGATTGCATTATGACTTAAAACCGCACACACAGGGTTACATGGCACTCAGAAAAATGGTCTCCAGGAGAAGAAACTAGGTCTGCTGTATGCATCCTAAAAAGTGCCCATTGTGCTGGTCCTTGGAGTCTGGCGGCCATGTTTGGATATGCCTGGGTACTCAGAAAGACAGATCTCTGGTGAGGATCTTGGAAAGTCCAGTGTCACATTATATAGCAAGACAACAAGCTGGCAATTAGCGAAAGGCTTCGGTCATACAAGAAGCTGGGACCTAAAGAAGGTCTTGGGCACAATCCACCAGACACGTTTCATTAATAAATGATTAGATTTGCAAATCTTGTCAGAAGAGATTGCTATCACAGAATTAATGAAATAAATAATGAAACATTTCCAGTGTTTCTGGCTGGCTTTCAGAGCGGAGTAGATCTTTGCCTTTGTTGCAATTTATGGCTGTCTCTTTGATCAACTCCTGGGGAGTTCAAGGAATGATTTTTCTGCTTCCAACACCCGCCTTCAGCTTTTAGGTTTGCCTTTTTTTTTTTTCTTTTAAACTTGACTTTTCATATCATTTTGTGCTTCAAACACAAAGGTTCCCCAGGATAATTTCAGATAAAGAAACCCAACAGAGTGAATAATCTGCAGTAAAGAAAATCTGAATTGTACTTTGAGAAACAACCCATTTGACACTGGGTTAGAAAAGGGGCAGGGGAGGGATTTGCTCACAAATGAACACACAAAAAAAACGTTCACAGTTTTATTCCAACATCTCCATTCTGTACAGACTAAAGCTGAAAGCATTTCCTGATCCAGAAGCAAACCAAGATGCCACCCAGTGAGGATTTCCCAGCAGGCACACAGGAATATGCTCAGGACATTAGTATGCAGGGGCAGCTCACATTTCTTTTGTTGGAAAAAGAAAACAACCAAAAATTTTGATATGGCAAAAAGAGTGTCAATATAGTCATGGAGAAGTCAGAATGTTGTTGTAGAAATCAAAAATCTATTTCTAACTTAGAACATTTTAATTTGAATTACTATTAATTATGGAGGGAACGGAGCCCCAACATCTGTTAGCCATGTGGGACCTCTAAAGCTCTATAACCTTGGTGACGAAGAGTCTTCCTTGAACCACGTCAGTCATAAGGCAAAGTATCTGTTACTTTTAAGCCTGACATGTGGAGTAATCTTTCAGAGGAAAGCATGATATCGACAACATAAATAGATTTCCAAGTTCTCTTCTTCTGCATCCCCACCCAATACACTGACAGACACACATATGCATACACACTCACCATTTTTTGGAAATTATGAAACCAAAGGTCGGGATCCTAATTGATTGCTTGCTTCTGGACTTATCTTCTTGGAGCTACCATTGGGCCTGTTCAGTGAGTTATAATACAGCCAAGTTCAAATCCATCCGGTTATGAAAAAGTTCAATTACTAGGGCATCTTTGAATAAATATGTACAATACTATGGATCAATTAAAAATAAAAATATGCTTTAAGAAATGTGCATTTGAGTATCATCTTTTCAAGGGTCATCCAATGGCATAGCGATTCCAGAGGTAAAATATGTCAGATATTTCTTGTTTATATGGGTCAGATTATTTCTTCCGAGAGAAGATAACTTCCCTGTTTTTTAAAAAAAGAAGACTCTACAAATTAGGAAATTACTAATTCGGGGAAGTAAAACTAATGATAACATTATAAAGCTCTAAACAAAACAAACATTACTCCTCCATGAGACTTGAGACAGGGGTCATTAGGACCTTCCCATACATAGATAAATGTTCTTGTGCTGCTCAAAAACTTTATGACACATCTTTATAGTTATTTTCCAGCATTGACTAGTTCTCTAATCAGAGTTTAAACATGTGATTGATTTTACTTGTCAGGATGAAAATTAGACTGACTTTTCATCAAATTATTACGCTATCGCACGGATTCTGTGTTGCACGATTTTTTCGAGTTTTGTCAATTCTGAAATCAGGAAACATATTGAAATCAACATCATCCGTGAACAGTTTTGATGTAGTTGTCAGTACGGCAAAGGGGCCTTGAAACTTTCAGAGTGGCTGCCAGCTACTACAGAGGACAACCAGAGGCAATAGCTGCTCTGCGTCATCAGCGCTCCTAATGGCACAGATCAGAACGTTGGGTGGAAAGATGTGGATGTTGATGACAAGGGTCAGAATTAAAGCAGAAATCACAACTTGCAAAACTGTATTGTAAGATTGGCAAAGCAGATAAATCATATGAACCATGACATGAATAACAAATTAAGTTTGAAGGGTTTTGACATCAGCCCTATATGTTCCAAGATAAGACCACTGACTTGCAAAAGCTCTTCTTTGTTATACATTTGGACCCATCCCTAACCAGTCCTCACTTATTTCTGCTCCAAGCCACCTCGAGACCACCCCCACACCTGGTAAAATACCATAAGTGCCCCTCTCTGCCTCCCCTTTCCAGAATGTTGAAACCCTGCCAAGCTGGAACTTTTTCCTGCTCAGCAAGTTTAATAAACCCAGTTTTGTATGATCAGCAGTGTTCCCTGGTGGTCTTGAGCTTTGATAGCTCAAGAAGAAATTCAGGTGAATTGGACTCTAAGGCTAAATAGTTTCAGGAATGCATTAAATTATTTAGCTTACATTTACCTTTTAATGTATGTACAAGTGTGATCTCTGATAAAAATACATGTCTATTAAGTGTAGAAGGATTTTTGCAGAAGTGTAAAATGAACTGTAAGAAAGCATGTGTTAGAATTGATGAGTATCAATCTTTTCTTACTGATACATAAAATAATAGTAACATATCTATCATACCATTCACAGCATTTTGTGTTTACTAAGACATGGTAAGAAACAGTAATAATTGCTGGCTAACTTGTGCTGGATGCTAATCCAGAGCCAGGCAGTGTGCCACATGCCTCACCTGCACTAATTATTACTTCTACCTTTGCTAGAGGTAAGTCCTATCATCACTCTTTATTTTGTAGAGGAACAAACTGAGGTGTGGAGAGGGTCCACAGTTGCTTCAAATTATAATAAATGATGAAAGAGTTAGGATTCACATCCAGGTAGTCTGACTGTCAGGCTAGGCAAGGAGGAGAGAGATGGTGCTTATAGCACTATTTTCTTAAAACCAGCAGAAAGCATTAATTAACATGATAGTGCTTGTACCAGGCATGTACTAAATTGGGGGCTTTGGGCTTTTAAGGGTAATATATTTAGCAGTTCTTTGGTTCTTATGGCAGTGAAGTTGTTTCCCTTGGGTACTTAAAAAAAAAAAAAGATGCCTTCTGAACCTAAAATATATGCCAGCTCCTTTCTTCTTAAAAAAAAAAAAAAAAAAAAAAAAAAGAGTCCCTTGGTGTTTAAAGCCATGTATCAGGGTTAAAAAACATGCAACCAAATAAAAACAAACCCTGCACTGGGTCATCCATTTAAGTCACTGCTTGACAGCTGTTCTGGGAATGGCTGTTGCCAGGGGTTACTGCCAGGCACTCCGCATCCCAGCCTTACCCATCACCCCCAGCCTGGGCTTTCTCTCTGGAGAAGTGACCCTGCCTTCCTTTCCCCGCCCCACCCCCACTTTGGTGGTCATATTAAAGATTTTTTTTTCTCCTTTGCAAGAGAAATGAAGTAATCATATGCTGAAAATTCCCTCGGTGTTGCTAGGGTAGTCTCTGCCTTTGATGTTTTCCTTGCCCCTGGTTTTTCCTGGCAGATCACAGCATCAGCACCGCTTTTTCTATAAGCCTCAACACAGGGTTCCAACCTGCGGCTTTCCACAGGTGGGGCTGCCATCAGGCATTATCACCCACGGCTGTGCCAGTGTAGATAGGAGTAGTCCATCGTGGTGTATATTTTAAGACTGGTTTTGTTCTTGTTCTCCGTTCTCAAACTCTTCCTTCTTCTCTTGACAGTACATCCATATATTCCTTTTGACCAAGAAATTTGATCAGGATATAGTGATGTTCCTTCTATCACCCTCTTTTCACAACGTCACCTCCACCTATATGTTTTGGGAAAGGGGGGTGATTTAGTCACATCACCCTCTATAGTACTGTTTATTGGAAACATACCATCAAATAATCTGCTATGTGGGTTGATTTAATAGTTCTGTTCCTTAAAAGCTTCAAAGTCATGAAATGTATTTTCATCTGTCACACTGAAAGATGATTTGTGGGAAGCACTTTGAGATTTTTGTAAAACAAAAAAAAAATTGGCATATTCGCATTCCTTTGTTTTGGGTATTGGGTAATGTTTAAGAATCACAGCTCCCATTGATGCTCCAAGTCAAACCAAGTCTTGTCAGATGTGCTGTTGGGTTCTCTGACATTTTATTAAAAGGAATCTGTTACCCATTATACTTCTTTTCCCTTGCCTTTTCTCCCCATCACCTGCTCCCCAACCATTACTTTCTATTCGCACATGCCCCCTTTCTAGGGTTTGCATATAGATTATTAAGAAAAAAGATGTAAACGCACAGGGAGGATTAAGGTAGACACAGCTGGTGTCAACAAAAACAGAGAGAGATGAAAGTGCATTGAGCTTGTCTGAATGGACAGCCCTGGGGCTTTCTCATGACTCATCCTTGACCTTTACCCTCCCAAACCATGCCCAAGGCAAGTAAACAGCTTTTCAAAGCAGACTACCTTCTGGGACTCTTCATACATTTTCATTTTAATCTCTTTGCAAATTGGTCAAAAATAAATGTACCTATGAAGAGAAAGGCTACTGACAAAAGTCAAATCTGAAATGACATAGAATCACTCCGTGCCTTACACACAGAGGGTCCTAAATTGCTTATCAGTTTATATCAAGTGAAAGGGAAAGGAAATGTCCTCAACAATCGTTTTAATGTCTCTCTGCATCTTTCATAAGGGTTACAAAGGCTTTTGAAAATATTGCCTTGAGGCATTTCTAAGTGCCTTAATTTCTTCTTTGTGTTTTGTGGGTTATCTATTACTAGTAGATATACTTCTATCATGAAAAAACACTGCTCAAAAAAAAATGGAATTATAGTATAAATTTTTTAAATAAGAAAAGTACCACCCAGTGAGTTATTTTTATAAATGACTGGAATAAAAGAAGCAGCTTCTTAAAGTTGTACTACTCGATGATGTAGATAAATTGTCATATGGCTAAGAAATACCTTCTGATATAAAAGGCAGGTTAAAGATGGACTTAAATTCTTCTTCATTCCCAACTTAGTATTATATCTAAAATCATACAATAAGTTTCCCTTTGTATATCCCTTAGCCCAAACAGGAAATGGGAATTTTTCTACCTATGTTTTTCATTTGCAATTTTTTATTAGTCACGTTCAGTTATAAAAAGAAACTTGAGACCACAAAATCATTTGACCTATAAAATCTAATGTCAGTCTCATGCATCACTTGATAACAAATGGAGCTTTTGGAAGAGAATACAACAGAATGACACCTGGGCAGAGGTCTCTTATTATCCTTCTATCTCATTTTCATTTTTTTTTTTTTTGGTCTGACAGTACAACTTTTTACATTTAAAGTTCTAGTGGTTACATATTAAAAATATGGATAACCAGTTCTCAAGGTCAACATAGAGAGAGGGGAAAACAGTCTTGTCCCATCCAGTAAGTTCACAATGGAAGGGAGAGTCTACCAAGCAGTCATGGAGCTTACTTCTGTTAAAGAAAACTAATACAGAGATGTGTTCTAAGTTCTAGTTACACTAAATCCTAAACATCCTGCTTGAAAATGTTTTCCACAGACTTAAAAATCAAATTGCTTTATGGTTAGAGGAGCATTTAATACAGTGTGACCAGTTTAAAGTTAACATTTTGCATTCAGGATGATTAATGACACTATATTGTATTTCAATTACTACAAGATACTTCTCTGTAATAAACGATGGCAATAATATTCACATTAAGTCAATAAAAAGCATCTTCAAAGTGTGATGTATAAGTGCCATTATTATAGTATAAGTTGATCACATCATACAATGAATTATCAACAGTGTAACAGGAAATCTCTATATGAAAGCATATATTTTCATTTCAGTGCACAAGGATTTTGGCAGATCACCCTCATTAGTATTAATAGGAGTCAAGTGAAAATCCTCACACTCATCAGATAGAGGACTACTCCTTCTTTCCCCAGTCTAACTATCCTTTCTTCAAACTGAATTTTAGGAGGTTCAAGTATGAGAAACCAACCCCGCCCCCTCACCCTCACCCCAGGGCATTCAAATTCAAAGAGAGATGTGGCGAGTGACTTTACTATGTCCCAGTGGCTTTACTATGTCCCTTCTGGGAAAAAAAACAACACTTGGGAAAGAATAGACATTTATTTCCCTAAAGAGACTTGATCACTTGCAAGAGGGATTTGGAGCACCATGGAACATGGAGAAGTTTCTGGATGATAAATCCCCAGGGGATTGCTGCTTTTTAAATTGCTTGGGATAATACCTGGTTACAGAAGCTAGGTCACTGATGGTCCAGGGGGCTGTGAAAGTAGGCAGCAAAGAGAAAGTGAGGAAAGTGGGTAGTTTCTGCTTCTCCTCTGTCTGTATTCCTGTCCTTCCCCACATACTTTCAGCTGACTTGGTCATCATGACAGAATGCCTGAATGATAGGCATCAATGGCCATGGTTCTGAGTCTGGGAGCCAAGGCCACCCACCTGACAATGCCATAGAGCTCTAAAGGTACCTGTTTGTTGGGAGGACGGTGATGTCTGTTGGTAAGGTTGTCTCTGCTTGGTTGGGTAGGCCTGTATTGTCTGGTTGCACTTCTGTAAAAGTTACACATAAATATGATCTCCAAAAATAAGGGGAGATCCACAGGATCTCTCTCTCTCTTTTTTTTTTTTTTGCTTGTATCATTTTAAAATATTAATTTTCTAAAATAAAATTCTATCTTGCAGACTTCATGATAGTATAGGTCCAGGTAATTGCTGGTGATGTTGTGGAATCAAAATAGTTTTAAAAATAACTTTAGATGTTCCTTAAATTCGACATTAGAAGAAAATTATCACTAGTGAGAAAAATACAACCCAAAGTCATCAATAAAGAATTTCTAAGTACCCAGAGATAATGGAGAGCCAATAGAGTAGTCATATGAGATGAATGCAGACTTCAGAATGTAGTTTAGTTAGATCTTTTTTCTTAGAAATCTGGATTTACATGGCCCTGCCCTGTGACTCTGCATAGTTGAGGATAGTGGGATCCTTATAGTCAAGTCCTAACCTGCCCGTAATTGTAGTTTGGCAGATTGCAACTGAGTTCTCAGATGACTATGGGAAGGCTGTCACCCACCCAGGGCCTCAATCCAGCAGGTGTATGGAGGCTCTCACAAGTGCCTGCTACTTCATAAATCTTCTCTTCATCCACAATCTCTTACTTCTAATTCTGAAAGTCACCAAAATTATTTTTAAAAAATGTTTTTTTTCCTTGTTTGTAATTTGGTGTCAAAACCCATTTGGTAGAAAATCTGACCTGAGCTGACATGAGGCTATTTATTGGCTCTAATTCCACTTAATATAATTTGCTGCAGAAATGTTAATGGATAAAATCAATTTAATTAATGTATCTAAAATCCCAAAATTACAAATTCCAAAAAACATTCAAGGCCAAGGAGTTCAGAGAGGGGACTACAGACATCTACTGCTGATGATGAAGAAGTTGGTAATAATACCAACAACTCTCATGAGCTTGCTTCATCCTCCTGGTTGTGATGCTTGGTTTCTGATTCTTTATGTCTATATGTCCCAGTGACCTTCTTGTATGTGCCTTTGATCCCTTTGTGACACAGCTTCTCCAGTTTCTGGCACTGACTTGCCAGCATATCTTTGGTTTTGAGTTCACTCAACCTCTGGTGATCTGGGCTCAACAGTCAGTGGCCTCCAGGAATGAAGAACTTGACTTTGTGCTTGTCAATTGGTAAACACTCTATTGTGCAATTTTGAGTAAGGGTGGAAGGGCACAGAGCATGGGGATGATTCGTCTCCTATAAATTAGTATCCATTCACATGCCAGTAGCCTCTTTGTTTCTTATTCATCCCAATTAATTCTGGCTCCACTCAAACAACATGATCAGAAATAGGAATTCTATGGGAGGTCCATGGATGTCACCTGGGATGTGTTCTCTCTCCTTGATCCTTCCTTAGTGGATTATGGCTTCTTGGTCTCTGCCCCATTAGATGAGGGTTCTGTCTCTATTCACATATAGCCATAGCCTAAGGGATGCTTAGGAACCTGCTTCAGGCACCAGGGAGAAATTTCCTAGGCATTAAAAAGAGCCTGTCGCTGAGATACTCACTTATGGGCTTTGCATCAGCTATTTCCAGGACACGAACAAGGACACTGGAGCTTTCTCACTCTTTTCTGGGTCCTTTCTGATTCACATTGTCTAGAAACACCTTCTGGGGCTGGGGTTTTAGCTCAGTGGTAGAGCACCTGCCTAGCATATGTGAGACACTGGCTTTGATCCTCAGTACCACATAAAAATAAATAAATAAAACAAAGGTAATGTGTCCATCTACAACTAAAAACAAACAAACACACACACACACACACCCCAAAAAAACAACCTTGTTTCCAAATTTATCAATCTCAGTGTCATGCAAGATGCATACATTTGAACTACATCCAAAAGAAAATTAGTTCCTGAAGAACCCAAAGGCTTTATTCTAAGTAAGTTTTACCTGTAAAGTGGTCCCTTATCTTAGAACCAAAGGATATTCTCATTGAAGAATAAAAATGGGACATAAATCCATGAAAGATGAAGTTTCAAGGTTGGAAGGATATGATTTATAGCATAAATGACTCAGGAAATAGGTGTTAACTACTACAGAGTTTGGTGAAGAAGGCAGGTTGAAATATCAAAAAGATGTTTTTAAAGGATGCTGGATTTAAAGTGGACTTAACATGTGTGTTTGACTAATGAAGAAGAACAATGGTGCAAACTGTGGATTAGGGAAAAAATGTGGGTCCAGGACATGTGGTGAGAACTACTGAGGAGTGGTGTTGGGAGAGGCATGTTTGGAAGGCCTTTAAGGGTCTGATGGTAAAAGACCTTGACTGAGAGACCAAAGTTTTTGTCATTTCTCTGATGCCTCATTTAGGTTTTGAAACAGCTTTCCTCATTTTTGCTTAATTCTAGTAAGAGAAAATTGAAAGAGGAATATAGAGCAAAGTAAAGAGGGAAGAAATTGATTATGCAAAACTGCTGAAAAATAATGTAATCACTTGGCATACATTATCTTGATCATTGTTACACCCTGAGGGGTAGTTACTTATTGTTATCTTTGTTTTTCAGATGAGGCTTGGAACTGTTAAGTCACTTGTCCAAGGGGACACAGCTAGTAAGTGTCTGCTCCAGCATTTGAACCCGAATTTGTTTGCATCCAGAGCTAAAGTCTTATCTGCTCGCTCACAAATTAATGATCATAATGACTCAGTTTTTAGATTATAAAGACCTCCACTAGAGTAATAGCTTGGAGAGTCAAAATAGAGGCTGGAGATGAGAGATACTGTAAAGGAAGTATCCACAGACCTGGCAACTGACCGTGAGTGGCAACAGGGGGGCAAGTTGAAGATTTGCTTTCATTGCTTCAAGGCCGGATATTTAGGAGGATTGCAGAAATATCAGTTGAGAAAGACAGTTAGGAGGAAGCTTTGGCTTGAAGGGATAGAATATGAATTATTCATGAAGCCACGGTCAACACTGGCCTCCAGTTCTTTCTCCTCTATCTTATCCCCCATCTCTGCCTTTTATTACCAGCATCTTTGGAAGGCAGTAAGATACATGTTTTAGTCCTATTCTGAGCCATGTAAGATAAAATTTATATCATATATGAGAGGGTGAAGCAAGTACAGGGGGAAAGGGGGAAAGGGGGAATTAGTATTTAATGAGAATCCTCAACTGAATCTATCCTCAGTCCTCAGGATTTATTGCAATCAGATTTTTTTTTTTTTTTTTGTAAAAACACTATTATACTTACTTTGCCCCATTCTCCCCATGGTGGCATTGGGCCCATGGTGCAGTTACAGGACCAAATCTCAGTAGGCACTTAAAATTCATGATCTTGCTGCTGCACGGCAGAACAATATAAATTGAAAAGCACAGCCTGGATACCATCTTGTGGTTTTTATAAGGGGAAAATTAGTGGCACTTTGATTCACGAAAGGCTTATGGCAAGCCTGGGCCCTGTGGTGGCACTAATATAGCCATCACTGGAATGCCAAGAGGTGGCCTGCTGTGTTAACAGCTGTCATTTCATGCCAAACTCATATAACTGAAAGGTTATGGGCCAATAAAAAAAAAAGAAAAGAAAAAAAAAAGCTGTTGCTGCTCCTCTCCTTTGGTTATGAGATGCAGGAGCAAGCACTTTGGAAAGCAAGCTACCTTGTTTCCTGCTAAAATATGCCTGTCAAAGTGGGCAGTTTCTACGGTGAGAGGGATTTCATGAGCATGTCCATGTTGGCATTTCTTTGTCTAGCAGTGAGCCTTGCTGGAATATGTCCTTAGAGCTGAATACAGAGCCAGCAGGGGAGAGTGACTTAGTATGGTGTTGCCTTGACAGTTCAGTCAGGATGGTGGCCAAGGCAACTCTGGGGCGGAAGGAAGTAGGACAGAATGCCGGAGCTCAGGTCTGAGCGGTAGATCTGATTCTGCCACTTAGCAGTTACTCAATTTGATGCAAGTCACCTGTCTGGTCTGTCTATAATGTCCTATTTGTACAAAGGATTTAGTACCATTTGTAATTGAAGTTTGTTTTGTTTTGTTTTGTTGTTTTTTTAAAAGATCAGAAATAATATATGAAGGGTTACCTTAAAATAATAATCAGAACAAATGTATTTTTTATTATCCTCCAGCCCCATGTTAAGCAGTTTCCATGCATTATATCATTTGATTGTCATTCTTGCCCAGCGAGGTAAGTGGCATTCTTATTCCCTGTTTTACAGATAAGAAAACTGAGTCTTGAAGAAGCAATTTGCTGAAGTAATTTCCCCTTTCACCCTATCTTTGGCTCTGAATAGTGTATTACTGACTACCAAGTTGTAAGAGCTAGTCAGGCCCCTTAGAGGCTGTGAAAGAACTCATGCTCAAGGATCCAGGGCACCAAGGTGAGCTCCTTGGGGAGTTTCTTGGCTCTGTAATCCCAGGCTGTCTGGCACACTGTGAGCAAAAATCTCCCTTCCTGAAGAAAAGTCCCTCACAGAAGCTGATTTCCAAAATCCCATGTGTCCCCACATCAGGGCTGGACTGCCTGCTTCCCCCCTGCTTTTTCTTGCCATCAGCATTCACATATGCCTCTGAAGTGGGCTACTCGGGCTGGGCTACTGAGCAGGGAGGCCCAGGGAGAGGGCTCAAAAGAGCAGCATGGTGGAATGGCTTCCTTCTCCCAGGGCCAGAAGAGGTAGAAAAGAAGACAATCTGAATTGGAAGCCCCGTGAGTAATCCAGAAGGCAGCAGTGGCTCGGAAAACATGTGCTCTGCCCCCGATGAAAGGGAACAGAGAGTCTGTGTGCTGACTTTGCTTCCTCAGGGGTAGCCTGAGTGCAGGTGCAAAGTCAACCAGGAGACAGGCAGCCTCGGGGGTGGCCAGAGTGCAGGCATTGATATCCTCACTGCGAGCACAGGAATGCTCAAAAGCAAGCGCTGCAGTCAATTTTTCGGTAGAGAGAGTTGGAGCAGCTCCGCGGAAGACAGGATCTGAAACAAGGCCACGGCAGGGTTTGGTTCGCTGGGGTTCAGTGTTTCCTGCGCAGCAGCTTTCAATCAAGGGCCGCCCCTCCCAATGTCTCGCGGAGGACACAAGTCTGCTCCCTATAAAATAAACCCGACAAAACAAATAAGAGTTAGTCACGCTTGTGATTTAGATTCTGCCTTGCCCTATATAATGTCAGCGTAGTAGGTTCTGAGCATATCTCATTTATAACCCACGTCCATGTTGAACTAGCTCCATTCTTGTCATGCTCTGAAACTGCAGGTCCATGATCCGGAATATTTATTGTTTATATAGTTACAGTTATTTGGAAGAGAAAGAAGCTTAGCATTTATAGAAATGGGAATAGGAATTGTGATTCCTCCTCCTTTTTTTTTTTTTTTTTTGTCTTTTCACTTTTCATTGCCACAAACTCAGTGTGTATTTTATTCAAACTATTAGAAGTCTACATTTGGATTAGCCATCAGGAAAATGCAAATAATCGTCTTATCTAGGAAATGTTTCAAGGAATCAATTAAAGTACAAATAGTCTTGCTAATCTCCCTTGTGGAGCTGTTCTGGTGCCAACACAGCGATTGTGAAGTGTTGAAGATCATTATCCAACCAATGGGTGGTACACAAAACACAGGGCATTTTAATATCCAGCAAGCCACTATCAGAGAGGAAACTTATCTTCCCTTCTAGTGTGAATAGTTCTAGAATGCTCTATGGTTTTGCATAGTAATTGTCCACACTTTTTCCTAGTAGTTGTTTCTAGGGAACATAGGTAACCCCTATGAATTCACTCTTCCTTGAAAATGCATTCTAGCATTCAAATGCCTATAGTTCCAAATTAGCATATCTTAGACTCTAGAGACTTCTTCAAAGTAGGTGATCAGATGGCTGAAGTCAAGATGGGTTCTGCATCTATAAATACCTTCCAACATCCAAAACACTAGAACATTTCCAGGTGTTCCTCTGAATCTCTTTTTTGGGCCCTCAATGTTGTATTTATGCTTCATGACTACCCTATGGGTAGACATTATTTTATCTCTAATTATGGATGAAAAAAGGTGCAGAGAAATTGAGGTCACCCAGCATGTGGTAACTAGACTTCAAACATAGGCTTGGAATTCTAAAGCATAAACCACAGAATTCTATAGCACTCTGAGTCTTTCATTTTAGCCTTGGTCAATTACTAACTTCTAAGAAGTACTGGGGAATTTCCCTGGAAACATGATGTGATGGTTATTGAGCAAAGCACTGAGGTTGAGTTGGGGCTCTGGACATTGTCTGATCTTAATCTTGATTTTGCTACACATCTGTATAATCTTAGGCAAATTACTCACTGTGTTTCATTGTTATAAATAAATAGTTCTTAGGATAGTTATAAACATTAAATGGGTTAAGACTTAAATAACACAAAGGAACAGAGAATACACTCAGAAAAAATAGGCACACAGTATGTACCCAAGAAACATTTACTCTATAAACGATTAAATTAATGAATACCTATGGACATATTAGAGATAATAATCCAATTCTTGGGGCCAAGTAAGATTTAGACTTTATTAGCATGGTCCTTCTGTTTGAGCATACTGTGGAATTTAGGAACAAGGAAAGATCTGTAATACCTGCTTTTCCTCACTGTGATTGAGAAGCGTGAAGTCCCTAGAGGATAGGTGACATTGTGAGAGGTAACTTCATGAGTTGACAAAGCCTGAATTTGATTTTACCTCATTTTACTTTTGTAAAAACTTTGTAAACTTGGGTGATTTGAACCTGCTAAAATTGTTAGGAAATTACTTTTTCTTTAGGTTTCCATGGAAGGAGGGAAACAGTGGAAAAAGGAAAGAACATCTTAGTTTTGAAGTCATGAGTTAGTTCAGAGTGGAATGTCCATAGTATTTGTGATACAAATCTGCATTTTGGATCTGATTCCTACCTTTGCATGTCGGTTAGGATTTCAGCTCTGTACTAGGTAGACTATGCAACTTCCAGAAAATCACTTAACCTTTCCAAGCTTTGGCATATCTCATCCATGGGATTAGTTGTCATGAAGACTCAGGGTCACCCTGAGGAGGACCAAATGAGAACATGTAACTTGAATACTTAGTACAGGACTTGGCCCAGAACAAGTTCTCAGTAAGCAGAGCAGCGGACCATGTTGATTCTTTCCATGTAATGTCTTACTCGACTATACTTTTTCATGTGTGGACAAATCTACCTCATATAGCTGCTGGTTTGCTAAATATCTCCCAAGTCATCCTTTGGTTCTGGCTTCCTATTTAAACACCAAATCAGAACTTTCTGATGTTTTTCAAAACTCTCATCATAAAACCACACTTCACCTCTCCTACTACTTTCCTCAGGACTCCCCTCAAAGCGCATTTTTCCATCCAACCCATCTCTGCTCTGTCCATGGTCCTGACTCCTTGGGTTCCTATTCTTTGTTCTCTCTTCTTTTGGCCTAGTCAAATCCTCCTTATGTTTCAAGGAATGGCTGAAGTTTCAGACCTTTTAGGAAACTATCTCTGATTACTTTGAGTTGTTATTATGAGTTTTGACAGTGCTTTGGGAGCTGTTGAGATGGCTCCTGATGTTCACTGCAGCAGGGGACCATCAATTGTGACTGAGGTTGAATTGCATAAACTATTAGTGCAGTGTTATATTAGGAAGTTACAGCTAATAATAAACTGCATTAAATATGTAATTTTAATACTGACATATCACATTGGTACAATGATATATCAGCAAATTATATAGAGTAATAATGAATATATGTATGAATTTTATAACATAGGCATAGATGAGTGAATACCTAAACTTAATTTACTAAAGGGAGACCATGATATTTAAAAGAATATTTTGTCTTATGAAAACCATGCAGTTATTAAAAAGAACAAAATGGATCTATATATATTGACAAGGAAAGATGTCCTTGATATATTATGTATAAATAGTAGGCAGAGTAGTTTATATGACTGAATTTCTGGAAAACAAACATATAGTTTGTTTCTCTATGGATAGGAAAAATTAGATAACCTACTAAATCGTTGAAAGTGCTTATCTCTGAAGAGTTAGAGATTGGAGAGAGTGACAAGTTTCAACAAAATCAAGATAATTATGCATATTTAAAACTACCCCCCCAAAAAAAACCCCCTGTGCTTGTTTTCTTACAACTTTAAAGTGCTTTTTAAAATATAGCACTATGATTCTAAGAATTGAAAGTTTTCTCTGTGTAAATTTTCTCCCAGTGTTGGAGATCATTTCCCTTGACCTTAGAGCTACATTTGGATTTGACAGTATTTCTCTCAAAAGCCAGCAGTAAGTGTTCTCCAATTTCAGAGATGCAGTAAGGACATTATGGGTATGATATCTTATAAATATATAGCATGTTAAATGGCTTTTACACTGACCAGTCAGGATGGATGCTGACTGGTGTGTCAAGGCACCTTGGCAGGATACCAGCCCTGGCCTTCATAAACTGGCAGAAATTGGTCTCTTGAATCTATTACTCACTTCAGAGAGTTAAGATGATAGAATAGAAAGAGTGTGGGCTTTGGAGCTGGTAGATCTGGACTTGAGACCTGACTCCATCATTTCCTGGTTTCATGATGTAGGGCAAGACAGGTAATCTCTTTGAGCTGCTATTTCATCATGTGTAAAGTGATGATGATAATCTCTATTTCCCAGGGATGTTGGTTAGGTAAAATGAGCCAACCTGTCAAGTGTCTCAGGCATAATAGATATCATGAAATGTTAATAAACTTCTGGTACTCCCCTTTCCCAGTCCTCCTTCCCATATGCCCTTGACCTACTCTAAAAGTATGTGACTCAGGTCTTTTCATCATCCACTAGAAAATTAATTCTTTCCTCTGCTATGTACTATCTTTATTATTGCCCAGTGCCAGATCACACACCCATGATTTCACTGGATTAAAACAATGGTGTATGGAAAACAGGTGTTTATTAGGCTGCTATGAACTTACAATCCTCAAACAGCTTAGAGCATAGAATACACCCATGGAGTCATTTAGGCCATAATGGCTAAACATATCAGTTTCACCTTTTTGAACTCCATCAGAAGCTCTTTGAGGATAGAGACCATTATTCTCCTAAATATACAGCAATGCCTTGCATAATCATGAGTACATTTGTCACATAGTCATTAGCTGATTGACTGTCTCAGGGGTTGTAGATCCTCTTTAAGGTGTGGGCAAAGAAGGCTTCAAACTGGTCACAGGACTTGATGAGAAATTAAGCCCAAATCTGGCAGTTGACGCTTAATTATACTCCCTAAGCAAATATAACTACACCTAACATTGCAGATTGTATAAAATCTTCCATCTATAGCTATTTTTCATTTTTCTCATTGGCTTTCTGGTGGCTGATTAGTGCAATAGAGATGCCTTCAGGCAGATTTTGATAATTTTAGAGCTTAGGCAGACATCCCTGGGCTTCAGGAAGTACCTGGACAGGCCTGAAAACATGAGGGAAAGCTTTGGAGAAGGCAATTGAGACACCTCCCAGTGAGACATTGTCTGCGGATCACTGGCCCGATATCACATAAAAGCCCCATCTGAGTCATTACAGCCTATTGTGTCAATGTGTTTTCTGGGAGGCTGTCATCATAGATCACGGTTGGCAGCGGAGGTACTGCCTCCATGGGAGCTGTTACTATTTCCCATCGGTGAACTCTATTAAAGGTCCGTGGGCTACTGCCACTCGAGTTCATATTAACTTGGCCAAAGGGATGGTGATTGATTCTGTGGAATTTTGTGAATACACACAAAATACATTTCATACTGTCATCCAGGTTTTCTATTGCACTTCTATGAGCCCTGCTACATGGTAAATCCAATATCATCTACTGACATTGCTATAGAGGAAAAAAACCCACAAATTCCCCTTGCCATTTTAAGGCTGAAATACCTGCCCATTTCCTTTCTTCTCCAGTCATGAAAGATTTAGATCTGACTATAAACCATTGACTTCTCTCCTGACTTAACAACTTGATCTGATGGAAAGGGCATTTATTGTATGCCCACTGTGTACTAAAAAAAAAAAAATAGCAGGGGGAACGACAGGATGATACTAAAAACTTAATACATTAAGGTTTGTACTCTCAGGGAATTTAGTTAGAAGACACCTAAACAAGGGTTAAAGAATATAATTATGAAACCAATAGGAAGTGCCAAACTAACATGTAGGTGTGCCGCTTAGTGTAATAGCTATGTTCGTCAAAAGATGAGTGTGTGCTGAGTCTCGTGAGGCAATTTGAGGGGTCTTTAATAGAGTGAATAGTGAGTGATTCCTTCTGTAGTCTAAAGTCCTGATATTAAAAGTTCTAAGTTTTGTGAATCATCCTTTCCTTTGAAGTAGCGGTTGTCCCTCTTTACCCACAAGGGGTACATTCTAAGATCCCAAGTGGATGCCTGAAACCCTGGATAGCACCAGGATCCAAATAAACTGCTTTTCCCTAAACACATATACATATGATAGTTTAACTTTCAAATTGGGCACAGATTTAAGAAAATAATAAATTAGACAATTATAACAATACACATGCATACATAGAGACACTTAGTGGTCTTTTGACCCTGTGTCTGAACTCTTGGAAGAGAAACAGTCCCCTTCAAGTCGTCCTGGGCTACTGTGGTCAGTAGCACCTGAGTGGAAGGCCCAAATGTCTCATTTATTATAGCAATTCCTTCATTTCCTCTGCAGCTCATCAAGATGTGAAGATGGTCTCTCTCAAAAGAGTTGAAACAAATATTAGTATGTTCAGACCGTGTTTGACCATAGGTATCTAAAAACCACAGAAAGGAAACTATGGATGCAGGAGGAGGGAAATATCTGCATATGTTTGGGGCTACTGGGTCAGGACAAGCATCCAGCTTAGGGGTAATCATGGAGTTTTCTACATGAATTGAATTTCAGTGAGAGGCTGAAAGTGAAAGATAGGAATTGGTTGTAATTTTAGTGAAGAACAGCCACATGCTCTGAGAAGAAAAAATAGCATCGGGTCTCCATTTCCTTCCTGAGTGGGTGTTGCTCAACACAAGGAGAGCTGGTACCAAGACGCTCATGTGGCTTGCATGTGGAGATGTGTTACTGTGATGAGTCCTTTCTTTAATATGTCTTTCTGAACTGCATTCTGATATATCCTGCATTTAGTACCATGACAGCCTGAGACCACATGCATACGTAGAGACACCCCGTCGTCTTTTGACCCTGTGTCTGAACTCCTGGAAGAGAAACAGTTCCTTTCAAGTCATCCTGGGCTACTGTCGTCATTAGTACCTGAGTCGAAGGCCTGAATCTCATTCATTATAGCAATTCCTTCATTTCCTGTGACTCCTCTCTGTGACTCATCAAAATCGCAGACCATGTTGATAGATTTATGGGCTGGAGGTTTCCATTCTGAAGATGGAGCGATGATCCAGATGGGCAGAGCTACTTCTCATTCCTTACTAAAGCCTTTTACAATGTCTTTTCAGTCTGTACTTCTCTTTAATTTCCATAGTTCCCTTGTGGTATGGGTTCTCCTAGATAGATAGATAGACAGACAGACAGACAGACAGACAGCAACAGTCTCTGAGCTGATTCCTCTAATTTCCATCTCTCCCTTATCTAATCATTCTAAACTCAGCTGGTTATTCAATTGTCCTCAAGCACAGAAACCATCACGCTCTTATTAATGGTTACCTATGGCTTATATCAACAGATTCCAATTCTTCACTCTAAGGTCAGCATCCCTCACAAACCCCCTCTTAACACAACTGAAACCCTCTCTCAATCTCCCTCGTATCACTGACTTTTTCCTTCCTCGGTACTCTCTGCTATCTCCTAAGTAAAATCCATTTCCTCTGCTTCTGTGGCTTTCTGTGGAATATTCTAGGGCTCAAAAGCCCTACTCACTTCTCTCATCCAAGCCACACCCTGTGAAGCTCAGATTCAAATGCATCTTTTCTGGCATATCTTCTTTAATGCAGGATTCCTCCCTTCTCCTCAGCTTTAACCTACCCTTCCCAGTTCATATTTTGGTCAGTACAGACTTGTTTATCTAATCATGCTTAAGGAGTTTTATGTTTGGGTTATGTTCTTCAGTTAGAGTTCAAATTCTTGTGGACAGAGGCTGTTTTTCCATTTCTTTTGCCTTTCCTTGGCCCCCGACAGCACCCAGAATCCATTATTGTTTTTAAGCCTAAGGGTAGATACAGGCAGTCACCAAATAATGACTAGATTATTTTCTAAAATATTTTAAGTTGACCTTTTGGATTTGGAATTATTCCCCCTTAAAAAGAAAATTTAAAATGGTGCTTAGGCTTCTTGTCAAGTATTCAAATGTCTGTTTGCATATTCAATAGCATTAGTAACATTAAATTAATAGAAGTGCTATATTTTTCCTAATAACGTTATAAGTAATGTATTCATTCAAATATTGCGTATAGTGGGCTTTCTTTGAGCTAGTACAAGGTATATGGTGGAGAAAGCCTATCTTCTTATGAGATAGGTACATGCTATGGAGGTAAATAACAGCAAGCTGGGGTAGGAAATAGAGTGATCATGGAAGGCTTCCCTGGGGAGGTGACATTTATACTGAGACTTAAAAATATGGGAAGAAATCATTCATGCAGTGAGTGGAGATGTGTTACTGAGCACCCAGACAGAAGTAATCCAGTGTGAAAAGGCCCTAGAGTAGAAAATAGCTTGTGATGCTCAAGAGCCTGGAAGGTCAGTGTGGCTTCAACAGGGAGGTAAAGATGGTGGCAAGAAATGAGAATAGAAAAGAGACAAGGACCAGGTCACATAGGGCTTTGGCCACAAAGAGGAGTCCACATCTAATATGAAGGTGACAGGAAACTATTAAAAACTTTCCAGTGAGATTGTATTTTTTTAAGATAATATATTACAAGAACTAGCTAGATATGGAGATGTCATGTTTCCATGGGGCGATGGTTTCCACAGAGTGGACAGGAGGGATCATGGAGGATAGAAAATGTGTATGTGGGATTCCAAGACAAGGTCAGAATGGAGCCAGATACCCAACCATCCCCCTTGGCAGGGATTCAGGGATGGCCAAACAATTTGAGAAGGAATCTGGGGTCCCTGCCTCAGGCAACCCTAAGGTCTGAGAATTACCAACAGAGGGGCAGTGTAAGCTAAGAAAGTTGCAGGGAAAAGCTGAGGCACAAGTTCCAGAAAGACCAAATCTCAAATTCTGAGGTCAGAAGGCAAGGGTCACACAGTTGAGTTAAGCAGGAGGCAAGAGTGAGTCAGTAACAAAGAACCCCAGGGAGCTTAGGGTTTCCTCCGGGTGGGGGCAGAAGACCCACCTCTTCCTTCCCGGAATCCAGTGACAGGGATCCTTCTCACTCACTTGGCCTTGAGGGATTAGAGTGTTCCCTTGACATTAACAAGGAAGTTCAGGGCAGGTGAGAATTCACAATAGGGATGATGGTATCACGTGCTCAGGGAGTTTAGCCCAGGAAAGTAAAGTCCAGATTTGTCTAGCTCTCCCTCAAGCCTCGCAGGTTACTTAGAACTCAGTTTCCAATTTGTATGTAGCTGCTGAGTAGGGATGGCTGTAGGGAAATTCAGATGAAATAATATTTGGAAGGGCTTAGCCAATGCATCATATATATTGAAAAGCTCATTTAAGGATGATAATCAATTAGTGAGCAGATGAAATTTGCAATGCTACATACAAGTGGCAACATTTTGCCCGTAGAGTGATAAATGTATTTCAGAAAGAAAGAAAAGACACAACAAAACGAAAACGAAAAGTCTTGTTTGTACTCTGCAAAAACTCACACCAAAAATACCAGTGCTTTGCAGGGGTGGGGTGAGGGTAGGGATTAAGATTGAGACAGACCAATTAGCCCTGAGGCAACACTTCAACAAAGTACCAATAAGAACAATAATTTTAATTAAATTGTAATAGTTTAGAAATCAGTCATATTAATTTCTGACTAAATATACTATAGCAAACATAAGATTTTTAAAAATGAAGGAACATTTAAGGAAATAACAGATTTTGTCTATAGATCATGAGGACACAGTCGACATACACACAGATTAAGGGAAACTAAAAAATAACTTCTAAGGACAGAATAAAGAAGACAAAACTGAATTCCTCTGTGGTTTGCTGCACTGAACTGACCGAATGTGCTTTGCAGTCAGCAGCCATTACTGTACCGGGCAGGCAGAGAGCTCTGTGAGAACCAGTGTGTCCTCTATATATTCTTAACACATGTCCCTATTTAGATAATTTAAGATATGAGCTATTTCATATTCTGGAAAACACGTTTGAGCATGGTGGACTGGTTTTAAAAACTTTGGATAAAAAAGGTCAATAGAATGCTCTCTCTTAAATCACAGACTTGGCACTCTGTTAGGCCCACGATGACTCCTTTTATGTGGTCTGAGCAGTATTTCAAAGTTTCTGAATTTTTAAAATTCAAACATTCAGACATTTATGTCAAAATCTGAATTTTTCTGTTCTTTATTCCTTAAAGGTAATAATTCAGTGGACTGAGAGTGGTTGCTGCTCACTCAGTTGGTGGCTCTTTTCATTTGTTACCTGCATGGTACTGTAGGCACTGGGGTTGGCAAGGCTGGTTAAACATTTCTTTTCTGCAGGGCTCTGCTCAAATGTATGTGTATTCGTAAGTGACATGTTTGTGATTATGGAATGCCTACATTTTATTTATATCCACAGTCTTTTTTTTTTTTTTTTGTATGTGTGTGGACTTCTCATTACCCCAAAATGCGTACTCTTTCATTTAAAAGTGACCCAGATCTATACTAAACAGGTCACAGGTAAGTGAGATAAATGAATTCCAGAAATAGAAAAAGAAATAATGAGTTTTATGGGCAAATCAAACATTACCCTCCTAATTATCACAGATGCTTAAGGAAGATCTGTTGATCACCTTTGGGTAGTGAGTATTTTAGTGCATTCTTTTAAATTTAATTTGATTTGATTGCTATGGTTCTTGTAGAAAGACAAGAATATATAGTGTCAACATAATTTTATTAGCTGCCTTCCATATAATTGCTTAAAATAAGCTAATTCTTCATTGCTATACCTTGAGGTTCTATTCTTATTATTAATGTAAACAGAGCTTAAAACCTTTAATTTTTTATGTCACAACTGTCTAATTATTATTTGAATGTTGACCTTGTTATTGAGATACAATCAATACACACATATTTGATTTGTATTTTTCAAATAAGATAATGCATACCTCTCTATATTAATCTAGAAGATAAATCTGGCACTAGGCTACTGCCAATATAATTCTTACATCTAAAAAAGTTTTGCTTTGGAATTTGGCATTTCTTCATATCTGATTCTCACATTATGTAACCATCCCACCCCATCCCCAACAGAGTGAATAATGAAGATCCCTGTTTCTATGTTTGACCATGGAAGGGCTTATATGATATTTAAGCCCTATCTCAAACAGAGATTCCAAGCCATAGACTTGCACTTGATGGATGTGTGTTCATTGCATCAAATTCACCCTGTCTTGTTCCAACAATGATTGATAGCTTTGATTTAAGACCAATAAGTTAGAGGCAGATTGTTCTAAGAATGCTCACCATTTCTTATCAAGATGAGAATGTTCTATAGAAGATACAAAATGCACAGCAATTATTAATTATGGAGAGATTATAAAAATAGGCTATATGAAATATTAATGTAATAGGTTCTTTTCTCCTTATTATGATTTTACTTGGTTAAAAGATTATTGACAAAAATCAGGAGCAATCATCTGGCATGAAGCAATTTAGTGAATTATAACTGAATTTTTAAAAATTATGAATCTAATATCCTCTCACACCTTTAAGCTCAATTTACTATTCCTTTTGATGTTATTGCTAAGTATTGCTGATTTCAGGGTCAGAAAGATTCCATGCATTTTCCCAGACCCCTCCAACACTCAGTGTTATGTAAATTTTTTTAATAGATCCTAGTTGTTGACTCTGTTGTCAGTCATAGATGTTATGATTTTTTACTATATCACAGTATGTTTCCATGAAAAGTAATGTGTAGTAAAAGATCAAGTGTATTTCTCTCCCTAAAAGGCATATTTCCTCTCCACTTGTAAGTACCATCTACTGCGAAATTTACTGCTGATGGTGTTTCAAACCATTCTTTACAAATGTTTCTTTTTCTTCTTCTTTTTAGGTTATATCACTGAATTGCTAAGTCAATATAAAACTACACAAATCTCTCTCCTTCCATTTTTCTAAGTTCCATATTATAATGGTTTCTAATAGGGCTTCTGTTTTCTCATTTTTGGTCATTTTATTCATGATTATTAAAGAAGTTATTGAACAGATGTATAAATTTATTCTGTTTTAAAAAATTTTTTAAATAATTTTTGAAGAATTTCCACTTAGAAAGCCTATGAGTGTGCCTAGCACAGTGCTTGTACTGCAACTCCTTGAGGTCCCACGGACACAGCAGGTGTCAGTGACTGAGGAACAATGAGCCCACAGTCCTTCTGACACTGGAGAGAGCACTGAAATGAGTGTCAGGAGAGCTGTCCTGTCTTTTACAATATGAATATTTATCCCCTCCTCCTACCATAAGTGTTTTGAGACTACTTAACAATACTAAAACAATAATAAAGCCATAAGTAGAGGTTATGATCTAGGACAAAGGAAATGAGAACCAGAAATGTCCCAAGCCTAAGACCAAAGTAGTCACTGTTGTTGAGTTGAATTCTAAAGGATGTGGTGATAATCCCACAGGATCTGTCCCTTAGTATGCTTGGGCAAGACACTTCATCTCTCTGGGCTATGACTTCCTCAACTGGAAAGAGGAGGGTGAATTGTTAGATAATTCCTGTGATCTCATCCAGCTTCACAATACTAAATCTCTGTGATTTGGATCATCTATGATATTTAGCTAAATATAAAGGGGAAAAATTGTTTTTAGGGCTGAGGCACGGCCTTGCAAGACTTAGCCAGTTATCTTGCAGAGGGGTAGCACTTTTGATCATGATATAGATGGCACAAGAGAGTATGGGAGATGTATGCTGTCTCCACTGAAGGTGGAGAGATAGGAAGGAGACTCAGAGCTGACCACAGGGACAGCGTGTGCAGTTAGCACCAAAGAACATTCAATTCTGCTTGGGTCTGATCTGAAGATCCCTTAAACACTGAAAGTGAACACATTTTCATGTTTATTTATCCTTCACGAAGATGTGGATATCTGACTTCTTTTAAAGGAAAATTACTTTATAGATTTTGATACAATATTTACTTATATGACATAGATACTTTGAGCAAACCAGAAGTGTAAAAGGAGGAAGCAAAAACAAAGCAAGCAAACAAGAGCTATATATACTAAAGTCCCACAAACCAGAAATGAAATCATTGATTGCTCAGGTAAAGCTATTTTAAGAGAGAACAGGTAAATAGGAATGGTCTTATTATACTGAGTAACATCCAATTTACTGTTTTAAACAATAAAAGATGATTCCAACTTAACTCAAATTTGATACAAAGAAAAATAAACTAAAGTAAAATAAAAGGAATTTCCAAGCTTAAGATAAATGCTTGCTCCCCAATACATATTGCACAGAGGAGACTTTTGTCCTAGTTTATCCCAAGTATTTATGGTCACTTATAAGGAGGGAACAGAGAGCAGAAATCCTAATGCTGAACTTGTCCACACACACCATTCTTGTTTTCATCTACTGTGATGTTAAGTGTCATGAATGATCACACCTTGGAGTATGATTCCAGCTAAACTTGAGTATTTGGACCAATGGTACCATGGGCATAGGGATTGCTTAGCCAAAGCTGATTAGAGTTGATGTGTGGCCCCGAGTTTGAGCACTGCATAGCACATACTCCTTCACCTGCACAAAGTTACCTCCTTTTTAAAACTGCAAGATGATCAAGTATATGTATTCAAGGAAGCCCAAAGATCTGCCCCATTTCCACACCCTACTGAATCATTTGGGGATTTCTCAAACAAAGTGTGCACATGGAGAATGCAAGCTAATCCCTGAGAAGAAAATGACTTTGACTCATTCTTACAAAAGCTCTGTTTTGGGTGTATGTTTTATAACGTCCATTCTATCTTAGTACCATAGTGCAGGTATATCATTTACGAGTAAATGAATAAAAATATATTCTTCAGGAGTGCCTGCTTTAAAGACCTTCCTTAGAGGTAGGAGTGCCCAGTCAAAAGCTATAATCCTGCATTAAATGGCGGATGTGGAACCAGTCGGGGACTTCCTCTGCACCTTTGCCTCTCTGTGTGCAAACTGAAGTTCTTCTCTCTTTTTTTTTTTCCAGAAAAGTTGGGAGACCCAGAAAGAACACTGTGGTCCCAAACAGCAAAAATCCCGTAAACACTGTATATTACCTGGGATAATGTAACTCAGATTTAAATATTATTTTGCTAAACTTATTTTAGATCCTGTGTTAATGGTTTCCATTTCCTGTGTTTAGTTTATCCTAGTGAAAATTCTCCCAAATGTATATTCAGAATTAAGAAGTGCACACTCTGACCCCCCCACCCTACCCACCCCAAAAAAAAATCTATGAGAAACTTTCAGTCTACCTTACAGATTCATACTGTCTTCGTATCTTAATATATAACTAAAGGGGAATAATATAAAAGTTCTCTGGCTTTCTCCTATATAGCTTGTTTATAAAAATACCTTGGCTTGTTAAGAATTTGCCTCTTGTTGACCATTAGAACACTTATTAGAATATTTATTGATTATTAACACTGAAAGTGTGTTTTCATGTGTGTGTGTGTGTGTGTGTGTACTCACTGAAAGAAACAGCTCTCTGGCTACTCACTGCTGGGCTTGATTTAGATTACACACATTCATGGAATTAAAAATCACTAAATCCAAGAGCAGATTTAGCTGAGGCTCAGGAGTAGAAGGCTCAGTGTCCAACAGGGGCAGAAGAAGAGAAAGAGAACTTCCTGCTTAATCTTGAGTTTCTAGGATTCAGAGACCCAATCACCCAATAAATCCAGACACCAGGGCTAGTTATACCCAACACCTTGCTGTTATTTGTTTGCTAGGGCTGCCCTAACAAAGTACCTGGGTGGTTTAAACATAGATATTTATTCTCTTACAATTCTAGAGGGTGGAAGTCCAAGTTCAAGGAATCACCAGGATGGGTTCTTCTTAGGTGTCTTCCCTTGGCTTGTAGATGACCATCTTCTCCCTGTTTTCTCATGGTCTTTTCTCTTGTGTCAGTGTCCTAGTCTCCTCTTCTGGTGAGGTCATCAGACATATTAGACTAAGACTTACCCTAATGACCTCATTTTAACTTAATCCCTTCTTTAAAAATTCTTCAATCACAGTCATATTCTGAGATACAGGGTATTAGGACTTCAACATCTAAATGAGGGAGCTGCTATTTAGCCCACAGACAGGGGTATTCCCCAAGGTGATGGCTACACAGCCATCTCGACAGCATTCTAGATAAGTTACAGCTAAATTTACACTGGATGAAAGCTTTCTGTGACTTGGACTACCTTTACACACAATTGTGAAATGCTTTATTGTGTAACTGTTAAAAAAGAGTTTGTTGCTTTCCAAGGCAGAGATGACTATATTCCAGAAATGAATGAAGGTTTCCTGTGCCTTTTCTGTAATGAAGGAAGGAGAGGAAAGAAAATTGGGAATATTAGTGCTGTCAGTTACTATTATAAGATATTCAGCAAGTTTTAATCCCATTTGGAGGTTTCATTTACATGGAAAGAATCAGATTTATATATTAACATAAGTTTCATTTGTTTTTCTCCTGACTCAATCCACCCGAAGGGACTTGAATTTGAACTCTTCAGATGGTAGAGAAGAGGGTCAAAATACAATTGGTTTGCTAAACTGTCATATGAGATTCTCTTACCAATATCTGCAGTGTTTTTCTTGGCTGACCAAGCACTTTTTTTTTTTTTCCTGGAAAGCAAACAGAAAACAGCTGTCTATGAAATGGGTCAGAGCAAACATATTTGGTCAGGTGCAGGATAAATAGATCACAGGTTGACTAAAATTGTCCTCTGCAAAGAAAAACTAATCTTTAAGCCAGACAGACCCAACCTGAAGACTTTCAAAAGCAAAAAAAACAAAAACAAAAACAAAAAAATCAAGAAATTGAATGTGCTCATGACTAGCCCTTATTTCTATAGAAGGTATGTTTCCTAAAGATTTATTCTTGCAACTACAGGTGACCAAAGCACCAAACAATCAACCCAAAACCCTGAGCTTGACACCTTTGTGACAACTCTGATCTTCCATGATGTCATGAACAACAAGGTGGTTTAGAGACGGTACAACCCTAAAAATCATAAAGGACATAAAGGAAAGGTCACTGCATTAAGAAAGAGATGGGTAGAGAATACGCTAGGTTGATAACAAAGTCTTATATTCCAGATAGTTATCTGATCTTTTAATGAACAAGAAAGAATTGGAAGAGATTTATGGACAGAACATCTAGAGAAAAAAATTTAACTTGAGGAGGAAATAAAGTCTATCACCTCCACTAGAAGTGAAGCAAAATAGTTGTTCATTTTGTGTTTGCAATGACAATGAGAAATTGAACTAATCCAGTAGATATCAACATTTTTTGTTATTCTATTTAATTATATCAGTTCTCTATCAAAACTCATGATCATTACAGCTGTCAACTGGGATCACAGAATCCCACATTAATGAGAACTCAGAGATTTTCCTTCCTTAAAAGTCCTTTGGTCTTGATGATATTGCTCTATCTTGGCTCCCCTCTACCTCTTTAGATCATTTTTCTCAGTCCTCTATGCAGACTCTTTTTCCTTTGTCCATCCTTAGATGCTGATGATCTTATGCTTCCTAGGTGATCTTATTCACTCTCAAGCTGTTAGTTAATATCCCTGAACCGATGACTTCCAATGTATATCTTTCTTCTGAACCACAATCTATTAATTCACCTAGTACTACTTAAGTACTTTATATTTAAAATTGGACAGTCCAAACTGTAGTTGTCACTGGCTCCATATGTGATAGCCAGGACCTAAGATGAGCCTCCATTATCCCTCCTTCTTGGGTTTTATGTCTTTGGGTTTGTCTTCCCATGTTAGATAGGGCTTATTCGTATAAATAAAACTTTATAAAAATGATAATATGGCTTCCAAGATTTGGTCAAGATGACACTGTGGCTTCTTTCATCATTCACTTAGGGGAATCCTGATGTTATGTCATGAAAAACTATTTCCTATGGAGAAGACCACGTGACATAGAAGATGCCTCCTGTCAGCAACCAGCACCAACTTTCAGGCATGTGAATGAACCAAACTGGAAACAGCTCTCCAGCCCCGGATAGGTCTTCAGATGATTGCAACTTTGGCTAACATCTTGACTACAACCTCCTGGGAGACACTAGGCCAGAACCATCTAGCTGAGCCACTCTCAAACCCTACCTCACAGAAACTATGAAATAATACATTTCTATTAATAGTTGGGGCCACTAAGTTTGGGGGATAATTTGCCATGTAGCAAATACATAACTAATACTCCAAAAAAAAAAAAAGCAAACTCTTACATTTTCTCTGTCAGTTGCCCATAGAACAATCCAAATTCAGTAATTCATGGAAGAAGTAATGAGAACTTTGGTTAAGATAGTGGGAAGAAATACATGGAGTAAATGGACATTTTAAAATATTTTCTGGAATTTAGTGATAAGAAATGATTATGGGGAATATTAGGAAATAACAGGAGTTTAGGATGAGAGGCTTATTCACTTGGTGTTAGGTTTTCTTGAGCTCAGTTCCAAAAGGAAGGCAAGAAAAAGCCATCCAAATAAACTTTAATGATCTAAGACTTCTTTCATAAGTCAGTTTGCACAATTTCTTCATAGGAATTGGATTTTAAATATCTTGACTAAAGAGAGAAAAATAGCGAGAAAGGTCAACTTTAAGGTCAAATGGAAATAATCTTTCGTATTTTGGTTTGTACTCTTGAAATTTTCTTTATATGCTTTATCTTATTTGTCATTCATAACAATACTGTGGTGTATTATTAGCTTAGCCAGTTTTTATGCAGATGTAAGTAGTGAGAAAAAATAAGATAGTATGTCAGTTGGTAGATTTTTTATTGAAATTGTGACAGGATCCAACTCAAACCAGCTCAAGTTTTTAAAAAATTGATTTTATTACTAAAAGAACAGAAATTGGTACAGTTTCAAATCACAGTGATTCAACCCGTCCCCAGTATCCATTTCTTGCTATGCTTCATTGCTTCCTCTGGGCTACCTCATTCTTCCACTCTATGTGGTGTGGCTCAGTGACGTCAGGCTCCTAGTATGACAACACTGACACCACACCAGATCAATGGAGCTAAAGCAAATCTCTTCAGGTAGCTTCTAGGGAAGCCCTGAGATTCGGTCTGATTGGCTGCCCACCCCTGAGTCAACCACATAATGAAGGAAAATATGAGCTGCTTTCATATGCTTCAATACTTGAAGTTGAGGAGGCAAGTCTGTCCTGAAGTTCATGGACTCTGTCTTAAGGAGACAGTTCTCAAAGGAAAAAATCAGAGTAGAATTGCCAAAACAGGAAACCTAAACTGCACATCCTAGGCGACCAAAAATAAATCACTGTCCAATAAAAATATTGTATGTAAAATCTGAGACATGCACCTGAGGAACTGCCAATAATAATAATAATAATAATAATAATAATAGGCTTAAATATAAAAACTAAGGCAAAAAAAATGTGCCTGAACTAGAATTAGAACCCAGGTTGCTTGCATATCAGATTGATAGTGCTACTTCTAAGGTGGGAGGTGAACAGTTTCAGATTGCAGACGAGATGGTTTCTCTCCCTTGTCGACCCTCGTTCACCTTCTCATTTCATGCTGGACTGAATCACTCTGTCTTCCAAGGGCTAACCGTGGAGATCATGGCCATGCCCATCCTTCTACTGTTTTCTCTGAGCCTCAGAGAATCCTGGGACTAGTAGAGCAGAACCCAAGTGGGAAACGGCTCCGGTGAGAGGACACCTTTACCCTGAGCAGTGGGTGGGACTAGTTGGTGGCACAGGGAACATGTTGCACATTCTTCCTTAGTGCTGACACCAGCATCTATCTTGGAGTCCCCTGGAAGGGAGACTGAGCTCTAACATAACGGGGCAGAGTCTGAGCAGGGACACTGGTGCAGAGCTGAAGTACCATAGGAAAGTATGTTTCCCTGGAGGGCTAAAGCAATTCTCCTTAAGTAGAGGGCTGGGAAAATGTGAGTAAGAGGTGGGGGAAGCAGTCTAGGCATGACCATTTCATCAGAGCATCTTAAAATTTCTGCTCAGAGTCCTTAAAAGGTTGTCCAATAAATGTCCTGGCTCAGGTGGGTCAGCTTTGAAACCATCCAAAATACCCAGGTCTCCTGGACAGTGTTTAAAGACATTTGGAGAGGAAGATACCTAATTTGGAAACATGTTCCAATGCTGAATCACCCTTTCAACTGAAAATTCCTTTTTATGTGTTGTCACACTCCGTTTTCTGTCTTTCAAGAGAGTTAATTAATTCCAATCTAGGGAGTGGGTTAAAGGACCAATTTTTCATGACTGTTTGACCTCACTTCATCTTGCTCTTCAGTGCCCTGGTTTTTACATCTGTCAGGAATGATAAGTAACACATTTTGTAGGAACACAGTGCAGATGAGGAGATACAGTCAGAAAGACAAAAAGGACCATTTAATCCATTATTTAACTATTTAATCCTCATTATTACTAATAATGACAGTTGTAGTTGTAGTAATAAGTTTATAGGAAGAAAATAGAGTAATTTCTAGGGAAAAAATGTATAGATGAATGTTAACAATTAGGTAGTTCTTGATTTTGCATTTGTTGTAAAAGTACCAAGGAGAATGTCTGTTTTGGAATGTGTGTGTGTGTGTGTGTGTGTGTGTGTGTGTCTGTGTACTGTACACACACAAAATATTTGACTTCAGGTGTTGTCCATCAACTTTCATATATTTCTAACAATAGACCCAGATATGTTAAAACCAATATTTTATTGTCTAATTTGGGAATGTTTTCTCATGTGGATGGTCATAAATCTTGCAAGACATATTGCTCATTTCTTTGAAGAATTCATGTGGATTCCTTGGTGGGAGCCTGAAGTCATGTATCATACCCTCAAACACCTTGTTTCTGCCCAGCAGAGGAGCCCCACAGAAGTCTGACAGTTTTGTGGTCGAAACAATTTCATGATTACCATCTGCAACCAAAAGGGTCCATCATCAAATCTTCCTCCTACTACAATCTTGTCTTCCTGGAATTTGTAATATTTATCTCATATGGATAGGGGATATTTTTTGGAATGTGCATAGTCATGTTAAAATAAATACCCTGGAGAAATACTTTCAATTAAAATTCAGAAGGTTTAAAAATCCAGGCTAGAAAGGATTTCCCTGACCTACAAAACCTAATAAGATTTTTTCCTTTCCATTTCTCCCTCCTCATCCCCCCTAAGTGTGTGGAGCCGTCCTGCTTTCTTACCTGGTGGCCCCATTTAGCTCTGCCCTCTAGACATTTCAGTCAGAAAATGGCTTTCAAGAATATTTTGAGAAAACTTGACATACTGATCTACTCTCAAACTCAATGTTTTGTTTTGTTTTGTTTTTTTTAGTGAAAAATAGAAATCACAAAATCAAGAGACAACAAAATAAGAAAGACCTGATCAGAAGAAAGAGAGGTCAAATTTGTGGTGATTGAAGGATTAATACAAGAAGAATTTAGACAGTAGAGATTGCAAGGCCTGAAGGAAGTAGACCCGGAGGGAGATAGACTTATGTTAGAGTATGGGCCTGGAGTGGGATAGACTTATGATAAAAAGGGCCCTCTTTTCTTTGGGGATGGGGCCTAGCTTTCATCTCTCCTGGTCTTATCTATAAAGTGGGGGCTATGCTACGAATCTCTAGGTTGCACGTTATCTTGATGAGTTTTTCCACGTTGCATATGTAACCTTCCTGTCTGATTTGAGCATAGTGCCTCAAATCAACATACTTGATTATTTAGAGTTATTATTATGAAAAATAAAAGGCCTGAATCATATAAAATTTACTTTATCTCTGAATGCATCCTTATTAGAATGAAAGAATAGATATTCTAATAAAATTAATGAAAATATCCAGTTAGAACTAAGATGCAGACCTGTAGCAACCGAGATGAATACAAGGTGATACAGTGTTCACTAGAGATTATTCTTTGCCAGGGCTTGGAGTAGGAGGGGCAGGAGCAGCACCTGGAAAGATATTTGGGAGGTCCTCAGCCTTGAGTCCTGCAGGCCTGTGCTTGCACAACACTGAGAGTACATACCTCCTTTAAGTTTATGCCCCAGGTGACCCTCCTGCTCTACCCTAGTGACGGACCTGTTCAGAGGACATCCTGCCTGGCTCATTTGTCAGGTACCCTGTCCTCTATCCAGAGCTTTCTTTCACAGTCAATATATGGAGATACAACAGCCACTGTTGCCAGACCTCTTCAGCTACCCAAAGGACTCCAAGAGAGATCATTAGAGGAGTTGGATGAGGAAGGGTGCAGAGGTGCATATAAGATTTATAAAGTTTAACTGCAGAGATGATCTCATATTCAGTGGTCAAGCACATGGAGGGACTTGCTAAGCTTTCCACTGTTGAGGGTAACAAGTCATGACCTTATTCTATCTCATACCAGTCTTAGTAAAAGCACTAAAAATAGCAAACAGGATCTTTTTAATTGACTTTTAAAGAACCACATGGAGAACAGGAAGATAACAGTCACCTTAAAGAATTAGCAACAAAGGGGAGTTGGATGGCAATTGGTGAACAGTCCCCAACAAGGACATTTTTCTTACATTTTGTTTTTAAAATGTCTATGAAGGTGTGATACTTTCAGTATTCAATTTACTCAATTCCACTCGCAGTGTAAATTATTTGTAAACACAGCCTGATACCAACCCTTGTACTCTAGGTTGATTGGCATGATTTGATAAGTTCATACAAACTTTTTTTTTTGAGAATGGCAATTTATTAGGAATGTGTTTGGCTGTAAGTAGCAGAAATGACTTTTAGTATATGGATTTATTTTTCTCATGTATCAAGTTATTCGGTCAGTTATTCTTGTTGGTCTACATCCTTAGTCCTCTGGATCTTTCCCTCATAACCACAGTATGACTGGGCAGCTTCAACTATTGAAGTAGAGTGAAAGAGGGACAGTGGAAGGAAGGTACTCAATCACTGTCCCCTTCTACATGGAAAGCCCACTCTCCCTGCATGTTAAACATTGAATTACATCCCCCTACAAAAAAGATATGTCGAAGTCCTCACATTCAGTACTTTAGAATGTGGACTTGTTTGGCTAGAGGATGTTGGCAGAAGTTAATTAAAATTAGGTTGTTAGGGTGCATCCTAAACAATAAATGCACTCTCAGTGTTGTGGATATCCTTATAAAAAAGAGGAAAGTTGGATGCAGAGTCATGCCTACTGAAGAATGTCACATGAACAAGAAAGGCCATCGATAAGCCAAGGAGCAGAGAGATCCTTCCCTCAGGGCCCTCAGAAGGAACCAATCTTATGAACACCTTGATTTCAGATTTTCATCCTCCAAAACCGTGGGAGGATTTCTTGTGTTTAAGTCACCCAGTTTGTGGTATTTTCTATGGCAGCCCAAGTAAACTAACACACCTCAGAAGACTTCCATTTCCATGCTATTGAACAGAACTGTGCCCCTGGTCACACCTCACTATGAGAGGATGGGTGAGAATATATTTAGCTGAACATATTCCAACGTTTGTGCTTGTAAAATGGACTTGCTAGGAAGGCTAGTACTCCCCCCAGCTGAGAGTGAAGATTTGAAAAAGCACTTTGGAGATAAAATTGTGCAGTGGAAAGAGACTTAATCTCTTAAGTCTCAGCCTTTTTATCTGGCAAATGGGAATGACAATGCTCTTAGCATTTTGGTGGGGAGTGGGGGTACTGGAGTTTGAACTCAGGGGCACTTGACCACTGAGCCACATCCCCAGCCCTGTTTTGTATTTTATTTAGAGACAGGGTCTCACTGAGTTGCTTAGCACCTCTCTGTTGCCGAGACTTGCTTTGAACACCTGACCCTCCTGTCTCAGTCTCCCGAGCTGCTGGATTACAGGTGAATGCCAGGAGCCCAAAGCTCTTCGTATTTTAATGTTGGCAATGTCATAAAGCTGTGGTGAAGACCAAGTAAAGTAGCAGATATGCACATTGCTTCGAAAGTATAATGGTCTACTTAGATGTAAAAAGATTATAAAAAGAAGACATTTCAGTTTATACACCTAGAAAATGAAGGAGAGTTAAAGCAAATTAGACTTCTCTTAGAAATTCAAATAAGTGGAAAGGGGAATGGCAGTTCTTCTAAATCTAATTTTTACCAACAAGAAGTCACCATTTGATGAAGTAGAAATAACACCATAGACAGCAGCTCCATTTGCTCAGCGGAAACGGGAGTCGGGCAGGTGGATGTGGCCAGGTGGAATTGGCTCCAGCTTCAGGAAGCCATTTACCACAAGTTCAGGAAAAGATGGCCCTTGGCTTGTAACCATGCTTCGCTACCTTTAATGTGCACACAGATCACCTGGGGATTTCATTAAAATGCTTATTACAGTTCAGTAGGCCTGTGTGGGGCCTGCCATCCTGTGGTTCTCACAAGCTCTCAGGTATTGTCAGTGCTACTGGTCTAAGGACCACACTTAGAGCAGCAAGGTCTACATCACTGAAAGAGAGGAGGGTGCAAGTGGGACAGGTTTTCAAATCTATAACATATTGGGGGAATCACCCTTCTGGGCCCCCCCCTTCAAAAAGTGAGAAATCTAAAGATAGTGTCCTGAGGGTCTTGGGGGTATCCTCAGCAAACAGCTTCTAAGAGAAAGTGGGGAAGTTGGAAAGAGAAATACAGCTGAGGACAATCAGAAACAAATGGTGTGGACTTGTCTGGAACACATTAGAACAGAGTAAGCAATACTATTTAAAAGTTATTCAAGAGCAACAAGAGAGATACCTGGGAGATAGACACCTCCCAAGAGCCTGTTCTCCCAAGTGACACGGGGATCCTTATGACAACTGACTTAGGAGCCAAGAAAATACCCTCCTGAGTCAAGACCATATTTTGATTCTTGACTTCATCTTCTCAACAAAATTCTAGAATTCAGTATTAAACTGATGGAATTGTGGACCATCAATCTTCAGGAACCAGTACCTATCTTTTAAGCTGGAGTTGGGCCAGATAGCACAACATCGATGTTTGAGAGGTGACCCAGCCAGAGGCAAAGGGCCCATGGATGCAGTATACACAGGTTATTCAAAGGTTGATATATAAAAGGGGAAAGAGATTATTTTGGGGTGGGAGGTGAGCAATGGAAGACACAACCATGCCCAATCTGAAGACCTTAGAGGCCAGGTAGACCTTATCTTAGTCTTAAGAAGAAATGACTAAGAACCTTGCCCCGGTCAGGTGTGGAGGTATCTCAAGGTCAGACTTCCTCACAAGGGGGGTCCATTTCTGCTTTCTGCTCCCCTCCTACCCTCACCACGCAGCAAGTTCTGAACGCCAATATTTGCACCTTTCAAAGTTGCTGAAGCCTCTCCTCTTCTTTTCACCTGTCAGCTGTGTTTTCTGCCCGGCTTCACATAGACACTGCAGTGGGATGATGCCATGCTGATCATTGTGCTTATCATGGAGGGATCCCTTTCTCTTGGAAAGCAGGCTTGGTGAGTTCACACCACATGGTTATTTTTTCAATATTTTTTCTTCATCATGTATTTTTATCTTTTGTCTCTATTTTCTGTTTGTTCTCAGGGAGCCTTCATCCAACACCAGCTGATTTACCTTTGCTGGGAGACAGTGACCCCAGTGGAAGGCCATGTTCATGCTCTTTCTCACAGCCAGCCAGTGTCAGGAAAGTGGGGCTTTAGAGTGCTCCTCAGATGCCATGCTGATTCTCTCCTTCATTTAGATTCTAGCCCAATAATTCATTATTATCTTGTTAGTTTATCAATACTTATATCCATAGACATATTTTTTCTGAGCATTTTGGCTTTTTTTACAGATATAGTGACTGTCCTCAATAATCTACTCTGCTGCATCACTCTCATTACTTTTTATTTAAGTCTGTCTTAGTTAACATGTCAGTTCTAAGAAGGACAAGAAACATTTCACCCACCTTTATAGCCCCAGTCCCCAGCCTATGTGCTTGACAGAATGGTTGTCGATAATTGTCAAGCAAATGAAATTATGTTTTTAAATAAAAATATCTGGGTGGTGGGCTCATCAGAACTGAAGCTCAGTTTTTCCTAGTTTAACAACCAAATGCTTAAATTCACAAAGGTGAGAATTTGTGTTCTAGGGACGTGTGTTCATAAAGCAAATTTACAAGGAACTAATTTATAAATAACAACATGACTTGATCAGTGTTTAATGGGAGACACAGCTAGAATGATAATGGATACCTGTTATATTTCCTCTTCCCTTTTCCTTTTGTACTTGACTTCTGACTTTTATTCAGGTTGAATTTTTTTTGTATCATAGTTCCTGTTTTTTATTGTGTTTATTCAGACTTCCTCTCTGAAACTAGAAGAAATAATAAACAAGTATGAAAATAAATAAAAATCGATACCAGGTGTTTACCAAGCGCAATCTCCCAGAAGCCAGTCCACTCAGAAGACGAAATCACAGACTAGAAGGTTGCTATGGTATAAGTGAATCAGAAAGGGGAAAGTCAAGGTTGCCAAATACTCACTTTAAAGCGACTCCAGAAGATCTCCTTCCACTCTAAGTGATCTTTAAAGGTCAGTTAGTATCAGGACATACGTTGCCCACAGACAATGTGGAAGAAATTGTAGTGAACCAGTTCTTCCTCCCCAGCTTTCCTTTTTCTGATGCTGTTGCTGGTTCCCAGAAAGGTCTGTTCTTACATCACTTTGTGAAATGTGACAATATTCGAGATTGCAATCTCTCTTAAAATGTAACAAATTTAAGTGTGACTATTTGCTGATAGACTGGTGTGATGGCTTGGATCTTAAATTCTGGCCAGAGGTCCATATGCTCAAGTCTTGTTGGCCAGCCTGTGGTAATGTTGGGGGGTGGCAGGACCTTCAGGAAGTGGGAAGAAGTTAGATCACTGGGGGTGTTCCCTTGAAGGGGATATTGTCCTCTGAGCCCCTCACTCTCTCTCTTTGCTTCTCAGCTGCCATGAAGTAAGCAGGCCTCCTCTGCCATAGTGTCCTGTGCTGCCACAGACCCCAAGCAATGGAGCCAAGCAACTATGGACTAAAAGCTCTGAAACTGAGAGCCAAAATAAAACTTTTCTCCCTTGAGGTTGATTTTAAAGTCATCACAGTAATAGAAAGTTGACACAACTGGGAAATAACTTATTATTATTTTTTTTTAAAAAAAAACATGTTATCTCTCAATCACTCTGTAAAGAGTTATTTGACAATGTGTCTGTGTTAGTCATCATTTTGTCACTGGAACCAAAATACCTGACCAGAACAAATGAGAGGAGGAAAAGTGTATTTTGGCTCATGGGTTCAGTGGTTCAGTCCATGGTTGGCTGACTCTTGCTCTGGGCCTGAGGTAAGGTAGTGTATCATGGCAGAAGGATAAGGAGGAGGAAAACTGCTCACTTCATGGTAGACAGGAATGAGAGAGCAGGACAAAGTATATAATCCCTTGCAGTGACCTACTTCCTCCAGCCATCCCCCACTGCCTACAGTTATTCCATTAGATGGATTAATCCACTGATTAGGTTATAATTCTCCTAATCATTTCACCTCTGACCATTGCTGCATGATCTGACATGATAACATCAGATATGGGTGGGAGTGGTGCCATCTCATATCCCAATCATGACAGTATCCTGTACACTCTGCGTAGCTTTGGGTAATTTTAATTACAGTCATCCCCCCAGTATCTTCAAGGGATTGGTTTCAGAACCCACTGTGTATACTAAAATCCTCAGGATATTCAAGTCCCTGACATAAGATTGCATTGTATTTGCATGTAACCTGCTCACATCCTCCTATATACTTTAAATCATCTCTGAGTTACTTATAATACTAATGATAAAGACTAGGAAAAAAGTCTGTATGTTCAGTACAGATGCAATTTTTTTTACATTGTATGAGAATATTTCTGGTCTGTAGTTGGTTGAATCCATACATGCAGAATCCATGGGTATGGAGGACCAGCTGTACAGAGATTTTTGCCAGAAGCTTTAAAACCTCCTGTGTTTTCTTTCTTTGAGATCATATGAGTTAATATCATCTCCTCCTGTTCAGGCCAACCTGATAGAAGATGAAGCAAACAATATAATGTCCAAACAACCCTGGAGAAAGAGAAATACTACTTTAAAGTTTTATTAAAAATATATTTAAAAAATACTTAATGATTTTCTTTAAAAATTATGACTTCATGTGTTTCATAGGAGATATTAGATTTTCTCTAGGGTAAGCAGATAAATGTTCCTCTGGAATTTATAATCTCAAAAGGGCAATGTTACACATGAATACATAGAAAGAACAAAACAATAGGGACAAATTTAACCCAAACATTACTTAAAGACTGGGAATCAATATTGCAGAAAGGCAGAAGATATGTTAACTGGGGGCATCCAGAGAGGTGTGTAGAATCTTATATTTGAACAACTGGGCATAGGAAGCAAGACTCTCAGTTATATTGCATTTTAGCCTTCTCCATCCATGTTACCTACCATGAGAAAAGCCAAAGTGAAATGACCCTGTTTAAAACAGGGCCACTTTTGCTTAGAACAATCTTTGAGCAGTGCTAAGCTGTAGAAGGAGATGAGACTTGGGAGAGAATTGTGAACCTTTCTTTGTTTGTGGCATTGGAGATTGAACCCAGGGGCGCTTAACCATTGTGTCACGTCCCCAGCCCTTTCTATGTTTTATTTAGAGGCAGAGTCTTGCTAAGTTGCTTAGAGCTTCACTAAGTAGCTGAGGCTGGCCTTGAACTTGCATCTCAGCCTCCCAAACTGCTGGGATTACAGGTGTGCACCACTGTGCCCAGGGAGAATTGTGAACCTTCTGAGATGGGCACCGAAGCACAATTTCCCCCTTTTAGACTGTACAAATGGAAGGTTAACACATTTGCCTAGTTTGCTCTTGAGAAGCTCAGTAATCAGAACTAAAAACTGTAACTCAGCTGACTTCTCTAACCATTCAAATAAGCATCTTTCTGGTAAAGAAAATTCAGTGGAATTCAAATGAGTGACCAGTCAGCAAAAAACTGCTGCTGACATTATTAATCTTCTAAATTACCCAGATCTATCATGCACATAAAAACTCATCATTGGGCACTTGTGGAATAGGTATCCCTCACTTAAAGAAATGGTCATTGTCAGCAAAGTTTGCAGTAGGGAGACTTTCTATCAAATCAATCTTATTCTCCCATTGATTTCCATTACAAAATCTGAGATGCATTCTGCTGTTTAATCCCATTAACCATCTACCAAACCCTTTGGAAATGGCACATTTAAAAGAAAAATGATGATATTCTGATAAAACAGTGATACCTAATATATTAATAGTAACACTGTGTTGTATTCAACATGTCACAACAAAAAAAACCATTCAGGATGAAATACAATACACTCTTACAAACTGTGCCTCACATACTGCAAAGGGTAATAATCTCTAAAGTATTAACAACTTAATTTCTCACTAGTCTTACAACTGCTTTGGCATTTCTATCATATAGCTAAAGTAATCCTTTTTATTAAATACTTTTTTTTCTCATTTCCTACTGGTCTTTTTTCTCCAATCTTTGTCCAGAAACCCTTTAATAGCTTGTGATACTATTCTTGGGAGGGGAACATCAGTCCACCAGGCTCACTCTTAAGGGCTTATCCCTGTGCGTGCTGAGATCTCCTCATTGTTGGAGGAATTGGGCATCTCCTGGAAGGAACGTTGCAAAGAAAAGCAGTGGATCTGATTAAGCTTGCACCAGACACTTCAAAAATCTTTTCTAATTTCTAAGACATAGCACTACTATCCAACACTGGTGTTGTGACTCTTTACCATATTATTTTCAACCCACGTGCTTTGCATAATATATGTTAAAAATGAATGTTTTACCTAACATACACTAAACGACTGGATTCTAATGATGATTTTTTGTTCTTCATTAGAAGCTACTGACACTTCTAGGTGCTGACATCTCAAGCTACTAAAGTGACAGTTGATACTGATATCCACAGGAAGCAAATAACAAAGTCATTTAATGTTCAACACTGTAAGCTCTGGTGGGGAACATTCTTGACAGTGGACTTTTGCTGAGTTCTTAAATTCCTTACCTTTATCATCATGGTAAGTGATTTTAGTTAAGCAATAGAGCACTAGAGTTAGAGGGAAATAGCAAATGGTCTACCCAGGCACCTGCCCATCACCAGTGATACATCCAGTCCCCCTTTTGGCCCATTTGTCTGACTCACAACAAGACAAGATTCAACATTCAGAGTTTACTTAGCTATTTTATTTAAAAATAAAACATTAAACATAAATATTTTATTTAATACCCATAGAATTCTGAAAAGTTAATGGCAAGATTGGGATGTTTCCTGGAGAATGTTAGCAGGCTACATGCAGAGAGATCTTGGTCAGTTCCCCAAAGCCAACATTGTTTTTAAGCCCATCATGCCCAGAATCCACAACAGATCAGTCCCTCAAAATCAAACACACCAAGAGAGTGAAATCCATGCCAATTAAACTCACAAGGAACACACATATAACTAAGATGTCTTCGAAATAGTTGACAATAACAATTAGTAGTAGCATAGTGACCAGTTCCTGTGGTCATGACCAGCACATCGGTTCCCTTCAGGCAGAACAAGTAGGAAGCCAGATTATGAGCAGAAAGTGAACACAGATTGGAAACAAAGAGAGATGTTTATTTTCTAGCAATACTTTATCCAGGACGTGAAAGGCCTGATGAAGCTGCCAGGTTTTTGTTTTTGTTTCTTTTCTTAATCATGAAGCAACTCCCAAGTGCTACAGACATGTTCTTCCAAATTCAAATCATGTCTTCTCACACAGTTTGTTTTACCCACCTCCACCCTTGTGACAATCTTGTTTTCTATAATGCAACCAAAACACACCCCCTACGTTCACGCTTTGCTCTATTGTGGTAAGATCGTTGCAGGGAAGCAAAAGTCATGAGTATGTGAAAGCATTTGTTAAGAGAAGTGCCATTTATAAATTAGTCCCCCATTCAAATCCCTCTTCTTTTGAATTTTTTTATTTGTTTTTAGTTATATATGACAGTAGAATGTATTTTGACATATCATACATACATGGAGTATAACTTCTCATTCTTGTGGTGGTATATGATGTGGAGTTACACTGGTTGTGTTTTCATATATGAACACAGGAAAGTTATGTCCAATTCATTCCACTGTTTTTCCTATTCCCATCTCACCTGCCTTCTCCCAATCCTCCCTGTCAGATCTGGTGAACTTCCATGCCCACACTCCCCAGCCTACTTGAGCCAGCATCCACATATTAGAGAGAACATTTGGCCTTTATTTCTTTGGGATTGGCTTATTTCACTTAGCATGATAGTCTCTAGTTCCATCCATTTCCTGGCAAATGCCAGAATTTCATTCTTCTTTATGGCTGAGGAATATTCCATTGTGTATATGTACCATATTTTCTTTAGCCATTCATCTGTTGAAGGGCACCATGGTTGGCTAGTGTAAGCTGAGCTGCTATAAACATTGATGTGGCTACATCATCATAATATACTGATTTTAAATCTTCCGGGGATATGCCAAGGAGTGGGATAACTGGGTGGTTCCATTCCAAGTTTTCTGAGGAATCACCATACTGCTTTCCAGAGTAACCCTCTCCTCTTAATACTAGTTTTCTCCCCTCCCAATGTGGACAAATGTAATATGATGCAAACACATTCAATTCTGTTGCAAAATGAGATCGAAAAGCTTGCAAAAGGTGTAAGGTTCCACGATGTCAGTAAAGTGGGTCTGTAAAGCCCCTGGCAAGGAAGACTGCAGAATTAAACCAAAAATGAATGAAAAAGTTAACAGAGAAGATGATCACACGTTTGCTTCAGAAAGAATAATTCGAATATCAAAGAGCTGAGACCCTTGGGGAAAACAGATGATGCCCTCTAACATTTTTACAAAACGATCCTCCTTTGGATTAGGCTGTAAAAGTCAATTATGAAATAAAGCATGTTGTAATGTGCATAGGGGAGAAAAGGTGTCTTTTTCACACTTACCATGAGGTTCATGGCTAACATGCCTTTAACAAAAGACTGGAGCGGAAGAAAAGAATAAGCAATTAATCTAATCAAAGCTTTACATGATGCATGAGTCTTCAGAAATGAAGGCCCAAAGATCTAGGAAAAGCTGAATTTATGCTTAGGTTTGATGAAGAATAGACAGTCATGTGGAAGTATGATTAGACAAAAGGGATGTTATGGTTTGGATGTGAGGTGTCTCCCAAAAGTTCACAGGTGAGACAATGCAAGAAGGTCCAGAGGAGAAATGATTGGGTTGTCAGAGTTTTAACCCCAATCATTAAATGAATCCCCTGATAGGGGTAACTGAAGTGGTAGGATATGGCTGGAGGAGGTGGGAATTGGGGGAATGGCTCTGGGATATTTATATCTGGTGAGTGGAGTGTCTCTCTCTTTCTCTCTCTCTCTCATCTTACTGATCATCATGTGAGCTGCTTCCCTCTGCCACACTCTTCCTCCATCATGTTCAGCCTCACCTTGAGCCCTGAGGCACGGAGCCAGCCTTCTGTGGACTAAGACCTCTGAAACTTGTGAGCCCTCAAATAAACTTTTCCTCTTCTAACTTTGTTCTGGTTGGGTCTTTTAGTCACAGCAGTGAAAAAGCTGAGTGAAACAGTGGGCATGACCTGATGATAACAAACCAGGGGACAGTTAGCGAGTTCTGTTTACTCAGATTCTTTTGGGCCTCTCTGGGTAGGGGGAGGACTCCTGTCATATGAGAATCTTCAGGGGAGAAGTGGGAAGTCAGAGAGTGACCTTTTAGTCTTTTGGCTCACTTCAGAGGTGAGGAATTCTAGTTTCTGTGACCCTCTTTATGGGAGTAAAGGAGAGACAGGGGAAGGCCAGAAAAGTCTTCTTGCTTCTGTGGCTCTCCCACTCTCCTTCAATACAAAATACTCAGCATACCAAGGTATCATGCTTTGAGGTGTCTAGTTCTGAACCCCGGCAGGGACTTCACATTTTGTAGGCAAAATTAAGCCTACTTCCATTTTCTTAATTTCCTCCTCCTCCTCTTCTTCTCTTGAAGATGAACAGAATGCCTTTATTTTATTTGTTTATTTTTATATGATGCTGAAAATCGAACCCAGTGCCTCACGCATGCTAGGCAAGCACTCTGCCACTGAGCCTCAGCCCTACAGCAATTTTCTTGATTCACTATTTATTCATTCTGCAATTAGCACATCGTTTTACTTAAAACATAAATTTTGTTCAATATAGTGTAGAATAATGTCTTAATAACACTGAGTTTTATTGTCCAATAAAGTTCCAAGCAAACTTCTTTCACTAATTGCTCTAAAATTTGGTTCCTGTTTTGAGGAGACTTTACCAGTACTCTCACACCAGGATAATAGTAGGCCTCTGTAGCAATGAAGCACAACTTTGTTGGTGCTAACAATATGATGACTTGATTGTGTCTATTTACATTATTAATTTTTTTCTATTTTATTCTTAAAATATCCTCCTGAGTTCTTAGGGAGTAATATTTACTCTTCGGTGTTTCCTATTGGATTACTTCCAAAAGGTGATATGATTAGAATATGATCATCAGTGTCTCCCAAGGCAATACTTGTACAGGACACATACTTTGCAATCAACCAGGAGGCAGACCCATATTTTGAATTTGCTTCTGCTACCTGACGGACATATGGTAATGGGTAAATTATATGTGCTCTCTGAACTTCAGAATCTTCACCTGTAAAAACGGACCACCAATAGCTCCCTTACATGATAGTGGAGAAGATCTGACATGAATATGTACAAGATGCCGGGAACTGAGAAGGCGTTCAATTTGCAGTAGCTATAATTGTGTACTTTATTTTTGGTTTGCTTGACTGCCAAAGTTTTTTGTGATCTTAATTTGTTGGTTATTTTGTTTATTTGGATACTTTGCATGTGTTTTGCAACAAGAACCTAGGGTCTCTAGGATATATATAGTAGCTAAATACAAGGAATACTGAAAATGTACTCTTTGGAACACCTTGTTGCATACATCTCTTGGAATGAATTTTGAAACATTCTATAACGCTTTCAAAAAAACTTCATAATGAGACTTGCATGATTTACTTTGTGAAATTTTGGTTGAGTTCCCCCCCACCCCTTTGGTAAGTTGGGTGGTTGATAGCTACTCAATGGCAGTTCCCCAACCTCACCCAATTTTTATAAACATTTTGTCTTAAAGCCAAGAAACTCAATCTTTCACTATGCAGAATCCAGTTCAGAGCAGTCGTGGAAGTCGGTTGATACTGTATTGGAACCACTTGCCTGCTCATTTCGTGGTTGTATGAACTTGACCAACTTATTTAATGTTTCCTAGCCTGGGTATCTTTAACCAAGAGGTTTGGAATAATGTAAATGCCTACCCTTTGGGGTGTTCTGAGGATTAAATGAGACATAGCATATGGAACATTTAGGTACACACAGTAAGTGCTTAATAAATGGTACTAGTATTTATAAAATCTTGAAACTCACAAGTTAATAAATGTCATACTTTGTTCAAAAATGTTAATATTGTAACAAAATAAAAAACTTAATTTCCTTGAGTCACAAACACCAAATTATATGCTTTGGTGTTGACTTGCCTTTTGCCTGTATCTAAGTTCATTTCATTTCCCTATAACTCAGAAACATATCTTCTACCCCAGTGCCTCTCAATGGCTTCCTGCTAAGTGCACCCTGGTTTTCCAAAGATAGCATGGGGTGGGGAGGGTAAGAAGGCAAGATCTTACAACAAATTAGCAAGGGATTTCTGCTTTCTCTCTATCTGGATGACTCTGGCATGTTCCCCTTGGGGCCTATTAGTTCATACGTTATTTAGTACACTTAGCTAAAGTCTGGAGGCAATGATAGTAACACCTAGTATTCACCTAGTAGTGCCAGATGCTATGCTAGGTGAGTCACAAATGTCATTTTGACTCTTGATAACAACTAGGCAAGGCACATATCAGTATTCCTGTTTCTGAGACCCTAGGCGGAAGCTTTGACCCAGTAATTCACTGAAAGTCATGCAGCTAGTGAGTGGCAGCACATTCCATGCATCTACCTTGGAGTAAATGTGCCAATTATACAATGAATGCTGTAAATACGACCAGCAGAATTCCAGACATTAACAAGTGAATAAACTATCCCTTCTTCAATTCCAGTAATTTGTTTAATTCTCCCTGGAACTGTATTTCAAGTTGTGCTTGTTCCACAAAACAATCTTTCAAATATTGTGATATGGAGGCCCTCATGGTCAAAGGCAGGGAAAGGTGAAGAAGGCGATCAAGGGAAGTCTATTTTTTCCACTAAAGGCACAAGGAAGTTTCTCATCTCTTAAGTGCTGAATTCTGCAATCATCTCAAAAGTAGAAGTTCAGCCAGCAGTGCGTTTTGGAGAAGCTTGAACCACACTAACCATTTAAGGTCAAGCAAACAATTGGTCAACTCAAACAACACGTACTGTGCAGGGGTTTTATCTTTGAGATAACAGAATCTATCTCTATATCCCAGCTCCAGAAAACAATCGGGTTCCTCAGCTTCCCATCCACGCTCTGCATAGACCCCCTCGCCAAAGCCATACGGTAAGCCTCACATAAAGACCCCTTAGCAAGCTGCCAGTCCCCAGCCGGGGGTGGGGGGGAGTGGGGAGGGGTGGGGGGCAGGTCTAGGCTGGCTCCCGCTCTCCCCTTTAACGCCCACTCAAGGGCAGGCACGTTTTCAATCTACTCTAGCTGGGCATCAGACTCCCCGCAGGGTCTCGGACTGGGGTCAGAAGAAACACGCGGGAGGGCGGTGTCGGCCGCGCGCACCGCGGCGCGCGGGTCGGGGCGGGGACTGCGCACCGCGCCGGGGCGGGCGCAGGCCGCTCTCTCTGTGCTGCTCCCCTTTGTTCTCTGCCATTGTGAGGCACTTCCTCCTCCGGAGCTGCTTCTCTGTAGCCTGGGATCCTGTAGGGAATTCGTTAAGGGGCTTTTGGTGCTTTTTTATTTTTATTTTTTGGTTTACTTTGTAGTACGTGACCCTACCCCTTTGCATCGCTTTCCCTCGCGGCCCCTCGTCCGGGTGCCTGCGAGGAAGGCAGAGTGCAAAGTGTCACTTTCCCCTTGACAGCTTCTCCGCGGCTCTCCTCCCTTTCCCTCCTCCAGGAGGCATCCTAACCCAGCACTCTGGACTGGCACCTCCTGACCGGCCGCCTCAGCGCCACAGCGGCGACACGGAACCCCCTCCCCTCCGAGGGGCTCAGGCTCCTGTCACCAAGGGGCTTCGCTGGGCAGCCTAGCGAGGGTCGGAGGCCGGCGTTCGGCCCGAGTGCGGCTGCCTCGGCGTCCCGGGAGCCGGCGCGAGTGTCGCCGCGGCCCTCCCCGGCGCTCGTGCTCCCCGGCCGCCGGGCGGCCGCCTCAGCCCCCTTATATAGCCCTCTAAAAATAGCTCGCCTCGCACCGCCTTGTATGGCAGCAGGGAGATCCGCTGCGCGCCAATCCGCGCGGGCCGTCAGGGCCAAGCCCCGCCCCGGGGCCCGCTCCGAGCTCCCTATTGGTCCTCAGTGACTTCATGAGCCCCCTGTTTACCTTACATGGTCACACGCGGCCTAATGGATGCCCTCCTCCGAGATCCCACGGCTGCGCGGAGAGCCGGGAGGAGGGAGGGAGTTTGGGGAGGGGGAAGAGCAGGAGGAGGAGAAAGGGTTGGGGGGGGGGAGACTACAAACTAGCAAGGATGGGTGGGGGGTGGGGAGGGTAGGGAAGGGAAGGGGTGAGGGGGAGAGAAGCGATCGCGAGAAAAAAAAAAAATGCAACCTCCCAAAATAAAGAGCAAAGATTGCATTAGGAGCGAACAGCGCTGCAGAAATAGATGGCAGCTTCGTGTCAGTGAGTTTGCATCCCCTTCCTGATCCACGAGCTGGAGTGATTAGAGCCCTGGAAGGGAATTGTTACTCCCGTGAAGTCCCCTTTTCCTGGCAGTCATCTGCACTGTACACGCTGGATGCCTCTCTCCATCCACCCCACTCACTCTCTCCTCTCTCACCTCCTCTCTCCCTCTCTCCTGCATTGATTTTTTTTTTCTTTTTAGTTGACTGAAACAAAACAAAACAAAAGGGCCACTGGATGTCTGCCTTCTTGGGGGGTGAGCCAGACAGACTGACAAACAAACAGACCCAACTGTGCTCGGGGGAGGGTTTCTCCTCCCGTTTTGCCCGGCAGCAGCAGCATGGACGTGTTGGCTAGTTATAGTATATTCCAGGAGCTACAACTTGTCCACGACACCGGCTACTTCTCAGCTTTGCCATCCCTGGAGGAGACCTGGCAGCAGGTGAATGATTTAAATTACTTGTGTAAATCGTGTGGTGGCGGCGGAGACGCAGGGGCTGCGTTGGTGTGGGCTTTGGGTTGAAATTTTTGTTTGTTTGTTTTATGTTTTTTTTTTTCCCCGTTTTGGCTGTATGTTGTTTAAAATGTTTTCTTAAAGAGTCATATGCGCTTACCTCTCCACCCACCCCTAACCCCTTAGTGTGCCGAGCTGAGCAGCGATCCGAGCTGCCTGTGTTTCAGTCACCAACACACATCCTTGCGCACACCCCTGTCCCCCAGCGGAGACCTGCCGAACTTTTGGGGTTCGGAGGAGCCGGGTGGGAAGGTGGTTTCGGGCTTTAGAAGCGATCGCTGACAGTATACCACATCTCTACATCCACCGAGCTCTACCTGTTTGGTACCTTAAATCAGGTTCATCTATTTCAACTGCTGCTGACGACTGTCAGATGGGGTGGGGGGAGCAAATCGGAGTGTTTTCCCAGTAATTAGCGAGTGTCAATAAAGAACAGGAGCTTGATTTTGAGATTAGAATGTGGACCTAGGGAGAGGAGCCCAGTGACAAAAGGTACTCAAGGATATCTACAAGGAGGACGGGAAGATGTGTCTATCTTAGGCTGACAATTCCTTGTAGGTTTCCCCAGTGTAATGCCTCTAGGAAAAAAAAAAAAAAAAAAAAAAAAAAAACACCCTCTACATGTGTCCTTGTTTCTCTTTTTTGTTTGGGGTCCCTCTCCGGTTAGATAGCAAAACCTCAGACAAAGGGTGGTGTGTGCTTCCACGCCTCTGACTTTGTCTTGGAGGACTAGTTAAGAAACTCCTAGGATGCTGAAGGGCACCCGTGCCAAGTTGGCTCTGCGTCCCAGGGAGGATGAAGCAGGGCTAGGAATAAGTTCACTGGGCTTTGTGAAGTGGAATAAAGAAAATGCTGGTCAGTGGAAAGTGCTGGGTCTACTGCAAAAAAAGTGTGTTTTTTTTTTCTTTTCCCCCAGCAGGGATTAGAAGCTGCTGAGGGGACATTCTGCAGGAAAGATGGTGGGGGGTGGGGTGGGGGGGACAGGCGGGTATTTAAAAACCCAACAATATGCACCATGGAAAGTCCAAGAAGATGGCCTGGATTTGCACATCGGAAGTGTGAACTTGTACAGTCCGTCCTGGAGACAGACACCCACTTGCCCTTGAGGAGGACTGCGAGAGGCTTGGTGTGTGGCTGCTCTTGTAACTTCTCTGCTCAGTGACAGCAGCTTGTTAAGGCTAATGAACGGCTGAATTTCCTCTGCCAGGATCCAAAGCAGGATTTGCCAGCTTGAGGCTGCGATGTAACAGTTGCTGCTTTAGTGAGAGAGGTTTGGCTTTTGGTATGAGTAGCCCAATGGTAAAGCTGATCCTCTGACTGTACCATTGTTATTAGTTGTTCTCTGGTTAGAAGCTGCAAGATTTCCTCCAGGTGTTGGCCTTTGGTGTCTGTGTGTCCTCACATGCATTCTTGTCTGAAGATGCTGGCAGATACTCTCTGTCTAAATACATGCACAGTTCACACATTTGTAGCATAAAGCATTTCTTCATTGCCTTCTTTCCCTCGTTCTTAACAAGACTTTATCTCATGAAGGATCTCACTGGATCTTTTTCCTTCTTTTATTTTGCATGCTAATTAACCAAAATGTTGCCAGAATTTCGTTTTCTAAATCGCCTTCATTTCACACTGTCAGCTCATTGGTGTCGAATCAGTTGCATATTAACGACTGTCTAGACAGGTTAGGGAAGGGAATCTGTTGATTTAGTCAGCTTGCCCAAGGCAGCCCTTGTTTGTGACTGTTAAGCAGTGTTGGAGGAAAGAAAGTTGGCTTTATTTGTTAGAACGTTCCCTCCTGATGAATCACACAACTTTGTTTTGGTTCAAGTTTTCGCAGTAGTAAAGCCTGCTTTGGGGGAAGGCCTCTCCAGAGGAAACCTGCTTTTCTAGATCTGGCTAGACCCTCCAGGAGAAACTCTAGATCTGCAAAGAAACATCAGTGGCCTGACAATTAGGGGATAGATTAGCTCTATTGTCTCCTCTGAAGCCAGCTCTGCTCTCCCTTTTCTCCTCCTCCTCCCTTCCCCTCCTCCCCCTTCAAGGAACCTCTAGCTTAGTTTCTGTCTGCAGGCAAAGGAATTCTTGCCCCTCTGAACCCCTTCCTTATTTTTTACCTTAACTCTCTCCAACTGCTCTCATTCTCAAACCTTTTACCAAATTATTTCGGAGGCTTGCTCATAGTCTGTACAGAAACAGAATTGTGGGTGAGCAATTATAAACAAGGTACCACTCCATGACTGCTCTGCAGCCACAACTGCTCTCTCTATATAAAGGTAACTAGGAGCCTAAGTTCATATTGATGACAACATCTCTAGCCTCCATCACCATCTCTTCCTTCCTTCCCCTCTCTGAACCCCCTTGCTGCTTCTGAACCTAAGTGAGGGGAGTGATTATATGCAACTCTTGGTTCCAAATCAACCATCAGATGGTGAAATTTTGAGACTCCTTTGCTCAAAACAGCTTGAGAAGGTTGCTGCAAAGAACCCCAGGCAGGAGGAAGTTTCCTGATGCTGTGGGGTAATCAGATTTTAGAGGTCAAATGAGGAGTAATTATTAGATGTTCTTCTTAAAGTGAGCAGTGTACCTGGCCTCGGGGAGAGGAGCAAAATACTGAGATCCACATAATCTGATTTGGTTTCTAGAGGAAAGAGTGTCTAGGATGATAAACCCAAGAACATTTGTGCATTTGTAATTGAGGATGGACTATTTGGGGATTTTATTTCAAACTTATGAAATAGGATAATTTCCTGTGTCAATGAGCCCATGACAAAGTCCCGGACTGTGACAGGGCCACCTCCTGTTTTGGAGATTATCATTTTGACATTGGATTTTCAGGCAGTGATGCTGTAGCTGCATACTGCTCCAACTCTGAAAAATCATTGCTGGTATAATTTAAAAACCCAAATGGACATCCCACATTAACAGCTCTCCATTCCTGGGCTCTGACTGCATACTTAAGCACTTGGCCCAAGTAACATCATCTCTCCCTGTCATATAACTGTAAATTACACTGTGCTTATGTGGTCTATTATTTTATGGAATTCAGCTGACACAACTCTTAAGGCTACCAGCCTTAAGCTCTTTGGAAACTTGCAGGAAAATTTCCAAGAGCTGTCTGAGCAAAAGTAGGAAAAAGTCAAGGGTAGGACAGAAGCTGGAGGAGATTATAGGGTATAATTTGATGGCAGATAAAGGGAGACCCATTCATGACTTTTATTGCCAATAGAATAAAAAGGATTTGACACAATACTTTTTTTTTTTTCAGACTATTTAAAAGACTTCTAGACTTTTATTTATTCATTATACCTAGCTGGCTATTCCCTGAGTACAAGTCAAGTAATGATGCTCTAAGTCTTACCTGGACTTCACTTTGCTTCATGTCATTGAGGGGCATGGATGGCATGTTTACTTGAAATCTCTTCTGCATTTATGTTCATTGTTAATGCTGATTCATAATTGGCAGATGGGGTCAGTTTCAGGCCTCCCTTTTGCTTGGAGAAAATTTTCCACTGCTACTGGAAACAAATAAATAAATCATAGAACATTCTTCCCTCCTCCTCTATTCCCCCATTGTTTTAATCTAATGGCATACTTGGCCACTGTAAGGACTGAAGTGTCCCCATAACACTGCAATTTCATCTTGGTTTTAGGCACCCTGAAACACTTTTTTATGAGGGCCTTTGGTAGGAGGCATCTCTAGGGGAAAACCTACAGAAAGAAATCCTTGCCTTCCAAGAATAGCCTCCTGGTACCAGGGTTGGGATTTAGTCTACGACTAACAGTTCTTTCCCCTTTGTATGATCTTACCTTTGCCTGCCTTCTCCAGGCCTAAACACCTAGGTACTTTCTCAGGCAGAAAGACAAAGCAAACTGTAGGATCTGTCCATCCGCAGGTTTGCCACTGTCCCCAATTTGCAGAAAACCTTGTCATGAATTAGAATTTCTTGGCAACAGCACCACCCTGAGAAATTTGTAGACACAAAGGAGCCTTAGTAACCATGCTGAAAGGATAAAATAGCTGGCTTTTAAAAATATATTTAACTTGTGCATTCTTACTAACTGTAAATCTGTTTCTTTATTCAAAACAGTGTCTTGGTGGATTAAAAAAAATTAGAATTTCCCCTGTTAATCCAGATTTTGCTTTATGAGGATGCAATCACTAAATAAATGTAGCTTTAAAAATGAAAGCACATGTGAAGGCAATCAATCACACACTTAGCCTTTCTTTAATAAATTCATTTTCATGTTCTTTTAATAGATACATCTTTGTGTGGATTTAGGGGCTCTCAATCATTATTGTTCAGTCTACCTGTTTGAAATTTAGTATTTTAGAGTGGGTGAAGATTTCGATGCAGATATTTTTACTTCATCTGTCCTGAATAGGGGGAAAAGAAAACCACTATTCTTTGTTCTCTATGAATCTCCCACCCCCACTCCCTACCCTGAGGAGAATGGAATATTGGGGTCCCATCCATTTAAAAGGCAGAGCAGAAGATGCAGGGTGACAGCTTTGCCCTGAAATGATTTATGGATGGGCATATCAGAGACCTTAAGTGTTCAAATGTGGGCTCTTCCTCTCTCCCAGCCCATTCTAAATATAAATGCCTATGGGGGCTAATTTGCCTCTCCACTTAAATGGGATAGTTTAGAGAGGGTCAGAATGGGGTTTTTAAATAGCCATTCTCTTATAAGTCTTCAAATTCTCCTTTCAGAGAATTCCCGTATTTTAACTTTTTTTAGTACAGGCATTGTAGTCATCTTTCATCACTTTGTGCTTATTAGAGAAAGAAGAATATAGCTTACTCGAGCCAGTCACAGTGTCTCCTGTGAGATAGGACAGGTGCTCGGATAGCTGCCTGGTTTGTAGATGCCCCCATCTTTGCAGTTTGTAGTACTCTGGGACAGGTTTTTAATCACCTATGGCTGGTGAGTGCAGAGAATGCCTCTGCGATTCTGGTTCACTCTGTATGTCAGTTAGCATGAGTGTTAGAATAGGAATTTGCTGAAAGTTTGGGACAGCTCCCCAACTTAACTTGAGCAATGCCAAGAAGGTGAGGTGCTGAGGTTTAGTCTTCTCCAAGTCCCTTTGTTCTCCCCAATCAGCTCAGTGTTTGTTTAGCATAAACTGGTGGAGATGTTTCAACCCCAGATTGCCAAAGTTTACCAGGTACAGTGATCAGAAAACTCTACAGCTGCTAATGATGTTCAAATTGGAAGAAGTTACAGTATCTAATCATTAATGTTACATATTTCATTGAGAAGTTAAAAAATACTTCTTCTCTTGTTACATTGTATGCTCATTTTAGAACATTCATGAGATAAACTATCCTATTAGACCTAATGTAAGAGTTCCTCCAATAAACAAAGTATTGGCATCACTAGGACATGCTTTGACCTAAGATGGGTCATGATCTTACTTCTCCTCTTGGCCTAATTGTTTGTTGTTAATTTGCAGACTCATTTCCATTGCCTTGGGTCATTTTGTTTTTTCTCACTTGATATTTGGTGTGACCCTGAGAAATCGGTCCTCTTCAGTGTATTCTGTCTATTCGACTCTGCATTGGAGCAGCTGTACCCGCCACATGCTTGATGTGTAGATGTTACAGCTGAGTGTCTGTGCCAGTCTTGGTGTGAATCTACTGTCAGCCTGCTTGATATGGGAGAGCCGACTGCTTTCCTGGAGAGACCATTCCTGATTGAACTGGTAGATGGACCTACACCTTGTGGGGATTTCTTATTTATATTAAATCCAGAAAATATTATACCTCTTGTTTTGTGCAAAATACTAGGTTTGAGTGATGCAAAGTAGAGTTGGGTGTAGATTTTTTCCTCTAGGAACTTGACTAGCAGGGGAGAAAAAACATGTTTTAAAACACACACACACACACACACACACACACACAGAGTAGAACACAGTTGCAACAAAACAAACAAAAAAAATCTTAAATTCTGTGAGTTTCTAAATACTCACTGGCCTGTGCCTATCTGCATTTATGTACATTGTTACAAACTTGCTTATAAAACACACTTGAGATTTCCTCAGTTCTACCCTGGGCAGACTTTTAGTTAAGGACATGTTGAGGGCTGGATACTCTTAAGGCAGATGAGTGTACAATGTGAATGAATACACATGTCTGTAATGGCCAGGAAACAAGTCATTCGGAAATGATTCTAGGTAATTACAATAATTAATGTAGAGCCATATGTGATATCTATTTCTGAATATGAATTTATTGACATTTTCTGAGGGTCATATTGAAAGTCAGGTCCCCAGCCTGTGCCAAAGCTAGGAACATAGAGTATTCGAATTGTAATTCTTGAAAGGGTCTTGGTTTTCTCAACTCTTAAGAGAGTAGGGTTGGACCAAGTGATTGTTGAAGCCAGACAAGGCTTTGAGGTCTTTAAGGCCACTGCCCTATGTTAACACCCGTGGCTCCAGGGCACAAGACTCTTTCAGATGCCCAAAAGTTTGCTTGTTTTCCATCATTGCCTTTGAATAAACTTTATAATAGACTAAATAAATAGACTCGCTTTTCATTCTTCTCCCCCACCTCCATAAAGGAAGGTGAGAAAATCCCCCCCCCCTTTTTTAACTTCCAAGAATATGAATACATAGAATTTTGGAATTGGCTGGGTCCTAGACCAAGCTATTGAATATTTCAAAGAAGCCTTACTTGTTTAATTTAATCTCTTTTCCACTTTAATAATGTGTGGTAAATTGGAAAATATACACTGCGCTGGAAAAAAAGCCCCCAATTACAACACTAGTCTTATAAAAAGTACTGTCATTTAAATAATAAGTGGAGTGGGCGTAAGGAGGGTGCATCAAGGCAGACATGGTAGGGTGTTGGGTGAAAGATACAGTGTTTTATGTAGAGAGGAGCAAATGTGCAGTGGCTTTTTTTTTTTTTTTCCTGGCACCTTGCCAACAGAGAATGGCGTGAAACAGCAACCCATGTGCCAGTCCATGACATTCTTCTCTGAAGCAGTTTAAAATTCTTAAGAGGGTTGGATGGGCAATGGAATTGGAATGTTTTATAAATTTAAACAAAAAGTACTGCATACTTTAATAAGGAGTAGGGAATGAATTCAGCCTAACATAGGGAACTGGATGGTCTGGATGGTGAAGCAGGCCTAATTTTCACGACTATCCCCAATTATCGCTCCTACATCCTGGTTCTAGTTTGTTTTTTTTTTTTTTTTTTTTTTTTGTATTAGGGATTGAATCCAGGGGCATTTAAACCACTGAGCTTCATTTGTAGCCCTTTTCAGTTTTAATTTTGAGACAGGGTCTCTTGAAGTTGCTTAGGGCCTTGCTGATGGTGGAAGTTCTCTCTTGGAACTTATCTCACAAATCTCTTTCACCTCTAAGAAGAAGTTGAATTTTCTTTTTTGAAATTATTTGGAGACTTCTTTTTTTCTTCTCCAATCTATAGATCCAGTCCACATATTTTCCTGCACTTTGGGCCTGCATTTTAAAATTAGACCTATGCAACTAACATTAAATGCTTTTTGGGTTGAGTGTGTCCCAAACCCCTACTTCATCATCTTCTACCATGGACCTCTTCCTTTTCCTGGCCTCCTTATTTCTTTTGTTAACATGACCATTCTCATCATGTTCTAGATTTAACTTGCAATCCATCTTTGGCTCTTCTCTCTCCCTCGAATGTAATTTGTAAAAAATTCTAGATTGAAAAATTCCATTACTGAAATGTAAAAATAACTGAAAAAATCACATTGCTTTGGCTTCTGTAGTATATTAACATTGGTGGTTTTCAATTTTCTGCTCCTTCTGCCACCTGGGGAGACCCCTGTCACCTCCAGGTAATTCTCTTTCTGCCTTCCTCACTTGTGTGGCTGTGGCTCCCTACTGCACACAGGATAAAGGCAGACTTCTAAGAGTCAAGGTGTTCCAAGGCTGGGCCTACATAAGATCTGCAAGTTCTTGCCTGTTTTGTGTATGGTAGATGCCATCCAAATGAAGTGACTGTGCTTTTCCTGCTTCTGTTTTTAAATTTTTTTTTCTTTATCTTTTTCTTTCTTCCTCCCTCTTCCTCTTACCCCTCCCACTTCTCTTTGTCCAAATACTACCTATTCTTTAACTTTCAGAGAGTTGCCAAATCTTCCAGGAAACTGCCCCCCTCCCCGCTTCAACAGTAATTGCTCTGATTTCTACACTCTTGGGTAAAACTTTGTACTTCCTTATGATGTTTTGTAGTTTTTGTCTTGTAGTAGGGCCTACCTGCCTGCTTTTCTCCCTCTCCCTTTCTCTCTCTTCTCATTTTTCCAGTTAGGTTGCATGATGTAAAGCAGAATTGATACCTTGGTTATAATTTTGATAATCAGCTTTTAATATGTAGTCTGCTTTTTAGAGAGCTTTGCACATACTCAGAATTCAATAATTATTTGGGGAGCATGCTCTAACTATGACTTAAGATTTGACTGTGTTTTTAATAGTGGTTCCCAATCAGAGCTGCACTGCAGACTAGGTAAATCAGTATCCTTTGAGAAGGGACCCAGACATTAGTATTTGTAAAGCTTCCAGGGATTCCAGTATGCAGACAAGGTACTGAGCCATAGATCTTTAGAGAATTAATGCTATATTAGAGTTGCAGGTACTTTATTTCTTATGTTGAAATATCAAATTTCTTGTATAACTTGGAATTTAAGTGTACCAGTGGTTTATAAAAAGCAGAACAGAGCTGGCATGTGCACTTCATTTAGCTCACTGGTTAATGGCAGCTGCTCAAGAACTCTTCATTCTTCTTGTTTTGCTTTCCCTCACCTTAAAGTGTCTAAGGCAGTCCTGTTTGGTTCACATTTCCTATGACCCACCCTGGGTTTGCTTAACCTGGTCAAATTCCATTTCTGGAAACTGTGGTATTGGGCATGAAGCTCCTACCATGTGATGTTTCAAAGAATTCATCTTTGGTAGGTCCTCAGCCCTGATTTTCCACTTAGCTCTGCCTACTCCATGGTTTAAAGGGATGACTGTCTGGATGTACATCTGTTGGCTGATGCCAGATAGGCATTCGCTACCAGCTCTTCATTTTCTCACTGACCACACTGTTTGGAAGTAGACTTTATTTATAAAGCATTTTCAAAGGAACCATCTTTCTAGTAAGAGAAACCAAAATAAACTGTGGAAGAATTGCTGCTGAAGACATTCAGGCAAGGAGGCAGGCTCCATTTCCATAGAAGGCTTGGCTCCTGTGGTCATGACCGTGGGCCTGTGGTGATGTCCACAAAGAAGGTTTAGAAATACCCCTTTTTCAAACTGTGATGTTTGCAAAATTGTTTGTACTATAGCTACATCGTTTCATCTATGAACTGTCTTTGATGGGGATATGGTTGGCAAGAGCAGAGGAGCTCAGAGCTCAGGGTTGAAGGATGCTTTTTGGAAAGCTCAACCCAGCTGTGAAAATGGCAATTAGCCGCGGAGCCTTTGCCCTACAAGGGAGTGCCCGCCTGCTCTTGACCCCACTCTAACATTCACCTTCCAGAGCTCAGTTAGCAGGAATTCAATGGAGTGGTCAGAACGTTGGCACTTATTTTTGGAGAGGCGGAAAATTTGCTCGTATACAAAGGAGTGGAAATAGATTCTTCCTACCCCCTACCCCTACCTTTTGAGCTTTTAACGTTTGTTCCAGTGGCCACTGTAGACCCAGTTCATGGGACACAGTTCCTCCTGTGGTGTTGGAGTTCTTCTGTGAGGAGGCCCTATGCACAAGTGCTTCTCCTGTGAGCTACTGAGATCTTACTCAATGTCGGACCTGAGTTGTTGACTTTACCTCTGCATTCCAAGATTGCTCAGCCTTAAAACATGCACTTTCCTATCTGTCTTGAGGCTCTTGCTTCCTTTAATATGATTGGCTGCATGATGGCATGATGGGAATTTTTATGTTTGCTTAGGAAAAGTTTTTTTTTTTTTTTGGATACTGAGGATTGAACCCAGGGTTGCTTAACCACTGAGCTACATCCCTAGATCTTTTTTTTTTTTTTTAAATTTATTTATTTATTTAATTTTGAGAGACATTCTTACTGAGTTACTGAGGGTCTTGGTAAGTTGTTGAGGCTGACCTCAAACTTGCCATCCTCCTGCCTCAGCTTCCCATGTTGCTGGAATTACCTGTGTATACACCATGCCCCATGGTGTCTTACAAACATCTGTATGAGCTGTTGTTCTGAAGGGCTCGGGGTGTTTCTTTCATGGTTTCTTATTGACATGTCCTTGCTGTAACTAAGGAACAGGCAGATATTACAGAACTTACCATTCAGAGGTGAGAAAATTGGGCTAGAGGATGATTAATTAAGCAAATTGTCTTACTGTGGCTGCAAAGCAAACAAGTAGTGGATATATTTTTCTCATCCCTCTTCCCATCTGGCTATTCTTCCTGTCATCATAGTTATGTTATGTGTGTGTGTGTGTGTGTGTGTGTGTGTGTGTGTATGTTATGTGTGTATATCAGCTATTTCCTGAAGATTATCTCCTTTGAGCACCTTATATTCATTATTTCATTTATTCTTGACAACAATCCTGGGAAATACATATTCTGCTTATCCCCATTTTATAGATGGAGACATTAGGGTTTTGGGTATTAAATGGCTTGCCTAGAATCATAGCCTGATAGTTTTTGAGTCAGAATCCAAGCCTAGGCAGTCTGACCCACACTCTATTTTTATTTATAGTGACTCCTGGTTAGATAGGAGACATCAGGGCAGAAGCCAGAGTAGTAGACCGGCAGTCAGTGGACCTGTGTGGACTGGAATAGCTTACTGGTCTGTTTGCTTTCTGGGCATTGGTTTTCTCATCTATAAATAGGCTAGTCTGTGCAAATACTCCTTAAGGTCACACTGTTTCATTGACACATTGCATGTAGGCTTTGACATCAGGCACAGGTGGAACCCTGCGAAAGTCACTGAATGTCTCTGAGTCTCTGGTCATCTGTGACATAAAGTTACAAATTCCTACCTAAGAATTGGCTCTCTGACCGAGCTGCCACTCAGTGAATGCTCCATCCTTCTGCCTCTCTCCCTCAATGATACAAAATGGCACGATGCTCTTTCTCGAAATAGTGTCACTAGGTGCTTGAAGATCCCAGTGAGCCTAGAGAGTGTCTAAGAAAGAATGAATGAAGGGAAGGTGGGGAAGTCAGAATGGTAGGCATTGGCTCTGGTGTTCCTTTATCCATCCACGGAGAAGCTGTCATTAAGAACTTGTACTTAGAACTGGGGAAAGGATAGAAATACATATTGCCCCCCCAGAAACTGGATTTAGGGTGACATCCTTGGAATTTGTGTGCTTGCTCATGCAGGTATCCAGCGTGTTCCCTTTCTTTCTCTGTAGTCTTTTGACTTGTTTCTCCTAAGTTTTTCCAGCATGCAGTTATTTATTATTATTATTTTTTTTAGGAGCCAGAATTAGGCACATATAACATAATACAGTGCTGGTTACCACACCTGCCATTCTGCCTTACCTGATGACTGAGTTTACAGCAGCTTATGAGAGCGAATCAGGTTTTATGAGATCTATAAATATCTCAGATAGGATTTTTATTACATTTTCCTCCTTCAAATAAGACATAATGGAGGTGCTCACATATATAAGGAATGTTCTTTCTGTGATAAAGTAGGGTGTTTTTGAATTGGCTTCTGAAAAGCAGTCGTTTGATGTGGTTGTTCCTGTTGGGAGTTTTATGGGGGAGGGGCAGAAACATGCATATGCTGCTATAAAACTCAAAGATTATTTCTTCATGTTTAAGGTTTAGCCTCGTACCTATGGAGAGATTTATTTTAGAGATGCCAGCCTGGTGTGAAGACTGAATTCCCTCCTTCTGCGGGTTGTGCATTTGTTGTTTGCTTAGATATATAGAAACCAGGGAAGGAAAGTCCCGCTGACTAGCACAGCGGAGTTGGGCTCCAGTTCTTTGTCTGGTCTGCTTCCAGCTGCCCTGGGTGGGGGTGGGGGGATGTTCTCATCCTTCCCTCCACTTCCTGGGCTTTCCTGGGAAGATTTTATACCACTTAATGTATCTGAAAGGTAATTTTTTCCCCCCTGGAATAACACTTAAAAAATATTTTTAAGTGTAGTCATTTTCTTAATGTGTATTAACCAATAGCAGGAATGGAAAAGATTTTTCTTACCTCCCTTGGGAGAGTACCCAGAAGAAACCCTGAACCCATAACTTTAAAAAATACATTTTAAATAACAAACTATGAAACAACAGTTGTAAGTGCCTCACTTTCCCTATCTGTAAAATGGAAATTATGGACTCTTTTTGTCATATCTCACTCAGGGCCACAGACTTGGTCATTTTTTTTTTCGTTTTAAATTTAGTGTCCGACTTTCTGATCAATTAATTGTTTACTTTTTCTTTCTTTCTTTTTTTTTAGCATAATTTCCCTTTGTATCTTCTACTAATCCTCAATAACTTTGTATTTAAGTAGTTGATAATTTGTCTTTGAAAGAATAAACCATATAAAATTGGTATACCTGAACCAAAAGGCATTCAGAAGACTTTTGCCTTAATTTCTTTTCTTTTTCATTCTTTTTTTTTTTTTTTTCCTTGTTTAACCTCGTCTTGGGTGTAGCATAAGTCTAGTGCTTTGGCTCTGCTACATACAGCCACCATTCTGTGCTTCTCAAAAAATGATACAATTTTTCTGTTAAGAATAGTAAGATTATCAGAGATTTAAACAGTAAGCTGTTAGGCTATAGTGACGTAAAGATGTCAATTATTTGTCCAGCATGCATATTTCAATTTTCTTTTTAACTTGGATGCTTTTAGACACAATCATGTACTTTTCAGTTAACCATGTCCCCACGATTTCCACCTAACTTAATTTCTGATGTGGCCCAATGAGCATGCGTTTGGGTTTGTAACCTCCCTAGACTAGGAGTACTCTAAGCCACCTTCCCTCCAAAAACCTATGGTTGGGGGACAACCTTTATTTCTCTGTACCATTTCATGCTGGTTTACTCTCTGCTCTCACCGAGAATCCATTTTAATTTCTTTTTCAATTTCTCCGTCTTGTTGAATGTCTTTGTTTGGGATTCTATTTTATAAAGCAATTTCCAAATTGCATCTCACTTTTTCCTAGTCATCCAGGTTCTGTTGTAGATCATCGAAATCTGGGATGGAAAAGACCATCTGGCTCAGCCCTCCCCCTGCCTGGGTTGAGCAGTTGTCTTGAGCATGTTCATTCTTTATTGGTATTTGCAACATTTTCCAACTTGGAAACTGACTCTTAAGTTTCCTGTATGTGGAGCCTCTTCTTGGTCTCAGTAGGAGTCAGTTGGAATAATATCAAACATTTTTTTTTTTTTTACTAGACATCCCCCATTAACAAAAAAGTATGGTCTCTTTTTCCTCTCACAGAGACCCAACTGGTCAGTGGTGGGAAAAACCCCTTTTCTTGGAAGAAAAACGTGTAACCTGCTCTGGAATTTTCTTAGTCTGATGTAGATACACATTGTACATAATTCCACTAACTGTTTTAATTGCCTTTTTGTGTGTGTGTGTGTGTGTGGAAGTGGATTTTATAGGGCTTGTTTCACTGAGGAAGTGATGCTTTTTGTGTGAAGAAGTCCAAGGTATTATAATAATGTACTTTCCTGAGAATAAAGTCATTTGCTTTCTTCCTCCCCTCAGCATTCAAAAACTGCTAGCAAGGCACTTGGCCTGCATTTTCAAATGCTTTCAGGGTGCTATTGTACATTAGGGGTGTTTAAAAGAATTGTTCTTTTATATTGGCTTCCTTCTATTACTCAGGATATCATTTAGGTTGACCAGATGGGGATTTTCAGGGTCATTCTTTTCCGGTTAAAAACAGCCATTCCTTTGAATTACTTGGAGGAGATCTTCTTTTCTCCAATCTCCGGTTACTTTTCAAAAATTTCTGATGGCTAAGTGAAGGCCCAAGGTCATCATCGTGGCATGCTCTCTCTTGCTTTCTCTTTCTCTGTATTATTTTTTTTTTTCAAAACCAATAAGTATTTATCTTACTAGGTGAATTAGCTAGTATGAAAATATTTCTGAAAAAATATTTCTAGAAAGGAATAAAGGAAGAAAAAGATATGAATAAAGGCTGACATGTGGACATAGGATGTCTTTGCAGGTTTTCCTACATAGCAGAAGCAGAATGCAAACCATTTTTCCTTCTACCCAGCGTACACATACCTGCTTTTACATCCACAAGACTTGGATTTTGCAAATATTAAAACTTTCTTAGGAGCACTAAACATTTCATTCTGATCCCTCCTTCTCCCCTTCAATTTGCAAATAACCTGCCTGAGCTTTAGGGATCATTAAGTCCAAGTGAGTATTAGACTCTCAAGAATCCTGAGCCCCTTTTCAATACTTTTGCATGTTAATACAATGCATGGTGTGGCATGACAGAACAATGCTTCTCAAAGGGTGGGCTGCACTCGGTGGGGCTCTGAACACAGTGTTAAATAACACAGGATCACCTGAGAGGTTTCCTTCTAACTCAAGGAAAAAAGTCAGCTTTGAGGGAGCTTCTTTAACATCTTTCAAGGATTGATAATCTCCTCTTCTCTCCCACCCTCCCTCTCTCCCTCCCTTCCTTTGATTATTATTATTTTTAATAAAGAGAACACGTTTCAGACCCAGAGCTTCTGACAGACAAACGTCCACTTAAAAGTTCATGATATTGTTTTGATTTTATTGTTTTCAAGTTTATGATGATCATTTATCAATGGACATTTGTAGGAAAAAAATTTAAACACATGCAGCCTTAGGGAGAAAACTGAAAAATAAAAATTGGGGGATGATTGTACAGATGGAATGTTGAAAAAATGTGTGAAGGTGGAAGGAAAATGAAGTCTGAGAAATATCGGTGTTCTGGAAAATTCGAGGGGTTTGCCATTGGAAAATGTGGAACTTAGTTCTAACTTTTAAAGTGTAAACCAGGGCAAATTACTCAACCACATTTTCCCATCTGCAGTGGGGGAATTATAATAATAGGATTGTTATAATCAAATGATATTTGGATGTGAAAGTGCTTTGTGAACTGTCATGCGCTATGCGCTGTTATTGTGTTGTATTCCCTGGTAGGGGAAGCTTTTGTTTCAAGCTTTAAACTAATGCTTCTTGTTGACTTTCTTTCTCTCGAGATTTCTACTGTTTTCTGAGTGGAAACTTAGTAGCTGATTTGTTCAAACAGGGCTGTTACTTGTCGCTTAATTGTGGCATTTTGAAAACTTTTCTACCAATTACCTAAATGAGGACATAAAACTCTTATATATGAATTTGTGTGTTCACTTTTAACTACATTTTATGAAAATAAACTTAAATCTGTGCTTTAGAGCTTGTCAGAAATTCTGGTTAAAAATAATACATTTGTTTTAAAGTTTTAAACACATTTTTTTATCATTAAAATATGTTATCACACTCACAAAACAATTGTGTGCATTTGTGTGTGTGTGTGTGTGTGTGTGTGTGTGTGTGTGTGATGGTACCCAGGAATGAAGGAAGTCTAGGTTTTGGGGTGGAAGTGAGAGCTCTGAGGGCAGTTTGCTTCTGAAAATGGAAGTCTGTGGGGCTTAATGACTCATCAACAATGCCCTGTCACATGTTGTTAAATGATAAGAAGATGGGGACTTACCTGAATAGGAAGTCCTGAGCTTCCCAGGACCTCTGAGAGCCTGACTTGCTGGGAAACCTGCCAGTTTATGCCACACTGGGGGTGGGGTGACAGAGGAACATCTTGCTATCTGGAACTGTGGACCCTTATCCCAGCCAGAGGGAACCTTGGTAGCAGGTCATTGCAAGCTGAACTCTCAGACACCAGGGCCGCATTGCATTGTTGGCCAACCCCCATGAACTCCTTCACTGACCATGCTCAGGCTCACCTTACTATTTAAGGCAGGCACCATACTAGCAGGGGTTTGGGGGCCCAGGTGTCAAGTGCAAAGTACCCTCTCACCCGGAGCTCTGGTGGGCATGAGGACATATATGGAACCTTGTCTTTGAGAGGCTCTCTGGTGTCTTCCTGTCACCAGCAACTGTGGCCGGGGTGCTGTATCCACACTGGACAGTGCTATTCTGAGCCAAGAGAGCCCAAGAGTCAGCCAGGATGGATCCTTGATTTCTTCGACGACTAACGGCGTTTCCAGTAGAGCAGATGTGGGCAAGCCTGGGGTGTGGGCCCAGGAGACCCCTTCTTCTGTGCAAGACTGGCACCCCTGCTGAACCTCAGCAGTGATAATGCTAGAAAAACTTACAGCTAATATCGAAGACAAAGGCAGAGAGCCGCCTGGAGAGAGAGTGACAGCTCTGAGTGGGGGTGTTGTTTTTAACATATTTAAAATTTTTCTTCCCAGAAATTTATTGAAGATTCATCACAGAAAGGAAACCACACCAATTTCTTATTTTTGACGAAGGAATCAACATGACTGGGTGGTACTTGGAAAAAGATTTATCAACCCCTAAGAGCTGACGGAAAGTGCATGCTGTAGCTAGAACAAAGAGTGGGGTGTTAGGAGACAAGCCTTTGTTCTTATGGTCTTGAACAAAAGGGGGGACATTAGAGGGCTGGATGATGACCGGGTATGTCATATGTAAAGGGCACCAAGAATTTAGAGGATGGAGACTAGATGGTGGTAGAGATGATAGGAGATGCTTCCCCTCAAAGTGGACGTTGGCAAAGAGAATTAGGGGAGCAGGAGTCCTAAAGGTGGCCCTGGGAGCCAGGCTGGTAGTGTTGAAGAGCGAGGCAGGCAGAGTGTAAGGCAAGAGTAAGTGTTGGGGACTGTGGCAACATAGTCCAGATTCCATCTGAAGGGGAAAATGCCATTCAGCTCTAGCCAGATGCTGCTCTAAAGGAACACAGTATCTTTAGCCAGATCTGTTTTTTCAAAAACTACTAGAAATCAGAATTTTTTAAAAAATCCAATCTTTTGATTTAAGCGCCACCAGTGTTTAGCCCATCTCTCCTTGGGGATGAGTAGCTCTGTCATTATACATCCATACAAAGTGAAAGCTTACATCCAGGAAGCTCTGGGAGGCAATGGTGTCCAGGGACTTGGGCAGGCCCCTTCCCTTTCATCTTCCTGGGTAGACTCTGGGTAGCACTGGGTGCTGTCCCTGAAGTTCATTGCTACTGTTGGCCCTAGCTTTAGACTTCCTTGGGGAAGAAGAGATGAAGGAGGACAGGAATGTCAGCCTCCAGAACCTTCCCTAGGGCCTTGTTGGGACATACCTTTGGCTCAACCTCCCACACGAGCAATTTGATTCTGGGGTCAGGAATGTGACAAAACACTTGAGCATGCAGCTGGGCTGTTGCCATCAGTGTGATTTGCAGGGAAGTGAGGCTATAAAATGCTTGAGATCATGAGTTGGATAGCCTCCCCATCTGGAGAGCCATACCTTTCTCTGCAAAATTAAATATTTATGTACTTTTAAGATTTAGTTTTGATTTTTTTAAAAAGCATAGAACCTCACTCTACTATTAAAAAAAATAAAATGTTTTAGATCAAGTGGTAACATTCCAAGCTCAAAACCATGTGCTCTATCGGAAAACATTATTTTGTTCTTTAAAGAAAATCAAACATGTCCTAAAACATTTCAAAAAACTGGCTGAAATTACTACTCTGGCTCACAGGGAATTATGGAAGCAGCCAGGCCAGGAGCTGATGTCCACATTTGGCATATAATATTATCAAAGCACTTCGTCATTAATTAGATACTTGTTGTCCTCCATTGAGCCTTTCTCCATTAAGCACTGAATTACTTCATTAAAAAAAACAAAAACAAAAACAAAAACTTTTTGTTTTGAAATAGTTATAGACCCACAGGAAGTTGCAGAAATAATACAAAGAGGCCCGTGCCCTTCCCCAGCTTCTTCCAATGGCAATATCTTATTAGCTATCCTATTATTCCATATCAAGGCACACTCTGTGTGTAAGAGGATGTGGTTGAAGAATTGCCTAGGAAAAAAGGGGTGAAGCCTTGATGGGGTACCTGCAAGCTATAGGCAAGGGGAGGAAAGAGGAGAGAGAAGCATCCAGGCCTCCCCTCCCCCCAGCCTTCCTGCACCTGGGGTCTTTCAACTGATAAAATGAAAGCAAATTATCTTCTATATAAATGAGAGGAGAAAAGGAATAAAAATGTCTATTATACAGGCTGATGCACATAATATTTCAAATAAAATAACATTTTAGCACTTATTGATGGGGGAGGATACCTGGGGAAAAGAAAGGGATATTTTTACTTTTTATACCTTTTCTATTCTGCTTAAAACTGTTTTTGACCTTCACATATGATCATTAGTCTTAATTTTCTTAAGTACAATCCAGATAATGGGATGATGGACTACTTATATTTTCTTAGGCTTATGTTTACTTAAAGACTTATCTATTAGCTTAAAAAATAGCAAGCTTCTTGAGAGGATCAATAATTTGAACCATTAACAGTTGTCTATAATTATAGTACAATTGCTGTTCTTTCAGTGGGGATAATAAATGAACTCCCTTTCTCCCCTATCTTAGCCTATTTGAGAAAACAGACATCGGAACCAGGCAGGTGGAGGTCAAATATCAGCTTTGTTATTGAATTTAGACCATGTTGGCAAAAGCAGTCCAGCCTCCTGATATTCACTGGGTCCCTAGCCCCTTGTAGCCACGGGTGAGCCAACAGTGGGCAAGTGTATATTGCCCAGCACAATTCAGGTCCTCCCTGTCCCACCTAGGCTTGAGTGGGACCACCATGTCTCTCCTCCATGAAAAGGGGCAGGGTAGAGCTGTCTGGGAGATGTCAGGGGAATAACACATGCTTGTAGGAGTGGAAGTCTCTTAGGGAATCACAGGACAAGGGAAAGGCCTCCCCCAAGGAGAAGACTGAGAGGAGAGGAGGTGGAGGGGAGGGTCCTGTGAAGCAAGGGCAAGGGGCGGGGGCAATAAGGAGGCCCAACACTGGTCTGACCCTAGGGAAGGGGTCAAGGGGATATTATCCCTTGGTATTTGAGAAACATGGGCCAGAAAATGACAGAATTGTCAGGAAAGTGGACTGATTGAGCAAGTGTGTCCTCACCTGGAAGCAGAAATGGAGAGATTAGGAACATAGATGGGTAGCATTAATCAAGTGTGGATATGTGAGAACAAAAGAAGCCCACGTCTCCAAAACGCCCTGGCTGTGGAAGCTTGCTGTGTCCTTTGTTGTCCACCTGTCACTTGCCTGTTCTTTGTCACTTACATCAGAACAGTAATTCCTAGTAATTCAACTGGCTGTTGCTAGGTCTGGGTCCTTCATTCACTAAGAAGGGATGAGGTTCTTAGAATGATTACATTCACAATGAACATTTGCGTTCTTGAGAAGGAAGTAGAGGGTGCTTAGTCTGTAGCTGTACTTCATTTTTCTTCTGTGACTTCTGTTTAATTCATTATTTAATTAATTTAATTAGTTTTATTAATTATTTAATTCCTCCCTCCTTCCATTCTTTCCTCTATTTCTTGAGGGCTTTCTGTGTGCTATGTAAGCCTTTGCTAGGTGCTAAGAACACCATTGTCCCTGCTTTCATGGAGCTCAGAATCCAGAAGTTGCTCCAGAGATACTGAAATTTGGGAGGGTGAATTGTTGGTGGAATATAAGGAAGACTGCCAAGAAGGAACATTCCTTAGTGACTTTCATAGTCACATCTCACAGGGTTGAGGAATTATCCTGCTTATCTTCCCCAAAATGTTCTTCTAAAACTTTTCCCTAAAGTTTACAGTTACTATTCAAAAAGAATCTAAAATGGAACAAACATTTGAAAATGTGTATAGCTTTTAAACATCTGTATTTCATTCATTACAAGTTCTCCTCTCGGGCTTGGGCTTTATAATGTCCAACTTATGTATCTAGCTGGAGTTTTCATCTTACTAAGCAAAGACATTGCCACACTTATATTTTTTTTGTGTGTGTATATAGTTAGCCTTTTATCTGGAGATTCTACCAACTCTGGATGAAAAATCCTCATTAAAAAATTATGTCTGTACTGAACATGTATATATAGTCTTTTTTTTGGCTGAACAATACGCATAGCAACTATTTACATAGCAATAGCACCTACATTGTAAAAGGCACTATAAATAATCTAGATGTGATCTAAAGTATTTGGGAGATGAGCATAGGTTAAATGCAAATAATATACCATTTTACATAAGGCACTTGAACACATTTTGGTGTCTGAGGTGGCAGGAGGTTGCTAAAACCAATCCCCCAAGATTCCAAGGGAAGATTGTATATCATTAGCACTGAATAATGGTGGTGTTGTTTAAAGTGTTTTTTTTTTTTAATCGTATTTTCTAGTAGATTTATATTATTTATTCCATTGGGGAAAAACATAAAGGAACTAAAGAAAAGGAAGAGTTAATGGGTCTTTCCCTGTTACATATTAAATCACCTCAGATAAGAAAAAGTCTTAATTATAAGTTACTGAACAGCACTTCCTAACAAAATCCATAAATGTAAAAGCAGAAGGTTGGTTTATGGTCATCACTGGCAGCAATTTGTTTTTAAAATACAGATGTGATAAGCATTCCATTCCTTAGGTTCTGTTCTAGGACTGATTAGCAAGTTGCTCTAGTCCCCTGTTGACAGATGTGAATAACATCAGTAAATAGAGCGAGTGCATTTGTCTGATTCTGGCTTGGTACGTGGCTACAGAGAGAGAGAAATAAAATCCTTTCTGGGAAGAGTGATGCTTTCTTAACAGCAAATGGATTGAAGTGATGTAAGTCTGATTTGCAACAGGGGATGTTTAACCTATCTAGAATCAAATGCCAGAATCAGAGAAGGCAACCATGACTTCACAAAGATCAGACATTTACTTGATCTGCAGGAGTGGAGGAAAGATTTGGGAATTAAGATGTATCTGGAAACTTGTTTTGTTTACCTTTAATATCAACAAATTTGCAGTTTGCAACAGACAGTTACCAGCCCTACTGTGAGGGATGGTGGCAGGAGAGACCAGCCTATATCCTCCTAAGAACGCAAAGACCAAATGAGTCCCTGCTCACTGTCTGTTGGTGAGATTTATTGGTGCCATTGACCTGGAGATAAAGGTATTTGGATTGGTTTATAACGACCAAGGAAGGGAGCAGTGACCCAGCTGGGAGAGAGTCTGCAGTCAAACCTAAAGGAACTAAAGGATAGAGGTGCTGGCTTCATCTTCATGCAGGTTTACCAATAGCTCTGGATTTTGTTCTGGTGAAAAAAATGGAAAGCATTCATTTTTTATTTGTGGATGGTCCAAGAATTTTAAAACATTCCACTTTCACTAATTTTTCAAATAGTATGAAAAATTAGTGAAAGTGGAATGTTTTAAAATTTGTGACACCAGACGAAGGTGTTTCAGTCACACGTAGGTGATGTATTTAAAACTTTTGTCTTAGGTCATCCCCAGCTTGACTTGTCCCTTGCTGACATATTGGAAACCACCACCAACAACTCTTTGCTGTCCAGACTTTGCTTGGCCTAGCTGTACTTTTTTTCCACTGTGACAGCTCTTGGAGCAGGGGCAAGATTTTCATTTTCGTGGGAGCCTTTCAACACTGGGCTCCTCTGTTGAGCCTGTGCAGCCTTCTCCCCTGACCCCCAGTTGGGACTTTAATGAAGCTCCCATCCCCCGCCTTCTCTCCCTATCGCGGCCCAGCGAAGCCCTCTCTTATGATATTGCGGAGTTCATAATGCTGCTCTATTGATTTTGTGAGACTCTCAGTCACGGGAGAGCATGGGGGAAGGGCCAGAACTTGCAGTGTGCTTCCTCCCACTCCCTCTCCAGCCCTGGAGCTTTCCTTTTCAATCTGGATGCTTCAGACTGGGGCTGGATTTCTAAAGGTCAAATGTGCCTGCACATTCTGTCCTTAATGAGGGAACCTTGCCCTGGAGCCTCCCAGACTGACCACCATTGAACCTAGGTAGGAGCAACAACAGGACCATAACCAGATAGACACCCCAAACACACCACCCTGCCACCCTGGAGAAGCAGCAAGGAGCTGCCAGGGGCCACTGGCCTGCGTGTCTACAGGAATGGGTGAGGTTTCCTCTTTGCTTAGAAAGCCAGAAAAACATCCACAGAGAGAGGCTGCAAAAGAGAAAAACATACTCAGGCCCTGAACCTTTGGTTTCCTCACCCATAAAACCTTTGAGCATTTCTAATGGAGATTTCACCTTTTAAACATTTTTTTTTTTAATGGGGGGAGAGATTATTATTTTTACCATATATTTCCCTCTTTTTCCTCTTCTTCTCTCCCATGTTTTCTTGTCCTCCTCTTTCTCCTTTTATTTTAAACATGATGTGCCGCACAACAATCTCTGAGGTCCTCACTGAAATTCCTTTTATTTGATGATAAGGATTTCATAACTCACGGTTGATCTTTCTGCCTCTGCTCCCAGGCAGATCAGCACTGAATTTAATTCTGTGCTTGATTCAGTAGGTTTTGGTTGTTTTTAGTCTAGATCTTCTGGGGTAATATTTATATTTATTCTTTTTTTAAAAAAAACATATTTTATTAGTTGTTGGTGGACCTTTATTTATTTTTATGTGGAGCTGAGAATCGAACCTAGTGCCTCACATAGGCTAGGCAAGCTCTCTACTTCTGAGCCCCAGCCCCTATAATTATTCTTAATATTTTTTTGTCACTGTTGTCCTTTTATGGTTTGTTAGGTGTGTACTTTGCATTAGAGGGATAAACCTGAACAAAAATGCCTCAGATGACTTTTGGAACACTTAAGTTCAGGAATATTTCTCAGCTATATTAAATGACTATTGGGCCTCACTCGTGTCTTCTGAGTGCTTCAGTCTTACTCTGAATTATCACTGAGGATCTAGAAAAATGACCAGTGGTTTTTAGTAAGTGCTGTGGTGAAGCTGAGCCTGGAGCAGGCCAGCAATACAATTGATAGCCAAAAACACTTGGCATTTTCCAGTCCCTGAGGATGCCTTTCTTGCTGTTCCAGAACATGTACCACAGACTGCTCACCCTTTCCCAAACACACAGTAGGACTTTTGAGCCTCTTTGCCCTTGTTCTTGTGGTCTGCTCTCTCAGGAATGTCATTGTCCCTTTCTCCATTTGGCAACAGCTCACTCACTTTTCAAGGTCTAGCTCAAACGGGACATCTTCACACAGCCTTTACTGACCTCTGCAGTTTGAGTGAACCGGTTCTTTCTCTGTGTTGATGTAGCCCTGGTTCCTAGTCACACACATGCCATATGTGTGTATACCTTCAGTCTTACTACTCCATGAGCAGCTTGTAGGCAGGCATGAAGCCCTAACATCTCTTGAACACTCTTGCACAGTGTCTTGTAAAGTGGAAGCTCAGTGAATAACTGTTGAATTAATTTTAAAACAGTAAAAGATACTATCCCTGCCCTGAAAGACTGACAGAGTTTCAACAGGTGCAACCCATTTATCCTGAGAGTTCTTCCCTAGTCATTGGACAGACCTACCAATCCAGGACTGATAAGCAGGCAATGAGAAGGGGCCCCTAAACCAGATTTTAAGAATAATCATACAAGAGGAATTTATTGAGCACTACTGATTATGACAAACATGGTACTTAACCCAAAAGAAGTTTAAAACTTTAAGGCTTCTGTGGATTTGTCATAGCGAAGCCTTGGTATTTCCTGGTTCAGATCTCTTACTCTTTTGTCTGATTCTTCTTGAGAGCAAGGATTCAAACTGAGTGGTGCTGGGCAAGAGTAGCTGAGCAGAGGGGTAATTCATTACTTCCTCCAGCCCTGTTTCTCCTCAAGTAATGAGTTTCATAGGAACCCTCTGTGGGAAGTGGCCGGAGTTTCCCCAGCTGGTAGCTACTCAAAGGCACAAAGTTCTACAGCTATCTTGTGCCATAATATGGGTCACAGATAACTGCCAAGATCTGCCTCTGTTTTCTCTTGATCTCTCCTTTCATTTGGAACAGAAGCCTCAATTTGGCCCCTAAGAACCTCTTGCTGATCTCATACACACTAACTTTTAATACTATTTATCAAAATTTTTAAAAATTCAGATTTCATATAGCCCTCTGGATTCTTTTACTTCTCTAATTTTTTTTCCTTGCCAACCTTGGACTCCATCTCCCACCTGACACCAATGAGCTGAGCTTTGTAGCAACCTCCTTTTAGATGGTTGATTCAGTCTGGTTTACCACACGCCCACGCCTCCCTACTATCATAGTCCTTAACTATTTCACTAGTGTCTATTATTTTTCTGACCCCTATATATATTTGAGGAGGGCCTTAGCTTCTAAAAGAAATCATCCTTCGATATAAAAACCTATCTTCCCTAGACTTTAGGGGTAACCAAGTAGCCTCATATCTTGGGACTCTGTCTAGGAGAAAGGACAGAAACTGCAGTCCAGAGTCTGTAATTGAGATCCTTGGAAACATAATGCTCCTAAAACATGGCAGACGGTTCAGAGTAGTGAATCCCATCTGCTTCTTGCTTAGCTTCCCTAGACAAGCAAGATTTGATCATGAGAAATTTATTATACTCACACTCAGAGTATTTCCATAGCACTGGGATAGATTGTACATAGCTAGTCCATTTTATTAACTTCTTTGGTTTCTTGGTGAAGAAACCGAGGAAGAAAAGGAGTTGATTCATGGAAGAGCACATAGTTAATGACAAAAGAGGAGATGGTAAAAGTCCTTCCGACTTTGGTTTGTGTTCTTTGCATGACCACTCCTTGCTTTTGATTTTACATGCTTATTAAAAGTTCCAAAGTTGGAGAACTTTGATATTCAAGACTGCTTAGCCACCCCTTCCTAAAAATATGCTGTTACCTAATTTTTAACATAGATAACCTTCTACCACCACATATTTCCAAATCATGATCTTCTTCGCCCATGCCATCTATTACTACCAGATGATTAGACAAGCCACTTCAAAATTAAATTTCTGGTAGGAAGCAGAGCCACGTGTAAATTTTGCCCTTGAGCTGACTTGCTTCTCAATTTTGATGGACTCTCTTTGTTAGAGATCTTACTGATAAAAGACAGGTATTGGCATCCACATCTGGGATTTTTATTGAGGAATGAACTGCTTGCTGCTCATCTGTTTTCCATTGCTCCCATTTCTTTTCCCCTTTTTGATGCTTCTATTTCTTACATGTTTTTTTTACTAGCTGTGTTTTCTATTTTATTCTTGAACAAAGGGGATGGGTTATTGATACTGATGCTGAAAATGAGCTAGAACCACTATTCTGGAGAAAAAAAACATGGAAAAAGTGGAATCTCATTTAATCAAATTTATTTTTGTATTTATTAAAATTAGAAAGTATTTATAAATTTTTTAAATAATAGATTTAAATCCTTGCTTTAAAATAGTATATAAATTTTAGTTTCTAGATATTTGGTATTGACCAAGTAAATAAAATAAGGTCTTCAGTAAGCTATATTTATGTTTCTTGGTTCACATCTTAAAAAATGATGCTAGTTTCCATTTCTTTTTACCTCAAAGGTTATACTTGATGTTGACAGATTGAAAATGACTGAAATCCCATTTGCTGTTAATAATTTCACCAAAGTATGGAATAACCACAGAAAACTAAAAAATCTCATAATAAAAAGTATTGTTGAAATCAAGCCCACTCATCCCAGTCTCATCAGAAGAAATGACACAGAGAAATACAGTCCAAAAGCTTATGAGTTGTAGTTTAGGATCTGTTGTTGTTTCTAATTTGGAAGATTCCAAACCTTCATCAAGATGTAAGATTTCAAAGGGATGATAATTTATTGAATTTCTAGAATGTTTTGAGATACTTGGTGAAAGATTTAGCATTGGATTGAAAAACAGTCTAATTGTTAGTGGCAAAGAGATTTTTGGTTTTGTTTCTGGTCATATTGGTAATATGACTGCATAACTATGGTAATCCCAATTTTCTTAACTTCTCTGTGTTCTCCCATAAAGAGGACAGGAATTTTAGCCTTTGCTGCCTGTATGGTCTCTCAGGGTGTCTCCTAGATGAGATTACATGACAAATATTGACAAGCATTTTAGATGCTTTCCACAAAAGAATTTTCTGTTAAAAAAAAAAAAGCCTGTCATTTTATATGGGTTAGACTGAAAAAGTCCCAATTTCACCTGAGTGTTACAGTTATGACTTTGTTCTCTTTCTGTCAGCCTGTTTTCTAGAGAAAATGGAAGGTTTCCATAGATCTCTGATTCAGTAAATCGTGGGTTGAAAGCTCACTGTGCTTTTAAGAACTCTGCAGATAAAGCATCTCCTGCCTTAACAAAAGTGATCCTTTCATTCACATAGTTGTTAGCAAATCCTGATAGCATGGATGTCATTTTCTTTTTCTCTTTCCAAAAAAGCACATACAAGGAAAAGTTATTAAAGATCAAGCCAAATATGACCAAACTTCGTGGCAATCACAGACATAGACACAAACATCAAAATAACTCCTTAATTAAGTCAATAGCTCTGTTGGGGCCCACATTCCAGGATTCTCAGTAGAGAAAACATGTTTTCTTTATAGGGGAGTTTTATTAGCAGCAATGTTCTGGTATGTGATTCAGGTTAATTAATGATATAGTCACACTGGTGTCTTGCCATAAGATTTTTTCCAGTAAGTAGGGCACTAGAAAATCACATTGGCATATCTTGTCATGCCAAAAAGGAGTCTTTAATTTGGACCATTAAAATATATTTCTATGAGCTTTGTCAACAAGGTAATTTCAGATTTCTTAATGTGTATCAGCTTTAGATTAAGAATCAATTCACTATAAACTAAAGGTTTCAATAAATATATACTGGTCTTAAAAATTTTATTGGTTTAGATGATTGAGACCTCAAAGATCCACACCACACACAAGTTCTGGGGGACTGACCTTTCTTGTATGAGGAGATTGGTACCAAGAACCACCTTTTTCCCAGGAGAGTTTTTTAAAATTATTATTATTAATTTTAAATCATGGTGATGTTTTAAAACTTAATTTGTGTTGTGCATATGTAGCAACCTTCCTTGGAGGTTGAAACAACAAAGCAACTGGATTGGAAATTAGATTTCCCCCCTCATGCTGCTAATGTAGTTCTTGTTCCATTGGGATTTCCCCTTTGCATGGGCTGATGATTTCTTTGAAACTGTATGGAAATTGGTTCAGACAGGAACAAAGGGGAGAGGGGATGGCAGCGATGATTCAAATTAGTGTCTCTTCTTCAATGAGCCTGGTGTGCTTGAGAGTGCATGTCATCTGATATCAGTTGAGCCACCTAAGGTTAAGTGAGGTGCCAGAGTGACTGGAATCCCAACTTCAGAGTCTCAGCACTAGATTCTTCCCTGTCAAGTTGGGTGGAATTGTTAATTGGAAATCAGCAACATTGTCACGTGGTTCAGAAATGGGCCAAGTGCAATATTTACTTTACTTTACATGATGGAAAACCATCTCTTCCTTTCTCCTTCATCTTTTCCCAGTCAACCCATGAAAGATTCCCATTGCCTAACATAATGAATAGGAAAAGGAACGGCTTTGTGACTCTGGAAACAATGACAGGTTTAGAGAAAGGCATCTGAAATACAGTAAAAAGAATATACATTTCATTGTCAGTGTCGTGCGTGGAAACACACGTACACACACATTCATGGGAATCCTGTACAGCTTCTATTCAATATTTTCACCCTCGGCTCTTGCCTGGTTCAAACGCCATACCCTCTTAATTGGATTTTGGCTCACTTCCAGTGTCAGAGAGTTCTGTATCTGTGAAATAATGATCCTGAAATAAATAGCACCTCTCAGTAGAGATATCTTTTTATGTAAAATTCTTAAAGGGAATGGAGGGGAAGGAAATGCTCAGTGTTTGGGAATTTATGGGGAAGACATCAGAATTGGCCAAAATAAGAATTTCGAAGGACCTCACCTGGTGTTCATGGAGTGTGGCACCATTTAGGATGAGAGAAAACACGAGTCCTTGAAGACTGCTAGATTTGAAAAGACCTTTGCACTTAAGGACCATTTATTTAAGGGCTGATGGATGTGTGGCTGATAGTGATGGGGACCAAATTGCTATGAGTCTCAAGTGCTTCAGAGATGTGTGGCCAGAGGAGCCTTTCTCGGGTAGATCCTTTTAGGTGATGGAAATGAGAACAAATGATATAAATGATATAGGTTAAGCCTGGATCTTTATTTTATTCCCTCAGGACACCAGTTAATAAGCACCTGTCATGGAGGTGCGGAGAAGGGCGGGTTTTGTTCATCCTTGCGACACTCAGGGCACATGATGCAATACGGACTGCTGGGAAGAAATGGGCAGGTGTTTGCATCTGTCTGAAACAGCGGGTGTGAACACCTGGGACAGACCTCTTTGTCTTGAGAAGAGGCTCCCTCTCACTCCTGTTTGATGAGTGTGAACAGTGAGTGACATTTTGGGATTAGAACTTAAACCGTGGAGAAATGACGATGGAGCCTTTTAACCTAATAAGGCAGGAATTTTAGGATAGATTTCTGGGCTGGAGAAACTGGCTCAAGTGTTCCTTGGAATTTCCATATTAACTAAGGGCTTCCATTATTCATTTATTCATTCAACTGGTATGTTTTGGTTGCTTTTTCCAGGCACTGTGCAGAGTGCTGGGGCTTCATTGGCACATGAGACTAAGTCCTTATTCTCCTAGAATTTTCATTCTAGTAGGAAAAGACAATAAAATAAACATGCAAACAAATGATTGAAATCTTTCCGGGACTTGGTAAGCATTAAAAAGCAAATAAAACAAGGCAGAATGATGGAGAATGAATAGGGTGTTTGGGCTTTATGTTCAGTTGAGTCAAAGAAGCCTTATCAGGGCAGTGAAGTTGAGGCATTAAGGGAAGCAGGTGACCTGGGAAGCCCACATTCTGGGATGCAGAAAGGCAGGTACTAGAGCTCTTAGAGAGGTATGAATGTGGAGTGTCTGTGTGAGGAGTGCAGGGAGAAGGGTGGGGGTGGAGGAAGGTAAGGCCAAGTGAGGCAAGGGCTGGTTGGAAGTGCAGTGGTAGGCCATGGACAGATTATCAGCAAGCAGTCAGAGCAGGAAGGGGTCTTGGAGAGTGGGGTGCACTCATTTTGCAGAGACTGAGGTGAACTTTCTGCTGTTTAATGGAATGTGCTGGGTAGTGTGGGAAAAGGAGGCACTGAGTCTGATTCCTAGGCTGGGGTTCTTTTCATCAATAAAAAGAGTTGAAAACAGGATTGTGTCCACTTGTGTCTTTTGCCTCTCTTCCTGTGTTTTCTGGGGACCAGAGGAGAAAAGAGGAAGTGGCAGAGGGAGAGGGACATTCTCTGGGGACAAGGGGATGGCTTTTATCCCTACACAGGTGCATACTTACAGGGCTATGCCATGAAATTAAAGTTGCCTCGTAGTTTAGAATACTAGGTCCATCCCAGACCAAACATATAAAAATGTTTTTCAAATGAAAGACAAGTAGATAAAGATTAAAAATACTGGTGTGTTACACGAGAGATACTAGTAATAAACACATACACATTGTTTCTGATGTTCTTTTGGAGAAGAAGGAAGAATTCTTGGCATTCATCCTACTCTTGGATCCCACCTACCCATGATTGTAATCACCATGGACTTTTCAATTGGAGGGAGAGTTCGTTCGGTCGGTCGTTCATTCGTTCATTCATTCATTCATTCATTCATTCATTCATTCATTCATTCAATGCCTGAAGTCTGCCACTCATTTGAGGAGCCCACATTTTGGTGAAATCACATTTTAAGTGTTGGTGAGGCTAATAAAGTTTCAAGCATTCTGCAAACTTGAATTATTATAATAGAGCCCCTGAGGTCTCAGTTCAGAGGAGGGTCTGAGACCCAATCTTCTCCTAGGTTTCCAAAATTCCTTACTTTCCCCACTGGATTGATAGTAGAGCCTTATGTCAGTTCCTCCGAACCTGTTCTGCATGAACCTGTCTCACTTTCTAATCTTTACACTCTGTTGCTATTTCAAGGCATCATAGCATTCCATACTAGTGGGTCCTTTAGAAGTTCAGCACACTCCCCTGGTAGATAACAGAACTGAGCCCTGAGAGACGAAATTCACTCAGCTTGTTAGGCTGATCTTCCCAACTCAGAGTCCTCTGCTTACTTAAGTTTTTATATTTAACTGGTTTACTTTACTTTGAAATTATTTGATATTTTTGATTTTCCATTCCCATGTCCTTGATACATTTCTTTATTGTCTGTGGGAAGTGTAATGGAAATAGCACTGGTTACATAATGGCTACACCCTACATAGTGTGTGTGCCAAGCCCTGTTCTAAATACTTGACCTATCTCTGCTGATTAATCTTTCCCAACCCTCCTGGGTGGTAGGTAGTGCTATTACCCCATTTTACAGATGAGGAAACTGAGAAAGAGAAGGGTGAAGTAACTTCCTCCATAGCAGTTGTGTTAGTAAGTGCTATGATCTGACTTTGGGCCCTGGAAGTCTGGTTCTAGGTGTGATGCTCTTCATCCCCCACTCTTCTGCCTGTCATGTATACAGGGACAGTCTCTTTGCTTAGTTGGGGTGAGCAGTGCAATGTCTCAGCCATGCAGCCACCTTAAATATTTGGGAAGTATCTCAAGTATTTCAAGTTAAGTAAAAGTGCAGTCATCCAGGCAGGAGAAGTAGCATAGGGCTTAGTGTCATTGTTTTTGGCTGCCATTTTCTGTGGTCTGAGTAGAACAAGCATTCCCCTTAGCGCCTCTACATTGTCTTTGACATTCTACACTGGAGGTTCCTGAAAGCTCTCAGTTTTGCAAGTATCCTCTGTGATCACCAGCCACTAAATTACATCTGCCACTGAAGGCCCCAGTGGGCTTTGAACCTGTTGTTCTTGAGAAATTCAAGCCGAGAGAGAGAGAGAGAGAGAGAGAGAGAGAGAGAGAGAGAGAGAGAGAGAGAGAGAGAGAGAGGAACACTGTACACACGTGCAATGTGTTTTGAGTCAAAGAAGTAATTGTATATGAATGTATTTTTTTTATGGGGAGTGAGGGAAAGGTATATTTAATTAACCCAACTGAGAAGGACATAACAATGTTCCAGGAGGGAGTCAATGAAATGAATTTGCTTAAAAAAAAAAAAAAAATCCCAGTAGCCTGAGTCAGCCTGTGCAAGTGATTTGGGAGAGGAAGGGGAGATGATGTAATTGGTTCGGCATGTTCCCATCTTGGCCACTGAGAGTAAAGGGGCCCAGGGAGTTTGAGGAGGGTGTGTGTGTGTGTGTGTGTGTGTGTGTGTGTGTGTGTGTACGTGTGCATGCAAAGTTAATAGGAATGGGTAGGGGGGTGGAAGAGGGGGCTGTAAAACAGGATTAATAACCCCTTGTCAGACCTTTCCCTGTAACTGTGTTTTTCAGTAATTTTGGTTTGAATGAGGACTCTCTAGCCAATTAATGTTTATTTGTTTCCTTTGGCAAGACCCGTTGGGGGAAGGGATAAGAGTGGTGAGTTTAAAATTTTTGTTTTGTTTTTGCATTTTGGAAGAAGAGGCGAGTAATGTGAGTTTGGGTTTTCAATGATGGCTCCCCCCCTTTCCCCTCAAGAGGCAGGAGGCAAGACATGGCCAGCTGGTGCTTGAACTGACACAGGTGCAGAGGCTGTGGGGGGTGGGGAGCCAAGAATAATTACAGGTTTCTGAAGCATCAGGCCCTGCCTGACACAAGCGCTCGTCAAGAAAACTGCTCTTTATGGAAAATTAATGGTGAAGCTGAAAACCCGTCAGGCCTATTGTTCTTCTTTGGAAGCCATCACTCTTCAGAAGAGTGGCCTCCCCAAATCCTTGGGCTCTCATGAGGAGCTGGATAGAGTGTCCTTCTTCCCTACAGGACCTGGTTGGCTTTGTCATGGGCCCTGGTAGAGTTTTCCTTTAGGACTATCTCTTCTGCAATTTTTTTTTTTTTTTTTTTTGTAAATTTCTCCTTTAGTCCACATCTAGCCCTTTGCTCTTACTCATAGTATACATAGAGTAATTTCTTATTGACTCGAAAGGCACAAATCTTATTGTTTATGGAAATGTAATAACTAATACAGGGACATTTACTGAAACTTGCTTTCAAAGCCACCAAGTAGCAAATGGGATTCCACCCGTGTGTGGCAACCTAAATAGCAGCTTGATTGGGAAATAAGAGTTTAGGAGACTTGAACATTTTCAGCTGTGCATGAACTGTGGCGTCTCTTGACCAGTTGGAAGTTAGAATTTATAGTCTAGTGTCCAAGGAACAGTGAGCAACACATCTTAAGACTGAACTGCAGTTGTGGGTGGAGGCTGGACCAATAGACTTTAAGTTGATATGTTCTGAGAGGTAACATCTGGACAGACAACACAGAACCAAGGTAGGATGGCCCATCAATGACACCATTCATTTTGAGGATCATGGACGTTCTAAATGGGGGAAAAGGCAGTTCTAAGTTGTTGAAGATGCAAGGGATCCCAGTATCTTCCTCAGAGAGCAAAGACTAGGCCACAGCCCCCAGCTCTGCCTGGGGTTACGTGACTTTAAGGCTTACTTTAACATTTAATTTGGATTTGTGTTGTTTAGGGGATTTCTTTTATGCACTGCAACTGAGGAATCCTTGGAAGATGAAAGGAATATTTGAGGCTGCTTTGCATCATGTGCCTAGGGAAAGTAATTTCAAAGACATCATCCTCTCCCCAGGCCTTTAATCTTGTCTCCTTCCTCCCTGGCCTCCCCAAGGAAAAATATACAAACAAATATTTTCTTTGTATGTTGGAAATAATTTGGGGAGGAGAAACACTGAAGAGGTTTCGATGAAAATTTCCCAACTTTCATGTTTGTTTAGAAATAAATTAATTTTCACAGCATTGTCTTTCAGAATTTACAAATTACTAGAGGGAAATGTTTAATTTGGTCTTAGCTCCAGCAACCAGTTGATGTGAGAAACAGTCAAAAGGAATGGGAAATTACATTGGATGTAATACTGTGGTTATTTTGTGAAGTTCAGCAGTTCTGACAGTAATGTGTAATACTATTGTACCTCTGGTGTGTGCTATTGTGTGTGTGTGTGTGTGTGTGTGCACGCACGCATGTATGTGTGTTAATCTAATAGCAAAAAAAAACAAAACAAAAAAAAAACGGCAGCAGGAGATTTTCACTTACACTGTATACTTGCTTACCTGCTAACCTACATTTTCTGGACAAAATTCATTCTTTCTTAATCTTCTACCCTAACATTGTCTGGGATCAAAAACAAGAAAGAGTGAACATTTGCTTAAAATCATCTTAGGACTCAGTTTTTAGGTCTTAGGAGGTTCATTCTTGTCACTGGTTCATGTATCCTTTCTGAAGTAGGTTTAATGTCACCATCCAAGCAAGTTTCAAGTGCTTGACAGCTGAGGTTCTCCTGCGGGCGTGCTGAGTTTATTAATCATGGTGCTTCTTTCCCCTCTTCCACCCCCTGAGAAAAATGGCACCAGATCTCTCTGGCTGTGCTTTCCTACTTCCTTTCCCATCTTTCAACTCTGACCTAATTTTAAAAGACGAGAATATGTCAGAATCATTACATCATCTCATTCTTTGAAGGGGGAAAGCTGCAAAGTTCCCATCAATATCCCTCTTTGCAATCCTACAGTTTTTTAGGAGTCAGAGGAAAATGCCTTTTTGGCTAAAAAGTGTGAAGTGTAAGCACATCTGTAATGTTAGAAAAGAAGGCGTATTTTAGAAGATGACTTGAAAAAAGAAAGCCAGATTTTTCTCCTGTTAGTAGCTGGTCTTGTGTCTCTCTGAATTTCCATTCTGGGATGTGTGTGAAGATTTCAAAGTGCAGAAAAGTCACTGAGCCTTGGGCCCTTTCCAGGAGCAGGCAAGGGGTTCCTTTCCTCTTCTGTATTTCAGACTCTTTGGGGATGATGGCACCATGGTTAAAAGCACGTGACAAAAACCACACATCATAAATGTCAGAAAGAGGCTCCCAAGGGCAGCCAAGTGTAGTTGGCGTATGTGTGTAATTACCTGGGTGAGCGTTCTTGCTTGGAACCAAAGTTCACCCCTTCTTTGCCCAGGAAAAGCATCAGCGGTAGCATCACCAACAACAATATCATCATGATCATCATGAGGTCATAGTCTGATTTCAGAAGAAGCCTGACTGTTCAAGTTTCTAAGAAGTGGAAAGTTGCCATTTTCCCATGATTTTGCATCTATATACTTTCCCAAGTTTGTTCTATCTTTTGTGCTTTTAACTCTTGCCCTTTTTTGGTAAGATAGGTAGAATGACTGAGATTAAGGGCAACTAGCTAAAGAGACCATGAATGACTGATAATTGATTAGCAACATAAGTGTAGTTGGTAAATAAAAGATGGACTTTTATTTCTTTGATGTTGTCTCATTCCAAAAAACAAAAAACAACAACAACAACAAAACTCATTAGCAGAATGCAATTTCTTTTCTTTCTTTTTGTTTTGACTTACCAACTTTGAGTATTCGTGGATCCAATGAATTCAAATAATTGCTTATTACAGCATAATTGTTGAGTTGTGGCAAAAGTGTTGCATCCATGGTTTTGTCTTGTGTTCATATTAAAAGTATTAAAAATCAGAATTTTTAATGTCCTAAAACACTTTAGAAAGGACTGGCATTGAAGATATTCAACTAGAGTTTACACTCATTGCTTTTAAGGTCATAACCAGACATCCCACCAAGCTGTGGACTCTTAGATATGTTTTGGAGATAACTGTTTTATTGTCCATTGAAAAGGGTCATCTTTCAATATTTGGCAGTCAGCACATTTTCTTTACACTGTTATTTCCAGACCAGGCTTCCACGGTCTATATGGAAGAGACTTCCACGGTCTATATGGAAGCTGCTGCATGTTGAACTTCGAACAAAAGGATGATTAGTGGGAAGGAAGGTGAAATGTTTCAAATAGATAAGAAGGAGGGAAAGTAAACAGGGAAAATAGATGTCAAAGTTCTTTAGGGAAGTGTCATGGGGAGGTGGTAAAGTGACAGGAGATGTCTACCATCCTGAATGGCAAGTTTCATGTAATTTCTGATGAGCCAAAGACAGGTTGAATAAAAGTCTTTTGATAACTTTGACTCCATGCCCATAGTTGAAAAATGTCTTATATCTTTCTTGAACCCATAAAAGTAACAACTTCTTGCTGGTAGCAGGGAGATTTTTATAAACTAAATATGTGCTGTAAGACATGAATTACCCTGTTCTTCCAAGAGGAAAGTAGTAGAAGTATTTTCTGAGGGAGTAGTAGAAGGTATGGCAGTCATAAGTTTGAAATCTTTTTTTTTTTTTTTAACTAGGTCTTGGATTATTACTTTTAACAAGCATGTTTCAACAAGTAAAAAGGCCATGAAGAATGTATTAATAGAGCTTTCAGGGTGATCGTTTCAAACCCAATTTCAGGTGATATTTATTAGGAGTCTAGGAGAAGATGAAGCCACGCATTTCAAAGTTGAGATATTAGAGTTTTCACAAAGCACATTTGTGACTCATAAATACATGAGACAATCACTTTGCACTTGGGAACATTCTTACCCAGGGCTGACTGTAATGGGTCTTTTTTTGTGTGTATTGTGGTGTTGGTGGTGGGGTGATATCCAATGACTCAAGCCCTTAAGTTGTATTGTTAGGTCAGGCCTAGGGAAAACTCACATCTCCAAGATGTGGTACCAGACAGGCATAATTTATATCACTAAACATATCTGCTGACTCAGAGTTGAAGTTTGCTGGTTAGTGCACCATCAGAATAGAGTGACTCTGCTCCCGTGGACCCACAGACATTGGAATTCTAGATCCAAATTTATAATACCCTACTTTGTTTGCTTTCTGTCCACACCTACGTAATCATAATCTAATTATCATTATCAGGAAATTATCTTTGATACAATGCCATTTATTAATGTGTATACTTCATTTGAGTTACATTATTTTTCTTCCAATGTCCTTTTATTCTAGATCCAGGATTCAGACGAGGATCCATGGTGTTTAGTTGTCACTTCTCTTTAAATCTCCTCTAGTGTGCAACAGCTTCTCAGTCTTGGTTTTTTTTTTTTTTTTTTGACCTTGATACTTGCAAATACTGCTTAATTATTTAGTAGAATGGTCTTCAGTTTGGATTTGACTGATGCCTTCTCAGGATAAGACAGAGTTCCTGCATTTGGGGGCCAGATTATCACAGAATATCACAGAATATTTCAGCACGCCCTATTAGCTGTGCATGTTATCAGTTTGACTTATTACTGGTGCTGCTCACTTTGATCACATGATGAAGGTGGTGATAGCCAGGTTTCTCCACTGCCAGGTCATTATTTTTGTCTTTGTAATTAATAAAAATCTTGTTGGAGGATAACTTGAGAGTAGGCCTTTATCTTGTTTCTCATCATACTTTCATTTTCATATTGATTTTAGCATTCATTGGTGGTTCCTACTTGCTATCATTATTCATTTTGTGTTTGCCTCATGGTGATTTTTTTATTTCCATCAAACATTTTACGTTTATTCATTGTAATTTTACTATAAGGAAGAGTTGACCTCCTGTTTCCTTATTTATTTATATCAGTATGGGGTTTTATTTTATTCTGTGGATTGTAATCCAATATTATCACTTCCATTTTCTTTTTGTTGTTGTTGTTGCTTAAATTGTTTGATGTTTGGCCATTGAGAGCTTTCTTTAAGTGAGCGGGTTCCTCAGTGTTTTGCTGTACTTCTCTTACTTTACAAGCATTTCCATCTCTTCTGGTTCCACAAGCTGTTCTAGGCTTATCCTGCAGGTTCTTTGTCCCAGTCCTTGAAATGACTGTTTCTCCAAGGAGCCCTGTTTTCCCTTACTGGATAATGATTCTAGAAACCAAGTTCTTTCTGCTCATTACTACAGCATTGCCTTTGCTTGTAGGCTCTTCAGTGGGTGGAGCTAGGAAATATGTGTATGAATAATTTGTCTATGTATGTACACAGTTATTCCTATATATGCTCTGTTGATATAGCATCAGTTTGCCCTTACATAATTTGTGCGTCTGTTACATGTTTATGTATGTGTATTAAAATCCAGTAAATACTGATACCATAAATTGCAGATAAACATCAAGAGCATTGATTAAGTAAGTTTTCCTAATTATTTACAAATATGATTGGAAATAAATATTATGTTTGGGTTAGAAAGATTTCATCTTAAAATTCTCCTTAAAATTCTCTTTAGCATTTTACTCTCCACACTCTTGATGAGAAAATATTTTAACTTCTACATTCCAGGTGATGAGCTCTTTTCTATCTAAGCTTCATCTCTAGTACATATTGTAAAAAAGTAGATTTCTCAAGACAAAATCATTCTGTAATGATTTCACAGGGATACCTAGCACTTCCTGATGGGTACTGGTGCTTCTCTAAGTCTTAGAACAAGAATGCCCTGTGTCCAAATTGCAAGTGGTAGCCTCTCTGAAGTGGTCCAGATTTTAGTGAACAAGGTCTCCCCATGTTTAGATCACAAGTATGACTCATGTGCTCCTGGGATGCAAACCAGGGAATATTGGGAAGGTTATTTTTTAATGCTCCCAGAATAGAGCATAAATGTGTTTAGAATATCTCTATTTCTCAGAACTCTGACTATGAAGAAAGATGAGCCCACATCAATCACTTCCTTGGTGACTTTCAAATCTTTGAGCTAGAAAGCGTGTAAATGGACAGGGCACACAAAAGCTCTATCCATAGACAGTAGCAACTGGGTGTATGAATTAGTCCTTGTGTGGGAGGCAGGGACAGTCCTGTAACCTCAAGGACATCCTATAACCCATGATTCAGCTGATTTTTTTTTTAACTTGGAACATATCCATGTCTTAAAGACCTGGTTCTTCTCTTTAGGCAAAACTCAAGAAGCATTATGATTATGTTCTTAAAAGACCCACGTTAGTGGTCATTTCCAAGACCTCCAGCCTCAGCAAGATGGACCATACTCTGGGCCATAATGTAAACCTCAATAAATTTGAAAGGATTGATATCCTATAAAGTATGTTATTTGAGCACAAATAAATCAAAATATAAATCAATAATAAAAAGATATCTAGAAAATTCCAAAATATTTGGAAGTTAAACAACATTTTTTTTTACTCTGTCCCTAATAATAATGGATTCCCCTAGTGAAAATAACTGTAAAATAATGAGCATAGTATTAAAGCATCTACCTGAAGGCACTTGAAAGTCAACAGAAACAGTCAGATTTTGATGACAGATACATACTCAGAGGAGGAAGAAAGTAGGGAAACTGTACAGATATTTTCCCAATATTTGGGAACATGGAACAGTGTCAAGGATAAGGTGGGTACAAGGCTTGGGTGTCAGAAGATGGGTTTTGAAGAGTAGAGGAGGTAGAATGACCAAAGTAATAGCACATGGTTGATTGTGTCTTTGGCAGATACTATGTATCTGGTGGGTACCAAATACTGAGCTTGATTGGCAGCATTTTCAAAACAGGAAGAAAAGATTAAGAGAGGTTTTAGGAGTAGGCTTCTATAATCCAGATGTGAACTGACTGAAGCTAAGACTGGGGGTTTCAATATTTCAGAGAAGTAAATGATAATTTCTGGCAATAAGGTACAAAAGGGAAGAGGAAAAATTTGGAGACATGGTGTTTCTGGAAAAGGAGCAAGTGAGGAGGATAATGCAAATTTCTAGATCTGAGAAGGTGCTAATATTGGAGTGTTGGTTTCTAATATAAAGTGCTGAGAAGCTACTGAGCCAGAGCTACCATTTAATCAAAAAGTAAAACAATCAAATCTCACTTTTTCATCAAGCTTTCCTTGATGGATACCTCCATATTAGAGAATTCATTACCCACTCATCCCATCTCCAATTCACTTTATAGTATGGTGTTTATTTGGGGTTACTTTGCTTTGTAAATTCATATCCTCTCTAGCTTGTGATTGTTCATTCTGTACCTACATGTATATTGCATGGATCTATTCCCATGTTTTATCATTCTGTCACATACAAAGCCCTGCAACTTGCTGTGGGCACAGTAGTTGAATGAACACTTGTGACATTAAGTGTTGAATGAAGATTAGAACCATTCATTAGTTCATATCATTAAAAATCAACTGTGAAGCCCAAAGCTGATTCATAGTTAAGAATCTGGTTTTCTTATTCAGTCATACAGAGGTTTTCTAGAAGTCTGATTAAAACCCAATCTTTTGAAATGTCACCAAAATAAAATCCTTGACAGATACAATATGACTAGGTATATCATTAAAATACATGCATAGCAGAATAAAAGCCTAGAATCAGAACTCTGGTTGAAAACATAGAAACTTCACATAGGTATTCAGTTGGGAGCCAGTCACATTAAAATGTGCCATCAGAAGCCCAGAAGATAGAGCAAATTGGACCAATAGTGCAAGTTAGCAATATAGTTTCATACTATAGTCCAGAGAAGTAGAGTTTTTAAGGGAGGAGAGCATTAGAACACAGACTTCTTAAGTATCTACTTTTGCCATGAAGTGCTTCTATAATCTTACAAAGACTTATAGGCACCAAGGATGAAGATTTGTTGAAACTAAACCTTCTGGTTCTTCTTCTCTATTTCTTTATCAGGAGAAAAACTTTATGTTGAGATATATAGGGTCCTATCTTTAACAGGTCTCAACAGCTGCATCTGAAGTTATTATTATCATATAGTCAGAAATGCTAAACCATTGTATGTAGATGCCACATAGTGTGTAGAAATTGTATTTTTAATGACTTGCTGTGAGCATCAGGGGTTTTGTTGTATACCTCAAAGGCTTTATGCTAAGCACTCTTTAGAACAAGATCCATTCTTCCTGGTTGGAAAATCTATGCTTAAGCCAGGTCTTCTTGTTGGTTAATTGCTATTAAGGTCACATTTTAGTTTGAGTGGACATGCTTTGTTCTCTAGAACGAGTTGGAAAATAGATTTATTGTTGTGACTTGATCAAACCTATTTAAAAAATGGAAGTGACACTATGAGAAGTCTTATCTGTTTCTATTTGCTTCTTGCTTCCATGGGAAATCCTGGGGATACCTGGTGCATCTTACCTGCTGAATGGGATTGAGGGGCAGAAGATCATCATTTTGGCATTTGATGTTCTCTGGGATCTTGAAGGTGTGAGATAGGCCTTCTGGGACTCTAGTTTTCCTTCAGCCACAGTAATTGAAGTCATATGATGATGGGACCCTTCTGAACCCTTCAGAAGTATTCTGAAGGTAAATAGCAGGGTCAGACCTTTCAGTGAGAGCATTTCAGATACCAGCCATGTAACCATTCTCTGTTCCTTGCCCCTCTGCCTGTCCACCGTGGCCTCCCGGTGTTCTTTGCCTCTGATGGTGATTTCTCTCCCTCCCTCCTTCCTCTCTGCAGACATGCCTTGAATTGGAACGCTACCTACAGACAGAGCCCAGGCGGATCTCGGAGACCTTTGGTGAGGACTTGGACTGTTTCCTCCATGCTTCTCCTCCCCCGTGCATTGAGGAGAGCTTCCGGCGCTTAGACCCCCTGCTGCTCCCAGTGGAAGCCACCATCTGCGAGAAGAGCTCTGCAGTGGACATTTTGCTCTCTCGGGACAAGTTGCTATCTGAGACCTGCCTCAGCCTCCAGCCAACCAGCTCTTCTCTAGACAGCTACACAGCCGTCAACCAGGCCCAGCTCAACGCAGTGACCTCATTAACGCCCCCATCGTCCCCTGAGCTCAGCCGCCATCTGGTCAAAACCTCACAGACTCTCTCAGCCGTGGATGGCACGGTGACGTTGAAACTGGTGGCCAAGAAGGCTGCACTGAGCTCAGTAAAGGTGGGAGGGGTGGCAGCAGCAGCAGCCGCTGTAGCACCAGCTGGGGCAGTTAAGAGTGGACAGAGCGACAGTGAACAAGGAGGGGTAGGGGCAGAAGCATGCCCCGAAAACAAGAAGAGGGTTCACCGCTGTCAGTTTAACGGGTGCCGGAAAGTTTATACAAAAAGCTCCCACCTAAAGGCCCACCAGAGGACTCACACAGGTAGTGGTACAAGTTGGCCGCATGTGGTTTCTTCCTCTTTCCCCTGCTTTTGCCTTGAGGTGGGAAGGGCTCCTCTTTGTTCTAAGAAGTGGCCTTTGTGCTGACGAGGAGGTGACCCAAAGGCAGGAGGGCCCTGGGTAGGGAAGCAGAATGACTCACTCTATACCCTAAAACCTCAAGATGTCCCAAGTGCAAGACCTGGGTTCGTAACTGGCTGGCTAAGAGTTGCTTTCAGAGGCAGTGCCAACCACAGCATGAACTCAGAGTTCTGAGGCTGATGGAAGGGGATCTGGTAGCGTGACTCACGATAAAACGAACATAGTGCAGACTCTGGTCCCTTTGCTGACACTTGTCTTTGTTTTCTGAGTGTAGCTTGCAGGTTTGATCAACACCAGAATCCAAGGAGGTACACTAGGAAGCATCCACAGTTAAACAAGGTGGTTAGGGTGTCCCTATTCACTCTTTTCCCAGCATCCCTGATTTTTCATCAAAGTCACCAACAGCAGGAGGGTTTCAGAGTTCATTAGATGTGATCATTCTATAATTAATTGGCATCTCCTCTTTTGCATTGTTCTCTGGCGCGTGCTTTATGGAGAGATGGCAGAATTGCTTTTTAATGAGCTTGTTACTGAGAAGTTGCTAAAGTGATTACATTGCTATGTGTGTGGTAAGGGCGGGTGGGGGAGGGAGAGGGCCTGTATGTTTCACATAGGACTTCCGTGGTGATTCCAAGGACTCATATTGATCTTTCAAGCAATGGGATCATTTGGAAGACCGGGGTTCACACAAAAGAGGGAGAGATTGACCGTATCCTTAAGCTGGTCTTTGTTCTCTACTTCAAGATTGTAGCTTATGGGTAGCATCTCTTCTTGGTCTACTAAGGTGCTACTAGGAGCAATTACTGTGATTGGTGGTTTTTAAGTGGGTCACTAAGAGCATATGACTTGTATGGCTTTTCCACAGTGTTTGCACACTGCAAGCTGAATAGGGAAAATCCCCAAAGGTATAAATGGAAGAATAAGAACATTCTCAGAGAAAAGTGGATTGTCGCAGCTGAGGTGGGAGAAGTGTCTGGTATTTTATGTGGTTGTGGATTGTGCCACCAAGGAAGCATGCATCATAAAGACGATTGGCTGGAAGATCAGAGCACCCTGGATTCTAGTTCTAACTGCCACTAACTAGCTCTGTGACCTGGAGTACATTTCTTTATCTCTATGGGCCTCATTTTCTACATCTGTCAAACAATCTGGCTCTTGAGGCCCCTTTCAGCTCCGATGGTCCATGAAATGTCTTTGTGCGGTACTAAAGAACTTTTCCTCAAGTAGGAATGCATAAATATGACTGGATAAAAGTGCTGAAACTCAAAGTCACTCCTGTGAGATAGTGAGACCAGACGTTGCTTCCTTATATACAAGACAGGCATGTCCTCTAATTCTAAACTTAATTTCCCATGTGGCTCTTCCTTGGTTCATGGGATAATCCCCTAACATAATTTTTTAGTCCTATGGATCAGGTGTAGCGTTCCATTCATGGCTTTGCTGCAGAATTTATATGTAAAGCCTAATGCTTCCTTATATTGTTAGGTTGTTTTCTTCTCTGATTTTGTCCTGAAAGTAATTTTTATTTATATTCCTTTCTCTCTAAAGTCAGTAAGTAAAGACAAGATATTGCAGTGCTCCCTGGTTTCAATGCATGATTAATCTCCTGCCCCCACTCCAGGAAGCCAGAGGAAGCACCATGAACCAAGAATGTTGACGTTTGTAGGGGTTATAGAGTTCATAATTTGGACACCTTTCAGAATTATTAACACTAAGGCTACATCCTTGTATGGAAGCTGGACCACTCTGGTGAAGCAGACATTCTTTGGGGCAATCTGCAGCATTTTCTTCTTTCTATCCCCTCTTCCCAGCAGAGATGATGGAAGATGTAATGATTGATGCATTATTTGGCATGTTGTTTTTGGAACATTGTCTACTCAGTGTGATTACCAAGGTGGAGCTGATTATGCTACCCAGCACCTGCAGCCACTGCCTTGTGGTGGATTGCAGTGCTCCTCCCTATGGGCAATGCCCTGAAGGAGGCAGTAAGCATTATTAAAAAAGTAGCATGGCAGCAGAGTTAGAGCAGGGCTTTGTGGGTAGGTAGACTTGGGCTTGTTTTCTGTATAAATTATTTATCTTCTCTGTTTCCTCATCTGTAAAATAGTCCAATTCCATCTACCTCAGAGATTGTTTTGAAGATTAAATTAGCAAATTACTTGGCAGATAGTAAAAACTCATTACTGTTATTGCTGATTATAGTTATTAGTATTGTTCTTGACACTGAATAGTGATAATTGAGTGAAAAGCAGCTTTATGTAAACGAGAAATGAACCAGTTAGCCAGCATTAAATACAGATCGAGTATCGCTGATCCAAAACTTCAAAATTGTTTTGCTACTGGAATTTCTCCCAGGGGTGTTCTACCACTGAGCTACACTCCCAGCCCTTTTTATTTTATCTTGAGACAGGGTCTCCCTAAGTTGCTGAGACTGGCCATGAACTTCTGATCCTTCTGCCTCAACCTCCCAAGTAGTAAGAATCACAGGCATGTACCACTATGCCCTGCTTCAAACTCTGAAATTTTTGAGAGCCTACAGGTATCACAAAGTAGAATATTCCACATGGGACTTCATGGGACAAGTCAGTCAAAATGCCAGAACACTAAAAATGTTGTTTAAAATTACTTTCTGGCTATGTGTATAAGGAGAACATGAACTATAAATGAGTTATTTCATTATGTGCATGCAAATATTCAAAAATCAGAAAAAAATATTTTCTGGTCCCAAACATTTCAGATAATGGATATTCAGCCTATACTACCAAAAAGTAAGAGAATATTTTCCTAGTGGTTGATCAGTAGGGTGTGGGGTGATAATGCACATGGGCACCAGGGTGGAGGGTAAAACTGGCCCTGCAGACATTAGCCCACTGAGATTGGCAGTAATGTATAGAATGGCTTTCCTGAAGACAGCTTAGAAGTAATTGCCTCACATCCTACAGAAGCATTTTGCCTATAAAAACCTTCCTCACAGACAAGCACGGAAGGAAAAAGAAATAGATAAGAGGGGAGGTAGGATAGGGATGGAGGATGGAAGAGAGAATATGAATTAATTTAGATGAAATGGAGGAGAATCAGAAGTATTTATTTGGAATTGGTGTGAATGGGGCACATGGGGAACTGAAAACATAGGTGATAATTTATGTGGTGTGGATGAACTAAGACTGATGAAAACAGCATGAAGGATGGAATTAAATTAAGTGTAAACATATAAAGGAAATGGACTGGTAAAAGCTTGAGGGCAAAGGTATATGGGCAATGGAAATTCGGGTGGAAAAGAATCTGCTGCTATAAGAATTGGTGTGAAAAGACTAAATATTAAAATGAAGTTTTCACAAATTTTCTCTGGATGAATTCAGGCACACTATTTTAGTGTAGACTTAGTTTCTTAAAAATTATTATTATTATTATTATTATTATTATTATTATTATTGGTACTGGGGAAGGACTCAGTTTAATTCAATGGAAAGGTATCGTCTTTCAGCTGGAGAGGTGTTTTGAGACAGAAAACAAAGAAAGGGAGAGACATAAGAAAACCATGCCAGAGAAAGAAGACATATAACAGCATTTTGTTCTCTAGAGTTATATTTATGCCATATCTCTTTTATATGGTAATATATTGCAAAGGAGACACAGTTGCACAAGTGAAATAAAATAAAAAATGTGTGAGTCTCCATCTTCTCTGCATAAAGAAAGACAATACATTGTCGGTGACATGGATTTGCTTGCATTGAGGAATTTTTAAAGTGTTATTCATTTAATCTTTATATAGATAGAATTCACTGAACTAGAAAAGATATGCAGTTTTTTTTTTCCTTCTGTGGCTGTTTTTTTTTTTTTTTTTTTTTTTTGAGGATGCTGAATCCTTCAAACTTTTTGCCCTGGAGGATATTAAGCAATGAGATTTTTTTTTTTTTTTAAAGCTAGCAGATGTTCAAGTTGGTAGCTGGGGCATAAATACTGGTTGCCCAAAGAGGTGAAGTTAGGGATGGGAAAGCAGGCTGTAGATGGAAGAAGGTGAGGTAGGGAAGGAGACAAAGAGAATAACAGGATCTTAGTGAAAGGAAGCATATGAAAGTGAACATATGGTTTATTCATTGGGAAGAGTACTTAGTGCTGGCACAGGTGTACAGATGTCCTTCAGCAGCCAAGCCATGGCATACCCTTGTCTCCTACTCTTGTTTTCTGGTCTTTGTATGATACATTTTTCTCTCTCAATTATTCAACCAAGTGCAATCATGCTGTCGTCCATCTTCCTGGAGTCAGCTAAATGATGCCGATATTTCAATGCAAGAAGAAACTTCATTTGCAATATAAAAAATAATCCCTTTATGATGCTTAATTTCCATCAAACACAATTTGTTAAAATGCTCATACTTTCTATACAAAAAGAGAAATAATTATTTCCCACATTTCTTCTAGGCCACTTCTTAGAAAAAAGGAAAAAACCTGAAACTGAATTGTGCTAAGTGAGTTGCCTTTTTAATTTTGCAAATTCGTAGAAAAGCACATCTACATTTATATTGTTAAGAGTGAGTCGTGTTGGTAAAGTCCAGACAAAAGCCACAAATTAAATCTCCAGTTGTTGGTCACTGTTAAAGGTTATATGAACAAGCCACGTTCTCTCAGGTGCTACTTGGGAGACCCTTTCCATGAACTGGAGTAGCTGGAATTGAGAATGCAGGTGGTGATAGATTTGTGCTGAAGGGTGTAATTGGATGCTTTTTCAGGTAGAGGATAATACAAGTGTGCAGTTTGCTTAATGTTTTGCGTTTGCTTTGGGGCAAGCCTTATTGGATCCAGAGGTAGCATGATCTGTAAGTTCAATCAGGGTTTATAGCTCATTTTCAAATGAAAAGGTGGTTAAACATATTTCAAACAAAAGGACAAATGAAGCCTGGGGGAGGCAAACACAAGTGCTCATAGCCTGCACTTAACGAAAGTTTTTTAAAGTTGGAAATATAATTTGTTTATTTTCTTTGTTCAATAAGTGTTTGGAAAGCAGTTGCTATGTTCCAGGCATTGTTTTATCTCTTTTACAAATATTAGCCATTTTAATTCTCATATTAAGTCACATGGGTGCTATTATCTTGTCTTACAGATGGGGAAACCGATATGACCCAAAGAGGTCACTGATTTGCCTAGCATCACACAGCTCAGGATTCGAACCACAGTGTTGGTCTAGCCCAATCTCTTTACCTCTCTGCTAATTAATGTTGGAGAAACAGTCAGATGGATTTTTTTTTATGATCCATTCTCAAGAGAAAATGGAGCACATATATTTTAAATACAAACAAATAATGAAAACTCTTTTAAATAAACAGATAAGAGTTAGAAGGATCCTTAAACATATTTAGACATATGACCTCTCGGGTGACTAAATCAGTACAAGGAAATAACACAAGTGAATGAATGGTCTCCTCTTTCTAGGCCAATATAGTTGTTGTTGTTATTATACTATTATCATGCTCATTACTATTATTTTTCTTTTTAACCTTAGGATTAGGGAGAGACTTTCTTGTCGTAGTGTCAGTTCACTCATTCAAGTGACAAATGTTAATCTTTATTCCTATGAAATAAGAAAGGCAAGGATTATTTATATACTGAGGACCATAGGTGTAAATATGACTTGACCTGGGCTATGCATCTCCCCTACTGGCAGAATTGAAAGTCTCCTGGCCCTTAGGCTTACATCCTATTTAATAATTATCTTACTTTACATTTCCTTTATTTGTTCCTCAGTCATTTCACAAGTGAATGTTAAGTGCCCATAGCAATAATAAAATAGGTATAAAAATAATAATATGGATATGAGACACTATGCCATTGAGTGACCATCAAAGGAGACTAGGATAGACTGATTTGAGAAGTCTCTGAAGGAGAATGGGCATTGGATGAGAGCAGGGGCCTGAATCAGTAGTAGGAGGAAGCATGGAACATTCTGGAGCAAGAGTCACCATTCTGGACAGGGCATTTTTTTTTTATGCGGTTCATCTTTTTAAATAGTGCAATGTGACAATACGCTAATTGATATAAATAGAAGACCTAATTCAAGGTCAGGCATATCAGCAGGATAAAATGAAATATCTCAGGGTTGTGGTATGGAGTCTATTGCCTACTTTCAACTTTCTCAGTGTCATAGATAAGAATTCTTCAAATTTATATAAGAGCAGCTGAAATGGGACAATTTTAAGACACTAAAGGGCCTTTAATATGCTGAGACACTTGCTACTAATGAAGTTTATCCATGAGTTGAGGCAGAAGCTCATTAGACTCCGATTACAGGATGGAAACTAGAATAAGGGTTAAATGTTCAGTTCACAAGGTGGAGAGAGTTTAATGGGAGAATCTGATAATTTGGATTTAGCATATTCAGAAGCCTAAGAGGAGTTTGAAATGAAGGGGTATGAAATGAGGAAAAAGTGGATGGGAGAATTTTATGATTCCAGAAACTTCAGAACTTTACCACATGATAATTTAGTCATATGATCATAACATTTATAAAGATAACTTTATGTAGACATGTATTGGATAGAATGGCTTCAACTTGGCATGCATAAAATAAGCACATTTGCTTTATCATTATAATGTGATAATAAAAGTAGACTTTTGTGGGCTATTCCAGATGTCCTTTTAAAGGATAATTGGTAGTCACAGCATAAATAAGGATGTTAAAATAAGAACCAAGAAGAAAGGAAAAATGTGAAATTAATGAGGTTTTCATCATAAACAATTAATTTTTTGAATACTCTCTATACTACATGCCATTTCTTCCTCCATCTCTGAGAACCTCATTTTTTGGTGCAGAAGCCTAAATTATAGTTTAATAAAGCCCATATTTGGAACCTGTTCTCAAAAGAGTATAGTGTGGATTGAGGTGAGGGGGGCTGGGTAGGAAGGAGATAAGAGAAGAGTAATCTCATTTCAGAAAAGGCAGTGGAAGTAACAGAATTTTATGAATTCTAAGAGTTAAAGGGGAAGCCCAGCTCTGTTTGATAAAAAAGAGAAAAAGTGAACCATAAGATATCTGTACAAATGAAAAGTTGATGTTGGGAAGGTCAGGAGTGAACTTTGGAGTGATTGTGCCCTTGAGTATACAGATAACATACAGAAGTCTTCTCTGTTATAGTAGGAGAGTCACTGACCATGATGATCATGCTGTCCTGTGCATACTATGTTGGGAAGTTTAAGGAAAATTAAATGGAGATTTGGAAAGACCAAAGGCTAAGATGATGCTATAAGAACTTCCTGGTGGTAGGCAAGAATTTTCCTGTGTCTCCTGAAGTTGAAACAATAACGGAGTGATTCTGTTTGAATTAGGGGGGGAAAGCAGAATTGTGGAAATTTGTGTAATTTACAAAACTCTTAAAAAAAACCAGGAATGATTATTTTTTTCTAAAAAAGCTAAAAACAGAGGACAGATGAAAAGATATTTGTAAAATATGTGACTTTGAAAATCATTCACTTTGAATTTAGTAGAAATTACAGTTGAAACCTTGATAATGGATCATCAGAAAGAAAAAAAAAACCTTTTCATATAAAAAAAAATGGTTCAGCAAAGCCAAAGGAACTGTTGGAAAACCCAGCCCACATGGGTTCTGCTAGGCTGTGCAGGTGCCCAGTAGAGAAAGGCTGATCCTTCCCAACCAGGTATTTCCTCTTTGTCCCCACCCTAATGATGGCAAATTGGATGGCTCATCCTTTCTTCCCATTCCCCACCTAAGCACCTAGCCTGATACCCTCCACACTCCTCTCTTCCTGCCTTGCGAGCCTTCTTCTACCCTTCTCCACCTCAGGATTTGGTAGCAAGACACTGGAGATGGGTAGATTACTCATCAGCCAACAGTGAATAACTCATTAATTCCTGCTTATTTTCTTAATTTTCAATAATGGGAGACTATGAATAGAAGTTCAAGAGTCTTCAAGTAAGAAGGGAGACAGTGATGTGAAGTGTTGGAAATTGGGGGAGCATTTCCCTCTCTACCCCATCCCTGGGCTGTCCTCCCTCCCCTACTACTGTATTTTCTACATTTTTTAAAAAAGTAGCTTTTTTACAACCAATTTTTCAAATAATATATTGACTTGACAGTTTTCAAGCTAAATGTTGTTAGAGGTAAGAACACCCAAAGTAATCAAAAGGCGACTTTTTAATGTGCTGGAGTTAGACCCTATTTCTGTAGTGTGCCCATATTCAGCCATCCGCAGTAGGACCTGGTTAGCTTATATAACGGAGCACAAGCCACCTAAATTATTTAGGAATATCTGCAGTGAGAATAAACTTACCATTTCTGTTTTCCTTATCCTCTCCTTCACCATCTGCGCTTATGGGTATAGGTGAGTTGTGGATTGACTAAGAATTGGACCCCATAAGCTTTGAAGGCATGGAAGATCAGGGTGCCCCATTAGTAGTTTCTCAGAGTCTAGGTCCAGCTTTGTCCTAAACCAAACTTCCTTGGAAGACCTCCTTCTTTTTGAACCCTACATCTTTTCCTTTCTTCCCTTCAAAATTTATCTGCATTTGGAGAAGGGTCTTTTTAAATTTTTGTTTGTAAAATAAAATGCATTTATAAGCTAAAGCTCTTTTATATTATAAACCATCCATCTGGTTCATGAGACATATATGTAGGCTTCTTTTATTATTTCTACCTTCCGAATGTATCTTCTTTTCATTATCATAATTAACATTTAATCTGTGGAATTCAGTGAAGTGGTATATACTGTTTTCAAACAGTATTATAATTTTTTTTTATTTGTTGGGAAGTTGTTTTACCTGTTTCACTAGTCATCTAAGGATAATAAAAGCTATTAATCCTTTTGTTGTAGATGAGGAGGCAAAAGCCATCCTCAACTGAGAGGGAAAAAAAAGCCCTTTTTCTCCATAGTAGAGAATTGCCTGAGTAGATGTGTTATGGTACCTTATACCTTCCTCTGCAACCCCTGTTGTTTTCATATCAGGGATATTTTAAAAGAAGTCCTATAGGTTTTTCCAATATGGATGCCAGTATTAACTGAGAGAGGTTCTAGGAGTGATAGATGCTCTAAGAAATGTGGAATTATATATTCTGTGTGCTAATGAATGGGACCCAACAAAAAGGTTAACTCTGACCTGTATTCTTCTCTGTATAAGCAGAAAGATGTGGTAGGAAACATGTTAGAGTGACTTTTCAGTATTCATGTTTTGAAGTTTTCTGTCCTCACGTTGTGTATTCATGTAATTTAATGTCACCTCAGTGGAATTCACTGCTTGAGTGTAAACTTATAATATGGTGGTTTCACTCTCCTTACTATGGGATGTATAGCATCTTTCACTCCCACTCAACTTGAAGAAATGAAATAACAATTCCTCATATATTGAATTCTCAATTGGTCATGAGTCTATTGAAACTAGAATTGTTATTTTTATTTATAAACATTTTTGTTGGTTTACATGGACACAATACCTTTTATTTATTTATTTATTTATTTATTTGTATGTGGTGCTGAGGATCAAACTCAGTGCCTCACACGTGTTAGGCAAACGCTCTACCACTGAGCTACAGCCCCAGCCCCAGTATTGGTATTTTTAAAAGAGCAACAAAAGATACATCTCCTGTTTCTGATATAGGTAATAAGACATTTTATGTTCCGAGCTTTTAGGAGACAGTGTCAGAAAATCAATGTGAATAAATTCAACTATACAGTCTAGTAAACCTATTTGAAAATGTAGTGTACAGCAAGCAGAATGATGGTATTTATTATTAAATGTTTTTCTGTTTTATTCACATGTAAATATACTGACATGTAGAAAAGTTAACATAGGTTACCTCTACTTAAATCTAAGCAGAAGGTGATTTGCTGGCTTTTTTTTCCCCTCCCATTCCTTTTTGTTGTTGTTTAGTATTTCAAGGCTTACAGCTAAACTGAATTTGAAACTAAATACTGTCATTACAGAAGATTTTTTTCTGAGTTCTTCCAATTTCTCTGGGGACAAAATAATAGTTGCTTGAAGCAGTGGAGAAACAGTAATTAGGGCAAATAGTAATACTGTGCATGATTGAGGAAAAAGGGGAGGGGGAGAAAAAAATGCAACAGACAGACTTGTACAGCTTGTTACTAGGAAACCACATCAGCATTAAATACAGTGTGTTAATTGGCTATCCTGTTTCTGCCTGGGTACCAGCCTGGGCCTGCTACACAGCTGTTTCTGCTCTTTCTGGTTGCTAGGTAACTGCATCATTTCCCCTCCTCCCACCCTCTTTGTATTCTGGAGGGTAATTGGCTACTTCTGCTCCTGGTGTTGCTGCTGGGTACCAGCCTGGGCCTGCTGCTCTGCTGTTTTCCGGAGGGATTTAATGGGGGGAGGGGAGAAAAAGGGAGAAGAAGATATGCTGGCAATTAATGGAGCATAAGTGCAAATTCTACACAATGTCTGGCACCTGCGTCCCCTCATCCTGCTTTCTCAACTAAATCCTTCAGCTAAGAAAACACATTAGACTCTTGAAGTCTTTCTTTTCTCTGTAGATACCTTGTGATTATAGTTTAAAAGAAACAAGATATTTGAAAACTTATTACATAAACAATGGATTTAGTCTTTTTAAGGAAAAAATTGGCAGAATATTACACATCTATATTTGACATGGACACTAGTAGAATTTGCAGAAACATTGAAATTGCTAACTTGATAACAAAACAGCATCTTTAGTGTTTTAAAGGTATGCCTCTTGATCTCTTAAAGAGACTGAATTCTTTTGTAATGATTCTTCTTAATAGAATACAAAATAAAATGCACTAAAAGCATTATGGGATTTTCTCAACTATTTTATTCATGATGAAGAAATACAGGGAGGCTTCTAGACCCTTCTGATTTTCGATTACTCTTCTGTGTGCACAGCACATGACCACATGTTTGTGGAAGACACATTGCAATTTTATCCCTCGTTTTGCACACTTATATTTCTTAGGGCAAAAGAAGAATATGGTGCAATATCAACTTGAAATCAATTTTGTGAGTGAGAAAAGTAAAAAAGGTCATTACTTTTCATATTGATGTGAACTTCTATTGAAGAAGTTTCCACTTCATCATTATTGAAATTCTTCCTGAAAGCGTGAGGAGGAAGATTCTTCAGAAGTGAAATCATGCTCCAAGGAGATTTCACTTTAAATGGTTGAGAAAGTGTATGTCAGTTGGGCCCCTTGAAGAAGCAACTTCATCCTCCTGGGAAGAAGCTGTTTTATTGAGAAAACTCAGAGCATGTTGTGTGACTATGCACAGAAATAGTTAGCAAAGGCGACTCTGATTTGACACTAATGGCTGACACTGGTTTCCCATACTAATGAGATCTACCATCCCCTTTGAAAAGTGAAGCAGACAGAGCCCTATTCTAAGCTACAAGCTCTTCCACTGTGAGATAAGATCAGACTCTATGGAATCATTTCTCCCTAACATATCCTTAAAATTGGAGGAAGGCCTTGGGGCAGGCTAGGCCAATAGAAGGAATATTGTAGCAGTCCATAGGTCTCAAGGAAACCAAGTACCCACTAATAGTATTTAAAGAGCAAGAGAAAAATCTTATTATGAGAGGATAACTACCAAAGAGCTATGTATTATTTCTGCTGTCTCTACTAAGAAGACCTATTGTTTATCACTCATAAGTATTTGTATACTGAAGGATTTAGCCATTTGCTTTGGAGAAACCATCAAAAGTTAGAATATTGCTTTATCACTTGACATATTATGATATTGGAAAAGGGCTAGTTTTGATTGTCTGAGGGTTTAGTCTTTGTTGACAGAAGATTGCCAGATTAACACATTTTCGAGAGTTTTATGAATCATCGCTACTTGACTTAAGCAGGATGTGGATCAAAAAGTCCAAAGAAATCCTGAGCATTTGTCTTGCCTAGATCCATTCTTCACCCACTGGATGAATTAGATATGACTGTGTATCCACATTATGGTTCTAGAAACACCCAGGAAACTCAAGGTGGAGGTCTTAGGAGGCTGATGGGGTCAGTTAGTCCTAGTGGTGAGGGAACATCAGTGTTTACTTCTGGGCTCCCTTTCTTCATGCTCTCTGGAAGAACAGATCTTTTTCTTTGGCTGTCTCCATGTTGAAAGCACTTGTGAGAGCACAAATATACAGGTGTGCTTTAGGGACAAGGAAAGAAGTTATTCCACGTATAGATGCTTCAACCCTTGGATTCTCCTTAGTCCCAGAAGCATGCTTGCTAGTTCTCATGCCATACAAGGCTGCTACCTATCATATCAGGTAAATCACCTGATGAATCTGGAAAGGAGAATCTGATGGCTGTTTGCCTCCCACTCCCACCCCAGAGCTGCTGCTAACCCATAGTATACCTTTTTGGGGAGGAATCAGTCAATGGGGGCCTTTATATTTGGCAGTGCTGCCCTGTGCTTGAGAAACAAAGCTGGATTTTTCCTTCTTGTGCTTCACCTGAACACCTTTGCTCCCAGTCTGGCATGGCTGCCTGCTCATCAGAGGAGTGATCCACCCAAGGGACCTTCTCTGACCTTTTAAGAATTTCTGAGGCTGATGAGGGTACAGTAGGAAAATGAAAGCTACACAATGGTTCAAGGAGGGTGTTGGGATCTCCTTTCAATGGCTGAAGAGGCATTCCCCATGAGAGAAGACCTTTTCCTCTGGCCCTTCACCCAAAATGTGAGATCATGAGTTAGCTTAATGCAGTGGTTCTTAACCAGGGGAGATTTTGCCCCATGGGGGACATTTGGTAATGTTTGGAGACATTTCATTGGCACATAGTGGGGATAGGGGGGGGTGCTGCTGGCATGTAGTGAATGGAGGGCCGGATGCTGCTAAATACCCCACAGTACATAGGACAGCCCCACAATGGAAAATTATCTGGCTTCAAGTGTCAGAAGTGTGGCTCAACACGACCTTCTCTGTTCTCACCTTCTCTGAATTGCTCTGAACCACTTGAAAAAGATTTCCTTATTCTTTTATGACTACCATCCATGTCCTGCCTTTCATTTTATGCTCTTTAACTGCATTGACTAAATATAAAATAATATATAATTTGTTATTTCTATTGAGACTTACAGAGATGCTATTTTCTCCTTAGGATATAGAGAAAATTGCAGACCCCCACCTAAGCATCTAGAAAGATGCTTAGCTTTCTAGATTTAACATTTGTGATGGCAGCCTTTCTTGAGCACCATCCCCTTCTCTTTTGCTGAAGGCTCCTGACCTGTAATAATTTGAGATTTTGCTGAGACAGGGGTTTGAATCACACGAGCTGCCAGCCTGGTATGTGGGAGAGAGGCAGTTTGCCAGGCAACAGGCCTAACAGACCTGGCCCTAAGAATCTTCATCGCCATGTGGTATAGTCCCACTATACCTCTTGTATGGCAGCCACATTGGTTTATAACACTTGTTTCCTTATTATCTAAAAGAATATTAACTGTTAGCACAGAAACAAGATAGACATGTTTTCAGATAGAAAATAGAATTTTTGTTGGAAAAACTGTACATTGCATGTTATTTGCTACTTGAGTACATTTCCTGTTATTTGCTATTCTGGTTAGCACCAGCACCATAAGGAAAGTACTAGAAAAACTTTTGAGTTCCTGGAGAGAAAGGTGCTATTTCAGGTAAAAGTATTTCAAGGGCATTATCTAATGGACACATACTTTATGGCCTGCATTTTGTTAGGAGATGTGAATTATGCATTGGCCCTTTTAGCTACATTCACATGCATAGAAAATAACATTGTCAGACGTGCCATCCCCAGATACAATGGACAATATGCTATTATAATTGTATGGCATTGTCCTTGCTGTTTGGAGATAATACTGCTGACATTATTCCTCTCATACATGTGAATGCAGCTATAGGGAGTACGTGACATCTGTGGCTTTCACACAGATTAGCTTATCCCTTGCCACTTGGAGAGATTGCCATTAGTGAGCTGGCCTCATGGGGTCATGGTAAGTGCCATGTTTTGGATCACAATTGTTATCGGACCTTAGTTTTAGACCCTGTTGGGAATTTGTAATATTTATCTTGATGACCCGAAGATGCAATGGTTATTCAGTCAGTTCCCCAGAGCAGATGTGCTCAAGAAAGGGTAGGCTAAGACACTCCTACTCAAATTGGCTTTGGGAGTAAGAAGGCAGTTGAGTATGAAGCCTGGGAATGGCTGCTTCCACTTTCTTGCATTTCCCAACTAAGCAATAACATCACTTGCATTGATCTTTATAACTTGCCAAGTGCCATGATATTTCATCCTGACTTACCTATAGAGTTAGTATTCTCAGCATACCCATTTTACACATTAGGGAACTGAGGCTCAGAGAAAGATTGTTAAAGTTATCACTGATGAAATGTAGCAGAGCTTGTTGCACTTTGTGTTTTTCTTTATAGAATGGTTATTTATTTGGTGGGGCCTAACAATACTGAATAAAAATGAATTTATTTGCATTATGGTTCAGGAAATAAATGGCTTAATATCTGCCATCCTGCTTAAAATGGGGCATATGATCACTATCCTGTGAGGTGACATCTGACTTGTCCAATGTGACTACAGATTCAGGGTAGCTAAGAAAACAGAATGATGGTCTTGTATCATCTGTTTGTTTTGGTTGAACCTGGGGATGATCTTCACTGGTTTTTCCCTATTTCAACTAGTTTTAAAGATGCAAACAAACACATAGTAATTATTCTTGAAAGAGATCTGAGTGCTAGTCACCTGCACGTTGTAGAGAATATGTGGCAAGAAATAGTAAATAGAAGCTTTTCTCTGATTACTTGAAAGAATGCGCTTTAGCAGCCCTCTCTGATTACAAAACTGGGAAATCCAGTGAAGGTGGCTTAGAGAAGAAGCTGAAGGAAGCTAGGGATGGATGGACCTTGGCATGCAAGTTGCATGTTCCTCTGCTCATGCCAGAGGTCTACTAGGTTTGAACAAAATCATTTGAACAAATGATTTCTGTGCCTTTATTTTTGTGTGTATGGCAAATATGGACTTAGGGATCTTTCTGTTTGATTCTTTTTTTTTGTGCCCACTTTGTAGAGGATAGTTGTGAGGATAGTTTGGATGGTGAGTTAAATGTCTTAAGGATCCTTGGTAAATACATGGATTGTAAATCCACTAATGGGCAAAGATCCCAAACTCAAGTTATGATTCTCCTGGCATGTGCAGTGGTCTCTCCTCTGTATTCAAGAAAGCATACAGCACAGAAGAATAGCTGCTTTCCAACATTCTGCCAGAAGGATCCACAGGAACATCAGAAGGTTGGACACTTGCATTGTCTTCCAGAGATCTGAAGAAAGAAAAGATATTAACACCAAAAGACAAATTCTTGGAAGGTGGAAGGAACAGTATACATTACCACTGAGGGCACAACTCTTCTGAGCATTGTCTGTCTGTAGATTTTTCTTTGTGTCATCCTGTGTTCCTGTATGTCTTTGTATTTTTGAATTCCCTCCCCTTTTTATTTTATTCTACCTGTCAAGGAAATAGTAAGTCATTATAATTGGCAGGGCCCCTCCATCTTCATTTGATATTGGCTCTTGTGCTTTCTAACCCACCTGTGTACCTCCCCTCCCACTGTCAGATCTTGAAGTTTTTCTGTGGTTTTCCTTAATGTCTTCTGCAGAGAGAATGTTTAATGAGCAAAGCCAGGGACTGGACAGAATCCTTTTCAACCCAGGGAAACTTTGCATGCATTCTTCTCACTATTGTCACTGTATAAGACAGAAAGACCATAGGTACAAAGCTTATGGGATCAATTGCCACAAGTTCTCTGTTAAACATTTTTTTTTAAAATCTGTTGTGAGAAGAATAAAGCAATAATTAAAATTAACAGAACAGCTTTTGCTCTGTTGAGGCGTTAAATCTTTGTGTAAACATAATCACATTGTGCAAACATAGGTCTTTTCAGTTGGGTGATTTAGACAGCAAAACCACTGAAGTTCTGAGGTCTCTGGGTCAAGGGCCCGTTTTGACACGGTTTGAAAGGTCACCTGCTCATTTGTCTGTGTTCTGCTGCAGAGAGCCGTGAGCCTGTATGGTTCCCTGCCCGCTGCTGCAGCAAGCACAAAGAAGAGCCGGCTGGCATTTGGCAGATAGCGCTCTGTGACAAGTGGGAAGGAAACTGCACACGAAGCGAGACTGCTACACACGGGGCCGTGGGGAGTGCTTGGGAACCCATGGGGCCCAGGCAATGAGGCAGCTTGAATGTGGAGAAAACAGCAGTTATAAAATATAAATGTGTTTATTATTACACTGGGCCCATGCTATATAATTTTACACATGCTCATATTTGTGATTTACGGCTGCAGGTCCATATGGAGGAGAAGCTTGCTAATTTACCCAAATTGATAGGGAGGCCTCTGAAGATGATCAGATTGGAAGGAGCAGTAGCTGGGGGAAGGAAAAAAAAAGGTCTCTTAAAGCAACCCAAAAAAGGTGGGGGCAGGGACTGCTATGTCAGAGGCAGCCTTTGTTCATTTATTTTGATAAGCAGAGCTTCGCTTTAATTATTCATGATAATGCTTGCCCTGGAAGGAGCCAGCCTCCAATGTCAGAGCAACTGCATTCTGGTCTCTGGTTTTCTGTGTAGTTAACACTAAAATAGCCCACCTTGCTCTTCTTGAGATTTGTCATGTTTCCACCTGGGAGAGGTGAGAAAAGCTGGAGTTTCATTTATACCCACCACCCTCTCTGTATTGACTCTCTGTATTGACTGGGTTTGAGGGGAGGAAAAATGTCGATCTATAATAGCCCTGGTTCTGGAATGTTCTCTACAGACCTGGTAGGCCAGTGGTCCTCTACCTGTCATTTCACCAAATTCTTACAATGTAGACAAGGTTTTCCCACCTTAAGGATGAGAAAATGGAAGGCTAGAGGGGGCCAGAGATACCCAGCTAGTGAGTAGTTGAGCTGCCTATTGAGTCTGCCTGACTCCAAAGCCTTGTCTCCTGCAGTGCTGTGCCAGAATTCCCAGGGGAAGAAACCAAGAAGGGGGCCTTAGAGAAAAGACCCCCCCACCCTCCCCTCACCCCAGTCAGTCCCATTAGCTATGCTTTCAGCTTATTTTCTGGTCTAGCATCAATTACCGTCATCATTTCCAGCGGCATTTCAAAGTGTTTCTTTTCTTGGCAGAATCTTGAGGTACTTGCTCTGGGAGCTCTTCGGGAGGAAAGCACTTTGGAACAGCATGCACTAATTCCAAGGTCCCCAGAGCATCTATGATTCATGCCCCTTGCAGGGAAACTTCATGCAAACAGGCTGCTGTGACCCCAGGATGCTTGATGAACCATAAATACTGAATGGCCTGTCCACTCTGCTCAGAGCAGAGCCTGGGAGGCACTCCTGATGCACACCCTTCCAATCAATGGCCATATCTTGTGGACACTGCTTTCTAAATGTTTTGTATTTGTCCACTTTCCTCCATCTCTGCTGCTGTAAGTAATAAAATCCATGCTCCAGCCACTGTCTCCTCTCTTAGACGGTTGTAGAACTTCCCAGAGAGCCCGCCAACCCATCCACTCCTTGCCCTGTCTTGCCCATGCTCCATTTTAAAGCCAGAGTGATGTTTTCAATTCTGATCATGTTATGCCTTGACTTAAAAATTCCCAGTGACTGCCATTGTTTGTAGGGTGAAATCCAAACTCTTAAGTGTGGCCTATAAGAGTACTTTTGGATAGAAAGTTAATGTGAGACACATATATAATTGTAAATTTTCTAGAAGCCACAATTAAAAAGCAATTAATTGTGCAAATTAATTAATTAGAATACTATATTTCATTTAATTCAGTATATCCAAATATTAGCATTTCAACGTGCAATCAACATAAACAATTATTACTGAGCTATTTCACATTCTTTCCTTTTCCATTTTGCAGACTGTGAAATAGTGTCTGTTTTACACTTACAGCACGTCTGCCTTCTGAGTGCCCACGTTTCAAGCACTCAGGAGCCACCTGGCTAACAGACTGCAGCCTGTGAGTCGCTCTAAGTCGGCAGGGTCTTGCTCCTGCCTCTTCTCCTGCCACACGTTGTCTCTTGCTCCCTGTAGGGAACACACTCTGATCCTCCTCTTTTCCTGGATGTAGGAAAGGATGCGGCAGAGGTATGAGAGAACCTCGTCCCTGCTAAGGAGTTGGAGGAAGTAGCCCAGTGTGGAGCTGTCTTCCTTCTGCCTTCTGCAGGGGTCACCAGCATCAGAGGCCTGGTGAAAAAAAGAAGCCCTGGCTTTGCGCTCAGCCTTGAGGGTCTCCACTTTTGGTTTACCTTGAACTGAGTCAAACCACATAGATGATTTTTGAGAAAGGACTGAAGTGGGGAAATGCTGGTGGAGTTGATATGCAGTTTCTCTGAGAAAAATTGACTCCCTCCCCACATGAAGGTTCTGTGGCAAGTAGACCAAGCCTTGAAGAGGGCTGCTGGTCTCAGGAGGTTACATTCCTTTGTTCATTCATTTTTTAAAAGTTAGAACAGCTATTCTTTGGGTGCATCTAAGGAGTTCTGAAATTCTTTCCCATTGAAACATTTGTTTTACCAGTACATATTTCCAAAGGGAATGTAAACATTTATTCTATTTTAATTGTTGGCATTTAAATAAGAGGCAGTGAGGTAGTGGTTAAGCACATGATCTCTGAAGGTGAGACTGCCTAGGTTTAAGTCTTGACCATGACACTTGTAAGCTAAATGAGCTTGGTGGTTGGCTTAATTTCCCTGATCCTCATTTTCCTCATCTGGGAAACAGAGGAGGCTAAAGAATGTGTTCCCTAGGGCTATTGATAGGATTCAAGGACAAAATACATTTAAAGCCCTTAGTGTTTGTAGGGCCCAGCATATACTAAGTGCTCAATAAACATGAGCCTACAGCCCATTTCCCCAGGATTTGTAAAATACTATCATCTATTGAAAAGTGGTGGAATGGGGCCACAAGTCAGGATGATCATTCGAGGTATTTTCTCTGCAGGGATACATTTGCTGCCAAGCTTACTTATGTATAACACATCACACCTTTCCTCCCACTCCTAGTTTTCTACTAGCTGTGTGTGTATGTGAGGAGGAAAAATATCGACATCCCATCAGGGTTTGATCCTGCCATCTATACATCCAATAGAAAAAGCCAAATAAATTTTAGTGGATGAGATATATGGTGTGGTGTGATATGTCCTATATTTTAATTGTGCTGGAACTTTGGGCTGTTTTTCTCCGCACACTGATGAGTTTGTGCTGCTTGGTTCAAACTCATTGGTTTTCTGATCAGCAGTATGTTACCTGTTGAGGAACTGGAGTGGGCATCTTATCATTAATGAAATGCCAGTCTCAGGAGGTGGTAAGCTCTTTACACCTTCACACTGGTCTCTAACCATCTTTACTAAAAACAGGTGACTACAGGCACCTGTGTAGCTGGGTACTGAGTGTTGATATGAGCCATGTTGCATGAAGAAGGATTTGTGTGTGGAATAGTTTAATAATCACCCTATCTATCTAGTGCCTCCTGATACATTAAGCACTTGTACAGAAATTATCTCTTAACACTTTTCAATAGACCTGTGAGGCTGGTGCCAAAGACAGGATTATTAGCTCCATTTTATAAAGGAGGGAGGCAAGATTCAGAGTGTATAACTCTCCTAAGGACACAGAGTGATTATAAGAGCTGCAGCTAGAACCCAAGCCTCCTGGTTGAGAATGTGTGTGTGTGTGTGTGTGTGTGTGTGTGTGTGTTTTCCACTAAACCTTACTTGCATACAAGATACTATTTCTAGAAGCTCTGGCAACCTTTCTGCAGAAAATAACTAAGATTGAGCTGTGAAATAATTTTTAAACCATAGGTATGGGCCATTTGGACATGTATCTTTTTCACTTGTTTCTCTTACCCTTTGAATGAATTAATTAGATCATAAATGAAGTTTTTGTGTCAGAGACCTAAGCTAACAAAGCTTAAATTTTTCTCTTGCCTAGGGAGTCCAGGCTCTTAGATAGCTCTGCTCTGCAAAACTGTTGGAAGCTCATTCTTACTCTTCACCCAGTTTTCTCCATCCCTATGATTTCCATTTCTAAGGAATGATCATGTTAGTGGGGTTGGAGATGCTGGCCACCATGCTTGCTTTCTAGGGACTTAGTTCTTATGCAGTTATTTTGAAAGTGGGAAGGGCCAGGTATGTCCCAACCTTTATAAGTAGCTTGAAATTGCACTTGCCACTTCTATTCACATCTCATCATCCAGAGCTTAGTCAGATATCAATAAGCAACTGCAAAGAAACCAAGACAGACTTTATTCCAGGTGGCCATGAGCTCAAGTAAAAGATAAGGGTACTCTTATTGTAGAAAAGAGAATAAATATAAGCAACAATGGCAGTTGCTGCTATGCTTCTGGTCTTGAGAATAATTTCTTTTTAGCCTATAATGCAGACATCTTAACATGAAAATGCTTGAGTTCTAAAATTCTAAATGTGTGACTGGGTGAAAATCCTAGTATATTAGTTTATGGCACATTGCAAAGTCAAAAAAAAAAAAAGAAAAAAAAAACTTGCATGAAAACTAGGTTCCATTGGAATAGCAGAAATCCAGAATGGAAACTTAAGGTACATTTTACACTTCATGAGAATATTGCCTTATCAGAATAATATGAAGTGACTGGGAAATTACTGACTGAGAGCAAGCACGTAGGATCCAATGAGCCACATGTTTATATGCCTTACATCTTTTTCACCTCCAAAGTGAAAAGTTATATTGCAGTGACATTTTCCTCCCAGATGCTTTCATTCTCCAGTAGAAGAATGAAGAGAAAGCATCTTGTAGCTGTGGGTTTAGCACAGACAAAAATTAAGGCTCTTTGAGGTTAGGGGTATATAGTCTGACAGATTGTGAGGGGGTGTTTCTACATATGTGGGTGTCAATATGTTTGTACTGAATTGTTTGCAGATTTTTTTGGGGGAGGGGAGGCTGTGTGTGCGTTCATGTAGACTCCAAAGGCTTTAGTCTTCAAGGGTTCTTCCTAATGACTCCTACTAGGGAGCAGCAGACGCAGGATGTAGGAAGATCTTGTAGGCACAGTGCTGGAAGGAAGTTTAGGAAGATGCACTAGTAGTATGTGCATGTGCTTGTTCAGCTGGGTTAATGGAGGGTCTTTGACAGGTCTTTAGCATTTTAAGTCTGGGGAGCACTTAAAATGATGGATAAGGCCTGGCTTTTGTCCTGGAAGGGACCATTGGTTTGTAAACAAATTACTCAGTACTGTGAGTCTCCTCCAGATTAAGTTATGAGCAGAGGAAAGGAATGCCCACCTCTGCCAGAGTCACTCCCAGAAGATGTGCTTTTGAAAGTACTAGGACTGTGCATTGTGCCAGCTATAAGCACAAAGATGGGGACTCACAGCTTGGGAGGCTGAATCAGGAGGATCACAAGTTCAAAGCCAGTCTCAGCAAAAGCAAGACACTAAGCAATTCAGTGAGACCTTATCTCTAAATCAAACACAAAATAGCACTGGGGATGTGGCTCAGGGGTTGAGTGCCCCTGAGTTCAATCCCTGGTACCCTTGTCCCCCCTAAAAATAATAAAAAGACAGGGACTCTGGCCTCAAGAAAATCAGTCTCTTGAGGGGAGAGTGTTGTCATCAAGGTTCCTCAGGATCTGAGTGTTACCACCTCTCAGTTCATTCTTGAGGTTGCACCTCATATACTTATTCTTCACCTGCATGGTGATAAACTCCAATGTCACTGTTCCCTGGGCCTTGACACCTGCCTGTCCTTCTCCCCGAGATGTATAACTGCCCTTGTCCCTGGCAACTTTTCATTGAGGCTGATCTCCTCTGGGGCACCTACCTTAATGGTTCTTCAGAACTGTAGGGGTTCTCTTTTCCATGTGTGTACCCACACACCCACGTTTATCGAACTCACCAGGCCCTGTTGTGTTGGTTTGCATGCCTGGTGCTTTTCCACCTGGAATCTCTTTAATGCAGTGACTCCTTTTTACTTTAATCTCTAGCAATGTCATTGATAGGTGCATATTAGAATCCATTAATGCTGGCGAAATCTGATGTGTCACACTGAAGAGACTATATTTTCCCTGTGAGTGAATTGGACCAGAAATTTAAGTCTTTGACTTGGGTGGTTTACCATGGACAGAGGTGAGGTGTTCTGGAGATGATGCATGTTAGGATTTTTGTATCTGGAAAGCAAGGTGAACAAAGCTTTTTGTACTGATGGATTCTGATCCATGGCTGATCTATTAGTTAACACATGTCCTACCAAATGTTGTGCCGGAACCTGAGCTGGACTGGCTCCTCTACAAAGAGGCAATCAGGGAGTGTCTAACCGAGTGCCTGGACACATATTAAGAGGCAATCAGGGAGTATCTAACCGAATGCCTGGACACATATTAGACACTTACTTAGACAGGATCTACTGAGAAGAAAAAAAATACTTTGGGAGAGGATGACGTGTGGCAGACTGACACCTTTTCCCACCCTGTAAGTGGGAAAGGTGGGGAGGGACATTTAGTGATGCAGAGGACCAGCAGGCTTATGTAAGGTGCGATGGGTGATGAGCATAGAAAAATAGGTGCCTTGGTTTCATGGATATCTTTTCTTCTTCGGTACATGGGCAGTGGTACATAAAGAGCATCTCTCTTAGTTTATCTTTTTGTCACAATAGGAAACTACAGTTTTCTTTTGGATTACTCTTTTCTTGAACCTCATACTTGGGTATCATTTGAGTTGCTTTAGCCAATGGGAAAATTCAATTTCTGAAAAAAAATTTGATCATCTTGGAAGAGAATTATGTGGATTATTGATGTTTTAAGCCTTCACTGATTTGATATTTGCTTTTAAAAATCTCGAGGGAACTGGATCTATATCTGTTCAACTCAAATGGTAGCTAGTCAAGGGGAGGGCCCTGCGCTCCATTATCTGTATGTAAATGGTTCCGTTTGGTTTCCTTAAAAATTGATAAAAGTTACCTTTTTTATTATGGCAGATTATCTTATGAAATATTGATATTTTTAGGCTACTTCTCCACCATCTGCATTCCTATAATCAGGGAATAGCAATCAGTGTTATTATGAGCTTATCAAAACAAATTCAGGATGCTGAAACCAATCATCTTGTTTCCAAAAGCAGATCTTAGGTGACTTTTGGATTATTTTATCCTATAGGATTTTTTTAAATACTCTTGGTCCATTTATTTTCATATATATCATGTATGTAGGAGAAAGTTAACTTTCTAATAGTAAGGATTTTATTATTTAATTTTAGCAAGAAGGAAAATATTTAGCATATTCAGGACAATAAACTAGACACCATCAACTAAGGTGCCAATTGGTGACCCCAAGGGTCTCTGATATGTTGAGTCTTGTTTTTGTCTTCCCCTCCCACACCTGTACTGGCCCTCCATGTCTCCATTTTCCATGAGTCTCAGACACCTGATCGTCTCACACTACCCTTAGCTCCCCCAAAGACCTCTGCGGGAAGCCTACCCTCCTTCAAAGCTATGTTTATTGCTGCTATTCTTTTTCTTACTACCCTCCTCCAATGCAAAACTAATGAATGCCTTGCTCTATTTATTTGGAGTTGAGTATGTGAGTTGCCAACCTCTGGAACTGAATGGATTTTAGGGGAAGGTTCCTATTCTAAGCTGATTTAATTCTAAAGGTTGTCTGTCTGCTTTAGGGGTCTCCTCACTTTTAGTTGGCTCAGTGATGCCCTTCATATTAACCATGTGGTTTGGAGCTAAAGTAATTTTTTTTTCCTCTTCATTCTTGAAAAATTTTTAAAATGAGGCTCAGGAGACTAAGACAGGAGATCAGAGTTCAAAACCAGCCTCAGCAAAAGTGAGGTGCTAAGCAACTCAATGAGACCCTGTCTCTAAATAAAATACAAAATAGGGCTGGGGATGTGGCTCAGTGGTCAAGTACCCCTGAGTTCAATCTCCAGCATCCCATCCCCCCCAAAAAAATTAAAAAGTGATTCAAAACTTAACAGTTTAGTTATTATTATAGTAAAAGTCTGCTCTGCATGTCTTCTTTGCATTATGACTAACTTTACATTTGAAAGCAAAAACTAAAGATTGACCAAAGGTGAGCTTAAAAAGATGAATGGATAAAAAAATGTGATATATATATATATATACACAATGGAATAAAGAAGCCATAAAGAAGAATGACCTTATGACATTGCTAGTAAATAGATGGATCTGGGGACTGTCATGCTAAGTCTAAGTGAAATAAGCCAATCCCTCCCTCCAAAAGGTCAAATGTTTTCTTTTATATGTGAAAGTTAACCAAGAAAGGGAGGAATAGACATTCAGTGGAGTAAACAAAGAGAAATGAAGGGAAGGCAGGAAGGATGGGAATAGGAAAGACAGTGGAATGAATCTGACACAACTTTCCTGTGTTCACATATGAATATACCACGGTGAATCCCACCATCGTGTACATCTACAAAACTGAGATCCCAATTAGAACAATATATATTCCATGCCTGTAGAAATATATCAAAATAGATTCTACTGTCATATATAACTAAAAAGAACAAATTAAAAAATCATAGTTTTTTTAACAATTAAATTCCTACCTAAATATATTGAATTATAGGGACTTGGCTTACAGAATAATACCTGTAGTACTCAATGGAAGAAACATCTTATCAATTAGTCTCAATAAAATTCACACAATGAAGTTGTCATTTTTGAAAGAAAAAAAGTGGCTCTTTTAGTAACCTTTTTCTTCTAATTTAACATATCTAGCTTTTAACTTTATTGTAACTGAAAATCACCGAAGTGTATTTAAATTTCCAAGACACATTAAACTTTCTTTGGATTGATCACTAAAATAGCTAATAAAAATAATTTTTAAAATTAAAATTGAGCACTAGGAATAAAAAACAAAAATATAAAAAATATTTTTAAAATTTGGTACAAAAATTAAAATGTAGGATTTCCAAATGGTCATACTTACCTATTTCAAAACTTGAGAACATATAGCTTCAGGTATGAGTGTGTTGAAGTCTAAATTCTTAAGTGAGTCTTTGGGGAATAATAACAATATCTATCTTAGGAGTTGTAGGGTTTTGTTTTGTTTTTTTGGGGAATGTAGTGTTAATTGGCTATACTTTGCTGAGCCCACTGGAAATATTAGAATGCTGCATACATTTTTAATTAAAACAAAAAGAACTTGACTCTGAAAATTCTGTATTTTTAAGGCTTAAGGGAAATGGAACAGTATCTAAAAACATATATTGGAATGGCCATTCATTGTAAAAGCTTTCTCCAGCATTTCTAACAGATTCACCAGAATTGTAACACTGTCTCCCGACAAACATTTCGATAAAGTTAATAATTGTTAAAAATGGAGCATGGATTTGTTAGATCCTGTGTTTTCCCCTGACCAGTGGTACCCTATGCAGAATGGGCCTGTAAAGTGACTCTGTGCATTGCCTGACTCCAGCTGAAGTCTCATGGAGAAACCCGTGTGCCCTTGCTCTGCACAAGGGGCTCTGTTCCCACTACCCTCTCTAGTCTTTTCCATGCCTATAAATTCCTTTTGATGTCACCACCATCATAGTGACACCTTTCATTCACTTGGGGCTTTGTAATCTCCCAGCCACTGTCACATAGTAGGCTCCATTGACTCTTCATAACTGCAAGGGAAGCAGGACATTTAAAAAAAAAAAAATTCCTTCCCCACACAATTCAGAACCATAAGTCCCAAAGAAGTTAACTGACTCTACAAGGCCACATTGTTATTATGTGGCAAAGCCAGAACTAGAATAATTGATGTTTTGATGAGTTGTCCATTTTTCCCCCTACTATAGCAATGGTTCTTGAAGTGTGGTCTCCGGACCAGCATCGTCTAGGAATTTGCTAGAAACGCAGATTCTTGTGCCCTCCCCTAGTGAATCAGACCTACTGAATCAGACACTCTCTAGGGTGAGGTCCTGTTTTTTGTTTCTTTTCTTTTTTCTTTTCTTTTTATAAATCCTTCAGGGGATTCTAATGCACGCTTGGTATAAGAATCACTTCATCAGAGGGCTACTGCTGAGAGGGCTATAGGGGATACAAACTATTTAAAGGTCTAAATTACTTTGGGTTTCTTATGGCATTGTTTATGGGTAATATATAAATAAGAGTGTTATCTAAGCATCTACTATGTGTAAAGTTCATGCTATGCTCTGTGGATAAAGGAGAGAATAAGTTAAGTGTCACTCCTGCTCTCATGAAATCTACACTCTGTCAGGGAGAGACCCAAGCACACATGAAGTTTGGGGTGAGATGTGAAGACCAGAGAGGCTTCTTTGAACCCCTTGGTTTAATGACCATTCCCTAAATGCTCCAAGTTCTGCTCCCAGGACCTTTGTACTATTTTCTTTTTTTAACCAAGTTCTTTAATCCTCTGCATTTAATCACTGCTTTCTCCTTTGCATCTTGACTTAGGTAAGCATCACTTCCTCAGGTGCCTGAACCCATACACAGGGATTCTAGAAAAGGATTCAGAGAGAAGGTCTGAGATGGGAACCAGGAATCTGCATTTTTAGCAGTGGTCTGAAGTGACCCTGGTGCGACTGAACAAGGAGGAGAGCCCTAGAGACAGGGAAGGGCTGTGGTTGCATTTGGTGAGATTGCCAGGAGCTCTAAACAGTAAGGTTGACAGTGATGAGAATGAAAAGAAAGTGGTGGAGATGAGAAATTCCACAAGGGTGGAGGAGCAGGGCTCCCTTGCTCAGTCTTTCCTCCTCTGTCTTCTCAGAGCTAGGAAGTACCCCAGGGTTTTGAGCATGGGAGAGTGTGTCTGTCGTTGGTAAGAATATGGTCATGGGAACTCTGGCAGGTAGACCATGGGTGGGCACGGGCCAAAGTACAGAAAGGACCAGCCATGGAGCTTGAGTTGATGCTGGGGTGTCTGTAGAGAAAATATCCTTTCAACTCATGCTGTTCAAAATAGAGATATATTCAGGCCACATACAGAATGTAAAGTTTCCTAGTAACTTCATTTTTAAAACAAGTAAAAAGAAACAGGTAAAACGAAAACTAATAATATATTTTACCTAAATGACTGTATGAAAAATATGATCATTTCAACATGAAGTAAATATGAAAAATTATTAATGAGTTATATTTTACTTTTAACAGCCTATCTCAATCCATAGGCTAGTTTTTCAGTGGTGAAAGTTAAATGTAATCCTGAGCACAGCATTTTTCATAGAGTATCAATTTTTTAACTTTTGATTTAAAATTAAATTTAAAGTTTACTTCTTTAGTTACCTTAGCAACAAGTCAACTGCTTATAGTCACATGTGCTGTACCTACTGTACTGGACAGCACAGCTTTAGGATTATGTCACAATCCTCTTTCATCTCTCTCCATATTCTGCAGGGGTTGTACCTCATTGAGAATGTGGTTTAATTTTGGACTACAGAATTTGAACAGCCATTTTAAGGTGGTGATCTAGTCTATGAAGAGGTAACTTAGGCCAGTCACTGTTGTAGAGTTGTTTCAAGAATTTTTTAAAAATAGAGTAAATATTTGCCTTGTAAAGTGACTGATATTTTGTGTAAATGCAGTAGCTCAGGTCCTAACACCTAGATGGCCTTTGGGTGAACAAGTGCCAGATGAATGAAAAAGCAAAATGGAGCATAAATTTTAATAGAGTACACATTTTATTTTATATAATATCTAATATAAATGATGCGGAAAGACTGGAAACTAAAGCCTTTGTCTTGTCTCCCATCAATCAGCAAAGTGAAAAATCTTGGGGAAAAAAAAAAGAAAATAATTAAGATTTTGGTGGAATTGAAGGGAAACTCAGGCAATTTTCCAAAGCAGACTCAGTCAATAACTTGGTATTTTTTAATTGTAGAACCTACACTCTGAGCAGGCATGGCCAAGCTGTGGAGTGATGTTTACTTGTTACTATGTTTCCAACGTTAAGAAAGCTTAGTGACTTTTCTCTCTACAATGGCTCATTTCCCAGATGGCTTAAATTCTCTAGTGCTGCTGAAAGTGTTGCAGACGTAACTGAAGGGTCTTCACTGATTTCCTCTGGATGCACTGGTGACCCGATAAACCCATTACAATATGTTCTTCTTCCTTTACAATTTGCTTTTCTATTTCTTTTTTTTTTAATTGCTTTTATTTTAAAAATACATGACAGGAGAATGCATCTGCTTTTCCATTTCTTGATCTGAGAAATTTCCGAGTCCTTAATCCAAATCCTGAAGAAACTAGAACCATTGACATACCCAGATGTCTAGTAATCACATTTAAAATAATAACAATAAGAGATAAAATTAGTTTTATCAGAACTTTGAGCATATCAAAGTCCTAGTGTTTTTAGGAGTTGGATTAGAAACTTAAAGTTTTGCAGATTAGAAAATGGACAAAGAAACTTTGTATTAGCCATGTTTACTTCCAGGGAACTACTAAACCTTGAGGGCAAGATTCTGCCACGTGTTCCTATTTCACGCTACAATCTATATCTTTAAAGGCCCATTTCTAGCCCCGTACAGTTGACATATCATTTATGCTCTCCCAGATACAGCTTCAGAGAGAAAAATTTTACAAACGACTTTCATAAAATGACGCACTTTGCCTCCCAGAGGGCACGTTGCTCAGGAGGCTGAGATCCTAGTGTGAGATGGAGGTTAGAGGAAGGTTTTCAGGATCCTTCTGTTTTAGGCTCTGAGAGCTAGGGATGAAGTGGAAATGATTTCTGTTGGGGGAGGGATACTTCATTCGTTGTAGAGGACTACATTTTAATCCCCATCAAAGAGGGATGTCAGGCTTAAATAACCAAGCCCACATTTCTGCTCTTAAGCCAGTTCCCCACATTGACAGCAGCGGTCTGTCCTGCCCCTCTGTGCGTGCTCAGGTCTTTGTTAACAAGTCAGAATGCTTTTTAAATTTATTCAGCGTATTCAGCAGGGTTGAGCAGGCCATATTCTGGTGCTGTGGATATCACAGTGAGCAAAATGGACACCTACATGATGGCCTAGTGGGGAAGCTAGCAATAACACATAAACAATATGCAGCTTAATTTCAGAATAATTAACTGTGGTGGATAAAGTGACTCCATCCACTTTTTTTTTTTTTTTTTTATGGAGGAGAGTAAAGATAGGTCTCTCTCAGGAGAAGACATTTAGGCAGACACCCGGATCAAGAATGAAATGAGGGAGTGTTCCAGGCAGAGGGAGTAGCAAGTGCCAAGGCCCTGAGGTACAAGCCTGTAAAAGTACAGTAGTAGTGGGACTCTGGAAAGGAGAGGGTACTGGAAGGGATCAGAAGGGTAGCCAGGAGCAGGATCATACAGATACCATCCTGTGGGGCCATATAGGCTTTTGACTTTTATTCTGAGAGGGACAGGGAGCTACAGGAAGCATTTACACTTTTATTTCATCTTAACCTTTTTTGAGTTATGAGTGTTCTTCACAGTCTGGTGAAGCCTTCTGGTACCTTTTGCAGGATAATGTTTTTGAATGCATAAAATAAAATCCAGGGAATGTCAAAGAAACCAATTATATGGATATATAATATATTAAAGTCCCTGAAAGGGACACACATGCTATGATTTACATTTTCATAGGATTCTTTGACTGCTGTGGGGAGAATAGACTGTGGGAGCATAGATGGGTCCAGAAGCAAAGCCCCATCCACTTATCCCACAGGGCACTGGCCTCAGAAGCAGGTTGTGCAACACAATCTTGCTGAGTGCAAAAGGAAAAATATATAACTTCTATTTATGTTTAATTTATGATCTTTTTGAGTGCAAGAAGAAAAATGTATAACTTCTATTTTAATTTGCCCTCATTCTTTTTAATTGCTCCATTGAATGTACATTTTATAATATTCTAATATACTGGAGCATTAGCACATTTATATAATTCATGAATAAATCTACATACATTGGAGGTGCATGCTCAGAAAATATTTATGAAAGTGTTGTCTGATCAATCAAATCGGATGATCACGATTTAGGGCGAATGACCCTGTCAGAAACTCAAAAAATGCCACCGTGCTTTAGACCACACTCCATTTCAGATCCATTTTGTGGGAGAGTGTGAATTCTTGCTATGATTCAACCTCGCTAAATGTCAGTCATGTTTCTCAAGCACCCTTTGCCTCTCCTCAAGAGCCCTCATCTGGCTGTAAATCTCTTTACACCTGATTAGACCTACTGTCACTTCTGAGGTGGCACGTCCTCCCCTAACTCCCCGAGGGAAACAAGTTTCCCAAGGTGATTGCCAGGCAGGAAAAGGGGTTCTCAATATCCTCCCTAAAATGCAGGAGGCTCTGGAGAGAGTGTCCACCTCTAGCGTGGTGAACTGGGCAGAATACCATGCCACTCACCCGCCGTCTTGGTGAGGGGCTCACCTTCATTCAATTCACACATCACAGCCTGGGGACTGGACTCCTACTGTTGTAAGTCTCTCTTCTCTGCCTTTCTCACATAGACCACTCTGGAACGCTTGTGTTCATTTTTGAGGTGCAGCAGACTGAGTGTGTGTCATTACACAAGTTGAGCAGGGGGTGATAGTCTGCTTTACCCCCAGGAAGAGTACCTGGAGTGGAGAAGGAGAGAGAGGGAAGGAGAAGGTAGAGGGGGAAGGGCTGATTTTTCAGGAAAGCAGCTCTAGTTACAACTGACCTGCCACCCCACCCTTCACTTTCTCTCTCTGTCTCATAAAGATAGGACACATTTCTTCTTTATTAAATAAAGAAATTCCTTTTTTTTTTTTGATACCAGGGATTAAACCCAAGGGTGCTTAACCACTGAGCCACATCCCCAGCCCTTTTTAAAACTCTATTTAGAGACAGGGTCTCACTAAGTTGTTAGTGCCTTACTACATTGCTGAGGCTAACTTCGAACTCATGATCCTCCTGCCTCAGCCTCCTAAGCCACGGGGATTACAGGCATGTGCCACTGCACCCGCCAAGAAATTGTTTTATAAAGAAAGAAACCCAAGCCACATGCAGAACGAGCAGAAATCTTTAGGTGGGGTATTAAGTTGGCCACTAATGCTTTGTAGCTAGAGGTGGGTCTACCTCAGATCAAGCCACGGAAGCATGCCATTTTGGCCATGCTGAAAATACTGTCAAGAAGAAGTTCACCGACCTGCCTCACCAAGAGATATTGGTTGATGGGACTGGGCACAGAACCTAAACCCACTACTCCTGTGCCCTAAATATGAAGTCATATTCCAATCCCATATATTTTTTCTGTTCCTCTGATTTCTGAACTTTGTTTCAGGCACTACTCCTTCATTTGTCCAGTTAGTTTTTGATTATTTTGACTTTCTTATTAGTGAGTATTTGCAGAAATGGCATCTTAAAGGTAAACTGAATAGACACTGGAAGAGTAGCCTGATAGATCACTGTAGTATAACTTGACCAAATATCAGGGCACAAAGGGGCCTGTCCTCTGTATTATCCTGTGTAGCACCTGGCCACAAACAGAAAACAGTGTAACGTGATAAGATCCTGAGCCACATCAGCTGTCTGCAGTTTCTCCCTGCGTGGTGGCCAAAGGGAAACGGCCACTGGAAGGACATTGACATAGCTCCTGGACAGGATAGTCGATGTGTGCTGGGAATTAACTATGCATCTGCAGCATTTTCTGGGAAATGACGAAAACCTTGATGTTATTTATCAAAATAAAACAAAACAAGACTGGTTAAAAGAATTTGGCAAAAGGAAAAGCAAATAGTTTGAACTGAAAGAAATACTCAAAGACCTTCACTTCAATCTCCTTTAATTTCTCTGTCCTTCCTGTGCCCTTGAAAATGTGGTTTCCTGTGATGGATGGGTCAGTTCGATTGTGGGATTGATTTGGGGGACTGGACGTCTCGGCTTGTTGCTGTAGAGTTTCATGGGATTTCCCGGGAGCCCTTGTTGCACTGAGGGTATGTTTGGTTCCTGAGGTGCCAGGAAACCATAGTTTTATTTATATTTGAACATCTTTGAGAATGGACAGCATTTTGAATTTCTGAAGTCTTAGGTGCCTCATTCTCATTATTATTTACCTATTTTTGTGCCAGATCCACTCGAAATAGCAGAACCTTGTGGGTGATCAGTGGCATTAAGTAAATGATGCCAACATGTCTGTCAGAGAGGGCACCGGGGTCCATTAATTCCCCTTCACTATCCCTCTTATGCAGAACAGACCTAAAGAACACTCAGTTTTTCAGATCCATTCTCCATCAATGTACTAAGAAAATATTAAAAACTTTAAAAAAAGGCTCCCTCCCTGTTTTCCAATATTTAGGCTGCCCCAAGTGAGCTCTTAAAGTTTTTATTGACAGCTGGTTAGACCTTTCTCCCTAACAGCCCCTGCAAACATAGGGGGAGGAAAGGGAATTGAGATTAACTGAAGACCTGCTGGGTTCCAGGCTCAAGCAACAGAATCTTGTGCATGACAACTTACTTAGACTTAATAATAAATACACGTTTATGAATAGACCCACCCGCATTTAGCAGATAAAGACACTAAGGTCTAGAGTCCATAAGAAATTGAGCAAGGTTCCAAGTATGCTGATGACAAAACTGATGTCACACCTCTAGTCATCTACCTTAACTTTAGCAGGTGCAATCTCTTGTACAATTTTGGCTGTAAGGAGCCAGAAGGTGACCTTTTAACACGGCTCCGTGATTCATTTTTTTCCCCCCAGGTTTCCAAAAATGAATGGGTTTCCTCCTGGGCTTCCAACCCTCCTTCATGTCCTCCTGGTTCTCTTTAAAAGAAACGTCGGTGTGCCATTCCTCTTCTCTGTGGGTCTTACAGAGCAGTGGCTCACTAGGGCACCAATTTAATGAAATAAAAATTTCGAGCATGTTTGGTTTGATTCTAGGTGATACAAATAGAGACTGTGAATGCTTTGTAGTCAAGTTTAAAGGGAAGAGAAAGGTGGAAAGAAGAAAGTAGGTCAAGTATAGTAACTGGTAATATCTTCTTAAGGGCTGCAGAGTGAAGATTTAGCTATTAAAAATGGAGAAATAATGTTCCATCCATCATTTGGCACCTCTGTATCCTGAAATACCAAGTTATGCAGTGTGTAATGTACCAGTTATTTGAATCTCATATGTGCCAGCCACTGTTCTAATTAATATATAATGTGTATGCATATTGATTTATCCTTTCCAAACATTTTGAGGTACATACTTTTGTGTGAGGCACAGAAAGGTTTTAACATGCCCAAGGTTAGCGGTTACCCAGGCTTACTCAACTTTGCCCAAGGTTAGACCCGTAGGGGCAGAAGAGCAAGCTGAACTTTGGAAGGTGGCTTGGGAGACCTTAACCACTGTGCTTACTTGCCTTTGGGTGGCAGGGGCTCGGTTTCATGATTTCATGGGGGTTTTAAACATTATTTTTCTTCTTAATTAGAACCAGTCCGAGACACAGTTGGAAGAGCAAATATTTGTCATGTTTGGTGACAGACACGTGATGAGTTAAAAGGAATTTTTTTTTAAAAGAAGGTCTCAGGCAAAGTTATGTCTTTCTCTTCATATTCCTTTATCTGTATTTCTCCTGTGAAAGGTCACTTGAGCACATGTACTCAAATTTCATGCTTCTAAGCAGCTACCCTGTGGCTGAAACCTTGCTCTACAAATTGGCTTCTAAAATATTGTGTAATAATATGGATGCACTGGAGTCATTGAGTTATGGGTTTCCTAACCAGAACTTTGGTGACAGTGTTTTCCAAAAATTCCAGGACTCATCAAGTGATTTTTGTTTTGCTTTCAAATCATGCTCCTCCTTCCTGCCTGTGCCTTCTTTGCTCACACTTACTGGAAGGCACGAGGAGCTTAAATTTGCCATAAACCTGTCTTACTGGGCTGTTGGTCCTGTCGATCAGCTTACCTGGCTATGGTTTGTGGTAGAAGGGGAGGGGACGGAGGAGACTAAAAAATCCCGAAATGGTAAATTACCGTAGATTCTAGAGAAAAATAGAATTAGAAGCATTTGTGGTTCCGGTGAAAATAGCACATTTCCTTTCTGCTTGGACTGTGGGGGGTCTTAGTGCTCCGGGGAATAGAAAATAAATAAAAATTGAACCTTCACAAGTCAAAGGAAATGCTCTGACTCTGAGCACTGAAATGACAGCTTCAGATTTGAAGATCTTGTGAAACCATGTTTGAAGGGTTAAAAAACCAAAACAAAACAAAATGAAGAGACTTAAAAAAAAAAATGTGATATGCCCTGTTAGGAAATCTAGCCTTTTGAGAATGATTATACAGGCTTCTTCTGAGACTGACCACCAGGCAGCACACCCGGATCAGCTGTAGGAGGTTTCGTCACTGACCCTGGTCTTTCCCTCTCTTCTGCAGGTGAGAAGCCTTACAAGTGCTCATGGGAAGGATGTGAGTGGCGTTTTGCACGGAGTGATGAGCTCACGAGGCACTACAGGAAACACACAGGTGCAAAGCCCTTTAAATGCAACCACTGCGACAGGTAAAGAGCCTTAGAAGCTGCTGGGCTAGGGAGGGATGAGGGGGATTTGGGGGCGGGGAGCTTAAATTTGCCATAAACCTGTCTTACAAATGGGTAGATTTAGGAGTGCCTTTTACTTCTCCACCAAGAGGGTATGCCTGCTTGCGTGTCATCAAGAGGTGGTATGAATTCTTGGTTCAGTTAGGCAAGCATTTATTGAACACTAGCTGTGGGCTGGGAGCCGTGTTTGTCACTGGGTATCAACAAGACATTGTTCCCACCCTCAGGGAGATGCTGTGACAAATAATTTTAGTATAATAGGAAAAGTAATAGGGTAGAGAATGGTCACCTGCAGCTGCTGCTTCGGATCTTTTTATTAACATCAATACCGTTTTCCCTCATCCTTCGTAACATGAAAAAATAGCTTGTTTAACAGAAGGGAGGTGAGTTTATAAGTTTTTTTTTTTTTTTCTCCTGAAGCATTATTGGAAATGAATTTACTGGAGAAAGCCTCCACTCTTTGGAGGCCTGGACCATTCCTTCCTCCCTTGGAGATAAGCATGAAGGTCCAAAAGATGGCAACCCTTTGAGAACTGCCCCCCGTAATTCAATTTCAGACCTTCAGCATTTGATAGTGGAAGAAGGATCACGTAGCAACAGATACTACCCAAGTAATAGTATCTGACAGCCCTGGCATTATCAACCAATAAACCCCAAAATGGAGACTCTGCAGGCCAAGGTGAAGGCAGGATTAGGTTTAGACATAATCAAATAATGGGCTTGCATCTGAGCGTGTTATCCTTCTAATCCTATTTCTGTGTTTAAAAGGAAGCTTAAGAAAATTAACCATTTTTTAATGCAATACTAAAGGTCTCAGTTATGATGAGAAAAATGCTTCTAATACGATAAAAGCCCCTGAAAGCCTCAGGGTTCCCCGGCTTGAGCAGCAGCTCTCAGGATGGCAGGAGGGGGTGGGCAGGATGTCAGCAGTGGCCTGGCTCTCCTTGGGAGGAAATGCGATCGTTTTTTGCATCCTGCCTCCCCCATCCCTGTGTCCTGCACCTCCCGCTGGCCAGGCCTTCCTCAGCAGTGTTTATTTGTTTGAAGAGCAGGACAGGGTTGCCCAAGTCTCTTAGTTGGCCAAGTTGTCTGGGTGCTTCTTTAAGGTGCCTCGAAAAGAGCAATTGTGTTTTTCCTCCTCCTTTTTTTTTTCACCCCCTTTTTCCTGAGAAGGCTATTTTCCTCTTATCTTAATTTTTTAAGAACTAAATAAGGATCCTGTGCCTCCTGGAGCTCAGAGATAGACTTCCACCCAGGGCAGCGATCGCCTCCCGCTCCCTTGGAATTCTGTTCTGCCTCCCAGAAACAGTTGTTGATTTCCATCCCACTCCCTAGAAGTCCTCCTGAGTGTCATGAATCAGCAGTTGTTCTTCTGCAGACTGTGTCCTAAGAAAGTGTCTCCTGTGTGGCGTCCTTCATGTTCCAAGTGTCCCTGCTTCACTCCTATTTAGCTGTAGCTAATAAAGAAGCTACACACACACGTTGTCTGTGCTCACAGTCTTGGAGGGAGGGCATTCTGTGACATCAGCCGGAATGAAGGTGGATTCTTTGTGAGTTGTCACAGTGTGTTGGCAGTAGGCACACCACAGGTCACCTACCTGTTTCTGAAGGGTGTTGAGGTTGTTCCTTGGGCCTGATGGGTCGCCATGAACCTTGGAACTAGACAGAGAGTTCTCAGGGGAAATTGACAGGGTTGCTATCCCTTCTCTTCAAATAAACTCACTATTGAGGGAATTTACAACTTCCGAGCAGTCAATGTTTTAGCCTTCCATCTGGCCATTTGTGTGATTTAGGTGGAAAAAGATTCCAAACATACTGGACATTTCAATGAAGGAGTTTTCAGTGATGGGTAATTTGGTTAGTCACTTGATTTATTTTCTCCATCAAAATATACCATGGTTTCTGGAGCTAGAATTGTGCTGGACAGTTGGTACACGAATATACTAGAGTCCTGGGGCACAGGATAGTAGTGCATCTTCAACAGTGTTGGAAAGGAAGGGTTAGGTTCTCATCAGTTTCTCATGACAGGCAGCACCTTGCATTTCAATTGTAGCAGGTGTGCTAAGAATAGACAGGTCTGGGAGGTGGCTTGGGGAACTGGAATGGTCCCAAGCAGATGAAAGGAAGGCCCAGAGTGACCAAGGAGTTGGTATTCCTTAGGAGACTTTTACATTCAGAGACAGCATCTGCAGCCCTCCCCAGGACTGAAGATTGGTACCAGAGGATATGTGCGTGTACTCCTTGCCCTTTAAAATTTGAGCAGACTACCCTATTTAGAAGCTAAACAGGGTTTGAGCTTTCTTTTTCTAGTACCAATCTCACTTATGCTTCTATTTTTGTCCAGAGAAGTTTAAAAAATACATGAGGCATTTTTATTTATTTAGCCAATATTTAAGATTGTTAAATTTCACATGGAAAAGTCTATATTTCTGACTTTGCTGAAAAAAATCGATCTGGACAGTGGGCTCACATTCCCACATGGCCCTCATTGGCTAGAACTGACTAGCCATCACTATCCATTTATGATGGCCACATGATGACATTTTTCCACTGTCCTCACCACCCCTTATTGCCTCCCCCACATGAAAGCAAAGCATTTATTTTCAAGTATTAGCCAACTTGCTCTGTTGTTCCTCTTACCAAAAGAGCAGTATTTCTTTGTATCCATGCTTAACCTGAAGTGGGAAAAGCCCAAGAGTGCTGTGGGTTTTCACATGTGGCTCACTACACTTATATGTCTTATCTACTTGACCCTTGAAGACACTGTTTTTTGTGACCTCTGACTTCAGGTTTCAGTTGGGGGAAAACCAGTAAGGTGACTGTGCCATTTCCTTACCATGAGACTGAACCACGAAGATCACACAGTGACCAGTTGCTAGAGGGATGAGTCATTTTGCAGCCCATAGAGCATGAGGCTGCTAATGGTGGTAAATAAGATTCTGCTTCCATTAGAGGAATATGCACAACACCGTCCTACCAGCTGAGCAGTTATATTCCAGGGGCACTGCTGTCAGGGTACTACCTGAGCTCTTGGGCAGTGTGGAGGGGGCATTTTGCTCTTTATGTCAGTGCACTGATAGGTAGTAGGAAATGCCAGCCAGTATCTCAGCCCATTAGACCCCTGGTAGATAGCTGTCAATACCCATGTGACCATACTGTGCCTTTTTATAAGCAAGAAAAGTGGTTGTGAGGTTTGACTAGTCCTCTGTAATGTACAGATTTCAGGCACTAAGAACCTTATTTAAGGTCATCTGGCTGCTGTATAGTTGTAAATGCCCTCTGGAAGTCTATTTCCCTTAAAATTATTTGATTCTGTGTTTCTAGGTAGTGAGTTTATCTATTAACTTTTAACTATTACTTTTTAACTTTTACTATTCCTATAAGGAATTCAGTAAGTATAAATTAATAAATAAAAATTAATCATGACTAAATATCTTGCTGATGTATTAAATTAAAAAAAAAACTCTTAATGGTAAGGAACCTGTTCTAATTCTAAGCATCATGTATTTCCTAGTATTTGAACAAACACTGATGCTCATTTGATTCAGTTCCAGTTCATATCAAGTTAAAGATTTGGTTTGATTTTTTTCTATTTCATTTTCCTGAAAAAGATGGAAGGATAAAGTCAGATGCTTGCACATGTATCACTAGATACCCAGTAACTGGCAAAGGCAGACTAAAGGTGAACACATACAAGACTGAGCAATGCTTTCAAATAAAGTTTTGTATCAAGAATGCTATTTTCCTGAAAGTTCCCAGGGCATAGAAAGGAAAACAAAGGGGTTTTGCCCACTGCCAGGACCTCTTCACTTCTCAGCATCTCAAGTCCCTGTGCCCTCTTTTGGAAGGGCAACATTCCTGGTGCCTACTAGGATACTGTCTCTCTCTGGTCTCAACCGCTCTGGCCCAACCACTTAACCTCTGGGTTACATTCTAACTGCCACTGTAACCAATCTCCACACATTTAGTATCATGTTTATTCACAAATTGACTCCCTTACCATTCTGTGAGTTAGAAGTCCAACATGGGTCTCTCTGGGCTGAAATCCGGACATTGGTGGGGCTACATTCTGGAACCTGTGCTTTTTCAGCTCCTGGAAACTCCTTTTCATTAGCTCATGACCCTATCTCCTGTCACCCAAACTGCTCAATCCTTCTCATGCTGCCATATTTTGAGCCTCTTCTTCAACCCCCTCTTCTATTTTTAAGAACCCTTCTGGTGACTTTGGCCCATCTAGGGAACCCAGAATTACCTCCCTACTTTAATGCCAGATGATTGGTAAATTTATTTTATACACAGCCTTAATTCTCTTTTGCTATGTAACTGCCCATAACCACAGGTGTGGGGCACTCACTATAGATGCTTGCAGACCACAAACTCCTTAAATGGATGGCTCAGCGATTGTTGTCTCAGCCTAAAAAAAGCAGATGTAGCTAAGAGTATGAATTCTGGAGCTGAGATCTCCAGGGTTCAAATCCTGACTTGGCCACTTTCTGATGAATATCTCATCTAGTACTTGAGATAAGAATGGCATTCTTTTTTTTTTTTTTTTAATAGGTTGTTGTCAGGATGTTAACTTTAAAAAAGAAATACCTAAAAAGAGAAATTCCCAACTTGGGTTTTTTCCTTTAGGTTCTTGGGATAAAGAGAGGTGGGAGGTAGAGAAAGAAGGAGAAAAGAAAGTAGGAGAGCTGGAAAGGGAACAGGCAGTGGGCAGTACTGAGCTGTGCCCAGGACAGGACAGAGTTGTACACCTTGGAAATTCAATCCCCAGCAGGCTTTTCCTGTGTACCAAAGATGCTTATCACCATTTTATAGCATATCAGATCTCCTTCATTGCTATCTCCAAGGGATTATCCAAATAGCTTGCCCATACTCAGTCAGGGCCTGAAAGAGGTGGCTGCAATTAACATTGTTATTTTTCAGTACGTTATTGGTTTAGGTGATATTCTGCTGAAATTTTCCAATTCTTCTGTGTTTTTCATTGTACCTTTGTCCTGTTTTGCTTCATTTCCTTGGGGTTCTATCCTGCACGTGAACCTATTTAAGGAATGGACATAAACAGAGGGTGTGGAGAATGTTGGGGTCAGGGGACAGGGTGGATTTTTTGGTTTGTTTGTTTAAAGAATGAACAAACACAGGGAAATCCTGCTCTGAACAGGAAACCCTGCTAACCTGAGCAGGGCAGCTTGCTAACATCCTAACAAGAGATTTGGATGGTGGGAAGCCTGGGTATGTTCTCATAGGTAAGGAAGTAGCCAGTTTCAAGAGGGAATTCAGAGGGAGTTCATACAACCAGAGTCAGGCATGATGGCTCTCTTACATGCTCATTTAACTGGGATTCCAGTGAAAACCTTAGATTACAGGCTGTTAGGATATGGAAATGCCCACGCTATTAGTCATAAGATAGAGAACTTGACTTGGACTGGTGTTAACACACACTAGGGGTGTGCATTAGCTTAGATAACTAACAAGAACAGAATTAGATTTGTCTTTATGCTTGGCTGGACCCAGGTTCTCAGACATTGTCATGGGGCTCTTTCTTAATCTTCCTATCCCCCGGATCCCTTTTCTCTCCATTCACTTGCTTCTCAAGCAGGCTCTTTCCCACAATGGCAATATGGACACCAGCAGCTCTAGGCTTATATCTTAGCAACTTAGCAATCCCAGTGGAAAGAGAGCTTCTCTTTTCCAATAATTTCAGCAGCTGTCTCAGCTTCCTCTCATGGGGCCCCATGGGTCATGTGACTGTCACTTAGCAGATCACAATGGCCACATTTCAGCCTTAGAAGGAAGACAGCCCCATACCATCAAGGATACAGAAGGGTGACAATGTCAGAGTTTCACTCTTCAATGACATAGTCTAATTCTTCTTTACTGTATTTATAGTATTTGATCATGACACATGTTTTCAAAGTACATTCACATTTGCTTCTTATTTAATAATTATAATTATGATCATGATAGTTAATGTGCATTGAGATCTTAATAGGTGTCAGGTAATTGTCTAAGTACTCTGCATAGATCACTTTGTTTAATCCTCACAACCAGACTATAAGAATAGCGCTGGGGTTATCCCCAGTTGACAGTGGAAATTAAGGCATAGGGAGCTCTGTGAGCTCAGAGTCACACAGCTGTGGCAAGGGCTAGGATTTGAACTCAAGCCACCTAAAACCTGAGTTGACCTTCCCACACTCACTTCATGTGTGCCATTTTTTTTTTTTTTTTTTTTTGAGCGTAAGGGGTGATGAAGGTAGAATTCTTTGCGTGAACCTCTCTAATACCCTCATTGTTATCTATATGTTCTAGGTGTTTTTCCAGGTCTGACCATCTTGCCCTCCATATGAAGAGACATATCTAAAAATCCTAAAGGCCAGAGTTGCCATGGCGCCGGCCAATGTTGGAAGGAAATGCCGTGAGGCAGGGGGCTGGACTTCAGGCGGGGACCGACTGCCTCGCAGAAGAAAGTTCTCACTTGTAAACCTCTGTGTACACACACACACACACCCTCTCACACACAGACCCACACACATCCACGCTGTCATGCACTCAACTATATTTAAAGTATATACGTCTATTCCTTATGCCTTGCCCTAGCCAGATGGTAGAAGGCGAAGACGGAGGAAACCAGGTGAACTCAGCAAGACAGACTGGCTGCTTACTTCAGCGCTATTGGAATTCTTCCCACTGTTGCCAATGGAAAGCAAAGCAAATGGATGTGACGTCTCTGCGGGTGGACGGCAGTACGAGGGGCTTATTTAACTCGCTTCTCAGTGCAACTTGATAGGAGAATACACCGGCTTAAAGTTGCAAATGTGTAGCACTAATGTTTCTTTTTAAATAGTTGGGGGAAAATGACCTAGAAAACCAAATTGCAGTTTGGTAGCCAAAATTAACTCTTGGTTTATTTGTCCTTTGTGTGTGAAAAGTCCTACTATTCCGTGCGTCAGACTTCCTCACAGAACTGTTGATGGTTTTTTTTGGTTCTTCTTAGTACCATTGAGATCTTTCGAGTCGGTACCAACGGCCTTAGCGGCGGCAGACTCTGGAATAACACCTTACACCTTTCTGGCCTGCATTTCTCTAGACTTCACCCTCAAGGGAGGAGTTTTCTTTTCTTACTTTTTGACTCTTGCACACCATATGCACTAGGGATTCTGGAAACTTCTAGCATGACTGCAAAGTGGCCAAGAGAATAAAGTCCTTGATGATAAATCACAGTATATCCCTTGAGCCTCACCTTTTTGCCAGTGCTAGATTTTTTCTTTTTAATCTCTGTTTTTTGCTAACGAAACTTGAAAAGCTTATTTGGAAGCTTAAATGTTTTATCTTTTCTCCATGGACTAAGCCTCTCCAGGACTCCTCTCTCTTTCTCTCTCAGCACCTGGATGTCCAGCTCTCGAAGCAGCCAATCAGACGGGACATCACAGTTCCCTCATCCTCCTTGAGGCCCGATGACCTCAGCTCGTAGTGATCAACCACTGTGCTGTGTGTCATTGCTACCCTATAACCAGTCACAGCATAGATGTCGCTAGTCTCAAAGGGCAGCTGCGTATTTAATCTAACTCTGGGTTCTGACCTGACAAAAAGCCAAAAAAAAAAAAAAAATCACTCTTTCCAGGAGTGGGGAAAACTGAGGATGCCTCCTAAGTCTAGTGGCTTCACAAAACATCATCCTATCTTCCTCTCTCATACCCACTGAGCTCATATTACCCACTTGTTAAAATCCACCACTCAAAATGCCATTGTGGGAATGAGGGTTGACTTTAAGGGGAGGTTGGAGGTGTCTCTCTTGGGATGTTTCTTGGGGTTTGGGCTAGACCCACCATGCCTTGTGACCTAGAGCACCCAGGATCAACAGAAGCCTCACACTACTCTGCAAGCTGGCTCCGAGGGGGTTCACATTCCTCACCTGTCATCCCACACACACATCCAATATTGGTCTCTATCTACCCGCATTCTTAGCTAGCTGGCACTGGCCTCAACTCCAAAGACTGCCTTTAGGACCATTACATGGCCTATGCAAGCAAGCGGGGTGGTTATTAGGACAGATTGTATATTTTGTATATTCTGGGACCATCCCTTCAAGACACGTGTAACAAACAAACATGGCATTTGGTCCACACATGGTTGCTGCTCCTCATACCAGCTGGCTCCCCTCCTGCCCTCCTTTGACTGTTTGACTCATTGACTGTTAAAATGCCACCCCATACATATTTGGGATGCAAAACTGAAGTCTCTCAAAGGAAATCATAATCTAAGGAACACAAACACATATATGACAGCAACCTTCAAGATCCTTGGCTTTTGGGTTTCCAGCTTTCTGCAAACTTTGCTTTCACTGCAGTGTTGAAGCTACTCGTCTGAGGGTCAAGGAACCTCCTTATCACAAATGCTGTAGCTGCCAGTTGGACACTTGGGGCGTTTTGAGGTCTGGCCCTTAGAATTTTCTTTCTCTTTTTTTCTCCTCCTCCTCCTCTTCCTCCTCCTCCTTCTACTTCTTTTCTTTCTTTTTTTTTTCCAACTTAGACCAAAAAGAAAAATTAAAAAAAAAAACAAAAAAGAAAAAAGAAAAAAAAAAACCCACCCTAAACACACAGACACACACACACACACACACACACACACACGTACACACAGACATACACAAACAGATTCTGTCCATTTGCCGGAGGCAATTATATATATGTTAGTTGGAGGGTATTTTAAAAAATCAGTTTTATTCCAAAGATTTAAAACTAGATATGACTTAGAAACAATTTCTGGAGCACTGTTTGCTGACAATCTCGTAGTCCTCAACTGCGTTTTGAGTGTATTCGTGGCCAGTCCATCAGGGCATCCCATGGGATTATATTTGAATGTGTGGTGCATCCTTTCTGGAAAAGGATGTGTGAGGGACCTTGAACCTCAGCTGTATTAAACTGTAGCGCCTCCAGTCAGTGCACTAGACGAAACTTTAGATGCCCCACATTTTGTTGGTTCGTTCATTTTCCTTTCTGTAGCAGCCTCCAGCGCCAGCGCACGCACACGCCAGTGATGGCCTGAGCCATGGCTGCCACGATTTACCATGTTCTCCCCTGAGCTGGAGCTGCTCTTGCCTCTCAAAATGCTATTATTAAGGGTTTATAATACTTAATTTAATTTTTGAACTGACCAATGCAAGGCTCTATTAAAAAGAAAGTTTAAAAAAACACAAAGAATGCAAAAGAGTAATCATTGCTGTTTGCTCCCCGTTGTCATCTGTGGTCTCATTTGAATGTGGCAGAACAAAGGCCCTTTGGTCCTCATCAGTGTCTGAAATGTTTGGTTAACTTCTCTCTCTTGTATCAGTGAGGTCCTTTGTAATCTGCTCCTGACCTTTCTCAGAGCAGAGTGAACTGAAACACCACGATGGTGCTTGCTTGCTTCAGTCCTATGCTGACTATGAGAAATGGCCTGAGAATTCGGTGGGTGCTAAGTGTATGGCTTTGAAACTGTTCTTCTCTAGCCCAGATTGACACCTGTGAATGATAACCAGCCCTCGCTGTGGGCGGGGGTGGCCCCGCTCATTTTGGAAATGGATTGGTGATGAACGGTCCATCATCTCTGATGTGAACAGGTTTTCCAAGAAAGAATCGGAATGTGTTTGGCTCCCTAGAGGGAGGGCTGGTTATTTTTAGCAGTGCTTTTTTTTTTGGTGGACATTGGAAACACATTCAACCCCTTTCTCAATTAAATGGTTACCTCCTAACATTCCAGGGATCCCAAATTTGAAAGGAGAAACCTGGCATGGTGTTTCTGTGGATGTCCTCTCAAGCACGCTCGATCCAGGGTTCAGAGTCTGATGTGTTTCTAAGCCACTGACAGTTTTCTTTATTTCAAGTTATGCTTCTTTCTCCTACCACATTGGCTGTAAGTCAGAGATGTGGAAACCTGAATGATAAAGCTGCTCCTAGCTGCTGGCCTCCTGTCCCCTGTTGGTTCACTGCCCCAGCATATGCCTGGTGGTGACCCGAGTATTATGTCCAGATACAGAGGCATTTGGATTCCATGACAAAGCTGCATTTTGTAAAAATATTGAAGACCCCAAAATGACCTTCACGCTGACCATTTCCTTCTCTCTATGTGCTTTCCCTTGCAAAGCCCTTCAAATACCCCTTTTCTCAAAGTCATCACCTCCCCACCCACACCTTCTGTGCCCTTTTACATCTTGATTGCCTGATTATAACAGGGTAAAAAGACAGCCAACCTCATGCACGATGAGCAGAATGGATTTCTGGTTTTAAAAAATCTTCTCTAAAGACAGAGAAAATTTTTTAAGAACTTAGTTTGGGATAAGCTTCCAGATTATCCATGTCTATTTACATCAAAGGGGAAATAAACAGAGTTTTGGGGTGGTTCATCCAGAGCATTCAGAACATTCTGCCTGTAGCCTTCACTCCTGCGTTCTATGGGAGAACCGGAAGAAACAGATTCAAATTGCAACAAAACCCAATGATTAGTTTTGATGGCTTAAAATTATTTCCTCCATGGAACTCACTTTGTAAAATAGAAAATATAGTGGGAAGTGCTCCTGTCTTCTCCTTTGCATGAGTTATGTTTAGGAGAAGGAAGAAAGGAGGGAGAGTCGAGAGATTTAACCCAATTGGACTACAGAAATTGATTTAACCCAATTGGACTACAGAAATTGTTTCTTTCCTCCTTTATAAAATCAAACAAAAAAATCTTCTGAGGGCCAGCATTTCGGGCCACAATTTTGCACCCCAAACATTGCCAAAGTGGAAATTCAGTGTGTAAAATCTGGTTGAAATTTACTCATGGAAGTTTTTCCTTCCATTTTCTGTACGTGGCAGGAGCAGGGGCAGGCAGGAGGACTCAAATTATGGATGTCTGGATTAAATTTCGGTAAACATGGTGATATCTCATCTTGGAAACTAGAGGGCCTGGCCGGAGGATACATCAATGTCTTTTTCGATGGCCTATTTTCCTCTTGGAGGACTTTTTGAAATACTTGAGATGGGACAACAGAGATGTGTGTCAAAGGAAGCAAAAACTGCTTGTAAATAATGTGGTATCTCATGACTAACTGAGGCTCCAGGGTTTCTCTTGCTTAAGTCTCCTCTGTTGGTTCCTATAATAAATCCCAGAAGGGGGACAAATAAAGCTGCAGTTAACTTTCTTACGCTCATCCTTCCAATATTATAGTACTGTATTCTTCAGGTGTTTTGCATTTACATATAAGTCCTCGGGAAACAGGTATCAAAAATGAGAGAGAAATCCTAGGCTGTCACTTCACCAGTATCCCAAACCAGATACTCTTTTCAAACAGGGCTCCCTCTCAGTGGTCACGAGGGAATGTTGATACGTTCTTGGTTGGGGACTGTTTGTACAATTTTTTTCAACTGTGAGCTTTGGAATCGTAAATTGCTTTGACTCCAGCTTCTGTCTACTGCCATAAAAAGGACCCCACGTCAGAATAATGAGGGTGGTATGTGCGCACGTGCCTGGATGGGCGTTCGCATGTGCCGATTGTACCTTCGCAGAAGGAAAACAGGCTACTGACGTTTAGGAGGAGTAGCCACCAGTGCCTAATATCTTTTGGGGGGGGGGGAATGGATGCTTGTAATTGCCAGTATATCAAAACCACACTGGGAGTTAGTTCCACAAGGAGGGGAGGGGCAGTGGGTGGAGAGAGGGGACATTTATATCCTAGGCCTTTAGACTGGAGGCAGATGATTTCTGCAAATCTAGGTCCTGAAGGCTTTGGGGCTCATTGGCTGGTTCTTGACCTTTAAGTTTTTTTTTTTTTTTTTTTCCCCCAGCATGCATATCCTATCCAAACCCTGACTTAGTTTAATTTCCTTAGTTTTCACTTCTGCTTCATTCCAGGGAGGAAAAATACACCTGTTATGGCCAAGATTTCCTTGCTAACACAGAGGCAAAAATAAATGTTTAATGTTTTTTGAAGCCTCCCCTTCCATTCACAACCCCCCTGCAAGCCCTTTTCTCCCCCACTACTCTCACCATGCAACTTCCCCGGCCACCACGACTTTATTTGAAATCTTGATCATCTTCTTCACAGTTGCTTGAAGAAATTTATTTTTGCACTATACATTTCCTTTTGCCAGATGTGTCTAACAAGTGTGTTTGGAAAGACCTACTCCCAGCCCCTCCCCTCACCCCGCCTCCCCGTCACATTCTCTCAGGCCTTCTCTGGTATTTATAATATATCACAGAAGTACCCAGTCTTATAGCCCTCGGTTATGCCTTTTTTTGACATTTTATTTTTTTTAAGCTTTTTATATATATATATAAATATATTACTTTGTCAAGTTTTTTTGCTGTACAAAAGTCTTAAGATTTAAAACTATTATTTGTATTATATGATGGTGGTATGTTAATGTTACAAAATTATTAATGAAGAAAAAATTTATTTTTGTTACTGGTCTGTTTCATAATTCTTTTTTAAATTGGTATATTGTAAGATATCTATGCAAAAAATGTTATGTGACGCATTTTTATTTAAGAATGTAATATGTGTAATAAACAGTAGAATGTGTTTGGCCTTGGAATGCCTTACTGTATTTCTCCTTAGCTTATTTCATTGGGGAAGAAAATCCTCAAAAAGACACAAAGGAGGTCTTATATACCTCTTGGGAATTTTCTCTCATGGAGAAAGGAAGGGTGAAAGATATTTGGTCATTTTTCTTTGTTTGGGAGGATGGTATGTGTATGTGTGTATGTGCGTGCACGCATGCATGAGCGCACACACACATGGGTGTACATTATGGTTTCAGTGAGGTAGCTCTGTGTCCAAATAAAGAAGGGACACTGAAGGCAGCTTATTTCTTCAAGAGGAGAATAAAAGAGCAAATAGTTGAAGATTATGAAAAGCAATATTTTAGAATGAGGCAGATGATAAGATGTTATTTGTTTAGGAGGTTGGGAGAGGCTATTGAAACCGGTTTATTTGGTGAGAGGGGGCCGTTTGTTCTGGAGTAGTGTTCAATTGGAGCACATTTGGAAAGGATCATTTGAAGCAGTTGTGGAACAAGGAAGAAGGGGGAAGATTAGGGGGAATAATGAGGTGAGGGAGAGGGGGATATATTTATAAGAGATGCTTGGTAACAAAGTGGGGAGGAAATGACTAGGCAGGGCAGGTAAACTAATGCTCTGCAGAGTGCTGAGAGGTAGATACAAATTCAAGCAGCCTTAGATTCCAAGAGGGAGATGAAAGGCCTGGGCAAATTCTCAGAACCCAAAAGATTGCTACTAAAATCTTCTCTTCCACATACGACTTTCTGGAAAGAACATCAAAGTAGAGAGGAAGGTGGAGCACCCAACGGGTGGTGTTATCCCAGCATCCCTTGCCCAGCTGATCCCCAGGAGAAGTGGTACCATTAACTGGAAATAATAAGCACATCGTCCCTGGGGGACTTGGTACTACTTGAGCTTTCTTCTTGTTCTTTGGACTTACCAAAGCAGACATGAGGGTAAGAAGCCTATATCCTTAATCACATGAATCTGGTGAGAAACTTCCTAATTTTCACCTTTGGCCTTGGAATGCCTTACTGTATTCCAATGGCTACAGAGACTGAGCTGGCTGCGTGTGTCCTGATATTTCTTAAGTCTCTGAACAGGAGAACAGGTGTAAGGAAAGGAGAGAAGCTTGGGAGGAAAGCTGAGTGACGGTGTCCTCAGTGATAAAATAGGAAAGAAAACATTAAGTGCCACAGAGGTCGGAAGAATGGTTTTGAAAATTGTAAATATCAGCTGCTGCATCTCCTGAGCAGGTAAGTGAGTTGGACATATAGTCATCCAAGCCTGACTGACATGAAACCACATGATCCAGTGGGGAAAGCACAGCACTGAGGTCTGCTGACCTATTTCCTACTCCCTGGCCTCTCCAGGACTAGCTGAGCAATTTAATTCTCATAACCAAAATCATTTACCTAGAAACTTCTTTGAGCAAGGAGGGTTAAGATAGCTTTGCAATATACCTAGAATAAATCTTATTATTCTGCTTCCCTGACTTATAAAAGAATATCAAATTGGACATTTTAGGGTCTGACAGACAACCTGTGCTGTGCTGAAATGTTAAGAGTGGTAAGTCTGATCTAGGTGGCATAAGGAAAAGAGATGGTTTACTTAAGTGAACATTCTAGAAGACTAAAGCATCCATATTGAGAGATACATATTTTGATTAAAATAGAACTCAATATATGTTACCCACTTACAATCTTTTGAGCATCCATTTTTGTAATACAATGTAAATTCAGGGGTGACTATAGACCATGGGGTTGCTTGCCCTATTGGATAGTTCTACTTTCCCTGTGGTGTTCTCTCTTTATGGAAGCTGCAAGAAGCTCTATGTCACCTTCTAGCAGTATTTATCTCCTTGTCAATCAGCACATCAAATAAGCAAGACTGGTAACCTCTTAAGTGAAAACAACAACAACTGTAATTGGCATTCAACAGACGGTAGTCTGAAAGTGTAACCTGGGTGTTCCAGGCAAGTAAGTTCCCGAACCTTGTGACAGCTCTAATCTGAGGCTGTGATGGGAATGCTGGGCTAATGGAAAGAAGCCTCATAAAAAGAGTTCAGTGGAATTGATAAATAATTTAGTATTTCTAGCTCATCTTCCACTTATAGGTTTAGGATGGCAGATGGCTAAAAATTTTTAACTAAAACAATATTTTGAGGTTACTGATAGGTTATGGCTTTCTGGTTTATCCATGATGAGCAAATTCACAATTTCTTCTGCAACATTAAATATTCTACCTGAGATTTTTTAAGACTCTCAATATTGATTGGTTTGAACGTATTTATTATTTCAAAAAAATCCTTCCAGATCATAATATAAACATATATATGACCATACTATATTTTAAGATAATGGAATGACAAAGAAATAACAAGTTTTTTTTTAAATGGTGCTGGGGATTGAACCTAGGGCCTTAGCATGTAAGGCCAACACTCTACCAACTGAGCTATATCCCCAGCCCCAAAGAAGAAGATTTTTATGTTTGTATAGAAGTTTTCATTTTCCATACACTGAATTTGAGCGGTCCATCAAGACTGCACAGATTGAATAGGTATTTTTTACCACGGTGACCATTTGCCCTCTCAAATAGGGAAACTGAGGGTACAGGAAGATAAATACTGCTAGAACTCATTTATATAAAGAATCTATAAAAGTTGAATTTATAGAAGAGAGTAGAAAAGTAGTTACCAGAGGCAGGAGGTGGAATAGTTAGGGAGATGTTTATCAAAAGATACAAATTTAAGCTAGGCAGAGTAAATTCAAGCACTGTATTGTACAACATACTTACTATAGTTAATAACAACACATTCTTAAAACTTGCTAAGAAAATAGTTTTTAAGTGTTCTCACCACAAAAAAATGAGAAGTATGTGATATAATACATGTATTAATTAGTTTTCTTGAGTCATTCTATAATGTATACATGTTTCAAAACACCAGGCAGCACACAATAGATACATACTATTTGTCAGGTTAAAAATAATTCATTAAAAAATAAATAGAGGAACTGGGGTTCAAAGAAAGTACATGACTTGGTCAAATTCCCATGACAAATAGTGGAGCTGGCTTGCAGGGTCCCCTGATGCCAGATTCAGCAGACTCTCCTCTGTCTCTCACTGCTTCAGGATAATCAGGAGCTAGCTCAATGCTTATGTATGTTTGTTTCCAGGCGTTAAGGTAACCAACAGTAAAGTTAGAATTGTCACATGCTAGAATTGGAAGGGAGTGTGGATATGTCTGTCCTTCAATGTCACTGAACTACATTGAGATTTAGAAAGTTCCAACTTGCCCAAGGTCATATAGAACATTCTTTGTAGAACAGGACCCCACCTAGGGATGTTGATATGCAGTAATGCTCTACTGGTCTTGGCAGTGTTTCTTAAACTTGAATCACTTGAGTGTGACCTTTAAGATTCTTGTGATATCCTTGCACTGGTAATTCTTTCCTTAGTACTTTTCTTTAAACTGATACACTTTTTAAAACCCTAAATACAGGTTCTAGCTTTGATCTAAGCAAAAATAGTCTCCAAACTACTGGCTTGATATTTTCCCTTTAAATATAAATGACAATAAATAACTCCAATGTTACATTAAAATGCTCAGTTATGACTAGTGGTACTTAAGAAGCATTGTTCTGTACCATTCTCTAAAATCTATGCCTTACCATTTCTCTTTGGCTAATTATTTAGTCCATATGATGCTCCTTGGAGCACATTTCAAATTGAATCTAAAAGTAAGTGCCTGTGAAAATTTAATAAAGACCGATTTGATGACTGGCAAGTTACTTAAGGACAGAGGTCTCTTTGGAGGAAAGAGAGTGTGGCCTGTGAGTGAAGTGAATGTGCAGTCTCTGCCTTGCTTTCCCCTCCTTGGAACACCCCTCTTCCTCCAGGGAAAGGCACTCTCAGTGGGTGTGCTCATTATCCTGGGGATGGATCCCTGAGCATCCGGCATTGACTGTATCAAGGGCATCTTATCCTTTCCTTGTATTCTGTAGTCAACAGTCAAGGCCTAGAAGCTAGTGTACGCTGTGAGGCCCATTTCCAATTGTGCTCACCTTCATGGCTGCCCTCCTGGGATCCCTAGCCTACCACCTCTACATGCACACAAATGCAGAACTCAGCCCCCAAATATCTTTTCCAATCAGCTTCCAGACACCTGATATTCCACTAATAAATCTTATTTGCCCAATGTCTTCCCTGGTTTCAATCTACAACTAGTCAGGAAGAGGTGAATCCTCAGGCCTTTTCCACCATATGTTCCTAAATAAGAAGGAATCGATTCCATACTTTCACATCAAAAAAGTTTTACACACAAAATGAATGGAAGATATGGAGATTATGGATGAGAAAAAACATGTATATGCAAGGGTCCAACTTTGGGACTCAGTTGCGGGGAGGGTTAAGCAGTCAGCCAGGTCACTGCAGAGCCAACGACCATCAGGCGACTTCATAAAGGAGATGAAGCAGTAATTTGTTGCCAGTAAACTCTCCTTATGCAATCAAAATGAGAGTCTACAGGAACCTGGCTCTGCTGAGCTTATCACAGGAAACAGCTATCAGCAAATGGGTAGCCTCTAGTTAGATTATAATAGCAATTACATATCCTTACTTGCTCGGCTTGATTCTGTTCTTTGAAGCAACAACTTTTAGCATCCCTATCTTATTATGGGCATATAGTCAACATTTCCTTTACAAAGATAGGGACATATTTGATTCACTGGGGGGTATATTTAAAGGATTACCATGCATGGACTCTAAATAACATGAGAGCCAAAGCATTGGTGATATATTTTCTCTAGCTCAACAACATACAATGTTCTTGGGATTTAGTTTGCAGACTGATCTGACAAGTACGGGAGCCAGGATTATAAATTTTCTATTCAAGGAACCCCAGCTATAAGAAATAAAAACCCTGATATTAGTTTTTTTTTTTCTTTTGCACTGCTAGGGTGGAACCCTGTGTCTTTCTTGCTCCAGTCCCCAAACCCTGGTATTATTATTATCATGCTTTGGTGAACTCACAGAAATTCAGGCCAGAAGATATGCCACCCAAACCTTCAATGAATTGACTCCGTGTCCAATTGGTAAAAAAAAAAAAAAAAAAAAAATCATTTTTTTCATCCCTTCTTAGAAATAGCTAAGGTAAATGATATTTGATGACAGTATTATTGAAAGGCCAAAATTTACATGTTGTCTCATTCTGGGAATTTTTCACACCTTCTTTTCCCAGTCATGCTATCTCTGTTGTTTTGTTTTTCTTTCCATTTATTCTCTTCCCTTTCTCCCTTCTATCTCCTCCTCTCTGCAAAGTGACTGTGAAGAACTGTCCCCAAAGCCCTTGTTGGCTTTCCATACCCAGAGCTGCTCTGATGGCCTGGGACCATCTTCTCAAGCAGCTTGCCCTTCCTCCCACCCTCCTCTGTACTGGTCACTGTTTCCCAGTCGAAGGACATTCATTTTGCAGCAGAATTTGGGAATGGTGCTACTAAGAGAATGATGTAGGTGGCTTTCCTGGTTCTCTGAGGTACAGTTAGAGAAAGAAAATGCTGGGTGACACCGAGGATACTAACACAGCTTCATTTGTTGAACAGTATACAAGTCACTTAAGACACATGTGATGTAAGATTTGTCAGTTACATGTTTATAGGTTTCAATGCTTCTTATCAAGACCCTTGAACAATAAAAGAAGAATAATAAGATAGCTATCTGATAAATTATAGAGTCAAGATTATAATATAACCAAACAACCTTCTCCCTTAGTTCACCATCCTGTCCATTACAGTATATGAGGTCTTTGATTTACACAATTATTCTCCCAATAGAAATCAACTTCTACTTGTGCCCAGAAGCCTACTTTGTGCGGTGTTTCTTTTGGTGCTGGTAATGACCACTCACAGCAGAATCATTGAGGGTTCTCTCATAAAATGCAATTTTCTGATTTTTGTCCCAGACTTGAATTAGATGCTTTGGACTGAGGAGAGTGGTGGCCTGGACAAGTAAGTATATTTTGACAGGTGTTCTCTGTGTCATTTCGGAGAGTCTTAGAAATACTTATAAAGAGGGATTATTTTGTAAAAGAAAGCAACATTTTAATAAAGCAAATAAACACTCTCTAGGTTTATTCTGTAAAAATGAGGATTTTCAAACATCTGTAGCATGATGTGTTAGAAAATGGTGCATCAGTTCATTGGGCTGCATTTGTTTGGGGCCTGTCTCAGTGAGAACTGCCCTTCTACTACCTTCTGTGGGGTGACTTCAGGAGCCAACCATGTAGACACATGGGAGCCCCTCCTGAAGGTGTTGTAGGATGTGCCTTCCCTGGATCTTATCTTAGAATAGACCTCTAGGGTGATAACTGGGGATGTGGGTTTTTATTTTCTTTCTTTCTTTCTTTTTTAGTACCTGGCGCATAAAACCTGAACCACATCCCCAACCCTCTTTTATATTCTATGTAGAGACGGGATCTCACTGAGTCGCATAGGAGCTTTGCTAAGTTGCTGAAGCTGGCTTTGAACTCATGATCCTCCTGCCTTAGCCTCCCTGGCTGCTGGGATTACAGGGCATGTGCCATCGTACCTGGCTCTATTTTCTTGATTTCAATTCAGTCCTCTCCCTTGGACTTGACAGCTTGTGTATGGTGCTGAGATGGCCTCTGACAGAGCCCTCACCTGGACATAGGAACACCACTCTGTAACCAAGACCAAAGGACCACTCTCTTTGGGGATTAAGATCACAGCTTGGGCCCCACCCATGGCTTCAAGAGGAGCCAGTGACACCCTCTGTATGTCAAGTCCTATTTGTTTCCTAAACCTCTGCCTCTCTCCGCACTGCCACCTTTATGCCATTGAGGCTCATCTTTCAAGCAACAGTGACCTAAAGCTAGTTTGGAGGAAGCCCAATGTAAGACAGAGATCTTTAGGACCCATGTGTGCATTTGCCACTTTTGAACTAAGCCCAGTTTGAAGTCCAGACTTTATCAACTACACTAGAGGAAAGAATACATGTCACAGTTGGAGAATATGGGTTTTTTCTATATTCTGAGAAAGTTATTCTAAAAATAACACCTCTGGGAGATCTAGCAGGAAAAAGCATGAGCAAAAGAGGAATTTTCAAAACGATTGTGAAAGCTCTTCCTGAAAATGTTCGGATACAGATTCCTGCTTATCTCCTTCCTCTGACCTGCAGGACCTCAGAGATGATGTGGTTGACTCAGGGAACAGGAAGGGAATTGCCATAAATCTGAGCTAATTTGGAAAGGGAAGGATGAAGCAGATACGCAGCAATCAACAGAGCCACGTCTTGTTTTGTGGTCAATGTTTACTGGCCGTGCTTCTGGAATGTAATCCTGCTGCCTCCAAACATGGGCCTTCAGAGGTGAACTGAGTTCACAGAATGGCTCCCCATGTGGTTGGTATGCACTGTTTCTCAATGCTCCACCCTCACTCCTTTCCAACTAGATAAGAGGCTTTAGAGGACTCTCTTCCTTGTCTTTGCCTTTCATTACTGTGTGATACCCAAGAAAGAAAGAAAAAAAAAAAAAAAGTCTGATTTCTCTTTCTTTAGCCCATGTTTGCAGGACAGGATGTACAAATGCCACTTAATGTTTCCTTCCACTCCTGAAAATGCAAACAGGGAAACGAAACCACAATGAGAACAGGGACAGGATTGTTCCTTCGCTGACCACGATGAAGGAACGCTGCATTGCTTTGCCGCAGAGGGGGAAGGAAGCAGAGCATGTGTTTCCTTGTCATGGAGAGGAGAGGGTATAAAAAAATGCTTTGAAAGTGAGTGCACTAATTGATTGCTAATGACTGCACAGCACTAAATGTCTGGAATTTGGTTTAGATTCAGTATAATTTGACATTTGCCAACCATTATTAAATCCCTTTGATGCTCTCCCTGTATTGCAGTGATGAGCAGCTGATTGCCTCTTGGGGATGGAGAATATAACTGGCCAGGCAGCCAGTCAATGGGGTGCCATCCTCACCCACCCCCTCCGCTTCCCCAGGCTGACTCCTGGTGGTGTTCCCCAAGTCTCAGTCTTCTCTATTCCCCTTTCCTGTCTCTGCAGCCTGTTACCCTTATTCTCTAAGCTCCATATCACCTGTGTCTTTGAAAGCAACAATATCTCCTCTATTCTATTGGTTTTCTGTAAATCGAAGTCCACATTGCTACAGAGAACAAAAACCTACTACAATTGTATCAAGATAAAAAAAGACTCAGAAACAAGATACAGAGGGACTTCATGAGGCCCTACCATGGGAAAAATAGTCCCTGTGGGAATTTGAGTTATCAGGACCTCCCACTCTGTCTCATTTCTGTTTTGCTTTGTTCATTTGCTTTATATTTTCTTCTACGAACTTCCTTACTTCCTCATCCATCACACATGGTCCAGTATAGCTTCCACCATAGCTAATCACAAGGAACTCCCTTAGGTCCATGCTCTAAAGACCTGTCAACTGGCTCCCCACAGAAACTGACACAGTCTCTGGATCTCCATCCAATTTCCCATGAGAGAATTTCATTGGCCAGGCTCAGGTCTAGCTCATCATTGGCTGGATCAGCTGTTGCAAGACAGTAGAGCAAGGCATTCGTCCTGTTCATCCTTCCAGACCCCAGGGTAAGCCACAGGCAAAGAAGAAAGAATGGGCAACTCAGGTGGGCTTCCTTGGGGGCAATGTGCAAGGGCCTTTCCCTTCATCTTTTGGGTCAGTTGTCTTTGAATATTCAATAGGGTCTTGCAGATAGTTCTCTTGTTTCTGTTGATAGTTTATAATTTATGCCAACACTTACATTCACCCACTCACCTTAGAGAAACATTGATCTCTCCTTATCCATGCCTCTTCTTGCTGCATCTCCTTGCAAAAGAGCACTTTTCAAGACAGATCCATGAGACCCTAAAGAAAGGGTGCACAATGGTGAAAAATACCATATGTTTTTAAATAATGCCATAAGTCAAGGATGGTCAAAAGGTCAAGGATGCTTTTCTTTATTGCTATGGGTGAGGCAGCATGGTGAACAGGCAGCAAGGATGGTGGGTGAGCGGTCAAGAATCATTTTCCTAGCTCTAGCTATGCCTCTGCTGAGCTGTGTGTCCTTAGGCAGATTGCTTAGACTTTCTGAACTTTTCTACTACAGATGCAGAGAAGGGTATAGCTGAAGAGAGACACTGGGCCACATTTCCTTTTTCTTCTGTATCAGTTCTTTTAAATAGAACTTCCTCTTACAGTTTAGAATAACTTCAAAACACATTCCAAGATAAATTATAAATTGTAAAAACACAAGGAAACAAGCAGACATTAGTTTGAATTGTCCACCATGTTTACTGTTTAGCCTCTATTAGCTCCTCAAAGATCATTGTAAGAATCACACTGGTTCACACACAGGAAACAATAGGTGATGGGACACATGCTACATGCTCCATACTTGCCACCTGTTATTGTTGTTGCTAATAAAAATTCTAATCCTTTATGGGGAGGGTTTCTGAGACCCCCATCCAATCATAGTCCTTGGGAAATTGAACATGCTGCTCATGTTCACCCTAAGCCTGGATCTGGTGGCCTCTGCTCTGGGCTTAAGGCAGGGAAGATGGTTGTGTGGATTCCAGTTGTGCCTGCTGCCTGCTTTCCTGGACCCCCCCACCCCCACCCCAGGTGCCAAGGTCCCCACTCTTTGCAGAGCTGAGATACCCCTGAAGGGTGGGATCCTCAGGAGCCCCTGGGCGTTGCATCTTTCGCACATGAAGCTTGCCTTCCCCAGGTTCCTTCCTGCTCTTTCTCCAGAGACCTCATCCCCGAAAAACTAATCAATGTGTTCTCAGAAAACAGAATCCTGGTGGGAATGTTTGCCATTTTCTTTGCTAAGTGTTATTTGTTCCACACTGGAGGTCCGATTTCCTGCAATTCTTGGAGAGCACGGGGAGGAAGAAGGGCGAGCGAGCTGGAAACGGAGGGGGCCGTGATTCAGCGCCGCTCCCTTCCGTGGGGTCAGGGCTGCCCGGGCTCTTTTTGTGCAGGGAGGTCAGTGTCTCCGAGAATGTTCCTTAGATGATGTGAGCAGAAGAGTCAGCGTTTCCCCTCGGCCCCCTGCCCTCCCTGGCAGCGTGGCTGGCTTTCGGGAGCCTCGGCTCACTGGGTCAGTTTCTCTGGCTGTGACCAGGAGACAATGCTTGCTTGTTGGATGATCTGAATTTCCTGCAAAAGAAAACGTCCTGTTAGTCCTGTTAGTATTACAGGAGGCTTCTGCCTGGGGAAGTAGCGCTCAGTGAGAGGGGAAGAAAAGAGAGGGGGGCTGAGAAAAGGGAAAGGCATCTCAGAGAATCTCAGAAGATCTTTCTGAGACATCCTGAGCGCTCCCCACCCTAAGAGGAACTTTTGTGAGTTCTTGAAAATCCATCACAAGTGGTAGCACTTACCCTGCTATAATGGTAAAGCTGATTTTCATTGATTTGGTTTGATGATTTGGATTTTTTTAATAATAGCTCTCATTGGTATAGAAGAAAATGAAAGCTATTCAGGGGTTTACCAGGGATAGGATAGGCTAATGGTGAAAGTGTCACCCCTTTAGCTATTGCTTTAAGAGCTGGATGAGATCTTTAACATATTATTTCATTTATTATCCACAACAAACCTGTGAGGTAGGAAAACTGCTATTATCTAAGCCAAACTCCTTATCCCTTCTTTGTTTTTTGAACGAGGATGCTGAGGCCCGGGAAGATTGGCCTTAAGTAATAGAGCTGGAGCAAAAACATTCCTATTAATTCTATTAATTAATAGAAATTATTTCTATTAATTCTGTCTCTCATCCATGTGCAGATTTTACCCTTCTGTGATGGGATATCCAAAGACTTGATCCACTTAATTTGATTCACTTAGTTTGGAAGTTTGCTCAAAAGGTGAGCCATACTACATGTTTGTAAGTTAGTAGTCCAGTTTTGACAGTTAGAACATAACTATGCTGTTATATTTGCTCTTTTTACAAAATGGGGGATTTTTGTTTAACATTGTATGACACAGGATTTGGGATAAGGATTAATTAATTCTCTAATTTAGTTAATGAGTATACAATGAGCTGAAGACTGTTAAACATTGGGGACTCAAAGATGCACAAGGCAATTTATATTAGTTAGAACTGTGTATTTATATTTACTCATTTATTTTTGGTGGTGACAGAAGTTCAAACTGAAGTAGTATGTGCACAAAGGGGAATTCATTCTAAGGATCTTGGCGTAGAATTAACTATAGGAATAATAGGGTATCTTTATCTCAGCTGTTCTCCCCTCAGCTTTTTGTTTTATTTTTCTCTTTCTACAAACTCCCACTTCCTTTGCCCTCATGTCAGAAAAGCATGGCTGCCAGGACCTTTGATGTTTATTGCTTCAGAACCAGAGACCAGTTCTTCTTCTTGTTTCTAATTCTGAAATCCCTAGAGAAGGCCACTGGCTGGCTGTGTTTGGACCAGGAGCTCATCCTATATCAGTTGGCTCTTGCCTGTGAGGAGGGCTCCTCTGCTTCAGTCCAGTGCCTCCTTCAGCCAGTCAGCATGCACAAGGTGTCAGATCACAGAGCCTACTGTGGGGGATCCTGTGAGAGCCACATGGGTGTAGGTGAGGATGAGACACCCCCAGGAAGACTAGGCAGCTCCCCTTCTGGAGATCTCTGAACAGATCATGATACAATAACTTTAACTTGAGCTCCATTTCAGAAGTATATCATGTTGCTTGAAGAATACAGGAGAAATTGCCATGCATGGGCAGAGGAATCAAGGAGGTGATTCAGAGAGAGTGAGGTTCAAGCTGGGTCTTGAAATATGAAAAATGCAACCAGAAGGCAGAGGGAACAGCATAGAGGAGAATAAAGAGATGAGCTGAGAGAGGAGAAAGCAGTCTACCTACCTACCTACCCCTCTACCTACAGCCCACCCAGCTTCCCCATACTCTGGAAAGCAAACAGGATCCTGAAGCAGGAATACATAGATTCTATTATACATAGAATACACAGAAGCAGAATACATAGATTCTATGATGCCACGCATTATTCAAGGTTGGGAAGAGACCTCAGAAAGCACAGGTGCCTGGGGAGGAGAGAATGAGCATCCAAAGGGAAAGCTGAAGAAGAGACTTTCCACGAGCAAAGCCCACAGAGGAGACAGGACTGCAGAGCTGGGGGAGGCCCAGCGGAGAGCACAGGGAGCAGAAAATAAGAGAGAAAACAAGGGAGAATTCCATAAAAGTGGAATTCACTGTAGCAGAGTTATAAATGTACAAAGCATACTTTTTGTCAAATTCATTTCATATTTCTCTTTTTCTGTCCCTCCTCCTTCCTCTTTGTTTCCCTTACTCCACTCCACTGATTTTCCATCTATTTTGTGAGATCTATCTTTTCCCCCACCTTGCTTTGCTCCAGCTTCTGCACATGAGAGACAACACTTGATCCTTGACTTTCTGAGTCTGGCTTATTTCACTTAGCATGATGTTCTCCAGTTCCATCCATTTACTGGCAAATGTCATAATTTTATTCTTCTTTATGACTAAGTAGGAAGAACTCCTTGTGTATATATGCCACATTCCCTTAATCTATTCATCTGTTGACATGCGCTTAGGCTGATTTCATAGTTTGGCTATTGTACATTGTGCTACTATAAACACTGATGTGCCAGTATCACTACAGTATGCCAATTTTAGTTCTTTTGGTTATATACCATGGAGTGGGATAACTGGGTCATATGGTGGTTCCATGCTTAGTCTTTTGAGGACTCTCCATACTGTTTTCCAAAGTGGTTGTACTAATTCACAGTCCAATCAACAATGTACCCTTGCCAGCATTTATTATTATTTGTATTCTTGATAATTGCCATCTAGAATGTTCTTATACACTTTATCATTAAAAAAAAACTCCTATCCACCTGGTGCATTTCAATATGATAAAAAGATCAAAGGACTTGGAGCAGGAAACTTGAGTTTATGCCCTAACTTAAAAGAAGTGTGACTTTGGACAAGTCCTCATTTCTCATACCCACTGATTCTTCTTCTGAATGAAGATACTGGACACTTGTCACTCCTATCATGAGGGCCTTTGTGGGCTCCAGGTATGATGATGAATGTGAAAAGCTTTGCAAGCAGAAAAGCATCTTTTTGTGAGCAGTAAACTATATGAAATTTTATTTAATTTAGTTTCCTTCTGTACATGACCTCCCAGGTTCATGTACTGTAAGACAACATAACAAAATAAAATTTATTATAGGGCATGGGGTTCCTTGACTGGCAGGGAGTCCTAGATTCTTGAGCCTCGGCCTTGTATGGCTCAAACTAATGCTTTTAAATAAATCTTTCTGCTAACATGGAAAGTTTGTTTATCTGTGTGGTCTAATATAGTAGCCACTGGTCATGGTGACTGTTCAGCAATTGAAATGTGTCTAGTGTGACTGAGAAATATACTATGCACACATTTTTACTTTTGATTAATTTAAATGTAAATCTCATGCATGGCTAGCGTTTATTGGAGTGACCAGAAGAAATCCCCAAACTCTGTTTGCTCAGGGCTCTTGTCTACAAAATAAGGACCCATTAAGGTCTTCTCTGGCTCCATCTATGCTTCAACACATACAATTCAGAACTAGAAAAGTCCATTTAGATACAATAAAGGATTGACTCCCAAGCCAATTTTGAAATTTCTGAATCAAATATCATTCTAGACATTTTTTAAAAGTTCACAGTTTCTGTATCAACAAGAGGAAACACTTCAAAAACAATTACAATAGTCTCAATAGTTAAAAAACCTAAGAAACATTCTCCTGGGGGTTGTATTTGGGTATGGAGTAGACTACTTGTTCCAGAGTTAATGTTCTCCCTTTCTCATTAAGAAAAATAGCTAGGGAAAAAAATACTTAGAGGTGAATAAATAAATGAATGCCTGCTGTGGGGATTGCTTTATAATGTGACAGTTTCCAGATCACGGGGGGGCTTCCCTGATGAAGCTGCACTCATTTTGTCTCTTCACCTGAGGATTATGTTCCTATAACTGGGTTTTTAGAATGTAAGGTGAGATTTATAGAGAAATACAAAAAGAAGGTAATACAAATGATTGGGGGTGGGTGGGTATCAATAGAAAAGAAACCCCAGACGACCGAAAGAACTGGAGAAGAGAAACTGAAAGATGTGAGAAGAACCTCTGAGGGCGGAGGGGAATGAAGGGGGAACTGAAACCAAGTAGATGGGAGAACAGATTGGGGTAGGCGGGGTGAGGATCAGAGAAGAGATTTCAGAGCCATTTGTGAAAGACACCAGGAGCTAAGCTTGTCTGTGGGGGAAAAAAATAAGGAACAAAAAAAATGAGAAAGACCAGAACAAAATTACTCTGGAAAGAAAGATGACAAGGTAGTGCAGACAAGGAGAGACAGCCGTCTCCTTGTTTAATTAAGAAATTATTAATGGAACAGACGGGCAGCCACAATGAGCCTTTGCTGATGAGATGCTACTAAAATTCGAAACAATAGCAGTGGAAGGCGGAAAAGTTATTGAGAACAAAAGTGGTAAGAATGCTAATGTAATTGATAATAACATTCTCCTTAGCACAATGCTTAGGAATTTAAAAATCACACATTAAATAAGTTTAAATGACTCTGGTTATCATCCAATTATGGTTGTTTAAATAATGTAATAAAATTAAATGCCAAAAAAAAAAAAAAATCCCAAACCTTGGAACTTTTAAACAATTGTTCTCATGTTCTGAATTCTCCTTTTACATACTTGATGTTCAATCCTGAAGCCGCATATTATGGGCACACATTTACCAAAAGGGGGTCAGAAGAAGATAAATGGCAAACTTAGCTTCTAAATGTTTTATTTGTTTTTCTCTATCCCTTATTCTTTCATAACCAGAAGAGCTAGCTTTTCTCCACAAATAACCACTTTGTCTCCACTCCCCCCCCAACCCCTGTCATCCCCCCACCAAACAGGATTCCTTGAGAAGACCTCCTTGTCCTCATCACAGTCTTATTAGGCTGTACTTAAAGTAGGTCATACAGGAGCTCAGTCAAGCAAAGCCACTTCACAAAAAGATGTCTTCACTGAGGAGTTGAGAGCCAAGAGTCACAGACTGGTGGCCGTGACCATGTTGCTACCTGATTGCAGGCGAAAAGGACAATATTTTGCACACCTGCCTCCTTTATGAACAGCCAGTCCTGAAATCCTTCTCACTCTGAGTAACAGCTTCTTAGTGGATGGGAAGAAAAAGACACAATTATTGATTCATTTGAAAATATCTTTATTCTTCTGGATATACATAAATGTTGTACATTTATTTAAAAAAAAATACAGGAAAGGTTAAAACTCTTTGACCCCACAGAGACCAATACCATAACAAATTTGGTGCATCTGTTTCCAGAAACTAACATATATATTATAAATGGGATCTTATCTATAGACTGTTCTGTAGAATCTGTAAAACTTTGTGTGTTGTGGCTATATTTCCACATTAACATGACAAACTTCACTCAATGAAAGTTACATGTAATTGTAAGATTACATGCCCATATGAAGGAAAAATTGCTTCCAATTATAATTGGGAGACTCCTTTGATTATAAAACACAAATAGCTCATTTTTAGAGACATTAACAATAACAAAAAATGACAAAATACAGTTTCCTCCATTAGTGGACATTTGGGTGGTTTTCAATAATTTCATGACTTCTTAACATGTGTCTTTGCACACTGGTCATATGACTTCCTCTGGCTAAATTGCTAGAAATAGAATGGATGGACTGCATATGTTAACTAGCTTGATTTAGTCATTCCCCCATGCATACATGCTGCAAAACAACATGTTGTGCATGATAAACATATAACTTTTATTTGTTGATTTCAAAATGAATTGATTTATTATTTCAAAGATTGATAGATAAAATAGATTGATCCCGTTTCACCAGGCACTACTGACTTCCACTCTTCCCAGTTCTGTTTCAGAATACACAGTTCAGGATGCTCCAGTGGCACAACTGGTTAGCATGTGGTACTTATACAGAACGTACTTCCACAGGCCCTCAACAACTGATGTATTATCTATTTCAGCCTAACCAGAACCTCAAATAAGAAGAGCTAAAGTCAAAGACATAGTCCTCATTTCCCAGTCATTATCATTCTTGTCTTTTGTCTTGCATTTCCAATATTCAAGAAACGTCAGAAATTTGAACTGGGGTGATGTCTATAGATAATTCTTTGGTAATGACTAAAGGCCAGATCTATTAATTTGCAGAGAGCTAGCATTAACAACAAGAATGTATTCACTGGTTGACTTTATCCTCCTTTATCTTTCTGCCAATTAAGGACAGGACCTTAGAATCATGAATGTTTGGATGTGACTCATATTAATAGCACTGGTAACTAGAAAGTAGATTTGGGCTACTTTTCTGAACTTTTATTCATTGAGTCTGAAATTGCTGAACTCACACTGTGTACCAGGTTGTGGGGACACAAAGATGGGCAACTGACAATTCCCCCCAAGGCATCTACAATTTAGTGGGGGAGATGAGATACACTATAAATAGTGTATATGAGACACATATATAGTTATAGAACAGCAGAAAGACAAGACCATCGATTTCATGAGACAGGATATGATTTAGTGTCAAATACACAGACATTAAGTCCAGAATTTGAATGCAATCTGGAGACAGAATGCCCTATCCCTCTGAAAAGTACCACGACCAGTGCTAATGTGCCATGACCCTCTGGAAAGCACAAAGATGACACATGGTCAGTCCCTTTATGGGGAGCATCTGTGTGCTGTACTGTCCCTCAGGAGTGTACGGCACATCAACAAATGTTCAGTCTTTTTCCTGGAGCATCAGAAGCACAGCTGTACCAGCGACTTCTGTGTCCTAGAGTGGAGAGCAGGACCACTTGACTCCAGCTCCTTTTTAGGAGGAGTACCCTAAGGGCATGACATACAGTTCCAGGATGCCTGGAGCCCCTAACTCAGAGGCTGCTATGCTAAGAAGGTGGAAATTCACAGATCACTCTCTGGCCCAGTGGTGCAGGAACTAAAGTCCTGCCCATAAAGCAATCTTCTCAATTAATCACCAATTCAAGTTTGGGAACATGTGCTTCCCACATCAAATTTCATGAGAGAGACAGGGAGAGGGGTGGGGAGAGAGACAGGAGGACTATCTTATTTTGTAAAGTTGCTTCCGAAGCCAAATGCACATGGCTTTTGGGAAGCACCACATTGTGGTCCTGCGTCAGGGTTAAGATTTAATAAGGATGGCAAGAAAAAAAAAATGACTCACTTGCTCAGATTGAAAGAGCACAAATGCACCTGCCCCAGGCTCTCCTAACTTGGGCATATGTTGGTAAATGACATGCAGGCTGTGAACACATGGGTGGAGCCCCAGATGGGGAGGCAGGAAAGATAACTGGGTCACATCAGTGGATCTTAATCAGCACTGTGGACCAGAATACCCTAGGGCATTTCAGAATAGACACCAGTCCCAGATATACCCCAGACTTCCTGTCTCAGTTTCTAGGTGGGCGGGGCAATTGTTTTTCAAGAAATTCCACTGATGACTCAAACATGTTCCTGTGCTTAAGAATCACTAAAATAGTTCATCTCTAGCCTGGAACTCTTGTTGGTCAAGAGAAAGCCAGGCAGCCTCCTGTATAGAAGCTTCTACCTCATGAAAACATGAAAAATCAAAATGGAACTTAAAAACCATTCAAATAGGTGAGCACATTGTGAATCCTGTTATCTGTATCTACATTTAGCCTAATAACATTTAATATAAGATTGCAATGTACTTTAAGCTCACAAGATAATTAAAAGTCTTTATAAAAATAATACTTCTTGGAAACCATGGACAGCGGGATTCAAAAATGGAACCCAAGTTTAAGGTTGTGCAATGATGGCTTCCTTCAATCTTGTGAGACTGAAGATACTACTTTGTTAGGCAACATAATTAAAGTATAAATCTGACCCTCTTCATTAATAGGAAGCACAGGCCTAATGACCATCTCCCCTCCCACTCACCGCTTCCATCCCCCAAGTGCCCTTGCCTTGAAAATTCTGGGTTTCAGCTGTAACCACCCACAATCCCTTGGATCTACTGTTGGTAATAACATTTCTGGGATGACTACTTTAAACCCCAGGGGGAAATTGTTAATAATAATATTAATAAGAGCTGCAGACTTTTACTGTATTCTTGCCATGCTTCAGGCTCTATCTTAGGGACAGAAAATAGATTTTCTTCTCCATACCAGGGATCAGGCCCTGTTTCCCTCAACAGCCCACCTGGGAATGGGGTCATGATTATGAGATATGGTTCTATGGTATGCTTTCACAGAATTTTGTCTATTTAGAGTACTCAAACACCATTCAGGGCCTAAGTTGGTGACACCAGACCCAATCTGAAGACTTGAGGATCAGAAATACCTAGAGCTGGAGACTCTAGTTAAAAGCAAACAGGAGCTTTGAAATGAAATGAGAACAAGAGGCTGGCAGGACCTGGCAGGTGTGTGAATCTGGCCCTGTGGGGCCAAATCTCCGCTGCGGCTCCTTTCCTTCCTTGCCACATCCTTTACCTTCCTTGGAGTCGAGCAATTATGTTCTCCTTCACTGATGTCACCTCTGTGCAAGTCGGTTTTCCATCTCTAGGACAAAATATCCCTCTGTGGACAGAGGTGCATCCCCATGTCCATTGGATTGCTCCACATACTTGCCAAGCCACTGGGGTACAATCTGGTTAGAGGAGGAAGGACATATTTTGGCTCATTGTTTCAGAAGTTTCAGTTAACTGATTCCATTGTTTTGGGTCTAATGTGAGACAGGACATCATGGGAGAAAGACATGGTGGAGAGAAACTGCTCACAGGGCATCCAGGAGAGAGAGAGAGAGAGAGAGAGAGAGAGAGAGAGAGAGAGAGAGAGAGAGAGAGAGAGAGAGAGACCCTTCCAGGACCTGTTCCCCAGTGACTTACTTCTTACTTCCTCCCACAAGTTTCCACCTCCTACAGTTTCCACTGCCTCCCAATAACGTCATCAAATATGAATCCCTCAGTTGATTGGTTCATTGATGAGGTCAGAGCCCTCATGATCAAGTTGTCTCTCTGAAGGCACCGTCTCTGAACACTGCTACATTGAGGACCAAATCTTCAACACAAAAGTCTTTGGGTGACATTCTAGATCCAAGCCATAACATGTCAGCAAAGAGTCCCTCTGTTGACAGAGATGCATCCCCATGTCCACTGGATTGCTCCCTCCTAATGCTCCTCTAGAAATGTTCACATCCCTTGTTTCTTCTGTCTTATGCTTCATCAGAGTCCTCTCCACTGACACATACCCTCAAGTCCCCAGGTAAGAACAGTCTCCTCCTTGCTCATCAACTCTTTGTAGCTTCAGATGTCACTTTCAGTTTTTCTCTGCAATATCAGGGGAGGAGAGATCCAAAGGCTTCTCTGCTTACTGGCTCCACATACTTGCCATGCCACTGGGGTACAATCTGGTTTCTACTCCCTTGTGCTCTCATGTCACCCTGACCTCAGCACCACTAGCATCCCTGACCATAACCAAGCCCTCTCTTCAGGTGGACATCCAGATGGCAAAAGGAACAAGGGTTTTGAGGATCCTGAGTGGGCGATAGGATAGATCTAGGCCAGGTGGGAGAGGGGGAACACATCATTTGGTTCAATTTCATTGGCTAGAATTTGGTCATGTGCTCTAATTGCAAAGGAGGTTGCATACTGTTATCTGGCTGTGTGCCCAGGAGGGTTTTAGTGAGCAATGAGTGGCCTCCTACTCTCCCTGTAATCTGTTTGCAAAGCCTTGAAGGAGAGACTTTGTCCTCCTCTGATCTCCTTCCTTTGTCCTGTCATTCACTGGCTCCTGTGGAGACTTCCTCTACCATACCACTCACCAAGTGGCCTCTCTTTTTCACCCTCGGTAGCATCACTTTAGCTCAGCCTTTCATCAGACAATTGTTATTGTCACCTAACTCATCTCCCCTTTCTAATCTCTCATTTATTCAACAAACATTTATCAAGCGCTACACTCCAGGCAAGTTAGCAACCAGAGGGAAATGAGGAAATGGACAGATAGACCTTGCCCCAGAATTGTAATCTCATGAGGAACATAAATGATTAGATGGCTCTTATCACACTGCTGTTACCTGTGATGGGGAAGTGCAGCGAACAAGACAACAAGTGCGAAGCCACAAAACCCTGATCACTCCATTTAAGCAGGACGCATCCCTGCTGTCCTCCCTGCCCCCTCACTGCTCTTGGGATCACTACTCTATCTCATTTTCATCACAGTCCCTCACACCATCTGAAAATTTCATATATATGTAGGTGTTTATTTGCTAGTTTGGGGAGCTCGCCAAAGGGCAGGGACCGTGATTCTCATGCCAGCAGCATTGCCACAGGTCAGCAGTGCTGACATAGAGTAGGAAGGAATCTAGTCTGGGAGTTGGGTTAGGTCTCTGGAAGAAAGGATCTTTAGGTTGAAGCTGGAAAAATGCAGAGGGGTCAACTAGGCTTGTGGTGCAGGGGAAGGAGGGGAGGTTGGAGGGCGGGGTTTCCTGTTCTAAAACAAGAGAGAATGCATGGCTGAAATTCAGTGCTGGGGAAGGCAGGAGCTGGAGCTGGCCCAGAGTTTGGATTTCCCTTTACAACTAATAAAAAGTCACATGAAGATCCAATTAGTGTTTTAGACCTCCTGTCTGCTCTTTCTAGAATGATGAGCCAAGACCCGGATGGTGGATGAGAACATGAGAGAAAGCCTGGTGACCTTGGTTTCTCCATGTTTCTTTGACCATGTTTCTCCAGTTCAATTTGTACTTCTCTTCCAACTCAAATCTTACCTCTTCTTGGAGGCTTCCATGATTTAGTGCTGCTCTGAACCATTGTTGAATCTACTATTTACATAATTTATTCCACATGGACACACCATTCTTTATTTTCTATGACCCTTGCATTCATCCCCAGCCTTCCCTCAATTTTGTTTCTTTACTTTTTTTCTTTTTTCTTTTTTTTTTTTTTTGTACCAGGGATTGAATTCAGGGGCACTCAACCACTAAGCCACACCCCAGCCCTATTTTGTATTTTATTTTAGAGACAGGGTCTCACTGAGTTGCTTAGTGCCTTGCTATCACTAAGGCTAGCTTCAAACTTGCAACCCTCGTGCCTCAGCCTCCAGGGCTGTTGGGATTACAGGCATACACCACTGGGCCCAGCCTTCCCTCAATTTCCAGATCCTACAAGAAGTGACCTGCGTATTCTATTTCTTAAAAAAAATGCTTATAGAAATGTAATTTGAACCCACTAAATTATACTAGGATGTTTGTCACCGATTATGACAGCATTCCCCGTGATACAGGAATCCTAAAAGAGGAAAAAGAGTTCTTTGGGGGAAGGGAAATGGTATTTCTGAAATTCTATCCCCTTAGGTTGTTCCAAAGTTCTAATATATGACCCACTGCTTTACCTCAATAAGACAAATCAATCTTGACGGAATTTCTGGCACCCTTGGAGAGATAGTTTTAAGTTAAAGGAGATGCTGGTACCCTAAGGGCAACACCACCACAGAGTCCCTGAAATCAGCACCCTGGTACCTTTCTGAAGGTGAGTGTTACCCTCCTGCCTCAGGAACATTCAGATTCTGACGATCAGGTGCTCTAGCAGGTGGGAAGTGGCTTGTGGAGCAGGTGGCCCTTTGTCTGGGGCATTGATTGACAAGCTCATGGAGCAAGGTGGCAAGGGAATATGTTTTAATTCTAAGGGAGATCAGAGGACTGTCTGATTCTGAAAAGGTGATTTCTTCTGATCTGTAGCCTCTCTCTTCCTGTTTCCAACCTCCAAACTCCAGATAGCAAGGCCAGACTTTCAATGCAGAGAAGGAAGAGCTCTGGAGAACCCGGTGGGGTTGTTTCTTAAGTGCTTGTGCTGAGAGGGTCAAAGGAGGGAAGAGAATTATGTTTGGAAGAAGCTGAGTAATTGTCACCTGGGAAGCCAGTTATTCACAAACTGTAGGAAGTACAAATGGAAAAGCCCTTTAATATCAAGTCATGTCTCTCTGTGTCAGGGCAGAATATGCCAGTGATAATTGCTGCAGAGGGGAGACCCTTAATGTTAAAACATCATTTATTCCCCCTTTCCTTTGTCTTTCAGACTATGCTATGTGTCTTCTATTTTCTCTACCTGCTATTTTTTTCTTTTTAATAATAATTAAAATAGCAGGCCCTTATCTTTTATAGGTCTTACCTTTGGATGTTTTGCTTTTCTCATTTCACACCTCATTTTATTTATACTCACATGCCCCCTTTTCATAAAACCTGCATTCTCAATAGCTCTTATGATTGCAGTGTTAAATCATTGCAGCATTTGCTGGCTATGAGTATAAAAAGATGTGTGTGTATGAGGCTGCTCAGCGCTAACACACGGGCCATTCACCAGTTTGTGCAAGAAGGTAAACAAGAATATCTTTCTTTTTTTTTTTTTTTTTTTTGGTTTTCCCTTTTACATAGCCAAATTGAAAATGTGGTATCTGTTCGACACAGATCTAAACTGGAATTTAAATTGGAAGGGTCACCAATCTCCCAATAATTTTTGGTTTTCAAACACAATTTTTGTGCACTCAGAAGAAAATAAAAAGGGCAGCTAAACAAGCAACATCAGAGTGGCTTAGAAGGAAGGAATTGGCCAATCTGCTGATTTTCTGAATTCTTTTCCATTGCCCACATCTTTGGAAGGGATTGAAGGCAAGTAGTAAACAGAAGAAAACAGGAAAATCAAGGAATGTTTTACCAACCACAAACTGGGTAAGTTGCTCCTGGATAATAGAAAATGAACAGTTCTTTCTTTCCGGACACACCCTTGGGCCAAAGCAAAGGACCAAAGACATTTTGTCCCCTTCAAAGCAAAGCTCAGAGCTTGCACGTTCTACTCTGCCTATTTCCCGGAGCCCAATGTGGCATGATAACGCTCAGCATGGCCATTTTGGACTTCATACTTGGCAGATTGTCATTTCTTTTGCTCAAAACCAGACCCTGAGAGGAACATGAACTTGATCCAAGCCATAAATCAAGTTCTAATACAGGGTGAGAGTCTTAACCCCTCTCTTCCCAGCTCCCCCTCCTGTGGAGCACTCACATGCTTCCAATACTATTGACATGATGCAGAGAGGAAACTGGGCTGTTATTTTTATCACTTGGTCCCGAAGGTACAACGTTTGGCTCATTTGGTTCTTCTTTCTGACCCCCCTTCCCTCACCCCATATTTAGACATGGAGGGAGAAAGGCTAAGAAAGGAATGCTTAGACAAATCAGTCTGAAAACAAAACTTAGAAGAAAAGGGGGGAAAAAAACAGAAAGAGAAAGGATTTTTAAAAGGCAGCAGAGAGGATGTAACTGGTGTCTAGACAATCTCCCTTTGTTTGCGAAACCCTCCCCTCCTCCTCTCAGGGCTGTTTCTTCCTTTGCTCTTATTAATTTTCTCTGCAGCTTATCTCTCAGCCCTTAGGTAAGGAAAGATCAGAGCTGGTGCACCTGCTCCAGAGGCTGCAGCTCTTGGCTCCTCTCAGCAGCCCGGGGCCTGCAGGGCACTTGGGAACCCAGAGGCCAGCAGGCATCCCTGGCGCTCAGGCTCCCTCGAAGAGCCTGAGAACCGTTTTCTCATCCCTTGCAAGCATCCTGAGGGAGATTAATTGTCATCCTCAGCTTTGAGCATTCATTCTTTCCCTTGTGTCCTTGAGATGTAGAAAATATCCATTTTAATGCTTCGATGCAGAGGGAATGACCTCGAAAGGTTAGGGTAGGAAGTGGGCAGTGTTATTAAAAAATGCACTGCTTGGGATCTTTAATGATGCCTCTGTGAAGTGGCTGTATCTTCCCAAAGTGATTGTGGGTGGGTTGTCATCAAAATTTTCAGAGCCAGTATGACCCAAGAGTTAAAAGCTAGGGGCTTATAATGAACCTACTTTCAAAGCAATATGTTGACACTTGTCATCTGTCTAGCTGTGATCGATTTACTTAAACTGATTCAGACTCAGTTGCCTCATTTATAAAATGAGGGTGCTAATACTTAGCCCAGAATGTTTTGAGAGAATTAGATGAGCTAACATGAGCAACCTGCTTAGCACGCTATACTGACTGCATGTAAGGACCCCTGGAAACTGTGGTTGAATAGTTGAGAGATTCTATTGTCCTTGTTTGGCTCTTAATAGTTTTAATTATTGCTGAAATGTCTGGAAATCTGAATAAAGATTTAATCCATACCTGTATCCGATGAAGGTTACCCAGAAACAAGCAGAATAGGCTAGGATAAGGTCAAATCAGCAAAGTAAACCCCTCTAAGTATTCCAAAGAGAGTAGAATGGATTGTGCAGGTGATGTAAGAGATAAGAAGCCATACAAGAAGTGATAAAGTGACCCGGGACACTAATACCAACAGGGAGCTGCTGCCAACTTTGTCTGAAGAGATACAGGGAAAGGTGATGCTCCAGAGGCCAGAAGCCAGGGAGGGACTGTGAGAACCACAGACGAGACAGAATCATTGCTTAAACTGCCATCTAAAGCAGAAAGAGAGAATCACCTCCTTTCCTCCAGCCCCTGGGTCCTCTCCATTGCCTGAACCTAGCTGGCCGCCTGGCGACAAAGACCACTGGGAAATGTATGCAGGGAATCGATGTCTGTTGAATCAGGGGAGACAGGTTTCCACCTTGAAGGAGAATGGGTTCTTCATGGTTAGGAGGGAGAATGAGAAACTGCTGAATATGCTGAAAGCAGCCATTGAGATCCAGCTTCCAGCTTTTCACTGGAGTGTCCAAAGATCCAGAAACGTGAGGCTAAGTGAATAGTGTATAATAAACAAATATGGGGTGTAGGATATCAGGAACTGACCATCCCACACTTTGGGGGGAAGCTCCTTTTCTTCTCCTTTTCCTGTCTTATCCATAATCATCTGATTAACTCATCAAAAAAGTTCCACTATTATTTATTGATGTTGGTCATGTAAGTTATTGATCAAACCACTATTGACCATCGTGAGAGTAAATGACTTTGCCCTATGGAAGGCCAAGAGTGATTCTTTGGCATATTGAAGGGCGCAAAGGGGAGAGAAATATGATAGGTCTTTGCTTCCTGCAGAACTGCCTTCAAGTCCTTTTGAAAACATATTCATCTGAAGTAGGAGGGAGGGCAATAGATGAAGATTCAATCTGATGCATGTCGGAAATGCTTCACTAGCACCCTGGCCTCAGCTATCCGTCCTAGGCCATAACACTTGTTTCTCACCAAGTGCCAGGTTTTGGCTGTCTTCCCAGCACAGAATGGGCTCCCTCGCCATTTCATTACCAGAAATTACAATGATCATCTGCCTAACTGGGAATAGCATTATCTGAAACACAATTAGAAGTAAGCTGAAAGTCTAGGTGGCCTGGTGATGACTAATCAGAAATATCACTGCCTGGCATGTCACGAAAGTTCACATCTCAGGTTGTTTTCATTTTCAGAAGGACCTCAATTGCCCTTAACATGGCCGGAATGAACAAAGTCATTATCAACATCCTCAACTTGAAGAACACAGAAACCAGGGTCATCAGAACTGAAGACTCTGGTCACAAAATGTTTTGTAAGCCTCTGGAATATCAGAGTGATTTAATCTGGTCTGATTCCAAGTCTGAAATTCTCACCCAGTGGGAATTGGAAGAAAGGAATCTGAAGAATGGAACTCATCAGGGATGGAATGGCACATGGTGATTTAGTGAGGGGGGCAGGACACATGCTCCAAGAGAAGCAAGCTAGGGGAACTTGCCTGGAGACACAAAGCACTAGAGTGTGGCTCTATTGCACCTGAAGTAAGTGCAGGATAATCACCTCCATATGAGTAATGGGGACTGAGACTTGAGGTCTTAGGCAAAACCAATAAACCAAAAAAGAGACTGGACCTTTGTATGCCACAATGGGAAAGAACGTTCCCGAGTATGTTATATGTGTTTAGTTTTACAGTATTGCAGCCACGTGTGATGGTGGGACTTTTGGTCCAAGTTTGGTTCAAGTTACCCCAAGAGGCTGAGAACTAAACGGTCAGACAGGAAATAGCTGCCACCTCTAATACAATTCAGAAGAGGATTAAGAACCTTGATCATCAGCGACGCAAGTCACTCCAGATTCTCTTTCTCAGGGCTCATTGGAAGAGTGGAAATAGCACTATCTAGCTGTTACCCATAGCAGCAGCTGATGGGAACATTTCTGAAGTTGCTAAGGTCAGCCATGGTGACTGGTGAGCGAAGCCATTCCTGTGACCAGATCAGGGTAATGAATAATACAATGAAGATTTATTTTGTATCGGCACTCCCTGTACATTAAATATAAGAGACATGTCCCCAAATGAATTGCAGTCCTTTCGACAATGATGCTCTAGGAAAAAGAGCAAATATTGACACTTCAATAATGTTTGCCCAGCAATCAGTGAGCTGTATACAGCACTCAGGGTATCTATGTTACTGGAATCAATTAGGAAAACGGAGAATTGATATCCTCCAATGAGAAATATATGGTAACTGCTGACATTACAGATAACGTTGGCTCTGAAAATCATTTCTGAAGTCATAGGCCTGCCAACACTGTCACCGGTGCTTAGGGAATCTGAGAACAGCTCTCACTTGAGTTCTGCTGCCCACATGCTCTTACCAGACACGTCCTCCAATATGCAGTTTCCATCTCCTGCAATGAATGCTTCCTATTCCTTCCTTCCTTCTTTCATTACACTTGGAGAGAACCTTGTGCTAGCACTATTTTAGGATGGACAGAGTTTCTGGGTTGGGGGCAGGGATACAAACCCTAAAAAGGTACAAAGTAAGATATTTTCATCTTACGATGAAAGAGGCATGTGAAGATTTGGGTAGCATGTCATCCAGGGGATCAACAAATGCAAAGTCCCTGAGGTATACAGTTGTCTCTTTCATATTCTAAGAGGAATATGTTCCAAAATCCCCAGTAGATTCCCAAAAATCACAGATAGCACTGAATCCTATATATGCTATGCTTCTCCTATGTATACATACTTACAGTAAGGTTCACTTTGTAAATTAGGCAAAGAAATTAACAATAATAATTATAAAATAGAACATTATAAGAATATATTGTCAGATCTTGGCGGGCAGCAAGTAACTGAAGCCATAGAAAGGGGCCTCGGCTACGGAGGAGCCCCTGGTATTCACTGCCTTCTCCTGGTGTGAGTGGCTGTTCTTCAGTCTCTGTTGTCTCTCAGACTGTCCTTTTCTTCCTCCCTTCCTTTCTTCCATTTTATTATTTATTTAGATGTATTATCAGAGATCATTTAAGGTGGTGTATGGCTGTGAAGACTCTATACCTTGAAGAATTATCTCCCATTCAATGTTTGCTGTCTCTCTCTCTCTCTCTCTCTCTCTCTCTCTCTCTCTCTCTCTCCCCTCTCTCCTTTTTTCCTTCCCTCTCTCTTCCCAGAAGAGTTTTGACTTCCTTTATGGTTAGGAAGGACACATTCAAGCATCTTACATTTTCATGAATTTTCCAAAGTATCCACTATTACGAGGAGCAGGTAAGAGAGTTTGGTATAATAAATGTCAGCTCCAGCTGAAATGCCTGTAGCTGGAGAACTTTGTTGATGTAAATTTGTCCACCCCAGAGATATTTTGGGTTTATGTGTTTTTCATTGCTTTCTTGTTTGTTGTATATATTCAATCTATCTCCAAAAACCTAAAAATATTTAATAACTTCTTGGCCTTAGATGTTGCAGACTTTTTTTTGTTGTTGTTGTTCAGCTGCCTTTGGGGTATCCATTCTCATCATATGAAGTAAATATTAACGTCGATTGATAAAGGCAGATAATTCACCAGTCGTTTTTAAGCAAGGGGTACAATATAGAATGCAATCAGGCTGGGTAAAGTTGAGAGATAAAGTTCATTAACTTCCCTTAATAAAGGATAATTCCAACAAACCAACCAATGATTTCTGTGGTGCTTGGGGAAAGCCCTAGTTCTTAGCTTTTTGGGCCAATGAAAATTTTATCCACCACCTCTTTTGAGAGAGAAAAGATGCTATGCCCTGAATGAGACAGAAGGGTGCATGTAAATACTTAGCCTATGAATTTCAGGACCACAGCTCTTGCCCACCCAACCTACAACCAGTGCAGATAAAAAAGGGTTTTTATAGCAGGAACTAGTGCCATAGTGATAAGGTGGTTGCTAAGGATGTCATTATCACTCTGATTGCAGGAATTGGTGCATTAATTGGCATGACCTCATTGAGGTCCTCAGGGCTTACCTGTTCACAAATTATGAAGGAGACAAAAAGTTGATCTTTTTATAGTGTCAGGAGGCAGCACCTGTTGTTAACATTTGAAACAGGCTGGAACTCACAGCATTTATCTATCTGCCTGTTATCTTCTTTCACACTCTGCCCTTCTCTTGACTATATAGAATTAAGACTTACGACCTGTCCTTCCTAAACTTTTTTTTTCCTTTTTTTTTTTTGGTCTGAAAATCAGCCATTAAACTGAAGAAGGCTCAAGGAAATGAACTGAAATGTCTCATAGGAAGAAAAATAGCACCATGAAGATGAAAAGAAAAAAAAAAGCCCAGGATAATGGAGATTGATTGCTCGATCCATCTATGGCCTCAAATAAAACTGATTGAATTTAACATGTTAGGTTACAGTTAAAAAGCTTAGTTGTTTCAGTTGGGGTAATATAGTTTCGGATTTTCATAGGCAGCCATTTATTTATTTTCGCATTTGTGAGTCATTTAGTCATTCCCTTGTGAGTGAGAATACATTTATTTTCCTACTCCCTGCTGTTAGGCGTTCTATTAATACCACACTAGTTGAAATAAATGGAGCAGTAGAAACTGTTTGGTGGTGAATTTGTTTTTCGGATTTTTTTTGATATTGCTATTTTGGTAAGTCGGTTTTCCAACCCTTCCCGTTGGTTTAAATAGAGTTTTAACTTCTCACCCTCTCCTCTCTCGAGCTTCATATTTTATTGTTGCTTTTGCCTCAGTATTGACAGCATCAAGGCCATGTGAAGCCTTAGAACTCAAGAGAGCCATAGGAGAGAGCGAGTGCCTGGTCACATATTCCTAGTCAAGCAGTGGGTTTGTCAAAAAATTAGGGACAAAGTGGCAGTTCCCTCCTCCCTTTTGAACTGTGCCGAAAAGGGAAATCCAACCTGATAAATATGGGAATTGGCTCTATAGGTTATAAGGAAGTGACAAGGGTCGTATTTTCCAGAATCCTAAAAGTGGATTTTCCAATGTCCTTTATTGTGCTGAAGCACAATAAGATTTGCTCATGCGCCTTTGCTGTACAGCTGAGCAAAATATAATGCCCTTGTTATTCTGGGCAGCTAATTACTATCAGTGATTGTTGTTTGTAACCAACGTGAGGAGGGATAAAGGCGCATTTTGTGGGGAGGGGGTGTGGGCTCCTAGTCTCCTGGCTTTGAACCACATCCAGCCCACTGAGGCTGATTCAACCGAGCGGCAGGAGGGCTCCTACCCAGACAGGGTCAGAAAAGTCCCAAAGGGGGATGGAAAACAAACACTGGGTCCACACTTCCCCTCGCTGGCAAAGGTCAGGTAAATAATCGAATCACTCACTTTTCTTCAGCTTTCATTTCATTGACTGTGCAGATGAGATTGGGGGAGGGGGATCCTGGAGAGAGGGTGGTAGCCAGTGGTCCATCCCTTGTCTTGGGGAGGGGGAGGGGGCCGGATAAGGACATCCCATTCTATTCCTCCTCTCACAGAAACCTCGAGAAGGAACAAAGAAAGAATGAAAGGAAGACAGGCATACTGGGTACGTGCATTCACACACACACACACACACACACACACACACAGGCCACTTGCAATAGGGTGTCAATAAAAGCAAGGATTATTTATGCTTAGGCTTAAATACCAACCCAGAAGTATAATGTAGTAGGAGGGGAAAAAGAATGAAGGCAATCCCTTGCCTAGCTGAGGATTTGGTCATTCTCTAAGATCTTAAATTACCTCTATGCCTGAGATAAGTATGAGAGGACATCACTTGAAACTGACAAACAAGGACACTGAGTGAGTCTCAGAGAAAAAGAAAGGAACCCCCAAGGACGCTGATCAAATATCCAGCAAGGGAAAGATCAAATCTCAGGTCTGTGTCATGAGCTGATGCTCCTGAGACCACAGCGTCCTACACAGGTATCATCAGATAAAGGCAGAGCACACTAGAGGGAGGCTGGGAGCCCGGGCGCCCACATGGTCCCCCTCCATCTACTTCATGAAGAGGTTCGCATGGCCTAGATCTGGAACTCTCTCTGATTTCTTCCACTTGTTTTATGAAACCAATAAAGTCAAGTCAGTGAAACATTTTACTGGCAGTTCTGGGTGTGTTCTAATTGGTCTGTACTTGAAATTCCCGTTATTGCCAGGGAGAAAGCAACCGCTCTAATTCCCTGAAGATTACTTAGGGGTAGATTTATGAGGGGGAAACAGGAACAAGATTTGAGGCTCAACTTCCTAAAGCCATTTTCTTTGATACGGAGTGGGGGGAATTTTTGCCACTAATTTCCTGCCTTCATCCCTAAAAACATTTTAATGCTCATTTTTATCAAAGAATGTATTAGAAATTCCCAAGGCCCGCCCTTCAGAGTCTATCTCTACCAAAGGTGAATCAGCATGGAAGACCTGTAGCAATCATATCCTGCCTCTGTCCCCTGACCAGGCTGATTGCTGGCTGGGAGAACCAGTTCTAGTGTTTTCCTCACCCCATCCCCTCTCAAGGTTAGTTAATGAAATTGAAAAGGAACTCTCCTTGCCTCTGCTGCCCAGGGCCACGGTGACTTTGCATTATGCTGGGGACAATGAGGGTAGTGTTTGCTGGCTGTGTGTCTCACAGGCAAATGTCACTGAATACGTTTGGAAGGAGCATGCTTAGTTGGACACTATCAGGCTGCAGGAATCAAAATCAATTGGAAAAGGAAGAAAGAGTGTAAAAGAGTTTTTGTTCTTAGTGTGCATGGTCTGGTCTCTGGTCCATTTTCAAATCTCAGCTTCAGTAGATTTTGAATCTTGGTCAAGTTATTTAACTTCTTTTCTGCCTCAGTTTCTTCATCTGTAAAAATACAGTGTTAATAGCTAGTTTACAAGTTTATTTTGATGACAATTACATTGTGTGGGAAGCACTTCGCAGAGTTTGAAATATAATTAGTACTTAACAAACATTAATTTCAGAGCCTTCCTCCCAGCAATCTGGTATTTCAGTTGCCCCTATAGCTCTGTGATTTGAGGAATTTAACTAAGACCTCCTAGGTAGAGTCATCATGGTGAAGAAAAATGGTTAAACTTTTTTTACTTTTGTAATTTGTTCTAGATTTTTTTCTGAATATCACTCATTGATACATTTGGAAGGAATGACTAATATAAGAGCAACTTGCTTCTAAATGTTGACTTTCTATTCTGCTTAATCTTAAATACAGTCAGATCAACACCTGTGAATGATGGGATTGTCATTATTAAATAGATATTAATCATAGGTGCTAAATGCCTCTTTAGTGCCCACCTATGTTTAATGTTTTGGCAATGTGGTCAAAATGAACAAACTCATTTGGGTGAGGTGTGGGAATACCTGGTCCCACAGGTAGACATGGCTCTTTTCACTGCAGGAAACCAGAACAGACAGCAGGGTGGGGGGGGGCATCTCAAGGACAGTCCAGATGCTAAGATGTGGAGCTAATCCATTCTGGCTGGCTGCAGCAGGTGACAAACATTTGCCATTGTTTGAGTGGTTAACACAGAGGTTCATAAGATCACACTTGAAAGGGGGACCAAGGATACAGAGTTCAAAACATCTGAACCTCCTGCAGGTGGGTAACTTTAGGGATGTCTTTGGGAAAATGGCAGGGCCACAGACAAAAGGTCCCATCTACTGAGAATGGGGAAAAGGTGCAGCGAGAGTCTGATCCAGGTCCTAGTTCTGGAGAATCTAAATATTAGGCCAGCTATCAAGACAAGGGCTTTAGAAAGTCAGCAGCCAGTGCTGGAGAACAGTCAGGGTGACAATAGCATCAGAAGTAATAGTCACAAGACGTCTCAACCTGACCCATCGCTTTCGTTATGGTATCTGGCTTGAGCAAGATTATCTCACCAAATCTGCACAACACACCTGTGACTGGGGTATGCCAATTTCTCAGAGGAGAAAACTGAGGCTTAAAGAATAACTTGCCCATCTGGCTCCAGAGTCATTCTCAGCCATTGCATCAAACAGACTTTCAGAGCACAGCCCCCTTTCAAGGGCTCCAGGTTCCCAGAACCTTGATTGGGACTGAAATTCAGGTGAGAAGGAGAGGGAAGGGCCCAGGGTGCAGGAATGTGGCCAGGCCTGACACTGTGTCCCAGTGTCTCTTTGGAGAAAAGTTTTTCCCAATATATGGCAGTTTATGTTTCAGTCAGTCATTTCCTCTGGTCTAGTTCAGACCTTCGAATTGTGGCTCAGTCCACAGTCCTAAGCCCTGAGATCCCTCAGAGGTCAGATCATTTCTGGCACTGATTTATAGGATGTAAGCCTGATCCAGCAGATTCGGAGGTGCATCAGCCATGTGGCTGGATCACAGCAGAGGTCAAGAGAGAAAGTGAGCAAGGTGTGTCTGCTTTTCGGCATGAAAGTCCTTCTCTATGAAGACAAGGACTTAGATTGATTGTGGGGCTGCTGTATGCTTTGTATAGGTCATTGCTTTTAATATTTGCAATATATTAATTTCCTAGGGCTATTGCAATAACGTACTGCAAACTGGGTGGCTTAGAGCAACTGAAATTTATTGTCTCACTGATCTGAAAACTAGAAGACTGAAATCAAGAAAATGGCAGGGCCTTGCTCTCTCTGAAAATCCAGCAGAAGATCCTTCCAGGTCTCTTCCCAGTTCCTGATAGTGTGCCAGCAATCTTTGGCATTCCTCGACTTGTAGGTTCTTGATTTTAATCCTTCATCTTTGCATGATGTTCTCCTGGTGTCTCTTCATATCATCTTCCTCTCTGTGTCCAATTTCCCCCTTTTATTTTCACTTTTGTAGTCCTGGGGATCAAATCCAGGACCTCGTGTATACCAGGCAAGGGCTGTATCACTGAGCTACATCCCCTGCCCAGATTTCCCTTTTTGTTTAGGTACGTAGTCATATTGGGTTAGGGCCCACCCTAGTGGCCTCATCATTATGTAACTACATCTGCAAAGATCCTATTTCTAAACAAGGTCACATTCTGAGGCACATTCTGAGGTCATTTGGGTGGGAATGGGACACAATTTAACCCAGAACATACAAAAACTCCATCCATTTAGTATCTTCTCCTCTCTACAGAGAAAAGAAATGAAGTTCAAGGTGACTCAATCAGTAATGGGGGAGTCCAAGAATTCAACCACGTCTAAATCCTGTTCACATCCTGCTGCTGCCTCAGGACAGATATCTTTTAAGAACCAGTATATTAAACTCACAAAGAGAGTCATCTGATCCTTGACTAAGGCACCACAAAGATACATTGGAGAAAAGACAGTCTTTTTTCACAAATGGTGCTGGGAAAACTGGTTATCCATCTATAGAAGAATGAGACTAGATTCCTACCTCTCTCCCTGCACAAAAGTTAACTCAAAATGAATCAAAGACCTAGCAATTAGACCAGAAACTATGCAACTCCTAAAAGAAAAATAAAGAGTCAATACTCTAATATATAGACATGAGGCAATGACTTTCTCAAGAAATCTCCTAAAGCTCAGGAAATAATACTAAGAATTGATAAATGGATGGCATTACATTAATAAGTTTCTGCACAGCAAAGGAAACAATTAAGAATGTGAAGAGAAAAACTACAGGATGGGAGAAAATCTTTGCTAGTTACTCCTCTGAAAGAGGATTAATATCCAGAGTATATAAAGATCTCAAAAAAAAAAATAAAAACATACCATCACCATCACCACCAACAAAGCTACATAACCCATACATGGTGAATGAACTAAACAGACACTTCTCAAAAGAAGAAATACAAGTGACCAACAAATATATGAAAAAATGTACAACATCATTAGCAATTAAAGAAATGTAAATTAAAATTACATCTCACTCTGGTTAGAATGGCAGTCATCAAGAATACAAGCAATAAATGCTGGAGAAGATATGGGGGATGAACACTTATACACTGTTGGTGGGATTGTAAATTAGCTTGGCCCCTATGAAAATCAGTGTGGAGGTTCCTGAAGACTAGGAGTGGGACCACCATTTGACCCAGCTATACCACTACTTGGTATTTATCCTAAGGAATTAAAGTCAGGACTGGGGCTGTAGCTCAGTGGCAGAGCGCTTGCCTTGCACATGTGAGGCACTGGGTTCGATTGTCAGCACTACATAAAAATAAACATAAAATAAAGGCATGCTGTCCATCTACAACTACAATTTTTTAAAAAAGGAGTTAAAGTCAGCATACTAGAGTGATACATGCATATCCTGGTTTATAGGAGCACAATTCACAATAGCCGTATTATGGAAGCAGTCTAGGTGGCTATCAATGCACAAGTGGATAAAGAAAATGTGGTGTCTTTACACAAAGGAGTTTTATTCAGTCATAAAGAAACAAATTATACCATTTTCAGGAAAATGGGTAGAACTTGAGTGCATTATGTTAAAAGAAATAAGTCAAACTGAGAAAGTCAAAGGTCATATGTTTTCTCTCGTAGGTGGAAGCTGGAGAGGAAAAATGGGGAAAAAGTGGTGGTGGTGGTGGTGGTGATCTCATGAAAATTGAGGGGAGACTAGTAGAGCAGAAGAAAGGGGCTCAGGGGAATGAGGAGGAAATGGAAAGGGGAAATATTGTTGTATCATGTACATGTCTGAATATGTAACAAAAAATTCCACTATTACATATAACTACAATGAACCAATGAAAATATGGAAGAAAAAAGAACCAGTGTATTTGCTTATGACATTCTCAGTCTTGCCAGTGCCCACTCGATGCCACTGGTTCAACAAGTCTCCTGTGCTTGCTTCTGAATAAATGTAATGTTCTCCCCATGTTATGTGGGAGAGTCATTGATGAACATGTGCTGGATGCTTCCAAGGGCAGATGTGACATCCAAAGAGGTCTAGATTGCACTGGAGAGTTTCTTGTACTGTATAAATAGCAGATGCCATATGATGTGTTATACCATGAAAAGGTTTATTTGCTGTACAAAGAGTCAGAAACTTGGAGAGATAATCCCATATTGGCACCTGATGCCTCAAAATGAAGTATGTGGCTTGAGGCTACTCACTTAATTCCTCAGCCTCACCATCTGGGACCTGGAGGTCATGATGACCTGCTCCTTGAAGGCAACATTTGGGTGGTTTGTGAAAATATCTTGGAAGACTTTGGCAAATGGAAATGCTACACTGGCAGCAAAAACAGAAAAGAAAAGAAAACCCTAACTGAAAAATAGGTTAGAATATCATTCTTAGGAATCCCCAATTTTTTGTGGCTTATTTCCATTCCCAAGACTCAGGAACTGAAAGAATTGCCATGGAATGTGGCCAAAAGTTAACTCCTGAATGTTCTGTTTTCAGTTAGAATCACAATTTGGGTTCTCCCTGAAATTGAACACCAGGTCAGGGGGGTATTTGGGGATTATGAACTCCCATCAATCTTCTGAGAGAGAATGTGCTTCTGTATCAGATTTTTCTTTGGATCTCCTTTTTGGTAAAAATCTATGCAGCCTCCAGTCTCAGAGAAAGACTCCTTTAGTTTTCCCGCTTTGTTCAAGTTATTTAATTATATTGTTTTCACTATCCCTTACTGTCTGGCTTTCAGATATCCATGTAATTATCAGATTAGCTCCTATGTAAACTCCCTGTTTTGGGTTTTCCTTCCAATAGGCTAAATACACGTCTAGTGGCAAAAAGCTGGCACTAGCACATTAAGCAACCCAGAATAGAGTAGAGCCAGATGTAAAAGGGTTTCATCTCACTCTATATTCCAACCCAGAGCAGAGGGTTGGGGGATAGCTCAGTGGAAGAGCACTTGCCTCTAGTGTTCCCTGAGTCTGATCCCCAGCACCATGAAAATAGCTACCACCACTACCTCCAGAACATTAGATACTCTCACCCATGTTGCAGCTCAGCTTGGAAAACAACCACATCATAGCACTATTTTGCAGGATGAGTCTCATTTATATTTATCAGTAAATAGCACACTTACAGGTTCCAAATAAAGAGGGAAATGCAACTGCGTTATGCTCATGTTCCCTATAATGAGTTGGAAGATGACTCATCAAAATTATTTGAGGTGCCACCTTTGCTAGCCAGTCTGAATCTACGGGTCATGCCCTTCTCAACATCTCCATTTGTTTGAAAAGAAGATCGAGAGAGATTTGGAGCTGCCTGACTTGTGTAGGAATGTTTCCAGCCTGCTCAATTCCTAGCAATCAGCAATTTGGTCAGAAATGTAGAGCTATTTGATAGAGTGTTTAGTCCTCAAATGATGGTCACTGCATGAGAACAAAGAGAAAACAATTTAACTTACACAAATGCCATTGTTCAATCACTCATCTGCAGCACACTTGCTAAAACCAATAGAATATCTCCCTAGATCAGCAGTGTCCCACGGCTGCATATAAATGAATGATTAGCCAAGAAAAATCTATAAATGGCCTTGTTGTCTTCAATTCTTGTGTGCTTTCTGCTGTTGGGCTTCTTCATGAACTTGAAAAGATAGTTTCTGATCACAGCATTTTTTTAAAGCAATAGAGAGAATTGTGAGAGGAACCCAACTGCTACTTATTTATCACAAGGTACATGGTGGAGACAATTCATGGAACACTATTATCCTTGCAAAGCCCTCTTGTTTGGTTTTGTTTCTCTCCTAGTCTCCATCCTCAATCACTCTCTGGCATTTCCATCAGCACCTTTGCAAGTGTGTTTTACAGATCCTTTTAATCCACCTTCCATGTGTTTATTTGGTTTCTTAATGTTTATTTGGAAGAATGAATAGTACCACTTAAATATGTTTCTTAAAGTTAGGTAGGTGGTAATGTGCTGTATTCTATCATTCTCTTTCTTCTTCTTTTTTTAATCTAACATTGTGTTTTTGAAATCTAAACATTTTTCTCTGTATTAATATAGTGTATCGCTTCTGCATCCTGTAGACCATTCTGAAACATGCAGAGAGCATTTCGGACTCTTCATGTAGCACATTTTACTTCTTCATTTCCCTAGTAGATTATTTAAGGGTTACCTAGATTCTCTAATGGATTCTTTGATTGCTTCCAACTTTATGATACCATAAACAATGCTACAATAATCCTTCATGAACATGTTTCCTGGTGGATCTGAGTAGGAGTTTCTCTAGAGCATATTCCCTGAGGGAAATTTCTGAGTTGTGAGGGTTTACTCATACTTTTTTTTTTCCACTAAATACTTCCCAGATTGCTATGCAGAATGTTTGCACCAATTCTTAATTCACCACCAGTGAGGATGAAACTTCCCCATATCCTTGCCAACGCTTTCTAATTTTTGCCAATCTGGTGGGTGAAATTTACAAAATGGCATCTCATTTTGTAAAAAGAAATTTGCATTTCTCTGATTACTAATGAGGATGTATATCTTTCATGTATGTGATAGCTGTTTCAGTTTCCCCATCTGTCCGTTGCCTGTTCCTGTTCTTGCCCATTTTTTTTCTTTTGGATTTCCTGTCTTTTTCTTGCTTGTTTGCAAAGTTCCTTATATTTTAGGTATCAATTCCACATTGCTTTGTAAAGATCTTTTCCCAACACTTTGCTGATTTGTCTATGGGTAAATGTAAGTTTTTAGTTTAGATGTGATCTCTTATGGTTCAGATACGAGGTGTACCCCAAACTCCTGGGTTATTGCAGTAATGTTCAGAAGTGAACTGATTCGATTATGAGAGCTGTAACCTAATCAATCAGTCCATCCATATTTGAATGGTCTGACTGAGTGGCAAGTGTAGACATGGCTGGGGAGGTGTGTCCCTGGTCACATGCCTCGAAAGGTTCATTTCCCCTGTGGTCCTCCTCCTTCCTCCTCTTTGTTTCCCAGGTGCCACCAATAGATCAGCTCCTTTCAGGCACACCTTTCTGCCATGATGTGCTGTCTCACTTTGTGCCCAGAACAATGCACTTGACCCCCAACAGGTACTGGACCTCTGGAACTGCAAGCCCAAATAAAGTTTTCCTCCTTTAAGTGGTTCTTATCAGGTATTTTGGTCACAGTGAACTGAAGTTGTTTAAAACATGTTCTAACGGAATTTGCTTCTATTATTACATTTTCATTAACGGCCTCCAAGTAAATTCTTTGTGTGATTTTCCTTCTGGTATGCTAATTATACATCTGGTTGCAAAGGATTGACGTTTGTACATTAAGCAGCCCAGAATAAAGTAGAGCCAGAGTGGATTTTACCTCATTTTATACATAAAACTTAAAAAGATCATATACATATAGACTCTATGTATCTACATATACATAGAGCACAGAACATTTGACTTTCTTGACCATGTTATATTATTTCTTAGAAAAGAAGCACATCATAGCCCTATTTAGCAGCGTGGATTCCACTTATCTTTGAAGGAAAAAAACCAAACCAAAACAACAACAACAGAAAAAAACCTTATATATTGACAGATTTCAAATAAAGGGGGAAACATTCTTTTTGTACTCTTGTTCCCTATAATGAATATGGAGATGACTAATTAAAGTTATTTGCAGTACTCTTTCTCTGATGCTTAGTTTGAACTTCCTACCCACTTATTGTTCCCTTCTGTTCTAGTGTTGTTTGGTAGTTTTTGTTTTTTTGTGACTTAGATGTAGAGGAGTGATTAATCATGTTCCTTAGTTCATGGTTTATTATCATTATTTGTTAAGCAAGGATCCTTCTGTTGGTTTTTTTTTAATGAATGTGTTTATGCACTTAAACATATATGCATGTATGTAACAATAATCTGTTCATCTATCTACATGCATTCATAACTATCATTATTATAGATACTATTGTAGATTTCAAATATTTAACATTTCTGTAGGGAGTGCCATAGTCTCAAGGTGGGTAGGACATTCTTCTTGCACTTGACTTTCGGGTTGGCTGTATAACTGTATAACTTTGGCCAATGTGAAGTTAGAGCCGTTGCATTAGCACAGTTGTGTTCATCCACTTGAGCTCCTGCCCTTTATCACAAGAACATACCTTGGGTAGCCTTTTTCTAGTTTGAAAAGAAACAAATGAAATGGCCCCGGATCCAACTTGTAGCTTGTGATTAAGTTCCCAGCCTCCGTCAGTCATCTCCCAGCAGACCGACCAATATTTATTGTTGTAAACCACTGAAATTTTAATAATTTCTATGTAATATTATTATAATGATAGCTAACTAATGCTTTTCCCTCCCATCATTCTTTCCTTTCTCCTCCCTCCCTTCTTTCTGTCCTTCCTTTATTCTTTCTACTATTTATGTATCCTCTTTTATCCTCACACCACTACCATTCCCTTCCAGCCAGGTTAATGGTCTTTTGGTGTATCTTTAAATTCAACATATATATTTGTGTGTGCACACTTTTTTAAATTTTGTAGGTGATATTGGATTACATATCTCTTTGTTTCCGACTTTTCCTCCAAAATATGTGTACATTGGATTCTTTTCTTCTTTGATTCTTTTAAAATTTATTACAATCAGCAAAAAATACACCACATATTTATGTAAAGAGTTCATTGTCTTGGTGCTAAAACATTGAAGAAACTGCCTCTACTCTGGTTGTTGGTACTATTTTTATGTCATAAGAAAAAAGCTTGAATGAGGAGCTATGGCATGAAAGACTTACTAACTGTGACCCAGACTTCAGGGATGAATGCACCTGGGTTTAATGCATGGCTCTGCCATTTATTACTCTTGCTCTTTCTCTCTCTCTCTTTTTAATGTGTGTGTGTATGTGTGGTACTGGGTTTTAAAAACAGGGCTACATATATGTTAGGCAAGCACTCTACAGCTGAGGTACATTCCCAGCCCTCATTATAGCATCTTGGTCATCATTGCATCTCCAGGGCCTGGCACAGTTCATGGCACATGCTAAATCTTCAATAAATATTTATTGAACAAAAATTATTTAGCCTCTCAAAAACCTCAATTTCTTTCTCTTAAAAAACGTGGACAATGAATTCCTAGCATCATGCTTGGCAAAAAATACGTGAAAATTTAGTTCCTTTCCTTACCTTCCCCTCCCTGTGTTCTCAACTACTATGTAGCTCCAGGAGTTTATTATCTGAACACCCAAGAAAGCCCTTGTTAACTTGCTGTTATCACTGCAATTCTTAGAGCAGGGAGGATGATCTTCTCCAGCTGTTATTCACACAATAATTTCCTGAGGAGTAAATTATGAATGAACCCAAATTACAAAAAGCAGCCTAGAGTCTGAATCAGGTTAGAAAATACATTAAAGTTAATGACATATCTTGGAAACAGATTTTGGAATCTGCAAAGCTAAGGGGTTGGCATGGTCTAATACAGATTCAAAATTTATTTCATTCATAATTTTCCCAGGTTGCCTTTTGAAGGGACACTGATAGTAAATGTCATTTGGAAATCATATCTGCTGCTTATTTTTTTATATTAGAATTGGCTTGTATGTTGAGGCTGCTATCCAGGGTACAGAGGCAAAAAGGCAAATACTAGAGAAGGCTAAGACTTGACACCTTCTTCAAGAGCATTTTGGCTAATTGAGAAATTCCACTGTAATTTTTTTCTACCCCAGATACTTCTAAAACAATACAAGGGAGAAATGAGTTCAAAGCCCAAACTTTTAAGTAAGTGACCCATGTAATGGGTCCAGTTAGACCTTGGTCATAATATCATTGCTTCCAGCTCATCTTCACATTTTCAAAAAGACAGAATATCAGAGTATTTCACTGCAAACAACAGGAATGGATTTGCATTCATTTATACAAAATAAGGATTTGCTAAGTAAGTGTAGTATGGCTGGGGGAACTCAGAGTATTGAAGAGAAAACTGAGGAACAGAACGGACTGTGAAAAATAAAAGAGGCAGATTGTTTTAGAATTCTGTTTCCAGACTTACCTAAGAATCTCACCCTGCTCTGCTGCCAGGACTGGTAAGTGCCACCTAAGTGTGTATATAGAGGGGAGGCTGCTATGGACCTGGTGATGGTTCCACCATTTACCTCATATATTATGTGAGGGTAGGCATCATTTATGGCCCCACTTAGGAGATATTCCTTCCCTAAAGGGAATTTGAATTCTGTAACCAGACATGTTGTCTACTAGAAAAAAATATATATATATATATCATTCCAAAGAAATTTTAAATCAAAAAGCTTCTTAATGTGTCCATTGGTAAATCTCCAATCAAATGTCAACAAGTCATGACTTAAATTTAGTGTTCTCTTATTTGAGTTATTGGGATAATTTGAGGAAAAGCCATAGTCTTTATAGATTGGATTAAAGATGAGAGTAATTTCCCCAAAGAACAATTTCAGGTGGAGATAAAGAATAGTAGTTGTAATGGTGAACAGGTTGGCCCTCTGGGCTTCCCTACTAACCTACTTTGTAATCAACACGGAGTAATTTAATTTATCCAGGCTGGCAAATCATTAAAAAATAAATAAATAAGTAGGCCTGCAAAAATTCTGCCTGGCCTGCAAAATGTGCTTGACTGTCATCCATATTTGCCAATATCCCCCTTGATCCCTCTGGCTTCTCTGATAGACAAACTGGGAACATATACGTTTCTGAAATCTGCAAAGCTAAGGAGCTGACATGGTTAATGCAGAATTATTAAGTATTTTTCAACATGGTTTCCAGGTAATCAAAACCCTTCATTAACATGCAAACAGAAATGTTGGGGTGTGGAGAGAATGGGGCGACTGTTTTCTCACAAGGCTAGCATAATTTCTTTTCCACCCAGAGTTGGTGGCAGGAGGTGATTTTTGCAAATAAATTAACCCCTCTACTCTTTTGGGTCAATAACACTTTCTAATTTTACTGGGGAATTTGGATTATTGACTGTCTTGTGTCTTCATTCCCTAGAAGGCAAATTGGAGGAATTAATGTTTTTGAAGTAGTTTTTTTTTTTTTTAAGTCAACTCTTTTTTTCTTTCTTTCTACCAATTACAATTGTGTGAGTATTGTTTTATTAATCTGGCTCTTTTGCCCAAAAAAATAGTGACCAAAATTATTAATCCTACTTTCTAGGTAGTCACAGGATGGGTAAGTGGCTCTCAATGTCACTCAGCAAAAGGGTTTCAGAAGACATCAAACCTTCTAGAACAGCTGGCCCAGCATAGACTCGGTTAAGTGTCCACTAGCTCACCATCTACATCCCTACGTAACTATCAGCTGAAACAGGGAACATCCTGTCTTCCAAACAGCACGTACCACTTTCTAACTAGTTGTGCCTCTAAAATCAAACTTAAATATTTGGAGCACTCGGAGAAGGAGAGAATAAATGATCAGATGTCTCAGTACTTCTCTGGGAGCCTTGAAAGTTACTTAACTCCAGAAAAACACATTTTGGAAGGCCATATTTGAATTTTTTATTAAAACAAACAAACAGCACCACCAACAAATACCTCTAACAAGTTGTTGGAAAATGCCTGTTGGTGACGCAGAATGAAGAGTGGGAGGCTGGGAATTCCAGATTAAGTATTTCTGCGCTGCCTTTTGCTAGCTATGGTCAAAATTACATATTCCGCTTCAAGCTTCCATTTTCTCATCTATAAAATGTAGGACATATATATAGCAGGTTTGTTTTTTAAAAAATAATGCTAATATATGCAATGGACTTTTGAACTTCCCTGCACATAATATGAACTCAACAAATGATAACTCTTAGAGAAGAGAATGCAAACCTTATATACAGATTTAAGTATCTATTGGCTTTTTTTTTTTTTTTTCTTCAGTAAGTGCATGCTTTTCCTTCTGGAGAAGAGCACAATAAAGCTCTGCTTCACTCTGTGACAATCCTCCAGGCAAGGGAGGCTTTGCCCTTCTTTGCAAGATCAGACTCTTTTCATTCTCCTTTCCAAAGGCCCCCTCACTCTACACCCACCTCTCCTTCACATATTATTAGCTACTGCATGGCTCTTTGTAGTCTGTGTTTTATGCCTTCTTTCCTCCCATGCAAGAAAGATAGTTTATTTGATGATGTTTCTCATTCACTAAAGAAAGTGCTAAGTCAAACAGCTATAAGGTCTGAGGGGGGTGACACTCCTCCTATCAGGACAGCCGATAGCTAATAACCATCACACTAACTTTAAGTATAGATTATTATTATTATTGAGCGAATAGCACCTTGGCTGTTTGCCCAGCATGTCCTTGATAACTCGGGGTCACACAAAAAAGTAATTCGCTACCACAACTCAATAAGACATGGGATCTGCATGATTAAAATGACCTTCGCATTTGGAATCCTGAAATAATGGCACTCCAAATTAAATTAAAAATGGGTTAGATGGCTTGCGGTGAATAATTGCTATTACCATGTACCATTCTTCTTGTTCCCTTCCAAAGTCTTTATTGATTTCATTGTTGCTCAGATGCTGAGGATGTCTGTCCTATTGTTTGGGGGAATTTAAGATGCTTACAAAGACTTACAGAATTAATGAATTAATAGGAGGGAGGCTGAGGAGCTAAGAAAATGAGGTCACACGGAAACACACACATACATACACACACACACACACACACACACACACACCCTTCAAAGAGGTTGTTGCTGTGATAGACACTTTCTTTGATAAAACCACAGCAGACTTCTTTGTTCAACAGTCACTTTCTGAGTACAGATGCTTAGTCAGGACATGAGGCTGCTGGCCCTTGGACAACTCCAAGTCATTTGCCCCACAGCCGCTGTGGTGCCCATCAGACCATTTTGATAATTAAATTCCCAGAAAACCTGTTCTGAATCACCCAATAATTAACTAAATTTGTATTTGGAAGCTGCTGCCGATGAGAATAAAGCAGCATGCAATAATGCTTTCCGTTTCACCATGGTTTTATTACCTTATTGGACCACCAGGGACCTTGTACATCCCCGGGGGGCGGGGCACTTTTCAATTTAATTAACTTGCTGTCATTTAGCGTAAAGAGTAATAAATAATAGACAAATACTCCCCTTCCCCCAATTTGTCTCATATGGAGAATTACTATTACTAATAAAAAAATAATTGAAATCCAAAATAAAACCACACAGCCAAGGAGGCAGTTACATGATGAGGAGAGAAGCTTCCGAGCACAGTTGGGGACAGGTGTACAGTAGGTATGGCAACATAGTATTCTCCTTCACTTTAAGCTTCACACCAGAGACAAAAGAGACAGAGAAGAGAAGGAATTATGGGTAGGGTTTCAGGAGTCCCAGGCAGGGGCCCTGCTGTGCATTGCCTCCCAACCAGCAAACCAGCAAACTGAGCTTTTAACCAGAGGCAAAACCACTCTTTCTATTGTTACGGGGAAGGTTTGAAACATGAAGTCCCCCTAGGCAGGCCAAGGAGGAGATGATGTAAGCTCATTAGTGAAGAGATGCGAAGGATGATGTCATATCCTCTCCGGAGAGCTGATTTTGATGATGAAAAGAGGAGAGAAAAGTTCAGGGTTTGAAGAGGGATGGAGAAAGAAGCAGAATCAATGCTGACAGCTTTACCTAGAGCAGTTTTCCTGGTAAAAGAAACACCATCCCCTCCTCATTTGAAAGGAAGGCTACTGGTGCACCAAATGAATGAAGCACCCACTGTATTCCAGGTTCTTTCCATGCAGTACCTCACCACACTGCTGCAAGATAGGACTCCCCGTCCCCTTTGGCTGAAGAAGAAATTGAAGCTGGTACCCATAAGTTAATTGATCCAGGATCATTGCATTTCTAAATGGCAGTGTAAGGACTGGAATCAAGTTCAGCTGGATTCCAAAATTCAAATGCTTTCTAATCCTACCAGGATAGCCCATAATAGACCCTGATCTAAAATTTGGGGATGTTCAATTTCAAAATAATACCAGTCAAAATTTTGCCATTCACTTTGAAACATCTTGACGAAAGGGGTTAGAAAAATTAAATTCATTTTATGGATGAGACTGATTAAAATAGAGATCCAAGTTTCTGCTGCGAAGCAGCTTCCGCTCAATCTGCGCAAAACCAAAATCATCATCCTGTATCAGCTCATTACCTGTGCCCTTTCCAAGCCTAACTTCTTTCTTGCATGTCCTTTCCTGATTAATGGACGTTGTCTCCCAGCTTAGTCACTTAAGGTTGTGTTGGAACTCAACCCCAAGTATGGCCACGTCACACTCACACTTTAAATTGAAGGACACTGGAAGGAAGAGGAAGCAAGGCCTACCCAACCTTCTCCTGCCCTCTTGTCTCCCAGTCCTCCTTTTTCCTGTCTGTCATAGAAACCAGAATTCCTCTTCCCCTAGACAGATCCTAGAAATCCTCCTTCTCAAAGCAAGCTTTAGAACCTAAGGAGGCCAGTTTTTCTTCTCCTTTGATGACTCTTACTCCAGAGGGGTTCTGAGCCATACCCGGGAGGGAGGAATGCTACACAAAAACCCAGAAAGAATCCAAACAGGCAGTGCTGCTGAGTACTCCCAGAGTCTATTACCATTTAGTCATATTTCTTTTTTATTGTTGTTCTTTTTGCATACACATGACAGTAGAGTACATTTTGACATAATTGTACATGGAATATAACGTGTTCTAATTAGGATCCCATTCTTGTTGTTGTTCATGATGTGGAGTTACACTGGGTATATATTCATATATGAACATAGGAGAGTTATGTCCCATTCCACTGTCTTTCCTATTCCTATCCCCCCTTCCTTCCCTTCCTTCCCCTTTGTCTCATCTGATGAACTTCTGTTCTTTCCTCCCCAACCCTTATTATGTGTTAGCATCCACATATCAGAGGGAACATTTAAACTTTGGGTTTTTTGGGGAATTGGCTTATTTCACTTAGTATGATAGTCTAGTTCCATCCATTTACCAGCAAATGCCCTAATTTCATTCTTCTTTATGGCTGAGTAATATTCCATTGTGTGTGTGTGAGTGTGTGTGTGTGTGTTCTTCATCCATTCATCTGAATCATATTCTTTTTATCCACTCACTTTTCTATGCTGCCCATTCTTCCTTGAACCAGAGCATTAAAATAGACAGTTTTTCCTGGGTCATTGGGTCTTTATTTCTGAAGTCTCCTATGTCATAAAACTTTGATTAAATAAGTCTGCTATTTTTTTTTCTTGTTAAACAATCTTTTGTTACAGGAGTGCCACCTGTGACCTTTCTAATGGGTGAGGAAACCTGTCACACAAGGGAGTCCAGGATGTTTCTACGTTTCTCCCTCTGTCGTTCCCTGGTCTGTGTCCCGTGTCTAATTGTCTCTATGGCATAAGAGCAGCAGCATTTCTCTCAGGTTCATTTCCTCTTCCCTCTTCTCCATCTCCAATGTCAGTTCCTTGGTTGGTGCCCCAGTCATTTCTCCTCTGCGTCAGTACATCATCCACCACGATGCTTCTCCCCATGTCCCCCTAGTCCTATTCAAACTGGTGACAAGTTGGTGTCTCTAAACCCAAAGCTTGGTACATACTTGGTGCTGAATGAATGAATGAATGTGTGACAATACAAACGATCAAATAATAAAAACTTTAAGGAAAAATCTACTCCCATATACAAATAGTAGAATAGCAGCAAACCAGGGAGAAAAAAAATAAACTGTTTGTATACCTTTAAATTTTGGTAAAATGCACACACACACACAATGGGGTATAAATCTTGAGTGTAAAGTTAAATGAGTTTTGTCAAAATACCCACCTGTGTAAACAGCACTCAAATGTAGACATGGAACATTTCCATTATACTGGACACTTCCTTCATGCCTTTCCCTGATGACTAATAATATTGGGAACTTTTCCACATGCTTATTGGTCATCCAGATATCTGTTTTTGTGAAATGTCTATTTACGTTTTTTACTTATTTTAAAATTTGGCCATCTTTTAATTGTGGATTTGTAGGAGTTCTTTATAAATTATGAACAAGAACTTAGATTAAACTAATGTGAATAAATTTTCCCAGACTCACCTTTATACTTAATTTTATTATTATCATTATTATTATTATTACTTTGTGTGTGGTACTGGGGATTGAACCCATAGCCTAATGCATGCAAGAAAAGCATTCTACCAACTGAACTATATCCCTAGCCCCTAATTAATTGTAATTTTTTTGAGGAGGAAAAACATTTGAATTTGATGACTTTTCTTTTGTAATGCCCTTTCTTTTATGAGTAGTACTGTTTTAGTCAGCTTTTTTGCTGATATGATTAAGGATCTAACCAGAACCATTGTAGAGGAAGAAACGTTTATTTAGGAGCTCATGGTTTCAGAAGTCTTAGTCCATAGACTAAAAAAAAAATCTTTGACAATCCCAGCATTCTGTTTTATTCATGAAACTTTGTAATGTAAGCCCTTTGGTTTAGATGTAGATGCCATTTTGAATTAATTTTGTGTATGTGGACAGGAAAAGGTCACAGTTTCTTCTTCTTTCCCCAGCACCACTCACTGAAGATATTTCCTTTCCCTATCAAAATGCCTTGGTACCTGTTATAGTTGGGATATGAGATGGCCCCCCAAGGCTCAAGGGTGAGACAATGCAAGAAGATTCAGAAGAGAAGTAATTGGGTTGTAAAAATCTTAACCCAATCAATGAATTAATCCCCTGATGGGGTTAACTGAGTGGTGACTGAAGGCAAGGGAGGGTGTGGCTGGAGAAGGTGGGAATTGGGACATGGCTTTGGGGTGCATATTTGTATCTGGTGAGTAGAGTCTCTCTCTCTGCTTCTGATTATCATGTGAGTTGCTCCCCTCCCCGGCCACCCCCCCCCCGCCACCCCCCCCACTCTTCTGCCATGATGTTCTGCCTCACCTCACGCCCTGAGGAATGGAGTTGGCCTTCTATGGACTAAGACTTCTGAAACCATGAGCTCCTAAATAAACGTTTCTTCCTTTACAGTGGTTCTGGTTAGATCCTTAATCATATCAGCAAAAAAGCTGACTAAAACAGTACCGTTGTTGAAAATCAGTTGGTTTTGGTGTTTCTGGATTCTGTTCTGGTCTAGTGACCTTTCTGTCTATCCTGATACCAATTCCATACTGTGGCTGATTTTACCCTTAAAATAAATTTTGAATTCAGGTTACTAATGTAAGTATCCCAATTTTCTCAAAGAATTTTTTATGTATTCTAAGTCCTTTGGATTTCTTTTAATGTTATAAATTATTCAATTTTCAAGAAGAAAAGTGTGTTTAGATCTTGATTGAGATTGTGTAGAATTTTGAGAAATACTTGGAAAGTATTGACATCTTCACAATAATGATATTCCCATCCATGAATGGGGCATATTTCTCCATTTTTTTTCTGGTTTTATTTATTTTTTTTATAGGTAGAAGTCTTACACATCTTTCATTAAATTTATTTTTGGGTATTTGGTGTTTTTTGATGCAATTTTAAACACAGGTTTTTTAAATGTTCATTTTTTTGCCATTAGTATATAGGAATATACTTAGAATATTATATATAATCATGTGAATTCATGAATAAACTTGTTTTGCTTTTCTTTCCTTCCAATCTTTGTGCCCTTTATTTCCTTTTTTGCCTTAGACTTCTATATTAACTTAAATAAAAACAGTGAGCATTTGCATTGCTCCTGACTTAGAAGAGATTCAGTGAATCACAGCTGAATATGGTAGTAGCATCAGACTTTTTGAGGATTCCATTTACCAAGTTGAGACAAATCCCCATCCATTTTTAGTTTCCTGACAGCTTTTATCACAAATGAGTGTTGAATTTTGTCAAAGATATTCTTGCCTCTACTAAGATGATCGTGTAGTTATTCTTTTCTTCCTGTTAAGATAGTGAGTTATATTATTGATTTCAAAATATTAATTCAGTCTTATATTTTTGGGCTAAACCTCACTTGGACTAGGTATATTGTTCTTTTTCTGTTTCCCTAATTTCAATTTGCTAATATTTCATTCAGGACATTTTGCATCCATGGTTATTAAAGATATTGATCTCTAGTTGTCTTGTAATTAATGTCCTTTGCATTTTGTATCAGGGATATGTTAGCATTATAAAACCAGTTGAATGTTCCTATAGGTCTCCTTATTTCTCTCTATATCCTAGAAACATATCTTTATAATCTTTTTGGTTTATTATTGGCTACTATAAGACAGTGATTCTCAAACCACCTGGAAAACTTAAAAGTAAAAGTCGGTAGAGCTTTTACCCAGAGTTCCTGATTTAGTGGGTCTAGCAGAGACCAAGAGTTTGCATTTTTAGCAAGTTATCAGGAGATGCTAGTACTTTTCATTTGCCAATCAACCTTTGAGGACCACTTTTCTAGAGATTAAAACACACAACTTTAATTTTTCATAATCTACTTGGAGTTTATATTCTACCACTGCACATAAAACTTATGAATGTTTTAATAAAATTCTACTTTTGTTTCTATCTTTTGTGCTCCTCTTGCCATGTGTATTAAATGCACCTAAGTGGTAAAGATCAAATATAATGTAAACATTTTTGTTTCAAAGAGTGAACTATTTTTCAACAAAATTAAGAGAGGAAAAAAACAAATTTTATGTTTAATTCCATATTTACTATTTAATATTCTCTTCCTGTCTTCCTGTGGATCAAAATTTTTAACTGGTATACTTCAAGTAGATTGAAAACAATGTCTTTATTATTTTTTATACCACCCATATGCTGGGGTTCTCTCAAATTTCATCTGAAAATGTCTTCATTTCATCCACATTTTGGGGGGATAATATTGATTTTATTTATGTATTTTATGATTTTAAAAAATTGTTCTAATTAGTTATACATGACAGAACACATTTTGACACATCACACATAAATGAACTATAACTTCTCATTTTCTGGTTGTACGTGATGAAGGGTTACACTGGTTGTCTAATCATATATGCTCCTAGGGTAATAATGTCCCATTCATTCTACTGTCATTCCTACCCCCATACCCCACCTGTCCTTTCACTCCCCTCTGTCTAACCCAAAGTACCTCTATTCTTCCCTAGCCTCCCCTCCTTATTGTGAATTAGCATCCGCATATCAGAGAAAACTTTCTGCATTTGGTTCTTTGAGATTGGCTTATCCACATTTTTAAAGAATATTTTCAAAATGCGTAGCTTTTGGTACAGAGCTTTTTGTTCTATCTGTTTGGGCCACTGTATTGTGGCATTGCGTTGTCTTCACCTTACTTATGTCTAAAATAAGTCTTTTTTCATTTTAGTATTCTCTTGAATGTAAGGTGTCTTCTTTTTCCCTCTGGCTGCCTTTAAGATTTTATCTTTGGTTTCAATAGTTCAGTGTGATATGTTTATGCAATTTTTAAATTTATGTATGTATTTTTTGACAGATACACAAACATTGTACCTATTAGTGAAGTAGGATTCATGCAAACATCAGGTAGTGACTGATTCAATAATTAATGAATGCATCCCCTTCGATTGTTACCATTTCCTTATGGTAAATACATTCAAATTGTTCTATTCATTTTGAGATATGTAATATAATCTTATTAATTATAGTCCATACCATAGAACACCAGAATTTATTCCTCTCCTCAAATAATTACACTGCACCTGTCATAGTCAGTTTTTTCTCTGCTGTGACCAAAAGACCTGACAAGGAAAATTTGAGAGGAGGAAAAATTTATTTGGTGCTCATGGTTTCAGAGGTCTCAGTCAATAGGTAGCTGACTCCATAGTTATGAGCCCAAGGTGAGACAGAACATCAAGGAGAAAAAGTGTGGAGGAGGACAGCAGCTCAGGACATGACAATCAGGAAGCTTAGAGAGAGAGCTCAGCAGGGACAAAATATATACCTCAGAGGCACACCCCCCAGTGACCTACCTCTTTCCGCCACACCCCACCTGCCTACAGTTACTACCTGGTTCATCCATATCAGTGGATCAAGCTATTGATTATGTTACACCTCTCATAACCTAATCATTTCTGAACATTTTTGCATTGTTTCACATGTGAGCTTTTGGGGACACTTTATATCTAAACCATAACAGTATTGATTGACCCTTCCCTTCTCCATCATCTTCAGCCACTGTAACCACTACTCTGCTCTCAACTTCTATGGGATCAACTTTTTAAGATTCTACTTATGAGTGATATTATATGGTATTTTTCTTTTCTTTTGTCAAGTTTCTCAGATTTATCTATTGATATTTTTCTCCACGTTGGGGAAACTTTGGGCATTAATTCTTCTTACACATTTTTACTCTTCCCCATTTTCTCTTTCTTTCTTTTTTAAATCTCCACTTACACATATGTTATTATATGTTATACTACATGTTAATGCCTCAGAGATCAGTAAATCTTTGTTCATCTTTATCCTCTGGTTTTTATTTTTAGATTGGATAATTTCTCCTGATCTGTCTTTATGTCCACTAATTCTTTCTTTTTTTAGACTCTATTATACTGCTAAGCCTATCCAATAAATCATTTATTTTAGATATTTCATTTTTAAGTTGTAGAATTGTATTAATTCTTTTGCAGTTTTCACTTCTCTGCTGACATTTCTTATTGGTTCAACCATTATGACCAAGTTTTCTCTTAAGCCTCTGGACACATCTACAATAGTGGCTTTCATGATCTCTCTGTCTTGTGGAGGTTGATTATTGATGTTGCTCTTTGTTACGAGTCACATTTTTCTGCCTCTTTTCCTCTTTCCATTAATGTTTTTCTGTATGATGGGCCTTATCAATGATACACTTTAGAGATCAAAATCATGTCACCTTTTTTTTACAGAAAAGCAGCTAAATAACTTAGAGAATATTTTTAGGTTTTGTCAGGTTTTTCTTTTTAGGTCAGATCTATTTTTTATTTTTTGGTTTTGACCTTAATATTGTGGTGTGGTTCTTTCTCTAGGATATGATCCTCACTTCTGAAGTGTGGCCCTTTAGGGTCCTCAACTGAATGCCCCAAATGCTCTGTGAGCTCTTTCTACCTTGATGTGCCAGAACTCTTCCTTTTCCTAGGACTATACAACCTCCTATTTCTCCATCCAGTTCTCAGATCCATAGGAGTCACTTCTCTTCTGGACCCAGTTAAATCTTTCCCTGAAAAATTCCAACCCAGCCGGTAGCTGGGGAAAAGCCTATGGTGAATCCCTACCCAGACTCCTCAGAGACCCCTTTTTGGAAGTCCCTCTTTTTTGGTACCATGGCCTGAAAATTCCTACAGCGTGGAATTTATTCTTTGCCTTTTCAACTCAGCAAATCTGTTACTCCATGAGGGCTCCAATTTTTTTACATTGTAGAAAGAAAGTAAATTCCAGGGAAAAAAACATGAAAACCTTGTGTGTTTCTCTTCTTTCATGGATCACAGTCCTTCACTGCTGGATCAAGGCTTGAAAACAGGCACCTCATATGTTTTGACCATCATTATACTTGTTTATAGTGGGAGGAAATGCCCAGTACTAGTTATTCCCTTAGGACTGAAAGCAGAAGTTTCAAAGTTATTTGTACCTTTCAGAGGTTCTGACTAACCACAATGTGTTCAGTGAAAACAATGCATTAGGAACTAAAATCTGTCTCAGTTCCACCCTATGTTCCCTTCACCCAACCAATCATCTGCAAATTCTGAGCTCTGATTACTTCCGGATGTTCCAACGTAGCTATGACTGTGGATGAGACTGAGTATTATACTTTTTTTCTTTTTGCATGATTTTCCATCAAGTAAAAGTTGATAAATGTTGGCAAGGATGTGGGGAAAAAGATACACTCATACATTGCTGGTAGACTGCAAATTGGTGCAACAATTATAGAAAGCAGTAGAGGTTCCTCAGAAAACTTGGAATAAAACCACCTTTTGACCCAGCTATCCCACTTCCTGGTATATACCTGAAGGACTTAAAATCAGCATACTACAGTGATGTAGCCACATCAATGTTTATAGCAGCTCAACTATGGAACCAACCTAGGTGCCCTTCAACAGATGAATGGATAAAGAATATGTGGTATATATACACAATGGAATATTATTCAGCCTTAAAGAAGAATGAAATTATGACATTTGTAGGTGAATGGACAGAGCTAGCTAGAAAATACCATGCTAAGCAAAATAAGCCAATCTCCAAAAACCAAAGGCCAAATGTCTTCTCTGATATGTGGATGCTAATTCACAATAAGGTGGGGGCTAGGGAAGAATAGAAGTACTTTGATTAGACAGAGAAAAGTGAAGGGAGGGAGGGGGTCTGGGGGTAGGATAGATAGTAGAATGAATCAGACATTAATAACCTTTGTGTATATATGATTACATAACCAGTGTGATCCTCCATTATGTAGAACCAGAAGAATGAGAAATTATTCTCATTTATGTATGATGTGTCAAAAAGCATCCTACTGTCATATGTAACTAATTAGAACTTAAATAAATTTTTAAAAAACATTTTTTAAAAGTTAAGATGGCTGTAATCCTAATGGTTGAGGAGGCTGAGGCTGGAGAATCACAGATTCGAGGCTAGCCTTAGAAATTTAACAAGGTCCTAAGCAACTTAGTGAGACCCTATATTAAAACAAAATTTAAAAAGCTGGAGTGTAGCTTAATGGTAAATTGCCTCTGGGTTCAATACCCAACAACAGCAACAATAACAAAAATTTGAGAACATGGATATGAAAACCTAGGGTTTCTACTTTTTTTTTAATAAATGGAAAGATAATTGTATTTCATTGAGCATGGCAGTGGTAGTCTAAATCAGAGTAATGGTGGTATTTTTTGATAAAGTATATGTTTTCTGGTCTGCCCAGTCCCATGCCAATCCATTTTACTTGATTATTTACCTGCCTGATGCCTACAGCTATTTGTGTATGTGACCCCAGCATGTTGGCAAATTATCTTACACATTAGTCTTCACAATATCCAAAATGATCCTCCCTATTCCTGCCATTTTACCCATGGCATCTTTATTTCATGAAAGCACCCAGAAAAGAAAGAAAGGAACAGGGAGACGAGATATGGAATGAAGTGGAACTTGACTGGCATATCCTGGTCTTTATGCAGGTGGAAGTTCATTAATAAGTGGTCAGAGGCCAGCCATGCTGTCTGCTGCCATTCTGATTCCAAGGCTAAGATGTGTTTATGCCTTTCAGCCAACAAACCTCTCTCTTGCTTAAAAGCTTCTCAGATATTGCTTTCCTGGAAATTCAATTTGGCCTTGCTCTGAATTTTATACCCATAGTTTTGCTTGAAAACTCAAAGAAATAAAAAAACATAATTGTTTTGCTTATGTAATAGGGAAATTGGCCTTTGTGTTTTATAATCAAAACTTTGCTTTTTCTCTAATTTTGTGTGTGTGTGTGTGTGTGCACGCACGTGTGCGTTCGTGCATGTGTAGGAATAACAACATTAACTGCAATACTCTGAAGAGTTTCTGTGTACGAGGCACTGTGTTAAGCATTGATTATGAAATATGCCATTTTATTTTCAATAACAATCCTGTGAAGTAGAAAAGCATATTATCCTCTTCATACAGATGAGAAAGAGAGGCACAGAGTGGTTAATTACATGGTCTGAGATCAGATGGCAAATAAGTATTGAAGCTATAATTTTAAATATCTGAATTGAAAATACCTGCACCAAGTACTGATCAGGTCATGCCCTCTGATTGCCTGACCATAAGGGTGACAACAGTGGTATAAAAGTCTGCTGCAGAGTGTCCAATCCACTACTGGTTGCATGTTCCAGAGAGTTCCTTCATATCATACCTGGAGTGGTACAGCTTAGAGGCCCTCCTCATGCAAGTATTGTCTATGAAAAGGAGCCCCTTAAAGTTCATGTCTTTTTAGAGTAGAAGTCAGGAAAACATGCAGAATAAACCACAAAATGTCACAGTGAAATGTGCCAAGCATGTGGGATGCAAATATCAGTAGCTCTGCTCTGCACTGACTTTGCAGCCCTCCTATATATTGACCTCACATCTGTTAGGCTCAGAAAGCAGGAAGGACTGGGGTGGCAGAAAACCATTTTAGTGTTCTCTGTGCCAAAACATCCTGGCAAGGTTTGCAGAGAACAGGCAAACCTTAGGGAGTGTTCTTTCCTCACTCAGGACTGTGAACCCTAAAGCTTGTAAGTGCCCAATAATTATTTTTCACTAACCAACTCAAAGGCCAACCGAAGGCCAGAGATGGCATCTATTCCCCAGATACTACATTGGAAATGGCAGAGTTAAGACTGGAGCCTAGGGTTCAAGATTCTGCAGTGATGTGCTCTGCAAAGCACTGGCTGCTTAGAGCTTTGTGGTCTGCTCTGAAGTTGACCCCAGCCCAGCTTCTAGCTATAGAAGCAGGGAATATAGAAGCAATACATAAAAAAGCAAGAGCTGGTAGTGGGAGAAAGGATGATTCAATCATGAGCCCAAATACCAAGTTATTAAAAATAGAGCTAACTTTTCCCTTCTGTATCACCAAACTTTCACAGAAATTTCCAAGCTGTCCTTAGAAATTAGAAGTCCAGTGAAACTGAGAATATTGTTTTATTTTATTCATTAATTCTTTAACAATGACAAAAAAGGAGATTGAAATTTGAGGGTACTAAGAAAAAGCCACTTTCCAGGCTGCATGATACTGCACGTGTATCAGGACTTTGACACAGCACCCATGGCTGGAAAATCTTATGTGTAGTGTCCCACTATCATAAATGAAGAAAATGTTTTTTTGCAAAGATGAACTGATTTTTCCGAAAGCAGTGTTAGACCTACTAATTACATAGGTAGGTCCTAGAACTTGTATATATTTTGTCATCCTTTCTGTGGATCTGAAACCATCAAATCAAATACTATATATTTAAATTTAATGGAAATGTCAATATAAGGAGGCAAATGTTGAGCAGTGGACAAAACTGCTCATAGACAAATCTCCATTTGTTCTATTAGCTTACTAGCTGTTTGATTATGATTGGCCATACAATTTCCCTAGGCTTTAATTTTCTCATCTGTGAAATAACAAAAGTATCTGCCTCATGGGACTGAAACAAGAATGAAATGCTATCCTTACATTACATAAAATGGTTTGCATATAATAAATGTTTGAGAAGTTTTAGAACCTGTTATCTCCAATTTCCTGCATTGACAGAATTTTCAAGTGTAACAAAAATAAAAGATCAATAATTGATTAAGTATAATTAAAGATATCAACATAAATATCTACCCATGACACAGTTCAGCTTCTGATCAACTTCTCCATGACACTTATTTATTCCCCTTTCTAATGACTTTTCAGATATCCCTATAGGCATGAAATAGGTGTAATATGGCTCTTTAACCTATTTATCCAGAATTTAAAATCCTTCAGTTAAATCTTTTCCTCTACTAATTTTGATATGCTTAGTATGTATATGGGTTAGTAAGAGGGAAGAGTTAAACAGACTAAAGACTATTAATAGGCCTTTTTTCTCCCTGAGAATATAGACTTTATGTATACTTAGATTGATTATGCTCTCCTGTTTTGGAAATAGGAACTAGAGATAAAGCATAAAGATAAGGATAAAGTCATCTCTTATAGCTTGCAATCACAGAAATATTCTAAGTGAAAGACTGTAGTAAATTGCTAACAATGAATATAGTGAATCGAAACTAGGTTTGTAGTAGAAGATCTTTTGGGATATCTGCCCAGCTCCTTTTCTGATAATTGTCTACTCCCCAAATGGGTGGACTCTAGTAACTATATTTGAATGGAATAATAGCTCCTTTACTGGTCACAGGTGATAGGAACAGAGATGAACACCTGATCCAATCTGGGCCAATGAAATTCTCTGCTGGGAGTGTGGGTGATAATCAGTTATTTAGGATTCTTGATACTGGAAGATGATATGGTTTTAGAGTTGGGCCAGTGATAGCTCACCATGTGCAAAAGAAGCTGGTGTGAAGGAACTTGGGGAGAAGTAGAGACAAATGACCCATTGTCACAGAAAGAGTGACAATAGCTCCCTAGGTTTTTCTGATTTTCTAGTTCCTATTTCTTTTTTTTCCCTAGCGAGTAAGGGTTGTCAAGTTCTATAAGATACTCACGGATCCTTCCAACGAATTCTTATTTTCACACATCTGAGTGTGTGTATTACCTACATTTTTTTTTTAAAAAATCTTTTTACTGAGGTAGTATCTATGATGAAGTGGCCCAGGTCATTATCCACTTAGTATTGGAAGCATCTCATTAAGTCGAATTTTGCATGTGGTGATACAAGCGAGTAAGACCAGGGCCAGCATATAGTCATGACAGTCTCCTTATTCAGTTCACCTGCCATGTAATTCTGTTTTCTTTTCAGGTTTGTATATTCTCGCCTAACTAAACTGGAAGCTTCTTCAAGGAGATGACTCTCCTTATTCATCTCATCATCCCTTGTAGCACCTGCACTGTGGTGTTATTGAATTTTCTGATGGTGTTTATGTAAAAAGAAAAAGAAAAAAAATCACCTTTCTACTTCAATAATTTTCCATTTGGGCAAAACTTCTCTTGCCTCGATTTAGGAAATAATCACATTTCTTTCTTTTTGTTGTAACCCATCTCTCTTCTCAGCTTCGTGTCAATGAGGAGATAGGTTTATTTAGCCAGTAATTTCCACTGCAGAAAATCTTGGGCCCAGATTGCCCTGCAAAAGCAATATGTTCTGTTTTATTTTTATATTACATTATATTTATTTTAATTGCATTCTCCATCTGGTCAAAGATGGCATTAGGCACGGTAAATGAAGAAAAGAAACAAAGAGCTATCTAACCACGATAATAACTGAGATTATTATTTTTTAAAAAAATCATCTAGGGGCACTAATAACTCCAGGCATGAGGCAAATTCCACAGCCCTCATAGGAGAAGGCTCTAGAAGAATTGTGAGAGGAAGGAAGCCGAAGATAAATGGACTAGATCATGACTCCTAGTGGTCCCTCCATGACTCAGAGGGGACTCGTGCACCCAGCCTCTTCCTAAAATCAGTCTTAGGTCAGTGTGAGGCTCAGCACAACAGGACATATGGAACTCCTAAGCTCTCCTGAGCACTTGGACTATTTCCAAGGGAGTTTCAGAAGGACATGCTGCACCATTTCAATCAAGTATCTTACAAATAAGCTTTAGAAGTGACCCTGAGGGGAGAGGTCATTTTCCGCTCATTTCAGGAGATGTTTTTGCAAAGCTCTGCTGACCACTGGAGGTCTTCCAAAGGGAACTGATGTTATTTTGATGGTTTGGTACACCAGAAACCAAACCCTCAAGTCAGACGCCTGTGGGGGAAGGCGAGGCCCTTACAGCCAGGTCAGGATGCTGCAGGGGGGTTATGACGGATGCCGAATCATCTGTTCCTGCTTTTAAATCTGAACAAATTATGTGACTGAGGGGAGGGTTTACACGTGAAAGTTTGCCAAAAACAAGTGGGTGGTGACATTCCCTGACTGTAATCCATTCCTCTCCCACTCCCTGCAGTCTATCACTTAGGATAGTTTATGTTTCAAAAAACAAACCTGTTTGAAATGGGCTTAAGCAAATAATGGAATTTGTCGGTTCACTGCACAAGGGTTCAGGGGAATATGGCTTCAGGTGTAGTTTAAGGCAGGGATTCACCATAATTTCAGAGGCTCCATGGTTCTGAAAACCTTATGTCCACTTTAAGTGTCAGATCTTTATTTTTAGGCTGGTCCCAGGCTCAGTTTCCAGAAATGGTTTCACAGCTCTGAATATCACATCCTTTCCCCCATTCTGGTCGAGAGAGAGAGAGACAGAGAGAGAGAAAACATATTTCTTTCCTAGTCTTACCAGGACTAAAGAAGCATTTTCTCCAAATCCTCTAGGAAAAGTCTCCTTGAATTTTACTGATCCAAATTGGGCCATGTTTTTGTCTCAAAGGCAACGCTATGCCTAGGAAGAGGTGGTTGGTTTGGGCAGATTAGCTTGATCGGATCAGAGTTCATCCCTGGAACAGACTGGAATCTCTTCCAGTCTTTGGGGAATGGGGCTTTTCCACAAAGGAAATTTGGGATGCTGTCATCAGGAAAGAGGGAGAAATGGGTCTATGCAGCCAAGTCCCAGGTACCTGCTATAATGTGGAGAAGAATGACAGGTACCACCACCCACTCCTGCCCTAAATGGGTTGCTTTCATCTCACAGTTTTTGCTCCTGATACCAATTTCAGGGTATTTCACAGAATAATAAAAGGATAAATGTAACAAAAAAGGGCAGAAAGGAAAACTGGTATTATTTATTAGGTTCTCTGTGTCCTGAGAGGTTTGATAGAAAGTGTCCTTGAAAGAGCATGCTAGATCAAGGTTAGAATAAGGAATACTGTTGTAGACCCTATTAGTACCCCCTCCACATCTCTCTTTCACCAGACTTCAGGATCCTTCCCCAGCTGCTAGGAGTATTGGCTAAGAGCTTGAAGTGCTGCTCCTTCTCCAGGGAAATGCTGTTGGTTGATGTGCATTGCCGTGCCCAGCCTCCCTCTCTGTCCCAGCCAATCAGTTTGATGGTCGTAAAAATCCAGCCCCCTTTCCTTGAGGGAGGACCTATCTGTGGTGCCCTTTGTGTTTTGATCCTCCTGTGCCTCTGACCAAGTCTAGACTTCACCCTTCACCCCAAACCGCCTCCTCCCAAGCTCCTTCCTTCCCCTTTTCAGTTTCTGGGGCCATGACAGCTTCCTGAAAAGTACCTCCTCAGTAAATTATGCCATCTGGATCTCTATCCTAGGCTCCTATTCTAAAGAAGCCTGACTTCAAGCAGAGGGCACTTGGTGTAGATGGGAAAAACAAAGTCCAATCGAACAAATAGATGAAATGGGAGTCGGGGGAGGGACGCCCCTTCCTTTAAGGTTGGTTTAATGGCTAAAGGGTTACAGAAATTAGAAGGCACTTGAATTAATTAGGGATCCGTTCTTTTCAGGTAACAGTTATTCCCACTAAAGTGGCAGTATAAAAGAAAGGATGTGCGTCCAAGAATGAAGTTGCTACAGAGGACTGCAGGCAGCCTCTGCAGAGGCCAACCACAGTGCCCTCCCCTTCCACAGCGGCCCCTGCTACGGTTTCTTCTCTCCTCTTTCCCACTTGGTAGGAAAAACGGAGTCATGACAGAGTCCTGAATTTTTCTCTCCTTTCCACTCAGGAGATGAGCTGGGACTCCATTGTCCCAATGTTTTGTTCCAGGAGAAGGCATTTTAATTGGCTCACTTGTGTCAAGTAAGCCCTTGGCCAGTCAGTCTTAGCTGGGGAGCAAAGGTTTGGGACAGAGGTGGCATTGCACAAACACATCCTGGAAGCCTGCCCTTGGGGAACTAGGAAAGAGATGAGATGATTCTCCAAGAAAGGCCATTGACAGACACATCGAGTGACCATTACAGTAGTGAAAATAGCGTACCTAGGGAGTGTCACTTCATAAACTCTATCTCCCTGAAGACTTCCATCTCTTCCCCAATCAACACAGTTATTAATGATGAGGTCCTATACTGACAGTATACTGACACTTCAAAGTAGAAGGGATAGCTACTATGTTAGGTGACAGAACAGGACTCTCTTTCTTTCTTCCTCTCTTTCTTTCTTTCTTTCATAATTTCTTTGGTAAACGTAGTGCCCACGACTATAGGATTATATGTAACGGGATTAATAAAGACTCTAGTTAGTTAACAATTGATTGGGTGATACTAGTTTGAAAGAAACCTGATTTGACAAAGGTTAGTTAAAAATTTTTTTGAGAATTTCAGTTGACCATGAACTGCTTGTTGCATGACTTGGCTTCTTAAAAAAGCTTTGCCATCTCAAGCTGCATTTATGAGTCTAGTATCCAGATCAGAGTAGGGAACAGGAAGTGGAGAGAGGTCAATCCTCCTGAGCTCTGCACTTGTTAGACACAGGTATGTTCAGTTATGGGTACTGCCCTTTAAAAGCTGTACAAATAGGAATTCAGGAAGTAAAGGAATGTGGATTTATGTAGTACCTACTCATTACAAGATATTGCAGAGTTTTAAAATATGGTTTGAATGTTGAGTGGGTTGTCCAGAAGTACATCTTAGGAGAAATGGAACTGGGAATATTGGAGAAGAAGAGAGAAGACTCTTGAAGGAACAGAATAGTCATGTTCAGATATTTGATAAATTACGCTTATTGAAGAAGTGAGGAAGGTCTCTGCTATTAATTAGAATGGGCTTGCTCCCAAGCAGTGAGCCTCTGGTCTCTGGAAATGCCCAACAAGAGACAAAGGGCTAAAAACAATACTTGCTGCCCTTAATTGAACATGCTATACACAACAGGTTCCATGGTAAGTGCTTTCTATTCACAGTCTCAAATACCCACCATAGTCTTGCAAAACAGAAAAAAAAGTTATTCCTATTTCACAAATAAGGGTCATGAGGTGTAAAGGGATTAGTGGTTGCTGAGGATCTCATTACTTGTGAGTGGAAGAGTCTAAATTTAAACCTGCCTCTATCTATCTAACTCCAAAGTAGGATGCAGCCAGGTTGATTTTGCCTTAGAGGAGGTTATATTAGATTAGTGCACTCATGTTACTAATTTACATGGACTTAGCCTCAGTTTGCTACTCAGCTAAGTCCATGATCTCTGAGATCTTTACCAAATATAACATACTTTGATTCTAAGTAGGACTTTTGGGTGGAAGAACAGACCAAATATTCTTCCTCTATGAGGAAGAATAAAATCAAATAGATTATGGATAATTGTCTAGGTTAGAATTCAGTAATGAACAAGCCTCAAACAGCAGTGGCTTACCCCCATAGCTCTAGCAAGGTTGGCAAGGAGTCATCCCACCATAGTTAAGGACCCTGACCAGTGGAGGCTTTCTCTCGTCATGTGTTTGCAGGAGCCCAGCAGCAGCAGACAGAAAATGGCTAACCACTTACAGGTTCTTAAACCTTCTTCATGAAGGTGACACAAATCCCTTTCACTCATGTTTCTTTGGCCAACACGTGGTCACACCGAACTTCATAGAAGGTGAGGAAGTACAATCATTTTCTAAGACTGGAGATGGAAAGAAAGACAGATATGGGATTGCACTAAGGTCTTCCACAATAGAATACCTAGAAAATTGGGGGGAATAATAAATTTGATCTCATAATATCAAACTGTCAGAAGATAAAGCCAGTTAGTGTTTTTCATTCTGTATTGTGACATGCCTCAGATAAGAAGTGAGGATTGGGGGCTCTGGGTCCCACTCCTCTCTCCTCAACTACTGTCATCTGCTGTACACAGAGAGTGATGGTGGTGGTGTGTATGTGTGTGTGTGTGTGTGTGTGTGTGTGTGTGAGAGAGAGAGAGAGAGAGAGGAGAGAGATTTTGACTTCTCAGTCCCCGTTCCTCCTTTTTCTTTCTCTTTCTCTCTTTCTTTCTCCCTTCCTCCCTTCCTCCCTCCCTCCCTTCCTTCCTTCCTTCCTTCCTTCCTCCCTCCCTCCCTCCCTCCCTCCCTTCCTTCCTTCCTTCCTTCCTTCCTTCCTTCCTTCCTTCCTTCCTTCCTTCCTTCTTGTATTGGGGATTAAACTCAAAGGAGCTTAACCACTGAGCAAGTGAACAAGACACATCTTTAGTTTTTATTTATTTATTTATTTTTTTTTTGAGACAGGGTCTCTCTAAATTGCTTAGGGCCTAAATTGATGAGGCTAGCTTTGAACTTGCAATCCTCCTGCCTCAGCCAGTGAAGCACTGAGATTACAGACCTGCGCCATTGTGCCCATCTGGATACTTCCATCTTAAACACATAAAACTCTCTCACAAGCCTAAATCCCTTCCCAGTAGTCATCCCATTTTTCCTTTCTAACATCACCCTAATGTCCATTCAGAGAATTATTTTCTCCATTATTGAATGCAGCCTCAAGATGTCCTGATTACCAGCCATAGTGGCTATTGACTTCTTCTACCAGAATTTTCTCACCATCCAGGTACAGCCAAACATGGGGCCCACACTTAGACTCTCTCTCCAGATGTTTACCCCTGGAACAATAAGAGCAAAAGGAATGGAGACAGTTCATTCATTGCTGCTCCTCTTCCTCTTACCTGTATACCGCATGTTCTGTGCTTCTATCCTCCCTTGATCATCTATAAGCACTGACATCTTTTCAGTAAATTTCTTTTGCTTTAATTAGCTCATTAGTTTCTTCTGCCTACAACCAAATAACACTAAGTATATAAAGTTTCACTAAGGTTTATTTTTGTTTGCTTTTTTTTTTTTTTAACAAAGAGTTCCACTGCTAAAACACTAAAGTTTGGACCAGATGACTTCAAAGGTTGCTCCTAATGCTGTGCTTTTAAACTTAGAAAACAGCAGAAGAAAATGTTTTTTTTTTGCAGTTCCGTCAGCTGACTCAAGGCAAATGTTACCAACAGGAACCACAAAGAAACCTAGGTCAGTAATACGCTTGCTTAAAAGATATCTTAATATCTTTCCCACCAGTCTTCCTACACAGTGAGATTTAACTCTTTCTTAATATCCAAGTGTTCAAAAGCTGCAAGCTTGCTCACAGGCAAAAGCTATGTGAACCTGAGTTCCCTTATGAACCCCACTTTATGTGTCTCTCTGTGATAGAGAGAAGGAACATTGTCTCCTGACTCTTTGACTTTGAAAGAGGTGCTTTTTAGGTTTGTGCCCTTTCTGTGCAATGGTGACATGATTTTCCATGAATAATTTGTATCATCCTGGCACCACCTCCTCAATCTTCTTGGCTGATATTTATGAGTTTAAATATGGCTAATGATAGAACATGCCTGCCAGATGGTCAATAGGAACTACCTGGGATATTTGAGCATCAGGCAAGTGCTTGATTTCTTGGATTAGGATATGAATATAATTATATTTGGAAAATAATTCAATACGGAGATTCATAAACATTATAAGAAGTAAGCAGAAGTGACCCACACAGATGAATGAAACAAGAATGAGCGGAGGGCGAACCACACATTCTTCTCACTGGGGTAAGTAGGTGGCATCTCATAGGGCTGGTTCATGTCCATGTTGTAGAGTTCTATCTGTGTGTTCGGCTTGGACTCCTGTTGTTGTGTAGACTGCAGAAAGTTAATGTGCATTTCCGAGGAGCTTGCTGCCTCTCCAGAAAGGTTTATAGGTTTTCTTGATCATTTTTATCACCTCCATGTTCTCCGCTACATTCCTTCTGTGCAATTTGTTGTGTGGTGATCTAAACATTGTGTCCCCCCCACCACCCAAAACAGTTTTCATTGTGCTCCTGCTTTTTGCTCAGTCTGCATACCAATGTGCACTGTTGCATTAATTCTCCCGGGCTCCCCCTGCTCCCTGACTCTGTCACTTGATTATTGATGAACTCCTTTGAGCTGCCATTATCCCCATTAAATAGTTCATTCTGCCCTTGGTGAATTGTTTCTCCTTCTCTGCAAAATGGGCACTTCTTCCTATTCGTCTAGAAAGCAGCATGGTTTCTTCCAGGAATGATTGACTTCTTGGCAGAGGATTGACAGAAAACCCCAGCACTCAAAACTAATTTTTTTCCTTTGTTTTCCAATTAAAAAAAAACCAAAACACTTGGCTGTGACAAATGCAGGAACATTTCAAGGACTATCAGCAAAGCATAGAAACACTTCTCTCTGTATTCTACGTATGCATTGCTCTTAGAACTAGGTATGAATGTGGAATGGAGCTTCACAGAAGAAGGGACTAGCGGGAAATGTAGAACTCATTTTCAGTGTGAGAAGGTTAAGAAAGACAGAAAGCAACTAGTTCTTTGCACAAATGAAAGGAAAACCCCACCCAGTCTCTGGAGAAGTTCAAAGACATTTAAAGACTGGGCCTCCCCCCACCCCCGACCCCACCCACCCTGTCTCTCTCTCTCTCTCTCTCTCTCTCTCTCTCTCTCTCTCTCTCTCTTCCTTTTCTTAAATGTCAGTTTCCTTTACACAGATTTCCCAAGTGGTCCACCTGGCTGACCTCAGTGTTCTCTCTGTCTGTATGAAGATCTCTGGCCAAGTCCAAGGAACTATAAGCAAAAACAAACAAGTAAGAACCCTGTAAATAGAAATTCAGATTCCCAACCTAGGGACACATGTTGTAAATGATGTGACAAAATGGAAACATCACTTCAGTGCCCCTTCCGATCCTATTGGATCCATTCATGCCTATACATGAGCCTGTAAAACCCAGCAACTTAGCCCACGGCCCCTTTCAGGGGAAAGACCTCTACCAACCCTGGGTCTTTTCTGGTTATCACTGCCAGGCATTGGGGATCGCTGTGTGGGTCTCCTACCTGAAATGTAGTAGAGCTGAATGTGTTTCTTCTCTCTCTCTCTCTCTCTCTCTCTCTCTCTCTCTCTCTCTCTCTCACACACACACACACACACACACACACACTCACAGAGTCTGTCAATGGCCAGTGTTGTCCTTTCTCCTCTCTCTTCCCATCACCCACTGTCTCCATGCCCTCACTGCCTGGAATCTGGGGCCCGTTCTGCCTCCCAGGGGAGAGACTGAATTGCTATGCTCTTCACCCTGAACAAGGAGACCTTTCATTTAAAAAGGAAAGAAGCTTTATTTCTCCCTGAGTTAGAATAATGAAATATTTCTTGTAAACCTAGAAATTAAAATGCAGACAATGCGAGTCCTTCAGTTTCCTTTTATTGGTCTTCAGAGGTGAACTCGGGAACAGTCGTAAATATGGATCAGGGTAGCTCCTGGCCTTCCGGTAGTGAAACTCCACTCCCAGTGATGCCAAGTGTCTTCCTCTGATTTGTCTCCAAAGCCCCCCTCCTGTTACTCTGCTCCCTCCCGCTCACTTCTACCTCCCTACCCTGGTTCCAGTGACTTTGAAACTGGGGAGAAGCATTCTGAGGTGACACTGGAAGCTGTGTGGTCTGGAATGCATTATAATGTTATGTCTCAATTACAATATTCTTTGGTTGATAGGGAAGCAGGCACAGCCTGGATCCAGCCTTAGAGCGCACTGCCATCTCCTGGAAAGCCCTCTGCACGCGGCGCCTGCTGTCATGCCTCCTCCAATGCCACCAAGAAAACAAGGACTTGGGCATCATGGCTTTCTATGTTTAGAACCTGAGACCTGGGCTCACAGAACTGTCTTCCTTTGCCCCTCCAAAGTGGAATGCACCAATTCCTGAAGGAGACCAAAAGGTGTCGCATAGTCCTCTTAATTAAAAACAAGCAACTAGGTCGGGGAGGCCACTGGTGTAGAGAGCTGTGATCATTACTCTTGTTTTCTGCTCCTGAGGCTGTAAACAGACTCTGCTTACTGTAAATGAGAACCTGGCACCAATAGGATCCTGCCCTTGGGATCTCTGGAAGAGGCGCCAACCTTATTTACACCATTAGGGACTATACCAAGGACAGGGAGCAGAAGTCACATGCATGCACATGCAGAGCGTGGGAGTGGGGACAGTTCTGAACTCTTTGGCCCTTTTGCTCCATGGAAATTGTTTCTTGAGATTCCTCTTTATAGGCATGTGGAAATCACTAATGAGATGTTTAAGAAAGCACTAGAAGATTCAGAAAAGCATCTGTGGGTTTCCACTTAAACTCACAGCATCCAAAGGCCAGCACACACAACTGTCTTTGAGAAACAGCTTTGCAGGCTACAGCAGGTTAGTGGTCAGATTTGGGCCACAAGAACAAATCCATCTGGGAAGGCTTGTTATCATGAAAAGAATGAGGTAACAGATTTCTCTGTCAACCACTTTCCTTAGAAATAAAAAAAGGGGGATTATCTATTTAAAGATGAATAAGAAAATATTTTCACTAACTGAATTAAATATCAGTTAATTACCCAGACTACTTAAGTTCAACTAGTGTCCCTCTGAGTTGGTAGCTCTTATCTTTTGGAAGGGAAGTTGTAGACCCTTCAAAAACTATTTTTAAAATTTGAAAATTTATACATTTTTTTCCTTAGAAAAGCACACACAAATTTTTTTTTCCTATGGTCTAAAATAGTCCATGAAACCCTGTCACTACCTCACCAAATCCAACTGATCTTAACATTTAATTAAAGATGCCCTTTTCAGCTGGACTTCTTTGTAAGCCTGGAATTAAGTTTGGAGCATCCTGGCTACTTGGGGAAAAGAGAAAGGCCATGAGAATATTTGCAAATGAGCAGAGCTCTGGTTTGGGCACCTATAAAGAGCATCCAGGGGTACTTCCACTTCTCTTTCATCCCCCTGCCTTATATTGAAAGCAGTTTCAATGTTCATCCTTTAAAAACCCTGGACTTTCAGAGGCACACAGCTGAAAAGCTCTGATAACACCTGGCTTCAGCCTGGCTCCAGGAAAACAAAGCCGGAGCAGGGGTTCTGCTGTGGCACCTGTGTGGAGTGTCCTTTGTCTTTACCCCTGGAGAGAAATCCTAATGAAAGGAATTGGGAACACAGCCTTCCTCACAACAGGAGCATCCGACATTACCTTTCTGACAATGTCATGATGGTAGCCCCACACCTCCAGGGGACTCCAGTAATGAAAAAAGTGTGACAAGGCACGGAGTGTGATATGAATTGCAGAAACTACTTTAAAATAGTAGTAACATATAGACCCATAGGACTTATTCCAGGGTCCAAGAACCTTTACCTTTGGACCCAGGTTTTAACCAAATGCTCTTGTCTTTGGTCCATTGTTTGCATCATTATCATCAATTCCTGGAAAGATGCCTTTTGTCTTCCTTCCTAATCTATTGGCAGAAGCGATTTGGTCTCATGGATATTTTTGGATTTCCATTTTTTATATGGGAAGAACTGAAACATAGATGGAAATAATGAATATAAACTCAAGCACACAGCAATAATAATAGCCTAAGTGCTGACTGATTCTTGCACATCAGGCACTATGCTTAGCACTTCATAAGCATTGTCTCACCTACTCCTCCCCAAACCCTATTACAGTTATGATCCTTTATTCTCAGATTAGGAAACTGAGAGACAATTTATTTAGCTATTGTTGTAGTGCTGTGTAACAAAGGACCACAGATTCTCAGAGGCATCCGCAGAAGCACTTCTTTAGGTCACACATCCAGTGGTTTCCAGGAGGCTGGCCACATTGAGCTGAACTCAGTGGAGGCTCAATTCCATGCATCTCTCTTTCTCCTTAGGCCAACTGGGCCATGTACTTATTTCCCATGATGACAGCTTCAAATTGGCAGATGAGGTTACTTAAATCTTGGCTTAGAACTAGCACAACATCCATGTGAAATTAGCCAGACCATGTCATATGGATGAACCCCAAATTAAAGAATGGGGAATTACAATATCCTGCTTAAGATGAAGGCATGGCAAAAGTGGATGTAGAGAAGGGTGAACAGAACCCAAACTAGCTAAGGGGTGTGGTTGGATTTTGAGCCAGTGTTTCCTGACTTAAAAATCCCACTTCTTAACTATAATGTTGTATCAACAAGGACTTAACAATGAGCTACTATTGTGATCTTAAGAGCTCAGTTTGATTATTGTAGGTAAATGAATGAGAGTGAGTAAGGAAAGCTATAAACAAGAAATGGTGGAAGAATAAGAAATGGGCCACAAGAGGAAAGATGGAACTGCCGTCACCTTAACCTACAATCTCCAGTGTTCACTATTTACAGCATATTTGCTCATATTTATCCTCACTGTTTTTGAGCAAATGAACAGAATACCTCATCTCATCTTCTGAGATATCTGTATTGTCATGTGTCAAAAGCCTTTAGATTCACAGTCATCTTAAAGCAATAATTTGGAAGATGTGTCATTATAATATCATGCCTACCTGTAGACATCAGGAACACTCCTCTCTTGGCAGCGTCTGACCTCAAGAGGACCAGGAAAAGAACAGACGCAGGCTCAATGACGCAGAGGAAGACAAACTAAGGGACTGGGACGATGCTTCAACATGACCTTGAGAACAAATGGGATTGCCATTAAATAACAGGCAATAGATAAAGAGTAATTAACTGAACATACAAGAAATCCTCACCTGTCAGGGATCAGATAATCTATCTTGTGTAACTTTGGACCTCAACCTGGAGTGAGACAGCTGGTGCCAGTCAGAGATAATCTCACTGGATGGTGACCTTTGTCAAGATTAGGAATCCAGATGATCCTATAGCAAAAAGCCAGTGAAGACCAAAAGAAAGGTCACTGTCCAAGGGAGGTGACTGGGTCCCCTGACATTTAGTGCCTTCTACTGGATTTACAGCCCTCCCTCGTTTGCCTGTTTTGGAAGCAATTTTTTGGATAACCTCACACACTCATTCTGTTTTCCATGTTATCCTAACTTTAAATAACTTCAAAGGACCTACTGAACCTGCTCTCTGCTCCTCACTGGATATGTGGGTGCTTCATGGCTATGATACAAAACTTGTCTTACAGAGGGAAATGGAAAGACAGACCATGAAGACCAGAAGAAGCTATGGGATCAGCCTAGGGAAAAGACCATAAGGAGAGGGATAATGGAAGGTTCTTAGAAGGGGAAGGACACTGCTCTCTCCTCCTGGTGACATCAGTGAAATGTGGGTCTAAGTGTAGTCCAGAGGCCTGTCAGACAGCCAAGATGGGGAGGACTGATGTCTTCCATGCCAGGTGTCTTTCTTGCAGGGACAAACACCTCTTCAGTGACGCCAAGGTGAGACACCTTATAGACCCCAGAATAACTGAGCACTGGGAAAACCAGGAGTTAGAAGAGGGAGTATTTGGTCACCAACAATCAGATCAGACCTCAGCAAGGCATGTCCACATAGGAGAGGTTGGTGAGCATCCTCCAGAACACTTTTCTTCTTATCCTTCCTTCACTCTGGTGAAAGTTTTCCTCCTGTATTACAGCATTTCTCAATAGAGCTGGTGCTGGGACAGGAAATGATGCTGTGGTGATAAGAATTATAGTTACTCTGTGGCTAGTGGAGGTGTCCAGGGTCATTCAGGGACTTTGCCCTGGAAAATCAATCTTATTCAGAACACTTTACAAATGTTAACTTCCTTTTTTTCTCCAGGATTGTAGAGAATCAAGGATTGTAGGATCAAGGCCCAGAGCTGGTGACAAACAGTGTCATTACCTTGCCCCACATCACATAACCATGAGGGGACTAAGTGGCACTTTGGAACCTGGGCAGCATGGCTTCTGAAGTTTTGCTGTTTGACACTTCCTGAGTGTGTCTTGGACATACACAAAACCTTGGAATAGTCCATGAAAATAGTTCCCTGAAGAATTTGTGTAAGGGCACAGAGACTTGGTTGCTGCAATTAAATAGATGCCATGAATAGAGGACTTTGGCTCTGCTTTGGGGGACCTTGAACCTAATTTTGGATGAATGCCCAGCACACAGTTGAGAAATAAATTACTTTTTTTTCTTTTTGGAGAATATGACTCTCTGAATCAGCTAGCAGGGATTTTGAGATTTGAGGAAAGACCTTGAGTTTTTCCTGGTCTAGTAGGCAGCTGTTGCTTTTTGAGTGACTGGTATTGTCTCACTCTTCTTCCAATGCAAACACCCTGATTTAATTTCCTGTCCCAGTCTGTGTGATTGGGGGAGCTGGTCTATGAGTGGGCCTGTGACCTGGACCTGGACACTTGCATATTCTAATTTCTTAACCTCAGGAGGCCCATCTAGTCTCTTTGTGGGAAATTTATTAGAATTAATGGAAAAGAGATTTTTTTTTTCCTCCAGGGTTGTAGAGAAGATAGAATCAAGACCCAAAGCTGGTAAAGGGGAGTTACCCATAGAAGGACACTGCTTCAATAAAACTAACATCGGAGAGGGAACAGATACAAAAATTAAATTTGGAAACTCACTATTTCTCTAACCCTTTTGGTTAGATGAACCAAAAAATTCATTGCTCTTTTTTGGGTTAACTCAGTTTGGGGGTTCCAGTCCCCTGTTTACAATAAAATTATGCCCAATTACATTTATGGATTTTTGGAAGCAGGTACATCCTTCAGGCTGGGGTCTGAGAACTTCGTTTCTTCAAGAGTGAGGCTATGAGGATTTCCTCCTGTAACTGGGAACAGTAGCTGTTTGACTTTCTACTAGTGAAGAGCCAGAAACAACTAGGCATTGCTTGGCCGAACTGTCATTTCAGTGTCTTCTTTAGTTTGAAGGAAGTTTTGTTCAGGCTTATTCCCCTCTTCTATTACTCCCTTTGCAACCCGACCTCCCTCATGATGGAGTGGAGAATCCATAACTGTTATCGGAATCTCAAATTAAACAATGTGTTTTGCAGGGATCACAGATTATTTAGGCAGTCAACATTTCCAAGTTCTACTCAAGTTTTAGGGAACCAGCTGACCCTTTCCCTAGCCCCCTCCCACCAGCCCACAGAGGCTGAACCAATGGCTCTTTTCAGCTCCATGCACATGGTCTTCATTTCAGTATTTACTGTGTGGAGTATTTGTTTTCTTATCTCTATTTTAAATTTGATTTTAAGATCCTCCTGGAAAGAGATCTTTCTTCTTGTGTTTTACAAACCCTTTTATTCTAATTAAATAAATAAAGGCACTGTTTCCTGAAGAAACAGCATCCACACCACCTGGGAACTTGTTAGGTGTGCACAGCCTCAGGCCCTACCTGCTGAATCAGAAACTTTGGAATAGTTCAAGTTTAAGCAAACCTTTCCAGATGAGTGACAAATGTTAGGAAGCTGTTGCTCTAGCTTCTTGATGCTCGATGTTCAGTAGTAGACTGAGGACTCACAGGTTCAACATCCCCTGGGAGCTTGTCAAACATGCAAAATCTCATGCCCTGCCACTGACCTGTTGATTTGGCCAAGAATTCATGTTTTTAAAAGACTTCCAGGTTATTTATATACTCTAAAAGAGTGCTACCTAAATTTTCAAGAGCATCAAATTACCTAGGGATTTTGTTAAAGGAAAGCTCTAATGTCTGAGAATTGGAATTACTACCAAGCTTCTAGCTAAGATCACATTTATATTAAGTACTTCATAACTGAAGGGAAAATTGGGGAGAGGAATTATCCCCAGTCCTGACACCCAAATCTTCTTCCCAAATAAGGCAGGACAGTTTTGTTTTTAATCTGATGTATATATCATACTTCAAGGTAAATTTTTATTTGAAATAAAAAGTCTGCTGTAAAACAAATCTTTGAAGCAACAGCCTTAGAGAAAATAGTCAACCTTTAAAGTGATAGACTTGCAAACCTAATTAGAAAGTAAATGTCATAGGGTAAATCAGCGTATGTGCAAGAGGAAACTGGTAGTGATTATAGTTTTTAACTTTTAAAAAAGCTTTTGCCAAGTTTCCCTATTGAATGAAGTTTGAAATATGAGATTGAAATGACGGTTTTCTGTGACAGGACACCTGATTTAAAGATACAAAATCAACCCTGGCTTTTCAACTGACAATTTAAGGTGGCAATTTTGCATTTCCTATTTTCTATTTGAAGCCAAATGTCTTCTTCTTTTTCCATCCTGCTCTCCTTCTGGCTTCCATGGATCTAGAAGTCCATTTTCCACATGATTATACCTCTCCAGTCAGAGATGAAACACAGATGACTGAAGAGACGTTCTCACAATCTTCTAATACCACCGTTTTTCTAATCAGTGACTCTCAATAATTTGAACCGTCCTTTTTCACATCTCCATATTCAAATACTGGCCACATTAAATCTTTTTAAATAAGGTCTGTGGTTTTCATCCATTTGTTTTCATGTCTAGGGGTACCAAGTCAACTTAGGTCTTATTCAGTTTACGTGTCCACAGTACATTTAACAACATTGCTGCCCATTCCCCCTCCATTATCTCACTCTAGTCTTTACAGAAATGTGTCTAACCCTGTCCCCTGTACATAAGTGCTGATGCTCTTCGTGACCTATAGAGATAATATGTAGACTCCTATCTGGCATCCAGGACCTTCAACCCCCTGCTTCTACCCTATCTTGCTGCTTCTCCTGCTCAGATCCTCTTCCTAGATGATTGAGTTTGGGTGGGTTCAAACCCATGAATATACATGATTCTTTATCTCTTCTAGATTTCTGGGGTTACTTTTGCACTATATATGTGAAAAGAAAGGACACTGTTCAACCATGATGAGAAAAATTATTTTAGAACTGACTTTCTCAAATCTGTTTGAAAAAAAAAAAGGAAAAAAAAATCCTCAGGAAACACCATAAGAGCTCCATCGGGAAGGACCATGCCACAGGATGGGAGTGAGCACCATCCCCATTACAGCTCTTCTGAGTTTATTTATTTATTCATTTTTATTATTTTAAATGAATGAATCCTTGGAAAGAAAGAAGATTTCTTTTTTTCAGAGTAGCTAAGAAAAGACTGTGTAGCCTCAATTACAGCAGAGTGAAAAAATTCTAATAAGTGGCTATTATTTTCTCATAAAGTCTTATTATGATGCCAACTACTTCAACATTTACAAGTCCGTAAAGGCTAATCTTTCTTTTTACTGTGTCTTCAATGAGCAGCCCAAATGAAAATGCAACTGTTTTCTCTACGTAAAAGGCTTCTCTGAGTACAAGGCACCTCCTGACCTAGAATGATCACATCTTCACCATAGAAATATTTCTGTCCATATAATATTTGGAATCCCCAGGCATATTCTGGATATTAAGTAATAATGATAGTTGTATTAAAGGTCACTTTAAGAAATTTAAAATGCCTTGGCAATAATTCCAAAGAGGGTCGGGCTTCTCAGAGGCAGTTGCAGAAGTGAGGATTCATGTGGGAGTGCTTTATGAGGAAGGTGCTCTCAAGAGAGACTGGTAAGGGAGCAGGGAAGCAGGTCAGGGGAAGGGAGCAAGCCACACTTGCAACTTTCCAGAAAGTTCTCTGGAGAGAAACCTTCACCTTATCCCACAGAATCTCTGAACATAAATTACATATTTCACTGCAAGGGAACTAGGTTTTCATATTCCTGGGTGTTATCAGTTACCATCCAGGCAGGGGCTGGAGGTTATGGTGGTAGGTATAATTCCCACATACTTCTGGCTTCCTGTGGCATCAAGTAAAGTTCATGCACTATCCCAAGAAAAAGAGTCACACAGCTGTAAACTGTTGGAGGCAAAAACCCATTTCAAGGATGGGAAGGGATACAGGAGAAGGGACTTGAAGGAGTCTTGTCAAAGCACCCATAGCATCCATTGAAGAATACTTCTGATGGCCTAGAACCAAAAATTCTCATCCCACTTTATAATCTAGTCAATCAATAGTTATTAAGAATAGTGACCACAGGCATGTTACTAACTTCTCTTTGACCCAGCTTCTTCCTCAAACATACAGAAATACCTAATTTGGGGTTCTAAGGAATATCACCCAATATAACACATACAATATTTTAATCAGTGTACATTGCAAAAGAAATGAATAATTACAAATTTATTTTTTTAAACTCCTTTGTATTTAGTATCACAATTTAAAATTCGTCAATGGGCTTCTCTTAGTGCCATAATAAATTTGAGAGATTCAAATTATATACACAAAATAAAAGAAAATAGAACTTCGTAATACATAGTAGAAAAACCCCTATAACTTGTTTTGACTCCACTTTAGGAAAAATTAGAAGCATGAACAACATCTGAATTTCTCATTTTGCATCATTTTAAATTCTTAATTCATCTATAGGTCAGGAAGACCTAGATCTTTTGTAAGATTAGTTATGGAAAAAAAGCACTGACAGAGTTTGGTGGAAAGAAATTGTAACAGAAAACACAGTCTTATAAAACTTCCTAGAAAAAGAAAAAAGGCATTGTAGAAATATTTTATTAGCACTGAGATAACATTAAGTTGAACCATATAAAAGTCACCAGTTCGTAAAACCCTTTTGAGCTACAAAAACAGTAACTTCATATCATTCAACCTGATACAAAAAGTCTATTGGGAGCCAGTTCTTTATGGATTCCTTTTCTTCTACACATCCTGCTAGCCATGTTGAGAATGCAAGACTCTGACCACTGCTTACCTGGAATTTTGTTTTGTTTGCTGCAAACAGACCAGCTTGCATGAAGAGGAAGTTTCTGTCTCTGGAATAAAGGTTAGGCTTGCCTACTGCTTGCTATAAAAGCAGTGGATTTCCAAGCTCATGTTTCTCTCTTGCCACATACTTCTCTGAACATACACAAGGCATTTGAGCTCTTTCCATTATCCTTTTGGAACTTGGGAGCAAAGGGAACCAAAGTAGATGTACCAGGGTTTATGATGCTTAATGTGCCATGAGAAATACTGTCCATTTACTCTGACCCAGGAGTTTTATGCCTTCTGCTACATCCATAAAACTGTAGCAAGCTGAAGTAGGGTAATATTAAATCCCAGACAAATGCACAGAACAGGACATTCTAAAGATTGATTAGTTGGATTAGTGGTGAAGTTTTCCCAAATGATAACTATCTTAGACCAGAAAGTAGAAAACATCCTTAAGAGAGATCAAGTGTGGTCATTCACCTTTCTATCCTTGTTCTTAAAGGAATTTTTTTACATTGAGAGAGAGAGAAAAGAAAAAGGAAAAAAATAAAACATCAGGAGAAACAAAAAAAATTGGTCATGTCCCCCAATACCCTGAACCCTCAGAGGGTATAAAGTTGGAAGCAAAGGTTGTGTCCTGAAGTCAGAAAAAATTCATGTGGGAAGTTTCAGCAAGGTGATGGGTTTGAGCGTCTATCTGTTCTCTTCCAACATTTTTTGCCCATTAGCTCAATCATTAGACATCAAATAATAAACTTAGTAGTTAAGGCTCTTTTAGTACGCAGAGGCCCAAATTATTAAAGAAAGAAAGAAAGAAAGAAAAAGACCTTGGAAGCCAAAGCACAGGGTAGATTAAAATTAATAATTCATGTCTCTATGCACAGCTCCCCTGCTTTCTTCTTAAATATGGCGCTGAGTGGTCCTGCTAGTTTCCTTTTCTAGGCTGACCATTGATGAAACCTAACCATTTTCCCTGACAATGCCCCAACAATGCCACAATTGTGGAGCTGGTATTTTTATGTTAATAGCTGTTCTCTGATTCATTAAGCCCTATTGCCCCTGACATTTTCCTTTCTGACCCTTATCAGCCACACACTAGCAAGACATGAAGAAATAAAGAGGACAAAGAGAGGTAATAAAAGGGTTACAAACCAAGAAGTGTATTGTGACTGTGACCAACAAGGAAATTTGGAAATGGGTGACTGAACACCCAAGGATGTCCTGTCAGCTAGTCACAGCTACATCTGTTCAAAACCTGACAAGTGCTTAGCACCATTTCAAGGTGTCACATAGAGATACATAGCAAATGACAGTCATGGATGTTACTTTAAGAGCACTTAAAATTTAATAGATGAGATAGCTCAATTAAATGCCTATATATCCATAAACAATCTGGCCCTTGCTTGCCTCTCTACTTATTCTTTATTTCTTTCATAGCGTGTGTCACAACCTGCAATACTTAGGTTATTTATTTGTGTTCTTGCTTGGTGTGGCTTCCCTCGAGCTGGGATTTGCCTGGTAGGAGGCAGAGCATCCATCCCAATTATTTACGACTGCTACTCTGGATCTTACGCACAGGAATATAAATTCCAAATAAACAGGGACCATACCTACCTTACTTACCATTGTCATCTCAGGACCAAGGAAAGTGCACCTAGTAGAATCTCAAAACAATTTTTTAATAAGTAAATACCAAAAAAAAGAGAGCAACACCTATATAGAGACATCATATAACTTTATCTTCTGAATGCTGCTGCTAATCATTAATACAAAATCAAGGGAGAACCTGATTCAAAGACATAAGAAAAAAATTGAAAGAATTTAGATGAGAAAAAAAAGAAATCCCAAGACCCAGGAAATCTATTCCTATTTCATTTTCCTTAGTGAATATTGAGATCATAAATCAGAAAAAAATTAGTAGAACATGAAAGATCCTATAAGAATCTCATCATGTGACCTTTAATTAGACTTCAAGAGCAGTGGGGTTCTGCTGGTACTCACAGACTTTTCAAGGTTAAAAGCAGGATAAGACTCATAATAACCTCGTTGAATCATCCAATTTAACTCAGTCATCCCAACTGTAAATGCTAAACTAGTGAAGTTCAAGGGTATGGCACTAAACACCAGATAGAGTAATTTCATTGATGACCCTTAGATTTTCTTTCCTTGCATCGTGCTTTTTTTTTGCCCCATGTGCCTTCCTTTGACCAATGAGATGTTAGCAAATATGATGGATGCAGAAAAGTGCCTGCACACTGGCCCATGCTCTCCTTTTGCTTTCTCCTTCACTATAGCCATGAGGACAGGCCTGGACTAACCTTCTGGAGGAGAAGATACATCAAACATAGCTATTGTTCCTCATCCCAGCTGAGGCTATCCCAGACCAGCTGAAAGAGTTAGCCTTCCAAAGTTCAACCAGCTACCTGGGCAGTCACCATAGACACGTAATGAGCACAGCCAAGATGGCAGCACTTCCTTGCTGGCCTATAGATGTGTACATTGCTGAGTTTTAGAGGGGTTTGCATCATTATTGTAGCGACCTAATAACAAACTCTTATAGATTAATAAAAATTAATTACCGGTAAAATAATACTAAAGGCAAATATGTTTGTTCTTTATTGAATTCGGTATTTATAGTTTAGAGGTTTGGTTTCTCTAAAACTGCACACATCTTCCCTCTAACCACATCTACATCACTGGTGCTGAGCAGGCCTGAGTAGGACGCACTTAGAGAAGAGATATGAAAAGCCACAGCAGGTTCAGCAACACAGTGGTAGATGTCACCTTTGCAGCAGTGTTGGAGAGCCAGTATTTTGCATATACATCATCCAGGATCGAGAGCACAGCCTCCATGGCCTCCTCACAGGTGGGCTGGATCTGAGTTTCATGCAGAAGAAACCCCTCGGTACCATTGTCCCTCAGCTCAAATGTGTATGAGTAGGGGATCCCGATGTCTCGAGCCCAGTCTCTTGAAGACCCTGATGTGGGATCTGTAAATGAAAACATGAAGACAGAAGTAGAAATCTCACTTGTAAAGGACATATTTCCTAGGGAATAAGAGCTCAGTCAATATAAAAAGGGAGTGGTTTCATTAAGAGTTCCTGGAGATCTGTCTTCTCCATCTCCTGATGGGCTGCCCCTACACTGCAGGGACTGTGTCTTATTTAGCCCGTCTGCTCCCATAATCTGGCCCTGCACCTGGCACATAGCAGAGGTTTGGTTGGAGCTTCTTAGCTGAATCAGAGTCTAGTTAATCTCATAGCAAAAGGCAAGAGTGAACTGATGGGAACAGAAGTAAAATGACCCACAAGAAAACTATGATGCAATATGATGTAGGTGGGATGCCAGAGGGCAGAGGAAGTGGTGGTTGGGGCTGGGAGAAGCAATACCCTCTTTTTGCAACTAAATTCTTTTCTTTTAGTTTCTTTCTCCAGGACTCATTCTGCTCTGCTTTCTTAGCTTGATGGAATTGAATTAACTGGCCAAGGGTCAGTGTACAATATCCATACTGTTAACTCCTGTGCTTTCTAACTTGCCAGCTCTTTTTAACTGGAGCCAGAGAGTCTCTGGTCTGAGACTGTATTATTTTTCTTTAGTTCATACCTTATCCCTAGAGGGTATAATTCTGGACTTGAAGAGGTTCCCTTTTATCCTTGGTCATTTTTATTTGTACAACTCCCTGTTGATCCTAGGAGCTCTTCTATTCCTCTCCTGCCCATCTCACCACCCAAACTCCATTGATTTCTTTTGTGCCTTAGATACTACTGAGAAGGAAAAAAAAAAAGATACTTACATAAAATATCTGCACTTGATCCAACTCTATAATTGGTTCCATGCTTTGCTTTCAATGCATTTGCTGCCTTCTGTCCAACTTGAATCTGTAGGTGGGAAATGCAGAGACAGATATCTGGTGTTAAAAATAAATCCGACAATCCAAGCGTTTGGTATTTTGTCCAGATCGATCTGTAGAGTTTTAGATCATCTTTCCAACTTCCCATTGAATATAAACATCTGGGTAGCCTGTTGGTATCTCAGATTAAAATACTCACTTTCAATTTCATCATTTCTCCCACCAATAAGACTGTTCTGACTTTACTATTTCTGGCATTGCATGCTCCTTAACAAACACAGAAAATCCTGCAATATCTTTGACTCTCCTTCTCTCAGTTACCAATTTTCATTTCCAGTACCATGACCATATGTCAGGCTCATTACCTGAACTGGTCTGTTGCTTCTTCTAATAAGTTTCTCTTTCTCTCATCAATCCTTATCCCAATTTATTCCACCTGGCTTCCAGATGAGTAGAGTCATGATCATGATCTTGCTGAAAAGCTCCTAATAACTCCAGATTGCTCACTGAATTAAGTACAAATGTCTTAGTCTAGTTTTTGAGATCCTCTACAGTATGGCCCTAACCCAGCTTTCCAACACCATCTTCTGGACATCTACCCTAGAGTATAGTCAAACTCAAATTTCCCCTGGGTTCCTCAGTCTCTCTACTTTTCCTCAGGATGTTCCCTCTCTCTGGGATCTCTATCTGTTTAAATTCTACTCAACCTCAAAGGGCTTTCGAGATGCCAACTTCTCCATAGAGATTTATCTGGTCACCCCAACTGGATTTCATCTTTCCACACTTCAAATCTCCCAAAGCCTTTTGTCCACACCTCTCTTATGAGTCCTCTTATTTTTCTTTATAGATATTTGATGACATCTCTCATAAAAATTTCTGAGCTGGAAGGCACATTTGTCCCTGTACCCACCATGTCACCTTACTTCACTGGAAATTCCTTAGAAACAGATGATTTCTAAGGTCTCAACCTTATTCCCTGCAGACCCTTTCCTGAGATCAGTTACTGAGGTCTGAGTCTATTGGCTGTGCTTATTGGCATTCTGATAAATCCTACTGCATAGATCTGTCCTCACTCAGACCCTCTAAGTATTCCCCACCCCAGATTCCTCCATGTTATATTCCACCCACCAAATGGTGCATCCCAATACTTTTTCTAGATTTTACAAAAACACCACCAATCCCTTGTCACTCCTGCCTGTACTATGATCCACCATTGTTTTAGTTGTGCTTATAGATGCATCAGCTCTCCTGACTCTCACTAATGCTGGGCCTAGTTTGAGATGCTGACTTTCCTTTCCTGGCTCTGCACTGCCCAGATGAATGCCAAGATGTGACAGAGGAGTACTTGGGTGGAGTGAGGAAAAACCCAGGAAAATTCAAAAGGAAGAATAAAAAAGGCAGTCAGTGGTGGTGTTGGTGGTGGTCGTGGTGTGTCTGTGTCGTATGCAGCAGCTGTGGACAGCATCCTTTGGGAACTTTCTGGGTCTGGCTAAATTAAAAGAAAAATTTAAAAACATGTTAACCTGAGCATCTCTGCAAACTTGTTACCTTTTCTCCACTCACCCCTGAGAATTCTACCTTTGCTCATGCACCTGCTATCTCTCTCTCTTTCCCCCATCATTCTGAGTCTGCCCCAACTTCTGGGTTCGTGTTGCCTAAAACTCAGATAATGGGTAGGAAAGGCTGAAGATCTACAAGGTATAAAGCTTGTTTAATCGCTTACAGTGTAGAAAGAAGAGAAACTTATAAGACGGAGGGGAGACTCAGAAAGAGATCTCTAGGGAGAAAAACGCAAGCAAGGAAATGACCGTGAAGGGTGGAAAGGATGCGGGAGCCGCTGTGTGATGCAGGGGAGAGCAGGAGGCCTGGGGAAGCACCACTGTGATTTTTACCAATGACATCTTTCCTGAGTTCCTTGAGAGTTGTCTAGCAGTGATATAAATTGTTTTCAATTATTTTTAATTCCTATGTGTGTCCTGTTTCTTTGAATGAAACTCCATATCATCTGATCCATGGTGGGCCTTACCTTTCACTTGGGATTCATGGATTAGCCCCAGGCTACATTTTCAATCCAAATGATTCCTTACTTCCCCTCACCCTGAGCTTACCCCAGACAATCATTTCTTCTTTCCATTGCCAGCCTTATGTTATTCTCTATAGTTCCTTTTCCTCAAATCCTGGCTGTAGGGTAGGAAATAGTCTTCCCAGAAATAGTCTTCTCCCCCATCTTTACATACAAAAAACCCAAAACTTTTGGACTTTATTTTTTTTAAAGAATTTTCCGGGCTGGGGATGTGGCTCAAGAGGTAGTGCGCTCGCCTGGCATGCGTGCGGCCCAGGTTCGATCCTCAGTACCACATACAAACAAAGATGTTGTGTCTGCCGAAAAAACTAAAAAATAAATATTAAAATTCTCTCTCTCAAAAAAGAATTAAAGCTCCAAATTATTTTTTAAAAAAAGAATTTTCCACTAGTAATTACTATGGGAAAGCAGATAAGGGAGATATATATATATATATATATATATATATAAAATTTATTTATACCATATATCATATTTAAAAATATATATCATATAATATTATATGTTTCATATATATATACATTTATGTATATATGTTTGTATACATATATATGTATATATATGTTTGTGTGTTTATATATATTTTTGTGTGTGTGTTTGTGTGTGTGTACCCACAAATATGAAATGGTCCTCAGCTTATAAATCAGGTGATTTCCAAGAAGATGCTGTGGAATCCCCTGGACTTTTGACTTCAATTTCCGTCTCTAGGGTGGAGCTCTGAGTATACTTCTCTCTCCTGTATTGCAAGGCCATAGAGATTCAATACCTCTGTGGCCCTTCTCAGTTTAAAAGTATTTCCTGGTAAAAATGATAAAAACTCCTTTGCCAGTAGAACATGATATACACTCTAAAGACCTCTATAGCCTGATGGGCAATTCCTTCTCCAGGCCTAGAGAAATGCCTGTAAGCATGTATTCACAGGCAGGTGTATGATTAAGGACCTGGCATGTGCAGAGAAGAACCAGAGCTTGGGATGTTATAAAGAGGTTTATATGAAAATAATTAAAGTGGAAATAATGGAAGCATGTAAAACATTAGAATTCTTAGAGTTATTCTAATTGCCAGAGCAGTTTAGAAAAGGAGCTATATATAGTAATGTTTCCCCTACATAGTGATTGCCAAAATGTCTGTCATGGAGTGTAATATTTACCATGATTTCCAAAAGTTTTTGGTTTTGTAAATACAGATAGATTAATTGCTAGTCTTTGGTGATTGTAAATAATGTTAGAAATGAAAATCTCTTTGGAGCAGTTGGCTTGATTCTGTGTCTTTGTTCAAAGCTTACCTACCCTGACAACATAAAAGTACCACTAAGTGGCTTCAATAAGGTTGAAGCATGATTGCTAATTTTTCACACTGAAAAACGAATTATGGAAAATTCTTAGATTAAACATTTATGTGAACTCTTCAGCACCTGGGACTGTAAGAGATACAAGAGAATTTTCCAATTTCTATGTTTAGTACTAAGGATTTGCTATCATTCTTGTCTTAGAGTTACCACCTCTAGTGTCAGCATGATTGCCCCAAGTCTCTCCTGACTTCTTACGAACTCTATAGCCTTTGTCACTGGGATCTAACCAGATAACCTGTCAGTAACACAGGCCTTCTAACCTTTGAATATAGACCTTGCAAAATAGTCATGTAGTATCTGTCTTCCTGAGCCAAAAAGAGAAGGAAGAAAAGTACTGGGGTATATAAATGCTGGTGGAAAGCCATTCCCACCAAAGATCTTTCTGTTGGTGAAGACCCCCTTCCCATTAAGGATCTATAATGTCTTTGGAGAGTCCCTTGGCTTTGTCACAACTCCTTTGAAGGAGAAAGTAGAAATCTACAACTAAAATCACAGAAACTGAGGATGTAGAAGTTTCTGAGCTTCTTGACTGAAATCTCTGCTCTGTGTATTTCTTTACTGAAGAAACTTCCAGGGCTTATCGATGAGGAAGAAATGGCACATAGTTGACTGGGACTCTAAATTATCATTGCTGCTAAAAGTTGTGAACTCTTTCTGAATAGAGAGAGACAGTGTAAGAATAATGGCACCAAGGTGGCCGTGGGAGTCCAGCTGGGCCTCCACCATTTCCTGTCTATAGGGGTCTGCAAATACAGTTATCCCAAGGTCTCAGTCTCTACATCTCCAAACTGAGATTATTTTGTTGTTATAAGGATCAACTGAGATAGTGGCTGTAAAATCCCTTTGTAAATAGTAAAGATCTAGTCAAATGTGGGTTACTTCCACTGTCTACAAAATGACTGCAATACAAGTTTTCCTGGACCAAGGGAGGAAAAGTTATTGTACAAAAGGTTCTGGAGTATTGCTGGATATTTTTAACTGGTGGTAGAAGGTTTCCCTCCAATAAAAATCTGTAGTGGGTTTTCCTTTTGTATCCAGATCTTGTGTTTTATGGGTCATCTTCCAGTAAAAAAGGGTCAGGAAGCATAACATAACCAGCAGGCCTCTGAGATAAGGCTATCTCACATCCATTCCAGCATTTGCACAGAATGAGGGGCTTCTTGAACAGAAAATAACAAGCATTAGCAAGAACATGGAGAAAGTGAACTCTATGCATTGTTGGTGGATACATAAAAATGGTGCAGCCGCTATGGAAAACCATCTAGTGTTTCCTCAAAAAGTTAAACATGGAATTATATGATCTGGCAATTGCACTTCTGGATATATATCCAAAAGATTTAAAAGCAGGGTCTTGAAGAGATATTTGCATACCCATACTCATAGTAGCATTATTTTCAATATCTGAAAAGCGGAAGCAACCTAAGTGTCCATTGGTGGATAAATGGATAAGCAAAACATGACCTATACATATGATGAAATATAATTTGGCCTTAGAAAGAAAAGAAATTTTGACAACATCCTACAATACAGATGAACTCTGATGACATTATACTAAGTGAAATAAGTCAGATATAAAAAGACAAATACTACATGGTTCCATTTATATGAAGAATCTATGATAGTCAAACTCATAGAAACAGACAGTGGAATGGCAGTAGCCAGGGACTGGTGGTAGAGGGAAACAGAGAGTTGTTGTTTAGTGGGCTTCAGTTGCACAAGATGAAAAAGTTCTGGCAATTGATTGCACACCACTGCGAATACTCTGGTCTCTACAGTTAAAAAAACGGTTAAGATGGTAGATTTTCTATGAAGTGTACTTTATCACAATTAGAAATTGAAAAAAAGAATTAAAAATAAAAATAGTAAATATTACAACAATTGTGTATGTGCCCTCCCTTTGTTTTGTGACTATTGTCCTCAGGTTTACAAAAGAGCAAAAAATCCACTTCTTTTTAGCAGTTCTGCCCACCAGGGCTTGGGTAAACTGCCTCAGAAAGGAACGTGGATAAAACACAAAAGAATTTTCCTGCACCAGCTTGCCTCTTGTTGGTACTTCCCCTTACAGATATTCCCCGGCAAATGATGTAGAAAGAGTTTAAAAGAAAATAGAGAATTGTGTTTAGCAGAGAAGAGAGCAGATATTATTTAGCCGTGTTATTCCAGATATGCCATATTCCACTAACAGCTGGCAACTTCTTTAAAGCTTGGTTCAAGAGCTGTAATTGCCGATTGGAGCTTCAAGAGAATTTACAGAAACGAAAGCTCGTTTCTGCAGATTATTAGCATAATCATCTCATTTATATTATAGGCGAATACCTAAGATGTCTCCCAACTTGACACTTTATGAAACAGGTAGTTAATTAATGTAGGTAAAGCAGCATTTAACCCAAAGCCTTCTCAGCAGGCATCTGGCAAGGAACGAAACACAGAAAGAAAGAAAATAAGGACGAGCAGAGAGAAGACGAGGGAGGCTGCAGGCTCCCTTGCAAAAAGAGACGAGGAAAAGGAAAGCAGAGGGCCTCCTTGGGTTTCTCTGGAGACCATAGGGCTGTGCTGTGGGCTTACCAGTTCTTTGTGGTTACTTGGTTTATTTTTGGTGTAGCCATACGGAGTGAGGATGAGCTGCCCGTAAGAGTGGATGGTCAAGAAGCACAAAATGTCTTCCTTCTTGCTTTCTACAAAACTGGAGACAGCTTTAGTCTCTGGTTCAGACACTGGTTCTGTCCCACAGAATGTTAAATCTTGGCAGTTTTTGGAAGCACCAATACCTGTGAAAGTACAAGAAACGACAAAGAAGCCTTCATGATCTCCGTCTGGAAATGAATGAAGGCAAAGAGTCATCCTTGCTTGGGGCATCTGTGGGTGGTATTAAAACTTGACCTTGGTTGACTAAGTCAATCCCGAGTAAATCAGTCGGCTTGGGTAGTCACCGAGGATGATCAGGCAAGAAGCAACTCAGAAAGGCAGGAGGCCTGACATTAGGATTTAGAAACCAAGTCCATGGCCCAGGAGAGAGAGTGCAAAAATGAAATGGCATTTCGGTAATCTTTCACTTAAACCTGAGGTGGAGCCTGAAACAAATGTTTGGGAATCAGTCTCCAAGTGCCTAAGTCTGATTCTGATAATTTTCTTGGCCTAAGTCGCTCCTTCAGTGTCTTACTGGCTTAAGTCTCATTAGAGCTATTTTGCAAGGATGTAAGGAGTCCTCCTTATTAACAATAATAAAGCTCATTAATAAAACTCAATCAAGTTGAGCACCTCTTACATGCTCAGTCTGCACCCAGCCTCTCCTATGTAGCATCCCATTTAATCCTCATGGTGACCTTCTGATAAAGTGGGATTATGGTGACTCACATTTTACATAAGAGAAAATTAAAGCAGAAAGATGAAGTGATTTTTTTTTTCCAAGACCACTCAGCTGCCAAGTCTGAATATTAACCCTTGCCATCTGGTGAGTGGTGATGCTCTTAACCATTCCTGCCTCTATCTGCTTCCAATTCTTTGGGCAGACTGAGATTTGGAAACATAATAGTGCCATAAGGAGAAGAAAATGTTTGCTTTGCTTATTGCCACCTCCCTGCTGTACAATAATCTCCAAGGATAATGCTCTGGGTTTTCTTTTCTTTATGATGATCTAAATATCTTCAAACAAAGTGAAGAATTTTAGATATATCTGTACTGATCTAGGTCTGCTTTGTCCTTGTTTAACTATCTGCACTTGAAGAGAGTCCTGTACATGAGTGTCAATGACTCTTGCTATAGACATATAATGTCAACTCTTGGAATAAAACTGGACAGAATGCTCAGAAAGCGGTACAAAATTTTTAAAAATGATATCTTTAGTAATTCACCTCACTCCTTGTTTCTCGCCTCTTTTTCCCCTCCATCAATTCATCCAGTAGATATGTACTTACTACACCAGGACACATTGAAATTTCGATTGAGATCCGATCCAAAACATGTGCCATTATTGTGGGATGAACGGGATTTCCTCCAAAGACGATCCTGTAACAGAGGAACCAAAAAGGATGTTGCCATTCCAAGGCTTCATAAATCACAGTGTTAGTGGTGACAGGTGGTCCTTGAATGTGAAAAATGTTTCCTAGGATTATCTGGAAAAACTTGCTTTTAACATGGCGAAGCCTATGCATGTAATTTTTAGTCTGGAAGATGGACTAGCAACCCCCAATCATAGAAACATCTGTACAACCAAAAGCATGCAAATGTGTAAACAATCAAATTGAAGGAAGTAGTTTGGCTTTTTCCTCTGGAGCAGATCAGCTGCGCCTGTGGACGTGACCCGCTTACTCAGAGCAAGTCTCCGAGTCATTTTTAAGGGCTGAGTGATACAGGATGAAAGGGAAATAGCTTGACAGATGGAAAAAGGCTGTTCCAGGTGTATCAGAGATGGTCTCTGCACGTTTCTGGAAGCAGATGACTGATGAGGGGAGATGGAGAGAAAGACAAGTTTCACCAGCCAAGCTCAGAGGGAGGGACTCAATCCACACAAAGGCAAGAAAGTCTGTTCCAGAGACAGAGACCCCTCCCGCCCCAAGGGACTTTTGGGGAGGGGAGCAGAGGGAGGAAGAGTGCTCTCTAGAAAGAGGGAGTGACAAGCTTTAGAAACATTGTCAGGACAAAGCTGTCTATGATCTACTCCACAAAAAGACCTCATGGGATGTTTGCCCTTCCATGAATGATCACATGGAGAAATATAGCTTTGTTTAGTTTTTATTAATCATTTATTTCCTTAAGCCTCCAGTACTGATCTGAGGTAGATTGGTACATAAGTTTTATATCCATATAATTCTAACTGGGTGATGGGAAATTCAAAAACATCATGAAGATAGTCAAGGAGAAAATTGGACTAGAAAATTGGGAAGGTGTCAGAAACCAAGAAAATACCCTCCCTGCTAGACTTCAACTCCAAGAAGGCTGTAGGTTTCCTCAATCTTAAAATTGACTTTGACTCTTTGATTAAAAAAAATGTTTAGCTGATTTTTATCCCATGTGGTTTTTCTTTATTTACATGGGTACCACGTATTTTTATAGCTAGAACAGGGGAGATTGGAGTAGTAAGCTGAGTGAAGCTTCACTTCATGAATGCATCCAGGACCAAACTCCGGGTACTCACAGTTGTCCACGAGTAGATGTAGCCATCTATGTTAAGAACTGGAAGCACATAGAAGTCCAGATTCCTAAGGAACCTGTTTATTCTTGGATTATCTTTATAGTTTTGTAGAATCTGGAAATTTAAGAGATAAACATTTGATTCTAAGAAGTTTTTTTCCTCACGATTGTCTGTGGATTTCAATTTATCACTGCATAGTACACCTCTACCCTCCAGTTTCCACCCCTCCTTAGTTATCTTATTGTTCATAGTTGTCGTTCTCAAACTTTATCATGCACCAGAATCACCTGGAGGACCTTGTAAAATAGATTGTCCGGCTTTATCTGCTTTCCTTTTACCTCCCTCTCCTCCTGAGCTTCTGGTTTACTAAATTTCAGATGAGCCAAGAATTTGTATTTTCAGCAAGTTCCTAGTTGATGTTGATGCTGTTGGTTTGGAGGCCACATTTCAAGAAGTACTTCTGTGTGCTACTTTATTTCTATACATATATAAATAAATTGAAAATATTATATGTAATACTTTAAATATTATATATCACATAAATATATAAAATTATAAATATGTATTTATATTTGGGTTTCTGAAAATACTGACACAAAAAGTATCAGATTACTTTTACAGGTTTCTTACTCCCCTAAAGGAGGGGTATAAATAATATACAAAAATTCATTGTGCTGAGTATTTTCCATATGCCAAATCTTTTAATCCACATGGCAAACCCATGAAATAGTCATTTCATACACCCTTGACAGGTGAAAAACTAGGGTTCCCAGTGTAGGAAATTTGCCCAATACTATTTAAAAGAGACAGACCCAGGGTTCAAACTCATCTATGACTCCCAAGATGTATCGTCTTTTATAGTTAGATATGTATATCCTCCAATAAAAGTGACTTTGGATGTACTAGAAAGAGATCAGGATACTAACTTTTCAGAAAAGCTACTCATTGACTCTCTTTCTTTTCTTTTCTTTCTTTCTTTCTTTCTTTCTTTCTTTCTTTCTTTCTTTCTTTCTTTCTTTCTTTCTTTCTTTCTTTCTTTCTTTCTTTCTTTCTTTTTTGGTAGTGGTGCTGTGGATTGAACCCAGGGCCTTGTGCAAGCAAGGCAAGCATTCTACCAACTGAGCTGTATCCCTAGCCCCCCTAACTCTACTTCACTTGAGGTAAAGGATTAGTTTCGTGAAGAGTTTCATTGTTAACATGTGAAAGGAGCATGGATTCTAAGTTGCCAAGAAGTAATAGGTGTTTTAAGAAGTATTTTACCATTAGGAAGAAACTAAACACACTTACTTCTTTCACAAACCACTGACAAAAAGCAGGGGCAATCCATTCTCTGGCATGAATTCCACAGTCCATCCAAATGATCTTCTTGGGGTTATCGGATGGTTGGCTGATCTGTGGAGGGGGAGTATCCATGCTCGATTACCAAATAGTCACTTATTATTGTAAGCCACTGTTACAGGGTGAAAAACTAGGGTTCATTCATGAACATGAACTAGGGTTCGTGTTCATCCCCCTGCATCTCCCTTTCTTATTGCATCTGGTTTCAAGAAGGTGACAACATCGTTTGTGGAGTCATCCAACAATGTGACCCTTCCCCCTGCTACTCTTTGTGTCCTGCTTGTTGACTTCCTTGGTAGTTCTTCTCAGGACCATGTACACCCACCCAAAAAGTGGCCTTCTCCACACCCTAAGTTATTCCCTAATGATGGACAAACATATAAGTCCCCCAAACCACAAGCCAAAAGGCTAAATTCCTATAAACCTTATGACAGTTTTATACATAGAGTTCATTCAGAGTAGCAAAGTTCACAAAAGACAATGTTAAAGAATCAAAAGGATTTAAAATGAATCCCAATCTTAACCTTCCTGAAACCGTGAGGACATCAAAATACACAATCTCCTGAAACACTAATGGAATTCTCCTTTTGCTTGGAGATTCCTCCAGGCCCAGACAGCTCAACCTTCTTTCTTCTCTGCACGTTTGTTATTCTTGGACATTAGTCCCCGTTCACTTCAGCAAGAAAGATGCCCTCCTTCTTCAGAGGAGTGGGCATATAGGAATTAAACTAGCAATCGTGGATTCTCCTTTGTGGAGAAAGGGCTGTGAATAGTCCCATGCTTTAACAGTCATATCTGTTTTACATTTGTTAGTGGCCTAGACCAGTGCTTTTTATTGAAAAATCACTGGAAGCTGGGCTGGTGAAGGCTCTCTCCCTCCAGGAGATACTTAAAAATTGAGATAAATACATGGCTGGACCAATCATATTCAAATTCCTTAACCTCATCTATTTTTTCAAAACTTCCAGGGCAACTCCTAATTTACCTCCTAATTTGAATAATTGCCCTATTTTATCAGAGCATGTGTGTTAATTATAAGTTTACCTTTATTGCCTCCTTATTATATACTCGTTCTATGCTTTATCACATGCCCTGGGAAAAGGATGTTGTGTCATGTTGTCTTAGTTCAGAGTTGAGGGTCTATTGAAAATCAGATTGGCAGGTGCACCGTTCTTCCACATCACCAATTACTTCATCCCTGGATAAATTTTATTTCTGATTACACACACACACACACACACACACACACACACAGTAGTTGTGACACTCTCCATATGAGGTTTTGCTTTGTAGATTGACATTATCTGTACAAGGAGTATAAAAGCAGCAAAATAAATAACACTATTTCTTAATGCCAGACTGTTTTGGTGGAGGTACCTGAAGAGTGGACTTGGCCAGCAATATCAATGTCTCTGAGGTACTTGTTAGAAACACATTGTAGTTCTAAAAATCAAGTGTGCATCAGGGTTAGCAGGGATTATTAAAACACACGTGGTTAGAATCCATCCTGAGAATAGGCTTTTCTAGCCAATTCCCAGGTGATGCTGATGCTGTGAGTGCAAAGACCACCGTTTGAAAACCACAGGTTGGGTGCCATGGTTGTTAACTCAGCTACAGATTGAAATCACCTGGGGAGCTTTCAAAGCATGCCTGGCCCCATCTCTGTAGGTGTCACCTAGGCAACAAATTATTCAGCAGTTTCCAGGCGATTATTATGTGTAGCCAGGATAGAAAACCGGTGGTCCAGAACTGGGAGCCCAGAAGTCCTGGCCTTGTGGAAGAGTGGCTGTCTAGTCCAAGTAGTTTTCACCATGTCACATGCAAAAGGGGCAGGAGAACCTGGAGACCTGGTTGTTCCCCTGGCTGTGGAATTATTCAGCTGTGGGACCTTAAAAAAGTCACCTTGCTTCTCTTGATCTTTGTAACTTCAAATTTAAAATGAAAGAAATAATAATGAAGATTGTCTGCAACTTGAAAATACTTTTATGAAAAAAAAATTTCTCTCTCTCTTTTTTTTTTATAAAAAGAGAAAACACTTTAGAAAACATTTAAAATGCAGATGGCAAGTGAACTGGCTCTGGCGGAGGCATGAGTGGGGAACGGCGGCCTCTGGGGCCTGCTGCTTTTAGTCCTACCTCTCTAGCCCCACCCACATGATCAAGGCAGACACATCAATATGTTCGGAGTTTCAAAAGCCCAGTTTGGAGTGGAAAGGAAAATGACTTTCTGCTCTGCTCCTTTTAACTTCTCCCACATTTCTGATAGAGCCCTTCCTTAGTCGTCAACACGACCCTCAGACGGAGAAGGGGTTCTCCAAGGAAGGCCCTTCTGGCCCTTTCACTCACCTTCAGGTAATACATGGGCCTTTTCTCAAATGTCATTCCCAGGAGATGCTGTGTCACCACTTCTGCATGCTTCTCACTGATCTGGCTCATCCACAGATAGATCTGAAACAGCCCAGGAGGACCATGGCTATCAATAGGAAGAGCCTGGATTACCTCCAAGATAACCTTTGCTCTCACAAAGACAGTGAACTGTACACTGTTGTAAACAAAACAGAAAACCAAACCCGTGTACCATTTCTCTCCCACCTTTCCTTTTTCTCTAAAACTCTACTCTGCCTACAAGTCTTAGGACACCCTGCTGAACTACCTTTATGAATAAGTAATTGAGAATTAACAACTTTAATAATCCACCAGGAACACTGAGGGACAATGTATAACACAACCTTTTCACCATCATTAGAATTTGCTTTCCTGTGGCACATAGTCAAGCCAGAAATTTCGGGTTCAGCTTATCTGGTGGGTCCTTCTTCCATCTTTATGGATCCCAATGATTGTGGTTTGGATGTTGTTTGTGCTCCAAGGGTTCATGTGTATTGGAGACTTGATCCCCAGTATGGTGATGTGGGAGCTGGTGGAACTTTTAAGAGGTGTGACCTAGTGGGAGGTCATTAGGTTATTGGGAGCTCTACCCTAAGAAGGGAAAACCCTTCTCTGAAGGGAACTCTCTTGGGGATGAATGGTGACAAAAGCCTAAGCCTGACCCCTAGTCTCTCTAGCTTCCTGTTTGATGATGTAATGTCTTCCTCCCACATATGATCCTGCCTTTGCCACCCACCATGAGCCGATGCAGCTAAACTAGAAACTGCACCATGCTCTTTGGACTTTTCAGGCTTAAAATTTATTTCAGCAAAATAAACTTCTTCTTTATAAAGTTAAGCCTATCTCCCTCAGCTATTTCATCATAGTAATGAAAAGCAGACTAATGCACCAACAATATCTTTTGCTATGTTCTAAGATTAGAAAAAAAACCCTGTTATGCCCTTCCCCAAACATGTAAACTAAGGTTTCTAACTCCTTATTTTGACATGGATATTAACAAAGAAACCTCTCTTGTGCATCCTTAAAACAATCATGACGTCCGGCTCCTCCCCCATGTAAAGTCCTTGCTCACCTCCTCCATGGGGTGGTACTTGTTGTAGGAATAGGTCTCCAGGTTCTTCCAAGGACTCCCTGTCTTGTCCACAACCTGATTTCTGTGTTGTGCTAAGGATCTGCAAAGGGAAGAACACAGGATCAAATGCAGTGAAGAAACAAGGATATTCTGAAGGTTAGAAAGTTGATCAGAAAGGTAGCAGAAATCAGTGTGCACAGGATTTGAAGTACAAAAACCAGTGTTGAATCTTGGCTCTGTGATTTACTAATTGTGAGATCTTGGGCAACCATTTAGCCACTCTGAGCTGTAATTTCTTTATCTGTAGGGTGAGGACAATCATTTCAACCTTGCAGGGAAGCTAGAATGATTCAATAAGACAGTGCAGATAAAACACACTTTTAAATTTGTTAAAGAAATAATAGCTAAGATTTATTGAACTCAAACTTTTTATGAGACATGCACTGTTCTAAGCAATTTAAATCTCATTTACTTCTCTCTAACACTCTGAGATAGATACTCTTATTATCTCTATTTCAGACATGAAGAAACTGAATCACCTGGAAAGTGTTATTGGGATTTAAACCTTAACAGACTGACTAAAGAGCATGTAATATTAACCACTGTGCTGAATATAATGGTGAGAACTAATCTTTATGCAGTGGTTTATCTTTTCTTTAAGTAAACATTTTTAGAGCACTCTTAGGTTCACAGCAAAATTAAGTGGAAAGTACAGATGGTCCCATTCACCCCATTTTCTCACACATGCAAAACCTCCTGCCATTATGAGCATCCAACAGCACAGTGGCACATTTGTTACAACCAATGAACATAAACTGACACATCATCACACAAAGTCCAAAGTTTATACCTGGGTTCATGCTTGTACATTCCACGGGTTTGTACAAATGTTTGATGACACATATCAAGCATTATAGTATCCTGCAGAATAGTTTTACTGCTCTAAAAATTCTCTGTGCTCTGCTAATTCAGCTTTCACTCTCCCAACCCCTGGCAAGTACTTATTTTTTTCTGTTGCCATAGTTTAGCTTTTGCATAATATCATATAGTCAGAAGAATACAAGATGTAGCCTTTTCAGACTGGCTTTTTTTCAATGACTAATACACATTTCCTCCATGTCTTCTCATGACTTGATTACTCATCTCTTTGTTGGGTCTGTATACTATTCCTTTACTTGCATGCACAATAATTTATTTAACTATTCATCTATCAAAAGGCATCTTGATTGCTTCCAAGTTTTTGGCAACTATTAATAAAGCTGTCATAAACATTCATGTGAAGGTTTTTGTGATGACATTTTTTGATTCATTTATTCACTTGAGTGAATCCTAAGAAGTATAATTTCTGGATCATGGGGTAAAGTATGTTAAGTGTTGTAAGGAACTAACTTCCAAAATTGCTGAAACCTTTTGCATTCCCACCAGTAATGAATGTGAGTTCTGGTTGCTCCACATCCTCAGTAACATTTGGTATTGTTAGTGTTTGGAATTTGGGTCACTTTAGTAGATATGCTATGGTATATCATTGTTTCTTAATTCGAAATTCTCTATTGACAGATGATATAAAACATTTTTTTCATGCATTTAATTACCATCTCTATATTGTCTTTGGTAATGTAACTCTTCAGATTTTTTTGGTCCATTTTTAAAATCTGTTTGGTCTTTTTTAAAATTGATGAGTTTTAAGAGTTCTTTGTATATTTTGTACCCAAGTTTTTTCTCAGATCTACCTTTCCTAAATATTTTCTCTGAGTTCATGGCTTGTCTTCTCATTGTCTTCACATTTGCTTTTGCAAAGTAGAAGTTTTTAATTTTAATGAAGCTCAGCTTTCATATATTGTGCCTTTTCTGTTGTATCTATAATTTAATTGCCATACCCCAAATCATTTAGATTTTACCCTAAGTTATCTTCTAGAGTTTTATGGTTTTGCATTTAACATTTAAGCCTATGATACATTATTGAATTAACATCGTGATTCACTCTTTTGTGTCTGGATGTCTAGTTATTATCCTGGTATTGTGTGTTGAATATTTTGCTCGGTTGTATTATCTTTGCTCCTTTGTCAAAGATAAGTTGGCTATATTTACGTGTATCTATTTCTGAGTTCCCTGTTTTCTTCCACTGATCTGTCAATTCTTTTGCCAATACTACAGTGTCTTGATTACTATAGCTTCATATTTAGTTTGGAAATCAGGTAGTGTCAGTTCTCTGACTTTATTCTTTCAACAATTTGTTAGCTATTCTGTGACTTTTATTTCTCCACATAAACTTTAGAATCAGTTTTTAAAAATATTTTTTAGTTGTCAATGGACTTTATTTGTTCATATGTAGTGCTGAGGATCGAACCCCAGTGCCTCACACAATCTAGGCAAGCGCTCTACCACTGAACCACAACCCCAGCCCTAGAATCAGTTTGTTGATAATCACAAAATAACTTTCTGGAATTTTGATTGAGATTGCATTGACTCTATAGATAAAGTTGTGAAGAAATGATATCTTGACAATTTTTAATATTCTCATTTATGAGCATAGAATATGCCTCTATGTATTTGGTTCTTCTCTGATTTGTTTCATAAGAATTTTATAGGTATGCTGGGTTTACTAGATTTATGCCTAAGCATTTCAGTTGGCAGGCATTAACATAAATGATAACATGTTTTCTTTTTATTTAAAATTACCTATTCGTTGCTTAGTACATAGGAAATCAATTGATTTTCCTATTTTAACCTCATCCCAACAACTTTGCTATAATCACTTATTTGTATTGGGAGGTGTTTTGTTTCCTGATTCCGATTTTCTACACACACAATCATGTCATTTGCAAACAAGAACAGTTTTATTTCTTCCTTCCTAATATGTATACCTTTTATTTCTTTTTCTTGTCTTATTTCATTAGCTAAGGCCTTCCATCAGAATGTTGAAAAACACTTGTGAGGACAATATTCTTTTTTTGACTGATCTTAATGGGCACCCTTCTAATTTTTCACCATTAATTACAGGGTTTTTATGTTCTCTATGTATTTATTATGTTCGTAATTATATACTATGAGTAAATATGTTCTCTTAGGGTGCTAGTTGAAGTTGTTCTTTTTATATCATAAATGAGTATCAGATTTTGTCAAATACTTTTTCTACATCTATCAATATGATCATGTGATTTTCTTTCGTTAGCCTGTAGTTGTAGTGGATAACATTAATTGATTTTTGAATGTTGAAGCAGACTTGCATAACTGGGATAAATTCCATTTGGTCATGGTATGTAATTCTTTTTATACATAACTATATTGAATTTTCCAATATTGTGTTTATATCTATGTTTATGAGGGATTTTGTTTATGAGGGATTTTGTTCTGTAGTTTTCTTTCCTTATAATGTCTTTGTCTGATTTTGGTTTTAGGGTATTTCTGGTCTCATAGAATGGATTAGGAAGTATTCTTTGGGCTTCTAACTTCTAAAGGGACTATAGAGAATTAGTATAACTTCTTCCTTAAATATTTGGGAGAATTAATCAGTGTACCCATCTGGATGTGATACTTTCTGTGATGCTTTCTGTTTGAGAGGGTTAATAATCATATATTCATTGTCATTAATAGATTTAGGCTTGTTCCAACTATCTACTTGTGATTTATCTTTTAGCAGTTTAATAAGACCACACAGTTCCTCCTCTGTACCAGATATTGCATTAAAAATTCCTACAGCCCTCTGAAGTGTTATTATTTAGATTCTACAAGTAAGACCAGGAGAAATTAAGTCACTTGCAAAGAGTCCCAGAGCCAGTAAGTCATACAACTATTAGTCTCTCTCTAAACCACACAAACATTTGATGAATGTTTTAGATCCTAGCGAAAAAGCTTTGTTTAAGCAAGAAATTGGGTTATGATTTCATTGTAAAAGCATACAATGAAATTCATTTGCCCAGTAAATGATTACTATGGCAAGGGAACAGGGGTATGAGTTTTTGATGATGCTGTGATGCAAACTTTTGTACATTATCCTGAATTGCAAGAGAATGTGTCAGAGATCTAATGAGCTAATATTTCAATAACTTTTATCTGATTTTCCACTATCAAAAAATGAGAAACTTTTATGGTATTGTCCCTTCTTTATATCTAAGTTTTCATTTCTTTATTTGTAAAATGAGAAAATAACAGCATCTTCTCAAAGGATTCTTATAGGGGTGAAATAAATTAATCCATGTTTAACAATTAACACAAAATTTCTATGAAATCAATTGATTATAAATTTTAGAACACAATAATTCAAAACAAAGCAAAAAACACATTTAGATGCGATGCTATTAAAAATAAAAATTTTACTAAGAATAATTTAGCCATCTAATTAGTATTATTCTTAAACTATGCCAAGCTACAAAATATTTTGATATAATTAACTGAAACACGAATTCTAACCATTATCTAAGTCCAACAAATAGATAAATTATATTTTAATTTTTTTACCTAGTTCATTTAGTAGTATGTACCACAACTAACTACTCTAATGGAAATTGATTTCTCCACAGAATTTCATTACTTTAAACTTGGAGTTGCATTAATTATTCTTAATTATTAATAATACTTAAAATAATAATTTTAATTTAACAGAAGCTCTTTGTCCTCAAAATTGTAAATGTTTAATTACACTGTTGAATGAATATTTAGCTTTCCCAAGTGAAAATATCAAGATATTGGATTATCTAAATGATTAGCTAAAACAATGAAAATAAATTTTAAAAGACTTAAAGAAACAAATATTATTTAAATTGTAATAGTTGAGGAGCAAAGTGCTTATTCATATTATTCATAGATTCATTTCTAATGTTTATTATTCACACACACACATATATGTATAGGTTCAAGTAATATGTTGACACTGATTGTTCTAAAAGGTATCATTTTAGAAGGAAGAATACATATACCCCCTAGTGTGTTTCAAATTTATAAAAATTCAATTACAATTAAATGTAATTTAAATGCACATTTTATGTCTATTAACTAATCAGAAAATATACTTTACAATAACATTAGTTAACTCTTACTGAGCACCATATGCAGGGTGCTGGTCAAAGTGCTTTATATCATCCAATTTATCTATTCAACGACCAATGGGTATGTCTTCTTATTACTTTATATGAAAGTAGTAATTGGTAGTATTAATAGAAGATTTCTTTCTTGCATTTTAAAATCTACTTTGAAAAGCAAAACTAACTTAGCTATTAAATAACAAGATAGGAGATGTAATAAACAAGTACCTGATTACCAATTAAGTGTTGCTCAAGGTGTATAAAAGTCAGGAAAGGGAGAATTCCAAGCTCAGGCTTAGCCAATAACAGCAACCACCAACATTTTACTAGAACTGTTTTCAGAACTTGATATCTATGTATCTATATCTATATATCTGTCTATATGACTCATTTAACTTTAATAACAACCTTTTGATCTTGACTGCGAATACTATCATTTTATGTTCTTTTTTTCTTAAGACTTTAATACATAGGCTCAACTACTTTGTATTACACCCTAAAATATCAGTTGAAATGTCTACTAGCCCATTTCTAATTTGGCTACTTTTGATTTTAACTACAAAGAGAACAATAAGTATCCCTGTTTAGATGTCACTAGAAAATACTTTTAACCCTTTTCAGAATGGGGAGAAGAGGAAATGAAGCAAATGAATGCCATCTTTCTAGCCTCTTCTCGAACCTGGTTCCTCACCCTGGTTGTTCTGCCTGTCATTCTTTCTAGGAAACAAGGTCCCTGGAGACACTTGCACAGCAGTGCTGCTTACGAGGGTGGTAGCTGTTCTTGGTTCCTTCACAGAGTTGAGCAGTCGTCTGGGGTTTGTCTTATCACGGTTATCTGCTTAGTGGAGTGGTAAAGGGAGTGTGGTCTTCCCTTGGTTCCCCAGGAGCACCCCCTGCCCTAAGATGTTCAAGTCCCTTAGATCAAATGTTGTGGTATTTGCATAATACTTACAAACATCCTCCTGTGTATACTTCGAGTAATTTCTAGATTACTTATAATACCTAATGCTGTATAGACAATTTTTATACTGCGTTGTTTGGGGAATTATAATAAGAAAAGAAGTCTGCAAATAGACACAATTTGTTTTCCCAAATATTTTCAATCTGTAGTTGGCTATATTGGTATATGTGAAATCCACAGATAGGGAAGGCTAATGATACACTAAAAAGCAGGATTACACTTGCAGGATTTTTGTTTCAAGTGGGCTGAGATCCCCTGGAAATGTCACAACACAGAGTGGAATAAATTAAAGCAGGGGAAGCCCTCAAGCACCAACATTTGGCTGTCCCCAGCTAATATTCATGATATGTGAGTGTGTTGTTTTCTAAACTCAGCTTCGAATGACTGGGTCCATCGAATATGCCAGAAACATAACAGGCTGGGATTTGGGTGAAAACCACTAATATTAAAAGTGCTTATCATTTTTATTTGAAACTAAAACAATACTTAAACCCCAGAAACTCTAATACTTAGTTCAAGTGAATGTTTAAGCCATTTACTTACAAAGGCTGTTCCCTGTTTCTAGGCAATTTCTTGGCTAATGCATAATACATGTAGGAAGGAGAAGAAAAAGCAGGCTAATCCCCCAAATAATCACTAGTCTCTTCTCACCAAGCAAATGAAAAGATTATTGTACTTTGTGTATTCTTTTTGAACAGAAATTCATAAAATGTTTAACAGAGAAAATGATCCTTTGGGGTGCATTATTAATAAATGCTACAGATCAAAGATTGCTTGAATAAAATTTTCAGTGGAATTTATAAAGAGGCTGAAAATAATGAATATTGAGGCAAATTTTGTGTTTTAAATACTTAGTGAAGAAACAGTCACATGAATATTTCATGTAGCAATATATTTCCAATTTTTACTTTCCTGCTTACAAATTTAACATACTTTAAGTATATGTTATAAATAATAGTAGAAAAATAGATAAAGGAAGAAAGGAACCATCTCAATAATTCCACATCCTGGAGTGAATCCCTGTTGATATTTTGACGTATTTCCTTTCAGTCTTGCATATATTTATAGCAAGTTAGATCTCTTTGTATGATTTTGAATTTACTGTTTTTAATTCCATTTCTTACCAGAGACATTTCCTTGAACCAATGTAAACTCTTTTTTAAGCATTATTTTTAATAACTGCATAATATTTTACAATTAATATATTTTACATAGTATCATTTATTTCAATATCTTCTCTGTGCTAGATTAAACTATTTCTTTTGAGGGAGTAGTCATTATAAATAATTATGCAGCTAATAACTTCTTGTATAAATATTTATTCTCATTTCTGATTATTCCCTTGTCAAAGAGGCCAAACATTTTCAAGCTATTTGATTCATATGGTTAAATCCAAAATGATTTTATAGATGCAGACTTTTTAGGGGAAGTATGAAATATATATAAACAAGTATAAGCTTGTAATATCTATTAGTTTTAGACTATCATTGTATATATTGTAGTGAATAGAGAGTTTTGAAACTTGCAGTATACCTATAGGTTTTGAGTTGGTAAAAGTAACATGAAGGTGAAGATTATTTTATATCAGCAAATAATAACAAAAATAAAAATACTCAAAGTAAAAAATATTTGAAATATCTTCACTGAATGCAATCAGAGGAGTTGTCCAGTGGACACTCTGTGTTCTATGTTCTTCTGCCTGAGCCTAATAACTAATTGACTTGGACATGCCAATATTTTTCTTTAAATGAAAGTATTATGTATGTTCATTATGTAATATTTCAAAGTAAAAACTAGTGAAAGAAAGGGGAAAAAATTACCTAAAATAATAATTACCATTTTGGCATATATTTTTAAGTATTTAATTTTATTTTGTACTTTATATCTTTTCTTCAGCATAAAACATAAATTTTCTCATGCTATTAATTTTTTAAATATTATTTTTGAGTGGAATGAATAATATTTCATTGTCATATATCATACATCAGCATTTATATAACCATTATATGGGACATTTAGGTAATTTTCAAATACTATAATCTTTATATTAAAATAAAGCTGCATCTCCATGTGTAAAACTCTTTCCATATTTTAGTTGATTTCCTCAGTATAGATTTCCAGACATAGAGACATTACATCAAGAGATGTATGTTTTAAGTTTCTTGATATCTTTAAGCAGGCTAATTTTTTTCATATTTTCCTTGTGAAAGAAATAAGAGTCTTGGTCTCGAATGATGGATAAAGAATCTCAGAAAGGAAGGTAAATGCACTACATATATGAAAGCAAGTCAACTAATGTAAGAACTGAGACAGAAATGTGTATACAGGTTTTTGGCCTCACATACATCCTGAACTCTCTTTATATATATTCTAAATCAGTCTGTCTGAGGTCACCCATGTGGGGCAAAACTCAGGGTGGGTTTCCCTTCTCTGTGAGAATAAGTTTGTTGCAAGATTACTTTGATCATGAACCATGGATAGTTCATGAACCACACATAGTTCATGAAATATGGCAAAGGAGGGAAATATGAGCTATGTATGAATAAGGGAAAATATACTTTATTAATGAAACTACACACACACACACACAGAGAGAGAGAGAGAGAGAGAGAGAGAGAGAGAGAGAGAGAGAGAGATTAACATTTGTTATATATTTAGAGAAGTTATGATCCCTTAAGAATAGGCAAAGCACCAAAAATGGGCAAATGACGTGAATGGCAAATAGAGTTCAAAAAACTGAGTAATGAATAAGACAAAGTATTTCACCTGATTAAAATCAACAAAGTACAAAGAAAGTCAATAGTGGATATTTTTCACTTTGACCCAGTGATTTCACTTTTTATAACATATTAGGAAAATAAAAATTTGGAAATTAAACAATTATTTAGCTGGTTACTCAGCATGGCATTCTTTGTAAAAATGAGAAGACAGAAATTAATGAGAAAACAGCAATTGCAGAAGGTTTTATTAAATTAATTACAAATACCACAGGAAAATCTTTTCAAAGGAATTTAACTGAAAAATTTCAGTAATAGTACCATAAACATAATTAGGTATCTATCTATCCAAAATGTTAACAGTAATTATTCCAGGTGAAATTATTTGATAATTATAAACACTTTTCTTAATAATTAGAATAATGTGATTTACCAGTTGAGAAACTATGAAAATAGGAGAAGTAAAATTTTTATTATAATTTCCTCTCTCCAATCATAAAACATGAGATAGCTATTGGTATTTGTCATAAATTGTTCTAGGAAATGTTTGTGAGATATTTATTTAGTAAAGAATTATTAGAGTAATATTCCATGATAGAACCCCCAAATCACTGTTATTTTGGTGGTGCACATACATCAGAAGTGGGAAGAATCTAGCTGCACAGATCTTGAAAAAAAATTTCCATTTAGACAGTCTAAATCATAAAAGTCCCTCTTCCCACTTCACACTCACCTATCATATCCCAGCCCCCTAGGAACCAGCATCCCCAAAAGGTAAAGGGTCCCAAGAAGTAGCTTCATTCTTCTGCAGACAGAGCTAGAAAATCCTGGGCCTCTATTTCTGGTCAGTAACTCAGTGTCTCTGAGAATGCATCAAGCAAGACCTTGGCTCAAGATAAGATAACAGTCAATGGATACCTCAGCAGAAACAATTGAGCAATTGCTTCATTAACTCCATCATGTCCTCCTCAAACACATTTTTGAACCGTGGAAAACACTTTACCACTTTATATCTCATTTCTCCTCTAGAAGCCAATTTATACAAGCTCTTGATTCTACCAGACCCCAGAGTAAATTTCCTCAGCATTTATGTAACCCAATATGGGACAAATAAAGTCCCATCTGTGTTTCTAAGAATCCCTGTGGCCTGTGCTCAGGAGCCACTACTACTGCTTCTCCTTCCATGCAGGCCTGCTGGACCCAGGAGATGGAGTGTCTTTTACTCTTGTCATGGTGGGCATGGTCATTTATTCAGAATCCACTCCTTCTCACAATCTAAGGCTTGTTCAGGATCAAGTACCTTCTCGTGTTCTGATGGACCACTTCTTGTGCAAACCCAGGTCTATCCAGATGTGAACAGTGAAAACAGTTTAAATTCCTTAGGTGATTTCCCCCTCCTTTGTCTCACATAAAGGACTCTATTAGACACCACACTGTGTTTTCAGACATGCCTAAGTCTCAAACCAATGACCATTAAAAACCAAGTCAGTTTGCAGCCAAAGATCTACTTGAGCAAGATCAACCTGAATACAGAACAGGTAGAGGATTTAAATGAAGTCCTTTGCCACCTAGAATCCCACTGTGCCCCAGAACTCAAGTGAAGAAAGGACTTCAAGAAAGTGAGAATTATTCACGGGGTCAAATGCTAAAAAGTGGAGTCAGACAAAGTCCTAGAACTAACTCCATCAGGTGTCCTGGAGACCTTGATTAGAGCTATTTCAGTAAACACATCACAGGGGCAAAAGCCTGACTGGAGCTGGTTACAGAAGGAAAGAGGAGTAAGAAGGTGAAGGCAGTAACTCCGAATAGCTTACCTAAGACAAAGCTCCCCAAGGGAAGCTGCACTCTCCAATCTTCCATCATCTTCTTAGGATATAGTTAATTCAGCAATCTTGAATTTAAACCTTGATGTTCTGAACAAGGAGTAAAATGCACCCCCCACAGCACCCTTCCCCTCATGAAGGCATCTGAGTGGTACTAATTCTGGAGCAAGGGTTTTAATGGAGAGTCAGTTCCACATAAAGGAGTAGGACCTAAGTTTGAGGGTGCCTTCTTTTCATTTCCTGCTCATTAGAATAGAAACTCAAGATGGACTCAGGGCAGAAGGATATATGGATAGTCTAAATAAAAAGCAAGGTTACCATAACACCTCCAGCAAATGCCCTTCCATACAGTCATTATGAGACAAAGGAACAAAAATAAAAATACATGAAATGCACAGTCAAATAATACATACAAATGGTCAGCAGGAAACTGCAAATAATTTTTAAAATGTGTTGTGAGGACGTTGGCATTATTACATGGGGTTTTTCCTAACAGCCACTGATAATTGGATTTTCCTCAATCCCCATGTCCAATTTCAGTGTAATATGTGGTCTCCTGCCAACCCCACTGGCCAAAGATTATCTTTCTATAACCTTATGGAATGCAAGCGGTAACCCAGAACACTGGGGCCAATGAACTGTAACCATGGGCTCCTTGCTAACAAGGGTGAATTATTATCACATCTTTCCTGGTGATTAGATTATTCCTTATCGTTGTGTTTTATAGCTTTCTAGTTAGTCATCTCAATACAATTTATTCACAATAATAGTGTTTTTTTATTATTGCTGTTTTATAGTTCCTATAGCTATAAAATTTATTTTCAACTCTATTATTGCAATATTCAACTACTAATGGAATTCTTGTTTTTATTTGATTGTGTTTTAAAGCCATAACAATAAAATTTACTCCCAAAAATATTACTGCAAGTTTTATGCTCTTTAAACTACTTGATTGAATGCCTCCAAACACATGTGGTTCTTTAAGCCACATGAGAGAAGGCCTGCCAAAATATAAACATCATTCTAGGAAAAAAAAAGGGGGGGTGGGGAGGAATTGGTCTCTATTGTGGTGAGACTGTGTTCTTTGATATCTAAGTAATGGACTGAAAGAAATGAAAGGACCTTAGAGACTTTTAGAGGAAGATTAGATTCTAATTGGCAGAAATATTTATTTTTAAAAAACAACTTCTTCCTAATATCTGCCAATTCCTACACATTTCCACTATCTTCATTCTCTCAAGTAATGTGCTCTCAAAATAATACCCCTGATTTCTCCAGACTCAAAGTTGCATGGCTGGTTGCCATATTAGTTGGAGAGAGGCTGCTATGAGATATTACCAAAGGCCAGGGTCATTTGGAAGGTAAACAACTTCAGGGACTTAAGAACTAGAAGGCACACAGCCAAATCAGTTCACTGCCTCTGCTGCTCCTTAGTTGCTGGCATTGACCCTGAACACAAGGACATTGCAATAAACCTCATCACCTGCTGTGTAGGTTTTATGCTTGGAACACTGAATCACAGGGCCTAAAACCTGAATTATAATCCATCTAGGAGAGCAAAGTACTAGTAGGATTCAAGCAAGAGGTATGTCAGACTAGCAGCAATGAAGGTATAATTAAGGGCTTCGTCTCCGATGATTGATCAACGGTTACAAGAAAGGATGAAGGCAGATTGGGTGGAGATACATACTGGTTGATGCTCAGAGATGGTGGTCTTTGTAGCAGAAGAGGCAAAATCTAGATTTGATTTCTAACAACAGGTTCTGACAGAAGTTTTGACAGATTGCTGCTGTCATCTAAAGCAATACATGAGTGGATGAATGAATGGATGGAAAGATGCATGGATGAATCCACTTGATCTAGCCGCTCACATATAGTGTAGGTACTTAGCTTGCTGTCACCATCTACTTCCCTTTGCCCAGCTGTGGTAGCTATGCAAGTGCACAATTTAGATCAATCTTCAAGATTAAAACTACTGCCCATCTCTGTCTGTAGGGGGTCTTCAGAATTTTACTAAGTATTCAAACTGAGATTATGCACTACCTGAATACCCCCGATCAATGAATGAGCACAGAAGTGGTTCAAGGGCTCACCATTAGGAAAACTCTTCGGGGAGCTGCACCACAGTCTAGTGCCCTTAATACCTAATTTTTTTTGCCTTGTTTTGCTTTCTTTCCCTTTTATCTCTCCCAAGGATTATATCCTGCTCCCATCATCTCTTCCAATTTTACCTCTATCTTGGTATCTGCTTTTCAAATGATCCAACCAATATATCAGCCAGGCTCCAGGGCAATGGAAATAAATAAATGCAATTCATATTGAGTCATAGTGATCTTTTTAGACTGTCTGGATAATTAGAAGCAGAAGCAAAAGTGAAGTTTGGAAATAACAGGGATAATCCTAGATGGCCAGGCCTTAGCAAGCTTTCAAAATACAGCCAGCAAGCTACCCCAAAATCACATGCTAGCTGAGGAACACACCAGACTAGCTAGCTAAGCAAAGAAAAGCAAAAAGAAGGAAACAGAAGGGAAGAAAATAAGAAAGAAAGTGCTTTCTATCTCACTGCCTTCTTGCCCTGTCTAATCTGTCCACAATGACTGTGTGGTGGGAAGAGTCCTCAATTTTTTGTGAAGATAAACTTTGTTCCTACCCTGGGGTTAAAGTACAGGATTGTCAGGAAAGGAAGAAGAAGAGAGAAGGAGTGCATGCTCTCAAGTGCCAAGAGTGGAAGTGGGAAGATCAGGAGGCTGAGGAGATGCCAGAGGGGAGCCTGGCTTTTGCACAGAACCCCCAACAACCTGGCTGAGCATGGAGAAGGGATAGATACAGATGACAGGAAGGGAAATCAGCTTTGGAAATAGCTAATGGATGCATTTCCATCTCTTTCTCAGTTGAACAATATTTCATTTGGCATCAGCCACCACCTAGTTTCCAGAGAAAACACCTCTGATTCATCACTGGAGATCATCACCCAGGAAAACTTGATGAAGTTGGTTATCATTCTAGGGTCAGCTTCCATCCATCTTTCAGATACTTAAAGGGAAGGCATCCCAATGAGAACAGGATTCCTTCCCTTCTCTGTATTTTGGTCCAGGTTCATTGCCCCACACCTTCTCATTTCTATCGAATATATTCAGAAAGATTATTATATATTATGACATTCATTGTCAGAACCTCAGTGCTGAGGGTAGATGGGATGAATGCAGAGCACTAGATTAGAAATCCAAAATGGGGGTTTGCATCCTAGTTCCAATTATCATCTATGTGATTTTGGGCAAACATTACCTGTTTTTCTTTGTTTAAATAAACCAAACAAAAAAACCCAATCTCTCTCTCTCTCTCTCTCTCTCTCTCTCTCTCTCTGTGTGTGTGTGTGTATACATATACACACTCCTGTCTTGTGCCCCCATTCAGAGTTGCAGAGCATGTTAAATAAAATATGGGAAAACACTCTAAAAACTATAAAACCATCAAGCTATATGGTGTAATTATCATTGACACTAATAACAATGATCTGTAACTAGATTATAGTTCTATACAGGGTTACTCCAACATGAGTAACCACACAGTACAAAAGAGAAAAACCAAATTCCCCAAACAGAAAATGTAGACCTGTTTTCTCTTTCAACATAAAAGATCTTATCCTAAAGTTCACCAGAGTATTTTCCCAAAAGGGGGAAGGGAATGGATGGAGTTTCCCAGCTTTATATATATATATTGGAAAAAATATATTTCTGAAATGCAGCATGTGTTTGAAATGAGCTATATCTTAGCTACTAAAATCAGCTATATATAATCTACTTCATTCTAGCTCTGTTTATAAAGTAATAACACTTTCCAGCATAATTGACTTTTTCTATAAAAATATCCCTAATCTAATGTAATTCATATATTCCTATTCCTGTAAATTTACCCTATATCTCTAAAACGATTTCTATAAAAGGATAGAAATTAGACTCCTACATTATTTCATAAATTAAGAATTAATCTCATACATAGAAAAATAACTGCTACTAAAATTATTATGGGGTTTAATAAACCCAAATATATTCAGATGGTTCAAATCCGCATTTATACATTGGGCCCAGCCAGATTTTACAAGATTCTTACTTGTTATTTCTATTCCTGGAAATACTTTCAGTGGAGGGGGAACATCATTTACTCTCAATTTCCCCAGCTCTGCTTGCTTCTACACATTTTCCTAACTCCCCAGAAGGGTACCCTGTAACTCTACTGGAAAGTCTTTTTAACATTTAAAGTAAATGATGGAGTTATAAATAAAGTTGATAGAATAATTACTATGTCCAAGACACTATACTTTGATGTGCAAACAAACGTTACAGAGTAGGATTAATTATTTACCCCCAACTACAGAAAATGGAGTCACAGAAAGATCTTCACTGACATCTCTATCTGCTATAATCTGAATGTGTCCCCGCACCCCACACCTCAAATTCATATTTTGAAACATAATCTCCAGTGCAGTTATGCTGGGAGGTAAGGCATCTGGGTGGGAGGATTGGGTCATGAGGGCAGAACCCTATGAATGTGGTTAGTGCCCATCAAGAGACAAAAAGGAGTGTGTTGCCTCTTTTGCCACCTACGGACCCAGCAAGAGGGTATCATCTGTGAAATAGAATCAGCCCCCTCACCAGACAGAACTTGCAGGTGTCTGATCTTGGAGTCTCAGCCTCTGGAACCGTAAGCAATACATTTCTCTTTATGAATTACCCAGTTGAAGATAACCAGTCAAAACGGGATAAGATGCTAATACCTAAAATCTGGGATTGAAATGTGGGCCAGAAACCAGGAGCAGCAGCAGGACGAGGCACTGTCCACTCTTAGACCCTCCAGGCCATTCCATTTCCTTACTTCGTATCTATCTGTTTGCTCACCATGGGTCCTGTCTCCTCCTGCTGGCACCTCCTTCACCCCCTAGTGGGTGTCTGGCTGTTCTTTCTGCTGTTCTTTCAGTTGGAGCCTTTTTCCTTGAGAGGGTAGAAGATCTCCCTCTGCCTTTCATCCTGGGTGGACTCTTTGTTTTTACTCTCAGTCCCTAGAGCAGATCCTGGCATGGTAGGTGTCTGGAAAACATTTGCTGCATGAGTGACTTCTTTTTTCGTATTTACACAAAAATAATAGCAATGGCAAAATTTTCTCCACCAGCCACCCACCCTCACCCCACTTTCTGTCTTTTGTCTTCTTTTACAGCAAGTCACAGAGGCATCTCTAGACAAATCACTTAGTCTTCTTTTATGTCCAAGAGTGAAAATACTTGGATCACAGGGTTCCTGGGTGGGTTCCTTAAACCCAAACCCACACATAAATTGCATAGCCCAGCAGTTCACTAATTTGGATTGATATTAGGTCACTTGGGGAGCTTTCCCTGGACTCCTGTCTCCTCAGACCAATCATGTTGGAATTTGGGGGATGGGGCTCTGGAATCAGCATCCTGGCATTCCCATAGAGGATTCTAATGGGCACTCAGGGGTAGAACCGCTGGCACCCATTGCCTTGTATATTGTGGATGCCAAGTAGAATTTAACCTTGTTTATTATTTTTCTTATTCAGGCCTTGTCTCTGAATAAGAATAGATCTCTGAAGAGACCACACCGATCTCCACCATCTTTTATCTTGGCTTGTATCCTCCCTTTTTCCAGCTCTAGCTCCACCTCCTGCAGGTGTTCTGAAGTCTTAGCTATGAAATCCTAGTTCCTCTCTGGAAGCTTCTTAGTTATTCCAAACCTGATCTTCTTTCCCTCTCAAATCCAGTGGCAAAGTGAAAACTATTATAAAATTGACTTCCTGCCCTGATTCTTTCATATGTAGTTTGCAGTGGTTTTCTGCCCCTTGGCACATCTCCCAGGCCTCCAACTACTTGTAGGCACATTTTACTAGATCCTGTAAAAGGATCTTTTTAAAAAATATAAAATTGAGACTCTCACATGAAATTAACAAGGGTCTAAGATTTTATTTAATAAATCAGTTAAGGAGAGACCCATTAATATGTTACAACCACTTCAAAGGAGAATCAAAGAACCACATATACAGGCAATAAGAAATGTTGTGATGAATTTACAAATAGTTTAAAAGGTAATCCATTGCACCCCACTGAACACTATTCATTCGTATTTCTATGGAAAAGTGCAATTTGGATTATTGTTCATTTCTTTCAATGTGCCAGAGTTGCAAAATGGATTGAAGATATTGGAAGAGATAACCATAAATAGTATTTTAGACATTGTCTAGTTGTTATCACAGGAGATGCCCATAATCTTTGTGGCCCATTTCATGGCCTTTCACAGTTTTTATTGATAGCACTCAGTATTTTTGAGGTCTATCAATAGATACTTGTTGGAATAGAGAGAATAGTTAAGTGAATACTAACTAAGACTCTCGGAGAGTTCACCTACAGCGTACAGTCAAAGTGAAACCATTAGAATAAACATGTCAATTTAACTGACCAAGGATGTCTGTGGAAACAGTTCTAATTCTTACTAAAATAAGAAACTGAAGACTCAGAGATATTTTCAGGGAGACATTATCCTGCTGAACAGGAATCCCTTATGGGGGTGGAGCAGGGCTCAGAAAGAAACTTAAGATATTGTCCCTGTTTTCAAAACCAGATAATTATAGTGACCTAAAGTTATGAGAATTGCAAAGTTTAACCACATAATTATGCAAATCTCATTTCAACTGCTTTAAGGAAAAAAATTCTGTAAACATCTAACTTTAATATTGCAGTTTAAGATCTAATTTCCTTTTTTGAAATTAATATAAGTATTTATTTAATTAGATGTGTGAACAAGGTTTCTCATGTTGAATACAAATTTTAAAATTTTTAACAAGTACAAATTATTACAGAAACTCTCCTTATATTTGCATTCTGACCAATGTATTTGTTTTTAATGAAAGAATGCTACATCAAAGGAAAGCTCTTTTGAAATAGCATTTTATCATGAAATATTTAGTTTAATTAATATTGACATACTCATGATGATTTATTAGCTCTGATAAATGTTGACATGTTACCAAGAGGAGAGACTGCGTGAAGGGTACATATGAGTTCTACCTTTGAAGTCTTCTGTAAAACTAAAATTACCTCTAAATGAAAAAGTTCATGATAATGACAGCCAATGTTTTAAATGCTGAGTTATAAGAAATGTTTAAGTCCAAACCTCTACATCAAGCTGAATAGTGTTGAGCCAGATGTGCTCAGAGAAATCCTATGACTCAGCCTTGACGAAAGCATGACATTGTTACTGCACAACTATGAGAGTAGGAGTTACACGTTTTTCTTGGTTCAATTCTTCTGTTTAAAGAGATTTGAGAAGTTTTGCTTACTACTTCTTTTACTTTTCACTAATAAAAACAATGACTGAGTAGATAAACATAAATGTCCACTGTATTTGAATATACAAATACATTTTAGTCATTCCTGCTTTTTATGGGAATGAAAGTCCTTTTCTTTGACACTCTATCCATAGATATTTTTGAAACATTTTTTACTTTTTTTTAATTTAAAGAAATAGGGCAAACTTATTTCCTTGAATGTTAGTTGTATTAATTGCTTGTATTTTGCAATTTGCACTTAAGATCTCAATATTTGATCTACTATTTTTTTATTTGTTCTAATTAGTGATACATGACAGTAGAATGCATTTTGACACATCATATATAAATGGAGTACAACTTCTCATTCTTCCGATTGTACATGATGTAGAATTACACTCATTATTTAGTCACATATGCTCATAGGATAATAATGTCTGATTCATTACCCCTATACCCCCTCCCCTCCCTTCACTCCCCTCTGTCTAATCCAAAGTATCTAAGCGCCAATTTCTAAGTTCTGTTTCTTCCTCTCACAAAACTATTTTTCAAGTAGAATTTATTTATTGTTTAAATGCTGGTCCCCTCCCTCTGCTTAATGATGGGAGGGTCCTACTGGATCTACAGGAATTCACTGAGAAGTAGAATTTAGAGACTAAAGAGACATTTGGCCAGCCCTCCTTTAACCCAGTGCTCTCTACTAACATTCCACTCCCACGACCTCACCCCACCCAGACCTTCTTATCTGGACACTCTGGACACTTCTCAAATCCTATTTAACCCAGCCCTCATGCAGCATGTGTCAACAAGGCTCTGCCAGCACCCTTAACATCTTCACTCCCTGTTACACCTGCCCTGCCAATCCACTGATTTCTGTAGATCATTATTAACATTAACTACCTCTGTTGTTCTCCACCCTGGCTTCTGAGAGCCATGGGTGAAACCTTACAACTGCCACATTTCTGATGCATAACAAACCAATATTTATTGAGCACCCATTATGCAACAAACTATATGCTAGACTCATAGGGATAAATCAGTAAATGAAAGAAAAGATCTTTCTCAGAGCATATAGCCTAAATAGAAGGGACTGGGGATATAGCTCAGTTGGTAGAGAGCTTTCCTAGCATGCATAAGACCCTGGATTCAATCTCTAGTACCACACACACACACACACACAAAGTCTAACTGGTTGGGAGCACATAGAGTTAAAGAGACACATATAGTGTGATGAACATTGTTAGAGTGGCAGCACAGACAGAGCACTGGATGGGCAAAGGAGGACTCTAAGGTTTAGATGGCCAGGGAAGGCTTTGCCACTTCAAATTCATGGTCATGACTTCAGTGGCCCTGGGGACAGCTCAGTGATCTTTTCATCATGTTTGGTCAGCTCCAGCTCAGTTCCCCCAGATGAGTGGTGAAAACTTCATAGCTCCTTTTAAGATCCTACCCTGTTCTCACTTCACTCACACTCAGTGGCTGATATAACCTCTGACTATAGAAAGGTAGTCCATTCCACATTTTAAAATCTGCCTTCATCTCAGCTTCTTCTCTCCTGACTCAGAACAGAAGGTACCCTTCCTCCAATCTTATCCCTAGTTCAGCTGGGACCAGAACCTTGACAAATTAACTTATTTCTTCCCTCACTTTTATTTTCTTAGGTTCAAGCTATTCATCTTAACTACTCAGCCCCATCTAAGAAACATATGTAAGCCTCTTGTAACATAAAAAGCAAATTACAAATAATTAAAGTGAGCTAAATGTTCTCAGGCTTTATCAGCCTCTAGATTAAATCCAATTTGGAGCAGACTGGAAAACAAACATCAGTTTACAAATGTTCTCAAGCACCTTGCTGATTATTCTAACCGAGCCTGCCTCTCTCCTGTCTCTTGCTTTCTATGTGAATGATGAACCCAGTGTTCATCATTCACATAGAATTATATGTGAATGATATATATTGGGTATTGCCAAAGAAAAGGGAACCAAATGTTTGTTTGTTTGTTTGTTTGTTTATTAGAGAGAGAGAAGAGAGAGAGAGAGAAAGACAGAGAATTTTTTTTAATATTTATTTTTCAGTTTTCGGTGGACACAACATCTTTATTTTATTTTATGTGGTGCTGAGGATCAAACCCAGTGCCCCGCGAATGCCAGGTGAGCGTGTTACCACTTGAGCCACATCCCCAGCCCCCAAAGTTTATTTAAAAACTGAGTTCACTGTTGCCTTACTAGAGACCCACCTCTCCCAGCCCTCCTAATCCCCCATGTTGAGATTCCATCAACCACCACTAGAGAGTTATGGTGTTGCTGCCTCTAATGATCCCAGCTGAGTGAGCAATATTCCTGATTTCTGACCTCACTTCAGCTTAACTAGGGGGGCTCCATGTAGAGTCCTACTGATGGCTGTAGCCACTGGTATTCTCCATTTAATGGTCCTAGTTCCACCAATCTCCACCCTCATGGTGCCTAGACAACTGAGATAAAAAGATAAATGAAGGTAATGACTCCTACCCCTCTGCCTTCATTTTCATGAAGAAACCCACTAGCAAGCATGGCCTCAACAGGCCTGGTGCCTTGCACAACTCCAGGGGGCACTGTGCACATTGCTTTCTACGTGAATGATGGACCCAGAATGCAACTTCCTGGACTTCTTTGCCTTGGAGTTCATCCTGCCTTAATAATCTGGTCTCTACTTGCTCACCTCAAACTAAATCACACTGGGTAGACATGTTCATACACATCTACACCCTTATTGTAATTGTAATGCAAGATGTTCCAGAAAGAGCCTCAGCCTCCTATAAATCTATGAGTGTCAACAAATAACTGGGTGTGGGAAAAATGTCACAACTCAGTGGAATAGTGTTACACAAACCAGGGAATAGTCATGGGATGGTGGAAAAAATGAAGCATCTTTCCCCTGCCTTGCATTCAGCACTAGCTTCTTCTTTCTCTTCTTTCCTTCACAGTCAGACTCCTTGAAAGAATCAGTTGCGACCTTCATTCCATCATTTATTTTTTTCCCAATTTAATATTGTCTTCTTTTAAAATATAGTTGTCTATTCACTTGGTTTAAAAATTGTACAAAATGTTATCCCAGGCTATCAAATGTCTCCCTCCAGAAGCAACCAGCTTCTTGTGTATCCTTTCAGGGATATTTTATTAAACACAAGCAAAAACATGAATTCCCACATTTTTTAAAAATAGCAATATCATCTTGCAGATATATACTCTTGCTTTTCCCCCTTAATATTATATTGTGGGGATCGTTTCATAACAAATAAAGACAGTCTTCAGTCTTTTGGAGGTTTCCCTTTGCAGGGGGACTAAGAATATTCTAGTGCTTAGTTGTACCATAATTTAGTTAACCAACTTCATATTGCTGGACTTTAGATTATTCTCAATTTTTTTTTTAGGGGAGGGATGGCAAATGGAACTGGATTTTTTGTTGTTGTTCATTTTTTTTTTTTGTTTGCTTTTGTTTAAATGCAAGCTTCCACTGAGGTACTAAGATCTGGGGGATAGAAGATCATATACTTCTAAAGCAGAGGGAAAACCAGCTGTGAGACTTCAGCGGCTCACCAAGGATACAAAGAAGGTGCGGCTTGGGGATTAGGAAGTATTTGGCAAAGTGCAACGAATCTCATCACTTTGGGGATGAGCACTGGGCATCCTTGCCCTTTTTATCATACCAATGGAAGAAATTTCCAGAGTTTCATATGTAAGCCCTGAAATTCTGGAAACCATAAAGTCCACCATGAAAATCTGAATGACCAGGCTAGCTGAATGATTAGGCTAGCTGCTCAGAAGTCAAGTAGAGGTGGCTACAGGGGAGCCAGAGTTCATAGCAGCCGAGATTGTGAAAGTATTTCCTTAGGACTGATGGAAGATCCCAAGCAAGGACAGTGTGAAGTGTCTTAGGTTTTGTTTAAGGGGAACACCTGAGCAAACCTGAGCAAACCCAAAGCTGAAGTCACCAGCAAACAGACAAGGACTGAGAAAGGCATAAAAGGTAAGTGGTAATAGAGATAGATCTACCTTCATGGAGGGAAAGTCAGAGGTTTCTTGGTAATGGGAAATGTGGGACACAGGACTCTAAGAATCCATGAAAGATCTCAAGGAAGAGGTGAGTTTAAAACAAAACCAAACAAACTCCCACAGCTCACACCAAATCAGTGTTGGTCAAAGGAGGCATTTCCAGCTTCAGCACTTCCTCTCTTTCCCACTGTTCCCATCCTGTAATGGTCTGAGAACAGAATGGAAGGAAGTCACAAGAACAGGTAGATGATGTCCTCCTCTTCCATGGCTGGAGTCCAGCCCACAGGTAGCCTGGGGCTGACAACAGGGAAGTGTCTAGTATTAAATCAGATCAAACATTTGGACTACTGACTAGAAGACCTTGTTATTAACTAAAAATGATCATAAATGTCATGGGGCTTATATTAGCTTCCATTCAGGAACTGAGATCTACAGATAAATCTAGGGAGACCTAGTGAGAATTCCACTTCTTCGAAGGATGTAAAATGTCACAAGAGCCTGGTGCTTTCATGGTAGCAACAAGAACACTCCAGAGAAGTTACTAAACCACAGTTGTGGGTGTGATGGTGTTTGTTTTCTTTTTAAATCTGTAAGAGAACTAAGGACACAAAGAAACCTGCATGAATTAAGTTTCTGAGTGGCAAGCCCTCCCAGGGAGAAAAGAGCATTCTAGGTGTAGTCATTACTGGCAGAGTGGTGGGGAAGGAAAATCTGATGTAGACAGGAGGAAGGAAAAGCCAGACAAAATCTAAATGAACTTTTTTTTTTTGTATTACAAACTTTTTAATTTTCATTCTAAAAATTTTGATTAACATGTTTTAGGCATACCTATTCATAGGATTCAGTGCAAAACTACAATGAGATACCATTTCACCTCAGGCAGAATGGCTATTATAACACACACATACATACACACACACACACACACACATACAAATACTGATAAAGATGGAAGTGAACTTTTAATATCCACAGATACACTAGCACAATGGAATTGAAATGCAAGGATCTCCAGCCACAGAACAAGTCTGTGCCAGTTTAGAAACTCTTTCCCATAATTCCTCACTAAGTTTATGGGGTCAGCTCTTGGAAGGTCAGAGACAGGGCAGCAGAACTGGGAAAAGTCACCTCTGAAGATCTGTAGGGAAGAATATGGAGCAGTCGAAATAGTAAACAAGTTTATATAGAGATACACAATTATCGATTGTCTGAAGCAAAAAATAATAGTGATGTATTTTGGGGCTTTTAGAATATGTAGAAATAAAAATGATAACCACAAGGACCAAAGGGTAGGAGGAGGAATCAGCTTTCTTGTATCATTGAAGGGCCCTATTCTTTGGGCAATATAATTAAATATTATTCAAGGGTAGACTATGTTAAGTTAAAGAGACATGTTTTAATATCTAGAGCAAATGCTCAAAAAGTGCAACTAAAAGATCAATAGAGGAAATAATTTTAATTAAAATATCATATTCAATCATGCAGTAGAATTCATCAAAGAAGGACCAGGGAAATAAACATTAGGTTCGGGAGTGAGAACTAAATAGCAGTATAGTAGATTTAGACATAACCTTTCCAGTTAATTCTATTAGTTTTAAGTTAATTGAATGTTCCATTTAACAGATAAAAGTTTACCAAACTGTATTAAAAATCTAAGATCCAACTCCATACTCTTTGCAGGAAATTTACTTTAAATATAAAGACAAATAGATGAAAACTAAAAACATGACCTAAGATAAACACCACAAGGATTGTGTGACTACAGAGATATCAGACAAAGTAGATTTCAAGATCAAGAACATAACCAGAGTTAAAGAGAGACGTTACTTAATGATAAAAAGAGTTAGGTCTACAAGAAGATATAACAATCTTCTAATGAACATTTATGTAATAAGAGTTTTTAAATAAATGGAACAAGAGCTAAGAGATTTAAGAGGGGAAATAGAAAATTCATAAAGTTGGAAATGTTAGCACCCCTCTATTAGTAATTGATAAAACAGACAAAATCAGTAATGACTTAAAAAGTATGAAAACTGGTATTAGTCTTATAACTGATGGACATTTTAGAAAATACCCAATATCCATATCAAAAAGATACATTGTTTACAAATGCCCAAATATTCAACATAGAGTACAGGCATGTTCTTTGCCCACCATATTATGTTAGAAATTGATCATAATATAACATTTAGGACATCTTCAAATACTTAACAAGTTAGTTATACAAATCTAAATAACCAATGGTCAAAGAAATCAGAAAGGAAATTAGAAAACATTATTAACTTGAATGGTAATGAAAATACAACCTATCAAAATTTGTGAGATACACTGAAGCAATATTAGGGGGCAATCTGTTACTGTAATGCCTACACGAGAAGATAAGAATGGCATATTCAGATCAATAATCTTAGTTGTATCTTAAGAAGTTAGAACAAAAAGAGAAAATTAAATCCAAAGCAAGTACAAGAAAGGAAATAACATATACTGGAATTGGAATGAATGAAACAGAAAACAGATAAAAAAATGGAGCTAAAAGCTTTTATTTTAAAAAATCAATAAACTAGTAAATATTTAGCAAGACTGATCAAAGATATGAGAGAGAGAGAGAGAGAGAGAGAGAGAGAGAGAGAGAGATTGAAAGAGGCAGTTTCCACTGCAGATCTATAAACATTCAAAAGGTGATAAGAGATAAACACACTCCTGCTAACTGTCAGGAAATGTATTGGATTGTCAAGACCTGTGAAGACTTCCCTTTGTTTGTAGGCTTAAGGGTTAGCCTGCCTGTGTCAGGTATGCTGGCCCAAGACACGAGACTTCTGGGTCAGAGACTAAGTACTTTATTACTCATGACACAGCATGAGCCTCGCATTACAGTCAGCTCCCCTGTAAACCTCAGGTCCCATGGGATGACATGAGCAGTCCAGGTGGATGTCATGCTCACAGCTGGTTTGTGTCAGAGCTGAGAAATCTCAAGGCCAAGAAAACCCAGTCTTCAATAAGGAGCTGCAAATAAACCTCCCTGACCTTTGCCCCAGTGGGAGACGTCATATTTATTATACTGGACAGCAAACAAACCTCTCTCCTTCTTCAGTCAGAGAAACCATCTCTGTCTTCCAAGAGTATTCAACACACAAACAGCTTGGAAAGATAATCTGGTACAAAAGCTGCCAATGTTCTGCTCACAGGACATACAGAAATGTGACAGACCCTGAGAATTGTCTCCCAATATGAAATAAGTTAGCTGGACAAATTCCTATTCCTTGAAAAATACAATTTACAAGAAGTGATTCAAAGACACAGAAAATTAAATAACTCAATATCCAGTAAATCAATTCAATTTGCAATCAAAATGTCCCACAAAGAAAGTTCCAATTTCATTATTCTACCAAAATTTTTAAAAATAAAACTTTCATAAAATAGATGAGGAATAAACATTTCCAATTTTTATCATGCTAGCATAATCCCAGTAACAATCCTTGACAAAAGTATTCTTTAAAATTATTGACCAATACCCTACATAGTTTTAAATAAATTTAATGAAATACTATCAAACTGAATCTGTCAATACATAAAAAACATGACCCTGTGGGTTTTATTTTAGGAACATAAAGCTATTATTTGAAAATTCAATGATTGATGGTAAAAGAGTAAAAAATTTAAATATAATTACATTAATAATTAAAAAGAAAGCATTTAATAAAATTCATTGCCTATTATAAAAATTCTCAGCAAAGGAAGACTAAAATGGCAATTTTTTCAATGTGATAAAGGTCAGATACATAAAATCTATGGGCAATATTATACATCATAAAACTGTAGACATCTTTCCTGTGTGATCTGGAACAAGACAAGAATGGGTGTTTTTATAATTTCTATTTAAAATTGTACTAAATCTAGTCTAGGTTGATAAGAAAAGAAAAATAAATAAAGAGCATAAATATTGGAGAGAAAAATGTAAAATTGACTATTGTAGATTACATGATTAAATGCATGATTGTGCATGTAAAACATGAATCAAAATTTATCAGAAGATACTAGAACTAAAAAGTGAATTGGGCAACACAGTATGATACATGATCAATTTAAAAATCCACTGTATTCCCTTTTATTAGCAATAAACAATTGGAAAATGAAATCAATTATTAAATTATTTTAATAGTATCTAAAGATCAATGATGGTGTAATGTGATGGACATCATTATCCAAAGTACATGTATTAAGACATGAATTGGTGTGAACATACTTTATATACAACCAGAGATATGAAAAATTGTGCTCTATATGTGTAATAAGAATTGTAATGCATTCCACTGTCATGTATTTAAAAAATAAAATCAATTAAAAAAATAAAAATAAAATAAAGATCAAATAACTAGAAATTTTGTGTGAGATGTGTGAGAACTATAAACTAAAAATTAAGAGACTTCTTAGAAAATTAAAGAACAAACAAATAAATTGGAATATATATATTGTGTTCACTAATTGAAAAATTCAATATTGTTACTGTGTCCATTCTCCCCAAATTCATCTATAGACTTGACATAATCCAAAAATATTCAGCCAAGTTTTTCAAAGAAACTCAAGCTGGTCCTAAAAGTTTTCTGGAAATGCTAATATTTGAGAAGAGCCAAAATAATTTTTTTAAATGAACAAATTCAACAATTTGGAAGATTTAAACTCAATATAAATAATTTCTATAAAAATACAGTCATCAAAAACATCTTGATATTGCCATAAGGAGAGGAAAATAGATTAATGAAAAAGAATATACAGTTAGAAGCATTGACTCACACAATTGATTTTTAACCAAGGCCCTAAGACAATTCAATGGAGAAAAAGTCTTTTTAGCAAATGTGGGGGAGGAAAACTATATCTGTATGGAAAAAAGAAACCCCAAATGAACCTTGTCATGAGTTCTGTGATGCATCACCCCTACCCTCCCTCAGCCCCACCCCACTTCACCCTCACTTTTGCTGTGACTCATTTTTTTTCAGTCATGGGAGTGTTGGCAGCTGTTGATGGCTCACAGCTGAGCCTCTTCCTGTCCAGGAACTGTTCTGGCCAACCAATGTTATAACCTGTCCCTAGTAGCAGCCAGAATCCAGTAACTGGCCAATTAAAGTACCAAAGTCCAGCTCTCTCACATTGTTTGGGACAATACTACCATGTTACCTATCTACCTTCAAAGATGGCTTTAAATAAAACCTATTTTCCTCCCAATTACTCCTTGAATATTTGTGGACAAGCATATAGCCTAGCCTCTTTCCCTGAGCAATGATGGTATGTCCCAGTACCAAAAGGACCATCTCAAGTATCATGTTCCCCAAAGGAGCAGCTGAGACCTTATTGCAGCATAGTTCAACTTCTCCCTCTGTCCAGTTCTGCTTTCTGAGCCTTTCAAAAATATTTTTCCTTTGAACCTGCCCCCCCAAAAAACTTCCTACATGAAATTCTGTTTCATGAAGAACTCAAGCTATGACAAATTTGACCTCTACCTTGCTCCGCATTGAAAGAAATATTGGAGATGAATTATAGATCTAAATGAGAAAGCTAACCAACACAACTTCTAACAGAACTCATGAAGGAATATCTTCAGAACTTTATATTAAGCAAAGATTTCTTAGAACACATGCCATTATCATTAAAAGGAAAGAGTGTGAGTGATAATTTGGATTTCATTAACATTAGACAGGCTTCATCATCAAAAGACACCATCAAGGAACTGGGGATATAGCTTAGTTGGTAGAGTGCTTGCCTTGCATGCAAAAGGCCCTGGGTTCAACCCTCAATGCTAAAAAAAAAAAAACAAAACAAAACAACAACAACGAAGGCAACACAGACTGGAGCAAAGAGAGAGTATATATGTACATATGTGAAAAAAAATGCTATCCATAAATATAAAAACCTCTTTACAAATAAATAATATAAAGACAAATGACCCAGCTAAAACTAGACAAAACAATTTTAAAAGAAATTTATGAAAAGCCAATAATCATATGAAAAGATGTTTAACATCATTAGTTGTAAAGGAAACACAAGTTAAAGCCACAATGAGACACTGTTTTACAACTGCTTAAAATGGGCAAAATTTAGAAGGACTGATAAGGCAAGGATATGGAGTTTCCAGAACACTCGCATGGTTTTTCAGTGGGGTGTAAAATTCCATAAAAACTTTAGAAAACATTTTCTGACAAAGTTAAAAACGTATCTACTCTGTGACTTAATAATTCCACACATAGATAAGAAATGAAAACACATATCCACAAAAAGGCTTTTGTAATAATATTTCTAGCAGCTTTACTTGTATTAGCCCCAAACTGGAAACAACCAACAGATCCCTTAAAAGAACAGATAAACACATTGTGTTATATTCAGTCATGGGAATACTATTCGGCAACAAAAAGAGACGAACCACAAATACACTCATCAATATGAGTAGGTCTCAAAAACATGCTGAACAAGAAAAAACAGTCAAAGGAATAATGGCTCTTGATTCCATGAAGTCTGAGAAGAGAAAAAATGTACCTAAGTTGATATAAATCAGAAGACAATTGCAAAGGGATACGATGAAATTTCTATTGAGTTTGAAATGTTCTCAAGTGCCTTTGCTTGAAGGATTTTAGAAAGAGTTTAGAAAAACTGGACTTTCCAAATAAAGGACACTGCAGGTATTGGACGAAAAAACTCCATGAGGTTACCAAGGCTAAGTTCAGTATGGTTAAGTTCAGGATGAGAAAAGCAACAATTTCCCCACACAATCATATCTCCAAGTTTATCATATATCTGCTAAATTCAGTATTGTCAAATTCAGGGATTACTTTTTTCTAAATAGTTAGCAACCTAATAGAAGTATTCAAGGTTTTGTTTATTTTAAAGACTGGTATCAAACAGTGCTTCTTTATTGGTTTTCCTTTCTTTTGCTTTCATTTATCTCAGGATGTAAAGAGCTTTTTATGTTTTGGATTTTTGTTTCAGTTTTTTTTTTCTACCAAGGTAGCCAGTTTAGAGATCACTTTTGCTTCTGAGAATCAGTGACCCCATCCCAACCATGTAGATTTTTGAGAAGAATATTAAGACATTTTTTGCTGTTGTTATACCACATTCCTTACTCACAATAGTAAAAGTCCTACCATTAATCACTAAGAGACCAGGAATCAATATGACAAATACTATGTCAATTATAGTAATCTTCTTATGGGCCACCTTTTGTGTTTTATACTGGGACAGTCAGTACTGCTCTCCACTTTGGGGGCATTTGGAGAAGTAAGGGAGCATTTTTCCATTGTCATAGTGACAGAGAAACATCACTAATATTTCAGAGTGGAAGATCGAGATACTACATATCCTACCGCATGTAGGATAGTCCTGCACAATGAAGGATTGTTCTAACCAAAATTCCAGTAGTATCCTTTCTTCATCTGTCAGTACTAACATAACAAAATACCATGGACTGGGTAGCATGAACATCAGGACTTTATTTTCTCATAATTCCAAAGGCGAGAATTCCAGGATCAAGGTTCTGACAGGGTTCAGCTTCTGGTGAGGGCTGTCTCTGTGACTTGCAGATGGCTGCCTTCTCACTATGCCCTTATGTGGCAGAAAGAGATCTCTAAGGTCTCTTCTTATAAAGACACTCATCCTATCTGATTAGGGTTCTATCCTAATGACCTCCTTGGATCTTAATTACTTCCTTACTCCAAAAGCAGTAATATTGGGGTGAGAGTTTCAATATATGAGGGAGACACTATTCAGTCCAAAAGACACCCTATTAAAAACAGCAAGGGTTAGTCCTTTTCAGCTCAATGTTATGCCAAGGCATTAATGCATGACTCCCTTCAGATGAAAATGATGCCTTGAGGATCAATCCAAGCTCTTCTTTGTGGCATTCAAGACCCTTTGTATCCTGCCCCAACCTGCTTTTCTAGCCTTTTTTACCAGACAGTTCTCCAAATCACCACTTCCCCAATTCCACCCCCAATTTCAGACATCTTTGACTTTGCCCATTTATGCCACAAAGCCTTATCTATTTTCAGTCTAAAAAACACTTACTCAACCTTAGAAGTCTTAGTTCCTGTGACCTCCTCTTGACAGGCTTTTTTCACTACCATCACCACTGACAGAGTTCAATTGATCTTTCTTTGGATTGCAATGAAATTACTTACAGCCTATCTCTTCCAACACAATTCCATCTCTTTATCTACAGCATATAACAGTACAAGGTATGTGCTTAGCAAATATTTCTTGAGTTGCATTAAAATTTAATTGATGTCCACTGTGACATCATTTATTGTTATCTACTCCCAATTCTGCCTCCTGTCTCTTTTTTATTCTGGCTTTCTGTTACAGAAATTAGGATGTAGCATCAATATCAATCCCATGCCTTCATTTCTTCTCTCCCTGTTGTTTTGATATTACTATGTGACAGCTTTTTTTGAAGTGATAATTCATTTTTTACTTTATAACTATGTATGTATAGCAATGGACAATTATATTTCATTCTATATATTTGTCCTTTTATTAGAAAATAAATATTTTCTAAATTATAGTTGGCTCTTATCTTAGACAAGACATATCTTGTTTCTTAAAGTCAGCATCACAAGAGTTTTGAAGTGCTGGTGAAAACCTCTCTTGATATAAATTTTGACTTTTTCAAGATCTACAATGATAACTTTGTTTGAAGGGTAAAACTTTCCATTACATATAGATGAAACAAAGAAGCTAAATATATTGCTTCCTAAGCAATGAATAGCTAGTATTATAAATCTCAATCTCTGAATAAAGCCAGACTTAATATCATAAAGAGTTTTAGGAAGTGTGGGGTTCACAGATTTGCAGACTCTGAAGCAGGCTGACTTTCAGCTTTGGAGTTTAGGGACTGGCTGATTTTCAGAAACAGTGTCTGGGGTGACACTGTTCTTGACTGACCCTCAAGAGCAAGGAATTATCCCTCATTGATTAGGATGGGTTTAATATTTGTTTTGTGGTTACTTGTTTGCCACCTTGGATGAGAACTAAAGAACCAACTTTTCATCCTCATTTTCAAGTTAGGAGGCAAGTCCTTTCTGGTTAGGGCATATTTCAGTACTACCTGAAATGCCTATTAACACACATCCCTGGGCATCTTCCCAGAATTTGCTATTCAGTAGGACTGGAACTGTGTACCCAAGTATGTGCATTTCTAACAAGTTTCCAGGATGCTGATGCTACTGGTGTGGAGAATATACATGGAGAATCTCTGAGTTAGGTAATAGAAATGTCGCAAATCATTAGACTTGCTAAGGTTTAAGAACTGTTTGGTAGTAGAAATCTACAAGGTGAGCTATGCTGTACTTGGATAGATGAATATTACAGGCATGGGCAAATACAAAGACTAACCATGAGAGCTTTCTCAGGTGCTCATGGGTGGCAAGGCTTAAAAGCTACTGCAGGAAATATCTGCTGGAGAGTTATGACAGTTTGCTTACCTCCTTTTGGGCAATACATGCATCACTTTAATTTCTAAATTATCAGATGGTCAAAAGAAGTTACTTTAACTTATTTTTTCCTTTTTTTTAAAACTCAAATTACATAAATGGAATAGGATTTTAATCTCCCCTTCCTTCTCAATGTAATGTACATAAATTTCAACATTCCTAATCCGCACATTCATTCAAGGTGGTAGATCCTTTTTCATCTGCGCAGGCAGTTTAATGCCTTAAGTAAAGGAAGATCCTCAGAAGAAAAAAAAAGTGCATCATCAGTTCCTAACACATGAAAGATGTATGTTGAAAAATCAAGGTCCATGCCCAAATGTGTAATATTTTTTTTTGGTCTTAAATCCATTCCAGCACAAGAAATATGGTTTCAACTAGATTGAAGATTTTTCTTCTCTTAAGAAATGTGATAGTTGCCAACTAGTGATGGAGTTTCCAGAATTCTTCTCCCAATGCTTAACAGATGAATTTATTGGATGCAAAAGGAAGAGCAAATCCGAGCTTCTCTGGCAGCATGCCCAAACTTAGCAACAGTGATATCAATAAGTGTCACGTGGAAGCATGCATAAAAGATGGGAAAAGAGTGAAGTAAACACAAAACCACTAAAAAAGCAGCAAAGTTAAGCATATCCGACTTTGATGGACCATTGGAGCCAGGGTGAGAGCCTTACTGATCTATTAGCATTGCTTGGTGGCACATCAGGGTAATTACAGGGAACAAGGGACAGTGTCCTCCCGAAGTAATGAATGCTCAAGAACACAGCACATACCTGCCTTTCTGTTCTCTACAAAGATTATGACGTCTTTAGCCCTCCACAATAGGGCTTCTGTCCACAGTCGTACAGACCACTCATTTTTCGGTATCATCAATAGCTTCAAGAGAAACTCCCTCAAAGCTAGAGACTACATATATCTTTACTTTGAAATGACAGAATCTTCTTCTTGGAGGAATGCAAGAAATTGGGCATAGAAATTCATACTTCTTCCTATTTTTAATTCTAAGCAGCTGATAGTCAATGGCTCTCTATGCTTATTTCTGCCTAATAGAGTGAATCGTTTACCAAGTGTGCAAATTTTCAGCCAGAGTAACATTTATTTCAAAAATACTTTAACTTTAATTTTTTTCACAGGGAGTAAGCAAATTCTCTACAGGTAGATTATGTTCTTCTGTTACTCTAATGAGTCTTATGCACAACTCCAGAGGGCCCTTAATGACACAAAGTGTCTATGGTATACAACTTGTGAACTTTCATTTCACTAAGTGATGTACTGATTGGTCTTTGCTGATACAGAAAATATTTTTGTGCATTGACCCTGTGCTGTGCACTTTCTCTGTGCTAGGCTTCCCAAGTGGCTGGAGTGTGTGATCACCAACAAGCATAGTCTCCTGTTTCCCTTCTGTCTTCTTAAACCTGACATTACATAATTAGAGTTCCATTTCTTTGGCTCACAACATACAAGAGCTTTGTTTCTTGCTAAAACTGTAAACAATCTTAGACAAATGATAGTCATTTAATCTTTTCTGCCCTTTAACTCAGTAGTATGAATGCTTTCCAAGAAGTAGATTTCGGCTAGGGAAGGATGAAAAGTCTGGGATCTAAAGAGTGGAGAGAAAGGTAGTTGGTAAGAGGCACAGGAATACATAAGTCTGTTTCTGTTTTCTACCCTACTCTGGGACTCAGCCCCTTACTCGTGTGTGTGTGTGTGTGTGTGTGTGTGTGTGTGTGTGTGTGTGTGTTTCAAATGTCTGGCTTTGCTTCTCAAAATATGGTCCCTTAGCAAATGCTATGGAAATTACCTGGAAGTTCTGGTCTCCATACATAGGATGTAAAGTATAACTGACAAGTCAAAAATCTATGTGTTAGTAGCTGTCACCACCACATATTCAAAAATTTAGCAGCTCCATTAAATGTTTATTGAATGCCTACTATGTGTCAGTCACTGTGTCAGGTTCAGTAGAATAATGTGTACATGTCTGTCCCTTGGGGTTTCCATTTCAGTGATGGAGACAATTTATATGAGGTTGTGGAGTGGGAGTGGGCCATCATACCTCACCTCATCTGAATGAAATTATCATATGTACAGAGAGATGCATAGAACTTGATGATCCATGATGAACCCACTTGGCAAAATATCTCTTACTTTAAAATTCGCAGTTTCACAGAAGAAAATGAAAGGTATTTTCTCATGCTGGATGGAAGACTATAATCTTTTGCTTTCTAACCCACACTACTCTCCAGTCCATGCAAGCATCTAAAAGGTCATTCACTTTTCTGAGGACTGTGAGTTCTGCTAGCTTAGACCCAGAAACCAGTTGATACAGAAGCATGGGAAATGTAACTTGCAAAAGTCTAAATATCATACAAAGCTGAACAAGGAAGGGCAAGAGACAGATCTATGGAAGATTCTCTAACCAACATTAATTCTCATATTATTGCTTGACCACAGGGAAGTCAGTCTAAGAGAGTCCCCTTCAAGAAATTTCTAGAAGGTCCACAGGGTATATACATGCATTAATTGATTAGTGCTGATCATTATCACTACAGTGGCTGATCAAGGCTTAGCCTCAGGCACCCACAGTTTCGCCACAGTCCCACTTCAAACTACAGCTCTGCTTCCAAGGCTACCACTGCTGTCCTGCCATGTTCCTGAGCTGGAACTCCCACCACTGCACCACAATGATGGTGGATTGAGAGCTCAGCAGAGTCTGAATGCTAGCAAAGCTGGCATAGTAACTACCTCTCTTTAAGGCAAGAAATCTACACTATTGATTTTTAGAAATGAAAAGGAACACATACTTTTGTTTTAATGTTAAAAAAAGGAGACTCTATGCTAAGTTGTACAAGTCTCAAAGCATTGTAGACTAGTGATAAACCTTTGTCCATTCTCATGTGGTTATTTTCTTCCAGGGCATATAATTGATAAGAGAGACTGGAGAAATGAGCTCTCATATGAGCCACCAAATTATAAATGAAAAAAAAAAAACTCTCCTTCAGGCCTTACCTCCATCATTCCTCCCATTTCCTTTACTTATGGTGAATTCACTTGAAGGTCCTGGATAACATTTCCTAACATGTCCCTCGATTTATTAGACATGATTGTGTATGAGTGAGCCACCAAAATTAAACCTTGGGTTGGGTTTAAATATTTTCCCACCACAAATTAGTAAAGGAAAATAGTTAATTACATTCATTAGCCAAAACATGGACCTCTGATCTGTATCCCCACCCTTCAATGTGTTGCCCTCCTCTGCTCACTGTTTGAAACTAAAGGTAATTTTAGATATTTCATTTGAGGGTTTGGTTTTAAATTCTAGAAAAATGAAGTTGAAAAACAAAAAAAAAAAATGAATTGCCCATGGCACAAGGTTAGCTAATGCAATATAAAGAGGTATTTAAGTAAACCAGATAGACACAAACTCAGGAGGAATCAGAGGCAGGAGGAGGATACATGGTATGCCAGGAAAGAAAAATAATTAGACTAGGGAGAAATTAACTTAATTTGAAGAAATAAACCCATGCAAATTAAAAGATTACCTATTTATTATCTATCTATCTATCCATCCATCATCTATCTATCTTCGGACTATGATGAAAGAGTCCAGTTTTCTTCAAGAGTCATATCATGTGTTCTCTAATTTTCTTTCTTGAGTTATGGAATTTACTTCTTCCCCAAACTCAATGAAGACCTCTCAAGGAATACTGAATGAAAGTTGGTCCTCCCTATCTCCAGGTTCCACACTCATAGATTTGATCTCATGTACTTGAAAACAATTGTGTCTATACTAAACATGGACAGACTTGTTTCTTGCCATTATTCCTTAATCAATATGGCATAATGACTACTTACATGACATTTACATTATATTAAGTAGTATAAATAGTCTAAAGATGGCTTAAAATATGTGGGAGGATGTGCTCAGGTTATATGTAAATACTACACCAGGAACATGAATATCTGAGGATTTTGGTGTTGCTGGGGTAAGGGAACCAATCCCCTGAGAATACTGAGGAACAACTCTTAATAATGTTGACTGAGTCCACTGCATTTAGTAGAACATTACACAAAGCAAGAGGGACAGGCTGGCTTCCCACATTAGGATTGTGATGGGGCTGTCATGGAAGCTTCTCTACTCTCAAGTGATGAGGTCTCATCTCTGGAAAACTATCTTGCTTCCTTATGACTATGTCCACATCTATAGAATGTGGCTGTTATGGTTTGGACGTGAATTGTCCCCCAAAAGCTCAAGTGTGAGACAATGCAAGAGGGTTCAGAGGGGAAATGATTGGGTTGTGAGATCCTTAACCCCATCAGTGAATTAATGCCCTGGTAGGGATTAACTGAGTGGTAACTGAAGTGGAACGGTGTGGTTGGAGGAGGAAGGAATTGGGGTGTGGCTTTGAGGTATGTATCTGTCTCTAGCAAACAGAGACCTCTCTCTCTCTGCTTTCTGACCATCACATGAGCTGCTTCCCTCTGCCCACATTCTGCCCTGATGTTCATCCATGAGGAATGGAGCCTGCAGTCCACAGACTGAGACCTCTGAAACCGTGAGCCCCCCAATACACTTTTCCCCCTCTACAGTTGTTCTGGTCGGGTCCTTTAGTCCAGTGGCTAACTCCTAAACCCCATCCCTCTCATAGAAATGCTGCTTGAATTACAGTGGGCAAGAGATGGCTTTTAGTGATTTATTTCTCAGGACTGATGTAAGATAGCTTAAGAGGAGTAGTGAGATATGGAAATTTAGATGATTATTTTTAGGTATGTATACATTCAATTTTTATAATAATAAAATAAAAAGAAATTAAAACCATGATCTTATTTGGAGTTTGAGATGGTAATCATTCCCCCTCTCTTCTCTGTACTTAATAGCTACATGGGCTACAAAAAAAACAAAATTGATTTGTGTGAGTAAAATTATATTGAAGAACATAGCTTTGATTTAAGGCCTATATGGGCTTCCTCACACTTCCTGGGAAACACAATGCACCAAAGGACCTCAAACCTATACTCAACCTACTAGCTGGATAGAGGACTGGGTTGCCTTATCCCTTCAAGAGTGCAGAAGGCCTTGTAGCCGAGTGAGACCACAAGTACGTACAACCTTTCACTCACCGATTCCACCCTTCAGAAGATCACTGGACAACGGGTCCTCACCATCACACCAAGCAGATAAATTTCATTCCTCCTTCTGTGGGAAAGTACCAGAAAAAGGGAAACCCTAGCCTCAGACAGTCTGGAATATTGTTAAACAGGAGCAATAAGTAATGAGACGAGAGTATGTTATTCTCACAGGTCCCACCCTCCAAGCAAGATGTCTTGGTGACTCAGCTAGGAAGGGGATGGCGGCAGCCTGGCAGGGTGCTACTTTCAAAAGCACTTACTGCAGCTACCAGGACAAGACTCTGCCTGGTCATGGAGTGCAGGCGGTGGAAAGATGGCCTCCCTCTTGCACTGGCGCTGACCACACCAAGAGAAGTTAAGGGTGTGCAAGTGAAGACGAAAAAGGCCAGGAGACCAAACAGTCGATGTCTAGGGACTCCATCTTTCCCGATAGAGTTCGCTGGAATGTGGAGGTTGTAAAGTCTTTTTTTAACTTTGATAGATAAAGAGGGCAGATCTTCACAATATTGAGGAGGAAGCAGCTGCATATTTTGGCAACCGTTGAGAGGGAAAGAGTGAATACATGAAATATTGCTGCAAGAATATAAAGGAGGAATCTAAATAGACAGCCAAGAAAAGAGTGAAGAGGGGAGAACAGGAAATTTAGGAGGTCTCCATATGATGTGGTTTGACAAAGATAGTGTATAAAAAAATAACAGTCAGGGAGCAAGGAGAGAGGGCTGGAAGCAAAAGGCCGGGAACAGTGAGCACCAAATTGAGGAAGAACTTTCCTGAGAGACACTTAAAAAGTAATCAGAGAAACAGACTAGAGACCCAGAAAGGGCAGTTTGTCTGGAGCTCGGAATGGAAAGAATCACAAGGAGATGCCACCTACTATATCAAAGTCTTAATGGACCGAGAAATCTGCTGTGCTAATAGCTCTGAACCAATTGCTTTGCATGAGATTCAGGCTTAGTCCAAATGACTTTGTCAAACTTCAATTTCCCATTTGAAACACAGAACAAATAATAATTTCAAGGTGTGTGTAGCACTAGCACTATCAAGTTGACTTATGGGAAAGGAGCCTAGGTGTTTTTATACCCAAGAGTCTTCGCCTCCCATTCCAAGGAAGGCTCCATTGGCCACTTCTAGACACACCTCCCCTCTTCGCCCTTCTCACCTTCAGCGTGTGCTTTGCTTCCTCCTAGCTCATTCCTGGAGAATGTTGAATCAGCACTTCCCTGTCTTCTCTCGTATCTGGTGAACCCACTGATAGATTTGACGTGGCCACAGAGAATTAATTGTTGGTATAAATTTAAAAGTTTCTGTGGCTTTAGACAAGGCTCTGTTCTTATGCTGACTACTTATCTTACTTGGATAAAAGGTGTACCATTCACAGATGACTGGTTGGTGGAATTTGCTGAAAGCAACCCTAAAAATTGTCAGTTGGGAGCTGAAATTAAAATCAAATCAAAGCCCAGCTGATAAAAGCAGTACTCATTAAAGGGTATTAACTCTGGACTATCACTGAGTAAGAGATCATTTAGTCAAGAATTTAAATATCTGCATCTCTAAATGATAACATTTGGATAGAGAGGATTGATCAAAATATTCTGGACTACCTGTTGGAAGGAGTGTAAGAAAGCTAAAATTTAATAAGAAGCTCCTAAATGCCATAAACTTTGCAAATTAATTTTGTAGACTTTATCTCATTATGGCATGGGGTATTACTACCTTCATTTTAAAGGTCTGGAAACTTATAATCAGAATTGAAGTCGCTCATTCAAATTCACACAACTGTTAAGGGGCAAACCCAGAATCCATACTTCAGGTTATTGATTTAACTCTGAATTTACTTTTTCATGATCATCTCAAATGACAGGGGGGAAAGTCCAAAAAGTCCAACATCTTTTCTTGATTAAAATCCTCAACAGTTTAGGTATAGAAGGAAGCTTCCTTGACATTTATGAAAAACCCACAGCTAGCAACACATTCAATGGGGAAAACTGAAAGGTTTTCCACTAAGATCCCATACAAAGCAAGGATGTCCACTCTCACCACTTCTATTCAACACAGTGCTGGAAGCACTAACAAGAGCAATAAGATTAAAAAGTAAATAAAAGCAACCAAATCAGAAAGGAAGAAATAAAATGATCTGTTTGTACATGGTATGCTCCAACGCATAAGCCCCCCAACAAAGATTCCACCAAACAAAATTTTTAAAACTGCAAGACTTAAGAAATGAATTTGGCAAAGTTATAGGCTACAAAATCAATAGAAAAAAGTCAGTTGAAGTTTTATATATAAATAACATTCAAACTGGGAAAAAAAGAACTTTAAAAAAGGTGACATTATTTCTAATAACATCAAAAACATTTAGGAATAATTTTAATCAAGGAAGTGAAAAATCTGTACATTGACAACTGAAAGATGTTGATGAAGGAAATTGAAGAAGCAAAAAACAAATGAGAAAGAATATCCCATACTCACAGCTTAAAATGATTAATATTGTTAAGATGCCAATACTACCCAAAGTAATTAGATTGAATGTAATCCCTATCAAAAATCTAATGGCATTCTTCACAGATACATAAAAAGAAATTCCCAAATTCAGGTGGAAACATGAGACCGAAATCATCAAAACAATTCTTACAAAGAAAAAAGAAATTGAAGGCATCACATTTCCTAATTTTAAATTATATTACAAAGCTATAATGAATACTATCACATGGCACATGTATAAAAACAGACACACAGAGCAACAGAACAAAATAGCCCAGAAATAAATCCAAACATATATAGTCAATTAATATTTTATAAAGGTACTGAGAAGACACCATGGGGAAAGAATAGCCTATTCAATAAATGCTGGTAGGAAAACTGCATTTCCACATGTAAAAGAATGAAATAAAACCTTACCTTATACTATCCAGCACAAATTAACCCAAAGTGGATAAAAGGGCTAAATATGTAAGACCTGAAACTCCAAAACTCCTAAACAATAAAATAGGATAAAAGAACACAGAAACGTATAACGTTGACAATAATGATGATTTTTTGAGTGTTTTCTGTGTCAGGTTTTTGTTTATTTGTTTGTTTGTTTGTCTCTGTGACAAATACCTGCAAAATACAACTTCAAGGTGGAGAGATTTATGTTGGCTCACAGGTGTAGAGGTTTCAGCCCAGGGTCAGCAGCCTCATTGCTATGGACCTATCGTGAGGGAGGAAATCAGGGCAGAAGCGCCTGGTGGAGCAAAGTTTCTCAGTTCATGGCAGCCTGGTAGAATGTCAGGACAGGCTGGGGACAAAATATAGACTCCAAGGGATGTCTCTAAGAACACACTCCCTCCAAGCATGTTCCCCCTCCTATGATATCCACTACCTCTTGATAGTCCATTCACCTATGAACCCCTGGGTGGATTAATGCACTGATAAGGTCATAGCCCTCATGATCCAGTTACCTCCTAGATGCCTCACTTCTATACATTATTGTATTTGGAGATCAAGCCTCAACACAAGAGCCTTTGGGGAACAATTCAAAAATAGGAAAACAAATAACTGATTAAAGAATGAACAAAAGACCTAAATAAACATTTCTCTAAAGACGACATAAAACGATTGTCAACAGGTATATATGGTAAAGTACTCAACATCATTAAACATCATGGAAATGCAAATCAAAACCACCATGAGATACAAGCCTTTAGATGTTAGGTAACTATTTTCAAAAACTCAAAAGATAATAATCATGTTTACCTTGTGGATATGGAGAAGAGAGAATTCTTATACACTCTTGGTGGGAATGTAGATTGGCAGTGTCTTTATGGAAAACAGTGTAGAGGCTTCTAAAGAAATTAAAAATTGAACCGACTTTATGACCACTAACCTCTCTTTTAAGCATATACCAAAAGAAATAAAATCAGCATTATGTAATGACATCTGCATTTTCATATTCACTGAGGTACGATTTTTAAAATCCAAGAGATAAAATACCTAAGTGTCCTCTGACACATGATGGATAAAGAAATGGTTTATATGTGTGTATACATATTTACATGTACACATATATACATATATATATATATATGTATGTATGTGTGTGTCTGTATACACACACACACACAGAAATATTATTCAGCCCCCCAAATGAATGAGATTTTGCTATTTGTGATGAAATAGTTAAGCCTGGAAGACATTATGCCAAGTGAAATGAGGCAGACATAGAAAAATATTGCATGATTTCACTTATCTGTGGAAGCTAGAAAATATCAAATATGCAGAAAGCAAAACAGTGGTTATAGAGGTAGTTATAGATGTAGGCCAGTGTGTATGAAATAGCAGATATGGGCCATGAACAAGTCTAGAGAGCAAATATACAACATGAAGACTCCAATTGGGAAAATTGTGCTCTATTCAGGATTCATGCTGAGTAGATTTCAGCTGCTCTTGCCACAAAAACCACAAATGCAAAATTTTGGTACCTCTGTAAAATGATTAATATGTTAGTTTTTTAACTATAGTAACTTTTTACTATCTACATGTATCCCACAACACAATGCTGTATACATCAAATATATACAATTAAATTTACTTTAGAAAATGAATAAAATATATATCAATCAAAACTGACTAAAGTGTGTTCAGTTAGCAGTGACTGTCATTTTTTACTATCCCATCAAAAAGTAATAATAATGATACTGATAATAGTACTGGTCAACATTTACTGGCTAATACGGTGTGTGTAGGCACCCTACCCACCACATTACATGGGTGTGTAATTCTTGTTTTCATTTCTACCCTGTAACACTGGGTCTTTTGTTACCTTCTTTTGATAACGAAGACACTGAAGATTAGAGAGATCTAATAACTTGGACACAGTTACATAGCTAGCAAGTAGTCAACTGGGGTCCAAATGTGGGAAATTAGATTTTAGTCTTTAACCTTATATACAAAGATATGCAGTGAGATATTTATCAGCCAACACCATGTGGGGAGACAGAGTGTAGCACTTTCCAATAGTCCCAGCATGGATGATTTTAAGCTATTAAAGTGACATCACTGGCAATTTAAAAAGTATACCTGCAAATTTAAAAAGGCTCTTGTGAAAAGTAAAAAGTTTTCTCTCATAATAGGTGGAAACTAGAAAAAAATTAAGGGGAAAAAAGGTGGGGAGACAGATCCCATGAAAACAGAGAGGAGTTCAGTGGACTAAAGGAAGAGAAAGGAGGAAGGATGGGATAGGGAGGAAGTAGGGGACGAAATGGACCAAATTATGCTACGTGCATATATGAACGGACCACAGTGAATTTCACCTTTATGTATATCTATAAAGCATCTATTAAAAAGAATAAATAAGTAGAAGAAAGATCAGTAAAGTAGAGGAAGGAGAATAGAGGGAGGGAGGACAGAAGGGAAAGAGAAGTCACTGGGGACTGGAGTGGAGCAAATTATCTTCCATGATGTATGAGTATGTCAGGATGAACCTCACTATTATGTGTAACTATCATGCACTAATAAAAATATTAAAAATAATAAAAAAACAAAATGAAAATTGTCATTTTAAAGAATATTTCAATAAAAGTAGATTTTTTTTTAAAAAGGCACTTGTGATTCTGGTACAGAGTGCCTTTGCACAACACCACACATGCATACACTACAGAGCCATGCAGTCATAGCAAGTAAGGACTTCTTGGGGAGCAGGAGAATCTGACTGGCCCAGAGTGGAGGGTACCTTGGGAAGTGTCTAGAAAGGGTCTCACTGTATAATGAGATGTGCCATTGAAGGTCTTCAACGGGTGGGGGCTGGGATGGTGAGCTCCCCTGGTTTGGACTTTGGAGGAGGTCATGATACCCATCCAGGGCAGCACCTCTGGGAATTCTGTTACCCACCCAGAGATGAAAAATCCCCAAATGTGGAAGATGCTCAGTCACGTAAGAATTATTTTGCAGGAAATAGGAGATATCAATCACCTTTTGAACATTTCATTCCCAGGGGGAAAGGACCTCTCATAATGATAGGTTCTGCTACTCTAAGATGCCCTTTCAGGTTGAAGCTATAACTCCGATATGCAATTCCAGCCCAGTTCATCTGCCTTTGGGAAGGATTTTTGTCCACAGATATAGCTGGCGAGAAAGATGAGGCTGAAAAGAAGTCCTGCTTTATTTTTCTGGGTCATTTTCTGTGTCAGAGAAACTGGTCTTAACACATTTTATACCAGCAACATAATAGGAAACACCGAATCCACAATAATCACAAGAGCAAATCTTTGCCCAAACGCAGGCATGTAAATAGCTACAATAACTAGAGTCAAACTCACAGCGTCCAGGGAGGGAATTCATAAACACTGTACAAAGTGGTTTATAAATGTCATGTTATTATTTCTTAAAGTGGGTTAGGCAGGTGTTTAGCCATGCTTTTTTATGAGCCAAAATGATTCTGCGTCCTCAAAACCTTTTCTTGTAGACTGGAAATGGTTACAGGCAGTCTCCAAGGGAGAAAACGAATGCATAAGAGTGCCCAGCTGGAAAGGGGCTGTGTCCTCCAGTCCTCATGCTGAGGCCAGGAGAGAGAGCTAAAGTGACTTGCTTCTGGCTACATCTTGGACATATGAATAGATGAGCTGGGCCTGAAACCCATGTCTGCCTGCTCTCAGTCCAGGGTGATTTTTATAACACGCAGGGGAGCGAGAGACTAAAGTGTCATATAATGACTTGAAATGCTAATACAAGTCAGTAATGCTAGGGCATTTTAAAAAAGCAATTATAAAGATTATTACACGAAGAATATGGTCTGATTTTTTTAAGATAACAAAAGCAACAAATGGAAGGTGGAGGAATGAAACAATCATCTTAGCAACCAGAGATGGTCATTAATTGAGCCTTGGTACCCATGCCTCCAACACAACTATGCTTACGTGTGCTTTTAAACCTCCTCTCCTACACATACAGAAGCATGCTGTAACCCCTACCTGATAGCCAGCTTAGCCACTTATTTCAAACACCTTTCCAAGTGCATATTGCTTCATCCACATTATTTTTTATGAACAACTAGCATCCCATGGCATGGCTGCTCCATAATTTACTAACCCAGATCCTAATAAGAAACTTCTTAAGACACGGTTTTGAAACTTTTAGGTACTAGAAGCAGCAGAAGCATGGTGTGATAACACAATGGACTCAGCTCCTTTCTGGATGAGCTCCCCTGGCACTTTGTCAGCATGGACATCATTAACCTCTCTAAGCCATTTCTGCAGATAGCAATCACACCTTTTTCACAGGCTCATTTGGAATCTTTAGGGAGGTAGTGCTCATGGAGGATGTGCTCAACACAGGTGACTTCTTCAGTTGTTATTTACGTATATAATTATTATTAATAGCCTTTCTGCAAAAAAATCATTATAACTAAATTTTTGTGCACATGTTTATTTCCTCAAAATCAGTTTTAGAAATTGTATTATTGAATCAAAAATATATATGGATTTTGCATATTTATGAATGAAGCTGTATCACCTGCCCATGAAAAAAAAATCAGAGTGCTCCCTACCTTGCTTGATCTTCACCAATGTCACTATGATTTTTCTTTTTTTTACAATCTTTGCCAAATTAAATAGTTCAAAAGATACACCATTATTGGAGTTTTTTTTTTTTCCCTCATTGTGTTGAAATGTTTATATCTATGTTTTGGCCTGTTAAATTTCTTCTCTTTCTATTTTTTTCTTCTCTTTTTCTTTTCTAAGCTTGTCTCTGGCACAATTTGCTTTCTCTGGAATTGGTCATAAAGTCCATTTAGCAGCTTCTTTGGGTCAAGAAAAGAAACAAAGAAACATAGCATTAAGACTTTGGCTTGAGGGCAGGGGTTGGGCTGGTTTCCTCACTATTACTCCTCTCTAGAATGTCTGTGAAACAGGAATGAATGAATGAATAAATAAACAAATGAATGAGTGAGTGAATGAATGAATGAGTGAACACATGGGTAAGTGGAGGGCAAGGATATAGGATGGTTTCCAGGAGCAGCCCTGTGGCATAGGTCCCAGCTTTGCCTAGTCTTCCCTTCATTTTATTTGAAGAAACAATTTCCAGACTGGGGCCATGTTGCTGGTAGAGCTCTCACTGGCAGAATCTTCCTACTATAACAGTTTTCTGAATCTGTCACCAAGGGCACTGACATTTCAGGTTCTTAGATGAAGGGTTAGAAGAAGAGAGCCTGAGCAAGCAGTAATACTATGACTTCCAATTTGAAATAGACATTGTGTGCCTACAGGGCAAAGGAGGCTAAGAAGAAGCAAATGCATTAGAGGTAAGTGGTAGGGAAAGCACAGAGCTGTCCCAATCCTCAAGGACAGGGGTCCCCTCAGGCCTTCCAGAAGCTGCTAGAGCCAGGCAGGTAAGTAATGGTGGTCCTGCAGTCAGGTGCCAGCATGGGAAGCATGATCTTGATCTATAGGGGATGGTTAACCCTTAGTTCCAGCCTTGCCAAAAACATGGGGCCATATTTGCCGAGATTCAGAATGTTATGTGTAATCTCCCCATTGGGTGTGGGTTCCATTTTTTAAACATTAGTTAGATGACAAACAAAAGGTTATATCTGGCTCAGGGGGTAGTTTGTGACCAGGAAGCTAAAAGCCCATAGAAAATAAGCAGCCAACCTGCAAATAAGGGCAAGTCCTGGAGATGATGGGGAGGAAGTAGTGGTTGTAGGGTGTGGCAGTTACAGACAGAGATAAGGCACAAACCTCCCTTGGTAGGCCAATGTTCAGATAGCCTAGAAGAACCATGAAAACATTTATGAATCTCTCCATCTTTAAAAATCTATGACCACAAGAATGAGTGTGCTAGGTATGGTCAGGGAAGAGTATGTCAGTAAGTAGATGTATGGTCAAGTATGAGTACTAGGACCTGGTGGATTCAGCAAGATATCAAAGAGCTACAGTTTGGGGAAAAACCACAGGTCAAAATCTCAGCAGAATGGACTCCTCCATACCTTGCAGGTGCAGCTGTTACCCATTGTTGATTTGAAAATTACTCACCACCAATGTTGGCCACCCACAAAAAGGTGTAGTATGGCTTTTACAAAACTCAGAAGACTCAAAAGCCTTACACTGCAGAATCTGTCCTGGCAGACTCCCATGCACCGTTCTCCAAGTGCTGTCTATCCTTTTTCTCTTTAAACAGAGACTCATGTATGATGTTCTATTTTTTTTTTCCTGTTTGGAAATGCTCCAGCTGCACACTTGCATGGTTGCCATGGCAACTATCAGGTAGCATCGTCTTGGGCCTGAAGCGGAGGCTGCCAGCAAGAAAGCCAATACAGTAGTATATTGTTTCTTCCTGGACTAATCTTTTAAACTGTAGCCTATAGTGTTCCCATAATATATTCGATCAGAAGCTTGAGTGGTTTATTGAATGTAATGTGCCATGGCTCCCCTTTGAGCAATCCATTCAGTAGGAGGCCTTTATTTTAGATTCTTGCCTTTGCCATGAAAAGCGCAGGGCCCACTTTGCTGCACTGTTTTGTGATTTCTACAATTCTAAGGAAGAAAATGGATTTGTACACGCAAACAGACTCTGTCTTTTTAATCTCACACTTGTTGAAGAATTATTCATCTTATTTTGACAGGACCTAAGTGGGCTGTTTGCCAAACATCAGATGTCTAGATAGCATATATATCACCAGGAGAGAGAGAGAGCATATTTTGGTAACTGGTGAACACTATTAAAGGGCAAGAAGTAAAAGCTGGCAGGTTCAAGTAAACCAGCAGCTATCAATGTCAAGTACCCCCCAAATGACCTCTCTACCTATGTCCAATGGGGTGACCATGTCTACTGGCCTTCTTGAGCAAGGGGGAGGAAAGGTAAGGTGATGTTGGGGGTATATTTAGTGCGGGGGGTGGGGCAGCACAGTGGAGCATCATGAATAGGAGTATTGTATCGGGTCAGAAAATGAGAGGCTCAGCCGGGCACGATGGTGTATGCCTGTAATCCCAGAGGCTTGGGAGGCTGAGGTAGGAGGATTGCGAGTTCAAAGCCAGCCTCAGCAAAAGTGAGGCACTAAGCAACTCAGTGAGACCCTGTCCCTAAATAAATACAAAATAGGGCTGGGGATGTGGCTCAGTGGTCAAGTGCCTCTGAGTTCAATCCCCGGTACCAAAAATAAATAAATAAATAAATAAAATGAGAGGCTCAAGTGTCTCTGAAAGTTTTAGAGTAGACTAGAGACTAGAAGAGAAGCGGTTTTTAAAGAGCATGGAGCACCTTGTGCTTGGACCTCTACATGTTTGAAAGGAAGGTAGGTACACAGTGGGGTCATTTTGGGGGGCCATGCTGCTTTCAGTGTGAAACCTCTAGGGACAGGACTGAACCATGTGGATAAGGGCTTAAAACACAATATAATTTTTTAAATAGGATTTTTTCTAGCAATGTATTGATACATAGAACTATTAGCTAATTATAAAATATTTCATATTGGGGTTATCATTCAATGGACATTAGCTAGGCACCTCTGTTTGGGTTTTTAAGAGTGGACCATGGACACGTACACTGTCATCATTGGTCCAAACATGGACCTACTTGGTAATGTACCTATCATTTATTTACTTATTGGTAACTCAATGAACACTCATGAGCCCATCATTTTCTATTCATAGTTCTAAATGTTGTGGCCTACAAAAATAACCAAAATGAGCTATTCCTTTCAAGAGGCTTCTAATTTGGTGTGGTAGGCTGATAATGATGGCCAAAGACAGGTCCATGCCTTCGTCTTGGTGCCTGGAACCAGTGAATGTGACCTTATTTAGAAAAAGGGTCTTTGCAGATGTGATCAAATTAAAGATCTAGAAATGAAGACATTGTACCGATGGAGTCCAACTGCTGTCCATCACAAGCATTGTTGTGAACAAGAGGGTGATGAACTCACAGAGACACAGAGAAGTGTGGACACAGCGGCAGAGGCAGAGGCAGATGCTAGAGTGATGTGGCCACATGCCAATCCATGCCAAGAAATTCTGGCGGACACCAGAAGCTGGAAGAGTCGAGGGGATGCTTTTTGCCCAGAACCTCCAGAGAGCACAGTCCTTGACTTCAGCCCTCTGGTCTCCAGCTGTGAGAGAATATTTGACTGTTGTTTTAAGCCACCAGAATTGTGATATTTTGTTACTGCAGCCGTAGGAATCTAATACATTGCCATGGCTGCCACTCCAATGACTAGCATTCACTGAACGTCTCTGTGCTAAGCATTTCACAATTATTATTTTTTAAAATTCTTCAAATAATACTACCAAGCAGTACCATCATTACTTCCATTTTTTACATGAGGTAACTGAGACTTAATATGTTAGAAAGCTATCCCAAAGTCCTATACTTAACTAGTGGCATCCAAGGGAATGAAATACTAAGTATTGAAAAGATCAAAGACACATGAACTGGGGTGGTGGCTCAGTTGCAGAGCACTTGCCTAGCACATGTGAGGCCCTGGGTTTAATCCTCAGAACCATATATAAATAAATAAAATAAAGGTCCATGACAACTAAAAAAATATTAAAAGAAAAAAATCTTTAAAAAAGTGAACACAAATGCGCATGCACACACAGTGCTAAAGTACAGATCATCCATGTAGGCTAAAATTAAAATATCTCTTTCTATATTTTCTAAAAGGAAAACTCTGATGTTCTGTTATACTTGGGGGCTTCACTTTACTGGTACTCTTCGCCATGTTTCATCTGTCAACTAAAAAAAAACTGCTATTTCTGCATGACACAAAAGTATGTAAAATATTTTCGGGAAACACTAACTGGGCTGGTTTTATGATGCATAGTTGTTTGTATCAGATAGTTACTGGGAGGATAGAACTTTTGTTCAAATCAGATTATGGTGAAGGCAGAAAGTCCAACCTAGGAGTCTGCACTTGATCCTGTAATTGGAAGTTGGAGGAGGAAACTAGGAAAAGATAATTTGACTTGTAGCTGGGAGAGCACGGGTGACATTTAAACTTAGTGCTCGGGGGTTAGACAGTGGAAGATTACAAGGATTTAAGAAAGAACTGGGAAGTGTGAAAATGGTAGCACGAGGAATAATCTCCTCTTAGGAGGTGCCTGGAGTGGGGTTAATGAGAAGGAGGGAGGGGTTGGGGTGGGCAGGTGGGTGGGTGGGCAGCAGCAGGTCAAGTGAAGCTCTTCTTAGAAAGAAAGACCTGGTGGGTGTAAGGAGAAAGAAGACCGAAAAGGAAGCCAATGATTTTTAACAGCCCCAGGATGGAAGCATATGCTTTTCCTGGATTTGAAAGCAAATGGATTAAACTCAGTTCAGTAATTTCTGAGAGCTTTCTAGGAAGGCTCTGGAGTGTGTAATGGTCCTCTGGGGAGACTAAAGTCTAATTTCAGAGAAACTTATATTTTTGACAAAGTCTTTGTTTTTTGCATGAGCCAATACTATCATTCAAACAACAGTTTTACTAATATTGGAATATTTTACTAACATTGAAAATATTGAAAGAAAGTATGTGTTCGCTTCTCATCCTGGCCCAGCTCTGGGTCCTGGGATGCCCAGTGCAGAACCTGTGTTTAATCACTGTGAGCTGAAGGGATGAATGGTGTCTAATAGCATTGCTCTGCCGCCTATGAGTTCTATGACCTTGAGATTGCCTAGGTTTGTCTCCTGGTCTGTAAAGTGCAGATCCCATTCACAGTATCATGAGCATTAGCAGCAATAATGCATTTAAAGCATATAGCACAGCAGTTAGTACATAATACATAAAGGCATGAACAATATGTTCAGTTGTTTTGAGGAACATATAACAGAGTGGTTAGGACAGAAACTACAAGACAGACACATATATCTTCCAATCCATTTCAGCTGCATACCATTTACATAAACTTCAGCAATTAGCCTCCTTAAAGCTAGTCTTTCATTTATAAAATGTGCATAACAATATTTACTCTATTGTGGATATTTTGAGGAATGAATGAGACATCACATGTAGGGCTGACTTCTCACTCCTTGTAAATTAATACACAGATTTTAAAATAATATACTCCTTTAAATGAAAAAATAAAATTGTAATCTTCAGTAAAAACTATTTTGATATGTTCTCTTATTTTCTAATTTTTAAAAATTAACATTGCTTTTATTTCTTCTGTATTTTCTCTTTTTGAAAAAGTTAATGGCTATGAATTGGTAAATTTAATACCGTTCTTTCTCTACACTGAAAAGCCTTCCCTGATCTCTATTCTGAATGGTATAAAACTTTACAAATTTTCATGTAAACACAAAAACATGAAACTCTATAATATTCCTTATTCTTGTCTTTCTGGCTGGTTTCAGTTCTTCAAGGTATATAAAACTAAAAAGTTTCACACTTTCTATACCCCAGATGATGTGAGACAAATGGGAAGGGTAGCAAAAAAGATTTGAGAAGATTTCAGAATGTAGATTTTCACAGTTCACACCGCCTCTGAGTGCCAGTCCGTAATATCACTTCTAGATGATTATTGAAGACATGAACATGAAAATATAACAATTAGATATGACACTTCAGGGTCTCAAATCCCATGAGATTCTGCCTGATTAAATATGGACCATGTGGAAACGTTCCAAACCTGTAACTTAAATATATTAGAAAATCTTCTCATACATGCTAATAGCAACCACATGAACTTGATACCAGGCCCTGGGTGTAGTCAAACATGTGCTCTAACCTTCACTTCAGATGATTCACTGTACAAAATGAGTACCTGTTCATGAGACTCAGGGATGATTAAAACAAGGTCCCTATCATACAAGGACTCAAGGTTCAATGGTGGAGAAAAATATTTGATGAGTTAAAATAAAGAGGCAGACAACGAGTTGCAAGAATACACCATTATAGGGAATGAAACTCTTATAATGTATTAAAGGATTTAGCAAAACATTTAGGGATTTGAATCTCAAAATTTACTAGCTACAGATGGAGAAAGTTCGTAGAGCCCAATTTTTAGCTGAATATTAAGCTCTGCTAATTTCACATTCTTTCCTTTTAAGATCTCCACCCTTTCTGCCTTTGATCAGAAATTGAGCTGCCATGCTACAATGCATTGAAAATAAATTTACTGGAAAGTAGATTTGAAAAGTGTATACATTTAAAAATTTTAAAAACTTGGAGGTATCCTTGTTATTTGAACTATACTGTATCAAAATATTAATTTAGAAGTGAATTATTGTTACACTCATTTCTCATTAACTTGGTAGGTATACATGTTACAAAATAAGTGAATTCAGAGATAATAAAAGGTTGCAAGAAAACAAATGTGTCAGGAGTCATAAGAAGACTGATATTATTGGAATGAAGGGCAGAAGAGCCAGCTAAATGGAAATTTCAAAGATGTTAATACATCAAGGTTCAGATGAACCTTGAAAATCTTTGAACCAAGAAGTGCAGGAGATGGTTCTTGTCCTCCCTCTAGCTCTACTGGGTCTGGACAAGTCATCATCCTTGACAGCCCCGTCCTAAACCTATAAAATAAGGGATTTGAATTAATTAGAACTCTTTTAGATGCAAATGAAGAAACCAAGTTTGAACTGGCTTAATTTAAAAAGGAATTTATTGAGTTCTATAACTGAAGATCATATACTGACCCCTCAGGCCTAACTGCTTCCCCATGTTCTTCCTCTATTAGCTTTGGTTTTTATTGTGTCCACTTCATCCTCCAGCATGTTCCCTCTGTGTGATGACAATATAACTCCCTGCATCTCCTCCAGATTTACATCCTAAAATTTCAAGCATAGCAAAGAAAGAGGAGGAGGAACAGGAGAAGGAGGAGTGTACCTCACCATAACTAAAAATAAACAAACAAAGAAACTCTTAGAATTGAGTTTCATTGGATTTGATTGACTTCATTCACATCTCCAAAACACTCATTATATAATAGTGAGTGTAAAGTTCCAATTGGCCAGACCTAGGTAAGCTGTTCTCCTCTGGAGCTACGGGTACAGTCAGAGCAAAGACCAAGAGTGAGGGAGGAAGGAATGATTTCCCAAGGGAAAACCAAGAATTAGCTATGGGATAGAAGGGAAATGGCTTTGGGGGAAGATCCCAAACAAAATATGCCCATGATAGGGAAAAACTAGTCTCCAAGGTGTCTTCCAACCCCTATATGTCTGAAGTAATCAATTAAAAACTTTCTTTTATAAGGAATGATTGTTACCCAGAAGGTCTGATAATTTGCCCACATGTCCTGGCCAATGACAGAACCAGAACCCTGGTCTCTCACCTCGCCATGCATGTTCTGACTCTTTTCAAAGGTTCTAACTCCAGCAAAAGACCACAATGGACCCTAGAGAAATGGGTTCACAAACTGTGCCTCCCTCCATTTCAGGCAAATGTCATAGTGAAAGCCTTCTTTTCTATTTCTTCTGAAAATGTCAATCAGGAACTTCTAATAACCTCTGGAAACATGTGCATTGCCTCACTTAGTTGGCTGAATCTACTTTGAACCTGCTTCATGCGGCACCTGCTTTTAGTCCAGCTGAAGATGCTTTGAGTTCTCATTTTTTAACGTCTAAGAACACACTCACAGTTACCATAGCAACTATCTAGAGGTGACTCCTTAGGCATGGAGATGGAGATGCCAGCCATCATGCCGGTTCTTTGTCTTGATCTAGACTAGCCCCGAGGGTAGAAGGAGGACACCCAGGTCTGGCTGATTTTTTTTTTTAAAAGCTTTTCTGATGGTAATGTGCTGCCAATATTAGGAATTCCTGGTATAACTATTTACATTTTTATTAAGACAGGTTTGACAGAAAGTTCACACAGTTCATTCAATTTCATACCCCCTGTTTCACTGAAGAATGCCCCATAGTATATACCTGGTAACTTATTTGAAATTGCATTATTTTTCTCTTCTCAAAGGATTGTGTCCACTCTGGCACATCATGTGATTACTGGCTTTCCAAGGTGCAAACTCATGAATATTCTTAATTAGAACTGTGGTTTCCTGATCTTTCAAATTGAGCTATGTTGGAATTTAATTGCAGCAAGGGACTAGGAACATCTGGCAGGTCTAACAGCCATGATCTGTGCTTCTGACTCTGTGGTATGAATCACCAGCAGAGGGGCGCATCTCTGTGACTGCTGATACGCTGAGGAGATGTGGAAGAGGAAAGAAGCAAAACAAATAACGACCTCTCAATTAAGTTTTTCCAAACGCTCAGACGAGGCAAAGTTTATGCATCTGAAAACATGAACAACAGAAAGCAGGTGCCCCCTTCCCACAAAAATTTAGGGATGGTGAGAAGAAATATCCCGTTTCTGTTTTTCACATTAGCAGACTGTCCAGTGTTTGGTAGTTCATTTCCAAATGATTTGACTTTCCTCCCTTCATTAGTGTGAAGCTTAAACTAAGTTCTATTCAATTTCATATTATTTAATCAATTTGTGTCAAAACATTGTACTCCTTATGACCTAAGGAGTTAGGATCTTCAAGGAAACGTGACTTGATATTCAAAATACAGTCCTTGAAAACTGGAGTGAGAAATACTTAGTGGAGAGTTTCTACCTTATTTAGTTTAAATTCAGATAATCATAATTGAAAATAATGTGGAGTATTTTGGTAAACAATAATGGTGAATTTATTCAGTAAATATTTGTGCAACATTGCAAACTCTCAGGTAGGCCCTGTAAAGGATAAAAATGAACGTTCTCGGGATGCCTACAATCGAGTAGAAGAGATGAAAGCATTGTTAATAACTAGAATGCTAGGCAATATGCAATAAAGGATGATAGGAGTTCAAAGTAGGCAGACTTTGAACTTGGCAGGGGTAAGACAAAATGAAGATCAGAAGCAAAATTTTATAAGAAGCAAAGTGAAAAGGGAAGGTTGGAGTGAGAGCCATGAATATTTACAGTATGAAAAACAGGTCATAGATTTTTTTTTACATGTTATCACATTTAATTCTTGAAATAGCCCTATATGATTACTCCCAATTTACAGATGAACAGAATAAAATCCAGAGATGCTAAGCAATTTATCAGAGATTACTAAGGCAGTAATTGTTGGCAGTGGAATTTAATATTCATGTTCAGGGAAAAGCGAACAGTACAGTTCAGCTCATTTGGAAGGAGGTCTCAGAAAGGAGGCTAGAATGCAGTCAATTAAGGGAAAGGAACATGGGGCTCAGAAGACAGTATGGTAAGTTTAAAGTCAACCCCACATGTAATACAAATCCTTCATGATCTAACCCAAAACTCAGGAAACCCATGCTGCCTGGGTTTTGCATTAGATCATGAATGATTTGTATTTGTATTGCTGTGTTGGCAGACTAATGCCACAACCTATGGCTACTGAAAGCCCTTCCACATTCTCCATGCTTTCTTACATTTATATCCTCTCATTTCCATGCTTCTGCACTCTGCACATCTTCATAGATACAATGCCCAACTTCATGAAAGTGTCCACAAAAAATCTGCTAGCTATAAATCCATTATAACTTTGGAAGATTTTCTAAAAATAAATGGAAGATGGGGAAAGATTATATCAAGGAATGAGATATTCTCTGCCATCACCTGGATCTATTCTTCTATGCTTGTTTTTTTTATTTTTTCTCTTCCCTTCCCTCCTGGCATAGGCAAGAAGCTCTGATTACTGGTCTCTTGTGGAGCATTTCCACTCATCTCTGTGTATGTCCTTGTCACTTCATCATCTCCCCAATACCTTGAGGTATTTCTTCTAAACAAATGCAAGGTTCTCTGTGAAAGGATTTCTTGTAGGAGAGATGGATTGGAACAGTGAGAGCCTAGAGGCTCATCTGCCCTTCTGCAGCATGAACCAATAAGGACTTTACCCAGATGTTGGCAGTAAGAATGGAAGAATGGAGAGTGGACATTAGACATTAGAAAGTATCAACTATTTCTCAAATAACATGAAGGAGAACTTTTTTATTTTGCAGATTCCTTTGCACTTTGGAAACTAAGTTTTTAATGAGGTTTATGGTGTGTGTGTATGTGTGTGTGTGTATTTTTTCTTCCTGGTTAAAAATCTTTAGTTCTACCTAAGTTTTGGATATAAGGCAGTTCTCTCTCCAGATATGAAATAGAATATCAGTAGGTGGCCTCAGAAAAGAATTTTCCTAAAATGCTGCACACTTTTATCACAGAAATTTTTTCATGCCATTAGACTTTCTTTTAAGTCATGATTTAGTTTCCAGGTACTTAAACCTTTGTTTCCATTTAGTTCGCTCTGCAAAGCAGCAGATTAGCTAGAGCATAAGATTGTCTGTGATCCGCTGAGCAGCAAAGATCACTGACGCAGCAAGAGAGCAGGCAAGGCGAGTGATTTGTCTTTTCAGCACACACACACAAATGATCCTTTCCTGCCATATGTTCCATAGAATTCTTTTATTTCCCTTCAGGTATTTGACCCCCTATTGAATAGAGGCATTGATCAAAGTTGAAGCTGTGGAGTGACTGATAGAATAGCTCCGCTTTTCAGTCAATCAAATCTTTGAAAGAATTGAAAGTAAAATTCTTGATATTTAATTCCAATTCCCGAGTCTCTGACTTATGTGAACACGCGGATGTTGTTTAACTGTCCTGCATTTCTGGTTTCTTTTCTTTCTTTTTAAATAGACACAGCCAAGAAATTCTACAATAAGAAAGAAAAAAAAATTTTTTTTTGACTGGTACTGACCTCTGAATTGGAGCTCTTAAGTGAAGGATGGTAATTTGAAATAAAGCTCCATGTGCCTATTTCCAAAGAATTATGACTTAGAAGGTTCATGTGAGGTGAAGGAGAACAAGAAGAAATAGACGTCAAGTTGAGATGCTGGGCCAAACATCTGCAGGAGAGAATGAGAGCATTATGGGAAAACAGATGGAGGGAAACTTGGCCAGATAAAATTAAAGGCAACTCTGCTCAGCATCTGATTAGCTAAGAGAATTCTACTCAAAAGGAAAGTATCTATAAAACCTGTACTTTAAATAGCCTCTTGACATGAGAACACTTTAAAAAATTAAAGCTCTTATCAGGCATTGAGGTTTACTTTGAAGGTTCTAATTTACTAATTACTGAGCGTATTTTTGCCTTTTTTTTTTTCATTAGGAACAAGGCTGTAATTGATAACCAAAAGGCATATAGATAAAGACCCATGCTAAAAATTATTTCTATGCTACTTTAATTAGCCTGCTGAAATTCCATTTGAAAAATTAGGGTCTAAATTATGCATTTCTGGGTAAGAATATCTGTATTTGTCAAGAGAACCTGGTAAGGCCTCTTTAGGAAGTGGCTTTACCTCTACAAAGAAGGGCTCACTTTGTTATATAAACATTTCATACTTTATCTATATTGAACATAGGGCCGAAGTCACAAGGTTTGCAAAAATACAATAAAAATTGATTGATTCCAAAAAAAATTTGAAACTTTAAAATGAAAATTAATAATAACATCAAGAATATATAATAATACCCAAGTCAAAATTAGAAAAATGCTTATATATTTTTCACAATGAAATCCTGTATGGTATTCACTGTGATAATGTGGCATAAAGACTCTAAATTCAAGATGTGCAGGTCTCACAGAGGTCCTAAAATTGCCCTCTTCATGTGGTGGGAGCATCCTTCTGAGAGAGCCCAGGATTTGTGCTATAGAGACACATTGCTGCCCCAAACTCAAGTCCCCTAGCTTTCAGGAGTCACCTCTCATTTGCTATCCAAATAAAATATTGTGTCCCCAGTGCATGAACTGGAAGACGCACAGCTGGGCCCTCAAGAACCTACAAGCCTCCCTCACTTAGCTCTTGTCGAGACTTCCTGCTTCTTCTGAATTCTCAAGCCCTGTTCACCCCAACCTCCCCAGGGTAAACTTCCTATTACCACTTTCTATGACATAAGCATCCCTGTCACAGACTGCCAACCTCAACCTCATCTGGTTTCTTTTGCATTCCTATTATTGCACTCGGCTAACAAAGACTTCTTTTTTTTTTTTTTTTTTTTTTTTTTGCCCTTAACTAAATTTGGCCACATCCTTAAAATGCAGATGCTGCTAAGTATTTCCCTTGAATTTATTTATCTATTTATTTATTTATTTGGAATAGTAATTTTCCCCTTCCTGTCACTACTCTTCCTAACCCATTAGGCACAGCCACCTTCCTCTTCATTTCTTCAGTAAAAGTTAAAAAAAAAAAAAAAAAAAACTTTCTCTCATCTCATTGAAATTCACCACCAACCAAAAGCCATGGTGCATGCCAGACTTTTCTGAATGGGAATAATGAAGAGAAACTAGCACCTCCTGGAATAATAAACAACTGAGAAGTGACAAGAGAGTCCCCCCCCACACACAATCCTTCAGTTATCTCCCTAGGGTAAACTTCTTATTACCACTTTGTTGCCTGGGGCTCTGGCCGGCCACCATATTGCTGGGCACATGATTCCCTATCAAGATTCTCATTTTCCAAATTTCCTTTTAATTCAGGCTTCCAGAAGGCCCTGCCTACCAAAGAAAACATGAGCATCCCTGTCACAGACTGCCAACCTCATCTTACCTGCTGGTTTCTTTTGCGTTCCTATTATTGCACTCTGCTAACAAAGACTTTTTTTTTTCTTTTTGCCCTTAACTAAATTGGCTGCATCCTTAAAATGCAGATGCTTCTAAGTATTTCCCTTGTACTTATTTATTTATTTATTTGGAATAGTAATTTTCCCCTTCCTGAAACACTTTTCAAGAAGAGCCATATGGGTCAAAATAACAAACAGCATGTGGTTTAGCAAGATTTCCTTCCCCTCAATAACTTTTTTTCTCTTTTGCTAAGGTTTTGGGGGAAAAAGAATCCTTGGAAATTCATGTCCTTCATTATTTGACTGAGCAGACAAAGTACAAACAGCCATGGGACCCAGTGTTTTCTTCCATAGATCACCATGTTTCAACTCAAACACTGGTTTAGTCTAAGGTAGGGATTTCAGGAATGGGTGATGCAATGGAGACAATCATTATTAGAAGAATTAAATGGAAAGAGGCAAACATAGGGCTGAGAAGCCAGCAAGGGCCCCAGGGGAACAGTACTGTGTGAGTCAGGCCTTGAGAGAGAAGGAGGCTCATTTCCCAGGAATGCTAAGGAACCCTTTGCTTCCATTTTTACCAAGAATGTGGCCAAAAAGACATCATCATGTTACAGTTATATAGCTCAAAAGGATAAAACCACAGTGTTAGTTTGCTCCACAATTATTGAAAGAATTTTCACCAAATTTGCTAGAGTATAAATGGATTCAAGGTACTCTTTGATTCTGACCTGGGCTCAGTGTACTATCTCCCCCCCCCCATTTAACTAATGAAGATTACTTATAACCTAATATATGATAAGCACTGTGCTAGAAGATCAAAAGACATGAAGGAACACACGTGATCTCTTTAATGGCAGAGTGAGGGATGATATAGTTGCAAAAAAAATAGTAAATGGCATAACAGAAATGGACAAGAAGAGTCATAAACATAGAGGGTGACCTGCTGTCTCCAGGGATGTTATTGGATGCTTCTAATAGAAGATGCCTTCTGGGTCCTTATCCACAGATGAGTGGAAAATCCCTGGTGAAAGGAGAAAGACAGCATTCCAGGGAGAAGGGGAAGAATATGCAAAGGCAGGGTGACTTTTATGATTTAGATTAGGTATCCCCCAAAATCTCATGTATGAGACAATACAGGAAGGGTTAGAAGTGAAATGATTGGGTTATGAGTGCCTTAATCCAATCAGTGAATTAAGCCCCTTATAGGGATTAACTGAGTACTAACTGAAGGCAGGTAGGATGTGGCTGGAGGAGGTAGGTCATTGAGGATGAGCCTTTGGGTTATATATTTTGTATCTGGCAAGTAGAATCTCTCTGCTTCCTGGTATGATGTCTTGAACCACTTCCCTCCACCACACTCTTCAGCCATGATGTTTAGCCTCACCTTTAGCCCTGATAAATGGAATTGACCATCTATGGACTGAGACCTCTGAAACCATGAACCTCAAAATAAACTTTCCTTTTAATATTGTTCTTGTCAGGTCCTTTGGTCACAGCAACAAAAATGTTAAAACATGGCAATGAGTGGTTGGAGTCTAAATTTTCCCGAAGCAGTGAGGAAGAGGAGGGAAGGAATAGAACTTGAGGATGCTCATACAACAGGTTTAAAGGATGCTACTGAAAAGGAGGGTCAAGGTCATGAGGTTGACTCTGCCCATACCACTTCCATAGAGCAACAGGGAAAAAAAAAAGAAAGTGAATCTCAAAAAAAAAATGCAGATGATAATGAAAAGCAGGAAATGACAATGGGAGATTTGTGATTTAGAAAGACAACATCAGCATCAGTTAGAAGACAGATTGGAAGAAATGGAAAGCAATAGAGTGTTGCAATGGTTCAGGCAAAAGGTGATGAAAACCTGAATGAAGCCATGATGTAGATTAAGAACTAAATGTAGCCATGAAAGATTCCCAGTGTACTTCAGGACACTCCATAAGATAGGAAAGTGTTCCAAAGATTTAAGATTGCGTTGAGTGAAAGGGGAATAATCAATAGTACATATAATATAACTACTTATTCATTTCACTTAGACCCTGTGCCTCATATTAGCAGGAGGGGGGATACCAAAATGGGTCCAGTAAGGACTCTCTTCATGTCCCTGTCTTCTTTATTGGTAGAATTCATTTGGCAGCTGGTAATGGTAGGGTAGAGGGTGGGGAGTGCAGGCAGCAAAAAGATGACAAAGTCTTGGGGTCTCAAAAGGGTTTAATCTGTTTTCTGATTCAAATGCAAGATTCTCCATGCAGAACCAGAGAACTATGTGCTCTGGTGCATGGCATCTTCAGTCTAAATATTGTTTTTATTTTTTTATTGATGCATAACAGTTGTATATATTTAATGGTGCAATATGGCATATATACATGGTGTAGTGATCAAAGCAAGGTAATTGGCATATCTATCACCAATTTTTATCTGTTAAACATATGTAATATGTTTATCATGTTTATCTGCTTAAACATTCGTCATTTCTTTGGTGTAAAAACATTAGCTGGGTGTGCTGGTGCATGTCTCCCAGCAGCTTGGGAGGCTGAGGCAGGAGGATCATGAGTTCAAAGCCAGCCTCAGAAGAAGGGAGTTTCTAAGCAACTCAGCAAGACCCTGTCTCTAAATAAAATACAAAATAAGGTGGTGATGTGGTTCAATGGTTGTGCCCCTGAGTTCAATCCCCAGTACCCACCCACCCCCCCCCCAAAAAAAATTAAAAATATTCTCTTGTAGCTGTTTGAAATATGCTGTGTGTTATTTATTGGTTATCGTCACCTCTTGTGCAAAGAGTATCAGGAATTATTCCTCCTTTCTAATGGCAATGTTGAGCCCATTTGACCTACTTGTACTCATTTCCCCTCCCCATTTCCCTGCCTGTGGTAACCACTACTTCCCACTTCTATAGGATCAACTTTGTGTTTATTTTTGCTTTTGTTGCATATACTGTTGAGGTCTAATCTAAAAAATCCTTGTCTTGATCAATGCCATGTAGTTTTTCCCTTATGTTTTCTTCTATTAGTTTCATAGTTTCAGGACTTACATTTAAGTGTTTAATCCATTTTGAGTTGATTTTTGTATATATTAAGAGATAGGGGTTAGGTTTCATTCTTTTGCATGTGGATATTCAGTTTTCCCAGAACATAACCACTTATTGAAGAAACTGCCTTTCCCCCATCTTGTGGTCTTAGTACTTTTGCAAAATGAGTGGGCTAAAAATGCACAGATCCCAAATAGTCAAAAAAAATTTGAGCAAAAAAGAATAAACCTGGAATCATCAAACCACCTAACTTCAAGATATACTACAAAGCAACAGTAGACCAGACTGCATGGTATTGGTATAAAACAGACTGACATACAAATGGAACAGAAGAGACTCCTTGGTTTACCAAGGTGATAGTTCACCTGAATAGGGTCTTTGTCTTCTCTGCTCCAGCTCACCACGGGGTTGCCCTTGGTCCTTCCCATGCATTTGCCTCCACTCCATCGGTCCTGCCATCCAGCCAATGCCTGCTTGCTTCTTTTCCTCTTCCTAAAGGCTCCTCCTCCACAATGCCAGTCTTCCTCTCTCCACACAGCTGTTAGAGACTCTGCAACTCAGGTGTAGAAAAGGAAAAGGAAGACCAGCCTGAAATTAGAAAATATATAATATAATTAAACACTACATGAACTACTAAGATTCAATTCCTGCTTTTCCAATCTCCTGTTCTTCAGTTGGGAAGCAGGAGACTGGAAATTAGTTAATTCACCCCTGGTTAATTTTAAGAATATATACAGAACTCAAACAACTCAGTGGCAAACTGGCCCAAACTACCAGATTGATGGGCAAAAGACCTGAATAAACATTTCTCCAAAGAAGTTTGCTTCCCAAACTTCTGTTGCATTCCAAGACAGGTAGAGATAGACACAGAGACAGTGATAGAGATGTAGAAATACATACGTAGACACAGAAGCATACACATATGCACATCTCTAGTTCCTTAACTTTGAGAAGATTCTGTTTCTTTCAAGGGGAACAGAGCTGATATACCTTTCCTGTCATATTTACATATATTGTGTGTTTGTCAGTTTTTCATCTCTATGAACAAAATGCCTGAGATAAAGAACTTAAAGAAAGATTTAGTTTGACTCCCAGTTTCAGATGTTTCTGACTATGGTCAGCCAGCTTGGAAGCAGAAAGAGAGAGAGGAAGGGACAGGGACTAGAAATACGCTTCTAGGACATGCCCCAGTAACCCACTTCCTCCAACTAGGCCCCACCTCCTACAATTTCCACCACCCAATAAAGCCATCAAATTATTAATCCTTTATTGAGGTTAGAGGCCCTATGATCCAATCACTTCCCCCAATTCTCACCTTTGAATATTGCTGCACTGGAAACCAAGCCTTCAACACAAGAGACTTGGAAGGACATTCCAGATCCAAACTCTATCATATTGTTTCCAACTAAAATAAAATATTTACATAATTGTTAAATAATTAGATTTTTTTCCTTAAAATCACATTCACATTAGCAAGTGAAACATAAAATTGAACAAAAGACACCAAGACCCAGAGAAGAAATATAGGAGATTCAAGAAAGGACGAGGAATATTTTTTGGCTTTCCATGCATCCTTAGTGATGGGCGTTTTAGTTGCTGTGTTTTCTTCCACTGGAGGGGGAGATAAGTCTGGCTGGCAGGAAAAAAAAAAGAAACCAAGAGGTAATAGCTGGGTAAAGGTGAAGGGGCTTCAATCAAGACCAGAAGGTCTTTCTACCTAGAAGCTTATAATCTTCATTCTTTTTTCAATAAATACTACTCCATTCTCCAAACCTTTTCATGTCCTCTGTAAACCTTCCCTCTTTTTATGCTAATGTGTAACAATTTACCGTTCTCTGAACTACCATTATGGTAGAGTGGTTAAGAACTAGGGGCCTTGGATTCAGTCAAGATTGACTGTGAATCCTTGTTCTGAAAGCAAGTTACTGAGTGAATGCTGCCAAGTTATTTAACCTCTCTCTGGGACCAGGACACTGTGATCTGATTCCAGAGCCTGATACTAATCATGCACTTTGCCATCTCCTCATACCTGTGTACTGAGGTTGTGGGTTGTAAGAGATAAGTTGCTCAAAAAAGATGAGTACATGAAATCCTTAGCATGGTGCTTGTGCTTCCTAAATGAAAACAGTTATTGGTATGAGGGATTAAGAGGGCCTATTGAGCCAGGCACAGTGGCGCATGCCTGTAATCTCAGTAGCTCAGGAGGCTGAGGCAGGAAGATTGCAAGTTCAAACCCAGTCTCAGCAACTTATCAAGGCACTAAGCAACTCAGTGAGACCCTGTCTCCAAATAAGATATTTTTTAAAAAGGGCTGGGGATGTGGCTCAGTGGTTAAGCACCCCTGGGTTCTATCCCTGGTACCAAAAAAAAAAAAAAAGGCCTATTTAGATTTTATTATTACCCACTTACCACTTAGAGGGTCACATGTGTTATTGACTCTGTATCTGTCCCATCTTCTTACCATATTGTAGTGTCCCCAAGAATACCACAGGTCTCCTGTCTACCCTAAATATACATGTGTCAGGCCGGGTCTCCCATCTAATTCCCCATTGCACATATTGGAAACCATGTGCCAATGTATATGGATTACAGATAATTCTAGACGGAGGCTGCGTCTGCTGCTGTGTTTTTCCCCCTCATTTAATCTGAAGGGATCGCATTATGGCAGAGTATGTGTTTATACACATTCTTGTCTTGTGTCTTCATAACATGCGTTGGCTTGAAACACATATGAGTCATCGACCCTGTCACAAACCAGAGATATCAAGAGAGAGAAAAAAGGGAACAGGAAGAGAGGAAGAAGAAAGGAGGGAGCCAGGGGGAAACGGAGAAGAAATTCTTTCTCCGTTTCAAGCATCTTCAAGCATCCTTTTAAGACAAGCTGTGACATTCCTCTGATGACATTTCTCTATGTGTCCCAAACCCCAACTTCAGAGGGTGATTGCAGGTTGTGTCAACCACCATGTGGGGAGATTTTTGATTCCTTTTAAAGAGCAGGCGAAATCAAGCATGTGGCAGGTCATGAAATTCCTATCCTTTTCTAACAGAGTCGGCACTGCCACCTTAGGAAGGGGGAACGTGAGTCCTCTGCAAAGTTGTCAAGGAGGTTTCTATTTTTAGCCTCCAGTCTGTTTCAGCAGCGATGAGAAAAAGCAGGCCAGAAGAACACACACACACACACACACACACACACACACACACAAATACTTGAGGGCATCTGTAATATCTGTGGAAGGGACATGGAAGGCACTTGCATGTATCAGATGGAGGGGAAAATTGGAAACAAAAGGAAAATCTGGAGGCAGATGATTTAACATTCATTTATGCATTCATTCAGCAAATATTTGCTGAGTGCCTGCTTGATGCAAAGCCCAGCACAGGGTGATCTTATGGAGGGTATGAATATTAAAGAGGCTCAGCTCCTGCCCTACCTTACAGTCAAGTCGAGGAGATAAGACATGCACATATTTATTATTTAGTGGTGTCGTGTAAATGTTCATGTTGGGAATCTGTGGGCTAAAAGGCTATGTTAGTCATGCCACTGATGAAGACACAAATCAACCCGGCCCACAGCATCATTAGCCAGCACGTGGCATCTGCTCACCTGCCTTACCATGAACCAACAGCACCAGGCCCTAGATGGCAGGTCCAGACCCAGGAATGCAGTTGACGAGTCATTTCGCCTTCACAGACAGCCATGAGTGTATGAATTATGCTGAAAAACCCTTTATTCAATGGCAGAGATTTCAACACTCTAAAATAGGTGACTTCAGAAATTCAGGGAGGCCATGTCCCATCGTGATTGAGCATAAAGGCTTTGGAAGCACAGCCAGAGATTTGCTTCTCGACCCTGCCTATTGGTTCCTTGACAAATGAATCTCTCTGAACCTGTTTCCCCTCCTGGAACATGTCAGTTAAGAGGATTCTCTGAAATAATCTTGTAAAATGCTTAGCACAGTGTGCTCAAAAGGCAGACAAAGTTGTCGCGGTCATTTTGTGTTCAAAGAGTCCTGTACTACTGAGCTAGGCCCTCGTCCTGGAGCCTAGTCTTGATTCTTGCTTTTGTCTTGAGTGATGTGAGGTTGCCCATCTCATCATGCTCTTCCTCAGCATTTCATCATTATGCCAAACTCTACATAAGACTTATCATTTTAACCATTTGCAAGTGCAGTCTAGTGGCATTAGGTACATTCACATGGCTATTAGAACCATCACCACAATCCATCTCCAGAAATTTTTCATCTTTCCAAACCAAAACTCTGGATGTGTTAAACAATTCTCCATTCCCCCCTCTCCCAGTCCTTGCCGCCATCCTACTTTCTATCTCTGTAAATCTAACTGCTCCAGGTTCCTCCTGTAAGTGAATTTATTCAATATTTATTGTTTTGTACCTGATTTATCTATGTTGTAGCATGTATCAGAATTTCATCCCTTTGAAGGCTGAATAATATTCCACTATTTTGTATATGTCACATTTTGGTTGTTCATTCATCCATCAATGGACATTTGGGTTATTTCTACCTTTTGGCTCTTGTGAATAATGCTATATGAACATGTGTATTCAAATATCTGTTTGACTCTAATTTTTTAAAAAATGTTTTAAAATATTAGTTTTATATTTTTTAAAATAGCTTCTTGGGCTGGGGATGTGGCTTAAGCAGTAGCACGCTCACCTGGCATGCGTGCAGCCCAGGTTTGATCCTCAGCACCACATACAAACAAAGATGTTGTGTCCACCAAGAACTAAAAAAAATAAATATTAAAAAATCTCTCTCTCTCTCTCTCTCTCTCTCTCTCACACACACACACACACAAACACACACACACACACACACAAAAAAAAATAAATAAATAAATAAATAAATAAAATAGCTTCTTATCCCTCTGAGTGACCATATAAGGATTGGTAAAGTAATTCAATTTAACCTACTCTGTAATCATGGTGAGATTATCTGGAAAGATACTTTATTTTGGTGCTGGAGAGTGTTCTTTAATAAATCTCTATAATCATAAAGTAAGTATCCTTGTCACCAATACAAGTTTAATTAACACAGTTTAGTTATTTTAAAAGTCACATTTGAAAATATACCACTGTGGAACTTTTAAAAAAGCATTACATTTTTCCTATAAGGATAGAAAGTATATGGAAACCTTATACTTTCAAGCAACCACAGAGATCAGGGATCAGTAAATGATGGCCCATGAGGCAAAGTCCAGCCCACTACCTGGCTTTTTGTGAGCTAAAAACTAAGGATGGGTTTCACACTTTTTCAATGGCATATTAAAAAAAATCACTGGAAGAGTGGTACTTCACGATATATGAAAACTATGTTCATATATACTTTCTTAACTTAAATTTCTGCACCTGTAGATAAAGGTGTTTTATTGGAACACATCCACACCTGTGTGCTTTTATATTGTCTGTGGTGGCTTTCAGGTTACAGTGGCAGAGTTGAGCAGTTGTGACAGAGACCACACAATTCTCAAAATCTAAATGCTTATGATCTGGCTCTTTAGAAAAAAAAATTCCAACCACTGATATAAATCTTGATCTGAACTCACTTCTTCATTTACACCTGAGAAAACCAAGGCCCAGGGAAGTGTCATGTTGGATCACAGATTTCAAATCTAAGAGTGGTTAAAAGCAATCCAGCTGTCCGGACTCCCACCTTGAGTTCCTAAGTCACATCCTCATGTGTTCTAGGGAGGCAGCATAGCGGTTCACCTTACAGCTATAGAGCATGGACTACAATAGCCATCACTTCACAATAACAGTGAAGAAAGCCAAACTGTACTCTTAATTTATTCTGCTGAATCCAGCAATGGAACACACTTACTTAGGGAGGGTCACTGGGAGGGTCGCTTGGTTTATACCTGTATGTGTTGACCTCTGCCTGTAATTTCTTATGCATGATTTTATATATTGAAATTGCTTCCCAATGGCTTTCAAGATAAAGTCTGAATGTGTCACAAGGCTCTTATTGACCTGGCTTCAGCTTCCCTTTCCATTCTTACTTCCCCATCCTCTCCTTCCTGTCTTCTCCCTTGCCCTCCACTGACAGGAATTCCCCTGAACACTCTGAACCCCTACAGACATATCTCACCTCTGAGTCTTGGTTCATGCTGTCCCTTCACCAGAAAAACTATCTCCTGATCCATCAGGTCCAAGAGCCTCTCTCCTTGCACATCCTCCCCAATTCCTACCTTAGGCAGAAGTCATAACTCCCCCTTGCACTTTGGAGAGAATGTCCATACCCAGTCATGACCTTGTACTTGTCTATTTGGGCTTCTATCTTCCCAGCTCTATATCAGGAGGGAAGAAAGATATAAGGGGGAAAAAATCCACTTGAATACCAGTTTTCAGCCACCAATAACCTTGTTGTATATCATGATGTATAACTTCTGCACAAGTTTTACTGAACCTTGACACTGAGGTCAAAGAGAACAGAAGATCAATGTAAAATTGTGAACACAGGAGAGAGATAAGACTTAATTTGTTTATTTTTTCTTTCACTCAATTCAACTGTTCAAAGATCATTTACTAAATATCTATAATGATTCAGAAACAAAGACTAATGAAACTGTTTCAGTGTTTTTAAAATTTATGGTCAAATACATTAATGAGTATGAAATCAATTTATTGGGTTATAGCCAAAATTATTTACAAAGAAAATAAAATAAAAGAGAAAATATTAGAATGTGAGGTACATAGTGTAAGTATTGTTTCATGAAGAATTTTCAGTTAGACTTTGAGTGTGGTTTGTATGTGTGTACTGAATTACAATGTGAAATTATGAGGATTATGGTGAAAACATTGAAAAATACTATAAAAACATCAGAATTTAGTATAAGAATAAAGAGGAAATTATTTTATAAGTTTTAGACCAAAGAGGATGGTCCATAAATGTATCCCAAGTTCTTAATTCATAGAAATATAAATCAATGCTATCCGAATGGTTTTTAAAACACAACTACAAATTCTTTATCATTTTTTCCATTGAGAAGTGGGACCTACATACACTTTCCTTAAATTTGGTGGGTTCTGTGGCTGCTTTGGCAATGAAATACTATGGATATGACACAATGGTACCTCTGAAAGTAAGTCATGAAATGTCATAGAGCTCCACTTTGGTTTTTCCTAAGGTTTAAGCAGCACGTTTGGCTTTCCAGTAAACAGTCCCATCCCAGTTGAGCCTTCTGGCCATTCCTAACAATACCTAGACTCATGAGTGAAGCCATATTGGACCCTTTATATCAGTCATTCTCCAGCCAAATGCCACTGAGTAAATTCATTAATGCCAGGTGAAACATAAGGATCACCCAGCCAAACACTGCCCAAGTCCCTGATCATGAAATCTTGAGATAAAATAAAAGTACCTGGTGCTTAAAGCCACAAAGTAGCAGTTGTTTTTGTTTTGTTTTACAAAACAATAGATGCTCAAAACACCCACTAAAAGGATGTTTTTAAGCTTAAGGACACAATTCATGAGTGGGATAAGAAGTCAGCATAGTGGGTAACAACTAGAATTTGTTCCATTAACCAATTCAATAGTAAAAATAGAATAGAGGGCTGAGGTTGTGGCTCAGTGGTAGAGTGCTTGCCTAGCATGTGTGAGGCCCTGGGTTCAATTCTCAACATTGAATATAAATAAATAAAATAGATATCCATTGACAGCTAAAATTTTTTTAAAAGATAATAGAAAAATATTAGAATACATAGTACACAAAGGAAAGGCACTGTTTCAAGATACTTTTTCAGTTACATATAAATGTGTATGCATTTATGGGCTTCCAATATGCTTTTCACTATACATAGATATAATCTTTTGAATAGCACTGTATCAAAGCACCTGAATTTATTATAAAATAGACAAGAAATTATTTATAAAGATTATCAGGCAATATTACATCAAAGAGGAAAGTCCACAGATATTCCCCAAGCATTTAATTCACAGAGACATGAATCAATGCCATTTGCTCATCATAATTCACAGAAGCTTGTGCCATCTCCATGTGTTCTTATAGCAGTTTTGGCCATAATGTTTAAATATTGTAACTACAATTTCTGAATCATAGTACTTTCTGATTTATATATAAAACATTATGTTTTGAAAATAAAATATTTTCTAGCATTTATTCTGACAGGTCATTAGTATAATAAGCTCAGAGCCTTATTTTGATGGGTTCCTACCTAATTATAAAGTCTTGACCAACTTGAATTCTGCATTTGAATTCTTTGCACTCTTGTTGGACTGATAAGACCTTGGTGTCAACATTTATCAGCTCTTCTAATAAAACCTTCTTGAAGATGCTGTAGCATGCAAGAGAGACTACAGAGAGTTCATTTTTTCGTTGGGAATTATAGATTTATGTCTTGGTGTTTTACAATAAATTAGATTACTATGGCGACTTGAAGGAAAACATAAATCACATGTTCAATGGGCCTTTTGGATCATTTCTACCATCATTTCCTCACCACCCTTTCGATTTTCTTTCTCTTTCTAGTGTGCACTGACCAGGGACAATAGAATTTCCACTGGGGTGAACTATAGAATAGCCCTCCATAATTCAGGATTCCTGAAACCTGCTCTAAAAATAACTGTAGAACTGAACAACTGACTTTGTGTCAGAGAGCCTGGGTCCAAGCCTTTGGTCCTGTCATAAATGGTTACTTTGGTCGAGTAAAATCACTCTTAGTGAAATAATAACAGAAACACATACTTCCCAGTTTGTTTCGTTGAGAATGAAATTATGTGATTATTTTCACAGTCAAGATTGTCAGTAGTAGACACTTATCCAAAGGGTAATCTATTCAAACACATCTCTACAAATGCTTGTCGGGTTCCAGCCTGCACAGTGCAGTAAAAAATAAAACAGGTACCCGTCCTGCCTTTGTGGAGCACAGACCCGACTCTGAGATAGTGAAAAAAAAAAAAAAAAGATTAATACAGAAGTAAATTGTGCTGTGTTATGAAGTGAGCAAGTAGTCCTGAGAGGACACATGCAAGGGACAGACTAGCTTAGTTTCCACCAGGTGAGAAGGCACCCGACATGGAAAGTGTGAGGGCTCTAGGTGAATGATCAAAAATTAATCAAAGCCAGACTCCAGGGAGACCACAAAGACGTTCTCCTCCTGGGAGAGTAAAGGTGTTTGATCTCCTGGCAGGAAGAAGGTTTTGCACAACACACTAGATCTTTCCAAGCAGAACCTGGGGGACAGAGGGATGTGTTGGAAATCCTGGAATTTCATGGATCACGACACCCAGGTATAACATTATTTAGAAATATGTGTGAAGAAGGCTCTTTTGCATTTCCTGTGGTAAAAATAGTGAGTGTTGTATCTATCTTCCTGAGGCAACCCCAAGTCACACGTCTGTTGGAGACAGTAGCATGAGACTTTTCAGATTCATTCATTCATTCATTCAGGGAACATTTGTTGTGGGCCACACAATCTGTGTGCCTGGCATGGTGCCAAGTATTGGAAAAAGATAAAGACACAGTCCCTACATTCTGGGGGCTCAGAGCCTGGGCCAGAATAGTCAATTAACAGAGCAGTCCAAGGGAACCCGTGATGACATGACAGAGGAGGTAAGCTTCCAGTGTGATAGATGAGGGGTTCATTCAAGTTAAAGGGCATGGCAGGTAGAGAAAGTCTTCCCAGAGTTGCCACCTAGTAATAACCCAGGGCACGAGACAGCAGACCCTGCGTCAAGTCCTACACTGGGTTGTTTCACTAAGTGCTAGAAGGCCTGAATGTTGGCCACTCTGATCTCCACTGGCCCAATTGGTTGGGCCAGGGCAACAGTACAGGTGAGACAGAATATGAAATTTCTCCACACAAAGAATGATTAGCGCTGCTCTCCAGGAAGCTCCGTGAGCCTGAGACTTTTCCAAATTGAGAAATGAGGGAGACATAAAACCTTTGGCCCTTTGGATCTGTGGGTTCCGTGCCCACAGATTCAACCAACCACAGACTGAAAATACTTTTACAAACTAAATCTGTAGTGAACACAGACAGACTATTCTTGTTATCATTTCTTAAACCATACAACTACTATTTACATTGCATTTACATTGTATTAGGTATTATAAATCATCTAGAGATGCATTAAAGTATGCAGGAGAATGTGTGCAAATACAACACCAGTTTATAAAATGGATTGAGTCTATGTGGATTTTGATAGCTCTGGGGTCATGGGACTCATCTCCAATGGACACAGAAAGAACTGCACTCATCTACTTGATTCAATAACAGCCCACTTTAAATAGAATACTTCAGAATAGTTCTATGGCAGCTCTAGAGTCCAAAAAATGCAACAGGTAGACAGCATAGAGCAGAGAATCACTTCAAATGAGAGGGTGGAATGAATCTTATCACATTTTTGCTCTCTTTACCCAAGGGATCTAAAACATGAATCGGACCATTTTCTCCCAGACAAACCCTCCCAAACCTTTTCCATTGCTCTCAGAAGACAATCTGCCCTCCTTCCCAGGGCCAACATACCACCTCATCAGACCCCTGCGTCCTCTTCAGTGTCAACCTGAAATTCTTCCTTACTCACCCTCCACACTTAAGTCATACCAGCCTCCCCTCCATACAGCTCTTCCCTCAGCTCAGAGAATTTACACATGCTGTTCCTCATCCCTGGAACTCTCTTCCTTCACCTCCCGTGAGACTGCACTCTTTCCCATCCATGGCGGCCCCACTTAAATGTCAGCTTCTCCAAGAGATCTTCCTTGACTTCCTTGACTTTGTGAATCAGAAACTCTGGAGGTAGGCCCAGCACACGCTGAACTTGGAAAACACTGTCTTAAAGAGCATATGGAAAGAATTACAGTATAAGCTGGGGAGATTCCGAGTTCTAAGAAACTTAAGCACCACTACAAATTTATTCAGATAAATATCCCATGTGTCTATCGTGCGTGGTTTACATGATATATGCTATAGAGAAAAAGGATACAATGAAGACCAATGATGATAGTGTGCCATGAGCCCTGGGGTTCACAAAAATGCCTTCGTTTATCCGTTTAACACAGCAGTGACATTGGCCAATGTCACCGAATGGGCCAGTGGGGGAATGCAGCCTGCATTCCTGAATCTGCCTTGAGTTGACTTGTGAATCAGAGGTGCCGGAGGATTTGAGGGAAGCAAGGTCAAGACAAAGGCTTTAAAGCAGAAAAGAGCTGGGTTTATCTGAGAAACAGAAAGGAGACCATTGTGTTTACAGCACAAGACCCAGGGCCAGGGGGAGAAAGCTGAAAGTACATGATCAGCCAAGAGCCAGATTATATGTGACTGTGGTGAACAGAGCAGATTTCATTCCCCTTGCAACACCCAAAGTATCGTAAGCAGCCATTAGAATCTCTAGTGAAGAGATTCTCAGTTTTAGATTATTCTGGGTGCTGCCATGGAGAATCGTCCATGGGTCAGGGGTGTAACTGGTAACACTGATGAGACACTTAGGAGGCTGGCAGTGTCCCCAGCATGGCTTCAAACCCTTGATAAGCAGTCACTCACGATATCCTGCAATACCCCACGATGGAGATACACCACTCACCCAACTTTGTGAGTGAAGCAACGGAGGCACAGAGAGCTCAGTTACTTTTCTGAGGTCTCACAGGTAGTGACAGAGCCAGAACTCAAACCCAGGCAGCCTGGGTTCAGAATCTGGGCTCATACCACGGAGCTAAAACAGTCATGCTATTCCTGCCTTCCTAACTGACAAAGGACTGCTCCGAGCTCAAAATAGTATGCGCTAGTAAAGTGCTGTGAATATTAAGAAGGCTGCTGTGTGAATTTAACAATGCCATTATATCGTATAAATATAACTCATTAAATAAAGTATAATGAATTGGCTCCTAATCTTCTGTATATTGTGGTTAAAAGCAGCACTAATATTTGCAGCAAGAAAAACAATTAGCACATTCATTAAGGAGAGTCCTGCTTACACTTCACTCATTAACTTTAATCATCTATGAAATGCTTGAACTACGCTAACCCGCCAGCAGCAGAGTCATTAGTGCCCATCAGCACATGATGATGCTAATTTTTAGGGTATGTTTTAATTTTACAGACTAACAAAGAACCCATCTCAGTTACTATTTTCCCTTAATGGTACGTATGATCAAGATATTTGGATATTATTTAAGCTAAAAAAATTATTATCCTTCACAATAGCACCATAAACTGAACTCTAATTAATGGCTGCATTTATTTTCCTTCACTTTCCCCAATGTTATCACTTTTCTTTGGTCTGTAAACAGCAATAAACATTCTGAAATAAAACATACTTCTGATGTGCTATAGTTCTTATGTCTAAATCAACCCAAAGAATTCCATGTGCAATGCCGGGTAACCAGGAATATTTAGAAGAATAGTTCTTAAAATGTTTTGGGAAATCACAACACTCGTCTTAAAAATCTGGGCCTAACATGGACCTCCTCCCAAGAAAATGTACATATATATGTACACAGAATTAAGAGGCTCACCAAACCCCTGAAGTATATTCTCTGATAGTAAGAATTCCAGGTTAAGAATTTGGGCTTTCAGACCAAAAAAGCCAAGGCCAAATGTTCTTTCTGATATGTGGATGCTAACATACAATAAGGGTGCAGGAATTAAAACAGACATTTATTGGATTAGGAAAAGGGGAATGAAGGGAAGAGAGGAGGATGGGAATAGGAAAGATAGTAGAATGAATCAGACATTATTTCCTATATTCATATATGAATATATGAATATATGACCAGCGTAACTCCACATCACATACAACTACAAGAATGGAATCCTAATTAGAATAATTTATAATCCGTGAATGTATACTATGTCAAAATACACTCTAATGTCATGTATATCTAAAAAGAACATTTTTTTTTAATTTTAGATAAATAATACCTTCACAAAGATTTGAAATACTGTTTGGGTTTGTGAACTTTGAAATTCTTTTTTTTTTTCACTTCCAATGTGGACAATAACACATGGCATCTCTTAATGTAGAAGAAAATGTAATGTCAGTTTGGTTTTTTGGTTTAGATCACCTGTAGGCGCATTGTTCTCACTGCCTCGTTCAGCTTAAGAAGACAATAATGTTGCTAGCCTCTATGTTGTTTGTTAGGATTTTAATTAAATTAAGTTTGTATTACTTTATTTTCTGGTTACATGAAAACCCCTTGGGTGTACATATTGTTTCTCCTTTGTTTCAAATAATTATTTTCTTTTATTAATAATGCTATTATTAAAACTTTGAAAAATATCAGGGCTTTAATTTAACTTGACTATGTAAAGGCAACTAAATTTTATGTTTAATTGAAGGCTAAAACCTTTCTTTATAAGAGAATGTTATCAAAAATGTATAGAAGAAAGGATAGAAGTAGAAAACTCACCCTCTGGGAAAATTTTAATAGATCTGATGTTAGGTAGCTTTAGGATATTTCTTGGGTGACATAATAACATTGTGCTATGCAGGTGAGTATTCTCATTTTTAGGAGCTGCATGTTAAGCTATTTAAGGATGAAGGGCCATAATGATGCAACAAACGAGATGGTTGACAGAGGATAGATGAACTTAATCAGGGTACATATTAACAACTCTAGAAACTAGGTGGTGGTATGTGGCTCCTATTTTACTCTTCCTGAAAATTTCTTTGCTGTTTGAAATTTTTATAATAAATATCTGAAGAAAAAAGATCCCAGTTTTTTAACATTTGGGGTACCAGGCAAGAAAATATTAATGTAATTTTAAAGTCTAGGGGGAAAATTAGGGTTTGTGTGGATATTCTAATGTAGACACTGATACTAGACTATTTCAAAGAAAAAAAGGGTTCAGATTTGTTATAGAAACAAGGTTAGAAGTCAGTACAAACAGGCATGTCTCAAATTATGGTCACAAATTATCTCAATCCAACTTAATTCAAGTAAACTGAAACTTCTTTGCAGATTTGGTTTATTTAATCTTTTGCAAGTGCTGCTGTATGTATGAGTAATGTAGCCATGCCATTATTTTGTTTAAATATAGTTCATTATACAAAGTATAATAAAGTGTTTCTGATCTTCTGTGTATTGTGGTTAAAAGCAGAACTAACATTTGCAGCAAAAACAAGCAAACAATTAGCATATTCATTAAGTAGAATCTTGCTATCAGATTTAATCGCTAAATTATAAGTTTCTTAAAAAATCCATTTAAAACATTGATCTGATTTTTTGGTCTATCAGAATTTGAGAATACCAACAGTCCAGGCAGGTTAGAACTATTGTTGAACAAGGCCCTCTCCCTGAAAACAGATTCACTGGATGAAGGTAATTTTAATGCATTGCTAGAAAACATAAGAAAACAATAAATAGATGTGCCACATTCCTGGATGGGAAATCTAAATATCATGAAGGTATCAATGCTCTCTAAATCTATATGTACATTCGATGTGATTCTCATCAAAATCTTAAAACAGATTTTTCATGATTCTTGATAAACTGATTATAGAATTTGTATTCAAGTCTCAGATTGTCAAAAATAGAAATAAAAACTTCCTCATCAATAAAAAAGGAAAACAATTAAATCACACTAGCAGATATCAAGCTCTAGTTACAAATACAGCATGATGTTGGTGCGAGATAAACACTTAAATCAACCAAACAAAATGGAATCTGGAAACTGATTTATACAATATATGGAAAATTAATGTATGACAGAGGAGACTTAGCATATTAATAAGGAAAGAATAGATTTTTTAATAAATGGTCCTTGGACAATTATCTAAATATATTGAAAATCATGGAAGTATATCTTTTATAATATAACCAGAAATGTATTTCATTCAGATTAAAGTTTCAAATGCAAGTTTCTTTATAGACTTACCTTTGGAAATAATTTTCAACATAAATTTTAAAAATTTAAAAAAATTGATATTTTAAACTATAATAAAATTTAAAACTTCTAAACTTAATTAAAGGATATTATTTAACAGGTGAAAATTGGTAGATGGTCTTTGCCACTCATATAATAAAGAAATTAGCATGCAGAATACTGGGAGGTTCTTTAATTTTTTTGGGGGGGGGTACCAGGGATTGAACTCAGGGTCACTTGACTATTGAGCCACATCCCTAGTCCTATTTTATATTTTATTAGAGACAGGGTCTCACTGAGATGCTTAGTGCCTCACTAAATTGCTGAGGCTTTGAACTCGCAATCCTCCTGCCTCAGCCTCCCAAGCTGCTGGGATTGCATGCCTGGCTGGAAGGTTTTTAAAAATTAAAAAAAAAAAAACAACTTAATGGGAAAGATATATAAACAAGCATTTTGTTGAAAAATAAACACAAACAGCTAATGAATGTATAAAATATCACCACCTTATTAGACATTGAGGAATTAAAAATTGAGACCACAATAAGTCATTAGTGACACCCACCAGATTGACAGGAACTGTGAAATCATAGTCCCCTATATTTAAGTAAGGATGTAGAGCATCAGGAACATGTGCATGCCTCTAATGGTTGCATGGGAACACACAGTGGCTCATCCACATTTTCCAATAAATTTAAAAAGTTCATGTACCCATGACCCAGAGATTTAGTTCTAAGTACATATTGTAAAGGAGAGAAATCACATGTATACCAAAAGACATATGCAAGAACATAAATGGCAACCATTTTATAATAGAAGAAAACTGGAAACAACCTAAATGATCAATATGACAACAAATAAATTGTGTTATAATGACCCAGTAGGATACCATACAATTGAATGAACCAAACGAACTACAACTTCATACTCCAATGTGAATGGCTCCTAAAAATATAATATGAAAAAAGCAAAGATAATAATATTGCATTTTTATTAAGTTTAAAATATGCAAAAACTCACCAATATATTGTTAGGGGTGCCTGTCCATGAAGTAAAATATATTGAAAAGCAAAGGAATGATAAACTCAAAATTCAATACTATAGTGGTGGTTTCTGTGTTGAAGTGGATTTTTAATTCAATTTCTTAAGCCAGATTGTAAGACACAGTGTTTGTTTGATTGTTACTGTTCATCATTTTACATCCATGTTTTTCAACTTCAGGTAATTCTTTGGATTGGCTGCAATGTGTGTCTGTAAGGTGGATAGCAGAACTCCCAGCCTTTACTAACTACAAGAAAGTAACACCACCCTCCTGGTTGTGATATTCAAAAATGTCTGCAGACATTGACAAGTTTTCCATAGGATACAAAATTCACCCCCAATTGAGAACCTCTGCCATACACACACACACACACACACACACACACACACATTCTTTTTTAATGTATGAAATATTACTTATATTTTAATAATGAAAGAATTTAACACAGTTTTGTGCCCAAACTCATATAACTAGTCATTGACTAAATTAGACTTGACAGGGCAGATATTTTATTTTTTCTCCACTGTTTCTTCAAGCTCCCTAAAAGAACTTGATCTTTTCCTGTCTCTAGATGATACCTCAGGCAGGTTCTACAGATTTTTTGATCTACAAAAAAAGGGCATATTTTAATATGGCTAAACCTAATAAATGGAGAAGCTTTATCAAGCTCTTGGGTAGGACACTCATATAATGAAGATGTCATTTCTTGCCAACTAAAGCACAGTTAATAAAATTGTAATCATAATCTCAGCAGCAATTTCATTAACCTTGATAATGATTCCCAAATTAATTTGGAAAGATTAAAAAAATCCAAAAAGATGACAAAGAGAAGGGGTATAGGGTTTTGCCCTATTAGCAATAAGACTCACGTGAAGGTAAAATCTTATGAATGTGGTGATGGTGTTTGACAAACAAACCAATGGGAGAACAGAAAGCCTGGAGTACAAACCATGAAGGATCAGTCAAGGCAAACTATGGGAGCGCATCAGTCCTGACATCTTGGTGCATTAGCACTTAGTTTGCTTCTTGCTCACACAGAACTCAATTTTTATGACTCTCAGGGCAGCTCTGTCTTGTGTTCTGCATCCCAACACACATTCTTCAAGCATCCAACACAAGAGAAGAGGGAATCAGAAAGACTGAACAAGGGTCTTTCAGAGTCTCATCCCAGAATCAACACACATCATTTCTGTTCACAGGCCATTCATTGGCCAGTACTGCCAAATTAGAGAAAAACTGGATGATAACGTCTTTGTGATGTCTAGGTAGACCAGACATGGGTGAACACTAGCAAAATTTGTCTGTGATGAGAATTTGAGGTAGGAAAGAGGTGAAATTATGGATCATTAAGAAAAATGAAATGTTCCAAACCTGTGAGTGGGTAAATTATTTTTCACATAAAAAAGTATTAAATTAGATCCCTACTTCACATTGTGCTCAAACATTCTAATGGAGTAAGACTTAAATGTTAAAAAAAAAGAAGAAGAAAAAAAAGAAAGCTAAAGTTTTTTTTTAGTAAAAGTTAGAGATTATTATCTTCTCTAATTCTTCACTAAATTTACCTTCACTAAATCTAATAAGAAAATATTTCTTAACAAGATTAAAAGCACCAATTACAAGAAAATGATCGATAAATTCAAGGAAAACAAAAGAACACAGCTTTAAAAATAGATTTGAAAATATGTGCATTATAAAAAATAACATTGAACTATATTTGGAAATTTAAATAACTTCTTCAATGAAAAAGAAAAAGAAAATGGTGGGAGGAACACCAAAGAGATGAATTATATGAATAAGCAATTCTGTTTCCGGATACAAATATATTTATTGGGACATTGTTGGTAGCATAGAAAAATTACAAACAATCAAAATGTTCAAGAAAAATACACTATGACATATCTTAAACAATAGAATTCTAAATTAGAATTAAAATGACAATGGAGATCAGTTGTATCGATGTGGATAGGAGCTGGAAAACATAATATTGAATATAAATGCAAGTCATGGAACATGGATGGTAATGATGCCATTTATGTAGACTTGTATATATTGTTTATTCATACGCATGCACAAAGTCAGATATGGAAAGGGAAGGTATCCATCAACTTCAGGACAGGGCTTGCCCTTGAGGAGGGAAGGAAATGGGCTTGGAGAAGTCCTTCCCAGCTTTTCCCACAGCATTTTGTTCTTCCTACCAGACACACACACACACACACACACACACACACACACACACACACACATCAAAGATCTGAAGCAAAAATGGCAAAAATATTTGCATTTTTTGAACCCTAGTATTTGATAACTGTGCTTGTTATACTTTTCTCTATATTTTTCTGTGGGATAAAAATAATTCTTAATAATCAAAGGACATGAAAGGACACAGAAAGCACTAGAAGATCTGATTTATTAAAATGTATAAACTCCTTTTGATCAAGTTAGAGCTCCCAAATTAGAACTAATGCACAGAAACCATATTCATAGACTCTCAGAGATGGATTTCCCAAATGGAATCGGGAGTTAAGAAATCTGACTTTCTTTTTCTTCCACCAGATCTTAGTTTTCTCACTAAGAAAATTTCCTTGTAAGGGCAAAGCAAACACTGTGGTGTTTGTAAGAATAGCTCCTGCCTGGGCATTGGAACTATTCAGAGGTTCAATAATGTTTCCAGGTCAAGGATATAATTTAATCTACAGAAGTAATAATTTAAATAAAGACACCTGATGGCTTATAAAGAGTAACTAATCTTACAAATAGCCTTATTTTATGGTTAATGATATGCATGGGTCATGTTACTGCTAATAAGGTGCTCTGAATTCCTAAGAAAAAAAATAATTATAATATATTATTTAACTTTCTTTTCTATTTTTGGATGCCAATGGCATTTTAATAGCTGCCATCATTTTGGCTACACTGTAAAGTCACCCATATATCACTGCTGTTTACGAGGCTCTCTGGACATCTGTTTTTTACATTAGGTAATTCATTTAGACCAAGTTATGTTGAATGACATATATTCAGCTGACCATCTGCCTTCAAAATGCAGTTCACTTTTGAGACACGGCTCTTGTTCTGTGTCACACCATCAATATTCACTGCATAGATAGACTGCTCAAAGTTCCATTTCTGCTCACTGATCATCTGTATCTTAACTCTTTCCGATAAGATTTACAGAGCAGACCCACCAGTAGCACAAGGGAGATTTCACTTTAGAGAGATTTAGTAGATGTGATCAAATCCCTTTAAAGATAGCCTGACCAAACGGTTACAAATGATTGTTTTTATATGTGATGTGGTTTTTCTAAATCAACAAATCTTATTTTACATTATACATCCTCATAACTATGACACCTGAGAGCACCACTCTAAAACAATTTTAAAGTGTCACAGCCAATATCTGGCATTTCTTCTCAGGAAGAGCAATAGTTCTCAGGATATCACTGTAACACCAGCTTCAAAATCATCTTGAATTTTTGTTATGTTCAAAGCTGACTCACATATGCTAGCATAGCAGCCTTTCTGGCTCCTTATTCCACTCTTTGCAAAAGTAGATTTTCATATTCGTGAGGGTTAAAAACAATTTTTTAAAAAAGCAAGACATAAGGAGGAAGAGGAGAGAGAAAGAGAGGAAATATCATTTTCTAGAAGATTTGAGCTATAAAATGCATTGTGTGTGTGTGTGTGTGTGTGTGTGTGTGAGAGAGAGAGAGAGAGAGAGAGAGAGAGAGAGAGAGAGAGAGAGAGAGAATGTGGAATTTGAAACTTGGCTTTCCATAAGATTCAAAAATCACTTCACGGTGGCATTATTCCCATTTTAAATTGCCATATTGCCGTTCCTACCTTACCAAAAACTATGGGTGACTAATTCATCCCAATTTTCACTTGTCTGAGTTTTCTAACTTTTTTTACAATGAGCTCATGTTAAATCTGTAAGCAGAAGGGGGGAAAAAAGCACATTAATTCAAAAATGCTTTGGGGTTTGCCAAAATATTGTGATTTCATCATGTAACTCTATTTCTTCCTTATCTTGGTCTACCATTCACAGATGTAATGTGTTGGTAAGTAGAAATTACTTTATCTCCATTGCTTTGCTGTAAAATTGAGGTAACTCTGCCATACTAACTACAAGTGTATTGTTTTGCCGTTACTAGGAGACAACATTCAAGTGGCAAATGTTAACAAGTAACGAAGCAAATGCAAACACCATTTGCTTTACTGGTATTTTAATAGGCTTCCTCTGAGGTAAGGTCCCCTGACACCATAGATATATATGCAGATATTGCTTTAATAGTTAAACAATAGCATAATGTAAGGGGAAGGATAATTAGTTACCCACAAACTTAATGTACTATGAGACTCAGCTAAAATAGAGAGTGAAACAGTAAAGTGTGATTTTTATCTACTGGATTAGACCAGTCTGAATAGATGCTTTAAAGGTCAGTAACTATAGAATCACCAACATGTATTCAGTTTGTCCCTTTGTTTCCATTTCAAGGCTCTATTTTCAAATTGTACCTCCCCCATGAAGATTCTTTTGTTATTTCTGGTATGTTCCCAGGCTCCCTGGCCTTAAAAAATTAGGTATTTCTATTACAGTGTCCACTACTCTAATAGTGTCCATATGTTAGAGTATCCACTTCTGTCTCATACTGCACTGTCCCCTTATTTGAGGCAGATAATTGTTCTCATTTTAACATTTCTGAAGTGAAGGTGCATCCTATAACCAATATGTTATGCAGCCAGCCTTCCATATCTGTGGGTTTCACATCCATGGATTCAAACAATCTTGGACTGAAAATATATTTTTTAAAAAATTGCATCTGTACTGAACAGGACATACTTTATTTTCTTGTCATTATTCCCTAAACAAAGGGTATAACAACTACTTACATAGTGTTCATATTGTATTTGATATTATGAGTAATCTAGAGACAATTTAAAGTATGTGGGAGAATATACATAGGTTATATGCAAATATTATACCACTCTGTATAAGGGATTTGAGAATTCTCAGATTGTGTATCCACAGGAGGTCCTGGAACAAATCCCCCACAGATACCAAAAGACAACTGTAGTTAATGTAGTACTGTTTTCTCTTCTTCTTTCCCTCCTGCATGCTCAAATCAGCTCTCATTAAATCAGTGGAGCAATATACAATTGATCAAGCTGGGAATAGCCTTACAATCCACCTACCTGGAAGACAGGTAGCCCATCTGTTGATACTTGCACTCTCTAAGAAGATAAATTATTGTGCTTGCAGAATAGAGACCTGGGGAGATTGAAATTAATAACCTCAGGCTCTCTTAGACTGAGAAAAGAGAAGAATTTTAAAGAGGTGACCACCACCAGGAGGAATTTTGCATTTATATAACTGGAGTGTCACCTGATGATTTCTTCTCTCCAAATTTATATTAGTATTCCAAGTTTTAATCTCAGACAGTTCTATGATATTGTATTTGTTCATATAGCTACAAACACATCAGGCTTTATGTTTCGTCTAAGTGGCTTAAAGTTGAAAGCCCCACTTGCTTCTCTTTCTGAAATGGACACTGTACTGGGCCCTTTCAATGCCTCCACCCTTCAGTACTGAGTCACTCATTCCGCAGCTCCTGGGAATATTGGTGCCTGACAGTTCATAATTGATTCCTGCTGCAGAGATTGTTCTCTGCTAAAAAGAACTGACTAGCGTAACTTCACAGCACCTTCCTGAGAACAACCCATTTCCAACAACTGGCCAGGACTGTAAAGACTGGTCCCTCTGCCACAATTTGGGATGAAGATACAGAGCGACCACAGTTCCAGAATAAACAATGCCATTGGCTGAGGGCTTGATTGTGAATGGTTCACAACGCAATTTATTTTTCTGTGCACTCTTGCTTCTTTCTCTTTCCTTAAGGGTTGATCCAGAGATACTATCTCCAGAGAACCTAGTCTGTGACAGTTGATGCATTGGGAATGATCAAAAAAATGCTTCAGAGGAAAAAAGAGATGATTTTGGAGCTGGATCCAGTAAGCAATAGTGGGCTTTATTATTATTGACGGAAGATAAATCCCATAATGAGGAAAACTTTTCACTGATGATAAACAAGGACAACATACTAGCGAATTAGCAGGTCTGATGTGTAAGATATTTGAGAGTAGAGAAGAAATAGTGATAATATTGGTACTTGATCACCAACTAAACATTAAGTGTGAAAGTTGAAGCCTACTTTCCAGGATATCATGGGACTTTCATTTCCTGCCACTACGAGACAAACAAAATTGAGAATAATGATCATGATTTATACGAATAAAAGAAGCAAAACTCCCAATGATTCAACATCCCTGGCAAGTCCACTATGCCAAGGTTATGTCCTTGATTAGGAAGGGATGGGATCTTGAGGCACAAAATGGGAATGTCTAGTTGATGCACTCAACAATTTTGAGTCTCAGATTCCCTGAGTCTGCTGCAGGAGTGACCCACTCTTCTCTGTTACAAGCTAATGCCCCTTGAGCAAGGCAAAGGGACTCTGCCCCTGAAAGACCATATGGACTCCAGTCACATTGAAAGACCAAAGGATCTATAGGATCTAGACAACAGGTACTGACAGGGGCCAGGCTAGTAGATACAGGACTGAATTCTAAGGATTAAGGAGCCACATGGAACATAAAGGTGGCTATGGAGAATTTATAGAAATGAGAGTAATGTAGAATTTAATACTCAGCAAGAACCAGTTAGACGGTGATAATATCTTAGTAAGAGGTTCCTTGGGAGGCTAGAGAAAGCAATGTTCCACACTAAGTAAAGTAGTAACATTATAACATAAGCTGGAAGGAAATATCAAAAGCATTAGAAAAGCAGGCAATTGTGGGTATATCAGATAAAGCTGAAAATCCCACTTGATGAAGCTGATCCACAAGTGGGCATGGAAAGCTTTCTGTTAAACAAAGGAACAAGTAAGGTAATAGTGCAGAGGGCCGGCAGCAGTACTGAGCAGCTCAGGGTGGACAAATCTCTGTAGATCATGCCTGACAGTGGGAGAAATTATTATAGAACTGAGCTCATTTTTGTTAGCAATGTGGATCACTGGATTCCCAAATAATAAAGGTAGGAAGGGATAACAGTTCACTATCAGAAGTAAGGTGGGTACAATTATTGCAATGAGCAGCAAAGAGTAGTTGCCATGAAGAGACAATCCTTAGAAACTATAGAGATGCTTAAAATAATGGGCCATCTCTAGAGATGACAAACAGCATCAGGGGATGTAGCTCATCCCATTAAACTTCCCGCTTTAAAGTCCTCCCAGGAAAAGAAGGCCACTAGAATCTCATATGAGGAGTTCCCAGGACATATATGAACCAAGTAGATCTGAATGAATTAGGGGTAGACTGAAGTGAACACGGACAGGTTTGTGCCATCCAGATCCTTTTTCTCAATCCTGCAGCACTCATTCCCCAAGATGCTAAGAGCTTCGGCAACTGACAGCAAATGACTGAGTCCCTCTCTAGGAGATTGTCCTCCACCAAAGAAAGCAACTCCACCCAAGATTATGCTTCCCTCCTGGGAGTAGCCAATATCTAGTGTTTGGTCAATCAAGAAGTATAATGGTCCATTTCCTTTACCTTAATTCAGACAAAAATATGCAGAGCTATTCTAGATCCAAAGCTCTCCTTGGAATTGACCAAGGTCTTTTTTGTAATCACTTCACACCCAGCCTGACTTCCTCTGCCATATTCTTTCTCCTTCATTTTCAAGAGATGTGCCCCAGTAAACTTTCTGCATGCAAATCTCTGTTTTGTAGGGAACCTACAACACTCCTCCTCTCACCACATTTTGCATCAACAGTTTCTAAATATATGCTGTTGACTTGCTAGAGAAGAAACACCTAGGGAAGAGAAGAAAAGCCTATTCCTCCCATTCACTCCATACCCACAAAATCACCAACTCTTGGATGGATCTCAGGGTTGTGAACTTTTTAAAGCCCCTGCTTGTGATTCTGGTGGGCAATTTGACGTAGAAACTACTGCTACATCAAAATCTCAGACTTAAATCAGCCTATGATTTATAATCTTGCTCCATCATCCCATTTCAGCTTATTACAGAATGGAGAAGCAATAAAAGGTCAGAAGCTTGGTGTCAGGTAAATAAAATGTGAAGAACTTGTTCTCCTAAGCAACTAGTATATTTTGGGCTATTGGCAACTAATCCCATTTCCTTCTTTCTTGAGAAGCTCAAAACAGGATTTGTGGCCAACTTCTGGCTTGCAAATGGAACTTGATCACGTCTTCTGCCAAATGTTAACCTCACCCCTGGCTGTCTCTCATTTTGTGATCCAATTTCCCTTTCACCTCAATTTCCTCATCTACTTCTTGTTATATTTTATATTTCACATATTTCCGTAGGCAACCTCAAGTCCATTTTGTTGTTATTATGGGGAACAAGTGGAGAATCAATTAAATGACGAAGGAGAAGGAGGAAGGGAAAGGAAAGGAAAAGAGAAAGGATTGTGTTTGTGAAATGGAGGCAGGGGTGGACATGTAGAACTTGAATTATTTGGAATACAGATTATCATGAGCTGCTCTTAGCTTTCTTATAGTGAGAACTCAATACTGAACACGTTTTTAAATACTGGTCAGTTATAATTATAAGATGCATACTAAGGTGAAAAGGTGAAAAGGAGTAGGCAGATGAACTTGGCCATGATTGATCTGAGAGCCCTGTTGACCTAGCTGAAGGTTCTAGTTCCAGTGATTGTCTGTAGACACTTCCAGGTCTTCCTAGCTGGTACTGGGTCTTCAGACTCAGAGGACTCACCGTGTGGACACAGGAAGCCAGTGGGAAAGGGGAGGGTTGGAAAGAGGGCTAAGGGATATGCTTAGAGATCCTCTCATCTTGTCCCTGGAGAGATGTTTATTATAATCATAGCTCCCCAGATTCTCATTTGATTCTATCCTTTTCCTACCAGGTAGCCCTGTGTGTTTTATATTAAGATTCCATGTCATGAGAGGGTAAGTGAAAAGCTTTCTCTGGAACCAAGTTTCTCTGGAAACCTAATAATGTTTTCGTCAGGCTGGATAAGTGTCCTAAATGAAAGTGCCAAGAGAGTCTGACGTTATGTCCCCAGTTACAAGCTTTTTCTCTTCTTCTGGTAATTGGAAGAATAAAGCTACGGTTTCCAAACATATCAGAAATTTAGAAATACATCTTGTAGATATGGAACTTCATTTTTTCCTCTTTGGAAGATAAATGTTCATGATTAATAGTATTTCCACTTGTGGAACTCCTGGGCCCCTTAGCCCCCTAAGGAAAAATGAGAAAACAAAATCAAACTAAAATACATTTGTCTTCATCTCCAGAGTATGTGCACTTTGCCTCTATTAATTTAATGGTGTTTTGTCTATCAGTCTTTGACTAGGGTTGCTAACATTTTTGTGTCTCCTAGAGGATTTATAAAGGCACTGCTGCATTCCTGGGCTCGCTCCTGAACTAAGCTTGTCACTCAGCCTAGCCGCCTGTCTTCCAGTGCCCTCTGGTCCCTTAGAGACATCTGCTTTAGAGGGAGCAGCAACTGAGGACTGCTCTATTTATCTTTAGATCTGACTGCTCCACTCATATTCAGATTCCTGTCAGTGAATGACTGAGCATCTCAAACTTGCCTCTTGACCCTCTTTACCCTCAAGCCCCACCACCTGAATCCATCTCTTCTCCCAGTCTTTCACTCTCAGCAAATGGCACCACCTTCCATGAGTCACTTGACCCCAAAATCAAGGCATCAACTATGACTCTTCTTCATTTTTCCCTCCACCTTGACAACCACTTTATTCTATAAATCCTGCCAGTGTCTGTCCATCAGCTTTTCTTGAATCCATCCACTTTCCTCCATCTCTGTTGTTTCCACAATCTAAATTGTCACCATCTCCTATCTGGACCACTGCTAAAAGTTATAGAATCTCTGGCTGCTAGACACAGTATCCAAATTGTCCACGTAAATACTAGACAACAAGTAGTTCAGTCTGAATCTCTCTCCCAGGAATTTGAATCTTTTCTTCTTTTGTAAAAAGAACACTTATAAAATATATCCTCAGTGAATTTTTGAAAATACAATATTGTTAATATACACACAATGCTGTGCAATAGATCTCTAGGATCTATTATTCAGCTTGCATAGCTGAAATACCAAATTTTAGTTTATATCCTTGACTAAAGTAACTTGAATCTTAATCAGGGAGCACATTCTCCATCATATATGCATTTTAGGAAGCCAGTGGAGCTGAGTAACAATGTTTGACCCCAAGCTGTCAATCGAAGGTTCCTAACTTGGATTCATATCCAGCGGCTGATAAGGGCTTGATCCTAGCACTCTCTTGGGTGTTGTTTCTCCAAAGCTGGTCACTCAGCTTTTCCTTTGATTTGGTGAGCCATTTAATATCTCTCCCTAGGGAAGGGTGTAGTGGAAATTTTTCCTTGAATCCACAAATAAGCCCTAGTTGGATGCCCTCCATGACAAATGACACAAATCCTTTATTACAACAGCACCATTCCTGGTGTAGGCGAACAGGTACCTTTTTAAATTTTAATCACCACTATATCCTTCGTGCCTCAATAGTGTCTTACTGATACTGCAGTATGTTAACAAAATATTTTTGAAATGAATGAGTGAATGAACATCAGCCAGGCAAAGAAGGAAAGAAAGAGAATTTCAATAGAGAAAGTATTATGTTGAGAACAGGATAATATGATGTGTTTAAGAAACTAAAAGAAGGCCAGCTTGGAGGTGACCTAGTGTGTTGGGGGTAGGGCTTGATGATTAAAGATAAGGCAGGAGAGATAATTCAGACAAAAGTTGAACTTCATGGAGGAGAAAAAAAAGCAAAGTGTCTTATTAAAATTTTAAGCAGGGGAGAAAAGGACAAAATTTACATTCAGAAAGGACAGTCTGGTTGCATTGTAGATTTAGATTGGGAGGGGAGATGGACTGGAAATAAGGAAGACCAGTTCAGAGTCTGTTGAAGTAATGCAGGCAGGAGACCTTGATGGCTAGCCTAGGGAGGTGCTAATGTGCAGCAGGATTCTGAAAGGGAGTTTTAAGCAATAATATCATGGTGATTATCAGTTAACAGGTAGGGTTGATGTCCTAGTTTCTGCTTAACAGAAAACTTTTTTTTAATTTATTCTGATTTGTTATACATGGTGAGTTCATTTCATGTTACACATATAGAGCACATTTTTTCAAGACACTGGTTGTACACAAAGTATTTTTACACTATTTGTTTCTTATACATGTACTTAAGGTAATGACTGTCTAACTCATTCCACCATCATTCCTATCCCCTTGCCCCTCCTTTCCCCTCTCTCCCCTTTGCTCTATCTAAAGTTCCTCCATTCCTCCCATGCTCCCCCACCAATTGCCATTATGCATCTGCATCCTCATATCAAAGAAAACATTTGGTCTTTGGTTTGGGGGGATTGGCTTGCTTCACTTAGCATTATCTTCTCCAATTCCATCCATTTACCTGCAAATGTCATGATTTTATTCTCTTTTAATGCTGAGAAATGTTCCACTGTGTATATATACCAAAGTTTCCCTATCCATTCATCTACTGAAGGGCATGTAGTTTGGTTCTATAATTTAACTATTGTGAATTGTGCTCCTACAAACATTGATATGGCTGTGTACCTGTAGTATGCTGTTTTTAAGTCCTTTGGGTATAAACCTAGGAGTAGGATAGCTGGGTCAAATGGTGGTTCCATTCCCAGTTTTCCAAGGAATCTCCATACTGCTTTCCATATTGGCTGCACCATTTTGCAGTCCCACCAGCAATGTATGAGTGTACATTTTCCCCACATCCTTGCCAACACTTACTGTTGTTTGTATTCTTAATAGTTGCCATCTGACAGGACTGAGATGAAATCTTAGAGTAGTTTTGATTTGCATTTCTCTAATTGCTAGAGATGTTGAACATTTTTCCATGTTTGTTGATTGATTGTATATCCTCTTCCAAGAAGTGTCTGTTCAGTTCCTTGGCCCATTTATTGATTGGGTTATTTGTTTTTTTGGTATTAAAGCTTTTGAGTGCTTAGTATATCCTAGATATTAGTGCTCTATCTGATGTGCTTGTAAAGATTTGCTCACATTCTGTAGGCTCTCTATTCACCTCACTGATAGTTTCTTTTGCTGAGAAGCAGCTTTTTAGTTTGAATTCTTTCCATTTATTGATTCTTGGTTTTAATTCTTGCATTATAGGAGTTTTATTAAGAAAGTTGGGGCCTAATCCAACATGATGGAGATCTGAGCCTACTTTTTCTTCCATTAGGTACAAGGTCTCTGGTTTAATTCCTAGGTCCTTGATCCACATTGAGTCGAGTTTTGTGCATGATGAGAGATAGAGGCTTAATTTCATTTTGTTACATGTGGATTTCCAGTTTTCCCAGAACCATTTGTTGAAAAGGCTATCTTTTCTCCAATGTGCATTTTTGGTGACTTTGACTAATATGAGACAACTGAAGTTATGTGGGTTAGACTCTGTGCCCTCTATTCTGTACCATTAGTCTACAAGTCTGTTTTGGTGCCAATACCATGCTTTTTTAGTTACTATTGCTCTGTAGTATAGTTTTAGGTCTGGAATAGTAATACCACCAGCTTTATTTGTATTGCTAAGGATTGTTTTGGCTATTCTGGATCTCTTATTTTTCCAGATGAAATTCATAATTGCTTTTTTTCTATTTATATAAGGGATGCCATTGAGATTTTGATTAGGATTGCATTGAGTCTGTATAGTGCTTTTGGTAGTATGGTCATATTGAGAATATTAATTCTGCCTATCCAAGAACAAAGTAGATCTTTTCATCTTCTAAGGTCTTCTTTAATTACTTTCTTCAGGGTGTTGTAGTTTTCATTATAGAGGTCTTTCACCTCTTTCATTAAATTTATTCCCAAGTATTTTTTTTTGAGGCTATTATAAATGGGGTGGTTTTCCTAGTTTCACTTTCACCAGATTTGTCACTGATGTGCAGAAAAGCCTTTGATTTATGGGTGTTGATTTTATATCTAGCTACTTTGCTGAATTCATTTATTAGTTCTAGGAGATTTCTGGTGGAATGTTTTGGGTATTCTGAGTATAGAATAATATTGTCTGCAATAGTGATAATTTGAGTTCTTCTTTTCCTACCTGTATCCCTTTAGTTTCTTTTGTCTGTCTGAAGTTTTCTTTCTTTGCTGTGTCTCTGTCCAGTTTTGGAATCAGGTCTTGATATTGGCCTCATAAAATGTGTTTGGAAGTGTTCCCTCTTTTTCTATTTCATGAAATAGTTTGAAAAGTATTGGTGTTCATTCTTCTTTAAAGGTCTTGTAGAACTCAGTTGTGTATCCATCCAGTCCTGGGCTTTTCTTGGTTGGTAGACTTCTGAGGACATCTTCTATTTCCTTGCTTGAAATTAATCTATTTAAATTGTGTATATCATCCTGATTTACTTTAGGCATATTGCCTCTGTGTTGATGTCTTCGATATTTTCTACTTTATTGTCATTGTAGAGGTCTTTCACCTCAAAATTCATTTTCAAAGTAATTTCTAATTACTTTCTGTATTTCTGGAGTATCAATTGTAATATTTCCTTTTTCATCACAGATGTTAGTAATTTGAGTATGCTCTCTCTTTTTCTTCGTTAGTATGGCTAATGGTTTATCAATTTTACTTATTTTTTCAAAGAGCCAACTTTTTGTTTTGTCAATTTTTTCAAGTGTTTCTTTTGTTTCAATTTCTTTGATTTCAGCTCTGATTTTAATTATTTTCTGTGTCCTACTGCTTTTGGGATTGATTTGTTCTTGTCTTTCTAGGGCTTTGAGATGTAATGTTAGGTCATTTATTTGTTGACTTTTTCTTCTTTTAAGAAATGAACTCCATGCATAGAACTTTCCTTTCAGCACTGCCTTTATAGTGTCCCAGAGATTTTGATATGTTGTATTAATGTTCTCATTTACTTCTAAGAATTTTTTAATCTCCTTCTTGATATCTTTTGCAACCCATTGTTCATTTAATAGTATATTATTTAGTTTCCAGGTGTTGGAGTAGCTTTTATTTTTTATTTTATCATTGATTTCTAATTTCATTCCATTGTGGTCTGATAGAATACAAGATAGTATCTCTACTTTTCTATATTTACTAATATTTGCTTTGTGGCATAACATATGGTCTATTTTAGAGAAGGATCCATGTGCTGCTGAGAAGAAAGTGAATTTGCTTGTTGATGAATAGTATACTCTACATATGTCAGTTAAATCTAAATTATTGATTGTATTATGAGTTCTACAGTTTCTTTGTTTAGCTTTTGTTTGGTAGATCTATCTATTGGTGAAAGAGGTGTGTTAAAAGTCACCCAGAATTATTGCATTGTGGTCTATTTAACTCTTGAACTTTTCCTTTTCCCTCGGGCTAGAAAGAGGTTGGGACACTTACCACCTGACTTTGCCTATGCAGCTGTATACGACAATTTAAGGCAAAACAAAACAAGAAGTTGGATGGAACCTGGAGCCCAAAATGAGCATGGGTTTAGAACAATCTATCCATCCCACCTCTGGACTGATACGTAAAAGATGAGAAAATGTCCAGCTTATTTGAGCCTTTGAATTTCTAGGTCTCTTTGTTATAGCAGCTGAGTCTGACCTTGGCGAACAGATAATTGCTTCTAGGTAACAGGTCCCCGGATGAGGAACCCCTGCGGGTATCTCCCACAGCCAGTTAAAGATACCCACATTCCAAATGGAGCTCAGTGACCTCTAACACTCACATCACAGCACCCTGAAAATGGCCACAGCTCCTTGCTTTCCTGTTTACACTCTCTCCCCAACCTGAGTCTACAGAAAGCACTGAGACAGAGATGACAATATGGTGTGACATACTCATGCACAGCATACTGGTCTTGTGGGTTTCTGTTACATTCAATGTCATAGTAGCGGTTACTTATATCTCACTAAGGTATTCAAGGGAGAAAAGGAGCCAGTCAGTTAAAGTAAAGATGCACTTTGGAATCAGGGTGCCTGGTGAAGTTGGCGGGAAGTGCTAGGCAGCAAATCCTGATCTCCTCACAACACAGAAAGGAGAGCAAAAAGGAAAATCAGAATGAAGAGGTGGATGACAAAAGAGATGTTCTCAAACTCAATATTTGAGAAGATAGGCTACCGGAGTAGAAAACAAACTAGGAGTCCCCTAACTCCAAACCCAAACCAGGACATGAAAAGCAGAAAGAGAAAGGTTGGGGGTGGGGGGAGCAGAAAAATCTCTTAAACTCACCCACTTAAAAACAGTTGAAAAGACAAGCAAAAATTAAAACATAACAGTAACAGCTGGGTCCTTAAAACAGAACAAACAGCTTAAAACCAAATTTTGGGAAAGAAAACTGAGCTGGGGGTCCTCAGCCATCTTGTGGGCCCCCCTCAGCCAATTAGTCACCCCTTAAATCAGCATGGCATCTTCCCATGCCCAGACAGTGGCAAATTAAACCAGAGGAAGTCCCCTGCAGTGGGACCTCTTAAGCATCTGGCCAAAGAACTTCTAGAAGGACCACTACTGGCACAAAATCACTGAAACGCCCCCCTCCCTCCCCCTCTCTGGGAACAAGGGGAACTGACTGGGCTGGTGGGCACCTCTGCTGGGAAGTGCACCTAACTCTGCTCAGCCTCTGTGCCCCAGGCAAAGGTGGAAAGTTCTGTACAGTGTCCACTCACTTAACTCAGACAGAGATAGCCACGAATCAGCTTTACACTCAAACAGAGTAGAGTGGATTCACCAGGGCCCAACCACAGACACTGGGGGGAAGTGGGCACCATAGGAAGCCTAGGGAGGGTCCTCAGGATTGCAGGCCTGTCCAAGAGGAAAGCTGACTGAATACCCAGTGATGTAGAGACCCGGTTCCCAGATGGTGGCAGCCATGGGCAGAAGCCTGCTTAGATAAGTTCCCTGAATACCCCCCAGGAAACTTAAGCAGAAGGCACATACAAAGATAGCCAGAGGGACATCAGTTAAGGCAGAAAATTACCAGAGCCCACACAGCAGGAAGTGGCTGCTGCCAGCCTTAACTGGCACCCAGCCTGACCACTGATCACAACTGGTGAGTGAAAGGGCATTCTTTGGATACTTGTGAGACCTTGCATCAGACTAACCAAATTGAGGGAATCAACATTCACCATTCACAACCTGGGGCAGTGGAAACAAGAATCCAGGTAAACTACCTGAGACCTTTCACTATAGTACCCCTGGGAGTGGCATTGGCTGGAGGAATACTTCTGTACCACAGAACACCCACAAAAAACCCACAACCAGAGTTCCTGCACTCCCAGACAGCCACCAGGACCTTCACTGCTGCAAAAAGTATCCTGTAGAGGGGAATAGGTATATGTGACCCCCAGCAATCACAGGGATAGTCCAGAGCCAGCAACCTGAAATCTTTCACATGATAGAAACAGCCATGCTGCAACACTGCACCCTCTGAGCAGTCAGCTGCATACCCTGGGCTGACAAACCAGAAGCTGCTACTAGGAGGTTCAGAGCAACTAGGGAATTGGCTCCTGTGTCCCTGAAAGTTGGGAGAGGCCCACAGCCAAAGACTGATGGACATCTGCTAAATGTGCAAACCCAAGTAAAATCTGAACCAAGACTCAACAAGAATTTTCTTCACCCTGACGTGTTTTACTATAAATAACTGTAATTTCAAGTTTGATCATATAAATACCTCCTTAACTTGAACTGTAATTGTTAACCCAATAGCCAACATTGTACCTTCAGCCCATTTGAATTTATTTTATCTTTGGTTTAAATAATTAATTGGAATCAACCTTCCTATATTGTTTTCCTAGCTCTAGTTTATACTTGCTCCTCTTACTTCTACTTATCCTCTTGCATTATTGGCTACTACCTCATATACCCACCATTCACCTATTTCTCCTTTCTACCTTGGGGTAAATTATTCATTTATATCTTCTATCTATCTATCTATCTCTTTCTGGGTCTCTTTTTTCCTCTTATTTTCCCCTAGTCTTTCTTCCTCCCCACTTTTAGCCCTCACTTAAGATTATAGTAAGTTTATTAAATTTAACAACTATTTTTTTTACCTATTTCAGAACTTTATTACAAGTATATACCTAATTTGAAGAACTGTGGAGAACAATAGAAATATATTTTTATTTCTCATAAGGTTGAACAGAATGAGGCTTGGCTCTGAATTGTCATAGTAAACAAGGCTCAGTGGCATCTCTTAAAGTGATACTGCTACTGGGATCAGCAGAGGTCACACACTGACTTAAAATACTATTATCTGGATATTCACCTAACCCAGGGCTCTTAAGAAAAAGAGGCTCACAAAGCAGTCCTTCACTCAAAAGAAGAGGTGAGACCTATACAAAGATATGGGTAGACATACAACTTGAAAAAACAAAAGAACAATTCATCCCAAACAGCACATAATGCTTCAACAACTGATTTCATTGGCACCACAGTGAAGGAAATGTCAGAGAAGAAATTTAGAAAGTTCATAGTTAAAATATTCTATAAACTAAAAGAAGATATAAGGAATGAAATCAGAGAGAAAATATAGAAAGTTAAAAAAAATCACTTCAATAAAGAGATAGACATTCTGAAAAAGAACCAAACAGAAATCTTGGAAATGAAAGACTCAATAAACCCAATTAAAAATTTGATGGAAAGCATCACCAATAGATCAGACCACTTTGAAGCTTGATTTTCAGGCCTCAAATACAAAATATATAATCTTGAAAATAAAGTTGACAATGAAGAATAGATTACCATAACTAACCATGAGAAGAGTATTCAAGAAATCTGGGATAATATTAAAAAGCCAAAATTGAAATTAATTGGATAGATGAAGGCTCTGAAACACAAACTAAAGTGATACACAGACTTTTCAATGAATAATACTAGAAAATTTTTCAAACTTTAAGAATTAAATGGAAATTCAAATACAAAAAGTATATAGGACTTCAAATATACAAAATCACAATAGATCCACTCCAAGACACATTGTAATGAAAATGTCAGACATAAAGGATAAGAATAGCATTTTAAAAGCAAGAAAAAATGACTGATCCCATTTAGAAGTAAATCAATCCAGATTTTAACTAATTTCTTAATCAAGACATGAAAGCCAAGAGTGTTTGGAATAATATATACCAAGTCTAAAAGAAAATGAATGCCAACCAAGAATACTATACCCAGCAAAATTAAGCTTCAGAATTGAGATGAAATAAAAATCTTCCATGATAAGCAGAAGCTAAAAGAACTCTTAAATAGAAGGAATGCACCACAAAACATACTCAATAAAATATTTCATGAACAAAAAGTGAAAAACAAAATGAAAACCATCATAGGAAGGAATTATACCAGAAGAATGGTCAATTAACAGAGAATCAAGTCTGATTTAAACATTAGAAATAAATAAAAATGGCAAGAAATAAAAATCATCTTTCAATAATAACATTGAATGCAAATGATTTAAACTCTTCAATCAAAAGACATAGGTTGGCAGATGACATTTAAAAACAAGACCCAACAATGTGCTGGTCTGTAAGAGACTCACCTCCCAGGCAAAGAAATCCACAGTCTGAAGGTAAAAGGATGGGGAAAAAAACAAACATTCACATGAGACTCATAAACAAGCCAGGGTAGCTATTTTCATTTCAGATAAAGTGGACTTAAAGCCAAAATTAATCAGAAGATACAAAGAAGGTCACTTCATACTGCTTAATAGAATCATATAGCAACAAGGTATAATGATCTTAAATATTTATGCCCCCCCAAAATGGAGCATCCTCTACATACATCAAAGAAGCCCTTCTCAATATTAAAAATCAAATAGACCACAATACAATAATAATGGGTGACTTTAACACTCCTATCTCACCACTGAATAGATCATCTCAAGCTAAACTAAATAGAGATTCTACAGAACTAAAAATACAATAACAGCTATCTATAGAATATTTCATCCATGAATGACTAAATTTACTTTCTTCTAAGCAGCACATAATACATTTTCTAAAATAGACCATATTTTAAGTCACAAAGTAAATCTTTGAAGATGCAAAAAAAAAATAGAGATAATACTTTGCATTCTATTGGATCATAATGAAATTAGAAATCAATGATAAAATAAAAAACAGAAAGCACTCTAACACATGAAGATAAATAAATACTTTGAATGATGAATGGATAACAAAAAAAATCGGGGGAGAAATTTTTAAAATCTTTGAAATAAATGAGAATAATGATCAAAAATACCAAAATCTCTGGGACAATATGAAAGCAATTTTAAGAGGAAAGTTCATATTATTGAGCTCATACATTAAAAGAACAGAAAGATACCAAATAAATACTCTAACATTACAGCTCAAGACCCCAGAAAAAGAACAAACAAATACCAAAATCAGTAAAAGACAGGAAATAATTAAAATCAGAGCTGAAACCAATGAAATTTCGATTCAAAAAATACAAAAGATGAACAAAACAAAGAGTTGGTTTTTTGAAAGGATAAAAAAATTGATAAACCCTTAGCCAAACTAACCAAAAGAGGGGAAAAAACTCAAATTAACAAAAGTCTAGATGAAAAAGGAAATATAAACACAGACACTACTGAAATCCAGGGGATCATCAGGAACTATTTTGAAAATGTATACTAAGCTAGAAAATCTTGAAGGCATGGGCAAATTCCAAGAGACACGTGATCTACCCAAATTGAACCAAGAGGATGTAGAACACTTCAACATATCAATTTCAAGTAGTGAAATTGAAGCAGCTGACAGAAGTCTTCCAACAAAGAAAAGACCAAGACCAGATGGATTCTCAGCCAAGTTCTACCAGACCTTCAAAGAAGAAGTAATACCAACCCTCCTCAAATTATTCCATGAAATAGAAAAGTAAGGAACACTGCCAAACTCATTCTATAAAGCCAATATCAATCTGATATCAAAACCAAAGACACATCAAAGAAAGAAAACTTGAGACCAACATCACTGATGAATATAGATGCAAAAATTCTTAATAAAATATTGTCAACCTACGTACCCCCCCCCCCCAAAAAAAAAAACATTAAAAAGAATGCACCAAGATCAAGTGGGTTTCATACCAGGGATGCAAGTTTGATTCAACATATAGAAATTAATAAATGCAATTCACCACATAAATAGACTTAAGGACAAGAATCACATGATTATCTCAATAGATGCAGAAAAAGCATTTGACAAAATACAGCATCCACCCATGTTTAAAACACTAGAAAAACTAGGGATTGAAGGAACATACTCAACATTTTAAAGGATATATATGACAAACCCAAGGCCTACATTATTCTGAATAGAGAAAACCTGAAATCATTTCCTCTAAAAACAGGAACAAGACAGGATGCCCACTTTTACCACTCTAGTCAAAGCAATCAGGCAAGAGAAGGAAACTTAAAAGATAAGAATAGAAAAAGAACAACTCAGATTCTCTCTGTTAACTAATGACATAATCCTATATTTAGATGACCTGAAAAACTCCACCATAAGACTTGTAGAGCTCAAAAATAAATTCAACAAAGTAGCAAGATACATGATAAACACTTATACATTAATCACATTCCTATATTCAATAATGAATCTGTTAAAAAAGAAATTAGAAAAACTATCCCATTCATAATAGCCTCAAAAAAATTAATATGTGGGAATCAATCTAAAAAAAAAAAGAGGTGGAGGACCACTATAATGAAAACTATAGAACAGGAAAGAAAATTTTGAAGAAGATCTTGGAAACTGGAAAAACTGCCCATGTTCTCAGATAGACAAAATTAATATTGTCAAAATGGCCATATTTCCAAAAGTGCTATACAGATTCAATGCAATTCCCATCAAAATTCCAATGATGTTCTTCATAGAACTAGAGAAAGCAGTTAGGCAATTCATTTGGAAAAATAAGAGACGCAGGATAGTCAAAGCAATCTTCAGCAAGAAAAGCAAAGCATGAGACATCACAATACTAGACCTACAGGGCTATAGTAACAAAAAAACAGCATGGTATTGGCACCAAAACATGCATGAAGACAAATGGAATAGAAGAAAAGACACAGAGACTAATCCACATAAATATAATTATCTCATACTAGATAAAGTCACAAAAAACACACATTGGAGAAGACAGCATTTTTAACAAATGGTGCTGGGAAAACTAGAAATCAATATATAGCAGAATTAAATTTAACTCTATCTCTCACCCTGCACAAAATTCAACTCAAAGTGGATCAAAGATCTAGGAATTAGACCACAAACCCTGCAAGTGCTAGAAGAAAATATAGGCCCAACACTCCAACATGTCAGCTCAGAAACTGACTTCCTTAAAAAGACTCATAAATTGAAAGAAATAAAATTTAAAAATCAGTAAATGAGATGGCATCAAGTTAAAAAGCTTCTTCATAGCAAAGGAAATAATAAAGAGTATGAAGAAAGAGCTTGAAGAATGGAGAAAATTGTTGTATACCCAGCATTGATATCCAAGATATACAATGAACTCAAAATACTTAACACCAAAAACCAAATAACCCACTCAATAAATGATCAAAGGAACTAAACAGACTCTTCTCAAAATAAGAAATACAAATGGTCAACAAAATATATAAAAAAATGTTCAACATCACTCTAATTAGAGAAACGCAAATTAAAACTACTCTGAGATTTCATCTCACTCTAGTCAGAATGGCAATTATCAAGAATACAAGTAACGATAAATGTTTCTGAGAATGTAGGGGCAAAGGTACACCTATACCTTGTTGGTTGGACTGCAATTTAGTGCAACCACTCTGGAAAGCAGTATGGAAATTTCTCAAAAAACTAGGAATGGAATCACCACATGACCCAGCTATCCCATTCCTTGGTATGTATCCAAAAGATTCAAAATCATTATACTACAGTGATATAGCCTCACCAATGTTTATAGGAGCTCAATTCACAGTAGTTAAGCTTTGGGGCCAATCTAGATGTTCTTCAACATATGAATGAATAAAGAAAATATGGTATATATACACAAAGGAGTATTACTCAGCCATAAAGAGAATGACTTTATAATGTTTACTGGTAAATGCATGAAACTGGAGAGTATCATGCTAAGTGAAAATAGCCACTCCCCAAAAGTCAAAGTTTGAATGTTTTCTCTGATATGTGGAAGGTAATCCAAAATAAGTGGGTGGGGGAATAAAAAAAAATAGAAGAAAAGTCACAGGAGTAGACAAAGGGGAATGAACAGAAGGGAGGAGGGATAGAAGAAGGAAAGACAGTGGAATGAATCTGACCTAACTTTCCTATGTACATATATGAATATACCACAGTGAATCTCACTATCATCTATATCTACAAGACATTAATTTAAAAAGTATATACGTATAAGTAAGTAGCAGAAAGATCAGGAAAGGAAACAGGGGGAGAGAGGAGGGGGAGAAAAGGGGGCTAAGTTAGAACAAATTATATTCTTTGCTTGATAATTATATTGAAATAAATCCTAATATTATGTATAACTAAAAAGAACTAATAAAAAATTAAAAATAAAGATACACTTCAACTCTTGGTGCCACATTTTAGCAGTCCCAAATATAGGTAGCAATCATCCAATGAAAGATTTTATAAGCAAAACTCACAATGATTTTTGAAAATAACCCTTGTGCATACTGAATGGTCAGCATGTTACTATCATTTGTTCTTTGAACTATTAGCACTGTACTCCCCACATGGCAGCTGTCTGTTACTTTTCTCAGTGACATCCTTCTCATTTTTTCCCTATTATCCACTATACTAAATATATATGGAAATATATATTTTTTCCGAAACAGAAGCTCCTAAATTGCTGAACTGGTTCATTAAAACATTTTTATTTTCATAAGAATTAGTGTTTGTTTCTGGTTATAAACCTAATAACAAACATCCTTTTATTGCCTCATTGACAATTACACAGTATCCCTACCCTCTTTACTTACTGAGTTTTATGGAAACTATTTCAACAGAGTAGACATTTGTCATCACAGGAGAAACTCCCATTTAGACATTAACTACCTTGGCTTTATTAGAAACTCATTTTCCACAGATGTCCAGCCATGATTTGTTTCTTTTTATCAGGAAATAAATAATATCAGATAATAGCTTCCTGTGGCAGAGGTTACATCTTTATTATACCCAGAGAAATAGATACCAACCAGTCAGAGAACAGCCAGATGGCTCACTGTTCTTATCAATAAAATTTAATTTTCACTAAGTCAGTTGCTATCAAGCTAATTTTTAAATAGGAAACAGACATTTAAGAATCTTATAAGAAAGGACTGGGAATGTCGCTCAGTGGTAAAGCACTTGCCTACCATGCACAAGGAACTAGGTTCAATCCCCTTTACTCCCTACAAAAAAAAAAAAAAAATCTTACAAGAAGCAGTATAAGTCATCTATGAGAGTTTCCAATTTGCACGAACACTGATCTAGTTATTAATACTTGCTTCTTCTTCTCCCTTGAAGCCCAAGGCAGACACTGGGCATCTTCCTTGATACTCAGCCAATCAATTACAAATTCTATCAGTTCTAACTTGTATTATCTCTTGAGTCTGCATACTCCATATTTCCAATATCAAAGCCTTATGGTAGTGATCATCATCTGTACCTGTTTCCTTGAAAAACCAATTTGGATGCACCCTCTTCTTTTTCCTCCTTGCTATCCAATGGTCTTTCAAAAATGAAAGGAAGTGAATTGCCTAAATGTGGCTTTCTTTAAAGTCTGCATGATCCCCTACCTTGCCTTATTTTCTGACCTCGTTTGCTGCTCCGTTCACACCCTATGCTTACCTCTGACACTATTTTCCACTTATATCAGAACTTGGCAGCTCCCCCAACTAGATCAAATTAACTTTACCTCTGTGCCTTGGCAAACACAATTCCTTTTTCCTCTAACGCCCTTTTCCCTCTCCTCCCCACCGCCTGCCATCTGATTCTCTCTTTTATTTTCATAGTATGCATGGCTTTCCAATGAAGACTTCTTAGACCTTCCAGATTAGACAAGGTAACCTTCCTTAGGCTCCCCAGAATCTAACTGAATGTTTGATAAACTTTACTAACAAACAACACCATTGTCAATATTAACTAGTTTGTGGTATTTTGCACAAATGATTGGCAGGGGGAAGGCTGTGCTCAGGCATGATTATTTCTCTAATGTCCAATTCTGATTCATCCACCTCCCACCTTGGACTTGATGACGTCACTAATATGCTAGGGGCTTAGTTAGGAACTGCAATAAGGTGCTAGTATCAGAAAACTCACAGAACTAACAGAAGCTTAAACAAAATAGTTTATTGCTCTCTCACAGAAAAGAGTCTATGGATAGGCAGTCCAGGGTTGATACTGCTGCATACAGTCATCAGGAAAGTGTCTTTAGCATGTGACTTCAATTCACAAAGCCACAAAATGTCTCTGGGTCTCTAGATCTTCAATACAAACAAGGAAAGGTTAAAAGAGTAAAAGGGATAAAAGGAGACTCTTCCTGATGCCCCACCAATTGTCTTCAGTTTAGAGCACATTAACCACTCCTAAATGCAAAAAGCACTTTCACCCAGTCATTTACTTGAGTGCACTGATGTCTCCCATAACATCTTACTCTTTAGTAAGGGGATAGTGAATCCTGGGCAGGCAACTAGCAATTTGTTCCACACTCAACCTAGCTTTATAATCCATTCTTTAATAAAATAGTTACCTTGTTTCATAAATGCAAATTTCATGTAATCTGGGACATAGTAACTTATTTAGCAATGGGGGGTCACAGGAGGGACTTTTAAAACAGCACACTTCAAATATGAATAAGGTACTAAAAATTCAAATTACATGTGATCTTTTGGGAATGCATCTCTCATGCACAGTGAGGGATGCTCTCACACAAAGATCTCACTCATTCACTCAGGTATTATCTACACTGAGCTATTAAGGGGTAACATTGAGTGTACCACCATTTTTGCTCTTTAGCTGATAACATAGAATTATTTTCCCCCTTTTGAGGCAGAGTGAAGTTCAGTGACATATGCAAAATCACATCACTGGTGACAGCAACAACATTCAAACCCAGGTCTGCCCATGCTGTCTCTACTCTGTGGTAGAAATTCTCTACAAAGTCTACCCCACCCCACCAACAACCTGAACTAAGATTCTACCACTCCAAAAATAGAATTTCTATAGTGTCACTCAGTAACTGATCCCAGGATGGCCTGGGCTTAAAGGGAATGATTGACCACTGTCTTGAACTTAAGCACTAGAAGGGTCTGTATAAATCTTTGAAAATCATTCTAATCATTTCTGATGTGAGAACATTTTAGTTACTCCAGTGAACTGAACAGAGTCACACCAATGAGTTGCACTGCCAAGGGAGAATGTAGGCCTCAGGCTCTTGTTAATTCTAGATGTTCTTCCTCTGCATCTCCCCTCAGCTTTCTCTTTCCTAAATCAAAATCCAGCTTACCATCCATTGCATTTTCAAGTCATTCCAAGATTTTCCTAATAAGAATTCATTATTCCTTGCTCTCAGCTTAAATTATACTTTGAACATCTGCTATAGTACTTCATTTCTTCTGCTCTATATTACTTTTGCATGCTGATGTCTTCCAGATTATAAACCCATTAAAGACTTATTTTTATAAGCCCAAGCATATAGTTCACTGTGTTGTCTATGCTAGGTGTCTAACATGTATTTATTGAATGAAAAAAATGATATTTTAACATTTCTTTAAACTGTTTCCATTAAAAGGAATCTCTCTCTAGATTAAAAAAAAGCATGTTCATTTCTCTATATTAGTACTGTCTGCATTGTACTGGTTTTTGTTGGGTAGTTTGTCTGTTTGCGCATTTAAAGTGTCCTCCAGGATAATATAAGTTCTCTACCATTAGTCTTTGATGCCATTCCCTACTGCCCAGCACGACAACAGAGCCGCACCCAAGTACCAAATAAATGGAAAATAAGTAAAAAGATCCTCTTCCCCAGGCACTCATAAGATTTTTGCAATTTCAATCTAAATCTTTTCAGAACCCACAAGAGACAAATATCTCAAAACAGCCATTGCATTCTTCCGAAGAAATAACTGTGGCATGTGTTAAAACATCAAACTGGCAGATATGTAACATGTCTTCGGAAAACTGGGAGTGTGGTTGTCAAGGAGAAAAGATATGAGGACAAAAGTCTTTGGAGCTGTATAATTATCTGTTCCCACAATAGTGCTGACTTCTAACCAACCACAGCACTCCAATGGCATTCAACAGTAAGCAATTCTTACTCGTGCCTTTGGGGTGGTTGATTAAGCAATTCTGAAGATCTTAGCTCGGTGGTTCTCATCTCAGACAAACTTACATGTATGGGGAATGTTTTGATGTACAGGGGTCAGTTGGTTTTCAGCCAATATAGTATGTTCTTTGCTTAAATAACTGGGCCTACTTATCTCTGTTCCAAGAGTCTCTAAACACACAACAAATTAGAACAGATATTCTTATGATGAAGAGGGTAAGAATGAAAGCAGATTCCCAAGTGCCATCAAGCCTTTACCTCATGCTTACCAACAACTCCTTGACCTAAGCAGGTCTCCTGACTGAGGCCAGAGTCAAAATGAACAGTCCTGTAAAATTATGTAGCAAAGAACTTGGAGAGACTGAGAAATGGTGCTATTATTATGAATTTACCACAGGATAAAGACTGTGTTACTTGCTTAAATCTTTTGCCCCAATACATAATAGTAGGCTTAATATATATCTGTTGAACAGATGCACAGATCAATGAATGAACAGAACAATGGAGGAATTAATGAAGCTAGTTTATGGAGCTCTTAGCAGAGACAAGTCATTAATAATTCAACTATCATCTTGATGATGCCAGCAAGAAAACATTGGCCCACAGATTTCTGCAAGGTCTAATGCAATATCTTACAGAATAGAAAGAAGCATGACTTTATTGAGTCCATCAAGTAGCTCCCAGGATTAATTCTTCAGAATCTTTCTTTGATGAATATTAATTACTTTCCATGGTGTCCCCTCTTTTTTAGTTATCACCAATCTTCCTGTATAATTAAGCTGAGTTTTGAATCACAGTTGTATTAAGGACATTCTAACCTCCAATTCTTATATCCCCACTAAATAAAGTTAGGGCATCAGAGATGTATCTTTGATCTCAAATGTAAACTCTTCATTGCAAGAGCAGCAACATTAAAAAGCCCCCTGATTCATAGTTAATCTCTGATAAGGACATGCAAAATTTTTCTGGAGTTTTTAGACAAATCTCTACGCAGGAAACTTTAGTGGAGAAGAAAATCCTCCATTGTTGATTACTTTGCAACAGAAAATTATAAACTGAAACTCAAAACTGGTGAAGCCTTCTCTGCATTCCTTTTCTCTAAACCCAGGAACAGGTAGCATTCTAGTAAAAGAGATTTAATTTAAAAAAAAAGATGGAGAGGTTGGAATGGTGAGACTTCTATATTTCACTGCAAGGAAATGGTGGAAAAACAACATCCATGTTCCAAAAAATAAATCCAAAGTCTTTTGGTGAGCTCTGAATGGTAATCAAGTGGTAGATATTAATTATTAATACTATGAAACATTCCAATTGCCCTGAGGGACATGAAATGTTGGCTATATATTCCTAATAAAGACTAACATGTATTGACTTTTTCCCCCATATTTCTTATTAGTACATTATAGTTGTACATATGGTGGGATTTTGGTTACATATTTGTACATGCACACAAAATAACAATGTAATTCAGTCAATATCATTCCCCAGCCCCTTTCCTCTACACTACCAATCTCCCTTAGACTTTCTTTAGATTCCCTCCCCCACCAAATTTATTTTCCTTTTTCCTCTCTAGTTTCCAAACATAAGAGAAAACATATTACCTTTGGCCTTCTGAATTTGTGGCATGTGTTAAAACATATAGCCACTTAACATATAGTCTGAAGTTCCATCCATTTTCCTGCAAATGACATAATTTCATTTTTCCTTGTGGCTTAATAGAACTCAGTGTGTATATCTACACCACATTTTCTTTATTCATTTATTCTTCGAAGGATACCTAGGCTGGTTCCCTAGTTTAGCTATTGTGAATTGCTGCTGTAAACATGAGTGTGCATGTTATTATTTTAGTATGGTGACTTTAATTCTTCAGAATAAATACAAGGAGTGGTATTCCTAGTCATTTGAGCAAACTACATATTGATTTTCATAGTGGTTATACTAATCTACAATCCCACCAACAGTGTAAAAGTGTTCTTACGTTCATTGACTCAGGCTCTGTGCTAAGTGTTCTTCATTTATTATCTCACTTAATCCTCACTACATCTCATAAGATGGATGGGTATTTTTCATATCTCTATATTTTTCCTACACATTTTATAAAGGAAATATCTTCTTCTAATAATTGTATGGTAATCATGGCCCGTGGCTTGACCAAGGCACTATTATCCTGGCATAATAGTTAACATCATCTTTTACTTTCAAAAGTGTTTTGATTTAGATGATAATTATGGTCATCTGATAAAGAAACTTGCCAAATAGTTACTAAATGGAGGAACCAGGACTAGAAGCTAGGCCAGCAACTCTGCCACACTGAAAACTTCCTTGTCTTATACTCAACCAACATGATGACCGACACAGACCATTCCTCTAGAACTAACAGCTTATGTCTGGGAACTAAAGATGTAGAGGTACTCAAGTGCATTAAGACTACAAAGTGGAATTTCAATTAATTCAAGTTGTATATATCACAAAAATACTGGAAAAAATCTGAATTACCCAAAGAACTGGAAAAAAAAAAAAAAGGATAGATGTTGACCAAATCAAAGTCCCTGATATCAGTCTTTCAGACAGAACTAAAAAATATATATATATAAAACACATTAAAATATATATTTATATTTACACATATATATTTACATATATATTTATATTTACATATTGTATATATATTTATATTCACACACACACACACACACACACACACACACATATATATATACACACACACACACACATTGAAAAGTCCAAGATTCTATTTCTGCTCTCAGATAAAAGGGAAAAAAATTTACAATTGGTATATCCTTCCTCTTTCCCATTAATCTTGCTACCAGTAAATATACTAATTTCTATATATGCAACAGAAAGGATAGTTTGTATCTCCAATGAGGGCCAATTTGAGTAAAACAGAAATCCACAAAATCATAAATTCCTTCTTTCACAGTCCCTTCTCCCTACACTAGTAAGAAATATGTACATTAGCCACAGAGAAATAAATGTAAAGTACCTAAAGAAGAAATTTGTAGGGGAAACGGAAATACATGAATGTCTTGTATTTACTCATTATGCATGGATTTCTTAAGAAAAAGCAATCACCTCAGTTCTTCAGGTCTATTGACTAATCTGCTAATGTATAGACTAGCAATTCAAGCACATTCTTATGCAAATCAAGATGGAAAAAAATTAACTTGGAGGAGTGGATGCTTGTTCATATAGAAGAATCACCATTAAATTCATTTGATAAAATATATTGACTAAATTAAAGAAGGGGAAATAACTAGTCCAGAAAAATGAAAATAATAGAAGTCAGTCCAAATTATAAGAACAGAAATCAAAACAGACTCAGAGAAGGAAAAAAGCAACTAGAGTAAGCACATGGAAATGTGAAAGAAGAGAAATAAAAATAAAGCCTTCTTGCAGAATAATAAGAAAGTGTGGTAGTGACTTTAGGAAGTTGCTCCCCCAAAGTATAACAAACTGAGGGAAACCGGGGAACATCTGAATTCCAGGGCATGAAGTACAGTAAAAAACAGATGTTTTCAGTTGCTCCTCTGCCTGGAGAGAACTACAAGAGCAAAGATGAACATCCCACTTAGGATAAAATAAGGGAGAAAGACAGAGAAAGAGAAAGGAAATTCACTGACTCATAGGGAAAGAAAGGCATTGGGTGGCCTTTTAGCCATCTGCCTGACATTATCCAGAGCCACACCTAAATCATCCCAAGCAGATGAGACCTCTGGAGAATAGCTCCCAGGGTCCCCCTCAGACACAGTGTTCCAGGATGGAATACTGGTCAGAATGCTTTTCTTCTTACTATTCGAGCCCATGCCCTAAGATTATTCTCTTTCATTCTGTTTGCAGTAGAGATAGAAAGCAGGCAAGCCCCTCACTGACTAATTTTCTTACAGAGCCAACAGGCAAACGCATTACACTGCAGTATAAAGATACCACCATCACCTCCCATTGTCACCTCCAGGCTCACTCATTTGATCCTCTGTTTGGGAAATGAAACTGCATCCTAGTGGTGGCTGTTTAGACATGGGTTCCAACTGTAGAGATGCCTATATATACTAAAGGATGACTGTCAGACCACAGAGAGGCAACAAAGAACTCAAACCTGGCCAACAGAGGCATAAGACAGCTCGGTATTTCGATAGCTCTCATTGCTTCTGTCAACTCCTGCTGGAGTCCCTTGTAGGTGGGGCAAATACAACATTACTAATACTATAAATAATAAGAAGAACTATAGAAAATTACATAGTTACTATTTATTTGTGCTCACTGTGTATGGTGGCAGAAGAATGACCTCCTGTCTCATATTAATGGTATCCTAATCCTCAGAAACCATGAATACGGTATTCTGCATTGCAAAGGGGAACTAAGGTAGCAAATGAAATCAGGTTGTTAGTAAGCTCAAAGCTTTTCTGCTATGATAAGGAATAAAGCAGAGAAATGTCCTCTCACCACCACTTTTCAACTTCATACGCTAATCCTAAATGATGCACTAAGACAAGAAAAACAAATAACAGGCATACAGAAGAAAAGGAAGAAATAAACCTGTCTTGGCAGATGACATGATCTATGTAGAAAATCTGAAAGAATCAACACAATTATTGGAGCTAATAAGTAATTATAGCAAGGTTGCAGGACACACACAAAAAATGTGAGTCAACAGCTATGTACCGATAATGAACAAATGATATTTGAAATTAAAAATATATCTTGCTATCTACATTAGCAAAGTGAAATATTTAGGCATAAACCTAACAAAATTTATACATCTTTATGTGAAAATTACAAATTTTTGATAAAGATATCAAAGAAGAACTAAAAACTGATGAGATATTCTATATTCAGGTATAGGAAGACAATATTGTCAAGATGTCACTTTTTTTCTAACTTTTGATCTATAGACATAGTATGGCCCAATTTAAAAAAAAAAAAACATTTTATTTTGTAGATGTTAATAACCTTGTTCTAAAGTTTAGATAGAGAGGCAAAAGACACGTGAGTTGGCAGGTAGAATTAAGGTTGTTTGTTGGTTAACTGATCCTACAATGGAAAATTATCCTGAATTATCACAGAGCATACAGTCTAATCACAAGCAGCCTTAAAAGTAAAAGAAGGGGTAAAAAAAAAAGTCAGTGTCAAAAAGATGCAATGTAAAGAAGACTTAACTAGCTACTGCTGACTTTGAAGGTGGAGGAAATCAGTGAGTGCAGTCATAGTCCAGTGGCTGGAAAAGGAAAAAAAAAAAAAAAAAACTGATTCTTTTAGAGATCCGGGAAAGGAAGACAGCCTTACCCACACCTTAACTTTAGCCCATTTATACCCAATTTGGACTTCTGACTTTCACACTTTAAGGTAATAAATACGCATGTTTTGATCTACTTAATTTGTGGTAATTTGTTATATCAACAATAGGAAACTAATATACTATGCTAAACTTTGGGATAAGTGTTTCCTACCCAGTTCTAATTCTCACAAGCACTCCAACTAAGCCATGCTGTTGGGTTTCTACAAATGAAGACACTCGGCCCCGGATGTAAAGTGATGCTGTGGTTTGGATGTGGTTTGAATGTGTTCCAAGGTTGGTCTTCAGTGGGGCAGTGTTGGAAGGTGGGTGGAACCTGTAAGAGGTGGGGATGGTGATTAGGGCCCTGGGGTCTCTGACCTTGGAGGGGATTAACGTAGTTCCTGTGGGATTCTGGTTAGTTAGAGCAAGCATGCCACCTCCCTGCTTTCTGGCTTCCTGTCTCACCACGTGAGATCTCTGCTCACAAGCACTTCCACCACGATGCCAGATGCCACCTGTATTGATGGGATGCAGCCAGGGCTACACTCTCCAGAGCTGGTGTCATGCTGTTTAGATTTCCACCCTTCAAAACTGTGAGCTCAATAAAAGTCTTCTCTTTCTGAACTAGCCAGCTTCGGCTCTGTTGTGATAACAATTGAAAACAATCTAATACCAGAGTCTTGTCTAAGCCCCCAGTAAAATACAGAACTGGTAAATCCCAGTCTGTTGGACTCCAAAGTCTATTTCTCCTTTCTACTAAAAATGAACACAGGTGCTATCGAACATTATACAACCTTTGCTCCACGTTCTGTTCAGATATGCACTGCTCCACCTCACCACCTCAGCTGCCAGACTGACTCCCGAGAAGCTGAATAAAGCAAAAAAAAAAAAAAAAAAAAAAAAAGTCAGTGCCATTTTAAAATAGCTCCCTATCTAAATGGCCAAATGAAAGTACTATTTTGGTCTAATTGGTCCAACTGGCTCTGTTTGATACTTCATTTATTCAATGTATGTGGCTCTTTTGAGGAAAAACATGGAAGGGGCAAGGGGTGACTCGTAAATGCAGCCTAAAAGCTTGGCTGAAAGAGCTTTAAATCAATAAGCAAGGCAATGCTTTGGTATGGGAAATTTACTAGTCAGGTTTGAAATGCTTTTTGTTTTTGTTTTTGTTTTTTGTAATTAATTACTGTTGATAATGCTTTCTGTTATTATTTTTACAATTAATTACCAAACAGTGATAATAGGCAACATTGGTTAAATATACAGAGATAAGAAATCAGAATCAAAACTGGAGTGCACATTCATGGAATGCTAAAATGCTCACATAAGAATTACACACTAATTCAACTACAATAAAAAAATTACACTTGAAGAGCTTATTATATACTATTTCTTCCCCTTCTGAGAAACATTTGAGCAGAAGCCTAGCATGGTTACCATGGCAACTATAATGCAAAATTGGCAGTAACTTTATGAATTGCAAATTCCTCTAAGGGTGTCGGGGATTTTTTTCTACTTCCATTTTTAACCATCTCATATGCATTATTCCAGCAATATGTTAAACAAGATTTTTGGGAACTCATGCATCACTTTGAAATAAGCTATGTTTTAAGCCCTCAAATTCCATTATTCTAACAAGAGCAGGCTAAACAGGGAACACCTGATTTACCTAATTTTACATCATCCATTGTTTTTAACTGAGTTCTTAGCACATTTGATCACCCTCACTTTTTCTGAACAGGATCCAGGTAGTCAGTGAATGACATCACTGGATTCTTCCCCATCATCGATTCTTGAATCTGAGACTGGAGAAAAGGGATAGTCCTGTTGAAAAGAAAAAAAAAAACACATAATCTCACAATCTGTCTCTCTAAGTAATTTCAGTTGCATCCAGCATCAAAAGGATACTCAAGTAAATGGTCAGTTTTCTTTGTTTTCCATTCTCAATTCCATCTTCTCTCAAAGACTACAGCAAGCATGAAAAAGACCCAGAGCAACTCCTTGGGTAACCAGAGAGGTATATAACACCCAACAAGGACTGTTTGTCTTGGGAGTATAGACACTTTCAAAGGTAGCCAGCATAGAATGCATGTATGTACCTCTTCATTTATAAATACTTGGAATTGAGAGCAAGAGTTACCCCAGAATCACAATTGGTTCAGATATTACCATTGTCATTTTCTAGTCCTGTGACTTTAAATCACTGTGGGCATCTGCCTCCTCATCTGTGAAACACAGATTTTAAGTTTTACCCAGTCCATTTTACAAGTCTGTTACAAGACTCACATGACAATATGTTTGAAGAACGCCATGTCCTATTAAAATATTACTATCAATTGTTCTGAAATTTTATTTCAAACAATCAATAGTTAAGAATCTCCAAAACATAAACACCCTTTGTTTTCAGAACCTAGTATCAAGAAGAAATGTGCTGATTTATGAATTGGGTGTTTGAGAGTTTGTGAAATAAATTGAAATATAGCTTAAAAACAAAAAGATAAAGATTAAATCCTGTTTCATAAAAGAAGACCTAAATTATTGAGTCTCCACTTTGGGAGACCTATTTGTTTACAAAACAGCAACACAGAAAATGAGTGCATTCACAGCATTTTTCTAAGACAAGTGTTCATCGTGTGCTCAGCAAACACAAGGAGCATCAGCATTTTGTGAAAACAAGCAAGCTTACTGGTTTCTTCTTTTCTGGCCCATTTTATTGTAACTTCCTGTGGTCGAAGGAACAAGTTAGTTGTTTCCTACCCTTGAATCGTAGCCTTCAGAAAGTATATAAGTATGGTGTGAACCTCCAATGAACATAAATCATGGTATCCAAGGTAGTGGATAGCTGAGGAATATGGTGGAGAACCTTGGAAAGACAGACCTCTTGGCCTCTGAGGACCTTCTGCTCATTCCTTCCTTCTCCTCACTCAATATTTACTGAAAGGCAACGGTCCTCTGCTCTGGTAAGTGAAAGGAAGAATCAGACACATTTTCACTCATGAAGAGCTCTCTAGTGTAGCCCTACTGTGCAACCCTGGCTGCGTCTAAGGGTTTGAGAACACAGAGGTGGCAGCAACTAATCACAATTAGGAAAGGAACAAGTGAGGAGAGACATGGCAAGGAAGCGTTGCCCAATCTGCACTGATACAGGAGCATCCCTGGAGAGAAGAATAGGCAGGGATTGCCAAGGAAAAAGTATGTGGAAAGACTGCAGCACGAGATCTGAACATCAGTGAAGACTTCTGAAGAGCTGGAACACAGGATACCAAGGATCAGGAGTCAGGAATCTCAAAAAGGGGGTTCAGGTCCTACTTGACAGAACATGCATAAGCAGTGAGGAATCCTGAATTTTTTAAATAAGTGGAAAGAATGACATTATCAAATCTGGGTTTTAGGCAGGACCCTTTAGGAGTATCAGAGTCCACCAAAACAAGTACAAATGTCAATCAAAAGTCACTGACATGTCTCCCAGAAGAGCCTGCACTCTCCAGAGCAGACACAAGGCCCAGTGCCTCATGGGCATGAGAACCCTGGGAGAGCTACAGGAAGGAAGTTAGAATCCACTGAACTCCACAACTTCCTGATGAGTGAGGAAAATTTTGGAAAACTGTCAGCATTATCTCAGAAGGTGAGTGCACAGATTGCAGAGTATTTCTACCTTTCCAAGCTTGGCAACAATACAAAAATGTGGTCGATTCACTCCGAGTAACTCATACCAGATGCTGATGCCCTTAGACTCTTCCTCAGCTACAGTTCCCAAACTCATTTCTTTCCAGAGGTCAGGCATATGGAGCTCATTAAATTCCATACAGCAACATTCTAACTGTGTGAAACTTTCTGTTTGCAGTGCAATTTAATGTTGAGTTTGATTTACGAAGCACTGCATATTCTTAGTCCTGGGATGACAGTCTATTCTTCTATGAACTTAAATCATGTTTGGGGGCAATGGGATTGGAAATAGAAATCTGGGCTTATGCAAAGCATTTGTAGAGAAGGGAGAGCCTCAGTGTCTCAGAGAAGGTCTATCCCAACTTTATTTTTTTTTAAATTTTTTTTTGTTGTTGTTGTAGATGGACATGATATCTTTATTTATTTATTTTTATGTGGTGCTGAGGATCGAACCCAGTACCTCACACATGTGAGGCAAATGCTCTACCACTGACCACAACCCCAGCCCACAACTTCATTTTTATACATCCAAGCAAAGCAAGACCCAAATAATTTAAATGACAGAAGTTGTGACTGGAACCCAGGTATTCTGGTCCTCAACCCAGTGGCTTTTCCTCTCTCTCTCTCTCTCTCTCTCTCTCTCTCTCCTTCTTACAGTTCAAAGAAAAAAAAAAGAAAGAAAAAAAAAAAAAGAAAAGAAAAAGAGGGGCTTTCTTATCCATGATGAAATTTCTTCCAAAGTTACCCATGTACATGTACTAGGACTTTCATGTCTTGGTTTAAAGATGAGAGAAAGGGGCTGGGGATGTGGCTCAAGTGGTAGCGTGCTCGCCTGGCATGCGTGCGGCCCAGGTTCAGTCCTCAGCACCACATACAAACAGGGATGTTGTGCCCGCCGAAAACTAAAAAAAAAAAAAAAAAAAAAAAAATATTTTAAAAACACTCTCTCTCTCTCTCTCTCTCTCTCTCTCATCTTTTAAAAAAAAGATGATAGAAAAATTAATATTTTATTTGTTTGAAAACGACTTGTTTCCTGTTTATTATAAAGTTTTCTAATACATAATATGTAGTTCTAGAATCAAATTTAAAAGTTTAAATACTTTGCTCAATGTCATGTGGCTTTGGTAACTCTAAGTCTGGGTTTCTTCTGCTGAAAAATGGGCAAGATAGTAATTACTTCAAAATTGGATTGTTTTATTTAATTAACCTTTGAGAAAAATGCTTAAAAGAGAGTAATTGCTATTATATTTTGTGTTATATATGTGGGTTTGGGCTTCAAATAGCCTGCCTGGGAGACTCACCGAACACTCATTCCCATGATGCTGTTATTGTTCAAAATATTTTGTGCATTTTTCTTTTGGAACTGCCTTAGAGTTAGTTTTTGAGTCTTAAGAGAAAATTATATCTTTATGCCTATACTGCTATGTTTGGACGAATCCCCTGAAGGCCTGTGTATTAAAGGCGTGGTTGCCAGTCTGTGGGGCTTTGGGGAGGTGATGCACTTTTTAAGAGGTGAGGCCCAGTGAAAGGAAGTTAGGTTACTGGGGACATGCCTTGAAGGGGTTATTGGAGGCCTAGTCCCTGTTTCTCTCTTTGCTTACTGGCTGCTGTGAGATGAACAGGACTCATCCACCACACAACCCTACTGTGATTATACTATGTTACAACAGGCCCAAAACAACAGGGCCAAGCAACTGTGAACTGAAACTTCTGAAACCATGAGTCAAAACAAACCTTTCCTCCTTTTATGTTGTTTGTGTCAGGTATTTTGTCACTATGATGAAAAACTGACTAACGTACCTACATTTCCTCAAATAATGTCACTCAGTTTTATCAATTTCATTCACCAAGGCTTGCTGAGGTAGCCTAAAATGTTTAACCTAAAGCTAAATATAAAAGATGAACATTTGCCAAAAATGAAGATACACAAAAAACTTTGTGCCATTGAGTGATAGGACAGATGTTCTATTTGTTGTATAAGGCCCAGAATATTTGGGAAAGTCATAAGCCATGGAATCAAACCCTGCTCTAGAGTTAAGAAGGTGGGGAAATATGTTGCTGATGATTCAAAGTCAACCCTGGGAAAGCTAGAATGTTCCGGAATTTTTGAAAGAGAAATATTGCCTCTCCAAAGCAATCACATGTGGATTTTCACAAGCAGAAAAGATCACTGTAGCTCTGGTAATGATTAATGTTCATTCTGTGGAAGGACAGAAGGAAGGAGAAGCACTCCTGACCTTGAATGCAAGGCAGGCTGTGAGAGGAACAGGAGAACTGGGTCACTCCTCTCTTGCCCTTATTCACGACACACTTTTTCCCTATCCCAGTCCCTTCCCCTGGGAGACATAGATGCGTGCGTGCGAGCACACACAACCACACACACACACACACACACATACACACATGCTTACACACATACACCATTAAAGAATAAGCTCCCTGCCTCTGCTCTACTAGAAACTTCCAGAATTGAGGGTTAGCATTGTGCCTGCAACTTGCACCTCAAACATCTCATTCTTCATGTTGTTATCATTATAACCCTATCATTACACTGCTGGTTAATCATGATTAAAACAATAGGGCTGGAGATGTGGCTCAGCGGTAGCGCGCTTGCCTGGCATGCGTGCGGCCCGGGTTCGATCCTCAGCACCACATACCAACAATGATGTTGTGTCCGCCGAGAACTAAAAAATAAATATTAAAAAAATTCTCTCTCTCTCTCTCTCTCTCTCTCTCTCTCTCTCTCTCTCTCTCTCTCCCCTCTCTCTCACTCTCTCTTTAAAAAAAAAAAAAAACAATAAACAAAGGGAAAATTCTTTCCCTGGTGAGCATAAATAATTGCAGATGAATACATCTTGTTTGGGCCCTACACCCTGTAATGTTAGATGCTATTGGGAACAGTATTACAGGATGTTTTATTGTCTGAGATAATTTTTTCTAATTGTAATGTTCACTCCCTTCAGATTTCAACCTCATCCTGAAGGCCCAACAAAGTCACCCAGAAGGATTTTGTGGCTCTTGCCTACAGCTAATGGAAAAAGTGTTTTTTTCTCCTTGGTAATGATCGTAAAGTGAGTGTGCAAAACCAAGCAGAAGGGGACTGGGTTTCTTTTTCCCACCAGGTAGGGTGTGAGCTCTAGAATGAGCCTAGCTTCTGGGGTGGGAGAGGAGAGGAAATGTATGGGTTTGCTTGGAAGCCTCTCACTAGGGGAAACCAGCTTATGAAGGGGGCCAGCTCAGTAGCTAGGCTGGAAAAAGCTTAGAATTCTTCCATCCTCTGCCTTTCACTCTGGATTTCCCAGCCCTCCTTTCCCACCCAGCAAGGACGACCCCAGCATACGCCAGAGCATGCCAGGTCACATTTAGGTATCAGAAGGCCTCATTTTCAGGTTCTCTAAAAATCCCATCTATTGATCTAGTCTCAGAACTGCCATCGTTCCTTTCCTTTCTGCAGCTCAAGAATGAGCAGCTCAGAGGAGGAGGCTCCTATTTTGTGGAACCTCTCCTTTTGCAGTTAGTCCACTTTGTTCTTCTTCCCATCCTCCTGCTCTTGTCACTGTGCTGCCTCTGGCTCCTCCAGGGTCAGGACGGAGAGGAGGGAAAAGGGGAAGCTATTAACTGGTGACCTTGTATTCTGGGGGGTTGCCCTTTGTGGGTAAGATGCTGGCTCCTTCAGGCAAAAGGATTCTTAAGAGACACCCTCCACCCCACCCCCTTTTCCCTGGCTGCAGCTCTCTCATGCCATTGTGCTGTCTGTCCTAACTCTGGAGACTCACTCTCAGGCTGCCTGTGAAAAGCCCTTCAGCTTCTTTTTTGCAAGCTCTGGCATGGAGTCCTCCAGGGCAGATGCCTTTCAGGATGATTCAAACCTGCTAGTTTCTGTGGCTTCCACACAATCCACAGGAAATATGCATCTTTGCCATCCCCTTTCCCCAGCAAAGCTTGGGAGGCTGAAGCCCTCTCACAGCCACCTCTATTTTTCTTCTGCAATCTGACAGGGCTCCAGGCAGTTTTCTGCCTTTGGGCTTTTCCAAGCAAGAGTAGGTTCCTAAGTCCAGCCACCTTCTCCCACCTCACCCCCATTCCACCACAGCAATGTTAGAAGGATCCACATGAAGTGCTCAAAAGGTTCTGTGCCCTGACTTCTGAGAGATATTTCATGAGTTATGATTCTACCAGAGTGAGTGAACAAAATCCAAACCACCAGACATGCCCTTCAAGACTGGATCATGTGCCCTCATCCTTCCTCTCCATATACTGGGCTCTGCCAAGGATTACAGATCATTTTTCTCTTGAGCCTATTTCAGCTTTTGACTGAGCTGAAAATTTTAAACATAACACCCTTCTCTGTCATCATCTTAGGCAATTTACAGAGATAAACTTATGACTTCATATCCATGCTACATAAAGTATGGATGTTTCAGATTCATTAGAATACATAATTCTCACATATAAAAAGTTTATGCCCATAAACAGTATTTCCACAATACTCAAGCCAAAGATGATCTCATTATCTATATGATAAAATTCATCTCTGGTGAATTTAAGTTGATCTTGCAAATCTTGTGAACCACATATACTATATGATACTTTATACATTTATACTTGTGAAATTAAGGAATAATTAGATGGATGGAGGGATAGATGGATAGGTGGATGGATGGGTGGGTAAATGACATATTCTTAAAAAGTCACATCTAAGAGGTGAGCAGGGAATTTGAGATGTGTGTCTTATTCTTTTAAATAATAGTTGACAACCCTGGAAAATGTCATTTAACCTTAGTGTCTTAATTTCTTCATCTATATGAGCAGTAGATAGGATACTTTTGGGAGCTCTGAAACTACATAGAGCAGGAAGGTGTTAGTGGGACAGAACAGAATCTGCAGCTCTGCTGTTGTCTTGAACAGTTGCCTGTTTCTAGACCTCACTTTTAATAGGTGCAAATAGGACATAGGAAGATTCTCTCTAATTCTCCTTGGAAGGTAGTTCATATAGAAGAAATAACTTTGATTTCCTGGCCCAGCAGTTCTAACTAGCTGTACAATTATGGATCTGTCATCAAAATCTCTATGCTACAATTTCCTTAACTCTTAAAGAGGATGAGGATTACTACTTTATGGGGTGGTGGTAAGAATCAAATGTCTTAAAGTACTACTATGCCTAGTACATAGACAGCCTATACAATGGTTGGATTCTGTACCATCCTGTGGATTTCCAATTAAAAAAAAAATACAGTGGGGTTTCTTCCCTCCTTTACTGCCCAGGTTCAGTCATTTTTGAATAAGCTTAGTTGCTATAGTTACCCTCCAAAGACACCACGTTTGAAAATGTGTTAGGAGATGGGGATTGATGGCAGAAGGCTTTAGTGGAGGACACAAAGCAACTTCAGCAAAGGAGACATTTTAATACATGTGAATTCTTTCCCTTAGAAACCAGTCACATTTTGCCAAAATGGAAATGAACTCAGGAAGTGGAGTCTCAGAAGTTCTGCATTTGGCCAGCCTCCTTCTCCCATAACTGAGACCTCAAGGACAGGTATATCTGGCCCTGAACCAACTCCGGAGCATCTCAGTTTCCTCCCCCAGGATCTGGCAGTCAGAAAGATGTTGGTTGCCAGACAGAATTCATCAGACTCACTTCCCAGATGCTATCGCTTCTGATGCTGAAGGAAAAATAAGTTGCCCAGCAATTGAGGTTGGAAAGGATGGCTAGAACTGGGAAATGCACAGTGTTACATACAACAATGGGCTATTCTTGTTAAAATTGATTATCAGCCATTTTTTGTATTTTTCAGAGGTCCTTGCATATCTCCAACCCCACACTGAGTCTCTAGAGGAGCTAGCACTAACATTCCAGGGTAAACTATCCCCCCACAGCGGTGTTACAAATGGTTTTTGATCTGTCAAAATCAGTCATGGCTCCAACAGCTCTCAGCAAATGAATAAAAGTTGGCCTGACCCTGCTTCCTGATGCCTACTAAAGCAAACCCAAGACCCAATGGGGCCTCTCAGGCGAGAATATTGTGCACTCAGTCCTACCAAAAAGACTCTTTCTACCTGGTCATTTCCCACCCCCACCCCCAGATATCCCAGGGAGCTGTCCTGCTCTCATTTGAAATTCAAACCAGAAAAAAAGTCACCCCTGAAAATATCAAGTGTCCCACTTGTAGTTTCATGATGATTCAGCACCACCTAGGGGACGTTGTCATTCTTTTCTTGCTATTTCCATTTTAAACTGCTTTTTAAATATTGCAACTTCCTCGGCCCATGAGAAAGCAATAGAAGCTTCTCCGAAAGTAGTTTTCAAGATTTGGCTCCAGATCATTTCAGCTGGAAACTTTGATCAAGCAGCTTATCACACAACGATCACTCTCAAGGGTTGTGGTTCACATATACAATTCACCATGGGGAATTTGCTTCATTGTTATAAGAACTACCAATTATTAAGCATCTACTCCATGAAAAGACATATATATATTATTCCTTCAAACTGGGAATTAGCATCCCCATTTTAGAGATGAAGAAATGAAGGCTCTGAGAGGTTGAAACTTTCCAAAGATCCTAAACCAGGGAAGGCTTACTCTTTCCAATGCAAAATGCTGTCTCTCTACATAGCAGTGGGGCGGTTCATTTTAATGACTCTGAATCAGAATATTCAAATATTGCCTTTCAAATAAGTCACTTTGAAGCCTATTCTGTCATTCCAATACCTAATGCTCATAACATAGCTGAGTCTCTGCTGTGCAAAGTGCCTTCAGAGCTGTCCATGAGTTGCACACATAATCTCAGTACCTTAGAAACATAGTGGAGATACATGACACCAAGCTGTATAAACTTCCAGGCCAATCCTCTGTGGAGTCTTAGTCCATATGTCTGAAATAGGCCAGGAATTTATATTTTTTGTCAAGTAGGCAAGTGATTAAAATCACCAGGAACGCTTAAGAAGTACAGGTGGAATGATACAAACTTTGGGGTCAGAAGGACAGCAGTCCAGCTCTGCCTTTTTTCTAATTATTCACGCCTAGGAAAAACACTGAAAGTCCTGGAGTATCAGCTTTACTATAAAATGAATATTAATGTTTGTTAATGTCCACCAAACAGGTTGTGATGAGGACACATGTGACACCACCATTGGTGTAAGTAACTCACCATTGTTACTTAGTTTAATCACTTACTCATCAAATTTGCCTTACATAGAAGCTTTTTGACATTTTCAAAAATTAAATTCACACTGAAAGGATATTAGGATACATAAAATATACACCAGTAATATATATTATACTTCATTAAAAAACTGAACCAATAAAGACCTTTAGGAGGAGATGATAGATGATAGATACAGGTAGACTGATGATCAGATGATCATCTTTGGGATAAGAAAATATTCCAGAAATGAGAAACCAAACACTAAAACAATTTGACACTAAGGAGAAAAACAAGCTTCCAGAAAAACACACACATTGATAGAAAATGTAGAAGCAACTCAAGTGCCCATCAACAGAGGAATCCATAAACAAAATGTGATATATACGTATAATGAAATATTTTTTAGCCTTAAGAAGAAAGGAAATTCTGACATATCCTACAACATGGATGAGCTGGAAGAACATTATACTAAGTGAAATAAGCCAGGCAGAAAAGGACAAATACTGTATAATTCCACTTTTATGAGGTATCCAGAGTCTTCACATTTGGACAGGGCTGGGGCAGGGTTCTTGCCTGGTATGAGCAAGGTGCTGGGTTCCATCCCAGTATTGCAAAAAAAAAAAAAAATTATAGAGATAGAAAGTAAACGATGGTTGACTGGGCCTAATGGTAGAAGGAAACAAGGAGTACAGAGTTTCTATTTTGTAAATTTAAGATTCTATATATACTGATTATTGCACAATACTGTAAGTATATTTAATGCAACTAAACTGTACACTTAAAGATAGGTAAGATGGTAAATTTTAATTTTTAAATAAAAAATGATATAAAACTCACAGGTAAATTTGAGAAGGATCTTGTTGGTTTGTATGGCTAGGACAAACAGCACTATGTGAATGAGATACTGTGGCTTACAAGTGAGCACACAGTTCATTTTAAAAATGAGCAAATAAATTCACAAGTAATTTTGCATTCACATTCTCAATTAATGTGACCAGCACTGCCTGAGTTGCCTGTTTTTCTTTCAAGCTACGTCTTTACCCAGCAAAGCTCAAGAAATATTATAGAGCAAAAAGGAGACTGTGACTAGACAGCCTGTTCTGCCTTAACTCCCATGGCCTGGGAGAAAGTTTTGAAAATTGGCTCAATCCACGGAGCATGATATAAACGGAGGGAGCAGTACCTTCCTCTCTGCAGCACAGTGAGTTGTATATATCTGTGTGCTGGGACAGCTGGGTACAGAGCAGACGTATCAGAGGCATGTCTGTGGACTGGATCACAGAGCACCCCCAGCCTCAACCACAGCTCACAACAGCAGGGGATGTATACCTTATTTGAACCTCAAGTTGATGAAGAGGGCATTGCCCCTCAGTTTCATTGAATTGATTTTCTTCAAGACTAGGTATTCTTCAAGATTAGTCTTTAGTAAGATAGGTAAATATTTTCTGGTGACTTTAAGTAACACCCAAGCACTTCAATTTCTTTGTCTAATTTAATTTCGTATCTTTCTCCAGTTCCACGTTTTTTGAGCAAAATCAAGGCATGGATTTCCTGAGACCACTGGGTAAAATATTGATGCCATCCCTTTTCCCTCTTCATGATGATGTGCTTCCTAGTGTAAGGAGATTGCTGAGAGGGAACTGGCAAGAAATGCAGTGAAAATATGGGGAAGAAAGGTGAAAATTGAGTGCAAGAAGAACAAGCAGAAAACCAAGGCAGGTTTCCTCTCTCACCTGCCAGGAGAGCTTTCTCTGTGCCTGGAGCAACGTGCTGAGGGCAAGGTCACATGTAAACCCAACTGCAGTTTATGTGTTATTCCTAGTGGTTCTTAGTAACAGCATGTGTTTCTCTGACCCTGAACAAAATTCTTTAAAGCAAAATTCAGAAAATGTTAAAGAAACATTTTTTTTATTTTTTTCATTCTACAACCTATAGAAGCATATTATCTGTGATCTTGTCATTAGTCAGCATTCAGTTGCTGATAACAGAAACTACTCTATTTAGCACAATATGTTTGGAGGATAATTTCTGGCCATTCATAGAAGACTCATTCTGCTTATATGATTAGAAAAACTAAAGAAATGTGTAGTTTAGTCTGACTTCCAGCAATGACTCCCTAAACATCATCACAGAACAGGCTGTCCAAAGAGCTGCTATCTCTGCTGACAGCCTAGAAGCTGAGAAGTCATGAAGATGCTGCCCCATCTCTGGTTCCAGAGACACATTACCTTAGCCACAATCCCCACCAGCAAAATGGACATCCTACATACTGCCATACCACACCCTGGAACCTTTGCTATTGCTACTCCAGACAAATAAAATGTTCCATGGCAGTTTGCTGGCAGAACCAACAGAAGCATGATTTCCATTTCATTTAACCCTCCTAATTTCAGGTGGGCCCATCTGCATGAAGAAAGCTAGGCCACAACTGGAATTCAAGCTGGGAGTCTCAAAAATGTAGACTTCAGCTTTATCAGGGATTATGGGTGACCAGAACATGCCCATGTACACACAAGGGTCCCAAGTATGTCAAGAGATATCTATCTAACTCCTCAGTCTTCTGGGTAGCCGCAAAGAGCTAGGTGACCAAAGCGCTGTTGGTCAGTGATCTCCTAGGGCTTCCAAAAGGTAGCCCAAATATGAAGGGATCTGACAGTCCCACTCTCAGTTCCTGTGGTTAACAACTATGAGGGGCATATGGCCTTTGCTGCTCTGCTGTGATATTATGTGAAGCCAACAGTATGTCCCATCACAGGGACAACTATGTGAGTAGTCTGCTGCTGAGCGAACCATTGACCATTGTACACAAGGGGAAATGTCAGTAAAGTGAAGTCAGGTGGGGTTTGAAGAATGCCAGCTCCTCATAGGTACAGCTCCAAAAGATGCCCCAGATCTGTCTTATGGACAGAATTCTATGTACTTAAGAGATATTCAAGGGTGACTACTCTAACTCTCTCTCTCTCTCTCTCTGTGTGTGTGTGTGTGTGTGTGTGTATGTATATATCTCCACTCCATAATTAGAATATCATCATTCTTTAGAAATACTTCAATTGCATTTGAGATCCATTTGTATTATCACACACAAAAAAAAGATACCAATACCACACATTCTGTCAATGACAGAATAGGAAGATTTGTTAGGTTATAAACATAATTTTCAATTTTTGTATGGTTTTAAAAATAAATTGTTTCATTAGCTACTTTTGTAGATAGTTTGTCAATGCTAAATATCAAGAATTTTGAAGAACTTATTAAAGTGTCTTGATCAAGAATTGCATGTACAGGACTGGGCCTGTGGCTCAGTGGTAGAGCACTTGCCTAGCATATATGAGGCTCTGGGTTTGATCCTAAGCTCCACATATGAATAAACAAATAAAGTGAAAAATCTATTGGCAAAAAATATTTAAAAAAAAATTGCATGTTCAACAGCCAGGTATGCTAGTGCATGCCTGTAATCAGAGCTACACAAGAGACTGAGACAGAGGATCTCAAGTTCAAGGCCAGCCTGGGCAACTGAGCCAGAACCTATCTCCAAATAAAGGGTTGGGGATGTCGCTCAGTGGTAGAGCATTTGTCTATCAAGTGCAAGACCCTGGGTTTAAAACCCCAGCAACACCTATTTAAAAAAAAAAAAAAAAGAATTACATGTAATCATTTCAATCACACAATGAAACATCTAATATCTTCTCTAATGCTTCGGATTTTACTGATTTCATTTCTTATATAAGGAAAATATTTTTTGCTACCAAGTTCCAAATAGAACCCCAAATGCTCTACAGCTAGTACTATGGAAATACTATCTTTTTCCATGTGTGCCACAGACTTGTGGTTTCCAGGGGACCTTTTAAAGATGAGGGATATGTTAATTATCTTGATTGTGGTGATGGTTTCCTAGGCATGTGTATGTATATCAAAATTTATCAAATTGTGTACCTTAAATATATGTTTATTGCATGTCAATTATACTTCAATAAAGCCATTTTTAAAAACATGGAAGGAAAAAAAAACATAAAGTACATTCCAGAAAGGTTGTTTACATTCCACTAGTAGCATATGCAAGTGCTTACATCATTACACTTTCATTAGCACTGCAATTCTTAAAAAGAAAACCAAAATACTAATTTGAAAGGCAAAAATATCTCAGATGTTTGTATGTGCACATATTTACTAGTAGACTGCAACTGTTTCTTGTTGAACAGCTCTCTGCCCATTGTTCTTTCATTGCCACAAAAGGAATAATGCTAACATTAGTGATGTAGTCAAAGGGAAATGTCTTCTCATCTGCTATGTCAATCAGTTCAAACTCAAAGAAAATTACTACTCCAAATGGCAGTTTAAGTATTCATAAATTTGTCCAATTCTCTGAATATGAGTCATAATTAACCTCTAGAAGAAACTGATACACACTTAACATTTAAAGAATGAACCCTAGTTTCTCTAATAACAGAATATTCTCACCTCATTCTGAAACTTATAAAGGTTAAATCACTTGGCTAAAACTAGACGATGTCCAATTTGGAACCAGAATCCAGACCACCTGGGATGAATAGCCCTGAAATAGGAAGATGCAGAAATCAATGGCATAGCTGAAACTTCTGAAAAATAAAATTCTTTGAGCCTTAACTTCTTCATCTATAAAATGAAAGAGGTCACTAAATGACCACTGAGCTTCTTTTTAGGTCTAACCTTTCCTAAATGCAGGCTGCATTAAGTTGATAAAACCCAACAGCTATTGTCTTATTGCTGCAGTTTTGTTTTATTGCCAGCCTGGGGAATCCTCAACTACTTTTCCTGTAAGCCCATGTCAGCTCACATTCAAACCTTAGCCCTGACCAACTATCTGCGTAGCCTTGGTAAATAACTTATCCTCATTCTAGAGATGAAGAAATGAAAGCCCAGAGAGAATCCTGAGAGCCGATATACCTCAAAAGGCTAAGACAACAGAGAAACTACACATGAATACTGAGCAGTGCCCAGTACCTAGTAAGATGTCTAGGAACTACAAGTCTTCTGTACTTGTTGGTAGAATAATACCAGTTTACATGAAACCCATACTGCAAGCTCCACAAGTGACCCGGCCTATTCACCACCATATCCCCAAAAAACTCAAATACTGGGTAGACAAGTACAGAAAAAAATATTTAAACTGCAACAAATATTTGAACAAGAGACTAAATAGACACAATTGAAAAAATAGTACTCAGGTCTGATTCACAACACACTTCAGCTATATATTTAATTTAAAAGATCTCATAAAATGATGGGAGAGGTAAAGAGGAAGAAAATAAGAGAAAGGAATAACATAAATAATGGCAAGGTATTACCAACTATGCCATCTATGTACTATCTCATCTGTGTTTCTCCACCTCAGCACTGGTTGCAAAGGCAAATGCCATCCTTATCATTTTTAACATGCTGCCCCACTAGTTAACATCCTCTACAACTTGAGTACCAAGACCAATTGCTGTCTGGCCAACACTTGAAGTGATTTGGAGGTATAACTCCATGTCATAGAACAGTGATAGTAGAAGTACGTATTCACAGATTTCAAACACAAAGACACACCAACTTGCCTATGACCCATCAAGACCAACTAAGAAACAAATTTTTTCAAATATTAAAGCTGGGGAGAAAAAAATGAAACCTACAGCTCTTGAATTTGTCAAATATCTGTATAGTAGAGGGAACGAACAGGTGTTGGGAAAATGATCCTTCTGGAATTTTTTCAATATATTCTAAGGTACCAGTAATCGACACTTCTGTCATTCTTAAAATTAACTTGAAGAAATGAAGCAACTTTTTCTGTCAGATAAATTTCATTGATAACTGAATTTCAGTCTTTTTTTTTTTTTTTAAAGAGAGAGAGAGAGAGAGAATTTTTAATATTTATTTTCCAGATATCGGCAGACACAACATCTTTGTATGTGGTGCTGAGGATCGAACCCCGGCCGCACACATGCCAGGCGAGCACACTACCGCTTGAGCCACATCCCCAGCCCCGAATTTCAGTCTTTATTAAAGTTATTTTTATAAATGCATATGTCCTAATATGAAAAGGTTGACTTTTACTTTAACATGTGCTTTGCAAATTTGCATCAGCAGAAGGAAGGGCTTCAACTGAATAAATTTTAGTCTTCAAAAATGTGACCGCATCTTCCATCTTTAGTTTTTCCAACTCCCACTTGTTGACCTTAACAGAGAATGAAGAAAATAGTCAGTTTATGAAAAGATAACACACATACACAGAGGAAAAAAACTAATGTAGGGATCAAACATATTAAAGTCAACTGCTTTTTAAAAGCAGTTACCTTACAATTACTCATATTTTAAAGGCCAAATGAGATGATAAGCTCAGAATGAGTAAAGATATAACAGTAAAAATTATAAAAATTTTAAAGGTCCTCTAAATGGTATAAAAATTACTTTCTGGGGGAAAATCTTCCTTAGAATGTATATCATCAGTATGAAAAACAAAATCTTAAATAGTAGTACATCAAAAGAAAGAGGCTATCTTAATCTCAGTAATCTGGACAATCTGCCCCTGGATACTAAAAGTATGATAATGGAGGATCAAATATTTACACTTTACATTTTGTGTAGGACAAAACCAGTTGCACTGAGATGGATTCCAAGATTATCATAAATTTATTTGCAAGATTCTTGCTACAGACAGAAACGTCTGCAGAGGCTGTTAAAGAAAAGCTGTGTTGCTTGGGATCAAAGGGAAGCATAAGAGGGAAGAAGAGGAACCATCATCCCCAAGCTATCCAGGAAACAAGCACTCTCCAACAGCCTCACTGGCCAGGGAAAGCAGAGCTTTAATATTTTTTCTTCCCTGTTCAAGATAATTGAGAAACTGAAAATGGTTTCATGTGTCTTCAATTATATAAGAAAAGATATTACTTTCTTATCAAAAAATGATAGTAATCAGCTGAGTAGAAGCCAAGTCATGTATTAGAAATGTTCTTATTAAAAAAAAAAAAAACAGTGGGCTGTGGCTCAGTGGTGGAGTGCTCACCTAGCACGTGTGAAGCACTGGGTTCAATCCTCAACACCACATAAAAATAAACAAACAAATAAATAAATAAATAAAGCTATTGTGTCCATCTACAACTAAAAAAAAATATTAAAAAAATAAAACAAACAACTAAAGCACTTATTCTAATAATGCTCACAATTTCTCTATAGAGTCCTAGTAATCAACTTCACCATTCCTGGTAGCTGTTAGGATGTATAACAGAAATTAAAGAGTGTTTCATATGCATTTTTTTGCTTACCAAGATTACATGAAAACCCATTGCATTCAAATGACGAATTTTCACAGCAAAGAATCCTCTGGGGTGGTTTGAATCCAAACAATAAACAGATCTAGGAACACACAGCACAGCTACTCTGAAAACAAAAATAAACAATATGAGAACAGTTATAGAGACCACCATTTACAATCCTGCTGCCTTGATGCTCTTTGGGGGTTTCTAAGTGGAGCTCTTCACTCACCACAGTCCTTAACATTCCCTACAATCTTAGTCCTTCACCTCTTTCCATTACTTGGCATCTGAAGATGCTACAAAATACAAAGATTACTTTGTAAACTAAAACCTTATCATTAACATATAACAAAGTTATCCCTCAGCCATCTTTAAGGATGGCTATTTTTTTGAAGTAGAAACTTTTCAGATATAAAAGCACTCTTTTTTAAGGGTTTCCTGTGTGCTAATCTCTGATCTGAATACAATTATCCAGTAGAAGCTCTGGTGGAGGTTAACACCAATGGTAATGCTCTTCTTGTACATACTTCACATACTCTAAAGAGCAATATTTAAAAACCACAACTTAGAGAACAAACACAAAGAAATCCCTAAGAGAAAGGAAAGACTAAAAAACGTAAAATGTGTAAACGTAACAAAAATGTGCAAGGTGTCACTTAATTTTTTCATTGTTCTTTGCATTTTGGAAATGAGTAATGAATTCATTAGAAGGGGAAAAAAATGGGAGAAAAAAAAAAAGACATTAAGACTATTGTCGGGGCTGGAGATGTGGCTCAAGCGGTAGCGCGCTCGCCTGGCATGCGTGCGGCCCGGGTTCGATCCTCAGCACCACATACCAACAAAGATGTTGTGTCCGCCGAGAACTAAAAAATAAATATTAAAAATTCTCTCTCTCTCTCTCTCTCCTCTCTCACTCTCTCTTTAAAAAAAAAAAAAAAAGACTATTGTCTTCTCTACCCTGGCTGCTAAAAGAGAAATTTCATATTTTTAAAGAAATGTTTGCTTCTTCTCTTCTCAGTACTTCACGCTGAGAACTATATTATTTTATTATGTAAGAACAATGATATACCTAAAACAAAAAAATGACCTGTGACTAGGATTAGAGAGTATTAATGGTTTGGATATGTGGTGCCTCCCAAAGTTCCTATGTTAATATAGAAATATGCAGATTTAAATGATTAGATTATGATATCTGCAACCTGACCAATCCATTCTAGTTTGAATGAATTGACTGGGTAATCTTTAGGTCGAAGAGGCATGACTAGCAGGGTGGGTCACTGAGGGAGTGCCCTGCAAAGGTTCATCTTCCATGAAGCCCCTTCCCCTTTCTCTCTCTGCTTCCCATCTGTCATGTCTTGAGCAGATCTCCTCTACCACCACCTTCCACCATGATGTTCTGCCTCACCTTGGAGATCCAGAATAATGATTTGGCAGACCATGGACCAAATCATTGACATCATGAGCTGAAATAAACGTTTGTTTTTCTAAGTTGTTCTGGTCAGGTATTTTGATCACAGCAATGCTAAACTGACTAACACCAAGAGAAAGCCTTTTTTGAGCAGATGGTAACAAGGGCAGGGAAGACAGCACATGAAAAAATGGTCCAGAAATAGCCAAATGAATTCAGAAAGGGAAAACTTACAGAACTTCATGTGAATGGAAAGGAATGGGTAGATAAGAATTTGAATCCCTGAAGATTTATTTTGCACCTTCCTCTTTAATATTTATGTACCTATCCAATAGAATAACAGGATATTTAAATTCCACAGGGTTGACATTCATATCTGACTCATCTTTGTGTGCCCCACGGGGCCTAACAGAGAATTTCCACAAAGGCTGACTGAATAGGGGTGTGTGTGTTCAATGATCCCATGATCACACACATCTGCTGACCAGGCAAGACATTCCCTCATGATATGGCATCATAATTTTCCCAAAGGTACTCTATTTATAATGTGTGAGTCAAAGGAACAACTATGATTACCTTCGATGGGCTCTGCTTCGTATACAACACAGCTTAATTAAGAAGTTAAGGTTTCTCTACTTTTGAAAAGGTCTTGTGATACAGCAAAATATTTAGTAGGTATTTGATTTTTGCAGAAGCTTCAAGTATCTATGGTCATTATTATTATCTTCTCAGAAGTTTATACTGCAGTGATAGTTTCAATGATTTTAGCTTCAGAACATTTTTTTTAAAAATGTCTATTTTGGTAAGTGACCGAACTCCAGTCCACTGTATTCCACAAAATGCAAACATTTGCACCTAAGCAACAGATTTAAGGTAAGAAGTCCCATGATACATTGCAGGCTCCATACAAATGTAAGGTCTTGGTATTATACTATTTCACATGAAGTCTTTCGGAATTAAGATTTAAATTCAGAAAGTCCAGCAAATGAGCCAGGTGCAGTAGTGCACACCTGTAATTCCAGCAGCTGAGCCAGGAGGATCATGAGTTCAAAGCCAACCTCAGCAAAAACGAGGGGCTAAGCAACTCAGTAAGACCCTGTCTCTAAATAAAATACAAAATAAGGCTGAAGATGTGACTCAGTAGTGGAGTGCCCCTTAGATCAATCCCTGATACCCTCATTCCCCCCAAAAAAGAAAGTCCAGCAAATGAATATTGGTAAGCAACCTTTGCATATTTGTAGCAGAAGTCACATCAATGTCAGAAAATGAAAGCACTTGGCTCCTGTTAGTATCCATTCTGATTTCAAAATCTGAAAGAAAAAATTTGATATTAATGTTTCAACATTGCTCAAAGTGATTTTCTCTTTGAAAATGTGTCTAACACTAATATATCATTAATGATAATGATAGCTAAACATATTGAGAGCTAGCCATGTGCCAAACACTAATCCAGAGACTGTAAAATTTCCTTTATTGGCCACAAGAATCTTATGAGATGGGTACTATTGTTATTGTGCTTTTGCAGATAAGTAAGACACAGAGCAAGAATCAAAGGCAGGTCCAAAGGCAACACTACACTGCACTGGACATGCTGCAGTAAACTCCCCAACCTCTGAAAGAAAATAAATAAAATTAAATAAAGAAACTTCTCATACCAATATGATAATTATGTGGCAACTGCACATCTTTGGAGAAGTATCCTTCACCACCTAGAAGGCTAGTTAGTGCCTCTGTAATCTCTGCATTTGGGCGTGGTGGTGGTGATGGCTGCTGTGGTAGTGAAATGTCTTTGGCCTTCTGATAAGGAGTGTCATCCAGTTTTAAACAAGTATCAACAATGTGAAGCTTATGAACATTCCTCTCAATGTCACCTAGAAAGAAAGAAAGAAAGAAAGAAAGAAAGAAAGAAAGAAAGGAAGGAAGGAAATGCATCATTATGAAAAATATTAATGCCACATTTTAAAAATTACACTGCATCTATATTTGTAATCAGCTTTCTTATTATAAGAACTCTATCAATGTTGCCCTACTTTCCAGGGCCTGAACCAGTGCCCTGTACCTGTCCATGTTTTAGGCCTTAAAATATCTTTAGAAGTGATTTAGTCTAAACTCCTCATTTTATAGAGGCAATATCCAAGAATGTTAAAAGAAGCCTCATGTGTAATTAAAGGCAAAGTTGGGACTAGAATGAAGGTTCCCCTGGCTTTAAGGCTGTTTTTTAAATATACTATTTGAAAAAATCAGCACATGGAATTGACCCTTCACAACTTAATTTTGGGATTTTTATAACATTGTTTTTAAAAGGATTACAACTAACTTACTCTCAGATACATCATCAAGTTTTGTATGTCTATCCAGATATTTATTTTCCTTATTTAAAAGCCAACAATTAATTTGGTTCTAATAAATAAATTTGCTAATTTGATAGCTATTTAGTTATTTATTCTAACAGGCTGTGTCCTCATTACAGGTCACAAGTAACCAAGTGTTTACAGCTATAAGGATTGACTTAAGTGGCTTTAAATGTGACATGTACAGATTAGGAAATGCAAACACCTCTGATCTAGGCATAAAGAACAATTGGAACATTTAGCCTTGTATAAAAGCATACAGTGTAAACAAAAAAGTGTAATGCTGATTGAGCTTGGATCTTTAATATCCCCAAAGGCCTACATGCTAAAGGACTAGAGGTCATCCTGTGATGCTACTGAAAAGCAGTGGAACCTCTAGGAGGCAGAGTCTAGTGGAAGGAAGTTAGAGCATTGGGGGTTCCCTTGAAGGTCACTGGCACTCTGGCCCCTTCCTCCCTCCCTCTCTCTCCTGCCTGGCTGTCATGAGGTAAGCAGCCTTCTCCATCATGTGTTCCCATCATGATGTACCATGCTGCCACAGGCCAAAGGGACACAGCCCAGCAATCATGGACTGAAAATTCTCAAACAGGACCAAAATAAATGTCTCCTCCTTATAAGTTGATCTTCTCAGGTCTTTTTGCCACGGGATGGAAAGCTGACTAACACAATGATGCCATCCTTTTTCTTCTCTTCTATACACAGCCCCTGTCACTACAGGAGGCTCAGTGGGTTTGCTGGTTTCAGCACTGACCTTTAACTTCACCATTATCAGTCCTTTCCTCAGAAACATCTGTTCTGCACATTTAACTCTGACTGAAACCCCATTTGGAATCACAAGGTAGACAGTGGTAGTGCCTTCTTTCAGTCACTATTTGCAACAACGTCCTACCTGATGTCAGCAGCTCATTGATCACATTCTTTTGGAGAAGCTGGTTAACAGGGGCCAAGGGGAAATAATTAATCACACAAAATGAACATATTGCATTCAGAAGGTTTTCAGAAGAGATGTGATGAAGACAGCCGGTCAGAGCACTAGCCATAATTTCCAGGAACCTTTTGGGGAACAAAGAAAAACCAGATTTCAAATATACATAGAAGACACGGTTATGGAAGACCTAATTAGCTGCTATAGAACCAGCATCCTTTAGAAATCCAAAGTAAAGAGAAAAAAGCGGGCTTGTAAATAAGTTTTTACACACGGTTTGGGACAGGCTGCTCTCTCACAGAGTATGTATCAACTTGCTGTTGCTATTGTCTTGCACAAAAAGTGTTTTACACGCTTTCATTTAATTCCTATTAAAACTCTATGGGCTATTATTACTATTACCCTCATAATAAAGATGAGTAAACAGGCTCAAAGAAGTTGAGGAACTAGCAGTATATGAACAAACAGCCAAGAAGTAGCAAAGACAATGTCAGAACCTAAATTGTCAAGATCCACAGCCTTTTAATCATTATATTATATTTTCTTTAAGGCTGGACCATCACTGCAGATTTGTAATCAATTAAAATTCCCTAGCTATCAAGTTTTCTTTCTTGAGTTTAAAACCCGAGAAAATATTCTGGGTTAAAAGAACTGTAAACTAAGTTTACCACCCAGAGCTAATATTATACAGTATAACAAAGAATTTTAGCATCGACTCAGAGAGGAAAGATCAAACTTCAGTGAGGTTATTTACCCAGAATGATAATACTAATAAATGACACAGATATTCTTTGAGCCCAGGTCAGTCTGACTCTCAGGGAATCTTTTATTTGTATCATTATGTAAGAAAAAAATAAAATACATAGAAAGTACTGTGATAATACAGAGGAAAAAAAGTAGAGTAGCATTTGGGAGAATTTGAACAGGTAAAAAGATGAGAAAAGGGAAGATCAATTGAATGGAGCCCTGAAAATGTATGCTATTTCAGTGTCAGTGAATAACTAGTGAGAAGAAAGCACAGAGTAGGGATTCTTACGATAAGGGCAAATATGCCTAATTAACAATGCAACTGAAGGGCAACTGAGAGATCCCACAGACCCAGCTGATTGGGTCCAGGAGGAAAGGAGGCCTGGTAGGCTAGGAGAGCTATGGGTGTTACAACAAGACAGAGAAATTAAACAGATCTTATAGAAAAAAATGAGATATCAGTATTAAACTGATGGCTGATTTCACTTGGATTGTGCAATCCAAAGACAGGTAGGACAGGGTAGGGCCACAGATGATGAAGTCTGGAGACTGGGTGGCGATTACCTCTGCATCTTGTCTCCCTCTCTCCTCACCTGTACCCTATGCTTTCACAGCCCCAAGCTATGTGCTGCTTCCTCACATGTTCTGCTGTTTCTTTCAGGTCTTGTAAATACAGTGCCTTCTACTCAGCATGTCCTTTCCTGCTTCTCTTCCCCTATGATCTCCTATACATCCGGCTTTTAAGACCAGCTCAGACACCATCTCTTCCTGGCAGCACTGAGTACACATTTCCTGTATGTATCTCTATCACTCTATTTTTCATGCTATATTTAACTGCCAATTTAGATGTCCAATTTATCTATTACACCAAATCCTCTGGTGAGAATGACTGTCTTATTTATCTTTTTGCTTAACTATCCAGGTGCTTGGTAAACATTTAATGGCTAAATGAATAAATAAACTTAGAAGAAGAGACAGAAGGAGGAGCACATTAGTAGACAAGAATGAGTCAATAATTATGAGCTCACTTCCAGAATTACTGAAACTTGAGACACTCCAAGATGTACAGTGAAGACATACAAACCCCAGAGATAGGTTTGGAACTCAGAGTACACTAAAAACCAGAGATGCAAATCTGGGATTATCCATAGGGTGGTAAATGCAGATCAAAAGAGAAGAATCCAAAGGTTCAAAACGACACGGTATAAGTGGTAAATGTTTTCTTTCTTGAGTTTCAAACCCAAGAAAATATTCTGGATCGAATACATCCCTTCCTCCAATAAAATGATTAATGTACACAAAAAGGGCATTCATTACGCTAAGCCAAATTTGGCACCACCGTCTGACCCAATTCCTCTCTTCTAATCAATGTCTTTCCAAATGCTTAGCATTATGCTGCTTCCATAGCTTTGCCACCCCTGTCACTATCTATTCTCTTTCCTTCATAAAGCATTCATTTGGTACCCGGCACCTACTGCCTTCCTCTGGATAAACAAGATGTGTCCTCCTAACTAGACTAAGAAGGGAATACAAACTTCTTTTTTATGTCCTCAGAGTAGAAAACTCAGGCAACTACACATTCATGACTGACTAACCTTGATCTACCAACCACACTTTGGCTGTCCCCTTTCTCCAGAGAAGAAATGTTGAGATGGGAGACTAAGGATGAGATCAATCTCAGCACTATGGACACTTAGCTAGATGGCTCCTTGGTGTAAGAGGCGGTCTATCCTGTGCAGAGCAAGACGTCAGTAGCATCCCTGGCCTCTACCCATTAGAGACCTCCTCCAGTCATGATAACAAAATATCAAAAAATGTCTTCAGCACTGTTCAATATTCCTTTGGAGGCAAAACCACTTCTAGTTAAGAACTACGAGGTTAAATAAAGGCAGAGCAGACAGACAAAAGGGCAATATTTATAATTTGCTTCCTGTACTAATTCTGTTCCTGCTGTTTTATTGAGTTTCATGGCTTTTTTTTAAAACCTCTATTATTCCCCCTCTATTTCCAATATAAAATTTTATTGGACAAAATTATCTTTTGGGATGTCTAGAGTCAGCTAAAAAAACTCCCTAAACGGCCAGTGCTTGTTTTCTAATCCCAAAGAATCTGTGGAACTGTTTCTGGAGTTTTAATTACCACTTAGCTGGATACCGTTCATCTGAAATGTCTACGGGGTCGCCAGGAGCCAGCCTCATAAGAAAACCGAGCAGGGAAGTAGATGAAGGATGAAGACAACAGGAACCTGGGTCTGACTCTAGAGTGCTTGCCAACTGAGAATCAGAGGCAGATTAATTAACAAACAACTATAACTATGTGGTCAAGGCTCTAAGAGTCTGTATGAGACATGGCAAGCATCCGGCCTCTGAAGGAGACAATTAGGAAAGCACACAAAACATGGTTTGAGTTGAATTTGTCCACTCGCTATAGAGCATGGTGGCCAGTTGCTTTTTAAGTGGCTCAGTATGACTCTGTTGATTATCTGCCCACGTCTGCTAGATATCTGTCCCAAACCTGGCTGGATTTTGTGGGTAAATTTGAATAAGAAAAAAACAACATGATAAAAGACAGTTGTAATCAAGCCAGATGATGGCAAAGGGATGGACTGTGAATACTGCCATGAAGACTTTCAGAACTGCGGTAGTGTCACTCTTGGTCACTCCAAGAGCTGTGACCTAAACTCTACTTTAATTTTTAATCTAAAGATTACTTTGGATATTGGCCAAATTATATTCTTATGTTGTGGACATGTATGAATATGTAACCAATCCCACCATTATGCACAATTATAATGCACCAATTGAAAAATGTGGAAAGAGAAAAAATAAACATTACTTTGTGCCAGAGATTAAGAACCTGGCATGGATTTTCAAAATGACCCAATGCAACTACAAGTAACTCAAGCCCATTTTAATAATGAATAAATCAAAGCACAGATAAATAACTTGTCAAAAGTCAAGTAGTTTCTGAACAGCAGAGCTAGGATTTAAACATAAGAAAGCTATCTATGCTTTTAATCGATCTTCTAACAGATGACATTTTATATACATATCTAGTTTTTAATGACTCCTAACTGTTCCAGAGAGAAAGAAAGATCTAAAGGAAGAAAAGCAAAGGCATAGAACAACTTGTAGAACCTAAGAAATTGTTACATGTTTGTGGTTAAAATAAAAAGAAGACAATGCAGTAGCACAGACCAAATAAACTATAGTGGAGTGAGTCAGCAAGATAGCAGAATAAAAAGGTCCAGCCCTAACTGCCCCACAGAAAAAAATGATTAAAAAAAATATATAGATCAGAAAGCCCTTATGAGGCTTTATGGAAGTCCAGAATCCAGTTAAGACGTTGTAGTATTTCAGATGCACACAAAACCAAGAATAGATGCATGGACACAGATAAGGAGAACAATTTCTTTGCATGCCACCCCTCCTGCCAGTGGGCACAGCTCAGCAGCATAAGAGATTATCTTGGCCTGTAACTACTCCCATGGAGCAAAGAGTGGTGCATGCACTGAATGTGCTGGACTTTTAGCATATGGACCAAGGGACTGGTTTCTGTTTGGTCTCACGTGAGGTACTGATGGAACCAGACAGTTCAGATGCCTAAAGGCAATTAAGAACAAAGGAAAAAGGGTACGTGACTTTCTACACCCAGCACACCTCCACAAGATTGAGAGAAGGTACAGAAGACAGGGCTTCATTCCAGGGAGCAAGGGAGAGGAGTGGAGCATGGCTTCAACCTCACAGCTTTCAGTATGCTGAGGGGTCAGTTTCTATCTTGCCTCGAATCTCCACGCCAATACAACAAGCACAATTCAGAAACCAAGGAGAAATTAAGAAGAAAGGAAAAGGGATTGGTGGTTTGCAACAGGCAACACAACTCTCCAAGATTAGGAAAAGGGCTCATCTCAAAGTTACTCCACAAGAGACAGGAAAGGAATAAGGTATACCTCCAATGTCCTACCTGCTGGTCAGTAGACACTAGAGGAAGGAAGACATCATGGTTTCCTAAAAACAGTGGAACTAATAACTATTTCTAATTAGGAATCTATGAGTACAGAGAAAAGGTTGGTGATGCTCCATATTCTGTATCTGGACTGACTGGTAAGGGTCTTTCCTTGACAAAGCCAGTCTGTAAAGACAGGAAGATGCAGTTGTTTCTTTAAATGTGTAGACATGGGTGCACAGCTATGAAGCAGAAAGATCAGAAACATGGCAACAATCAGAGGAGCACAAAAAATCTCCAGTAATCAACCCCAAAGAAATGGATATTCATTAGCTAACTCACAAAGCATACAAGATAATTGTCTTAGAGAAGTTCAGTAAATTTTAAGAGGACACAGACAAGTAAATAAAATCAGGAAAATGATACATGAACAATATGAAGACACTAACAAAGAGATAATAAATCACAAAAATAAAGCCAAAGAGAATTCTAGACCTAAAGACCATAACACCAATGACATGACTCCCTGGCTGCCAAGCTGCACAGCCAGTCTGCTGGACCCTGCTGAGCAGTGGCAGCAGAGTGGTAAAACAGTGAAGAGACAGTCCAGGTGGACAGCAGCAAAGCAAGCACAGTCTGCAGCTGTGTGGGGCCTGCCATGTAGGTAAAGCAGTCCTGAAGTACCGTAAGCCAAGGTAGGCTGACCTGTCACCCTTTGAAGGTCAGACCTGGGCATGACATGATGCCTGCTACAGAAGGCCACTTCGTGCAGCACAGCATCAAACTGCTAGCATAGACCATTCCATGACCTCAACCTTCCTAACCTGTGGTAAGAAAATGGCAGTGGGGCAGGCCTGAATGAAAATCGGGACTCAAGAATTGACTAATATTGTTAATGTTTCTAAATCCTAATTAACATAAATTTGAACCAATAGCAATGGTATTGGTATTGAACCAATAGCATTCTTTCAAACTCTAATTAGCATAAGCTTAGACCAATAGCAGTTACCCAGTGCTATATAAAACCCCTAGACTAGCACTTGTGGGACAAAAACTGCTATTGGGTCCTCTCCTGCATTGCAAGAGTTTCGTTCCTGTATCCTACTCTTACACTCACTTATCCTAGTCTGTGGATTTCATTCTCTGAATTCATGAGACAAGAATCCAGAAAGAATTAGAAATGTGATGGTGAGCTGCTGGGTTCTGCTACAACACTGGACAGCATGACCCACCATTAAAAGCAGCAACACTACTCAGCTGCAGAGGCCTGCAACTTTATGCAGACCCCACCCACCAGCAGAATCAGAGATACTCTGTTCCCACCTGCCAGCAGCTGCAGGGAATCAAACCTCTGGTTTCACCTATACTGAAAAGTTCACTAGAGAGCTGAAAGCACATTTGAGCACAAAGAAAAACATCAGCTAATCCAAACACAGGTCATTTGAAATTCTCTAATCAAAAGGACGGGAGAATAAAAAAGTATTAAGAAAGTCTAAAGGACTTATGGGACATCATCAAGCACACCACATTTGTATTTAAAGAGTTTCAGAAGACAGAGGGAGGAGCCAGAAGTTCATTTAAAGGAACAGTACCCAAAACCCCTCAAAATCCTGGGGAGAATAATGGATGTCCACACTAAAAAAGCACAAATGCCTCCATTGGACAAACCCAAAGAAATCTATATCAAGACACAATGTAATCAGATTGTCAAAAGTCATAGGCATGCGTACCACCATGATGGTGCTGAAAGCTAAGAAGGAAGCTCTGCCCCTCCCAAAGCTGAAGCTAAAACAAAAGCTTTGAAGGCTGAGAAGGCAGTGTTGAAGGGTGTCCATAGCCATAAAAAGAAGAAGATCCACAAGTCACCTACCTTCCGGCAACCCAAGACAATATGGCTCCGGAGGCAGCCAAAATATCCTCCGAAGAGCGCCCTCAGAAGAAACAAGCTTAACCACTATGCCATCATCAAGTTCCCCTTGACCACAGAGCCAGCCATGAAGAAGATAGAAGACAACAACACACTGTATTCACTGTGGATGTCAAGACCAACAAACACCAGATCAAACAAGCTATAAAGAAGCACTGACATTGATCTGGCCAAGGTTAACACCCTGATCAGGCCTGATGGAGAGAAGAAGGCATATGTTTGACTGGCTCCTAATTATGATGCTTTGGATGTTGCCAAAAAATTGGGATCATCTAAACAGAGTCCAGCTGTCTAATTCTAAATATACTCTTTTTTTTTTCAACACTAAAAAAAAAAAAAAAAAACTCAAAAGGCAAAGTCAGAATTTTGAAAGAAGCAAGAGAAGAGTATATCACCATATACATATATATGGGAACCTCCACAGAACTATCAGAGATTTCTCGGCAAAACCCTGCAGGCCGGAATGAAGTGGGATAATATATTCAAAGTGCCAACCAAAAACCAACTATTCTTGGGATAATATCCCAACTATCCTTGGGATAACAGCCCTTCAAAAATGAAGGAGAGACAAAGACTTTCCAACAAATGAAAGCTGAGGGAGAATATCACCACTTCGCTTGCCATACAGAAATGTTAAAGGGCATTTTTCTAGTTGAAATGAAATGACACAAAATAGAAATACAAAAGTGTATGAAAGTTGCTGGACTACAGGGTACATGCCTGTGATCCCAGCAACTCAGGAGGCTGAGACAAAAGAATCATAGGTTCAAGGCCCACCTGGGCAATTTAGTGAGATCCTGTCTCAAAAATAAAAAAATAAAAAAGGTCTCAGAATAAAAGCTCAGTAGTAAAGTGCCCCTCAGTTCAATCCTCAGTACCATAAAAAGGAAAACTATATACATATATATGAAAGTAGAAAACTCACCAAAGGTAAATATATAAAAATATAGAAGACTATAATACTGTAATGAATAGTATGTAAACACCTTTAATTCTAGTGTAAAAGTTAAAGAATACAAGTATTAAGAGTACTATAATTATAAAAATATATTAATAGAATCCTACTAAATTGAAACATCAGTGGGGGGAAAAGTGTACAGTCTTTGTATGTGATTAAAGCTACCATCTTATATACATTGCTACAGTGATGTTCTATGTAAGACCTATAGTAGCCAGAAATAAAATACCTATCAAGAATACACAAAAGGAAAAAAAAGACTAATAGCACATATCCAATTATAAAGGAAGAGAGCAAGAAAGGAAAAAAGAAAAAGAATTACAAAATGGAAAATAATGAAATGACAATAGTAAGTCCTTCTCTTAATAATTAATTAAACATAAATGTATCAAACTTCCCAATAAAAAGACTAAAGTAGCTAAATGGACTAAAAAAAAAAAAAAACAAAAAAAAAAAAACCAAATATATGCAGCGAACAAGAAACTCACTTTAGATTTAAGAACACAAATAATCAGAAAATAGACCGGGAAAAATATATTCCATGCAACAATAGACAAAAAGAGCAGGGGTAGCCATATTTGTATCAGACAAAATAGATTTTCAGTTAAAACCTCTCATAATAGACTAAGAAGGTTATCATATAATGATAAAAGGGTTAGTTCATCATGAAAATACACCAATTATAAAATATAAGGATTCAACATCAGAGCACCCACCTATAAAGCAAAAACTGACAGATCTGAAAGGAGTAATAGACTGCAGCATAATAACCTTACTTTGAATAACGGACAGAACATCCAGAAAGAAAAGCAATAAGGACATAAAGAACTTGAACAATGCTATAGATTAAATGAGGATAACAAATACATATAGAACATATAGCACCAGAATACATTTTCTCAAGTGCACACAGAACATTCTTAAGGACAGTTCAAGTGTTATATCACAAAAAAAAAGTCTTAAGAAATTTATGAAAACTGAAATCATATCAGGTTCTCCTTTTAAACCACAATGGGATAAAAATCATAAACTGATAACAGAAAGAAATTCACAAATATGTGAAAATCATACAATACACTCTTGAACAATTAACTAGTGGGTCAAAGAAGAAATCAAAAGGAAAATCAGAAAATATTTCAACAAAAACATGAACACAAAAAATTATGGGATGCAGAAAAAGTACTTTAAAAAAGGAAGCAATAAATGCCTACTAAAGAAAAGAAAGATCTCAAACAATTTGAATTTATACCTCAAAAAGCTTTAAAAAAAAAAAGAACAAACTAAGTTTACATTTAGCAGAATTAAGATTATAATAGAAATAAAGGAAATAAAGAATAGAAAAAAAGTGGCAAACCTAAGACTTGGTTTCTTGAAGAGGTTAACAAAATTGACAAACCCCTAAGGAGACTAGCAGGAGAAAAGAAAAGAGGATTCAAATGAATAAAATCAGTTTTGAACAAAGAGATATTATAACTAATGTCACAGAAATAATTAGATCATAAAAGATTACTATGAAAAATTACATGATAAAAATTGGATAATCAAGAAGAAATAGATGAATTCCTAGAAATATATAAAAAGTCTAAACAGGCCAATAAGGAATAAGAAGACTGAATTAGTAATCAAAACCTCAACAGGACTGGGGTGTAGTTCAGTGGCAGAGCACTTGCCTACCATGAGTGAGGCCCTAGGTTTAATTCTTAGCACCACAAAAAGAAAACAATGAAAAAGCCAGGACTAGAATGGCTTCACTGATGAATACTACCAAATATTGAGAGAAGAATTAATACCAGTCCTTCTTAAATTCATCCAAACATTTGAAGAAGGAGGAACATTTCTAAATTCATGAGATCAGCATTACCCTCACACCAAGGCCAGACAAACAGCTCTACAAAAAAAATCACAGGTCAATATCTTTGATGAACATAAATGCAAAAGTCCTCAACAAAATACCAGCCAACCAAATTCAACAGCACATTACAAGTTCGTATACTACAAGCAAGATTTATCTAGGTATGCAAGGTTGGTTCAACATACATAGTCAATTAATGTGATACACCAAATTAACAGCGTGAAGGATAAATATCATACACTCATCTTAATAAAGAAAAGAGTTTGAAAAAAAATGAACAGTCTTTTGTGATAAAAGATCTCAGCAAATTAAGCATGGAAGGAATATATCTCAACATAATAAAGGTCATATATGAAAAGCCCATAGCTAACATCATATTCAATGGTGAAAAACTAAAATCTTCTCCTTAAGAGCAGAAACAGGACAAGAATGCTACTTGGAGCAATTAGGTAAAATAAATAAATAGGAAAAAAAAGAAAAGAAGAAAGCATTCACCTAAGAAAAGAAGTATTTGCTTTATTCCCATACAATGAACTATCCAAAAAAAAAAAAATATATATATATATATGTATGTGTGTGTGTGTATGTATATATACATATAAATCAATTCCATTTATAATAGCATAAAAAAAGAATAAAATATTTAGGAATAAGACTAACCAGGCAAGTAAAAGACTTATGCACTAAAAACTACAAAACTTTGATGAATTAAAGACAACATAAATAAATAGAAAGACATCTCATGTTCATGGATTGTAAGACAATATTTTTAAAATGTCCATACTATTTCAACATGATCTACAGATACAATGCAATCTCCATCAAAACTCCAACAGCACTTTTTACAGAAGGAGAAAAATATAACCTTAAAATTCATATGGGAGTCACAAAATTGCCAAAGCAATTTTGGTAAAGAAAAACTAAGCTGGAACTGTAACATTTTTTGGATTCAAAATATATTAAAAATCTACATTAATTTAAAAAAACAGTGTGATGCTGGCATAAAAACAGACAAGGGTGACTAGAATGAACAATGGAAAAAGCATAGTCTCTTCAATAAAAGTGTTGGGAAAACCGATATCCACATTCAAAATAATAAAATTAGACCTTTATCTTACACTATTCACAAGAGTTGACTCAAAATGGATTAATAGTTTATAACCTAAAATCTGAAACTCTAAAACTTGTAGGAGGAAACATGATAGGAAAAGCTTTATGACACTGGTATAGGCAATGATGCTCTGGCTATGATACCAAAAGTACAAACAACAAAAGCAAAAACAGACAAGGAAGTCTTCTGCATAGCAAAAGAAACAATCAACAGAATCAAAAGGCAATCTATAGAGGGAGAAAATATATCTGATAGGGGGTTAATAATAATAATTAAAAATTCCCAATTTCTCAATCAAGCTTTAAAAAAATGAACTATGAATTTAGGAGCTGAAGGGATAAACAGAGAGTTCAAAATGAAAACTCCAATATTGAATGAACAAATATAAAGAACCAAGAAATAAGCAAAACAAAGAACAACAAAAATAAAACAAAATTCTGTTTAACTTCATAATTGAGTAAGAAACACTAGGTTTTATCTCTTGACATGGATGATGGCTGTAGATATGTTCCCTTGTGGTAACTGATTAAACATTTGGTTGGCAATCTTTTCTGTAAGTATGCAATATGACAAAAAAGAGATAAAAAGAAAAAAGTACATACTCTCTGTCCTGGGAATCACAGAAATGATTGAGAGAAGAATATACATGAAGAATAGGGACAATGCTCCTCAAGCTTAAGAATGAAGGATCCTCTATTATTTTCTTCATAAACAAGTCCATCAAACCAACATGTCGAAATCCAAAGTTTTCAAATAAAAGGAGGAGAAAAAGAACCTTAAAAAGAATTGAGGAGAAACTCATTAATTAATAGGCACATTATGCTACTAGTAATTTTTTAATCTCAAAAAAAAAAAAAACAGAAATGTGCTGTCACACAGAATACTCCCTAAAAAGGAAAAATTATCTTTTCCTCATAAAATCTGTTTCATTAGTTGTTGAATGAGATATCAAGTTAATAAGCAATCTCTTTTTATAAGTTGAGAATTAGGGCATACAATGATTTCTTTACTTCTTATTCCATTTAAAAATAAATTCTTTCCAACATGTATTTCATACTACTGATCTGAAAATTACTTTTAAATACACCATTTCTAGAGCTTTTCAAAATGACCAACTCAATCTTGAACTGCTCCCACTTCCAAACCTAAATATTTCCTAGTTTCTAATACATGTGATAACTAAAAAATTTCTAAATTTAATAGTAATTTCTAAAAGAATGGAGCAATATTATTAAAATAAAATTTCCAGTTTGCCTCCAATTTCTTTTTTGGTCTTTATCACAATAATTACTTCCCTTTCTGAAATCAATTTCATAGTAAATTCCATATTCATCTTACTCTCCAAAGTAAATTGAACCTTGTGGTCCACCATAGTTACCACCTACTTCACTGGAAAAAGGAATTTCTGCTAGTTTGATTTATTTAGATATGTATGTTATTAAACACCACTCTTAAATTGAAACTTTTACTCAGAAAGAAACAATGGACATGATCACTAAGTAATAATATTTTATTCTTCAAAAACTACATACCTGTCATAGTACCCATCTCTATGTTTCAAAATCTAACAAGGAAGATGTATAAACAATGCCAAGTATCTAAAGTACCATACAACCTTTTGAAAACCAAATAGAAGAGAAAACTTTGGACTTTTAGATTTTTGTTTCACATAGAAATATGATTAAAAGATTGAACAGGAGGGGTAGAGTTGAAGCTAAGTGGTGGAGCACTTGCCTTGCACATATGAGTCACTAGGTTTTCTCCTCAGCACAACACAAAAATAAAGAAATAAAATAAAGGTGCTGTGTACATCTACAATTAAAAGATAAAATATAAAAAAAAGATTCAACAGGAGCAGCTCAGGAGGCTGAGGTAGGAGGATCCTGAGTTCAAAGCCAACCAGCCTCAGCAACTTAGCAAGGACCTAAACAATTTAGTGAGACCCAGTCTCCAAATTTAAAAAATTATAAAAAGAGCTAGGGATGTAGAAAAGCACCCCTGGATTCAATCCCTGGTACCAAAAAAAAAAAAAAAAAAAAAAAGATTGAACAGTATATTAACAAATAACTGCTAGACAGAAATAATAAAGAGCTTATTTTTCAAAAGTCTATTTAGCACTGAAATATTTTGATAACTTAAATGGTACAAAGCAGAAAGAGAAATACTTAAAATGCTAAATAAACTAATATTCTTCTCAAAATTTTCTGAAGTTTATTCTCAACTGATAATATACTCACTTGTTTTAATTTCCAGATTTCAAAAGTTGTAGCCACATAATCTGCTATTCCCTTGAAGAGATCTAAATTCTGGTATCGGAGGTCTTTGCAGGACTGCAATATGCTGATCAATATTTTAAAAGGACATCCATGGATATTATCTTTAAGAATGAGTTAAATAAACAACCAAAATTACCAGTTTGGGATATAAGATTCACAATGCTCAATACTTTTGTTTCTTTAGGAAAAAAACAGCAATGTATTTTGTCAAAAAACAACACTACAACAAAAATAAAGTTTAGATATAACCATATCATCATATTTTCTTCATACCAACATAAAGTTTTAAAAACATAACACATACAATTTAAAACAGTAGGTAAAATGCTACAAATCATAAAAAAAAAAAAAATTCCTCTTACCTATGACCATCTTACTGCATTCATTCAGGAGTATAACAGAACGGTGATTCATAGCAGCTAATACCTCAAACATGCGTTGGCTATTCAAAACAGAAAATCTGTCTAATTCTTTCAAGGCTTTCATCTAAAAAAATAATAAATTCATATTTAATTTATCATTTGTAGAAAAATAAACTTTTATTTTTAAATAAAAAGGATGAAGTTTAGAAAAAATAACTCAAATAGACAAGTAAATATGTTAATTCACTTTAGCAAAGCCAAACTCAAACCCACAGCCATGTCTTCCTAAAAAATTGACTTTAGGAAGTGATAGCAGATCATAAGACTTTTCTCAAATCTTACCCTTCTAGAGAAAATTCAGCTATTTACCTCCAATTTCCTTTTAAGAGCAACTGGTGTATCCTTTCCAATATATTTCATCACAGTTTGTAAAGTAAAGACACGTTCTATTTTCCAAACCTGCTGATCAACTAGTATCCTATAATTAAACACAATAAAAGTTATAATCCTAGAATCTTCAAACCAGAACAGAAATCTTAAAATTTCATTTGGTCGAGCTCTCCCTTCCCACAAGCAAGAAACATGAAGCCCATAGACATGAACCTGTCTATGAGAGTGTAAGTAGTTAGTAAAAGATCTAGAACCAGTCTAGACCCACTTCCTCTCACATTATTACACTCTTTATTAACGAGCAAATCACATCAGAAGATTATACTGGGATATTCTAGGAATAGCCAACAAAGATATAAAATTAACTATTATACTCAATAATCTATGCCATTAGATCAGTTGCATCGATTTTATAAATCCCCTTTCAAGCTGAGTCAATGTCATGTAACCCCTACACAGTGCCCAAATAACCATTCTGAATTGAATATACATGTCAATCTTCCCCATTTCATATTGGTACTGTTTTTTCATTTTTCATTTTTTCAGTCTTTTTGTAGTGCTGGAGATAGAACTTACTGCTAAGCAAGCACTTTACTTTCTTTTAAAATACATTAATTTAGAATTCACTGTTGCCCACAATTTTTTATATGGTAAACCCTTAAAAAAAAACAGGTATTATTTCTAACTTTATTTCATACAAAGTCAGGATTTTAAGTTCAATAAAGAAGTAAAGACTTTACCAACAGTGCCTTCCCTCCCTCTATTCTCCTGCTCATTTTCATCTCAATTTTTAATTTGCAGTGTAAGAGGAAGAACAGAGAAAAACCACATGAAGAAAGCATAAGAGAATTCTCACCACAATCCTGCTCGAAGAACATGCACATTCTTGCATGGTTTCATTGCCTCTAAAATAGTTGACAAAATGGAAAGACATCTCTCATCACACTCATTGATACGTTCCTATTGAAACATAATTAAAAAACACTAAAGATGATGAGCACATAGTAGACTATCTCCGTCAAGCAAAACCACTGACCTGATGTCTTTAAATAAAGGATTAAGTACAAAACTGAGTCAATATAGTCAGTCAATAATAAACAACTTCTCTGGGAAAGAAGACATCATACTTAAGTGAATTTACCAAATAACAGATGCATATTCTTTTATGCATCCATACATTTTTATATTTAATTAAATGACAAGTTCTATCAAACATTATTTTTACCTCTTCTTAGGACCCAAGACTATCATGAAGGCCAATATGATACAGTAATATAAGACCTACTGAAGTACACAGAGCAACTTTCTCCTTCCTAAAGACCCTTAGGAGGCTGTGTTCTTATAATTTATCTATCTTTTCCTGAGTATCTTTCCTGAACCTATTAACTTCAGTTGTAAATCTCCTGCCACATTTTACTAACGCTATCTGGGTCTCAGGGAGCCCAGGCTCCAAGAATCCTTCCTTGAGGTCTCTTTATTTAAGGTACTAATTTTGATTCCAGAAATGGCAGTGAGCATAATTTGGAAAATGAATAGTAAGAAAAAAGTTTACCTGGTACTCCACAATTTAATCACAACTACCCTATACACCTCATAAGGTTAATTATGATCACATTTGAGGAAATCAGGACAAAAGAGGTACACTCTTTGCTAAAATAACATCACTAACCAGTTATAATGTATTGAGTCAGAACCAGATAATGATAAAAATGAATAAGTCTGAAAGGAAAAAAAGATTTTGTTACCATGAGACAATCTGTGGTACTCCATCAATACCTGCTCTGAAAGGAAAGTCTATCTGGCTGTGAATGAAGGGCAAAGTCATTGATGGCAGTGAGACATAATCATACACACAGATATTCTGACTCCAAATATCCATGGCTTCTACTTCACCAGTGTAAATGCAATGCTGATGTGAATACCTGTCCAAGATCTAGTACCAGTAAGAGGATCACTGACTAGGTAGGGTGATTTGTTATAATCACTTTTAAGTAACTACATAAGAAACTAATATATAATCTACCAAATAAGCATGGCTATTCTGTGGCTGAAATGAATATATATATACAAAATAAAAATTAGTTCTTAATTGAAGACATAAGGAAATCACAGTAATACAGTAATGTAGAAAGTTAAAAACTCTCATACACCTATGAACCTAATTCTTGAATTCCACAGCTAGATAACATATGTGTCAAATTATCTTCAAGAACTTCTTTCTTTAAAATAAACATTATTTTATTACTATAATTTCAGTTTAGAAGACTGAGGTGTTTACAAATGATTAAATGATTATTTTAATGAGCTAATCCTTCCTGACATCTGGTCAATGACATCAAGCAGAACACTGACACCCTTGTTTGAAACCAAAAGTTCCCCTATCCAATTTCATTCTTCCTTCCAATGCATTTTCCACTAATTCAGAGACTGAAATACAAATCTGAGCATGTCAACCTTTGGTTTAAAATCTTTCAATGAATTCCCATTGCCTAAAAGATAAATATAAACCCCTGAAGCAGGCATAAAAGATTCTTTACAATTTTGCTCTTATTTTTTCCTAGCCTCATGTTCTACTACCAAGCTACTTGCTGCCCCGACTATCCCGATTGGCCACAATGGGCACAACTTGCTTCCCATCCATTCAAACACACAGCCACGTCATTCTTTACTTCAACAGGATGGTCATCCCTCAACTGCTGGTCATCCCTTGGTCTCAGCTTAGGCATAATTTCTAACTGGGCTTGAATCCCAATTCTACCATGGATTAGGTGTTCATTCAATCAGTACCTTAGCAAGTATAGGTACTGCATCCCTAACCCAAATATCTGAAACTTAATATCGGCACTAAAATTTTTGGATTTTGGAGCATTTCAGATGTTGGGTTCAAATGGTCGAGGTTCAAGTAGTAAAGTCTACGCAAATACTTCAAAATCTGAAAACTCCAAAATCGGAAGCACTTCTAATTCCAAGCATTTCAAGTAATGGATACTCAGTCTGTACCTAAAGATACGGACAGTAACAGGCACATGTCTTGGCCATATAATTAACCTAAGTTTCAGTTTCCTAATCATTAATGAGAGTAATAACACCTATGTTAAAGGGCTATACTAAGGATTACATGGGACGATTCTGTATTTAAATTTTATACCCTGCTTCAAACACTGATCCATCTCATCTTACCATCATGAAGACAAACTAGATTGGAAACTTATGTTATACCCTCTCATAAAACATATTTTTCTTTTATTTCTCTGAGAGCTCTATACGGTCAGCATTCTGTTTACAATTGTATTCCCAAGTGTTCAGAACACTTAGAAAGCACGGCTCATTAAAGGAATGTTATTTTTGTAATTTCCTGCAAAATATGTCTTCCCCTCTAGATTATAAGCTTCATGTGTATTTGGAATCATGTTTTATATCCCCACTGACAAATGCAACAACTTGTTGACAACTAATATATGTTTATTACATGAATAAATGAATCTATCAGCTGTGTGACCTTAGTCAAACAGCTTAATATCACTGGGACTGGTTCTTCATCCTCAAAATAACATTGATCCCATAAGGTTAAGAGGATTAAATAAATTATATAAGTAAAAGGAAAAGATGTTCAATAAACATCAGTTCCCTTCCCTTCTCTCCTTCCTTCAACTACTCAACCTTTCTTTGTAAATCTTGCATCTCTCCCCATTTTAGCCTATTCACAACACTGGAGAAAGTAAAGGGGGCAGACTTTCACAGATTTCCACATCAAAAGAAATGACCTAACTTACGGTCTCTAAAAAAGAAATGCAAAAATAAATGATCTCTTTTGGTAGCTACACATCAATTTCCCTCCCCATTCTTTTGAGATATGATAAACTGAGTAAAAACACATTTAAGTCGCCCTTAAATTTTACCTGGATAAACCTCAGCAACGTCTGTACCAGAAGAGTATTCTGAGGGACTCCAAGCTTCACTATAGCATGAAGACTGAACAGTAGGTGGTCATAGTGCATAATCTTGGCTTCTCGTATCGTTTGTTCACACAACTGGTTAAATGCAGGGTGATTAAACATCAACTGCTTTTCGAAGTGTTTCTGGTCATCGGACATCCTTTTGGCAATTGTCCACATTGCTGACAAATAGTTACTGCTAGGAAATGTAGGTGCTTTGGAAAATATATCTAAAACATCACACAGGGAATTACATTCCTCAGACAGTTTTCTAGAGGTCACAGGGGTTGGTTTTGTTCCCTTGGTGAACATATCGTCACCAGAGGCCTCATGATGGAAGTTTACTTTCTTCAATCCATCATCAGATGTACCAACAGAGACAAGAGAATGTGTTGAGTCAGCGGATAAGCTTCTAGAACAAAGTAGTCTGTCAACTTTAAAGACAGTGACATTGCTTAGGTCTTTTGTTTGAAAGACACTATATCCTGATTTTAAAATGAATGGACCCTGAAAGAGGTATCTAATGGATGTTTGCATTCTACCATGAAAGTAATTTAACAGAAGGTTTCTTAGCTTCTGGTTTGAATGAGCATTTTTTGGTGTGCAAAATCCCAAAGAATACTGCCTCAAAGTTCTGCTTTTTGGAACTGAAGTACTGAGTTGTCTGAGGTTCCATAGAAAGGAACTTGTTTTGTTGTTCATTTTGCTATCCACGGAAACACTTTCAAATGGGTTTAAAGTTGCCAGTATAAAACAAAAGTCACTCCTATTTGTGAAAGAGAACACATGCTGTCGTTTTCCTGTAAGGAACAGAGTAAAGGAAGAAAGAAAAATTAAACCAATCTTCTACTTAAATAAACACAATGCATTTAACAGAGGCTAAGGTGGGAACCTACCAATCCAACAGATTTACATTTAAAAGGTAAAACTAGTTCACCAATACAGGCGTCCCCTATTTTTACCACAATGTGTGCATTGTTTTAAAGTACTCAGGGTCAACCACTTTAGAAACAATTTTTGCAAAAACTAGCTTGAAAAGAAACAGAAAAAAAGAAGAAGAAAAAAGATTTCAGATGAAAAGTTCTTCCATAAAGCTTCCTCTGCGGAAGAAATTTTTGTTAGTACTGCCTTTGAAATATCTTCAATGGAAATAAAAAGTTTAACTTCGATGGATACTTTCCAACATGATGCTTTAGCAACGACAGAACACGGACTGTTAATAATACTGACTTAGACAAGCTGGACTTGCTCGGGACAGGAAGCAGGAAACAAAAATGATGTGCCCTACGCTTGTAAGATGTCACTCACCGGACCCCACAACCCGTGTCAACATGCTCCTGCAGCTGGGACACCCAGCACTAACCTACCTCCTTAAACTCACTGCCGGGGCTACTCCTCAGACTTTTTTTCGTAGGGCAAAAAATCTAGGGTGTTATACTGCCGGTGGCCCCACCTGTGCTCGTCCTCCAGTCACCTTACAGCAGAACCCGTGCCACTATACGGAGGCCGCCATGATAACTTTGCGATAACCACGCGAATCGCGAGATTTTACGGATTCCCTTACAGGTCAAAAAGGATATGTTCCTGGCGGTTGCAAAAGGGTATGTTTGGAGAGAGAGAGAGAAAAAAAAAAAAAAGGCTACCAAAAAGAATGACTAGTTTTATTGAAGGCAGAGGTGGAAACTAGGAGTGGAAGAAACCACGGAGCTTATAAAGACAATATATGATCGTACACTGAAAGTAACCCATTCAAGTCACAACTTCGAACGCCCAACTATCTGGCTGGGCGGCCGAGTTCAAGGCTGCAGCCTCAGACTGCGCCTGCGCCACTCTTGGCGGCGCGGGTTGCCCAGAAACCGTGCCGCCGCGGTCGCTAGCTCTAAGTTTTGTTTAAACATGGCCAAATTCGTGATTGCGGGTGAGTGATCCCCGCGCTCGCTCGCAGATGACTCAAAATGCCAACAACTCTCCTCCCATGGCCCCTTAAAGTGTAGATTGCTCTTCTATCTTCGTTCCTTCATTCCACTCAATCTGGCTTCTACTTATGCCTCATATGGAAGCTGTTCCCACCGAAGTTACCAGTGACTTTTACTAAAGCTGTCCCCACCGAAGTTACCAGTGACTTTTACTAAAGTCTTAGTCTTATTCAACTTCCTCAATTCATTGAACACTGTGATCTTATCTGGCTTCTATTCTAACAACTCCAGTCTCTACGGACCATCTCAGGCTTTCTTGTGCTTTTCAAAGAGTTTATTGGATTGTGACAGTTTGCCAAGCACAGCTGAACACAGGGAATACAGGTTTTTGGTTTTGGTTGGTGGTGGTGGGGGGGGAGCATTCTTCGGGGAGTATTCGTTCTCATGAGATAAAAGCACATAATGAAGTACTTTTGATATGGTGTGACTAATGTAATGAGGGAGTGGTACACTTACCTCTGGATGAATACACCCCAGATCTGGAGGTGGGGGTGGGAGTAATAGGGACCCAAGGAACTCACTAGGGGAACTGAGATGTGAAGGTTTGGATAGGGAGGCCATTTCAGATAAAAGCAGAGGGTAAAGCCTCATGGTCTAATGGAGGACCTGAATGTGGGTCTTTGGGGCTAGATCTACAGAAGCAAGAGACAATCTTACTTAGACAGGTAAGGGCAATTGTTTTGCACTTCCTATACACCTGGCAAACACGTTTGAACTGTGTCTTGAAACGAATGGGGAGTTCAAAAAAAGTTATATGAAAATTTTTAGACAGGAGAATCCTAATAGGCTTGCATTTTAGGAAGTCCATCTTGGCAGCAATGCAGGGTCAGAGAGGGACTAAAGTGTGGACTGGCAGCAAAGAACCATGGAGGGGGGCTTATATTGTACCTGTTTCCTCCTGTTCTCAGCAAGTTTTTTTCTTTTTTTTAATTTGTTCGTTTTGAGAGTGAGGATTGAACCCAGGGACACTTTACCACTGAGCTACATCCCCGAGCCCTTTTAGTTTTTATTTTGAGACAGGCTCTCAGTAAGTTGCTTAGGGCCTCAATAAATTGCTGAGGATGTTCTCCAACTAATGATCCTCCTGCCTTAGCCTCCCAAGTCAACTGGAATTACACACGTGAGCTTTCAGCATGTTTCTTAAAAGAGTAGATTCCTCTTCTATTTTTATTCCTTCATTTCACTCAATCTGTCTTTACTCAATCTGTATCATTATGGAAACTGCCCCACCAAAGTCACCAATGACTTTTACTAAAGCTGTTCATTCTTTGTCTTATTCAAATTCTTTGATACATTGAACACAATTGACATTTACCATCTGCCTAAAATCTATTTCCTTTGCTTCATTAAAAAAATATTTTTGAGCATTGACTATATATTTGAAAGAGTGAAAATTTTACAGAAAATGTTTTGTGTATGACAGTTGCAAGGCAGTGTTCTTCAGTAGTGGTGGCAAGGAATCTTAGACAGGTAAGGGCTTCCCATAGGGAGTAATTTTAAACAGCTGAAAGATGAAAGTAACCTAGAAGAGAAGAGATAGGGCAGAGCAGAACAATTTAAACATGGGTATCAGGGAGGGGGATAGGAGTGAGGAGAACTAATTTGGGGATACTTGAGAATATACAATTAGCATAAAATTGAAGTAAGTTTAGTAGGACTGGAGCAAAGAGAATAAGGAAGTGACTGTCTCAAGCTGAGGCCTGAGATAGATAATGTAGATTCTTCTGAGCCACATTTAGTAGTTTAGATTTTATCCAAAGTGACTGGAAGGTTTTTGGAAGGGGAGAACATGCCTATTTGCCTTTTGCCTGTCTGACCATTATGGACATGGTGTGAGAGAGAAAGACTGAATGCCCACAGATAAGTTAGGAGACTGGCACTATAGATCAGGAAAACATTAGTGGTAGCCTGCCCTAGCACCGTGGACAATGGAAATGGAGAGAAGTGAGAGATGGAAATGGAGAGAGATAAGGGAGGCAGAATCTATACAACTGATTGTCTAATTGTTTGGGGGAGATCAGGTAAGGAAGAAGAAATAATAAAAAATATTCCCAAGCAATAGTTTGGATAACTGGGTCTATTAGGAATCATTTGAAAAAATTGAGCAGAAGAATAGGCTTAATACTCCAGATAGTCTTAATATTCTTAAGTAATTGGGGAGATGGACATAAAAAGAACATAGGAGAAGGAGCACATTTGGTAGGGAGCTAGCATAGATATGTTGAGTACCTATAAGACATTTAGAAGGAGATGGGAGAATACAGGAGGATATATAGACATCTAGGTAGGTATAAGGATAGGTCTGAGCTGAAAATACAGATTTCTACATGAAACTAAGGAAAAATACGTAGGGTACAAAGATAAGTCATTTGAAGACTGATGTTTTTAATGGGTCAATAAGGGAATAAGGACCTACAAAGTATAGAGAACAGCCGGAGATAGAAGGAAAACCTGCAGAATGTCCCATTATATTTAGTGTTTTCAAAGAATGGAGGAGGGTATCAGTAGTGAGTGCTCCTAAGGGTCAACAACAAGACAAGGCTTTTAAAAATACTAGGGCACAGATGACCCTAGTAACCGAGAGAACTGTCAGATAAGCTAGATGGCAGTGGGATGAGAACTAAATCAAAGTGGAGAATTGAGGGTGGCAGTATGGAATGTTTAGAAGGGCATATAGAACGTTGCATTTTTTTAACACACAAGAAACAACATGAATATATTTGTGTATGTCGTAAAGGGAGCATTAGAAACAGATAAGATTCTATCTGTGGGAGATAATCAGTTCAGCAAGGTTTCTTAGAGGGCAAAAGATGCAGTGATTCAAGTGGTAGGATTAGACAGAGAGAGGAGAAGGGATTCCTTTTTCATTGAAAAGGAGAAAGGAGGAAAGGAGGAGTCCAAATTCAGACTGGCTTGCAGGTGTGATGGCAGAAGTCTGAGGGATTTCCCCACTGAGTCCATTTTGTTTAGTTTGGTTTGATTTTTGTAAAGTAGAAAGCAAGGTGTCTCTTACCATCATCAATGTTGTCAGTGTTCTCCTCCTTCCTCCTCCTCCTTCTGTTTATTTTTTCTTTGTTCTGATGCAGTTCTGGGGACTGAACCCAGGACTCACATTTGCTCACACTCCACTACTGAGCCTTATCTCTAGCCCCTGTCTTCTGATAGTGCAGAGAAACTGTGGGGTTGGGGAAGAGATTTGGAGGAAATGGACATAATTTGGAATTGTCACTGTGGAGAACAGAAATGAGTGCTTGTAAGGGAAGCAGAAAGCTCACCAGGCAGAGTTGAGGGCTAATAAAGTCTGGTGACCATGAATTTATAATGTTGTCCCTCTGCTTGGTTCCACCATGTTTCTTCAGTGGTAATTAGCAAATGGGACCCAGGCACAGAGAAGGCAGGTAATTGAGTTCATTGAAGGTGAAGGACTTTTATCAAGCTGATTTCCTGGGACAGAAGGCCCAGATTATTCAAATCATGAGCCTTAGAATGATGGGCAATTTATTTGAACTAGTCAGAGAGGCTAATGGACAGACGGAGTTGATAACTTGGGAGTTCCCATGCTGTTGACGAACAAGTGACTGGAATTAATTAAGGGAGAATGTTACAGAGAAGTTTCAGCACTTGTTACCTGTACCTCCTGCTCTGTCTTAAACCCATACCTATTTCCTATGGTGGATTTAACCCATTAATGACTGCAAAATGTGTGTCTAAAACCCTTATATAGCACATGAACTTGAGATTTACATATCTGACTGCTGGTTGTGCCCACTTAAATACACTACGGATATCTCCAACTACACCTGTCTGAAATTAAACTTCTTATCCATAATTTCTCTCTAGTAAAGCCACAATCCTCTATCCAAGTCAGAAAATAGAAGTTATCCCACACTCTTCTGTTTCCCTCAGTCTCTCCCTCGCCACTAACTGTGGGCCACATATGAAATCCACAGGTGTCCTCCCTCATTACAACTCCTCATTAACCCTTTGGCTTTGAGTGGTTTCTGGTGATTTCTTGTCACCTCTCTTCTCTACTAAGTTCATTGCTTAATTTATAGTACTTAGCAGCCTCTTAATATAATAAAAATCAGAAGTTTATGTCATAGCAGTTTATACTACAATTTTGTTATAAAATTATATTATAACTATGATTAAATCCATAACTTCATGATAATTTCTGTGTGATAAAAGAAAACATTTGAACTCTCTTAGGTAGAGCAGATTGTCCATATTATGCAAAAACAGAACTTCTGGCAGACTATTTACAGAAGAATCTTCCTGATTTTCAGATATATAAAATTACACAACATCCTGATGTTTGGGAGGTAAGATGCCTTTTTTTTTTTCTTCTTGTTGTTTGTCTTTTTAAGAAGACTTGAACCCAGGACTTCCCATGTGCTTAATTTGTTAAACTTGTATGTGCATAAAATTACATTTTAATTTGATTAAATATTAGCTAGTGTATCATATTGACCTCCAGTAATAAGTGTTCATGTACTAATGATGTTTGAATACTATAAAATGAGCTCTTGCTTATCAGTCTCAAAACATCATTGCTTTTTCCATAATACCTGGTAGATCAAATGAAACCTAACCATAAGTAGAATAAGTTTGCCTCTTCCATCACCAACCCAACCAAGAATTCAGCTAGCTTAAATTGCACTTGTTAACTGTACATTTTCTTCCAATGCTTAATCGATAGTATTTAGCATCCTCTTAATATAGCTGATTCCTAATAGGAGGAGGATTTATTTATTTGAAATACCCATATTTGTGACTAAGTTGCCTCATAAGCACACTTTGAGAAAGAGCTTTGGGTGCTTTGGTTATGAAGGTAGAAGCTGGACTAGATGGCATCCACTTAAGTACACTCATTATGCCTTTGGACCCATATGATCCATGAAATAATTTATGCCATATAGTAATAAGTCCTCCAAGATTCTGGTTGATGTCTTTCCCCAGAGAAACTTTTCAGGAGTAATATTAGTCAAATTACCTATATTTTCAACTGCACATAGTTTTCAGAACCAAACTGACTCTTGTCACCTCTCTTCTCTACTATCCATTATATATTCCCTTCATCCTCTACTGGTATAGGAGACTTATTAGGTGTGGTGACCTTAAGGGATCTGATTCCTAGTCCATTTTCAGGATAGAATTGGTACACTTGTTCATTTACTGTCAAAATCAAGCAGGGTAATAACAAAGACACCCCAGTGGAACCTAGATCCTAAATATTCTTTACTGCCTATGTTGGGCAATGGCTGCTCTGTATGCTCATCATAAGCAGGGTAATTATTCCTTCAAGCATGGCATCTCCTCTCCTTGCCTGCTACTTGGCACAGGAGCTCAATGTGACTAATGGAAACTACACCTTAAATTTAGTGGTACTCTTCCTGTTTCCCTTGATAGAAACAGTCTCCCTTTAGGATTTAGAATCTCATACAGTCTAGAATAATAGAGTCTATGGAAGCACAGGTTACCCAAGTGGGTCCCTGGGGGTGATGGTAAGCAGGATCACTCTTAATTCTACTCCTTGGTTCCTGGATTCAGGTATTCTACATATTAGGGCAAAATATTACATTGATTTATGATGTGTATAACATCCTGAAAGAGATGCCCCATCCTTCCAAGGTATCAGTCTTTAAGCTAGCACCTGTACCTTTGGTGGCCTGTCCTGCCCTCTATTATTCTGGGTGATGTGATATATGATAAGGGCTGTGGAACCCATGGTTACATGCTAAATACTGCATCTCTTTGCTATAAACTGAGTCCTTTCATTCAAAGTAATTTTGCAAGCCCTAATCCATACTGGTCAAAGATCTAAGAGTAGAAAAGGCAGTTATTTACCCAGAATACATGTAAATGCAATTCTAAATAAATCATTACTCTCTTTAGGGTGATAGGAGTTCAGTGTGATCAATTTGCCATGAAAGTGCATTGGTCTTTGTTGCTGAACATTTAGCAGCACAATAACTAGGTAGACTTTACTGAGTGGCAGCCCATTCTCTTGAGCTATTGTATAACTTCTGTCTCTTCTGTGAGCAGACTGCAACTGTTATTTCATCCCCTGGCATTAGTTATAGTATTTCTTTAACAGTAGATGTTTTCTTCTGCTGTCTCAGATCTTTTTTTTTTTTTTAAACTGGGATTGAACTTAGGAGAACTTAACAACTGAGCCACATCCCTATCCCTTTAAGACAGGGTCTCCCTAAGTTTCTTAGGGCCTTACTAAGTTGCTGAGGCTGGCTTTGAGCTTGCTATCCTCCTGCCTCAGCCTCCCAAGCCCCTGGATTACAGGTATGCACCAGTCTGCCCAGCTTTCTCAGATCTTATCATTGGGAGGCCTAGTATACATAAACCAGAAAATGGTAATTTACACTTTTTCTGATAAATATTAGCAGATACTCCCAAGTGACTTTTAGCTTATTCAGTCTGAATCATATAAACAATGTTCACAGAAAATAAATATCAAAATTTATGTGTCCCTAAAACTGGAAATAGATCATATATAAGAAGAATACAGGGGATATAAGTCACTTTTTAAAAATAAGTCTAATTAGAACATCTGGCCTCTCTTTAAATTAAAAATTTGTACTCCAGGTTTCCAAAAGACTAACTTTCAGTAACTTTATTTGACTAATGAATTTGAAGATTTATTCTTTCTTTTTTATTAATTTGTAACTTAAATCATCATTATTTTTCTATACTTACTTTTACTGTTTAAAGATACCCAAATTGATATTGAATTGAATTCTTGGGCAGATCTAATATATGATTTTTTTTGGAGTGTCATTCAACAGGAATGGCTGAAAGATGTGTGTGAAAAGAATAAGTGGAATCACAAAAAGTCTCCCATTATCTGGAGAGAGCTGCTGGATCGTGGAGGAAAGGGTTTGCTTTTGGGAGGATATAATGAGTTCCTGGAGCATGCTCAGGTGCATAAATTAACTTGTCTGTTCAAAAAAATATATTATTGTATTACATTATTATATGTTTCAAATGTTATTTTCAGGATATTCTGTCATCTTTCTTTGAGTTAGAACAAAAATTTTCCATTATGACCATTATTGAGTGATGATCTATTTTCTGAGGTTGACTTTTTCATTCTCCATGTTTAGCTTTACTATGATGTCACCTCTAACATGATGACTGAGCTAATGATGGTAATTGCTCACGAGAACCTGGAGGCACATATAGAAAAAGAGCTGGAGAAGGAAACCCAGAAAGATCTCATCAGCCCCTTGCAGGTCTGGATCACCAGGTGAGATAGTCAAACACTAGGATTTAGGAAATTGGCTTTTATTTTTAGAAAGAACAATAAGATGGGATTAATTTCGTGATGGAAGAATACCTGAATGTCAAGTTTGAGATGTGTGTTGGGAGTATGCATGCACATTTATGGTTAGATATGTGTGTGTGTGTCCTTCTTTGTAACCCCATGTATGAGTTCTAGATTTCACACATATGCGTGCATACACACACATGCACACACACCCACTTAACTGTACAGTATGTCTGCTTTGCCAGATTTCTGTCTCTGGCACTGGTCCTCTCTAACCTTTGCCACTTGCTAGGTTTCCTTGGCTCCTCCTCTTGTGCTCCCCTTCTGTGTTCCCCACTCCCCTCACCTTGTTTTTCCTTCTTTTTTCTCCTTCTCAAGTTTGCTTGCCATTGCTCCCAGTCTAGGACACATCCAGTCTTTGCTGTCACTGTCTCTCTTTCTTTGATTTGATTTAATTTGATTTTTATTGGTGCATTATAGCTTTGCATAATAATGATATTCATTGTGATACATTCATACATGCACAATTCACATTTTAGTCTGTTTAATTCTCTTGTGTCCTCCTTTCCCCCTCCCCAGCCCCTTCCTCTAATCTACTGATCTCCCTTCTATGTTCATGAGATCCATTTTATTTCCTTTTCCTCTCAAGCTTCCACATACGAGAGCAAACATACAACCCTTGACTTTTTGAGTCTGACTAATCTCACTTAGCATAATGTTCTCCAGTTCCATCCATCTGTACTCTCTCTCTTTTTCATCTCTGTACTGTCTCTGTCTTTCTTGCTCTCTCCTTCTCCCCCTCTCCTTTCCCCACCCCTCCCCACCCCTCAGTCTGACTCTCACATTATCCTTCTGTAGAGTAAGAAGAATGTGTGTACATAACATGTGCACTTACTTTAAAGATTATTGTTATTTTGAAATATTATAAATACTCAAAGAATTGAAAATTGTTTAGTAAACATCTAGGATCCTATAACCCAGCTTTAATAAATGCCACATCTGAAGAGCATCAAAATGGTATAGATACTGTTGAAACTCCTGTTGCACCCCTCCCCAAGCCCGTTGTGAACACCAGAAATTCTCAGATGCAATTCCGAACTCCCTACAGTTGATTATCACAGAAATAGAAGACCCAGATACTTGCAAAATACAGTTAAAAAGATACCATACACAGCCTGTGTTGATCCTAGCCATTTTTACAAGGATTTGTCTTTGTGGAAATTTGGAAAAGATGGTCCTTTCTAAAAAGAAAAAAAAGTCATTACTTTATAGATAAGTGTATAAAATTTTAAAAAGCTGTGGCTAACTGAAACTTAGGTCTTTTTCTTTTAAGAAGAAATGTAAACGTGTAATTGAAGTAGTGTGATATATCTCTTTGAAATTTTGCTTTCTGCATATAGGGAATTCTGTTTTATTTGAAAAACATATTACACAGGTACATGTCTTACTTGAAATTGTTTTGAGATACCCAGAGCAAGGAGTTATTAATGAAAAATTTTTTGTTCTATTTCCAATTTTTAGCCTTCAAAATGTCTATGCAGCTGTAGAATGCTTAAAAATATTAAATCATCCTACAATGCACATGCAGAAATATCTATTAAGAATAAATGCTTAAGAGGGCAAAGGATCTAACCATTCACAATTCAACTCTGCATTTTTATCAGTGCAACCTCTCCTGCCTGCTACAACCTCCTTCCCATACTGACGAGTGGTGAAGTGTTTGGGATGCAGACGGAAATTAGCCTAACTCTGTTTGACAAGGAGCAGTCGGAAGAACTACTCAAAAGCCTGGTGATGGAGACGCAGGACCTGGCGTCTCCTGTCCTCCGCAGAGTCTCCAGCTGTACTACGGAGAAATACGCCTTCCACCAGGCCCATGTGGTCATCATCCTTGACGACAGCACCGAGGAGGAGGTGTACGGTCTAGAAGAGTGCCTGAGAAGCAAGGTGCCACTGTGTCGTCTCTACGGAAACCTGATTGAGAAAAATGCTCACGAATCTGTCAGGGTTATTGTGGGAGGAAAAACCTTTGTAAATCTTAAAACGGTCTTGCTTATGATGAACGCCCCAAGCATCGCCCACAACATTATCGCGGTGGCTCTGGGGGTGGAAGGACAAGCCAAAGCGGCAATAGCCAGAAAATTGAAAACAACTGCTTCATGTGAGTGAACTCCTGCTGATGATTGTGTTTGTGCTTTTAAACAACAGGATTTCAAGCAGCTAGGAAGAAGGTGCATCCCCTTGGATTTTCTGGATAGCTAGAATAAAAGTAGAAAGTAGATAACTAACAACTTATTTAACTACAGTAGTCCAACTAGAGTAGTTTCCCTTAGTTAGGGGATATATTCTAGGACCCCCAGTGAGTGCCTGAAACCACATATAGTACTAGACCCTACATATATTGTTTATTTCTATATGTACATACTTGATGAGGTGTAATTTACAAATTAGCAACAGTAAAAAGTTAACAATAATAACTAATGATAATATAGAATAATTATAACAATATATTATAATGAAAGTTCTCCAAAACATGAATTATTTCTGGAATTTTCCATTTAGTATTTTTAGACTGTAGTTCATTGAGAGAAACTGAAGTCATGAAAAGTAAAATCTTGGATAACAGAGACAACTGTACTGGGCATTTTTTTTTTTTAACCAGCTTTTATAATTGACCTGGTCCTCCATTATAAAAACTAATGAACATGGGCTAGGGTTGTAGCTCAGTGGTGGAGCATTTGCCTAGCATGTGTGAAGCACTGGGTTCAATTCTCAGCACCACATATAAATAAATAAAATAAAATAAATTAATGAACAGATATTTGATATAAGGCATATACTAGTCAAATAATAATTTGAAGCCTAATATTCAATTTTTTCTCAATAATGGTCAATTAAGGTAATCGATGCTTAAAAAAATTTAGAGCTATGTTAAAATGGCTTTGCCCCACTTCCCATCCATGTGACCTCGAGCAAACATGCTGTTCCTCAGTTTTCTCATATGTAAAATGGGGATGTTAACAGCACCTCCCTCTCAGAATAGATGTAAGGATCCAGTGAGATAATATTTCTAAAGTACCTGTGTGCAGGAATACCTGGCACATGGTAACATTTGCAAGGATGTTAAACTTTATCAATAGGCTTATAATATCTGGTCAGTGCTCCTATTATCTTTGAACTGGTACACATCAGAACCATCTGAAGATGAAACTGGATCACAAAATGGATGGTTATATTTTCAAGGTCAAGAACACATCTGACATATTTTAGTTCTCTGTGCCCAGAGATGGAGCAGTTGCAACACTGAGAATGGGAGGAGGCACAAGACTTTACAAGAATGAAACACAAGGAAGAGGGAACCTGGAATGCCTAAACCAGGCCATGGAAGACTTGAATGAGCCCCTGATATTAGAGCCTGTGCTGCTTTATCTGTTTCTTCCCAGTGAAACCCCAGGAAGTATAACTCCTTGTATTCTTGTATACATATCTTTAGAGTCTAACCTCCACAGTAAAACTCAACCAGACTAATGCTAAAATTATTCAGTAGGAAATGAAACATTTCCTAACCATTTTATCTCTGTCATTGACCTTATAGTTACATATGTAGACACTGATTTATCACAAAAGATTCATAATACACTGATGAAAAATGTCAAGAAGAGGCAGTGATAGAAAATTTTAAATGAGACATATGTGTTGGGGGAGGGTAGCCTAGGCTTTCAACTAGAAAGGTGCTGTCTTGTGGGTCTGCTGGTGCCATAATTATAAGTTCTGCTCTACTTAAAGCAAATAAGCATGTGATGAGCAGAAAGAAGTAAAAATAGAGGAAAACCAGGAAGAGGAAGGAGAAACATTAGATAAATAGTTAATTGAAGTGGAATTGTCTGTGAAACAACAAGGAGAACCCAGTAAAGGTAAAAACACTTAAGCAAAATGATGTGAAAGTGGGAAACCACTAAGGAAATCATTCAGGGATCGTTGCAGCTGCCAAGAGAGTGGCAAACCTTTCCATAAAAGCCAGGTTCAGCGTATCCCTAAGTTCAGTTCACACATTCTCAGACCATGTGTAGTCTTAATTGGGACTCTGTGTTACAAGTGATAGAAAGTCAACTCAAAGTGCCTGAAGTGGTAGTTTTTTTTAGGCATAGCTGAACACTGCGGCTCCAATGATGACATCAGGACTCACTGGTCTCTTTTTCTGGCTGACCATTCAGTTAGTTTTACTGTAAGGTAGGCTCTAAGGTGTAGCAACATGGCCACTGGCATTCTCAACTCACAAGTTCATGACTTACCTAACCAGTAGAAAGAGGACTTTCTTCCCTGCTGGTTTGTACAAAAGTACTACAAACTTATTGGCCAGGTTCAGACCACATGCCTATCTCCGAATCAGTTACTGTGTCCAAGAGAGTAGAATCTGGATCTCATGTCTATTGCTGGATCTAAGAAATAACAACAGCCCCATCCAAACCATATGGACTGAGATTGAAGAAAGGGTAATTATTTAAAGAAAACCCAGGATACTGTTAAAGAAAAAAAGAAGGAGGAAGAGAGACAAAAAGCAGCAGATGTTCACTAATTTTCTGAATCATAATTTAGGGTTTTTAGAGCTATAAAGAGACTCAGAGCCAGTAAGAAAAATGAGACCCAGTGAGATTAAAAGTCTTCTTTAATCTCTAAGAAGAAAATCTACCTTATGTTTACCTGGGGCTAGAGAATAATTTTCCTGTGTGGATCATGAACTCCAAAGCCTGACTACCTACCCTACCCAAGCTCCTACATCATACAGCTAATGGATGGACCCAAGTGCATATTATAAGATCTCTTGGGAGTAGGGCAGTGAAGGGAGAAGTAGCTATTCCAACGTCATGAGCCATTTAGGTATAAAAGAGAATGTCAGAGGATGAGATAGGCATTGATGGGAGTCTACTTGAGTTCCATTCCCACCTTCTTCTTCCCTGCCTGTCTCTTGCTAGAGATCCAGGACCAACCCCAGTGATGTAATTTTCAGTAGCAGTTTCTTTCAGGGAACTTTCAGTATTCCTTGATTTTAATCATATACCACACCTTCACAGAGCATTATTAGTGATTGCCAAGTGCTGATAATTAGAGAGATGATCCACACCTTTTTCAATATACTCTCCAGTTTATTTATTTTTATTTATTTTTGGGGACACAGTATCTTTATTTTTTATTTATTTATTTTTATGTGGTGTTAAGGATCGAACCCAGGGCCTCACATGCGCTAGGTGAGTACTCTACTGCTGAGCCACAACCCCAGCCCCCTCCAGTTTATTTTACAGCCAATGGAGCATTCTAAAATAGACAAAAGTAGGATTCAGGTAATTTTTTATATTAATATTATATAATGTTATGTTAATATATTTGTATTAATGTTGTGATATCATTTATTATGATTATTTTTATTTCTATTCTCAGGCATCAAAGATGTGATAATTTGGGGTAATATTAGTGGAAATAACTATGTTGATCTGAGGAAAACACGGGTTTACAAATACGACAGTGCCATTTGGGGACCTCCTGAATTTTCTCGCCCTGTTTTAGATGTGATTTTTGATAGGTACAGTATATTTTTAAGTGATGTATACCAACAATGTTAAATAAATGTATGATAGTTGTTACTTTCTTTAGAAGCATCCACAAGTCGTTGTGCAAAATTAACTCATATTTTTTCTCATATTTGTTCATGCTTTCTTTTAAAGCAAACACAGAAAATTCCACAGAATATCATCAAGTTACTCCCAATCCTAATTTTTTTTTAAAGAGAGAGAGAGAATTTCAATATTTATTTTTCAGTTTTCGGCAAACCAACATCTTTCTTTGTATGTGGTGCTGAGGATCAAACCCAGGCCACACGCATGCCAGGCGAGCGTGCTACCGCTTGAGCCACATCCCCAGCCCCTCCCAATCCTAATTTATTTGATTTTGAAATTATGTTTTTTATGTCAGATGATCCTTAAAGTAGTTTATTTACGTCATTAAACTTATCTCTAAAACAAATATATGTAAAGGTAATCTTATTTAGTGTAAAGACAGATACATATCCAAGTTTAAATTATTTGAGGCATTTTAAGAAAGAGGAATTAAAGAAAATAAGAAAACCAGGCCAGGCTGGGTATTGTGTCCCAATAGAGGCAGAACTGAGAGTGGTGAGGCACATAATCCCAGGACCAAGCTGCTTGGGTTGGAACTCTCAGCCACCTATCAGCTGTGTGGCTTTTGAGAAATCACTTAATCTCTTTATGCCTTAGTTTCTCCATCTGCAAAATAGAAACAGTAACATGAGATAGCCCATACAGGAATGCTAGGAACATGAAATGGATTAATCCAGGTAAAGCACAAGAAACACCAGCATTGTGATGAGGCAGAAGAGGAGACACCAGCAGGAGCGCCTTTGAAGCATTTTTCTAAACTCTACAACACTTTCCCAGTTGTCTCATATCCTTTCCATTTCCCCTCACTTTCCCCTCCTCACAACCTAGGAACTTGGTCTGTGTCTGGGAATGATGTGTCCCCGGTTTGCCCTTCTGGAACCAGATTTCTTTTGTGTGCTGCCTACACAGGGCCAGTGTTGCATGGAGCTGTGTCATGTGCTAACCCATTAGCAGGGGCAGCCTTTTAGCACTCGTTCTAGCCAAGCTAGGCTATTCCCTGAGTTTAGATTCAGACCATAAAAACATAATTATTCCCTAAATCTCAGATGAATAATTCAGTGCTTCATGAAATTGTTTTATTTTAAATGAAGGATATCACTGGTTCCAAAATAACATCTACATAGAATAAATTCTTTGTAATGAAAGTAATTTTCCCTGCAGTATTTGGCCACTTTTCTGTGTTCCATATTCATATTATCATGGTGTTAGTTTGAAATTTTGGGATTCCTTTCTGCTACGCTTGATTATTTTTCCATCAACTTTTTATGGGGACTGAAGTCTGTTGAAGAAAGGGCATATGAAGTCATATTTCAGTCTTGAGTATGTATATAATTCCTGGTACTTAGTTTCATTGAACCAGAGAATATCTTTTGTAATTTGCATTCCTCTCTCCATTGTAAAATTGTTTCTTTTTCTCCTTACAGTGAGTGGGTAAAAAGAGAATTTGTGATGACCATTAAAAGTTTGACCTCCACGGGAAAACAATTTGGACGCATTTTAGCTTCACACAGTATAGCCACTACGTTGAAATATTGGTACCATGGCTCACCACCTGGGGAGATTGTGTCTTTAGGAGTACTGAGTGAAGGTAAATCTGGGTTTTTCATTTCTTGTAATATTTAAAAACATCTTGTCTAGGTCTTAAAATGGTCTATAACCATAATTCATTGTACAGTTATTCATTCAAAAACTCGACAATATTTTGTATGACTGCACTGGAAACACATTAGGAATTTACCTGGCATCTTCCTTTAGGAAATCTACAGTAAAGAACAGCCAGACACACTCAGTTTTATGAAGGCAAGAAAGAGAAAGCAAAGTCAGTTCTAGGCTGGGAGCAGGAAGAAACAGGGCATCTTCATAATGGACATCTTCACTACAGGAAGCCACAAAGTCTGAATGATGCTGAACTGGAAGACAAGAGTGAGAAGAGCACTGGTTATGGGAAGCCCTGGGAAGAAAGATGCAGAGTGGGATACAAATGAGTGCAAGAGGACCAGGCAGCACTAGAATGTGAAAAGGTTGCTCTCTGTCCACAAATACTAGGTAGAAATGTCTACAGCCTTAATGTTTTAATCTACTAAAACCTATTTAGCAGATAAACACTAGCTAAACCATCTTCTGCCATTTTTACAAAACAGGAAAGAGAATAGCTAATATTCTGTCCTCCATAGTTCTACCTAAAGCATCTCTTCCCTTTCTGTTTTCCTGTCTCCCTTAGCAAGCTTAGTTTCTTCAGTGCTGTCAGCCAGGGCCCCTCTGCTGAGTTCTAGCCTGCCAAATATGGCTACCTGTTTAGCAGGTAACCATGCTGTCACACATAACACAACCCAACGTACACCAAACTGAACTTACTGTCTTCCTTCCCAATCTGATCTACCTCTTGCATTCCTTGTGTTATTAGCAGAATCATCACCATCTTCCACCTTGTTCCAGGGACTTCAGTGCATTTTGAAGACATCTCTCCAAATTCCCCATGTCAGAATTAACCTGTCTTCTCCTCTATACTCATGTAGTATTTCGTTCATCTGTCAGAGAGCATGTTGTAGTCTGCCTTTTTAGTTATATATGTGTCCTTTACTTGAGAATGTGCACCCTGAGGGCAGGGGCTTTGTCTGGGTCATCTTTCTACACCTTCCTATAGGAGCATTTTGTATGGAAAACACTCAGTGAATCTTATTCAATTGAGGTTAAGATTCATGAACATTGCCACACTGTGATTTTAAATCATTGTATGTGACTTTGTAGGAAAATGGGTATTTAAAACCCTTTATTTATAGAAATAAAGTTGAATTAATCTCTATAGGAATTTCATTCAAAAATGAAAGGGGGAAGAAGATATCCTAGTGACTACATTTTCAGTGTCCAGAATGGCAGGAATCATTTTCTTATTTGAGGCATCAAAGAAGGGGAGTCATCTTATCTGAATGGTGCTCAATTAGTAATAAAGAATGCCAATCTTTTTACAGAGAGCACAATTCAAATGAGGTCCTGGAAACTGCAAAGAAATAGCCAACTTTCCTGCCCACTTCTTTCCTTTCCCTGTCCTTCATACCCTGGCAATAAGACTGCCGTAGTAGGCTAGAAGACTGGAAGACCAGATTGAACAAATGACTTTGCTCATGGGCTTTATAGGGAGCCATGGAAAAGTTATAGGAAACAGATACAAAGAATCCAGGCAAGATTTAGAAAGGAAAGAGTGCATTAACCCTTGGGATAAGAGAGAACTAGAGATGGGAGTACTGTCCGCACTTAAACAGGTGCTCAGCCAATACTTAGAAAGTGAGGGCTTCAGTCCTCCCTTGAGGAATTTCTAGAAATTTAGTTCACCATTCTCATTATAAGTTGTCTATTATGTGTGTCCTTTTCTATAACACTTAATAGGGTTTGTTTTTCTGAATGCTTTTGTTTTGCTTTTCTTTGTATCTACTCACTACAGGCCAGTTTGGTATTCCCGAAGGGATTGTCTTTTCTATGCCTGTGAAATTTGAGAATGGAACATGGGTGGTTCTTACAGATCTCCCAGATGTTGAAATAAGTCAACAAATAATGACCAGAATGACCAGTGATCTAATTCAGGTAATGCCAGAGTACATTCAAGGGAACTGACTTTGACAATGCTGAAACTGATTCCCCCAGGGCAAAGCATACATTGGTTTTCTGTGGGTTCAGTTTGTACCATATTCCTAAAAATAATGAGGCAATGAAAGTTTGAAGAAATCTGCAGAAGAACACTACTCATCTGATTATATAACGTCTGGTATGTTAAAAATACCATTTATTTAACATGAAGAATCAAAGCATTTTTCTCTTTAAATAATAAGTAAGTAAGTATGGTCATTTAATTCTCTGATTATAAAATTTGTCAACAGGAGAAACTTGTTGCACTTGGAGACATGCTGACTTTTCAGCCATATCATTCAGGTAACCTCTTGAATGTGGTGTTGTGTTGCACTGCTATTAAAGAGTTTTAAATACTTGTTACAACAATCATTGTTAATATAGATGACTCTAATCCATGTTTTATTATTTTTAAATCAAATTATTGACAAAATAAACTGCCACGTTCTGTATATCTTTTGAAATAAAACAGAAGAATGCTAAGAAAATCATATCTTAAAAATGTCATGACCTTATAACTTTGGGGAATAATATATTAATTAGTTTTTGAGAACTACTATAACAAACTACCACAAACTGTGTGACTTAAAACAATAGGAACTTATTTGCTTACAGTCAAAGGACTGGAACACCTAAATTCAGCCATCAGTAGGGCCATGTTCCCTTTGAAGGCTCTAGGAAGAGTCTTCCTTACCTCTTCTAGCTTCTGATCCAACACTTGGTGTTCTTGGCTTGTAGCTGTACCACTCTAATCCCTGACTTCCCTTGTATGTGTGTCTTCCTTTTGTGTGTTTGTTTCTAAGTCTGTCTTTCCTTATGAGGACGCCAGTCATTGCATTTAGGACTCACCCTAATCCAGTAAGTCCACATCTTAGATTGATTATATCTTCTAAGACCCTATTTTCAAATAAAGTCACATTCACAGGGGTTAGAACTGCAACATACCTTTTTGGAAACTTAAGTTAAACCACACCACCATATTTACTTTTCGATAACTTAATTTAAATTCAGGAAATTTCAGTAAGCTTATTTTTTCTCATTGATATTTTCTCTAATCAGAAACTCATAAGAAGTGCTGTCATCTCTCTCTTTTTTCCTTTATTTTAGAGAAAATCCCACCTTAACTGTGGAAATAGGCATGTAGAAATAAATTAATGTACATGAAGAGCTTTAGCCAAATGTTTTTTGGAGTCCAACATTTTCTTCCACTGTCACTTAGGGATTACCAACTGTAAGTCAGTGCTAGGAGCTAGAAATACATGAATAGATACAGTAGACATGATCTTGCTCTCTTGGAACCTACAGTCCACTAAGGGGCCACATGTATAAATGACTCCGTTGTGGCACATCTTAGGAATGAGAAGTACAGAGTGCTGTGCTGTGAGAGGCTTGGGGATAGGAGGAAAGAACTTGAAGCAGAAAAGCAAAGATCAGCTTGCTTGGAAAAAAAACTGCGAAAAAGCTTATGTGGCTAAAGCCTAAAGAGGTTGTATGGAGAGAGCCATAAGGTGTGGACCCAAGAGCTATGGGAGGCTTCTGGGTAGAGAATAACATGATCATGAGCAGGTGGCAGAGGAGCATGAGAGAGGGGTAGTCGAGAGAAGGATGAGCCTCTGGAATTGCTCAGGTAGGGATTCGTTTGGAAAATGTGCTGGAATAAGGCAAGGCTGTCTACAAAAAGACTGGTGTTAGGAGGTGGCACAGTGACACGAGGAAGAGAGCTTTATAGCCAAGACTAGAGGCAAAGCAATTGGAGAGATCTTTAGATGTGATTATCAAGATTTGATGATGGGTTGGCTCTGAGGAGTCCCAGAGGACTCGGGCTTCTTTTGGTTAAACAACTCGTGGATTTCCTGAAAGGTTTGGGAATTCAGAAGCGATTCTGACCATTGGTCAAGTCAGAAGCAGTCCAAACCAAGAAGCCCAGAGACAGAGCAGAGGTGGAAAGTGCAGGCACGGAGGGTTGTGTAGAACTCTTATTCCCAGAATTTAGAGGCTTTCTGGGTGGCTTTCTGCATTTGGCAGACTAGAACTCAAATTCCTTTTATCAGAGAGGGCTATTAAACTGTTGTCCTAAATTTGACTCCATTGACTTGTAGCTGGTCCTACATTTCCCATCTATATTTGCCTTATAGAGAGTCTTGAAAAAGAAAATGATCTGATAATATGCTGTGTTTTTATTAACAAAGGTCAAGGGGTGGGTGGGTGGGAGGGTGTGCAGCAGGCGTGCATACAGGAGTATTTGATTGACCTTGACTCTGTTACCTTTGAACCTTTGCAGGGATTCCAAACTTAGAGCATTGAAGTAATCAGAGCATTGCACACTCACAGTTTGGAGAATTTTGCTTAGTAACTTATCACTGATATGATTCGTGTATGACTTTTTTTAATCTCTTCAATTAATTTAATGCTTACCTTTCTGACTTTTAGAAACTGAATTATCCCTAAGAGATAGAAGGCTCTCCTTAGCCAGCACAGATGACAAACAGGAAGAACAAAGTGGTAGGTACACATAGGGAAAAGGTGCCTTTTTTAATCTAAAGGTTAACATTAAATTTCAAAGAAAAGAATTTGATCATCCATTAACTACAAAAAGGGAGTTAAGTCATTTGTCACCCTTATCACATACTAAAAAATAAGATCATATTTAAAATTTATTTAAAACTTTGGAGGAAATAACCCAAAATTTGTGGTGCATCTTCTATTTCCTGGTTGCTGGGGGACACAACAGGGAAGCTGGCAGCACAAACCCTGTAGAGGA